>NC_142882.1:77976666-79390833 GCF_051225735.1 Oryctolagus cuniculus
CAAAAAGTTCATGGAAAATGTGTATTATGAGAAATCTATGCATGATTTTCAAATTGTTTTGTGCCCCATTTAACTCATCATGTAGTTCATTTTTTTCCCATGAACTTTTGAAAGTATGCTCGTATTTTTCACGGACAAAGAAATGGTGGGATGGGTGACTGTAAAAAGAATGGTTGGGCAGCAGGACATTATGGCTTCTGTGGTGTGGCTTGTAATAGAGACTTTACTTATGGCTTTCATGCACTTGCACCCTTTAAAAATTGTCCTGTCTGCAGCTTCTGCTGCCAAGGTGGCCGTGTTTTATACTGCAGGAGTCTCGTGATGGGGTGTCTACTCAAAGGTCATCTGTTAACAGGGCACCTAGGGATTTATGAACTGTGCCAGAATCTCTCCCGTAGGAATTGGAACAGCAAGTTTTTTTTTTTTTTTTTTTTTTTTTTTTTTTTTTTTTTTTAAGTGCCAATTAACAGCAAGTCCAACAGAACAAACATGCAGAAAGTGAATGAGCCAGGCTTTTGGAGGAGCTGCGAAGGAAAGAGCTGAACTCTGGGCCCTGAGATGCCTGAGGCCACCTTTCGGTGGTGAGCGTGCCGTGTGTCTGGTTTCAGTGGCTGGTTCCTTCTCCTGCTGCTACTGCTCTGTGAGCGCCCTCGTCACCTGAGCCGTCTCGATCAGATCTAGGTATTTACAGTGAAGTGAACTGGGAGAAGCAGGATGGTTCTAAGGGAAAGAACTCTCAGTTCCTGCAACTCCACACGTACCCCAGCAGTTAGGTCTTTGAGTCTAAGTCTTGTTCAATGGTCGAGTCGAGTCTATGTGTACTGGGTACTGGGACGGGAGGGTAGAGACACGGAGACAAATCAGACAGTCCCTGCCATCCGAAAGCATGTAGTTCAGTCACACTTTCTACAAAGTGTGATTGTTCATTACTGCAGATTGCTGGATCAATGGGGACCAGCTGGTTGCTAGGCAACTTGAAAGACAGGAACACAGAATGGATGCAGCTTCGTTCTGATATGAATTCTCTGAAATGTTTGTCAAGAACTGTGAAGGATCTGAAATTTTCTCCACTTTAAAGCTAAGATATTAGCCTGTCACAGTTTAATAGTTGCTGGCATAAGACACGCGACTTCTGGGTCATGGAGACAAAGGAGTTTATTACAGCAAGGCAGGAACATGGGCTTTCTGTTTGCTTCGGTCCCCTGCCTGCAAATCCCAAGGGGAAAACACAGAGCAGCCCAGGTGGAATTGAGGAACCCTGAGCATAGGGAACCCCAGTCTTTTAGTATGTGTGGCCGGTGGACCTGCTTGACATTTGGCCTGAAGGGCGACAGGACAAACACAATATCTTTTTTTTTTTTTTTAAGATTTATTTATTTATTTGAAAGGTAGAGTTAGAGGCAGAGGCAGAGAGAGAGAGAGAGAGAGAGAGAGAGAGAGAGAGAGAGAGTCTTCTATCCCCAAATGGCTGGAACTTGAACAGGTGCCCACATGGGATGCCAGCACTGCAGGCAGCAGCTTTACCTGCTACGCCACAGCGACAGCCCCCCGTCGCAGTATCTTTATGATACTGGACAGCAGCCTGTGCTTTGCCCTGGAGGCAGACATGATCCCTCTCCTCCAAGGTGGCTTACTTTCATGGTGCCAGCAGGCACCCTTGAATAGACAGTGCAGGTGGAAGTTTGGCGCTGCCCCTGCTTGCGGGAAAGGCAGAAGCGTCACTTGTCCACAGAGAATTAGCTCCCAATAATTGTTCTTTCAGTTTTTAAAAACCATTTGAAATTTGTTAATTCTGCTTCCTCTAAGATGATCCTATATCCCTCTGCTTGTCCCATCCTGCTTACTAGGTGTACTCGTTAAAATTGCCTTTCTGGTTTGGTCTGCTTTACCCAACAGAAACTTAACTTCTTCAAATGGAAACCGACAGGAAAGTTAGTGGAAGGATGATTTCCTAATTTAAAGGAGAACCAAAAACCCAGAGCCCTTCAGCGGCAATGATCCGCAGCAGGCTCGGGAGTGCAGCTGTCATTCTCTGTGGAGTTCTACATTCTCAGACGCGAGGAGCTGACCCAGGCAGCTTGGCTTAGGCTCCTGGTTGGGCTTTGCACTCTGCCCCGGGGGGGTGGGGGGGGTGAGGTGATCAAAGCCCTGGCTTAGTGAACCCTGGCCGTCCCCACAGAAGGAGGAATGGTTTCTTGGGAGTTTGGGGGGCCTTCCCAATTGTTTTCTATTATATCTGGCTTCATTGTGATTAATATCCCATTGCTCATAAGAGAAATACAGTTACTGTTTCGAGCATTATTTCTATTTTTAATAAATTATGTACACGTTTGCTTCATGTGTCATTTTCTTGGCCATCTTCTCCCATTTCCCATTTTCTTTTTTGGAGTCATTTTGTGAAGTTAGTCTGATTTAGTGATTCAAGAGTTTTTGGTAAATATAAGTAACCCTTGGTAGTTGTGGACAGATTTACTTTTCTTATCAATCTTTCTACTCAAGCCAAGCAAGACTTAGCCCGAATTTTTTTTTTTAATATGAAGGTACGGAAAGGTCACACAGTTATTAACTACTCTTTTTTTTTTTTTTTAATTTGACAGGCAGAGTTAGACAGTGAGAGAGAGAGAGAGAAAGGTCTTCCTTCCGTTGGTTCACCTCCCAAATGGCCGCTACGGCCAGTGCTGCGCTGATCCGAAGCCAGGAGCCAGGTGCTTCTTCCTGGTCTCCCATGTGGGTGCAGGGGCCCCAGCACTTGGGCCATCCTCCACTGCCTTCCTGGGCCACAGCAGGGAGCTGGACTGGAAGAAGAGCAACTGGGACTAGAACCCGGCGCCCATATGGGATGCCGGCGCTGCAGGTGGAGGATTAACCAAGTGAGCCATGGTGCTGGCCCCCCGAATTTTGTTAACATTAAGTGTTTATTAACTAGCCATGTATCTTCAACAGCATCATTTTGGCAAAATTATTTGTAATGTCTTTTATGCTACTTAACACACCCTCTGGTGTAGATTTCAGTAATGCTATTTGAATTGCCTGAGTGGTTACCTCTAAAGCTGTGGGTTTTCCAAGTTAGTGATTTTCCAAGGTCACTCACTCAGCCTTGGAGTGTGGTCCAATGTTCCTGTACTGCCCGTACGCACATACATGTATGAAACTTCCTGTGGAAGTGTTTTTAAAGTACATCGTCAGACAGACAATGTAATAGGTCTGAATTTAGGGACTTGGTCATGTGCTCATGCTCATTGCCATACTCCTTGGTAATTAACATTCCTCCTGACTGGATTAATTGGGTTTGCAATAAGTAATCACATTTGTAATACTGCAACTGTTCCCAAATTAATTGCTCACGTGTTCAATGAGCCATTGCATGTTCTCTTTTAAAGCAGCTCCGAGAACCCTCAATTTGAGAGCAGTGGTCCTAAACATTTTGGGGAGAGGGATGCAGAATCATCTGAGAACATGAAGACAGCGATAGATAAACCGGTGGTTCACAAATATTAAGAGCCCTTGAAAATCACCTTGATGTAGAATTAAAAATGCACGTATCTCGGCTCCTCTGCCAGTAATGCTGTCTTGGTAGGTATGGTGCCAGATCTGGGAAAACTCCGAGGAGCACTGTACATCATTTTCCTAGAAAAAAAAGGTACATTAACACATACTTCCCTCATCACCAGTGATTTTAAAGGATGCTTTCAGAACGCTGTGGCGCTAGTTCGGTCAGATAAGTTTTTCTCAAGATCTGCAGCAAATTATAACTGCCATGGGAATTGCAAGCAGTCTTTCAAGCCTTGTACATGATAACAGGAGTAGTATAAGGTGCCCAAACTGTCTGCATGTTTTTTCTTTTCCAATCCAGGATGGAAACTAGAGATATTTTCCCAATGTATCAATAGATTTGACCAAATTAAATTCACCTGATAGATACCTGGAAAAACTGATAATAAAAGGAAGTCTGGTAACACTATAACTATCACAAAAATGCACAGCTTGATTTATGTATTGGTAAGAAGGCACAGCATTTCTGGCATTGATTTGTCTTTTCCTCTTCAAAGGATTTAGTGGACTTTGTACTGTGTCTGACAGACATCCCTCCTCAGTCCGAGAGAAGAAAGGCAAGACTTTTTTTTATGATTTACAGTGTCAAGATGACTGCTTATTGTGATATTTTCGCTGGAGGTCTAAGAAAATATGTGGAGCTTAAAACTGGCCAGAAGTTCCCTGTATTTTAATAACATGCCCATCAGAAGGTAAAAGTAAATATTCATTGTGAATAATCCGAGAAATAGTTAAATGGGGAATTTTCTAGATGTTATCTGGGGAAGGTTCTTTTTAAAAAAAAAAAAATCTTTTGAGGCCGGCGCCGCGGCTCACTAGGCTAATCATCCACCTTGCGGCGCCAGCACACCAGGTTCTAGTCCTGGTCGGGGCGCCGGATTCTGTCCCAGTTGCCCCTCTTCCAGGCCAGCTCTCTGCTGTGGCCAGGGAGTGCAGTGGAGGATGGCCCAAGTGCTTGGGCCCTGCACCCCATGGGAGACCAGGAAAAGCACCTGGCTCCTGCCATCGGATCAGCGTGGTGCACAGGCCGTGGTGGCCATTGGAGGGTGAACCAACGGCAGAGGAAGACCTTTCTCCTCTCTGTCTCTCTCTCTCACTGTCCACTCTGCCTGTCCAAAAAAAAAAAAAAAAAAAAAAAAAAAAAAAAAAGAAGCAAAGCAAAAACAATCTTTTGATTAGGAACAAATCTTATGATGAATAAAGTAGAGGATGGAAACTTTAATAGTTACATTTGATAAAGTTTTAGAAATTATTTCAGACTTCTGCATTATAAGGGAAATTAGATCTATAATCAGCAATAGAAAAATGATGTTGGAAATAACTATAATCAAAGCTGCTTCTGAATTTCTTTGAAGTGGTTCCACTTATATTATTACTCATATAGACATTCGGAGCTCTGGCAATAATAGGTGATTCAATGATGTGTAAAGCCCTTGAGTAAACTCATACAGGCCAAGAAATTTCCCTAAGGACATGAATGTAACAATTATGATCATTGCTTGTGCAGACAACTCTTGAGTAAGGATGTGCATTGTCAGAGATAAAATTTTAGAAAAAAGATTGTAAAAATTAAGTGTCAGGAGTTTGGCAGATTCAACATGTGTGAGTTATATAGTCCATTTGTGTTGGAGAACTGGCTTCCACGCAAGCAAAGGGGGCTCAGAAACTTCTCTCCCTAAAGTTGGATGCCTCTAATGGCATGGGACAGCAGTCAGCCAACTGCAAATTTGTCCTTTTTGTCAGCAAGTTTACTTTTTATTTTTTACTGGAAGGTGGATTTTTGCAAGAAAAATCGAAGTGATTTTCATAGTTCTAGTGGAGATCAATGCCTTTTTATGGGATTGGAGAGGAGGGCTCTCCCACATGCTGAGGGTTTGAAAGTCTGCAGGAATCTGTCAGGTGTAAGGGGATTTCCTGGTGAGGAAGCTACAGGCTGGTAGCACGGACTGACGGCCGTGGTCCTCAGGAGACGCCGCTGTGCGTTCCCATCTCCTGTCCTCACAGTCCAGTGGGAGGTGGCATCCTTACCCCCTTTTCAAAGACGACGGGGCAGATGGGTTCAGATCCAGAGAGCTCCACTTGCTCAGCCTCCCTTTCTTCCGTCCTAGCCTCTCGTCTGTCTGTTCCGAATAACTTCTGCTTAAACCCTCCAGGTTCATCACTGTACCTTGGGGCAGCCTTTGTAGCCTTAAACTGCTCTCCACGCCCCAAAGGCCACTCTCTGCTGGAGCTTGGGTGCGCCTCTTTGTGACTTCTGTTTTATTAGTTCCATGGAAGAGAGATATTCAAGCTAGATCAGAGAGGGCAAGGAAGAGGGAGAGCCGAAGGCGGCTGTATGACTGGGAGACGGGAAGCGGAGAAAGCGAATTTCCCTTCTCTGACGTGCCTTGGGCAGGGTGAGAGGTCTGGGGTGTTCTGTTATCCAGCCAGCAGGGGGAGCAGTGGACTTGAAGTGACATTCCACGGGGCGAGAAAGGCCATCCGTTAGGCACAGTGGTTTAGAAGGCTGTTCTCATCTTATCCGGCATCAATAGGTTCCGTTTTAGAAAGATTATTTTTGTTGTGTTCCCACATCCTGGTTAGGGTTAAATAAGCCACTGGGCACCAAGAACAATAGTGCACTACAGGAAAAAAAAGTTATGTGTGTCAGTAAAAATGTATGGTGATGAATTTCTTCAAATACATGGTGAATTGCAGTTTCAAGGTTACCTTTCTAGATTCCAGCAGGATTTTAAATTCTAGCCAGCCAAAATACCTTGAGTTCAGAATAATAGGCTTTATTGGAAGCAGTCAGCTGAGGGGTGAGGCTTGGAAGATCACTGGAAGACAGTTATTGTCTCTAGGACCTAGTGTGGTGCCAGGGATTGCAATTCACTTCAAGTTAAATTACATACGTCTTTAAGAAACATTAATTAACAGATGCATATTTTACCTAGAAGAGATAGCTTATTCATCGACCTCCCTGGTTGAGTTTGTCTGTTGTTCTTTAAGTTTCTATGGTCAGGTGCATCTTTTTAAAAAAATTTTATTTAATTTTTTTTTATTTGACAGAGTTAGCGAGAGAGAGAGAGAGAGACAGAGAGACAGAGAGAAAGGTCTTCCTTCCGTTGGTTCACCCCCCAAATGGCTGCTACAGCCGGCGCTGCACAGATCCGAAGCCAGGAGCCAGGTGCTTCCTCCTGGTCTTTCATGAGGGTGCACGGCCCAAGCACTTGGGCCATCCTCCACTGCCTTCCAGGGCCACAGCAGAGAGCTGGACTGGAAGAGGAGCATCCTGGACTAGAACCTGGCACCCCATATGGGATGCCGGCACCGAAGGCGGAGGGTTAACCAAGTGAGCCAGGGTGCCGGCAGGTACATCTTTTTTAAAAAAAGATTATTTATTCGAGAGGTAGAATTACAGAGAGAGGCAGAGAGAGAGAGAGAGAGAGAGAGAGAGAGAGAGGAGAGAGAGTCTTCCATCCGCTGGTTCACTCGCTAAACGGCCGCAACAGCTGGAGCTGGGGCAATCCAAAGCCGGGAACTTCTTCCGGGTCTCCCATGGGGGTGCAGGCCTTTCCCAGGCCATAATGGTGATCTGGATTAGAAGAGGAGAAGCCGGATATGAACCGGTGCCCATGTAGGATACCGGTGCCACAGGTGGAGGCTTAGCCCACTACGCCACAGCGCTGACCCTGTGAGGTGCGTGTTTGATCTTTCAAGGAATAAGACTAGATCATAAGGTATCTATATGAAGCCTCGTGGAGGCCTGGGGCAGGGTAGTGATAACAGGAAAGTGGAAGAATGAACGACAAATATCTATTTTAATTCTGGCTGGTGCAGATCGCACCTCTGAGGTCTTAGGATCGGAGAAGCAGCAGGTTCTAAGTAAGCCGCCCAAGATGAGATATGAAAACCATAGTTGAGCAAAGTAGGGGGTTTATGGAGTGAGTGGCACTTCTTTTGTGCAGTGACTCATAGCATCTTTTTGTATCACGGCCCCCTTTGTACATCTGAAAAAAAAGTTGGGGAATTTCTTCTAAGAAAAATGCACGCACGTACAAGATTTAACAAGTTGTGTCAGGAGTCTGCTGGTGCTGCCCCTCCCCTGAAGCTCCTCCTGGATCCTAACCTGGAGCAGAAACCTCTGAAATGGAAGGGGGGGGGTGCACACACTCCAGGAAATGTGCAAATTAACCCACCAGAGTGTGGACTCCTCTATTTGCATTTATTTATGTGTTTTTAAAATTCTTTTTCTGTAGAAGTTTTATATTGCACATATGTCTTCGTACAGTAGTACATGCCTAATGCGTATATTGATAGATAAATAAAATTAATTGTAAGTGCGCAAAGCTTTGCTGATAGGGAGATAATTACATTTAAATTTGAGACTTTCCTCTTCCTAAATTGGGGGGGGGGAGTGAGAAGGTATAAAGTCACGAGGTTACTGCCAGTGACGGGAGGGCTCGGCTCTGATGATGACAAGGGACACTGCTCGTTCCCTCGGTGATTTCACACCTGGGCTCCCTCAGTGGTGCTGTGAGATGGGCAGAAGAGGCGTGCTAATGAAAACCTTGCGAGCGGGTGTGTTCACCAAATTCTCAGGTTTTCCTGGGTGGGTGCTGTGGCACAGCTGCTTTATGGGAGTGCCGTTTCAAGTCCCAATGCAGCTTCGTGATAATGCATCAGGGAGAGCAATGGAAGATGGCCCAGGTATGTGGGCACCTGTGACCCATGTGGGAGCCCAAAGGGAACTCCTGTCTCTTGGCTTTGGACTGGCCCAGCCCTAGCTGTTGCAATATTTGGGGAGTGAACCAGTGGAACGAAGATTCTCTCTCTCTTTCCCTGTCACTCTACCTTTAAATAAATAAACAAACAAATAAATAAATATCAGAGAGAGAGGTTTTCCCAAGGGCCTTTGGCTAGGCAATAGTGGAGTTGATGCTCATAACCATGGCTGCTGACCACAAATTCTGAGCTCATTTCACTGAGCCACAGAGAGAAGTCAATCGTTAGGGGATGTTTGTGCCCCACTGCTGCAGTTACAGGTGTTCACCAATGATGTGGTGCTGTTGAGTCCCTGGCTGATCAAGGCACGGGGACAGAAAACATATTTTTGCTAGTTGATCAGAGGGCCAGGAAGCCGAGCCAACAATTCAGCATTAGCCCTCTCCTGTTGGTACTGTAATACCAACATATTTCAAAACAGATAGAGGGCTCTGGAAGGGTTTAGATACAAGTATGTACGGAAAAGATTTACAGTGTGTTCTTAAGTGGGAGTTCTGAGGCTAGCTTCCCTGGAAGTGCCAACTGCTGTTGCTCCCGAATGTCCCCTGGTGCCAGTGTCAAGGCCAAGTCCTCATCTAGATGGATGTCTGCACTGACCCAGAATGACATTTCCAACTTTTCTTATATATAATCCAATTTCTGTACTTCCTTTTCAGTGATATTAAGTGGAATAGCATAAAAAAGTCTTTTGGCATTAAAGATAATAAATGTATGCAGCGTTGCCTGGGTGTCTTTGCTCTTTGCCAGTGCATTAGCTGTATTGATTTTAGAATTTTAAATAACCCTCCTCCCCAGACTTGATGAATACCTCCTCCCCAGATCCGGGCTACCACTCCTTTCCTTTCCCAGGTGCAGTCTCCCCTCTCACACTTCGCACAGGTCACAGGTGGCCCGCCTTCTCCTGACCAAGCACTGGGAAACATCGTGAGTGTCCTGGGGGCCGGGGATTAACCTTTGAAGAGGGGGCCTGATCGCAGAAGGGCCAATCCTGCAGCACATGCCCCCATGTCCATTCTAGTTCAGGCCCAGGGCACACTCACAGTGGACCTGTTGGCTTGGTAAATGCCAGACCGTCCTAACATGTGACTTCCAGAGGGGAAGCATTTGCCACAGGGCCCAGAGGGGAAATGAGATCTCTAGCCAGAGAGACCAGTTCAGTTCAAACATCACCCTTACAGCATACGACCAAGGTTAATTTCTCGAGATTTCCCCTAATTAATTAATAGTGCCCTCTGCTATCCGCAGAGGACACCTGGTTTAAGACGTTCACACATTATTTTCATCTGTCTCTGTAAGTGGACTTTGAGGTCCCTGAAGACAATGCTGCCTGGTTCAGCCCTGTGCAGCTTTTCCGAGGCCCAGTGTGACAGCTAACAGCCCACGATGATTCTCAGACAGGCTTTTCCTTCTTTTTCAGGAAATAGGAGTGGGAGGTTGAACTCCCTTTCCCTGGCAATGGCCACTCCCCATAGGGATTCTTTCCAATTGTTGACTATTTATTTCGTTCCATAATATTTTGGATGTAAATATTTTTGGCAAATTATAATATAATTACTTAACAGCAAAAGTCATCCCTAACTTTACTACCCTAATGCATGGACTCAGCATTTTTTACGTTCATCTGTGGTACATTTCAAATGACAGCATACTTGAATGTCAAGATTAAACATTCTGTCGCTCCCCGTCTTCGTGGAGGAACGACACAGGACCCTGCACTGTTCTTTCGTCCGCTCGGCCCTCCCCGGGTTTGCTGCTGGTTCTTCCCGGGTTGGCTACTATCCCTTCCACCTCCGTGGAAGGGCAGTTCCCCCTGGCCACATTCCCCACTTCCGCAGGGGAGCGGCACACCGCCGGCCGGCTCTCTCGGGGGCTGCACGGGTTCCCTTAGATGTTCCCCACAGATGTTCCTGGTGCATGCCGTCTCTCTCCTCCTTTATAGTCCTCCTCCGCCAATCCCAACTCGGCTGCCCACACGCCGAGTACGCTGCTCTCCAATCAGGAGCAAGTCCTACAGTTTATTAGTTGAACTGGAGGCAGCTGCGCGGAAGCTGTTTACTTCTCTCCCAGCGCCATATTGTGGGAGAGCAGATGCATAGAATAAGTCTTAATTCGAGTAACTTAGTCTAGTCCGGATTGCTCCCCACACATTCCATTCTAAGCACCTCTTCTTTTGGTCTGTCACCCTCATAAATGTTAAAAGGATATGAAAATTTATTTCACTCTTTATCCTTCTGTTATCTCTTAGATATACCATGTTTTGTTTCTTCATTGCTGTTAGTTGTGCCATTACTTAGCTATTTTTCTATTGTCTCTCACTAATGACTAAGTGATTATTAAGAGACTGTTGGCTTAGGAAATCTGATTCAGATTCAGATTCATAAAAGATGTTGCTATTACACAGCATAGTGTCAGGCCCATTGTTGTTACTTGATAAGCGTTGGTTTGCTTGCACTGTAAGCCCGAGGACATAATTTACATTTAAACCTGAGCTTTCTAACTGCACTGCCATGTCGATGTTCTCTGGCCATTTCAGTAACTCCCCTGTAGGGAGCAGTCACATTCTGATCCCAACGTATATTTGGTCAGGGATCTTAATGTATTTTTGTTAGACGGAGAATGTTGGAGCTACAAAGGACTACAGTAATAACTATATCCAGTGAGTCCCAAGTTGGTGCATGACAGAATTTCCCAGGGTGCGTAAGAATGCTGAATTAAATGTGAATTTGGTGACTGAGGACTGGTTGCCTGCACTCCAACAAGCATCCTACTGTTCTTAACCAGGTGGTGGAAGGACCACACGTTGAGGTTACCATGTGGCTAGTACATTTGCTAACTTTTTAGAGTTAATGCTAGATTTTCATTATGTTCAATCTTTTGCTTTTAAAACAAATTGAATCTTGGGATGACTTATAATAGCAGGCAAATATCACAATCACAATTACGTTCTGCAACAGGAAGTAAGTTCTAAATGAATCTTAACATTTTACTTGACACATTACTACGTTTAAGTGTATTAGAGATGTCATTGAAAGGTGCAGGGGAGGAAAATGAACTTGCTTTGGCAGGTAGGTGTACGTGGTACTATTATCCACACCTGTCTACGCTGATTGACAGCCCACACATTATCTCCTAACAGGCATTGTACTCAACTGCATCAGATTTAAGTGTATGGCATTTTTACTGAATATTTGAAACTGTTTTACTTAATAGCATTAATTGTGCATAGACCAACTTTCAGCCACAGTTACAGAGTGCTCAAAGGATAATAAACAAAACCAAAATATTTTTGTGGACCTTTACTTATAATGAACTTAGGTGAGTGTTGCCCTGTTGCCGAGCTACTACACAGTCTGAGGAGGGCAGATATTTGTGCAGAAAAGGACTTTTCCTCGTATTACAGACAGCGAAATGGAAGGGCAGGACTCAGAGGCTCAAAGTCACTCTGCCACAAGGAGCAGAGCCAGAACTGGAGCTCAGGTCTCCCGGGTCCTCGTACCATTGTTCCAAACGGCCCCTACCTTTTACATGATTTCTACCTGGTGTCTCTCCCTAGATGACTGGTCGGGATGCATATTTATATTACAAATAGCATTGAAGCAAGGAATTTTACTCAGTATTTTCTTTTGGAAAACCAAACATGCTTTATTTCATTTTTTTTTCACAATTTATTTAAACATCTCACATATACAAAATAAGGTACAATTTAATTTTTCTGCTTGTCCAAGAAATATGGCTTCTTTGGAACCAGGGAAGAGGATGAAAATGAGATTGGCAAAGAACAAATCTGAGTCGAAGAAGAGGACGACTTTGGGCAAATGATCTGTGTATTCTTAATTGGGGGTCACATGGAGAACACTGCTGTCAAATCCGATTTAGAAAACCACACAACACAGAGGAGCATCTCTTCTCCAATTCTCCTAGCACCACCAACAGTCTTCAAGTTTCTGAAACACTATTAGCACCTTTGTATTATGAAAAATAAAACAAGGACCTCAGTTCGCCTCTGTCAAGGCCAGCACCCAACGAGGTGGAGCACACTCACAGGAAAGTATTTTGAGGTAGTTTAAACCTTCGGAAGTTTGGGTTTTAAACTTCCCTCTGTGGAAGATATTCAAAAGCCACAAGTGGTGCAAATGTACATGGTTTTTATTTTATTTTTCAATTTTTATTTTGGTTTTCTTACAAAGGTTGACATTTCCCACATTAGGTGTAAGACTTTTGAAAAAAATTCCAGATCTTTTTTAGGGGTTGGGGGAGAGAGTTCATGAAATCATATTGCACAATGCTCTGATCAATCCTTCTCCTCTTTCGCCCACAATTTAAGCAAGAAGATGTGCAGAAGAAATGGAAGGATTCAACTTTCAGTTAAAAAAGAAGAAGAGGAAAAAGAAGAAGAAATGGCAAGGAGAGAAAGTTTTTTCAAATTTCTTTTCTTTTTAATTTAGGTGGAGTTCACTTATTTGAAACAGACTGGGCCAACGTCCACATAGAATTCTTGGTCAGCGCCACCGATGTCCAAAGGTGCAATATCAAGGAAGGGCAAACGAGATGGCTTATTTGTTTTGTATTCAATGATTGTCTTTCCCCATTCATTTGTCTTTTTCTGTTTAAAAGAGAGAAGAAAAAAAGATACGTAAGACAGCACTGTTTCAGCACCTGATAACATCTGACATCTAAAATTTAGATTTTTATGAGTCACTTTTTGATTCTTCTAAGTGTGTCCCAAATCAACAAGCTCATCTTTGGAACAGAAGCATCAAGAATGTCTTTAGGGGAAGACGTTCTCTCCCATCCTAGTTTTTAAAAACATTTCAACACATCTTCTAGGTGATTTCTTTCTACAGTATCATTTTCAGGTGTGTGTGTGTGTGGAGAGGGAGTTGGGGGAGTATGTAGTACTGTCATTAAGGAATTTACATTTTTTCCTAATTATACTGCATTGTAGAGAATATGCTATGTATTTTTCTTAATAAGGAAACTATTAAGTATAAGCCATAATAAAAGGAAAAATAAAATATCTATATATAAATTATAGCTTATGCCCCAAGAAGTTTAAGCTCTGGGTATATACTATATTTTAAGAAGCTCATGTTAAAAGAAAAGTGACCAGTGTGTGAACATATTATACATTTTACTACTTCACAGTATTCAAGAGGGCAAAATATGACCAAAAAAAAGTCTTTACTTACCATCTGATTGTAAATAAAAACATTTATGAAAAAATATCAAATAAGTCAGATCTCTTGTTCACTTAAGGGCCTAAGCTAGAGCCACCCCTTCCTACTCTCCACTCAAAGGTATCCCCATATTTCACTACTGCTTACCGTGCAGCCATCGACAAGAACAGTGTAAGTGAACCTGCTGTTGCCCTCGGCAACAAGTTCAACATCATTGGAGCCCTGCAGAATGACAGCCTTGTTCAAGTTGCCAGTTTCCTCATCCATGTATGCAATGCTGTTCTTGCAGTGGTAGGTGATGTTCTGAGAGGCGTGATTGGCCAGCAGACGCATGAAGGCAAGTTGGGTAGCCATCTCCTTGGAGGTTACTCCTTCTACGTTGTATTCAAACTGGAGAAAATAAGGTGGGAGTTAGAGTTAAGTGAAGAAAGATTCAAATACTAAGAGTTATTTTTTTTAAACGTCTGGTATAGGCAGGAATAATGAACTGAGATCCAAGCCTTAGGAAAGAGATACTTTTAATGGAAACTCAATTCACTTGTCTTCAAAGCACCAGATGGCTAGATGGATGTAAGACTTGCTGGGCTAAGGCAAGGGCATCTAAAACAGTAACTGTTTCAGTTAAGCCTTTGTGTGTATGTTGCTTCTTTAGAATAAGAGTGAGGAGGTACAGACTGAGACCTCTTTCTTGTCCTCTAATTCTATGATTTGTTGAATTCCAGTAAGCATTCAATGAAGTGAGTGCAAAGGTTTGATTAAAACTTCAGGAAAACTGCTCTGGTTCTGAAAATTCAAGTGCACGCTGTGGGGCTCGTGTTCCTTCACACCCATCAGCACTTGTCTGTTTCTCCAGTGAGTGTACACTGGGTCAAGTTTGAAGTACACGAACACATCCAATCCATTGTTTAATGTTCAACCTATGACAGTTTCTTTTAATAGGTCCATTTTGGTAAGGGGTCAACATGAACATAATGAAAAAACAAACAATCCTAATAAGATAGTGTTTGCTAGAAGGAGTAATGTCTCCAGGATTCCTCACCTGGGTGCCACCATTGATGGTTTCTCCTAACCAGACATGCTTCTTGGCCTTGGAGCTCTTATACCAGTTCTTGACAGAGATGTTTTCAGGTTGGGCCCGGATGCAGGTTTCGCCAGTAGAGAAATCACAGTAAACTTTGATAGCATCCATAGTGCATCCTTGGTTGGGATCGATCCAGTAGTAACCTTTTAAGAAAAGAGACTCAGATCATTAAACTTCTCACTGAGGAAAACATAGAGTTCTAATAATATTCATAAAAGATTCCAGTTGTTTGTTTTTAAAGATTTGATTGTACAGTTATGTCACCTACCCCACGCTTAACAGAAGAGGAATGGCCCCTTTCAAGATTAGACAGTTCTTTCCTCTTCTTCATAAAAGTCAAATAAGGGGCATTTACTACCTTGAGAAAGGCAGAAGGGGCAGGTGTTTAGCCCAGTGGTTAAGATGCCAGTGGGGCACCCCTGTCCCACACTAGCCTCTGATCCCATCTTCTTGTGAACGCACAGCCTGGTAGGCAGCAGCGACGGCTTGGGTGACGAAGTTCCTGCCGCCCATGTGGGAGACCCAGGCTGAGTTTCCAGCTCCTGGTTTTGGCTTGGCCCAGCCCTCGCTATTGTGGATATTTGGGGAGTAAACCAGTGGAGAGGACTTCTCCCTTTGTCTCTCTGCCCCTCAAATAAATTAATAAAAAATTTAGAAAGAACATAAGGGCAGAAATAAATTTTAAAGAAGCTTTGAAGGTGAGTGCCAGTTGGGGAAAAAATATGATGCTGCATTAATTGGATGTTATTTCATGTAATGTAATTTTTACTCAACTGCATTTTCTCATGAGCACCAGTGGAATTGATCTGGAAAAGCCTGTGAGAAGGACTACTCTGCTTTGAACATCTCGACCTACCACTGCTCCACTCTGGGTGGCTGAGTCTCAGGTCGCGGCAGGTGCGAGCTGGGTTCTTCCGGGAGCCTTCAGGAGTGAGGAGGGTCTCAATCTGGTTGTTCAGAGACTTCAGAGTGGCATCGACTTCATAGTCCTTGGGTCTGAGAGAAGGTGGTGAGCGAGGCTGGTCAGCCCTGTAGAAGTCTCCATCATAACCAAAGTCGTAACCACCGCCGCTTGCGCCAGGAGGGCCAGGAGGGCCGGGGGGACCGGGAGGGCCCTGCAATGGTGAGAGTGAGAGAAGGGAGGCTTTGTATTTGCTCACAGCGAGAGACCTCAACGGTAGCAGGTTTCCAGTTGAACTTCTTACAAAGCATGTTCTAGTAAGCAAGAATGGATCAAGTTCATATGAATAAGTGACTTGCCCTCAGAACAACTGCAAGGATGAGCTGCACACAGCTGTCATACAGTTTAGAAAATATACTTTAGCGTGGCTACTTGGGTGTAGCATCACAGTCATCTTGGTGTGACCTTAGGTCAGTGAAGCTCTTCATAATTTCCCCAAGTGATACTTACAGCAGGACCTTGGCTACCCTGAGAACCTCGAAGGCCAGCAGGTCCAACTGTGCCGGGATGTCCAGAGCGGCCGTCTTTGCCAGCAGGGCCGGTAGGACCAGCAGGGCCCTAAGGAGGAAAGACACCAAGAACATCTATTGAGCCATCAAAACCCCACAGGAAACCCCCACCTGGAGCCTGGGGCTCAATGCGTGGGTAGCCCTCATTTCAGAGAGGAGCCATCTCTTGCTTTCACCTACCCTGGGGCCAGCGGGACCCACAGCGCCGGGAGCACCTTGATCACCATGTTGACCCTTTAAGGAGAGAACAGGAAATTACACTTTCAGAACACGTGCCAACAGATTTTTTTTTTTTCAAATTGAGTGGAAAACTTTAGTTCCAATGGTCTCCAAATTGATAAAATTGAAAATGTAAAGTGGAGCTCTTTTCTCCCATTATGTCTATTATATTCGATGATTTTTTTTCACAAGCCATTTCAGCAGTGCAGTATTAGTCATTCCCCTAATTATGTTTATTTTCAGTGGGGTTGAAGGACAGTGCTGCCAGGGGATTTTAATGTAAGTGTAGTTCTATCTCCCTTAACCCTCACCTTTCCATGCTGGAATGATAAAGCCTCATCTCCGCGAGAGAGGGAGTTAGCCAGAGAACGGGATATGGCTGTGATGCGGGACGTGTTAGAACAATAACAGTGCACACATGAAGATGCTCAGGGCTGGGGGCCGTTATGGGTAGCATGCAGGTATGCTGGCCACGTTCTACTTACAGCGAGACCGGGAAGACCTTGCAATCCGTTGTGTCCCTTTATGCCAGGAAGACCTCTGGGCCCCTTGTCACCAGGCTCTCCCTTGTCACCCCGGATGCCTTGTGGACCCTGTGAAGAAATTTAAGAGTGGCATTCGTTTCTCCACAAATGCTGTTTAATCCACTCAGAAAGGCAACTGAAGACATGCAAAGGTCTAGACAGGCTCCCGTCTCTTCTAGGGCTCTGCATTAGTTGGGCAGATCCTGATGATTGCTAGATCCAGGTTAGTTAGATCCTGATGACTATTTACAATAAGTGAACAGACAAGGCTTAAAATAGATCAAGTTATTTGTATCAGTTCTCAACAAGGAATACAAGTTTTTGAAAACATGAAACCTGGGCTATGTTTTAGTTATTTTCTTGAATGGATCCTCCCAACATGTTAGTTTGTAAAGAAGCCTTCACCATGTACGTACACTAGGGCCTCTTGGACCAGCAGCACCGACGGGACCAATAGAACCAGCAGGGCCCTGTGAAGTGGGAGAAAAAAAAAAACAAACAGAACTCGTCAGCCAAGACCAAGCCCCCCCTTCCGACACCTCCACTGTCGCCAGGTGTGGGAAAGTCAGGGTGAAGCGGGTGAAGCCCAGGAGGAAGGCAGCATTAAAGAGCTGACTTTAAAAACTTACAGGTTCACCACGGTTTCCATGTTTGCCAGTGGGGCCCACGGAGCCTTGAGGACCAGGTGCTCCTGCAGCACCAACAGGACCAGCATTGCCAGGGTAACCACGTTCTCCCTACCACAGGCAAAATGAAATTTAGCATCACTTTGGCCTCTACTTAGTGACTTTTAAATCACAGGAAGGCGAGGAAATGCACTGACCTTGTGTCCAGGCTGACCATCGCGACCTGGAGGACCATCGCTCCCAGGGTTGCCCTGTGACGACACCACGCAGATTAAAGCCCTTGGTGAGATACTGCTGCCCCTTTGCCCTTGGGTTTTGGCTACTCTGTCTTCTTCACTCCCAGTGCTCGATTGTGAGCCCCTTTCCAGACGGTTAAAAAGCAGGGATGAAAACCTATTAGCTTACATTTTATTTTAAAGGTGTTTTTAATATCTGGGTCCAACACCAAACTAGTTAAAGGTTCATTCTTCTACCGAAGTCATCTTTCAATGCCAGAAGTGGTCATGACATGTACTTGTGGGGAAACAGACACTCTTGGAACGAGAGAATCTCAGCCCAACACCCGAAATTACATACAATATACCCTGCTCAATTTTATGATGTAAACAAAATGCTGGACTCACATCACGACCGGCTTCACCAGGAGCACCGTTGACTCCAGGACTGCCCACAGCACCAGGGGGACCACGGGCCCCAGGAGGGCCTGCGATGCCAAGAGGACCAGGTTCACCCTAACAAAGCAGAGGAAATAAAAAGATTACTCTAGTTGGACAGAATGCCAACCTCACCCTCCAAAAACAACCTGAGGCGGGAGATTGCAGTGTGAGGAGAAGAGGTGAAGTGAATACGAATGGTCCAGAAAATGGTAAGCAGTGTCATTCGTGTCACCCTACACAGAGGGTCGGCTAGGTATTGTTAATGCAGTGTTGCTCTGCTCAAGGCAAGCATGGTTTTCATCCAACATTCCACATGAAACGAATTCATGAGGTTGATAGAGTTTATGGAAATGAGATGGGTCCTGGCTGCTGTCACGTACAGGTTTAATGGAATGATTCAGAACTTTCCAGTTTCATTCTTCCTCCAGGAGAAATGATGCCAGCATTTCATATTGCAGAGCAGTCAATGCAATTAGAGCTTATATCGTTCTTAAGCGTGTAGAAAGAACAAAATCATTCTGCATAGTGTTAAGCTGCGTCTTTAGAGTGTGTGTCTAAGGAAGGTGCTATTAAAGCATCTGAGATAAGTGACACGCGATCTGTATAAAGAAAATGCCAGGAGTAAGAAATCTTAAGTGGAGTCATTCAGTGATCAATCTGTCACATTTGAAGTGGCAGCTTTTAAAACCTTTTATTATGCTAATGAGAATCAGAATGGCGTCAAACACTCACCAAAGCACCAGCAACACCTGGGAGACCACGTTCACCTCTGGAGCCGGGAAGGCCCAGAATGCCAGGAGCACCAAGAAGACCCTGAGGACCTGGGGTGCCAGGAGGTCCCTAAACAAGAGGAAAAACACGGTATAATCCAGGTAGGACCCCCAGGTGAGAGCCCAGCTGGGCTTGCGCACTGGGGGAACTAGCTGTCCTCGGTGTAGAATCGGCTAGTGAGCTCTTGGGTATCTTTCCCGTCGCGATGGGAATGAGCTCACATTTGAGCATGTGGATATCTGTATGTATTTGTACCCTCCTCCTTCTCAAGACCCACGGTGTAACATTTTAAATATGTGGCTGAGATCAGTGAAGCCACGCGGGGATGGTGGAATAGAGTTTTTACTGAGTTTATGCAAGGAAGCAAATTTTGCCCTTTGCCTCTAAAGTCTAGTAGAGGAAGCTTTCAGAGTAGCCGTAATACCAGACATGCCTACTTAATGAATGGGTACCTTACTAGGATCGATGAATTCACAGTAGGCAAAGGCATTCTGCTCTAATCCTGGTACCAGTCAGGCGGCCCCTCCCTCGGCAGCACACTTAGAAGGCCGTGAGGATGAAACCTTGAGTTCCTCATTTACTGCCATCCCTATCACAGGCTAACTGAGCACCTGCTGCAGCCACGGCACCTCAGTGTGCACAAATCTGGCTCAGCCGAGCTACACTTGAGAGTCTGCAAATGCCACCTGGAGATTTGTGTAGGGGTTTTATTTTAACTTAGTAAAAATATTCAATAATGTAAATAAATAAATATCACTTGGAGACTTGCGTAGGGGTGTTGTTTTAATAAAATAATTTTTTTAAAAAAAGAGTTTGAAATCACTTACAGCAGTACCAGCCTCTCCAGAGGGACCTTTCTCTCCAGGAAAGCCAGGGGGGCCAGATGCACCTGTTTCTCCAGTTCGGCCAACTGGACCTTGGTCACCACGAGGACCACGAAGCCCTTCTTTACCAGCAGCACCAGGGGGACCAGGAGGACCAGTAATACCCTGTGAGCAAATGTACAAGGTCATTTACATTCTGTAAATCAGGGGTTCTAGATATTAAGATGCCAACAGTGTGATTCAACAAAACAACAGCCCGGCCATTTTGGGGAAAGGATTAGACTGTTAAATATTCTTTCTCGTAGAAAGTAGAAACTCCAATCTTATTCCCCGACACTGTCAGCAAAGAAAAAATAATCGAGGCAGACTCTACAAAAAATTTCTGTAAGGAAAAGCAATGCCCTGCCACGGGTACCCTAGAATGTTGGAATGAGAACGTGAAGAGTTATGACTTAGTTGTAAATGAATGGGACTTTGGGTTTTGGAGCATCCTGCCCCTTTCTTTTCAAAGAAAGCCAATACTGGCATTTTATTCATAACTGAGGAATCACATATGCTTTCAACTCGGTTTAATTAAATGTCTACAGGGAATGACGATTTTTGCGTTATGAACCTGAGAAAGGATTCCAAGAAATCAACATCTTTGCTATTCCCCCCAACCCAAACCTTAAGCAGAAGACTTAATCCTTGGTAATTAATTAAATTCTCTTGAGTCCTGACAGAAAAATCTGAAACAGAATTAAATTAGGGGCCAAACCACCTATAAATTCAGAAACAATTGTATCCTAACAACGGAGGCAGAATGATACCCATAAAGGGTAATTAGATATAAAAATACCTGATATGTGACTAAAACTGTTCTGCTCTTTATTTTTAACAATGAGAACACACCCGTGAAAGGGGACTGGTGTTTGCAATGAATAAAAGCCTCTTAAACTGATATTACAAAATATAATTTGTGATGATTTTGCCTCAATGGTTCAGAAAACCTGATTTCAGGCCAGGAAAATAATAGCAAATATTAGCGAAGTGTTTTCATCAAGTTTCTTACCCTCTTCCCACCAGAGACAAGGTCTTTTGGCTAAAGTAAATGAAAACACAGGTGTGCAGAGGTTTACTTACAGAGGGGCCTGGGGGTCCAGTCCGTCCAGCAGCACCAGGGAAACCAGTCATACCCTGAGAAGCAAGCAATCACAATTCCGTCATCAACACCATCTCCAGGGATTTGGGTGAGATGTGAATTTCTCCTTTGGAAAGCCCTCATTCCATTGGCCAGGGATGGACCAAAGAGCAAGTAGTAGGCAGCCTCACACAGGGTATTGTTTAATCAGGACCCGGAGACCCTCCTTCTCCATTCATGCCACCTTGCCAATTACACCAAACTTTTGTTGGTCGGTCCCTTTTGAAATGCTAACATATTATCTGATCATTATCAAATCAAGAAGACAATATGTTATGATTTCACATGGGTGTGTACACATTAATAACTCTTTCAACCAACTGACTGGGTGCTAAGGCAATGAGTACTGAATAAGTAGTGTTGTTTGTAGAGGAAGGGATGCTAAATGACCCAGAGCACTCAGCATGGTCGATGGAGAGAAAGAGTGGGTGGGGTTCATCCTGGGTGGCTCTGTGTCTCTGGAGTCAGTGGGACAGCTTTGAATGGAGTGGGGAAGGACTCAGGCAGAAAAAGGGGGACACCCGCAGGAAGTTCAATGGCTCCAGAGAGTATTTCACCCACTTCTCAATTTAAACAGCCTGATGATGACGCCCCCAAAGTGAGGTGGTAGCAATATTTACTGCGTTGAGTTCCAGCTGGGATTGAGTTAGCATGCCATGTAGCTGACATTAACTTCAGTATCAGAACTGCTCTAAAGAGAATGAACTTGGACCTTGGGTCTCCTCACTGCAGTCCAAATTTACCAAAAACTTCAAAACTTTCAAGTTCTCCCTCATAGGTTCCAAAGAAAGAAAAGTGATTTGAGTCCATGGTAAATACTCACAGGGGGGCCTCCATCACCACGACCTCCAGCAGGACCAGGGGGACCATTTGGACCCTAAAGGCAAGCAAAAGGTGAGATCAAGTCAGAAAATAAGCACAGTTCTTACACATGCTACATTTCTCCTCACAGGAATCATTTCTGAGATTTCCAGATGAAAATGAAGAAATGAAAAATGATCATGTATGCCATCTGGAAGAAATGTTCTTGTTTCAATGTCACTACCTCTGTGGGGTTTTTAAACAATTAAAAGTAAGACAATATTT
Source organism: Oryctolagus cuniculus (assembly GCF_051225735.1). Taxonomy (NCBI): domain Eukaryota; kingdom Metazoa; phylum Chordata; class Mammalia; order Lagomorpha; family Leporidae; genus Oryctolagus; species Oryctolagus cuniculus. The sequence goes on from NC_142882.1 coordinate 77,998,600, forward strand.
ACAAAAATCTTGTAAATTGTGAAGTGGTATGCAAATTATTCTTGTGTTTTTTTTTTAAATATATATTTTCATTTGTTTGAAAGGTAGAGAGAGACAGAGAGACAGAGACCCATCTGCTGGTTCATTCCATAAATGCCTTCAGCAGCTGGGATTGGGTCAGGCCAAAGCCAAGAGCCAGGAACATATTTTGGATCTTCCATGGGAGTGGCAGGGACCTAACAGCCCGAGCCATCATCTGCTGTGCGCATCAGTAGGATGCTGGAATCAGGAACAGAGAGGGGACTCAAACCCAGGCACTGAGGTGCGGGCATCCCCAGTGGCTTCGGAAGCACTGTGCCAAAAACTTGCCTGGCTCTTAACTTTTGCAATCATCTATCTGGTACGCTCCCTCAGGCGCAGTGGGCACCTGCCTGATGTTGCTCAATGATAAAATCTCTTGGATAACTATACAGGTTGAGTTGACCGCCAGTGAATCCAACTTACAGATGGGCCAGCAGCTCCAACGGGGCCCGCAGGACCAACAACACCATTTTCACCCTTAGGTCCCTTGGTTCCTTTCTCTCCTTTAGCACCAGGTTGACCAGCAGCACCCTGTTGGAAAGAAAGGGTTACAGCTCTGGCGTTCTCACTCACCTGACTATGCCCCAGCTGGGGATGGTCTCAGATGAACCTTTTTTAGGTGATACTCACAGCAGGACCAGCGAATCCATTAGGGCCAGCGGGACCAACCTCACCACGTTCACCCTAGGGTGGAGAAAGGGTGTAAACACATCTCAGCACTCTGATCCATTGACGTCTACAAAGTGTGAGGGGTGAGTGTCCCAACTGCCCCAGATTTCTACTTACAGGACTACCCCGAGGACCAGCAGGGCCAGCAGGGCCAGCAGCACCAGCTTCACCCTGGAGGGGGAGGGGTCCAAAGACAGTTTGTTAATGCACTTCACACAGATGCTCAAAGAAGTAGTCGGGAGAGAGCTCGGTGGCAGACAGTGGGCTATTGTCAGAGCTGGCAGATGCCTTGCAAGACATAACCAGTGCACGTGGCACACAGGCAAATGAACGGGACCCTCACTCCTCTGAATGCTGCATTCGTTCTGGGGTCTGGGACACACGCTTGCAGAAACACTCTAAGTCAGTGCCCACAATACCAGGAGGAGGAGATGTTTTAATTTTTAGATGGACCCAGGGTTGATCTATTTGCTGTAATCTCTGTAATACAATAAATAAGATCTATTTTAAGTGGATTGTTCAATGTGAAGGGGGCATGCTATGTATTTTATCGATTTTTTTTTTTTTTTTTACAATTGAAGGCTTTGAGAAGACTTGGTGCCTTAGGATATTGTAATGGGCAACAGGGAAAGACTTTAAAACAAATGATAGGGATTAAAATATAGATCAGATAGCTGGCACATCTATAGGAAGGGGAAGAGAACTTTAAACACATAGCATTTGTTTCCTGCTGCTTTAACATAAGAGCTAAGTTCTGAAATAAGTGGGCTTTGAAGCCATAAAAATGAATTGCTGGGGCTATTTGGGACTAGGGCAGGCAGGAAATTTTAGGTAGTGCTATCAGTTCCAAGAGATACAACTCAGTGAAAATGCACACTTACCCGGTCACCTGTGGCTCCAGCAGGACCAGGGGCACCTACAGCACCAGGAGCACCCTACCCCCAAAAAGGAAAAACATATCTTGTTAACTACATCCCATACCATCAGTGGAGAACCTTGCCACTCCCTTTTGCTGGGCGTATCCAGTGAACACTCTTACTGCACACTCTGCACATCAAGAGAGATCGGGTGCATTTCAGTTCTAACTGTCAGAGACTCTCAGAAGTGACTTTCAGGGGGAGAGCATCCAGGAATAAAGGCAATTGCAAGGTGTAAGTCAAGGGCAGGTTAGGAATTTGGAAAATCTGAACTCTCAGCTCCTCCCTGTAAAGGCCCATGGAGAGCAGCAAATGAGTGGGCTTGTTTGGAACTGTTAAGAATTGTGTGATTCAAAGGATGGACTGTTACAGAGGTGCTACAGTGAATGATTAGCATCAGGGAGAACCAAGGCACAGGGTGGTGCGGGAGAGCCCTGGTGCCACATTCCAGGTAGGCTAATAATCCTTTTATGGGATTATCTCTGGCATCTCCGGGGTATTAACAGCTAATCTTTGGAGCTTCTTTTTGATAAATCCCCAAGACATACATTTGTATAAGTCTTGGACCTTGTTAGGGGTTCTGGCCTTTTAAAATGTAAAAGAACGATTGTGTGTGTGTGTGTGTGTGTGTGTGTGAAATAAATGCCCTACCATCACTTAAAACAATCACTTTACATGTTAGTAAACCTAGAGTTTTTGGTCTGTACTTTGTAGTTGGCACAGTTAATACTAAAGAAGGTAAGACTCCAAATGTGAATTTTTTTTGGAAACTTCAATTCAAATGGAGTAAAATGTTAAAAAAAAAAAAAAGGAAAAATACAAATGATACAAATGTAAACATAAACAAAACTCTACTCACCCGAGCACCATCTCTGCCAGGGTTACCAATTTCACCTCTGAGGCCAGTTTCACCCTGAAAGTATGAAGTAAGAACAACTTTTTGTTTCCCAACCAAATTTCTGAATCAACATTAATCCAAAGTGTTTTACAGATGCCATTAGCCATTTAAAATTTTTGGTAATGTCTGAATTTCCTACCATTCAATAATAGGATGTTGAATGAGGGGAAAAAATAAGAAAAGAGATAATTCAAGGCCCTTTTCAGATTATTGTTGAATATTTTTTTTCCTAATTTCCATACACACTCCTGGAGCATAATCAAGCAAGGTACAAATTCATGTGGACGGAATCATAAGGCAACATTACAATGAGCTCCAGCGCCTGATCACTCTTGTGCATAACTAATGCGGCAGCACGGTGGACAGCTGTTCGATAGAGCTCCTTCTCATTAATTAGGGCAGGATGAAGCATTATTGTTAGTGGCATTAAAATGAGCCTCATGTATTACTCAACACCATCTGGTTGCGTGAAATTCCATGGTAGCAAGGAATTTTGCCAGATTAGTGAGTTTAGAAATGCGTAGGTACTAGGTGGCAGAGAGAAATGGATATAGATATCAAAATGCAACCAAGCCACCTGCCAAGAAGTGTACAGCACTGGGCGCCCTTCTTTGGTAGAGTTCATCAACAGTAACTATGAAGGTCCAACACCGAACAAGTACCTTTTCTCCCTTGCCTCCAGGAATGCCAGCAGCACCCCTCTCTCCTGGGAGGCCACCAGGACCAGACGCACCAGCAGTGCCTGGAGCACCAACCACACCAGGTTCACCCTTGAAGCAAACACAGGTGAAATCAATTATTTCAGTGGCAAAAGAAGAAAATGATGAATCAACCTCTTGAAGGATTCCAATTTAGACATCTAATAGATAGCATTCTTGCCCGCTTAGGCACACAAAGGAGGGCTATTGAAAGGCGGGAGACCATCACAGAGTAAGATGCTATTAATGATACAGTGACTAAAGCGAAGAGGGTAGAGGGGGTGGGCGCCTGTGGTTCCTCTATAATCTCTCCCAGTCCTCTTAAGAAAGGCAAGTGCAGAAAAGAGGGGGACGGGACAATGGGAACCAGAAGAGTGAAAAGTGTCTGCCCACAAACATTTTCAAGGGTAAGTCTCTTGTCCCGTACAGGAAACATGAACAGAGACCTCATCAACAGGGGAGATGTTTGCGTTTTAATCTCCCTAAGAGTGGAAACTATAGCTTCCATTTTTCTATGAAACTCTACAATTCCACATACTTAAAACTTGTTGACTGGCTTCTGAGATGAATAGATCCCCTTGCAAGAACTACCTCACAAAACTGTATTTATTTTCTTATTTCTTCTTACCTTGTTATTTTCCCCCAATGATACTCTTCCACATATTAAAATAGCTTTTTTTTTTTGCAGTGAATCTTTATATTTTTCTCTTTTCAGGTAAGAAGCAGAAGTAATACAAATGTTCTCTTTTTTATTGCAGTTAATGTATTTTTCAGAACTCTATATTTCCTTCCATTTTAAAGCCTAAACCATGAATTCCATTTTGGAACACAAGTTTTAGACATATGTTTTTGGGGTGAATGTAGTGTCCAGTAATTTTTCCTCATCACAAATTCTCTTATTGTACTTCTTTTTAAAATCTGGCTCTATGAAATCACAGAACCAAAAATAAATACAAGTATGAAAAATGATTCTGTTGTAAAGGGTCGCTTACTGTAGGGTAGACTGGGCCAAGTCAGCCATCTATAAGACGTGGAGTTTTACCTTGTTTCCATCAGGCCCTGGGGGTCCAGAAGGACCTCGGCTCCCAATAGGGCCGGGAGGACCAGCAGCACCGCTCTCCCCGGGGGCACCACGCTCTCCCTGGAAAAGAGTGAGAAGACTTCAGAGGGGCTCTTAGACACACCTGATTCACACTGGGCTGTCTTTTACATCCTGGTTCTGTTACTGATTAGCAAATGAAAATCTCTGTGATTCCGAATTTCTCCTCTAGCAAAATAGAGGGATGAGATGAGACAGTCTCTAAAGTCTCATTCAGTGCTAATGTTCTGGGCTGCAACATATGCTGCCTTTAGACTATAGATTTCAACCTTTGGAACTTGCTTTCTTTGCTTTCTTTTCTGTGATAGGCCCATAAGTTTAAAAATACGTCAGTTATACATAGTACTCAAAGGAATGGTATTTTAGTAGAATAGCAATGTCAGGTATAGAAGATTAGACAGTGTCATGTCTATGCTCCCTTTATGTATTGTCATATAATAATAAGGCAACAGTTATAACATTAAACTGAAGACATATACATATGCATACATTTTATACATATAGAAGTGTCTATTTCTATCTACCTACCTACCTATCCATCTATCTAAATATCTATCAGTTACATCTAAATATCACAAGAACATAGATAGCATCCATGTTTGGCCTAGAGCATTTATCAACAGATCTACATTGTGGTCATTTCAAAGGAACTTTCTGTAACTTGGTTCTGTGGCACTATGGTTTTTTGGACACTAAGTGTTTGAATAAGTACTGATACAACAGAATAATTTAGGGGAAAACTAATCATTCCAGTTATGCTAATCCCCACAGGCTAAATCTATTTCATTTTCATTTATAATATGCTCATGAATTCAGTTATAGATTTTTACAGCAACACACATTGTAAAAATCAACTTTAGATCTGAGTAAAGATGTTACTTTTTTCCTTGGTTCAAGTTAAGCCACTGTCAAAAATAGATCATATTTGTTCATATAAATCAGCAAATATAATAGCTGTATTAATTTATTTGTGCTTCAGGAAATATGAACAAATAGCCAAAAACGAGTCTATCATCAACTTAGAAATCTGACACTTGCTATTGATCACCTCTGTCTACAGAGAGCATTTGTCAGGGAAATTGTAAGGGAGGTCATCAATGACTTTAAAGGGGAAACATTACTAATTTTAAAAAGACATTGCTGGAATTGTAGGAAAATTCATTAAATAACACTTACTCTTGGACCGGCAGGACCGGGGAGACCAAATTCACCAGGGAGACCCTAGGAAAAACATGAGAATAAATAAAGCATGAGATTTCTAGATCCACTTAGGATTGTGATAGTTGAAAGATTTTCAAAGAGTGAAATAAAGCTAGGTAGGCTCTACTTGCATAGGTGCTTAAATGCTCAGGCTAGTAAGAATAACAGAACTTTCAGTTGTATATGGAAAGGCACAAAAAAGAACAAATCTCATTGACACCTAGCCCAAAACCTGGTATCAGAGTATTTGTTTCCCAATACTTCATTTACTGCTTGAAAAAAGTGACAAAACAGACTCTCTCCTTTGATAATATGATGAATAACAATGAACAAAATTAGACATTGCCTATTCTTAGCTATATAACAGACTGCCTTCTTAATAGAAATGATCACATTCTGTACATTACCTAGTTAATTGTATACCCAAGTGTATCTCTTTCATTGCTGACCAGCTGTCTCCTTAATGTGCCCCACAGTTGACAAGGGAGGGCAGGCTGCAGAATGTAACTAAATTGAGGCACATTCATCACAATTACAGAGAAAATGACTCAGAACTCATGTCCTGATTGTGGATAGCGGTGTCATGTCTGAGTGCCAAGGAAAACATTAAAAGCAATTTTTCAGGGTCTGGTTTGATGGAAAATCAGTGCATTTACCTTTTCACTATGGGAAAGGACATAATTTGTGTTTTAATAGTACCAAGAACAAAACAAAAAAATAAAGCTACCAAATGAAATTCATTGAGAGATTTTTAGCTTTCATAATGTGATGTGAAACAAAGTAATCTGAACTAAAATAAGCAATGTGGCCCATTGTCTCCATCAGCACTCGTATTTGAAGACGTTATCATTAACACTTGGCCTATGAAGTTTTCTCCTATATATGATTATTGCCATGAAGTAGGGCCTTAAATAGGGCAAGTCTCAAGTTTGGGTAAATTTTTTATCACTTGTTTTACTTACCCTCTCTCCTGGCTTGCCAACCTCACCGGCTGTACCTGAGGGGCCAGGCAGACCCTAAATGAAAAGAAATACAAATCTCAACCTTGTGGGCTATATTCAGGGGCTTTGTGAATAATTTGGGTGGGGATGAAGCCTTCCTAATATCAACAGGTGCAATATTGTGTTATTCGAGCACTACACGCAGTTTGCTTGGAAAATGAAATGCACCCTCCTCTGCTTCAGTGCTGACATGCTGTGGTGTGTGGCGTGGCGGTGGAGGGAGGGGTGTGGTGCAGCGCTGGATGACCTCACCACAGGCAGGGTGAGGCACGTCTCAGGGGACCTACCTGGAAGCCTGGAGGACCGGCAGGACCCTGTTCACCTTTTCCACCTTGCACACCCTGAAAGTGACAGGAAAGGCAGTGTGAACAGAAAGGTAGGCCACCACCATGGCTACCTGGCTTCATAACTTTGGGTCGGGCAAACGGTGATGAACAATTTGTGGGCCAACACACATGCAATCGAATGCAGGGAAGCACAGGATTGGAAGAAATACTCACCTGTGGGCCAGGAGGGCCCTGAGCACCATTGTTTCCGTCGGGACCTGGAGCACCCTATAAAGAAAGGCTCATCATTATCATGAGCCAGGCGGCTTCGGATGCACCAAAGTGTCTTTCAAGTCACTTCCTCAAAATAAATTTATCACTTCAGCATGAATTAAACTCATTGGGGGTTTCTTCCGAGCCCAAATGCTGCCTGCTAACTTTTTTAACAAAATAATTTTTGATTATTTTATCTATTTGAGAAGCAGAGAGAGAGAGAGAGAGAGCTTCTCTCTGCTGGTACACTCCCCAAATGTCCTGGAGCTGGGCACTCAATCCTTGTGGGTGGTAGGGACCCAATAACTTGAGCCATCACCTCTGCCTCCCGGGGTGTACTTCAGTGGGAAGCTGGAATCAAGAGTGAAGCCAGGGCTTGACTGCAGGCCTCCAACACGGGATGTGAGCATCCCATGTCGGCTCTTAACTGCTGTGCCAAATGCTCACCCCTGTCTAACTTTAGATACAGTTCAAAGGAAGTCCACGGGTGGAAGGCGATGTATAAAGGCCAGAGAATGCTACCACATATTCATGCCCTTTTAATCCCAAGATGAATAAAGCAAAGACCAAATGCTCCTATAAATGTTTTTGACTTAACATATATTCTAATTTGCTATGGCTCACTGCCTCAGAAGCATGGTTGAAAGAAAGGTATTTTATGGTAGTAAAAGGAATCTTGGTGATGCCATCTCAGAAAGAATGTGACAGAAGCCTATCTGAGGGCCTCAGAGGATGTGTGTTTCTCAGGTGACTGGATCTGCACAGAAGTTAGCACTTACCCGAGCACCGGCAAGACCAGGATGACCTTTGTCACCATTTTTGCCAGGATCACCCTGCAATAAAAATTCAAAACAAAATCAAGAATGATATTACACTTAATGTCAAATTGTCTATGGCAATTTTGAAATGTTAATATATTGTTTGCTTTTGAGAATCCTAGTTCTTCAGTTCTGTTTTCTAAAGCATGAGCCATCATCATGCAGTTCTACATAGAAAGAAGGTGCACTTGTGTCCCCAGAGACATGGGTTGTAGGAGCTGGTTTTTCAGTAGGCATGCAAGAATACATTAGAACTAAACTTTTAAAAAGTTTTATTTGAGAGCAGAGTGACACAGAAAGCAGGGTGGGGGCAGAAAGAGAGAGAAGGGGGGGGCAGAAACTCTCATCTGCTAGTTGAATCTCAAAGGCCTGTAACAGCCAAGAGCTGGGAACTTTTAATGCAGGGTCTTCTACATGGGTGGCAGGGACCCAACTCCTTGAGTCATCACCCACTGTCTCCCAGGGTGCACATTAACAGGAAACTGGAAATGAGGGGAGAGCTAGGACTCAAACCCAGACACTCTGATTCGGGATGTGGGTGTCCCAACTTTTATCTTAATAGCTACATAGGGGTTAAGTTTCTTAGGTGCCTGTAGTTTTGCTGTGCTGAGGTTGACTGATCTGATAAACAGAGAAAAATATTAGAGTTTTGGTGAAATGTGGCAAAAGTGTGCCATGAGAGAGGCAGTGGTAGTGATTCTTACGGTGGGGCCTTTGGGTCCAGGGAATCCGATGTTACCAGGCTCTCCTCTTGCTCCAGCAGGACCAATTGGGCCAGGCCTGCCGTCAATACCAGGGAGGCCCTGAAATCAGAGTTTAAGTTTACTCCGTGTCAACATGGTCTCCCAACCTCAAACCCATGTTACTGCTATGGATGAAACAATTTTTTTTTTTGCATGCAAGGAGTTTTGTGTAAAGCGTCAGTCAATTTTGAGTCCATTTTTCTTTTCTATATGGGATACTGGTACTCCATAGCCAATTCAATCTCGGGTGTACCCTGTTCCCCCACCCCTCCATACCCTTGCCACCTGCCTCCATTTCCCTGCCCTGTTTTTCCGTTCCCCTTCTCTGCTCTCAAGCCTGTGTGCATTTGGACTCCATAATTACAATTACTCTGCGTCCCCAGATGATGTATGTGGCTGATATTTATTTTCAATGTATTCATGTATAAATGAGCCACAAAACAGACTTGATAAGGGTGCAATAAGTGCCCTTGAAAATGTAATGGAAAGTGAGCAATACTCACGACAGGGCCTTCTTTACCGGCTGGGCCAACATTTCCAGGAGATCCAGGGAGACCCTGCCAAGGAAGTGAGGGTGTTTTCACAGTGCCACTTTAACTCACATATTCGAGGTTCAAATTAATTGAAATCTCACAAGAGCACTTCCCCCACTTTTTGTGTGTGGCCTAAGGTAAAACATTGGGGATATTAACTACTAGCCTGGAGGTGTGAAAAGAGCTCTAAAAATTTTTCTTGTTTCCATTTTTTTGTGCTTTCGTTTTATTGAATTCTAGTGCAGCTGACTTATTTGCAGATATCTCAGGAAAGCATTAAGCAACATGCTATATGGGCAAAATGTGTCATGTTATTTACTTCATGATAGAAAAACTAATACTTTTGGTAAGCAATTTCCGAAGTACATTTTTCTATTGCTATATTTGGTGCCCCTCTTACTGGCTTATGGTACAATTACAGTTGCTATTCACCCATAAGAGATAATGGAGGCAAAAAAATTACTCTATTGCTATGGATTAGAGTGTCTACGGGCCCAAAGGTCACTTCTCCATAGCTAGTGTGATGTTGAATACATTATAGCACTTTGTGATTGCTGAAAAAAATGGTTTCACTTATGAATCTAATAAACTAATAATGTATAGCCCTAATACATTTCATGAACACCTTATATAAAACTCACAAATTAAGATAAAAGATTCATGCTGATAGGGGAGCCAGCCTAATTTGGATATAATAAAATAGATCTATTCTTCCAAAAACTTCATAGCCATTTCATCAAATAATAAATAGGAAATTTATGAGCTAACTAAATATGTAAAAAATACCTACTGATCTGTCATAAAATTAACCTAAAAAGTAAACTGTTAGCAGGCCTACTACTAACAAATTTACTTTTGATGTTTTTGCTGCTATTGTCAGTATTAGCCAATCCTTTGAAGAAGGAAGTAGTGACAGGCGTGACTTGCTTAGAATTGATCCGAAACTTACTCGGGGTCCCATGAGACCAGGCTCACCAGGGCGACCAGAATCTCCATTGGGGCCTCGGACTCCAGCAGGGCCAGTGGAACCACGACTACCAGGAGGCCCCTAATGAAAAAGAAAGAGGTCAGGGAGGAGGCTGCTGTAGCCGACTACACCCTCCACCAGAAGCATCCAGCGTCTGTGAGGGGCGCTCACCATGACACCAGCTCTGCCGTCAGCTCCAGGAAGACCACGGGAACCAGGACTACCCTGCAAAAAAGTGCAGGAGACAGAAGGGAATCAGAGACAACCCTTGACGGTGATAAGGCATTTTATTAGAACGTGGCCTGGTCTTTTCCTACGGGGGAGATACAGACACAAACCAGGCCAAAAGCACTTCACCCAACCCCCAAAGGAACGCGCAGTTGAGTGTCCCGTAAAAGTAGGTCAGCACTGATTCCAGACCCATTTGGTAACACAGCAAATGGAGAGGCACTGATTTCGTAAAACAGATGGAAAGCAGATGCTCCCTTCATCCAGAAATGCACTCAGCAATCAACCAATGCCCAGGGAGGGCGAGGCAGCGCTGCCTCTCTGTGTCTGGGCATCAGGGCGTTTGGAACTTACTCTCAGGCCAGGGGGTCCTGCAGGGCCAGCAGAGCCAGGCTCGCCAGGGGAACCTCTCTTTCCTTCTTCTCCACTGGGACCAGGAGGTCCTTGGGGTCCAGCAGAGCCCTGTTCATGGGAGGATCAAAGGAGAAGGCACAGAGAAAGACATTTCACATCATATCCAGCTAACAGACTCTACTGAAAGTATTGTGATGATGTACAAGTAGAGAGCTACTTACAGGCTCGCCCTTGTTACCACTCTCTCCCTTGGTGCCAGCTGGGCCAGGCTCACCCTAGGATGCAATAGAAAACGATCGTCAAGCAACACGCATTTGGCAAAGCTCTCCCACAGACAAAGCTCTCAGAATATTTATGGGACGAGATGAAGAGAATCTCAGGTTGTCTGAGAAACATGCCTAGAAGGGGATGGTCTTGGCTGAAGGGACGAGACAGATACTACGGAATTTTGTCTGTTTATCTTTGAGAAAGCTTCTGAGATAGCAGGAGGGGTGTGTCCATGTGCGTGCAAGGGGGATGGGTGTACAAGCATATACATACGCATCCAGAAGAAAGACAAACTAAAAATGCCAAGGAAGGAAAAAATATACAGGAATAATGAAGCCTAGACAGTGATGTGAGGACAGCAGCTGAGGAGAGTTATAGCTGGGACCAAGGACTTACAACAAGTCCGCGGGCACCGGTAGCACCAGCAGCACCGACAGGGCCAGGAATACCACGGGGTCCAGGGAGACCAGGAGCCCCAGCAACACCGGGAAGGCCCTGAGAAGGCAAATGCAGCAATGTCCATCACGAGGCAAAGGTGGCAGAGGCAGTGCCTAAAGACATGGGCTTACCACTGCAGCGAGCACATTTCAGCCACCCTGAGATACTCACAGCTGCACCCTTAGCACCAGTGAGGCCGTTTGCTCCAGGGTTACCCTGAGGAATAGGAGAGGAGAAGGTCAGCAGTTAGCTGGGAGGGATTTGTTCTCTTTCGACCCCACTTTCATTCTTGCTTTTCCACACCCCTGCATTTTTCCACTCAACAAGGTTAACCACAGCAGCTACTTACAGGAGGTCCAACGGGGCCAGAAACACCGGGAAGACCCACTTCACCACGGGGACCCGCAGGGCCGGAGGGACCAGGGTTACCAACAGGTCCGATTTCACCCTAAAAAGAGGCAATGACACAGAGGCTGAGGCAGCAAGTGACGGAGCAGCGTGTCCCTGCCGTTGGGACCCCACGCTGTACTCTGAAATTTCTTCGTAACTGCAACCATCTCCCCTACCTGATCTGTTCCTATGGACTCAGGGTTGATTTCCTATTTTTCCTAGGCTGGTTCTGCCATTTCGACTTCCTGCTATCTCCGTCCCTCTGTGGCTGACCCTGGTTCTCAGTTCTGGCTGGTTTGGGAAGAGTATCCCACAGAGACCCTTGGAATCAATTTCCACAGCGCCATCTATATCTACACTCACCAAGCACAAATGCAGGGAGATGATCGATTTCAAGTTTGCAGTGAGAACCTGGTCATTGTACCTCCACTTAGGAGGAGGTTACTAATTAGGCAAACTGTTCTGTAATTATCTAGCTGCAAACACATTTCTGGGTCCTTCACATTGCAGTGACAATGTCAGTGCTGTTTTTACCTTGGGACCAGGGGCGCCTGGGAAGCCGGGAGGGCCAGCGGACCCAATAGGACCCTGGGAACAAAGCAGAAGGTGGTAAGAAATTTCCTCCAAGTAATTTAAGAAAACGACAACAACAGAGAAGACTGAAGCGGGTTAGAGTGGCTTGATCTTTTTGGGTATTGGCAAAGAAAAAACTGACAGCGAATCAGCTGAAATTAGGAGGTTATCGAATGGAAGATATTCAAAGCATCCAGGATGGTGTGGATTTTACTTTTACATCCATCAAAAGTCCCAGGAACTTTTAAATAGCCCACATCACTTACAAATGGACCTCATAGGTAAAATGTCCAAAATGATGTTATTTTTTAGGAAATTAACAAAGAAGCTCTTTTCCACCCCATAGTTCCAACTCCTTCCAAATTGTCCAGTGCCAAAACTTACAGCAGGGCCCACGGGACCAACACTGCCATCACTGCCACGAGCACCCTAGGAAACATAGAGGGGACGAGTCAAGTGAAAATTCAAGGTCAGTCACTAAAAGATTTTTAGAAAGATAAAAATGAACAAAAATGGGTGCACTTACAGCTGGGCCAGGAGCACCGACACGTCCTCGCTCACCCGGAAGGCCCCGGGCTCCCTAGGAGCAGAAATATTTTCAATAAAAGTTACATTTAAAAGCTCATTTGAAAAAGTCACAGTCATCATGTACTTAAGGATGAACTAAAAACAAATAAGTCTTGTTCAAATGCCAACTACAAGGTGGTAGATTTCAATTAAGTATGCAGATGGCCATTAGGAAAATATCAAAGAATACAATGCCAAGGGATATGGTCATTAGCAAAAATATTAAAGAAGTTCCAGCTCACAAAGAGTGGACACGTGGATTTACAGAGAAGATACTCACTGTTTGTCCAGGAGTTCCATTTTCACCAGGGGCACCAGGCTCACCCTACATGAAGAAGGAAGATTGAGTTTCAGTTCATCGTACACATCAATTATTGTTTCTGATCGCAGTTTTTACCCTGTTATTTCAATGTGAGCTACGCATATGTTTTGTAACAATTCTCAAAGTTATGGATTGTTTCTCAATTATCCCAGACACCTAAACTAAAGAAAAAAAAGTGCTGAAATAAGTTTTTATCTACATGACACCAAACACTAAGGTGCTAAGGATATGTGATCATTTGATTGTACCCTCTTCCCAATTTCCCCCTTATGATGTTTAGGATATCACTTCGACTAGCTTTATCTGTCATTGTACTTCAAAAGGTTGATGAAAGAATGGATTTAAAAGATAAGTTTATTTTTGATGCAAAAATTATTTGAGATCCATGCTTAATTTTTGTTCACAGTACGCATTTCCATTTTTTGGAATTTTTTTTGAAGTAACCTCATATTAGGAGTGATATGATAAATAGGGATGGTAAAAGGTAAACCTACTTTCAATATAATCACATTTACCCTCTTTAAAGTTATTTTGAATATTCAATGTTATCATTTTTATAAAATATGCATGAGAATTTGAGACTTTATAATATTTTTAGAGCTGTCATATTTATTTCCAATTTATATTTTTATATAAGTGACATATTTTTATACAAGTGACTGAAAACCATGGTATGGCAGCAGTGCTGGGGTCATTCAATATGATGGCACAAATAAAAGAATTTTCCTTTAGATACAGAAGAAATGTGGTTTAATAGAACATGTAAGGATCCTTTATTATATCTAGGATTCAATGTCAAGTGCATTTCTTGGGACTAAGCAATGAGGTGAGAGTCAGGATTTCTAGCCTGGGCCTTTCTAACCACTACATATGTGACTTTGGGCAAATCATGAGCTATTGCTAAGCCTCAGTTTCCCTCATCTGCAAAATGAGGGCACCTCCAAAACTCCTGGCAGCACTAACACTTTATGATGCCGTGATTAGTAGTCTGGACTGTTCTATTGGGCTCTTGGGGGAATGAGTTTGACCTTATCCATTTGTGTGGCAGCTGGAAAGTTAGAACAGATTCTCCATGTTCATGTTCATTTCTGGTCCCGCTAGTATTCGTTACTCATTAATTTGTAATTACGTTGGTATTCACTTTAATATCACATTATCTCCTTAATAGGAAAGAGAACATTTTATAGTTGAAAATGGTGTCAGAGAAGAGCCCAGCCAAGAGATAACACACTTCTGAGACTTTAATTACCTAATTAAATGTTTTGAGTGTGCACAGATAAATCACAGGAAAGAGGTTGAAAAGTGTATTGTGACATGAATGTGCCTATCTAATTATTGCATAGCAAAGAAGAATTTACAGTTTAAAATAATACGTAGTGTTCTAATGCGTGATTGTATGTTTATTTTTATTGTCTGCAGTAATCAATTGAATTGTAGAAGGAGGAAAGAAAGCGGAGGAAGAAACTATTGACTTTTTTTAAAATCTCACTTGTCTAATAGACGTTGAACTAAATACATATTAATAATTGGCCTTTTATCACAGATTATGATAGTTAGTCCTCACCATTGAAGGATTTACATAGAAGAAGAAGTGAGATACTTTTTAGAATGTGGGTAGTCTTCAGAAAAAATTCAGAAAAACTTCTTGAAAGCAATGCTTGCAATTTAGGTTTTACCTTCACACCAGGAGCACCAGGCTGTCCTTTCAATCCGTCCAGACCGTTGTGTCCCTGGAAGGCAATTGCTTTTGTTAAAATGTGATTCCATTATAGAGTTTGGTCAAACAAAATTTTCCTTTCTTGCAATTAATATCTCTTGGCTGAAACTTACGGCTGCTTCAGTAGAATGGAGATTCCTGTACCAGCCCCAACTAAGCCACTCTCACCCCTGCACCTGACATGGGAAGGACGGAGCACTCTATGCTCACTCACAACTCTCCATCTCCAGCAATATCTCAGTTTTCAGAGGGCTATATACACTCCTGAGTAATACAACTTCCATAGGATTTTTGCCATGGCAATCCTGTTTTTTGGTGGTGATGAACAGACTGAAGAGAACTGCACTCCACTTTACTTTGAAGCAATCTTTCTCTGTAACTCTCTCTCCCCTTTAGCAAACAACATGAACGGGGATGTGAGGCTGCCTCACCCAGGAGTTTAAGTTCAGTTAGTTTTTCTCCCCCAGATCATCATCATTTTCCCTCCTCTGGATAAAGAAATTCGCTCACCCTAATGCCTTTGAAGCCAGGAAGTCCAGGGGTTCCAGGGAAGCCACGAGCACCCTTAGAAAGAAAAGCAGACGCATGTGAACGATGGTCTGTCTTAGACAACAAGGCGGCGATTTCCTACCTCTGGAATATTTCTCCTCACCAAAGTTCAAACTTGGGAACAAAGACTAGTGCGAGAGGGGGCTGCAAACTGTTCATGGACAAATGGAATTAAAAGATAATGGAGATTTTCCATGAACTTTTTGAAACCCTTGTATGTTATTCAGCGCAGGGCCACAGATCATTTTGCTCTGATGTGAATAACAGGCACTATGGTATTTGTAGAAAACACAATTTTGTTGTTTATCACAACTGTCATTTATTTTATAGTATTTTCATTCATTCTTTGCTATGTTCCTTGTCAGATGCCTTTAATGAGCATTGCAAGTAGGAGTGACATCTATGCTGACATCAGATGGTTGCTTGTTTTAGCACCTGTCATGCATCTGGAGACTTTGGAGGCATAAACCACACACTGCTGTAAGAAGCCTCACCTGTGGTCCCATAACTCCTCTCTCACCAGGTCTTCCAGGTTTTCCGGGGTGACCCTAAGACATGAAAGCATCATAGGGCAGGGTTAACATTTCTTGGTAAACTGTCAGACACAACTGGGGACATCTTGGTTTTTACAAAACAGGAGAAAAATATCACATATAAATGTGGATTCAAATACAATTTAATTAATAATTATATTCCCCTAAATACAAGCCAGTTAATTAATATTTCATTAAAATAATATTTTCCATATGGGGAGAGTTATGTCAGGCTTATTCAGCTTTTGGCAGAACTCTTCATTTGGATCTAGCGATTCCTGCCGAGGCAGGGACATTCACACTGCCTGTGGAAGTGCTGCAGAGTAAACACTTACATCCTCACCAGCCTTGCCAGGGGGACCAGGGGGACCACGAGCTCCTGCTGGGCCCTAAGGGAAGGAAGACATATGATTTTGTTAAGGCTGTGCTCATGAAGTTGCTGAAATGTATCGTTTATCACAAAGTGGGGGTGTGGGGAGGATGTACTCACAGTCTGACCGGGTTCACCAGGCTCACCAGCAGGTCCTTGGAAACCTTGAGGTCCCTAAGGGGGGGAAAAATATATCATGCTCCAAGCCTTTAAATTCTCTTGTTTTGTAGGAGAGATTGCAAATATTTGATACTTACAGGGGCACCAGCTGCACCAGGAGGGCCTCTAGGTCCCATTAAACCCTGTGGAAAGGGCAGACATGGTTAGCAAGGACAAATTGCCTAGCCATGGTGGGTTTAAACAGGGCCAGCTTAGCAGGGTGATGGACAGATGAACAGAAGGATCCTGCCTTTATTTCATAGTTTTTTGCCTCTCCCAAAGAAGCATCAGATTTCCATTACTATTTCATCTCCTTTGCTTTTTCTTTTCTTCCAGCCCACATCAGCAGAACTCAAAGAAAACTGGATGGGGAGGTCTTGGGTTCCTTACAGTCCTGCACCAGTGGGCACACTGAGTAGCTCCAAAGTGATGAAGTGAATCTGTCTTTGCACAGGTGCAGAACATGCTGTTGCTTTCGCTGCAGCTGATGAAGCATTTTATTGGATCCTCAGGTCCTACGTCACCTCCCCGTGTCATGCTTAGCTAAGCAACTGGTATTTTTATTGCCACAAGTATTAACTGAAAAGAATCAAAAGTCTTTCTTCATGATTAGAGAAGGTCAGCTCTTTTTAGGGCTGTGGGTAACTGATGAAAATGTCCAACAGAAAACAGTGGATGTCATTAAGGGTGAAGTATTGAAATGGCCTTCTATTTCTGATACTACCTCTGAATACATGAGTAACAGCTGAGTGTCCCCCTCTTTGTTTTTCATGCTGTAGCAAAAAAGTAGGGCTAAGTAGACCGTGGCTAGTCTATGAGCTCCAAATTTGACTTCCCTTTTGCAGTAACCAATTCCTGTGTAAGCTCATCTGTAGGGTTTGTTCCCCATCATGTTGAAAACATTTCACATAGAAGTCGAGTAATTTGTTCATGATGCACCAACCATGGGGACTTTGCAGTCGACCTCACCTCACTGACTTAATGCCAAGGGTGAAATAATATGGATTTTATTTAAAATGCATACCATTTTAGTATAAGAATTACTTATTTTGTTTTAGAAATTGCTTTGACATGAAAAGAAGCTGTCCTTTTTCAATCAAAATAATTTTTAGGTGCGCATTAAAAATTTCTTTGACATCATACATTTTCAATTATAGTCATTTATTTTTCCTGTGTATTTGCAACAATTTCATTTACATGCAAGATAGTTTATTTTGTGGAGGCTGTGAGACAGCCTATGATTACTCATTAATTCAGAAAAAAAACCCTGTGGGGTTGTAGAGTTATTGATTTTCCAACATGGAAAATTATTTTAATACTTTATTGCTGCATATCTTCCCTACTTGTGAAACACATACATCTGTGGGTGTATGTGAATGTGCAAGTTTAAATCCTATGTCACTGATATCTAAAAGTAAAATACTGTGCTTTATGACCCCAAGGGTTCCAGAAACAAGAGAATCTGAAATCCAAATTAATTTTCTCAGCTCATGTGGACTTTTTAAAAAAAAATGACACTTACTGGCCCTTTTCCTTATCCCCACCCCATTTTGCTTTTTCTTGAGAGATTAGGGCAGCTTGAACCCTGACTAATGACCAGCAGTAGCTGAAACAGCTAATTTAAAATTTCCAATATAAACAAAGCCAAAAGAAACACTCTACTTTTTCATTCCAGATATGAGCATTCAAAATTACTAGGAAAAATCAGGAATTGGAAATCATCAATTAAAGGTGCATTACTTCTCGAGTGAGTTTTAATTTACAGAAAATATTATCTTGCCCTTATAGCGCATTAGTTTTTTGCCCCTCATTAGCTCTAGCAGCTTATTCTCTTGAGAAGATAGAGCACTGAATGTATCGTCCAGGTAAAATTCACACTTTAAAGACCATGTTGCCTTTGGGCAGACAAATATCTTTGTTTGGAAACAATTAATTGGCATCACCAAAAGGAATATATGCGTATTGATAGAGCTTAATCTATCTTATGCTTTTGCTCTAGCCATTTTCCCCTCTATTTCATATATATATAGTATATATTTGGCACGTTCACATCAGTTTTTTCCCCTAACATATCTCACTAATGCTTGTTAGAGGCTTCGTTTGTTCAATAATCATAATCGTATGGAAACTCAAATTATAGGTTATGCTGCTGAATATTTAGTGCTGTGTGATACCAATGCTAAATTTTACTCATCTTTTTATTTATATTGACTTGTAATCAATAAACTAGTAAAAGGAATTCTTATGGAAATAGAGAAAAGGAAACATTTCTTATATATATATATATATATATATATATATATATATATATTTCCTCAAAGTAGGGTGAGACTCTGACGTAGACACTGCTGTCTCCTCTAGTACAGTTTGCAGCCCAAAAAAGACACCTGCAAAATATTTGTTGATGGGAGGTTTTGTTCAAGAGCTCGATACACAAGGCATCTGGTCTACAGATATCAGATACCTGGTCCAGTGGTGACTTCTAGTTCTGTCAACAGCCACCTCCATGAAGTTGGGAAAGATGACTTAAATTCTTCAGTTATAAAATAACAAAAGCTGAATTGGAACATGTTGGTCAGGGAACTTAATAGTTCTGTCTCTAAGTATTGCTTAAAATTCTAAGCAAGTTAAAAGGATGTAAAAATTTAATAAAAGTATTATCCTTTTGAATTAAATTGATAAGATTCATTCAAGGTTCCAAGATCCAAAGTGTATTTCTTGAACATGAACATTTGACCTATCCCAATGAGACTTGTTTTAGGAGGAAACCGAAGCCCCTAATCCAGTTGTAGGTTTTGATAGATTTGAATACAAAAAGAATTGTTTTTATTTGATCTAAGTATTGCTTGTTAACCAAGATAGCTATATAAATGGCACTGTAACATTTAACGTTAAACAAACTCTCTGTTTAGTGTAGTTCTGGGCTAAGATAGAAAGAGAGAAGCATACCATGGGTCCAGGGCCACCTCCTTTTCCATCAAACTGAGCAGCAAAGTTCTAGACAGGAAACAAAGTAACCAAACATCAGTGGAGTTACCAGCTATGTGGTTCATGTTCTCATTCTATTTGTAAAGATTTTTCTGTTGCTGCTTACAAGAGAGCAATGTTTCACAGAACTGTCAGTTTAGAATTCCATATTGAACAGAATTCCTAAAAAGTCAGGGAGAAAGTAAGTTTAAAATTTAGCCCACACCAGGTTTGAAGTGTAAAGCTTCCCTGCCTTAGTTATCAGTCTTGTGCCCAGTTATTTCTGTTCCTCCACTCCACAGCCTACCTCTACCCTGAGGCAGGCAGCTGTGCAAGCCACAGAAGGCCCCGGACAAAGCCGACAGCGACCAAGAGGACAACACTGCGCTCCCACCTGCTGCCTCTCCTACCAGAACAACTCGAGGGGACTCAAGGGCCTTCTTCTTGCTGAAGTTTCAGAAAGGACACGGAGAATTTTCAAGTTTAGAGGAAAAGTAAATTAAAATGCCCCCTGGAAGATGAAACTTTTTAAAACATAGTTCATGGTAATAACTTTAGTGTTAAAGATCTCTCTTACAGTGGTAGCTCTATTAAAGGAGGTGCCTTTTAATGCACTCTGTAGATAAGCAATCATAATAAGATCTTCGGGGGAGAAAGGTCTTATTTTACTGGCATACAGTTGAGTATGAGAATCAGGCTTCTGATTCACGGTGCTAACCAATTAAGCAAATATGTTTTCCTTCCTGCAGTGAGACCGTTTGGCACTCATACTATTGTTAAAGACATAAAGCTAAAAGAAGATATTAATGAGAAAGGGAAATGTACTTTTCTCAAATTAGTTTCAAGCAAATTAAACATAGAACTGCTTTGAATGTTGGTTCAGCAGACTTCAAGCCAAGGAGAATAAAGAGGGTAGGATGTTTGCGAAATTGCTTAAGATCAGGGATTTCACTTATGTAATTCAATCTAATCAAACTCGTTAATAATATAACACCTCTTATTTGTGCTTTACTGATAAAAGATATTAAATCCCCAAATTAAATAATGGTGCTGATGGCAGCAGCCACCTTCCGTGGATAAAGGCCAGTCACAAAGAGAATCGGCAGAACAGATCTCTGGGTGAAGAAACCCAAGAAACAAAACAGACTAATTTCCAAATAGCAAATCTCTCCCTTGGCAGCTAAAAATATATTCTGCAGCCAGTCTTCTTCCAACAGAAGTACAAGAAAGGAAAGCTGACTGAAAGTTAGTAACACTCGAGACGCCTTACCCCGCCGAGGCCAGGAGGTCCAGGAGGCCCTGGTGGGCCGGGAGGGCCGTTGGGACCATCATCACCATCTCTGCCTGGGGGGCCTGGTGGACCCTGGGAAGCAGAATATGAGTTAGGGGAGGGCTAGGCAGACCTTGGAGAAACCTATACTGCACACGAAAAAGAGACCTAAGAATACAGGTGCCGAGAACAGTTCTTCAGCCCCTGCAGTGTGCAAGGAAGGTGGAAGTTTAACATACAAGTATTGAAATCCACTTGCAACATGGGTCTACTTGTAAAGGAGGTGTAGTAACTGCTGTGTGAAGATGACACAGGCTGGTCTTCCCAGAGAAACATCTCAGTCCTATTAATTCATAGTGGAGCTCCAGTATTCAAATAAAGATAGTAATTACAGCTACAGTTTATAATTCTATGAACTTTGTATGTTTCACAGTGCATAATAATATCCGTCCTATGTGTCTTGACTGCCGATTTCTGACTCTGATGAACTTATGCAATTGTTTTGGTTGCTATGTGTGATTAGTATGTTAATGGATATTAATTAATAAGGTCATTTTATCACAGACTAGAAAATCCTGCAGAGTTTCTACCAATTAACACTATTTATGTTGTTAAAATAATTAATGGATAAAATTCTACCTCTGATAAACTGAGTGAAAAGCATAAAAGCCTGCACCTCACAATAGCTATAAGATGTTCAAATAGATAGAGTGGCAAAAGCTGTACACAATACAGGGCTCTATTGTTATAAATGCCAAATAAAATAGGATGATCTAAGAATACCATAAACAAAATGTAGGTCTGACTTGCAGACATGTGAAATAATGTAGAAAACATGCCTGTGACTACTCTTTCACTATTATTCCCAAGCTATACCAAGAAATCTTACTTCAAAAGTGAATGAAACATGTTACAAAGAGGGCCTTGGGGGGTAGGCAGAATCATTTCCATTAGATATATGTTGGACAGGTCAATTAGTACCAAAGAATATGGATGTCTACAATAGTCTTTTCTTTTCTTAATGGATAATCTTGACCTAAAAAGAAGGTTGATTGTACATAATAATGCCTATTCACTCTTTTGTATGGCATTATCTGTTTACAAGGTGGTACAATTATCTAGGTAGACATTATTCTTATATTATCAGTCTCCTGTAGTTTGTTATTCAAATATGGACCAAAACCTGTTAGTAGCTCGAAAATTACATACCCTTTCTCCACGTGGTCCTCTATCTCCAGCTGGGCCCTAAAAGGAAGATACAAATGGCATAACAATATCTCAGTGATTTCCAGTGAACAAGCTAAGCACTCTTAGTAAAAATTAGTTGGGAAGACTGATCTAACCACAATGCCATTAGATAATATCTAAAAAGTTGGTACAATACTATATATATATATATACACATAGATAAACATAGATATCTATATGTATATGTACATGTAGTTTTTGTAACAAAATATGTAATTTTTTAACATCTGGAGGACTGGAGGCTATTCTAGTCTGCAGCCACTAGGTCAGGATTGTACACAGCATTTTTAGTAAGATGATTACTACAGATAAATGACCCTTTTGTCACAGCTCTAACAGCCATTTATATCATCAAAGACCTTGAAAAATAAATTTTTATTTGCTACCTACAATTGATATAATGTACTTTGCACCTCCAGAATAAAAATAAGTCTACTGTTCCTTTAGTGTGTAAGTCACCAGTTTGTGTAATACAAATATAGTTAGAAATGATTAAGGAAAATAAAAAAAACTTTGTTATCTTTAATGTCAACACCACTTTATGGCTTATCTAATGCATATTCATGTGGGCAAAATCTTGGCAGAATATTTTCTTTCTATAGTTTACCATGAATTCACTTAAATTCTAAGTTATCTCTGATAATTTTGGGTATTTATGGAGAAGTATTGCATTCTTACCCTTCTTGCAGTTTCCTAGAAAAAAAAATAAGGAACAGATTATTAGAAGTCTGTAGAACTACATGTGTGTGTGAGACTTCAATTCTGGTGTAGTATACACATCTATCGACAGGGTACATAATATCGTGCATTTACTGTTATCTTCAATTAATATTACAAAATACAATTGAAAAGTTTACCAATATGCTCAATAAAATGTGTTATGTACAGAACCAAATCTATATACTTATCTGTAATTGCGCCCAAATTCAATTCATGAGCTAAGAATTTGTTCATGATATTTAGCAAATGATTCCAAGGGTGTGATAACATTCTCTTAGCTCCGTAAAGTCTTTTGCTTCTAGCAGCTGATGTTAAAACTTCTGCTGGGTTATTTCCTCTACTTCTTATGGGTATTTTATGAGGAGAGTCTTGGGCTGTAGCCCCACCCACTTGGGGGTGGGTACTTTCTATGGCAGCCAGGAAGGTTCTGACCACCATAACCCTTCATGATTTTCTTAGAATCCAGGTTGGTCAATAATCATGCAGCCTCCCTTTTTCTCCCCAGAGAAAATATCACTATAACCAAGGATTCCAAGTATATATAGAAAAATTACAAAAATAATTTTACTTACCTCTTGTAAAGCTGTAGAAAAAAGAGGAAAATACAAAATAATTATTAGTATCATCTCTATCATTTCATTGATCAATAACAGTAATGAGCAAACAGATACACAAGTTTATACAATTAAGTTACCTAATTAAAGGACCAATTATATTTCTTAATAAGAATATTCTAATTATTTGGATATTATGCAGGTCAAAAGTAAAACAGGGATCAGCAGGGTGATTTGTTTGCAATATTAATATGTAAATATAGTTTGAATTAAAATGTTAATTATTTACTGTTTTATAAATGTTGTAAAATATTAATGTGTCTGAAGGATATTTCTAATGCTTGGCAATTAAGCTGGCAAATTGCACGGATGAATTGCTGAATGTAAAGCAAGTCCAGTAGAATGATGAGGAAATAACTTATGGCTTAGATCATCTTTAATACTTAAAAGTCTAAAAAATGGAAAATGTAGGAAAGTATGTTGCCCCAAGAGCTTTTGTTTCTTTATAAAATCTTTATAAAATCTTGAAGTCATTTAGTACTTCATGTGAGTCTGTGCCATTCTTAATATCCTTCTTCAAAAAGTCTAATTTGCACATAAAAATGGATTGAGACATCTGAAATTTTGCTTTAAAATTAATTCACTTAAGAAGGGTAAGATCATTTTACAAACATGCATCACTATTGTCCTTGAGAACGGATTGCTTTGTATAAAAGGAAAAACCGTGGATGAAAGATCTTGAAATATAAGGGGAAACTAAAGTTTATTTTTACAGTGCGGTCTGCCATAATTGCTATTATAAGTTCTTAAAGACTGAATTCCTCTCCTATGGCATAAAAAGTATAGGTTGTGACACGGGATACAAGTGTGGCCAAGCTGCCAACCGGGGTGATTCACCCCCAAGCACTGCTCCAATCAGGTGGCCAGGGCGTGGGTCATTCGGCGCAGGGACATCCGATGCCACACTGGCCAGCATCCAGCGCCGACACTTAGAGCCGATTTACGAGAATTACGGTTAAAATAGAGAAACCATAGATTTGCTGTGTTGTGTCCATCGGTAGGAGGATTCATGAAGCCTGACTGCATCATGGACGTCCCTAAGAGTTTTGGAAACCCGCCTATGGGTGGCTCAGCCGCGGGCGGTCGTGAGGAGAGTGTTGGCCACCTTTGTCCCAGCCCGCGCTTGCCCTGGGTGGGTGGGCTGTGTCTGTAGCCTCACGGTGCCCCGGGTCTGCTTTCACTGTGTCTCCGGGAGCCGGGATGCCACGGGAGCCACACCGAAGCTGGCAACATGGGTCTGGGCAGCGCGGTTCCACTGAGGTCCACGCACTCAGACGCGCGTGCAGCTGGGCAGCGAGCAGGTGCAGCGCGGGGCGTGGCCGGAGACCCCGCACTGCGGTGCAGTGGCCAGACCCCCGGGTTTTCCTGCTTCCACCTGGACATGGAAATCTGGTCCTAAAGTCTGGGACCGACAGGGTGGCCCGGGCTGGGGGTGGTCCCTCTGCTCTCCGACCCCCGTTAGCGCCTAGGGTCACAGGTGACCCCCCGGGGCGTTCCCAGCGCCCAGTTACGGGGGGAAACCCCGCGCAGGGGGAACGCCAAGGCTGGACGGGAGGTGGGGCTGGATGTGGTCCACTAGCGTTACCGCTCGCGCGGCCACAGGGGGCCTTGAGAAGCCGGGGTTCTTCCGGGGGCCGCCCACGCTCCTCCCGCCGGACGCCGGGCACCCTTTGGGAACGGTTCCAGCACAGGGTGTGCGTCATCAGCTGGGGGAGACCCGCGAGGCTTGGGGGGGCCGGTGCCTTCGCTCCCCGCCTCCGGTGGGGGCTTCCAGGGGTCCTCCTCCTCCTCCTCCTGGGGCCCTGTGCCTTCTCTCTCCGCCTCTAGAGGGCGCCTCAGGGGGTCCTCCTCCTCCTCCTGTTGGGGCCCTGCGCCTTCCCTCCCCGCCTCTAGGGGGCGCCTCTGGGGGGGGGTCCTCCTGCTCCTCCTCTCCTGTTGGGGCCCTGCGTCTTCCCTCCCCGCCTCTAGGGGGCGCCTCTGGGGGTCCTCCTCTTCCACCTTCCTCTTCCTCCTCCTGGGGCCCTGCGCCTTCCCTCAGGGGGTCCTCCTTCCTCCTCCTCCTCCTGGGGCCCTGCGCCTTCCCTCAGGAGGTCCTCCTTCCTCCTCTCCTCTTTCTCCTCTGGGGTCCTGCGCCTTCCCTCCCTGCCTCTAGGGGGCGCCTCAGGGGAGTTTTCCTCCTCCTCCCGGCCAGCCTCGGGACGCCCCGAGACAATAGCTCCGAGCGGGTGAGTTTTGCGTGGCTAGCAGGCCTCAGGCCGCACCAGGCGGCGGTCCGCGCCGCTAGGGCGCGGGTCCTCGTCTTCCCGCATCACCACGCCGGCCCCTCCTTGCAGCGTCCCGGGCCTGGGGCCCAGACCCAGGCCGCGGCCCCTCCCGAGCTCCCCGGGGGCAGAAAGTGCCTTCTCTACTTTTTTTCTTTTTCTTTTTTTTCTTTGTTTGAGAAGGCTGCGCCTCCTGGGCCCTTGCAGAGGCGGGAGCCCGTCCCGC
Organism: Oryctolagus cuniculus; assembly: GCF_051225735.1. Lineage (NCBI taxonomy): Eukaryota > Metazoa > Chordata > Mammalia > Lagomorpha > Leporidae > Oryctolagus > Oryctolagus cuniculus. The sequence continues at coordinate 78,024,515 of NC_142882.1, forward strand.
GCCCCTCTCCCGCCGGGCACTTACACTGGCAGGTGGCTAGGCACGACGCCACTGCGAGCAGCAGCACGGTCCGCGTGTCCACAAAGCTGAGCATGTCTACGCGCTAGACATGCAGACTCCTTGTGTGGCGCGCTGGGGGCCCCGGTCGGCGGCGGAGCGATCACCTGGCGGGCGCGGGCATGCAGTCCTGGCCGCTAGCTACCTCCCGCCGGCGTGGTGCTAAAACGGTCCAGCCCCGCTCTGCCCTATTTATACGGCAAAAGTTTCCCTGGCCCGCGGGTGCTTCCAAAAGCGCCTCCACCAATGGGAGGGCTGGGGCCGGGGGCCCGGGCGGCCACGCTGGGAGGAGACTGCGGGGGCGCGGAGGAGGGAGCGGAGGAGGCAGGGACGTGGCCACGGGGCTGGCCGCTTAAATTGGTTCCATTCTTTTTGAGGACGTGGACACTTTTGAGGCTTTCGAGGGGAAACTCTGAGTCGCTGTCTGCATACCTCGGCCCGCCCTCCCCCCTCCCGCCCCTGCGAGTTTGGAAACCCCGCCGCGAGGACACGTCGGAGCGCTGGGCCACACCCGCACGGCCGCCTCGGCCCAGGGCTGGCGCCCGCGCCTCCAAGGGGAGCTGTCCAGTCCTGCTCACCTGGCGCCCCGCGGGCCACCTGCAGGCCGCCCCCGCCCCCGCCCCCGCCCCGGGCTTAGGGAGCTCCGCTCGGGGTCGTGTTTTCAGACATAGCTTTCCAAAGTCCCTTGTGACTCAGTGGATGGGCTAGGGGGTCCTGTCCAGGGAGGGCCGGGTTGGAATGGGTGGACAGCACTGGGCGGGGGTGAGCCGGGGAGCATCCTGGCGTCTGGAGTTCCTGCCTGGCTCGCCTCCTCCTAGCTGACCCTAATCTGGATCTTGGAGGGGTTGCCGGGCCCTGCAGGATGGGGCTCCCCAGGCCTCTTTGCTGAGGCAGCCCTGGACAGTCTGCCTCCTCCCTTTTGTGTTTCCAAACTCCCCTCTAATGCGCGCACTCCTGGTCCAGATGGGCCGGCTCTGTCCTGAGCCTGGTCTCAGGGACCCCTCCAGGGAACCCCCAGTCCTGAGCTTGCTGCCCATTCACTGACCCCGAAGACAAGCCCTTCCTGACCCCTCCTCCCTCTCCCTACCCAGGAGAGGATATCCAGGCCCTGAGGGGGCTCTGGTTCCTAGTTGGGGGACCTCGCCTTCCCAAGGAACCCCCACCTCCCCAAGCAGTGCCCCTCACCAGCGTGGCGTCAGCTCTGTCCCCAGTACCCAACCTCCTTCCCTTGCGGGTTCTGCTCCACGAGGCTCTGGGACTATGACCCTCCCTGAGCACCGGGGGTGGGAGACCCAGGCTGAGTGCCCCCAACTACGCCTCTCGGGGTCGTGCCAGGCCCGGAGCCACATGTGGGTGTCCCTGGCCTCGCACCCCCAGTGGAGCAGCCACCGCCCAGACGCAGAGCCCGGCTCTCCCATGTCATTGCAGAGGGGGGCTGGTTTGGGTCAAGCTGGTCCCCACGCAGTAGAAGCGGGTGGGCTGCAGTCCCTGTGGAATCTTTTCTCCTCTCTGCCCCCCGCCCGACCTCCCCTCCATTTTTTTTTGCTTTGCTTTAAGGAAGAATTTCTTCCTAAGTTAACTCCATGTGCAGCTGTTAGAAACAAAGGGATGGAATATGCCTAACTGACTGCTGGTTAGTGGAAGTAAAACACAGTCACTACGATCCATAATAAACTTCGGTTTTATTCTGACCAAAGGCGCTGACTTGAAAGACCCCTTCAGATTTCTTTTGCAATAACTTAGAGTGAAAAAAATCCCAAAAGGTGTCTGGTGGCCCTCAGGAGAGTGCTCAGGGGAGGAGTCAGGCTGACCTTTGTTTCCACCAAAGAAACAATCTTGAATTTTGCAGCAAAAGGCTGGGCCTCAGCTGTGCACCCAAGCGCACTTTTACCTTCTCCCCGACATACTGCTGCCCCAGAGCTCACCAAAAGCTTTAAAAGCGTAAATCACTTTCGTCAGGACAAACTTCAGCATACACAGCCAAACATTTTTTGCCTCCTTACTCAGAGTCCTAACGAGCCGCCTTTGCAGAGCATTTGCTGTCTTGCTGAAAGGCAGAGGTTAATTCTGAACAAAATCATTCCAGTATATATGGAGATAGATTTGGGAAAGAGATCCTCCAAGAGGTCATCTGATAACGATTTCAGGGTCAAGTCGGCTGCGTCATCGGGTGTACAGTCACTGCCCAGCATCTTAAACATTTAATTGTAAGTTTTGATGTGGTGGTAAAATTAGTTTAAAACATAAGGCCTTTTTTTAAAAAAAAGTGTAACTGTAATTTCCCCTTTAGCAAAAAGTCGAAAAGGACCAATGCACGCCTAGTTTTTAGAATGAGAATCCGAAGTTCGGGCACACACTCACACACGGAGAGGAAAGTGTCTGCGAGGAAGGCAGAGGAGGGAGCTGATAACTTGAAAAACATTCCTGGAAACTGATGCAAATACCAAGTGCTGCCGGCTCCCTCCCTGCTGATGTGGCAAGGCAGCGTCAGCATTTGGTGGGAGGCCCTGGAACAATAAAGATGGAGGGAGCTCAGGGAAAGCCTGCCCTCTCTGAAAGCAGGAGGCAGTCTGATCCCACCCGTTTCCACCTACAAATTCGACACTGTTTCACTGATCACTTACTGGGGAAGGAAGTTGATGAAGTGTGTGTTTGAAAGCAGGAATTCTTTAATGCTTGCGTTTAGAGCCCTGTGAACTATTGTGTGTCAAATAACAGGCAGCTTTTTGTGTGCTCAGGGTAGGACGGTGAGAGCCGGGAGAGTTGACCCCAAGTCTGCACAGCTTCCTCCGGGTGGCCTCAGTGGTGGTGGTGGGGAGGGAGGGATCCAGACGGAGGAGGAGGAAAAAAGAGGAAGGGGGTGGGTGGCGTCTCCGGTGAGAGAGGAGGGAGGCAGAGGAAATCCAAGCCTTCTACGACTTTGACTTTGACGCCAGAGGGTTAACTCCTAAGCTCCTAGCCACAGACCATTCTCTGATGAGAGGGAAGATGCTCTGTTTAGCTTCTGACACCCACGAAGCTCGCCACATCTCTATGTATGGCAAGAGAGCCCGGCCGAGAAAGGAACGCACCACAGCCCGGTGGGGCCTGGCTGGTTCGTGCTTCATTCCTTTACTGGGACAAGCTTAAGTGTCCTGATTGACACACTTGTTGGGCATCCCCGCTTTGGAAAGCACCCAGACTATGCCATTGCATTCTCATTCTGGTTCTAGTGGACTTGTTTGTCAAACATCTGTTAGGGAGGTGTTTGCTGACAACTAAGGTGGGAGCTGAAGCGCTTTGGCGGCTGACTTCTGTCTGGAAGACGTGGAGATGCCTGCTCTACATCATAGCAGCGACGACCTTCATTGCCCAGGGATTGTTTGAATGCTACCAGATGTAATTCACTCAAGCTGTGTTTAGTGTTAGGCCAGGCACTGTACTAGTTGGTGGGTGTGTAATTATGAGACAGAAGGGCAGGTTCATTGCCTTCAGGGGGCTTCCAGTGCATGGGCAGATGGAGAGGACGAGGGCTGGGAGGGGAGAGTAGAGTGCTTCTGTGCCCATGGGAGGATGGATGGTCCACAGCTAAGCTAGATTCAGGAGGGTGGAACCAAGGAGGCTTCTGGTAGGATGCAGAACAGATTTTAAAAAGAGGGAGGAGGCTGGTCTGGGCAGAGGCTTTAGAAAGCTCAGCAGCCTGAGGAATGGAAAGCACTTGGGCCTGCCTGATGGATTGTGGAAAATAAAGGAAAAGACCGGGGAAGGCGCTGGAGTTGAGATTGGAGGACTGAGTCAGGATCGGATCCGAAAGGACACTGGAAGCTGTGTTCTGGTGTTTGTGTGTTCTTCGCTGGGCTGTGGGAGTGTGTGGATGATCTTAAGTACAGAAAGTATGTAATCAGAGAGCTTTTAGAAAGATGACTCGTTGCAATCTGGGGAAATGATTAGAAGAGACACACAGGAGAGAGAGGGAAGGCGGTGAGGAGGCTGCAACAGTGATTCTGCGGGAAAGGGATGATGGCCTGGGCCAGGGGAGTGGCCCCAGAGTTGATGAGAAGTTGATAGTTTCAGAAGTATATTAGAGGGAGAAGAAAAACACGCCTGTGTTTGATAGAGTGAAGGAGAGGGAAGGCGCCATGATTTCTGGCTTTATAATTTTTTAAAAAAGATTTATTTGTTTGAAAAGCAGAGTTACAAGGAGGTATGGGGGAAAAGAGAGAGAGAGAGAGAGAGAGAGAGAGAGAGAGAGAGAGAGATCTTCTATCTGCTGGTTCACTCCCCAAATGACTGCAACAGGTGGAGCTTGGCCAATCCGAAGGCAGGAGCCAGGAGCTTTTTTGGATCTCCCACATAGGTATAGGGGCCCAGGGACTTGGGCCATCCTTTGCTGCTTTCCCAGGTGCATTAGCAGGGAGCTGGATCGGAAGTGGAGCAGCTGGGGCTTGAACCGGTGCCCATATGGGATGCCAGTGCCACAGGCAGTGGCTTTACACATTACAGCCACAGAGCCTGCCACCAGGATTTCTGGTTTTGACAGCTGCTGGGTGCAGGTGCTATCCTTTGTGTTGTGGAACTTTTCACAGGCTGATTATGGATCATCCAAATGGAAAGGTCTTATAGATAATTAGATACTTAAGCCTGAAGTCCACAATTTATATTTGGCCTTGGTTTACAGATAAGGAAGTCAATCTAATTACCAATGTCACAGAGTAGATGAAGTCCCCAGGTTCTATGAGTGTATGGAGGTAGAAGACAATAAAACCTAGGACACATGCTGAAGAGCTCCAGCAGAGTGGCAAATGGGCCGCAGAAGAATAATCATCAAGATGAGTGAGAAGTCGTGCCCACTGGATGGAGGAAAGATTGTGATGGCTTTGTCACAGAAGGAACGGACATGCAGATGGCTAGGGGGAAAGCATAGTGTGTGGGTACTTTTTTCTGAGAGGTCAAGTAAAGTCTGTAGGAATGACCTAAATTTGTACTGCGAGGGTCACTGGTGACCTTGGTGAGGGTGGTTTCAGTGGAAGGGAATTTAGCTGAGTGGAAGTAGAAGAGGCAGTAAACACATCTGGTGTGGGGTGCTGGTTATAACCGAGCCTGGGAGAGAGCTAGGGTATAGTTGAAGGATGGTATTGGGATTAGTATGCAAGACAACTATGCATACTGTTTAATACCAACCCCCAGTTTAAAGTCTGCCCTCAAAGTCTCTACAATTCCTGTACTAAACCCCTCCTCCTGTTCTGTTCTCTTTAGTTTAAAGTAGGGAGCATTCAGTGCACATAGATTCTTTTTTCAACTTGGTAGTGAATGATCAATTTTGTTTGTTTCAGGAGGTCCCTTTAAAATACATGGAGTCAATTAATCTCGTATTTCATGAATCCTAATCTTCAGTGCCCCATTTTTCAAGTTTAGAGCAGACAAGCCCTTCTTTATGCATGGTTCTGAGCATTCCTGTGTATAGATTGCATGGAAATAGTTGTTTTGTGGCATCTTGTAATTGACTCTTTCAAGCCCCATAATTCAATGGGATGTATTAGGATGCACAAATTTTAGCTTTCAATTTTGCACATCTTTTTCTTTAAGATGCTGACTACATTTCTTCAGCCAGTTCCAAATCCAGCCTTCAATTGAAGAGCCCCAGCATGCTGGTGCATTCCCAAAGTCCACTCTGGGTTATTAGAACTTTGGTTGGCTTGGTTTCCAGACTCCTATTTTATTAATTGTTTTCAGTTGCAAGAAAGAGTGTGGGTGTTTATAATTGATCGATACACCTGTTAAGCTGAAAATAGACACAAACTCTTCAATTCACATATTACATATAGATTTATAAAGACTTAGTTCTATGTGATACCATTCTTTTTTTTTTTTTTTGACAGGCAGAGTGGACAGTGAGAGAGAGAGACAGAGAGAAAGGTCTTCCTTTGCCGTTGGTTCACCCCCAATGGCCGCTGCGGCCGGCATGCTACAGCCAGCGCACCGCGCTGATCCGAAACCAGGAGCCAGATGCTTCTCCTGGTCTCCCATGCGGGTGCAGGGCCCAAGCACTTGGGCCATCCTCCACTGCACTCCCGGGCCATAGCAGAGAGCTGGCCTGGAAGAGGGGCAACCGGGACAGAATCCGGCGCCCCGACCTGGACTAGAACCTGGGGTGCCTGCGCTACAGGTGGAGGATTAGCCTATTGAGCTACGGCGGCACCGGCCCCATAGGTTATTTTTTTAACTTTTATTTAATGAATATAAATTTCCAAAGTATATAATATGGATTACAATGGCTTCCCCCCATAACGTCCCTCCAACCCGCAACCCTCCCCTTATCCACTCCCTCTCCCCTTCCATTCACATCAAGATTCATTTTCGATTCTCTTTATATACAGAAGATCAGTTTAGCATACATTAAGTAAAGATTTCAACAGTTTGTTCCCACACAGAAACATAAAGTGAAAAATACTGTTTGAGTATTAGTTATAGCATTAAATCTCAATGTACAGCACACTAAGGACAAAGATCCTACATGAGGAGTAAGTGCACAGTGACTCCTGTTGTTGACTTAACAAATTGACACTCTTGTTTATGGCATCAGTAATCACCCTAGGCTCTTGTCATGAGCTGCCAAGGCTATGGAAGCCTTTTGAGTTTGTGGACATCAATCTTATTTAGACAAGGTCATAGTCAGAGTGGAGGTTCGCTCCTCCCTTCAGAGAAAGGTACCTCCTTCTTTGATGACCCATTCTTTCTACTGGGATCTCACTCATGGAGATCTTTCATTTAGGTTTTTTTTCCCCCAGAGTGTCTTGGCTTTCCATGCTTGAAATACTCTCATGGGCATTTCAGCCGGATCTGCATGCCTTAAGGGCGGATTATGAGGCCAGAGTGCTGTTTAGGACATCTGCCATTCTAGGGTCTGCTATGTATCTCACTTCCCATGTTGGATCATTCTCTCCCTTTTTGATTCTATCAGCTAGTATTTGCAGACACTATTCTTGTTTATGTGATCCCTTTGGTTCTTAGTCCTATCATTACGATCAATTGTGAACAGAAATTGATCACTGGGACTAGTGAGATGGCATTGGTACATGCCACCTCGATGGGATTGAATTGGAATCCCCTGGTATGTTTCTAACTCTACCGTTTGAGGTAAGTCAGCTTGAGCATGTCCCGAATTGCACATCTCTTCCCTCTCTTATTCCCACTCTTATATTTAACAGCGATCACTTTTCAGTTAAGTTTCAGCACTTAAGAAGAATTGTGTATTGATTACAGTATTCAACCAAAAGTATTAAGTAGAACAAACAAAAAAAATACTAAGAGGGATAACATATTAAGCTGCTCATCAACAGTCAGGGTGAGGGCTGATTCATAAGGGGCCGGTGCGGTGGCCTAGCGCCTGCACCCATGTGGGAGACCTGGAAGAAGCTCCTGGCTCCTGGCTCCTGGCTTTGGCTCTGCCCAGCTCCTGCTGTTGCATCCATTTGGGGAATGAACAGTGGGTGGAGGACCTCTCTCTCTCTCTCTCTCTCTCTCTCTCTGTAGCTCTGCTTTTCAAATAAATAAATAAATAAATCTTTTAAAAATTACTTAAACAATATGGGAATAAATTTTATCTACTTCATCCAATAGTAGCACCCATTTAATCTATGATACCTCATAGGTATTTTATTTTGTTAAGTAAAGTACATGAAGAACTAAGTACTGGGGCCGGCGCTGTGGCTCAGCGGGTTAACACCCTGGCCTGAAGCACCAGCATCCCATATGGGCACCGGTTCAAGTCCCGGCTGCTCCTCTTCCGATCTAGCTCTCTGCTATGGCCTGGGATAGCAGTAGAAGATGGCCCAAGTCCTTGGGTCCCTGCCCCCATGTGGGAGACCCGGAAGAAACTCCTGGCTCCTGGCTTCAGATCGGCGCAGTTCCAGCCATTGCGGCCAGTTGGGGAGTGAACCATCAGATGGGAGGCCTCTCTCTCTCTCCCTCTGCCTCTCCTCTCTCTGTGTAACTCTGACTTTCAAATAAATAAATAAATCTTTAAAAAAAAAGAGAACTAAGTACTGGAAAAAATTGATTTTTTAAAAAAATATTTATTTTTTATTTGAAAGGCAGAGTTACAGAGAGGCAGAGGCAGAGAGAGAGGGAGAGAGAGAGAGAGAGAGAGAGAGAGGTCTGCCATCTGCTGGGTCACTCCCCAACTGGCTGCAATGGCTGGAGGTGTGCCTATCTGAAGCCAGGAGCCAGTAGTTTCCTCTGGGTCTCCCACGCAGGTGCAGGGGCTCAAGCACTTGAGCCATTTTCTAATGCTTTCCCAGGCCATAGCAGAGAGCTGGATGGGAAGTGGAGCGACCAGGACTCAAACCGGCACCCATATGGGATGCTAGCACTGCAGGCTATGCCACAGCACCGGCTCCCCTCTAGTCTTATTAATATAAAGCCATGAAGTGTTAGAGTTGGAAAAACTATTTAAATATCCAAGTTGTAATCATAATTGTTAGTATATGGAATAAAAAATTCATTTTGAAGCATTCCTAATGTCTAGCAAGTATCTAGGATACAACAGGTATTCAATAAGTGATAATTGCATAGATTAATACATGTTGTAAATATGCCCCAAAATATGTGACTAGCTAGTTTATGGTAGACCTCCAACCAGGGATCTGGTTTGTTGATTCCAAGTCTCTTGCTCTTTCCTTTAAATTAAAATAACACCTAGAATTTGTTTGGGATGCAATATCTAACCCTTAGCACAATCTAAAGAGTAACAATTATTTTACAAGGGAAAAACAGACTCCAGAGAGCTAACGATTTTTTCCGGATCAGTGGTTCTCACAGTGTGGTCCCTGGAGTGGTCATATTAGTGTCAACTTAGAAATTGTTAGAAGCCCAAGTCCTTAGGCTGCATCCCAGATCACTGAGTCAGAAACTCTGAACTAAACTGGATTATCTGTCATCTGTGGTTTGACAAGCCCTTCAGGGGATTCTGGTCATGCTGTAGTTTGAGAACTCCTAGTATGATGGTTAGGTTACTCTAGAATCCAGATAAATCACTCTGATACTATCCTGGTGAATATATTTGAGCAGGACAAGATAGAACTGTGGGAAAGCCCAGGTAGGAAGACAACGCCTTTATTTTCCTTCACTCCAAATGCCCCCCCTTGGATGTCCACTTTCTCATTCTCTTTAATGGATATGCTCACTTGCTGTTTATTTTCTTCTTACATTTTCTTTATTTAAATGTCTTATTTATTAATTTGAAAGACAGATTTGCATACTCATATTAACACACACAGAGTTTCCGTCTGCTTGTTCACCCTGTAAGTGCCTGCAATGGCTGGGACTGGGCCAGGTTGAAAGCAGGAGCCAGGAAAGCTGTCCAGTTCTCCCGTGTGGGTGGTGAGGACCTAATCACTGGGCCATCTCTGTCTCCCAGAGTCTGCATCAGCAGGAAGCTGGAGTCAGGGACTGCAACCAGGAACTGCAATGTGGGATTTATTTTATTTATTTGAAAGACAGAGTTATAGAGAGAGGTAAAGAGAGAAGGAGAGAGAGAGAGAGAGAGAGAGAGAGAGAATTTTCCATCTGCTGGTTCATTTCCCAAAATGGCTGCAACGGCTGGAGCTGGGCCAATCCGAAGGCAGGAGCCAGGAGCTTCTTTAGAATCTCCCACGTGGGTGCAGGGGCCCTTCAAGGACTTGGGCCATCTTCAGCTGCTTTCCCAGGTCATTAGCAGAGAGCTGGATGGAAACTAGAGTAGGTGGGACTTGAACCAGAACCCATATGGGATGGCAGCACTGCAGGTCAGGGCTTTAACCCACTGCACCACAAGTCTGGCCCCAGACTCAAGCATCTTAAACAGTGTCTTATCTGCTAGGCCAGGCTCCAATCCCTTATTTACTTTTTAATTGATAAATAATAATTTCATATATTTATGAGATACAATATGCTTATATATATGCTTATATATATGCTTATATATCTCCCAGTTTTGCTACCTTGGAGTTCAGCACTCTGTTGGACAGTGCAATTCTCCTGGTAATTAAACAGATCAGATGAGGCAAGAAGGACCCGTGGAATATGGCAAATTCATTATTCATTCTAGAAAATATCCTCCAAGGCCAACATGATGTACTGAAACATTTTATTTACATATTAACATCACAGACGTGTGCCTCTGTAGTATGTGTTCCATGTCATGTTTTGATGCTTGAATAAAAATAGCAGTCAGAACCTTAAAGCAGGGACTTTTGGAGGCAGCGTTATGGCTCAGCAGGTTCATACACTGCTTGTGGTATCATCCTCCCACATCAGAGGGCTGTTTTGAGTCCCGGCTGCTCCACTTCCAATCCAGCTCCTTGCTAATGTGCCTGGGAAGGAAGCAGATGATGACTCAAGTCCCGCGGCTCCTTCCACCCACATAAGAGACCTGGTGGGAGTTTTGGGCTTCTGCTTTCAACCTGGACCAACCCTGCCCATTGTGCCTTTCGTGAAGTGAATCAACAGATGGAGGATCTCTCTCTCTCTCTCTCACTCTCTCTCAATCTCTCTCTCACTCTGCTTGTCAAATAAACAAATATTTTAAAAATCATAGAATTTCCCCAGAAGCACCCAAGACAATAAGAGAATAGATGCTTCTGTTTGGGACTTCAGAATGTGCAAGATGCTGGACTGAAAGTCCCGGGGGTGTTTTCTGAGAGGGAACTCATTTTTACAACAGGGGCCATTGGTGCACACCTGCAGACACAGTTCTGCCCAGCTCTGGAACAGACCCTGTCCTTGTATAAGATGAATGAAACAACTGTAGTTCTAGAACTTGATTCTGTCACTTTTGTCTTTTGTCTGGGCATCATATGTCTGAAATCCAGACTCAATTACATACCCGTTCTTATAGCATATCTTCTATCTTGTGCCTGTGCATTGGGGTTTCCCCCTCAGTAATGGATGTGCCAAGTTCCTCTGTGATTAGTAAAACCAATGATTCATTTCCTCATTCATTTGTTTATCAGCCAACAAACCCACTGCTGTCTGTGAAAGACATGGTGTTAGAAACTGGGCCCGAGACCTGATCCTGGCAAGCTTCTCTTTATTGCGTCTTCCTTATGTCCTGGTGGCTGGAGTCATGGACCTACGTGGAGTGCCATGCTTCTACATTCAGGTCTGTCACTGTTGCAGACTTGTCTGCCTGAATTCCCAGTGCTGCTTTCCCAGGGTCCTGTATCCCAGTGCCTTCTGCTACACCTGCACTCCACCTGGCAGGGCATTGCTGTTGGAAGATCTTGGCTTATTGCCTCTGTGCTTTCTCTGATTCTGACTTCCGGCTCTTGAGTGCAGCTGGGTCCACTTCTGCCAGGCCTGCTTCCCATCTCCATGTGCATCTCAGAATCTCCACCTGGGAGAAGAGGAAGGGTTTTGCAGTTCATGTGGCTACATCTTGTTTTGAATTGTGTTCATTGGACAATGATGGAGGTCATATAATGTTCCTAGTGCAGGTGTAGGGATAGTCGAAGGAGTAAGATACAAAGTACAGAGTCCAACCTCAGGAGACTGTTACAAGTACTGTAGATTCCCCTCAGCTGTGAGAATCAGTAGGTTTTTTTTTTTTTTTTTTTACAGTTTGAGGTATTTAGATTTTCAGGGGAGAAAAAAGTTATAGAGGGATTAAATACAAACCCTTATAAATCATTCTTCTATCATTTCTAGAATAGGGCCATCAAGACAGCATCCCAAAGAAAGAGGATCAGTGACATTTTTCATGTCTTAAATGACTAATAATGGTTATGGTGCAATTGTTCTCCATTTGCTATCTCTTGCTTGATAGAAATTTTTCAGGATCTTTCTCCTCTGCCATTTCAATGAAATGCCCATAAATTTGCTTTGCTTTGCTGAAGATAATATGCATATGAAAAGATCTTTCCTTCTGTATCTGTTTCTCCATCCAAATGTGCAATGCCTTTCTGGTTTCATGATTTGGAGTTGTTGACTCCATCCTCAGTCCGAGAGATAAGTCCCTGAAGCACGAGCCATCAGGCCCCTCTTGCACAATACCACGCCCCTCCTCCCCTGCAGCTGCGGGAGCACCGCTTTAAGGTCCTGGCTTACATCTCCTCAGATTCCCTTATTTCCTGGAGCCTCAGGGAACAAACCTCTGTGACTGCCATGCCATCTGCTTTCCTTTACTTCTTTATTCCCAACACCAAATTCCTCTTTCTCTAATTCTCCCAAACAGGAGTGACTCATTATTCTTATATACAGGAATTGAGATTCCTGCGGTTGGGGAAAAGTATACAGAACGAAATCTGCATATACTGAAATCCCATGTTTACTAAAAATTTGAAGTAGGGTCAGGTCACTAATGGGGAACAAGTACTTTAACCTGAGAAAACAAGGCACGAGCTCTTTAAAGCAGAAAACAAGATTTCACATTATATGGTGAACAGAGAATTGGTGAGCTCTAAGGGAGTTTGAGAGCGGAGGGAAGAATACACAGTACCTGGTTCTGCTTGGTATTTGGAAAGAGGGGAGAAGGTTCCAGAAGAGCACTTGGGAACCAAATGTTGGAGAAATTCACCAGGCAGAAAGCACAAGAAGCCTTTCCTAGGAAGACGGTAGATGTATGTAGAGGGAGGTGATACCTATCACAGTTTGTCCTTAAATAGTTAATGCTACAGGATGGCGCCATGGCTCACTTGGCTAATCCTCCGCCTGTGGTGCTGGCACCCTGGGTTCTAGTCCCGGTCGGGGCGCCAGATTCTGTCCCGGTTGCTCCTCTTCCAGTCCAGCTCTCTGCTGTGGCCCGGGAGTGCAGTGGAGAATGGCCCAAGTGCTTGGGCCCTGCACCCGCATGGGAGACCAGGAGGAGGCACCTGGCTCCTGGCTTTGGATCAGCGCAGCACCAGCCATTTGGGGGGTAACCAACGGCAAAGGAAGACCTTTCTCTCTGTCTCTCTCTCTGACTGTCTAACTCTGCCTGTCAAAAAAAAAAAAAAATTAATGCTACAATGAACTCCCTCTAGAACAATGGTTCTTGGCCCAAAGTAATTTTGTCCCCTGGAAGTATATGGAGACATTTTTGACCATGATGATTGGGAGTAGGTATGTATACTACTAACATTTAGTGGCTAGAGGCAAAGGATGCTGCTAAACACCTTACAATGTAACTCCACAGGACAGAGCCCATTACAGATAATTATCTACCTCAAAAGTCAATATTGCCACCACTCTATAAGGCAAGTCTTGTAAGGGCTGGTGCCTTACCTGTCATGAACCACCATGTTTATAGGAGCTTGCTTGGTTGGAGTCAGATTTGGCACTTGGACATTTGTTGAGTGAATGGAGGTATGAAAGACAAGGCATGTGTGAGGGAAAGTAACTCATGCTTAGTTACTAGTTGGGAAATAATCCAAGAGCAGATCCAAATGGAGTTTCTGGCTCCTGGCTACAGCCTGTCCTAGCTCTGCTATTGTGAGCATTTGGGGTAACAAACCAGCAGATAGAAGTTTCTCTCTCTCTCTCTCTCTCCCTCTCTCCCTCTCTTCCTCTCACCTGCTCTCCATCTCTCGCCTACTCCCACCCTCCCTCCCTTTCACTCTGTCTCTCTGCCCTTCAAATATATAAATTTTGAAAAAAAGTGTGTGTGGGGTCAGCACTGTGGCAAAATGGGTAAAGCCATTGTCTGTGGTGATGGCATCCCATAATGGGCGCTGGGTTCGAGTCCCAGCTGCTGTACATCCTATTCAGCTCCTTTGGGCCCCAGCACCTACATGGGAGATCTGAATGAAGCTCTTGGCTCCTGGCTCCTGGTTTCTGCCTGGCCCAGCATTAGCCATTGCAGTCATTTGGAGAGTGAACCAGCAGATGGAAAATTTCTTTCTCTCTCTCTCTCTCCCCTTCTCTCTGTAACTTTGACTTTCAAATAAATAAACGTTCTTTTTTTTTTTTTTGACAGGCAGAGTGGACAGTGAGAGAGAGAGACAGAGAGAAAGGTCTTCCTTTGCCGTTGGTTCACCCTCCAATGGCTGCTGTGGCCGGCGCGCTGCGGCCGGCACACCGCGTGGATCCGATGGCAGGAGCCAGGTGCTTCTCCTGGTCTCCCATGGGGTGCAGGGCCCAAGCACTTGGGCCATCCTACACTGCACTCCCTGGCCACAGCAGAGAGCTGGCCTGGAAGAGGGGCAGCTGGGACAGAATCCGGCGCCCTGACCGGGACTAGGACCTGGTGTGCCGGTGCCGCAAGGCGGAGGATTAGCCTAGTGAGCCGCGGCGCCGGCCAAACTTTCAAACAAATAAAAAATTCTTTAAAAAGTATGGTGGAACTCATGATAGAAAATAAAGCTGTTGGTGTGGCAGGGAGAGATTATGAAGGGCATCTTGTGCCACATTAAGGAATCTTCCCTGACCACAGTCTGTGGAGAACCACTGGAAGATTTTACGCAGGACAGTAATACAACTTATCTTTTCAGTAAGATAACCAAAAAGCCCCGGAAAGAGCCACAAGAATGGGGAGTCACCTAGAAAAGTTTTGTGATAGTGCAGGCCAAGGATGATGACAACCTACCCTTAGGCTGAATTAATGAGTGTAGACAGAAGGAGACAGATTTGAGAGATAATTTGCACTTAGATTTTGGACTTCTTAGTCAATTAAATATGGAAAATGTAGGTGAATTTTTGGCTTAAGGTACTAAGTGCACATTAGAATCATTATTTGGGACAAGGAAGATGTGGCAGAAGCAGTATTTGTATAGTGTGTGTGTGTGTGTGTGTGTGTGTGTCTGTATGAGCTTGCTTTTTGAATGTTCATTAAAATATGTATGTCATTATACTCAGTAGACTATTCATTAGCCAGTTACCCAATCCTATTAGCGTACACCCCATTATTGGAGGACCTGGTATTGAAGAGATCAAGATGAATAATTCCAGTGGATATGTTCAGAGCAGCACTATTCCTAACACCGGGGAAGTGGAAACAATCCAAATGTCCATTGATAGGTGGATGAACAAACAGAATGAGGTCTGTTCATACAGTGGAATGTCTTTCAACCAAAGAAAGGCATGAAGTAACTACATGGGTGAATCTTGAAAATGTGCTAAGTGGAAGAATCCGGAAGACATAGATGTGGATGCAAAAAATAGAAGAACACATGATAATTTTTTCCTTTTTATGGAAAAAGTTGATATTAAACAAAAACAATAAAGAATCCAGACACAAAAGGTAAAATATTGCATATATCCATTTATATGAAAAATCCAGAACAGGTAAATCCTCAGAGACGAAAAGAAATTAGTGGTGGTTTGTAACTGGGGGTGGGGACAATAGGAAATGATTACTGAATGGGTACAATGTCTCCTTTGAGGATGATGTAAATGTTCTGGAACTAAGTAGTGACTATTGTTGTTTTTGATAGCACTGTGAATGTATGAAATGTCTAAACTTTACACATTAAGGTGGTTAATTACATGATAAGGTGGTTAATTCATATACCATAAACTAGAAGATGGTATAACCATAAGATGGTTTATGTTGTGTGAAATTCACCTCCAAAAATTACTTTAAAGATAGAAGCACACTGTCTGATAGGAAGATGCACAGTAAAATGTGGCATATCACTGAGAGTCATAAATGCTTGTCTCAGATGATATGGAATGTTCTTCAAGCGGGAGGGCCTGTCTGGATGAAGTCTCAGCATCGACAAAGGCCCATGGCCGGAGTAGGGAGTGAGTAAAGATTTCAGAGAACGTTCACTCTATTCTTACAGCCATGGTTGCCACACCATGTGAGGCATAATAGAGTTGTTACAGAGACATAAATTGTCTTCAACAATGTCTTGTGACATTTGATGGCACAGTCTGAAACAGAAGAACCATCAATTCTTGGCACTTGAATCTTTTCTTTTTTAAAGGATTTTATTTATTTATTTGAGAAGTAGAATTACAAACAGTGAGAGGGAGAAACAGGGAGAAAGGTTTTCCTTCTGCTGGTTCACTCCCCAAATGGCCATGATGTCCAGAGCTGGGCTGATCCAAAGCCAGGAGCCAGGAGTTTCTTCTGGGTCTCCCACATGGGTGCAGGGGCCCAAGCATTCCCAGGACATAGCAGAGAGCTGGAATGGAAGAGGAGCAGCTGGTACTTGAACTGTTGCCCACAGGGGATGCTGGTGCCACAGGTGGAGGATTAACCTACTGCGCCACAGCTCAAGCCCCTTGGATCTTTTCTTTCCATAGTCTTCATATCCACAAAATTTGCAGAAAGTGTAGCCAGAGTATGACAATGATAATTCAAGTGATTACAAATAGAAACAAGTATTTAAGAAAAATCGATGGAGAGGTGGGGGCTGTGGTATAGGTGCCACCTGGGATGCTTGCACCCCATTATTGGAGCTCCTGGGTTTGAGTCCCATCTCTGCCCCAACCCAGCTTCCCACTAGCATATGGAATGGGCAGAATGGTCTCACAATTATCTGAGGATATTTTCCTAGTGAAAATGACTATATTAATTAACACCTTCATTTTTATACCTCTTTTAAAAATAGCATTGTCTGTTTTAATGTCTTTCAAGAGTATAGTCATGAAGAGTGAAATCATTGAGTATCTGAGAGAGCCCTGTCCTTCAATGGAGGAAATATCATTTCACGCATGTCCTTCTCGAGTGAGCTTTTATTCACTCAGCGAGCATGCAGGAATCATAGGCACTGAGGACAGAGCATGCTCGAGGTGATAATGGCCTAAAGTTGCTTGTAATTTAGTGGAGATGTGTAAAAGGTAAACAGTGTGGAAAGATGGGTGATAGATGCATTGCTGTGGGAAGACAGAAATGAAGTCGTTAACTTTGCCTGAGAGTTTTAAGGTTGATCCACAAAGAGGGAGATGATAAACCTTGATGGGTGGGGATTTGCTGGGTTGGGACTCCAGGGTATGAACAAGAATACAGAAAAGTATGGCAGTATGGTCCATCCAAGGTATCCACTCATGCATTTATTAAATACCTATTTTATGCTTACTCTGATTCAGGCACTGCGATGGACATTGGGAATCTAAGGCAAGAGGGTTCCTGCCCTTGTGCTCTTGTAGTCTAGCAAAAGACAGGCACTAAATAAGTGTGCACAGTCAACTGTGATGAATTATTGTGTAGGAAGTAAGTAGGGTGCTATGAGAAAGCTTGGCAGGGATCCTACTCTAGCAATGGCATACAAGAAGGACACTGAGGAAATGACAAATTCAGAACTATAGTGGTTTCATATTTTGCTATAACAAAATACCTTCCAGTGGATGACTTAAAGAACAGGCATTTATTCCTCACTGTTTTGGATGATGGGAAACCCAAGATCAAGGTGCTGCCAGATTTGGTTCACAGTTAGCACTCTCTTTCTGACTTGCAGGCTGCCAGCTTCTCACTCACTGTCCTCACAGGGCAGAGAGAGGGAGAGGGAATTCAGTATCTCTTCCTTTTCTAGTAAGGTTGTTCATCTTGTTGTATGAACCTCACTCTTTTTTTTTAATTTTTTTAACTTTTATTTAATGAATATAAATTTCCAAAGTACAGCTTATGGATTACAATGGCTTCCCCCCCATAACTTCCCTCCCACCCGCAACCCTCCCCTTTCCCTCTCCCTCCCCCCTTCCATTCACATCAAGATTCATTTTCAATTCTCTTTATATACAGAAGATCAGTTTAGCATACATTAAGTAAAGATTTCAACAGTTTGCACCTCACTCTTACGACCTCATCGAAGCCTAATTTACTTCTTAAGGTCTCACCTCTGAATACCTTCGCATTGTGGGTTAGGACTTCAGCATATGAGTGTTGGGGAGACATAAACATTCAGCCCATGAAAAAAGGGAACAAGTTTGTGAAATGAAAGGAGATGGATAATATGGTGCCTAGTCCATTGTGTGGTCCAGGTTAGCCACAGGATAATCAGGGAGGACCCTGAAAGGCATATTAAAGAATTTACTGAACAATGAGGAATCTTAGTTTCCAGCTCAGATATTAACCTTAACCCTCACTCTAACTCTAACCCTGATCATATTTGTTTTTAGAAACATAACACTGTCTGGGTCTAGAGAATGGATAGGGGAGGGGAAAGTTGAATTTTCATTTTTTTTAGATTTATTTTATTTATTTGAAAGGCAGAGTTACAGAGAGAGGGAGGAGAGGTAGAGAGAAATCTTCCATCTGCTGGTTCACTCCCCAAATGGTCACAATGGCCAGAGCTGGGCAGATCCAAAGCCAGGAGCCAGGAGCTTCTTCTGGGTCTGCCACATGGGGGCAGGGGCCCAAGCACTTGGGCCATCCTCCACTACTTTCCCAGGCATATTTGCAGGGATCTGGATCAGAAGTGGAGTAGCTGGGACTCGAATTGGTACCCATATGAGATGGAGGCATTGTAGGTGGCGGCTTTAACTGCTATGTCACAATGCCAGCCCCAGGAAAGTGGAATTTAAAATTATTCCAAATGAGAGATGAATTGTGGGGTGATAACATTGGGAATGAAGAGAATGAATGGATTTGGGATGTGAGAATCAGGAAAGGAAAGAATCGAATGCGAGTACTAGGTATCCCTTATGGTACATTTCTGAGATAAAGGTTGAGGGCTTGAAAAAATGAGGGCTTGAAAAAAACTTCCCTTTTTGGCGTGTTATGTTTGAAACAGCTGCAAACAGTTTCCCATAGCTAGAGCCCAGGCTTCTTATGGTTCAGAATCAGAGAAGACGTGAACTAGGCAACATCCACGTTGTGGGAGACAGAAGTGTATTTGGTACAGAATGTGTACATCTACGTTGTGGGAGACAGAAGTGTATTTTGTACAGAATGGAGGATCATTAGGGATTCTCAGCAGGATACTTCTGTGGTTTGAACAATAAATTGTGTCTTAGAAAATATGACTCTGGCAGTGGGAAGAGTAGACTATAGGTAACTGATATTGAAAGAGTCAGTTAAAAAACAATTGCATCACCTAACATTGTGGTTTGACAGGAGAAGGACGGTGAGCATTATATTTCAAGGGTAGGTTCATAGAATTTGGTGAGAGAATATTAGAATTAAGGAAATAATTAAGAATGATTCTGACGTCTCCTTTGGAACAATGAATGGGTGATGGTGTCATTTACAGAGGTGGGGATAATTGAGAAAAAGGCAGAATTTTGAATTTGCACTTAGATTTGGACTGGCATGTTTTGCAGGATATCCATTCGCTGTTGACTAGTAAGCATCTTCTGATGGCTTCTTTGCCACTGCTTTTGGTGGTCTTATTAATGCTGGCCTATGTCATCATCTTTTCACTATGATTCCTGATCCTGTCTACTGGGCTTTGGAGAAGATCCTTTATCAAAGAGATACTTATGTTATCATTTTAATGTAAGCACTACATCTAAAGATTGATTCTGTTCTATGGACACAGTATAAGCCATACATATATAACTATTTCTGGATATTTCTGTTTGAATATCATACTGTTTTCTCAATTCAATATAGTCACATCTCAGCTTTCCAAAATTCTTTTATTATGTCTGCATCTTTATCATTCTTCCGGAGTCTCTTCATACACTACTGTTCTTCTGTGTGAAACCTCATCATATCTCATTCTTACATCATCTTGTTCTTCAAATGTAGTCAATCTTAGCATTCTATTTGTTTTCTTTATGGTGCATCTTGTTTCAATCCTAATGTTTATCTTGTTTCAATCTTAATGTTGCTTCATTAACATTCCTAATGTTCCAGGTAAGAAAAGATAAATATTTATGAAGAACCTACTGCATATCAGGCAATCAAAGGCACTCAGAGTGTAGTACTAATGAAAGGACAAATCGATAACCGACGAATGTCTTTTAACATGGTATGGAGTCATTGTAAAAGGTACAATGGGCAGTGGAAGCACCAATGAAGGAGAGATAGGGAGAGAGATGGGGAGCAGGGAAATATTGATTCAAATTATGAAAATAAAGGAAAAGCTTATGATAGCAGCAAAGCCCTAGCTGAGTCTTGAAAGATAAATAGGTATGGCTTGGTAGATAAGGAGAGAATTAGGTAGTGGTGAACGTAGCATAAATAAGACTATTGAAGTTTAGAAAAAGTATGCTATCTTGAAGCTACTATCCATAGTTAGTAGGAGTAGAGTATAAATTATGTAGCAGAAGGTTGCAGAAATATGGCTAGAGCAGGACCAAATAAACCTTCCTAACTCAGGAATACATCACAGCATGACCACATTAGTGTCCAACTTTCTAGTTGCTTTTAATGTCTGTAGTCTCTACTTGATCTGTTTAACATAATTTATTTTACATGGTATTCAGAATAAATTTTTAAAGCACTTTCATATCATGACTATACCTTGATATAGCATAGTCAAGTTAATACCTTTGTTAATATCACACAGCTAAATTTAGACCCTCATTTTTCTTAGATTGCCAAATGCTTGCCATTCATCTATGCATTTTGTGTATTTCTGCCAATCTAACAATACTATGGTTATTATTATACTGCTCAAGATCTTTCATTTGCCTCTTATTTTCATATACTGTATCAGCAAGAAAGCTCCTTTGGTTGACATTTTCATGACTGTCCCATAATTTGGAACCACTCTACATATTTAATCTTATTTACTATTACTCAACAAAATGTGCCTTTGTGTTTTCTTTATCTGTTGCTGTCTAACAAGTATACCAAAATTAAGTGGCTTAAAACAGCAACAATTTTACTATATTTCTTGATTAGTGGTCCTGGGATTTGAGTAGGGCTTAGATGGGCAATTATTCCTCCTTGAGGTTACCTAGGTTCATCTGGTAGATGGTCTAGTCTGAAGGATCCAAGGTGAATTTATTCACATATCTGTTGCAAAGATGACTGGGAAGTTGGGCTCAGCTGGGAATGCTTATTGAAATGCCTGACATCTCTAACATAGCAATCATATTTCTTTTTTAGCTCCCAAGAAGAGTATTCTAAGAGCACAAAGAGAAAGCTATAAGCCTTCTTATATCTCAGCCTTTGACTTTATGCATTATTACTTTGCTTACATTATATAATAAAGAAAAAAGAAAGGCCAAGTGCCAACTGAGATTCAAAGGAAACCACACAAGGAAGTAATTACCTGAGGTTAAATGGTTCATTAGGGAGAAAACCTTGGAGATAACATATTTGACTTTTATCAAACCAGTTCTCATTCTCCTTGCACATGCCCGGTGTATTCCTGCATCTGGAGCTGCATACATCTTGATCTTCCCACCAGATTCCATCCCACTCCTCCTTTGACTTAGCAAAATCCTACCTGTCTTCCAAGGATGGTTCAAATTTCATGTTGAGCCTTTTAAATATTCCTCTGAATACTGTAGTACCCATAAAACTCTCATTTTTGAAATAGAGTAACACTTACAGTCCTGCAGTAGAAATAGAAAGGAGACTGGAGATAATAGGTGGTACCTATTCAGATACTCTGGCTGAGTGTTAGAAAGCAGTCAGAGGTGATGCTGCGGCTTTGACCTTCACTATCTGGGGTGGCTGAGCTTTCATTTACAGAATTACAGGGCAGTGGTTAAGACGCCACTTGGGATGCCCACATCTCATCTCACAGTAACCGGGTTTGAGTCCTGGCTCCACTCCTGATTCCAGCTTCCTGCTAGTGTGCACTCTGGGAGGCAGCAGGTGATGGCTCCAGTATTTGGGTTCCTGCCACACATGTGGGAGACCCGGACTGAGCTTCTGGCTCCTGGCTTTGACTTGGCTAATCAGGCATTTGGGGGAATGAGCCAGTGGATGGGAGCTGTGTCTTTTAAATAAATTAACTTAAAAGAAGAATCACAAAAACACCAAATGAAGAGTATATTTGGAAGAAAAGATTAATTTTCCCTTTTGGACATGTTACTTTGGGGACACAGTTGGAAAAGCCAGGTAAAGGAGTCTTGCAAGCAATAAGGGGAAAGGAATGGAGTTTGAGAGAAAGGTCAGGACTAGAGAGAGGCAGGGCTGGAAGTCCCCTGAAGAGGAGATGCTGGTTGATGCAGTAGGACCAACAGGTGGTAAAAGCTTGCCTGGAGGAGAATGTGCGGAGATGGAACACAAAGTAGCCAAGGACAGACTTTGTCAGAGGTCACAGCAGGAAGAATATGAAGATCTAGAGAAAGAGCAAAGAGCGGGACAGGATGAGATCTGGGGAGTGCAGATGTCCATGGTCCAAAGGAAGGAGGGGCTACAAGGTGGGGATGGTGGCCAATGTTAGAGGCCAAGAGCAGGTTTGAGAAGCAAGGGACTAAAGGTGATCACTGAACTTCATGACTGTGAAGTCACTGACTACTGATCTAGGAATCATTAGGAAGAAGCTAGATTGTACCCAGTGTAAGTGAACAGTGGGATTGGGAAGCAGAAATGGTGAGGCCAGATTGGCCACTTTTTGAAGAATTTTTTCAATAAAAGAAAAGTAGGATCTCTTCTATGATAGAATTGCAAACAGAAATCTTCACGATGACTGTTCTCTGATGGAATTCATTGAAGGAAGTAATGTGTGTGTGTGTGTGTGTGTGTGTGCACATGCATATGTGTGGGATGCGTGTACACTGGGAGCAGTGTTTTACAAACTAAGATCTGCATTAAAATCACTAAAGGAATCCACTGCATTTTCTAAGGCTCAAACCCCACTTCCTGAATGAGAACTTTTTCTTTTTTTGACAGGCAGAGTTAGAGAGAGAGAGAGAGAGAAAGGTCTTCCTTTTCCGTTGGTTCACCCCCAAAATGGGCGCTACGACCGGCGCTGTGCCAATCCGAAGCTAGGAGCCAGTGCTTCCTCCTGGTCTCCCATGCGGGTGCAGGGCCCAAGCACTTGGGCCATCCTCCACTGCCTTCCCGGGCCACAGCAGAGAGCTGGAATGGAAGAGGAGTGACCAGAACAGAATCTGGCTCCCCGACCAGTACTAGAACCTGGGGTGCCGGCGCCGCAGGTGGAGGATTAGCCTAGTGAGCTGCGGTGCCGGCCCACTGAATGAGAACTTTTGAGGGTGGGCCCTAAGGATCTGCAGGTTGGAAAATGTTGACAGATTAACTTAAGGTTTGGGACCATTCAGGGACCTTGGGTTGGTTTCTTTCTTTCTTTCTTTTTTTTTTTTTTTGAGATTTTTATTTATTTATTTGAGAGATGGAGTTAGAAACAGAGAGAGGGAGAGACAGAGAAAAGTCTTCCATCCACTGGTTCACTTCCCAAATGGTTGCAACAGCCGGAGTTGAGTTGATCCAAAGACAGGAGCCAGGAACTTCTTCTGGGTCTCCACTGTGGGTGCAGGGACCCAAGGACTTGGGCCATCTTCCACTGCTTTCCCAGGCCATAGCAGAGAGCTGGGTTGGAAGAGGAACAACTGGGGCTCTAACTGGAGGCCATGTGGGATGCCGGTGCCACAGGCAGAGGCTTAGTTCATTACACCACAGCACTGGCCCTGGACCTTGGATTTCAAAAAATAGTTAATGTCTGCATGGGAATAGAGCTAAAATGGAATTTGGGTGTTAGAATGGAAAACTGCAAGATAAAGACTACAGTAAGAATTCAAAATGTAAAGACGTAAGAAGGGAAGACAAATATCTCTAATTAAAGACCAACATTTCAGTAGCCACAGAAGTCATAACTTTATACAGATTTTCTTGACTTTCTTGCCTTTTTTTTTTTTTGCCTCTGCAAGCAACGTGGACAATTTTGTGAAAATCTATCATCAGAATTCCAAGGCGTTTTCCTTTTTTTAAAACTGTGTAGGGGGAGGAGGGTAGAAAGAATGTGGTTTGTGAGGCAAGCTAACCCTCAGGAATTATTTCAAACCAAACACTTTTTCTAACTATTTGATGTCTGGAAGTCTGGATGCTGGGGGCAGGGGGGTGGGCAGAACTTGGGCTATTGGACCATTTGTCATTTCCTGGGAGGTGCTCTGGACTTAACCCTTAAGGGAAGCACATCTGACTACACTTCTGGGCTTAGACCAGGGAGGTCCCACCCTACACTTCCCTTTATAGTTTTCAGATGAGAGCTTTCTTTCCCTGCATCTCAGTGGGAAGAGTAGCTTTCCTTCAGAAAAAGTAAACAGCGAGACCGTTTGGAAGTCAGTGATTCCTCCACTGTTTAATGCCTCTGCATCTTCACACAAGTGACCCTCCAAAACACAGACACAAACATTGCCAAAATCTCATAATCACATTTAGATGTGAATTTAGTTCACAGTGTTATGCTGTGTGTATGTTTTCATCAGAAAATCTATCCACACTGACTTTTGTTTCCAACTAGTTGCCAGGAAAGGGTTACAAGAGCCTGTCTCTTCTTGATGTATAACAGCTGGTGAGAAAGCATCTCCCAGCCAGCTCAGCTCCGCTCAGTTATACTAACTCACCACCCATCCCATCCCCCACTGTCTCTCCCCACTCAGTACAATTCCTTGCAAAGTCGAAGTCCAGCAGTAAGCAAAGGAAGCAGCATTGGTTCATTAGCTTTGAGGGGACTAAGAGCAGGATTGTTGCAGTTAAAAAGGAGGTTTTGATGGCAACAACTTGCAGGCAGTCTCCAAGATGCATGGTTAGGTTGTTGCTGAGAAGGAATAATGCAGGATAAGAAGTAGTTTGGCCTTTCTGAGAGCCTGAGCTAGGATCGGAAGCCCCAGAGCAAAAAACACAATCAAGTCTGAAAGCTCTGCATCTTCATTATGTGAACAACACTTGGCAGCTTTTGGTTGGATGAAACTTACAGTCGATAACTAACATTGTCCCTCTAATCAGTGTCCTACAGAACTGGGCTTGCTTGCTACAAATAAACAGGGACACAAAGATGAAATGTCCACAGAACGGCACGCCCTTGGGGCAGCGTAATGACCGCTTAGGTTGTGGAGAAATCCACATGATTCATGAGGTCCCTAACTAAACACATTAAGGACCTATATATTACATTTTCTAAGTTGGAATAAGTGCCATAAATAGCAATCAGCAAGAAGAGGTTGAAATGCAGGGTTCAGAATGCCTCCCTCTTAAGTGTCAGTTACTCTCATCTTTTGATCAAAATGTAGTCCCCAAGAAATAAAAGCAGCTAATTTTTTATTCAAATCCAAGGATAGTCTGTGTGGACCCAATACACTGAAAGGCTCATGTGAAAACCTTCAAACTGACTTAAAGCCTTGGAGTTAGGGCGAGGAGAGGGGAGGGGAGAGCTAGAGATGCTGGAGACAGAGGTAGATAGGGAGGTAGATAACAAGAGAGAGGGCGACCAAAGCTTCAGAAAGGCGTAGATCCTGCTGCAGATGGAAGTGGCTGGCTTCCCGGGGGGAGGCTGGAGGCTGACTCCCTCTGTGCAGTCACCCTGTTGAGCCACGCTGGCTTCTTTCTGGAAGGGAGGGCTGCACAGCCACAGCTGGGCTGAGCTCCAGCTGGTCAGCTATGTGGCACTGCTGCTATTGTTGAACAAAATTCTTTCCTCATTACACATAGCTCTTCTCAGTTTAATAGAAAGTACAGTTCTTGGGACTTTTCATGAACTTGAAGGGAATAAGAAGAGAGGCTTCTTTTTTCCTTATTTTACAAGGGACTCTGCTGAATCTATAGCTTAATGTTGCTTTATAGAAAACAAATTCAAAGAACAGAGGGAAAAAAGCAGACACTTGGTCAGTCCTATAGGATGAATATCAAGCAGACTCAATAATTTTCCAGTGAGAAAGCCGGTTAGAGCTGATGAGCTGCTGTTAATGGACTCGGATTGTGTGGTGCATTGCTTTAGATTGGTGGTGTGCTTTTAATGATCAGTCTAAGATTTTCCCTCTCCTGTCTGTTAAGGGCAGTTTCTGGAGCTGGCATGTTTATCTTGTGGCAAATTATTAAAATCTTGGCAAGAACAGAAATGAGAGAGGGTCAAGATCCCTTTGGAGTATCGTTTCTTTCATCTGTAAATTGGGGGTAATATTTTCTCAACTTACATAGAATAATAAGCAGATCCACTACTTGTAAATTCACCAACTTCTCTTGAAAATAAAATAGCAAGGCTTTGCAAATGATAAATCTATGACTCTCAACACAGGAGGGGAGGGTGGAGGAGGAGTGGTTAGGTTTTCATTTTAAAGCTATGGCCAGAATTGAGGACACCATTCAGGGTCTTTTCCATTAGTTTTAGGTTCTGAGGTTTCTAATTCCGAGTTAACATGCCCCAAATAATGTCAAACTTGATATGAGCAATTATCATAGAGTGGGCACTCTTATATTGAAGCTCTGGGCCCCATGCCCCACCCTAACTGAAACAGAATCTGAGGGTGGGTCTAGCAACCTGTGTACTAACACACCTTGCAGGCATGTCTACTCCAATTTGAGAGCTGTCGATCTGGTCTAATACTGTTGACTACTTGGTCATATTACCTGCCTGAACAATTACAATAGCTGTTCACCCTCTACTTCTGGTCCCTCGTTTGCATTGTCATTAGTCATCTTCCTAAAGCAGCGATGAGTTGTATCATTCCTCCTCTCAGAATGTCTCAGGAGCTCCTCATCACCTATCTGGCACACGTGTACACATATGGTAGCTAGCAAGGGTCCTCACTATGACGTCCAACCACAAAGAGCACTATTCTGGGTGGGGAGTGGAGGGTGCAGCAGCCTGGACAAATTGGCTTATAAATGCTCTATATCACATCAGCCTGCTTAAATCTAATTAAAAAGGGTCCATTGGCAGCTTTGGGGAGTAGAAGGTAGGGGAAAAGAAAGGCCACAAGAGGGGACATGCCCACAAGTGGATGGGTTCAGAAGTCCAGGGTCCAAGACACTACTCTTTGGTGTTTGGGATAGTCTGATATCTTGTTTCTTCCATTTTCTTTCTTTCTCTCTCTTTCTTTTCCCTCCCTCCCTCCCTCCCTCTTTCCTTTCCTCCTTCCCTCCTTCCTTCCCCTCCCCCCTTTCTTTGGAGCGTATTAGTTTGCTGGGGCCACTGTCACAAGTGTCATAAACCAGGTGGCTTAAACCACAGAACTTTGTTGTCTCACATATGAGGAGATTGGAAATCTGAGATCGAGATGTTGGTGGGCTGGGCTCCTCCTGAGGGCAGTGAGGGAAGAAGCTGTTCCAGGCCTTTTTGCTTTCCTGATGGCTGCATCTTCACCTTGTCTTTCCTCTGCCTCCAAATTTCCTAATACACCAGTGGTGTATTTAATTATAGCCTACCCTAATAACCTCATTTTAAATTGGTTGCTTATTTTAAAACTGTCTGCAAATAAGCTTACATTCAGAGGTGTTTAAGATTCAACATAAGAATTTATGGAGGACATAACCCAACCCCTAATATCATGTTATGAAGTAGTTTGTAGGAGAGTGGTGAGTAGGGCAGGTGTCATTCAGAACAAATTTTTTAAAAATTTCCTACCTGTGAAACAACTCTGAAGTTAACATGCTAACTCTAATTCTGGAAATGAAGAATGTTAAAAGTGGTGGTTCCCATGGAAAGTTTCTGGTTTGACCTCATCGTTTGACCAAAGAATCCACTCAGTGAAATAGCCTTGCCATTGTCACCAGGCCCGTCAGGCTTTGATTGCACCTGCACTACTCGGGAGTAAACTGTATCCCTAGGAGGTGAAGGGGCTGATTCAGTTCTTCCAGGACTCCATGCCCTCCTTTTCTGGCCATGTACCCCACTGAGAGGTCAGATTTACATATGAGCACTCTGAGCTTTTATCCTTTTGTGCTTAACCTTCCGAATCATCTCGCCACCCAAGACAACTGTATGAGGATAGTTCATAAAATGCAAGGGATAATGCAATGAAAAGACAAGCTTATTTTGATGGAAAATATTTTGAAATCCACACATGTTTATATTACAACACATTTTTCGTAAAATTTTTTGAGGACCCCTCAAATGCATGGATTTCAAAGGTTTTTTTTTTTTTTTTTTTTTTTTTTTTTTTTGCATCAGAATAAACATACTTTAAAGTTTCATACTAGGGGCCAGCCGTGTGGCACAGCAGGTTAAAGCCCTGGCCTGAAGCGCTGGCATTCCATATGGGAGCTGGTTTTAGTCCTTGTTGCTCCACTTGTGATCCAGCTCTCTGCTATGGCCTGGGAAAGCTGTAGTAGATGGCCCAAGTCCTCGGACCCTGCACCCACGTGGGAGACCTGAAGAAACTCCTGGCTGCTGGTTTCAGATTGGCACAGCTCCGACCGTTGCGGCCATCTGGGGAGTGAACCAGCAGATGGAAGACCTCTCTCTCTCTCTACCTCTCTCTGTAACTCTCTTTCAAATAAATAAATCTTTTTTAAAAAAATAAAGTTCCATACTCACCAACTTTTTGAAGCAGCTTCATCTTACTCTGCACCATTAGCAGCTTCAGCATGTTTCCGTCAGATGTATTTCTACGGTGTTTCATGGGACAGTATTTGTTTGGCTTTGTAATATTTCTCTTGCTTGTTGTTGGTTAGAACTCTTGTTAAGAGTTGGGATAGCAGAAGTAAAGAATGACTTGGTTAGTCATTTCTAGTCAAAACGCATCTCTTTCCTGCAAACTGAGAATGGAAAATAGATGCAGATAGCTTTTTATTTTTTAAGATCTGCAGGTGCAGAAAAGGAAAGATTTGCTGATTAATTTCTGCCCTTGAATAAAAGTTTATAAATTTAGACTTAATTATAAATTTGTGGTTATATGACTGTACCAAATAATGTAAATAAGATCATAAGGGGAAAATATTAGAGGAAAAAGTTTTTTGAGATAACAAGAAAAAATAATTCTCTTGTTAACCATTCTATCCTTAGCATCTCGCATACCATCTGGCAAATAATATGTGCTCAATAAGTTTGTGTGGAAAGAATGAATGAATAAATGAATAAAAATGCTTACAATGGTTAGCAGACATGGGCAATACTTGGGCTGGTGCCTGGATATGATATTCTAATTGCAAATCTTGCTTCGTTATTTATTAAATTTGAATCTCAACGAAGCAGTTCTCAGTCAGGTTTTAATTACCATAGGTTCTTTAAAGCAATAAACTTGAATTTCATTAAAAGAATTACATTACCCAAACTTCATTAATTCATAGTCTTCTTTTCCTTTATTTAGTATGGCATGGCAAGGTCTAATTTCATTGAAATGACCCAGAGGGAAGAAAGTGATACCAAATAGGAGATGAGAAAAAACTGATTAAAGAGAAGACTCCAATGTTTACCAGAATCTCTGTCTTCCTTTATGAAAGTCAACCTCACCACAGAGAGAGAAGAAACAAAATATTTTTAGAGAATATAGATAGATGAGTGTGGTTGTCCTTGGGGTACCTAGAAAATTGTTAGATGTATAGGAAATAATCACAGCTTTAGAGCTAAGAGTCACAAATACCTCCCCTGATACAGCAAACACCATCACCCACATGACAGAAGCAAACTTCAATGCAGCTGGTTGGATCAGTCCTATCAAAACAGTGCAACATTCCTTACTCAGCTTTGCCTCCAGAAAGGAGATGAATAGCCAAAGCACTGTTGTCTTTTAAATGTTGCTCAAATTTTTTGTTTTAAACATCAGTATCTTTTTTATTTGTTTATAAATGAGTTAAATGAATGCGGGTCACTCTCCTTGCTTAACGGTACTGCTCACACAGCAAACCCAGTTGACAGTTGGGGACCAGTCTGCGGTCACCTCGTGTGGTTAACTCACACTGGTATTGGCCATCCCTAGAGCCAGCCTTCAGTAAAGAGCTGGGGCTGATTCCCAATCAAGAGAATAGAGGCGAGAGCTGGAGACCGGCTTTCTTCAACTGATCTCCCTGTCTGTTTTGTTTAGGTCTACTCTCTGATTCTACCAGATAATCCCCCTTTCCCATATCCCCGGATACCAGGATTTTTTTTCTTTCCTGTTTTTGAAGATTTATTTTTTTATTTGACACGCAGAGTGACAGACATAGACAGGAAGAGATGGGGGGTGGAGAGAGAGAGAGAGAGAGAGAGGAATCTTCCATCCATTGGTTTACTCTCCAATTGGCTACAGCAGCCATATAACAATTAGATTTCATAATGATAATCAGCAAGTTTTTAAAATTACTGAATGTGACCAGAATGTTACTGCCGCAAAATATTAGTAAGAGCTACTCTTTAATGTTCTCCCCCCTTTCTAACCAGTTAACATGCATTTATAGTCAAATCTTCACAAACACCTACAGAAGTTGGATGTTTTTCATTACCTATGTATAGTTGAGAAAACCTAGGATCCAGGTCAGATGGGCAATAAGTGGCAGAACTAGGATCAGAAATAACTCTGCCTAACTCTGAAACCATGGGCCTTCCATCAACATCTGCTTTCAATATGCTCTGTAGTTCAGTAGTAAAAATAAAATTTCTGAGCATTTAGATCAATCTAAAGTGCCTCTTTAAAATGTCATTTTCAGAATATTCATAGAAATCTAATTGAGATTATGTCTAATTAAGTGAAAAATAGGAAAAAAATAATCCAGGCAGAAATAATGGTTTGGTAAAAGGAAAAATACTCTCTTCAACCATATGCCTCCGTGGCACTTATAAACTTGCAGTTCTTTTTCACTCCTGGCCAGAAAGGAATAGGGTAACAGAACTGAAAGCAGAAACAGATGTGGGCAAGTCCCGGTGACCTGCCAAGGGAGTGATAATGTTCTATACAGATGCAGGCACCAGTACGGTGGATAAAATCTCCTTAAAGCCATAGTTGTCTGCATTTACCAGGCAATGAACAATGAGAAAAGTGCACATCTTTCATGGGTGACTTTTGAAAGCTTAGCTCTGAGGCTTGGCGCCTAGAATTCCATTTCCGTTCTAAATTGTCTTCAGCTCCTTTCGCTAAGGATGACGGGACTGAAGTCTTAACTGATTGCACATGTTGCTGTGCTAAACTTTTCCATGGGAGTCACCAGCCGGATTCAGCCACACTTATTCTTTCTCTGTGAAAAGTGGTAGGAAAGGATAGGTAGCAACAAAGTCTTCCTGCAGGACCTTATTGTAAGAAGTTGTCAATAAATTTGTTTTCTGTGTTTGTTCAAGTGTAGACTGTTCAAAAGGAGCAGGTAAAATAGAGTCATAAAAAAGTACTTGGACTCTAATTCCTTCTCGGCCAGACTACTTCCAGTGGTTTAGGAGCTCAGCCCAAAAAAGTATGAGTGGTTTCCAGGAAAAACAGCGTAAGCAGCCAAACCAAGCAATCTACTTAAAGTGGGCAAAGCAGAATTGGAGGCCATGATGTGTTTGAAGCAGACACTGTACTTTCCTTCCTTCCCTCACGGGTGGACCTAAGAACTGGATCTTAACAGGGAACCAAAACCTGGCTAGATTGCAGGGAAGAATTGGGCTCTTAGCAGTTAATCAGTTCTGTCATCTGTTGTGTATCTTCATTAGTGTTGGAATTCCTCAAAATAAGCTTTCCCATTAGGGTTAAAAGACAGAAAATCTATCACCATTTCTGCATGCTCCCCCTTATATTTCCCAGGGGTCAAAAGTCTTCATTAAAACATATAGCCGTCCTCAGATTGGATAAGCTGAAAAGGTCTCCATTATTTAAGGCATCTTTAGTAGTAAGACAGCAGGGTTTTCCTTTACAGTGTAAAATTGTCAACATTGCAGGTGGTCAATTAGGGCTTCCCTTAAAATATTTATCTGATTTTTTTTTTTTACTTTTAAGCAAAGGTGAAAAATGTGGTTATTCCTTGGAGAAATCACTTTGCTTTGCTTTCCAGATAATGTCACAGGAGGTTCTTTCCTGTAGTTCAACCTGCAGCACTTCATGAATAAGGAGGCTTTAAAAATTTTTTATTTTATTTATTTTATTTGTTTGAAAGGCAGAGAAATGGAGAGAGATCTTCTATCCTCTGGTTCATTTCCCACATGCCCAACAGTCAGGGCTAGGCTGAAGCCAGGAGCCAGGAGTTCAACCTGGGTCTCCCATGTGGGCAGCACATGAGTCAGGATCTGCTACCTCCCAGGGTGCACATTAGCAGGAATCTGAAATCAGGTGCAGAGTTTGGACTTGAACTCAGGTGCTCAGAGAGGGGTTGTAGATATCTGAACCACTGCACCAAATGCCTATCCTACCCACACCCCCTGCTCCAGGAAGCTGCTTTTCTAACGGGAGGAAGGAGAATTGTCTATTTGGCAACAATATTTTCTAACAAGCTTTGAGGGAACGCACTCACATTAGCGTTAGTCCCATTCTTCATAGGGCAGGGCAGGCTGGTTTACCTCTGGTTATTTATGAATTAGTTACTCATGGTCTGGGCTTCGTAGAATTCCATCTGTTACCTGTAGATTTCCTTCCAGAGGTTCAAGACCTTCTGCAGGCCTCTCTCTTTCTCTCTCTCTACCCCTCAGGGATGGCTGCTTATTCTTTATATGTGAGTTCTGGGGCTCATCTCAGAGGAATCATCTCCACATCTCTTTATGTAGCACCATACTGAACTGAGCTCCTTTTGAGAACTAGAGGAGGACTCAGAAGCTCGAGGGAAAGGCATTTTCTCACTGCTTCTAAAACGACAACAAGGAAGCGCCTTCTATTTTGCTCAATTCTGTGTTTAGCTCCTGTTGTCGCATGTAAATTCCTGTTTGAATCAGCATCACAGGATATTGTCTTGGGGATACTGGGCTTGGCAGAATGATGGCTCCTGCAGATTCATGCTTTACATCAGCTTATGTTTTTGTGATTGAGGGGTAGCACCTTGGCAGAAATGAAAAGGTGGCTTTTTTTGCAACAGCTTTGCTGCCAGAACACAGGGGTTGTGAAACCACTGCTAATTAAAGCCAAAATGGGAAAGGAAAAGACATCAACATTGTCATTGGACACGTAGATTCAGGCAAGTCCACCACCCCTGCCCATCTGATCTACAAATGTGGTAGCATCGACAAAAGAACAATGGAAAAATTTGAGGAGGCTGCCGAGATGGGAAAGGTTCCTTCAAGAATGTGTGGGTCTGGGATAAACTGAGCATGAGCGTGGTATCACCATTGACATCTCCCTGTGGAAATCTGGGACCAGCAAGTGTACTGTGACTATCACTGATGCCCCAGTACACAGAGACTTCATCAGAAACATGACTATAGGCACATCTCAGGTGCCATCCTGGTTGTTACTGCTGGTGTTGGGGAATTGGAAGCTGATGTCCCCAAAAATGGGCAGACCTGTGAGCGTGTCCTTCCGGCTTACACACTGGGTGTGAAACAACTAAGTGTTGGTGTTAACAAGATGGATTCCACTGAGCCACCCTACAGCCAGAAGACATACAATGAAATCGGTAAGAAAGTCAGCAACTACATTAAGAAAATTGGCTACAACCCTGGCACAGCAGCATTTGTGCCAATTTACGGTTGGCATGGTGACAACATGCTGGAGCCAAGTGCAATGTGCCGTGGTTCAAGGGATGGAAAATTCCTGCAAAGATGGCAATACCAGTGGAACGACACTGCTGGAAGCCCCGGATTGCATCCTCCCACCAACTAGACCAACTGATAAGCCTTTGCATCTGCCCCTATAGGAAGTCTACAAAATTGGTGGTATTAGTACTGTCCCTGTGAGCTAAGTGGAGACTGGTGTTCTCCAACCTGCCATGGTGGTTCCTTTTGCTCCAGTCACCATCACAACTGAAGTCAAGTCCATGGAAATGTACCCTGAAGCTTTGAGTGAAGTTCTCCCTGGGGACAACATGGGCTTCAATGTCAGGAACGTGTCTGTCAAAGATGTTTGTCATGGCAACATTGCTGGTGACAGCATAAATGACCCACCAGTGGAGGCAGCTGGCTTTACTGCTCAGATGATTATCCTGAGCCACCAGGTCAAATCAGTGCTGGGTACACCCCTGTGCTGGGTTGTCACACAAGTCACACTGCTTGCAAGTTTGCTGAGCTGAACGAAAAGATTGATCATGAATCTGGAAAGAAGCTGGAAGATGGCCCTACATTTTTGATGGCTCTAAATCCGCTGATGCTGCCATTGATGATACGGTTCCTGGCAAGCCCATGTGTGTTAAGAGCTTTTCTAACTGTCCTCCCCTGGGTTGTCCTGCTGTCTGTGACATGAGACAGATAGTTGCTGTGGGTGTGACCAAAGCAGCGGACAAGAAGGCTGCTGGAGCTGGCAAAGTCACCAACTCTGCCCAGAAAGCTCAGAAGGCTAAATGATTATTATCCCTAACCCCTGCCACGCTAGTCTTAATCAGTGGTGGAGAAATGGTCTCAGCACTGTTTGTCTCAATTGGCCATTTAAGTTCAATAGTAAAAGACTGGTTAATGATAACAATGCATCGTAAAACCTTTAGAAGGAAAGGAGAATGTTTTGTAGACCATTTTGTGTGTGTGAGTGCATGACAGTTTTAAGTTATTACTTTTTAAAATCAATACTTTTTAACGGAAACAACTTGGCCAAAAATCTGTTCCAAAATTTTGAGACCCATTAAAACAAAGTTTAATGGAAAAAAAGAAAAATGAAAAGGTGAAAACTGTTTTATAAAGTGGCAACATTTTGGAAAACTGAAAAAACTTCGTGAAGTTACCATGCTTTTCAACTAGTCACCCTTTAGTGCCCATCTCTGTCTAAAGGAAAGTTTTTAAAGTTCCAACAATACTTTTCCATACATGAAGCAAGAACTTCACATGTGTCAGTAAATGCAATTTTTGTTTCATGCTGGATTTAACTTCTCATGTCTTGCCTTCAAAACTGTTAACAATACTCTATATGACATTGCATGAGCAGGTCAGCTCAGCATCCAATCTGGTGGACATCATCATAATGGGGCCCATGCTCCACTGTAGTGAAAATATATATTGCACATTAAGCCAACACAAGACAGTAAGCGAGAATTTGCAGTACATTGGTGTGCTGTACTAATTGAGAATCTGTGCTCCAGAAAATGCTCACCTTATGGCTTTCTCCATCCTAAGCTTAAAGGACAATATCAGGAGAAGGCATTTGAGTCACAAAAGTCTGTATCTGTCTACCTTTCCTAGCTGATTCTTGTTAAGAACTATGAAGAATTTTAGGCTTTATCCTGCCTGCAAACAAGCAAACATGCCATAGTTTCATGGAAACTGGTAGAAAACATGAGATTCCTGGATAAGATGCAAAGGGTTATCTATTATTTACAGTAACAGTGATGGTCAGAGTATAAGCATTTTTTTCCAGTTTTCTGAACCCCACAAAGTGATGCTAAAAGGGCAAAATGACTCTTGCACATGCACTGGGATGCATTCTAGGAGAGGAACCCCGAGTCTAAGGAATTGAAATATTTTACAATTGGCAGTAGGTATTGCTGTGGCTTTTTTTCCCCAAGAAGATCTAAATTTTATTTCACTGGATAATAAACTTGCCTGTCTTTGTTCAAGAGGGAAATAACATTTCTTAACATTTCTTTGTTTTCAATTTTTATTTGCTTTCTTTCTTTCTTTTTTTTTTTTTTTTTGACAGGCAGAGTTAGACAGAGAGAGAGACAGAGAGAAAGGTCTTCCTTCCATTGATTCACCCCCTAAATGGCTGCTACGGCCGGCATGCTGTGCCGATCTGAAGCTAGGAGCCAGGTGCTTCCTCTTGGTCTCCCATGTGCGTGTAGGGCCCAAGTGCTTGGGCCATCCTCCACTGCACTCCTGGGCCACAGCAGAGAGTTGGACTGGAAGAGGAGCAACAGGGACAGAATCTGGCGCCCAACTGGGACTAGAATCCAGGGTGCCAGTGTCACAGGTGGAGGATTTGCCTACTGAGCCGCGGTGCTGGCCTTTTATTTACTTTCATTTTATTTGAAATGGAGAGAGAAAGATAGAGAGGGAGTGAGAGAGAGAAAGGGAGAAAGGTCTTCCACTGGTTCACTCCCCAGATGCCCTCAGAAACCAGATTTCGCCAGGCTGAAACTGGAAACTAGAGCCTGAAACTTAGTCTGGGTCTCCTATGTTGCTATCAGGGACCCAAGTTCTTGAACCAGCACCTGCTACCTCCAAGGTGTACATTATCAGATAGCTGGAATCAGAAGCAGAGCCAGGGCTCAAATTCAAACACTTGATGTGAGATGTGATTATCCTAAATGGTGACTTAACCACCGTGTCTGGCATCTGACCTGACCCCCAACCAGGAAACACCATTTCTTACTTCTAAAGTTGTTGACCACACACAAGTCCTTGAAAATATAGTGCAGAATAAAAAAGCCATCAGTGATGCTCTTGAAAAATGTGTGAAGATATGAGACCCACTAAAAATTGTCTTTGAAATAACTGTAAAAATAGAATTGGGTAGGGGTAGGCATTGTGATGGAATGGGTTAACTATGGCTTGGGAGGTATATATCCCATATCAGTGTCTTGGTTCAACTCAGTTTCCTGCTAATGTCACCTTGGGAGGTAGTAGGTGATGGCTACTCAGGTTGTTGGGTCAATGCCTCTTATAGGAATTTGGTCTGTAAACCAGCAGATGGATGATCTCTCTCTCTCTCTTTCTCTCTTTCTGTCACTTTGCCTTTCAAATCAATCTATCAATAAATCTTTTAAAAAGAAGGATATAGCTGGTAGTGAGTCATTTTAGGAGAGAGAACAGTTGACTTGCTCCCAACCAGAATTATTAATTCTATCCGACGCCATGCTCTGCTTCTGTAGGTTGTGTATGAGAACTCAAGAATGGAAGAAAAGGACAAGGAGAGTTTTCCTTGTGTGCTGAAAAGACTCAGAGACTCATCAGTTGTCAGATCTCAGTGAATGCTAAGTAGCCAAAGTAAATGGCTCTTCACTAAATGGTGAACTTTCTTCCCAGATTATTGTTTCCAAGGTCATGCCTTAATAAGTGACCAGTGAGTATCTATTCTGGGTGTCATCTTTCCAATGTTCAACCGTCACCCAACTACCATAAGATCATTAAGACTTTTATACCATCTTCCTCAACGACGTGGGACATTAATCTTACCACTGTTGTAGGTAGAGTCAAACTTCAGAAATTAGTCCTGCAACTGACAGTGGAATAACATCCATTTATGGACTGGAGAGAAATTGTTTGACGGGTCAGAGGTCTGTAAAATTAACCTTTTTGCTAATTAAAAATGATATAGTGAGCTTTAAACTTCAACAGACTAAAAATACGAAGGAGGGGAATGTTTTGCAAATGGCAGCATTAACAGGGTTCATCTGAAGGGTGAAGAGAGAAAAATAATTAAAACAATATCTAACTCAGGGGATCTAGGTCAGTTCCCCTTCTGAATAAAACAGCATTTTCTCAGTGGGATCTTGGTCTTGTGAGCAATTAATTCTAAATGATACTTTTATGTGTCCTAAGAAATGTAAACATCAATGCAAATACGATCTCTTTTTTATCCTATTTTCCTCTCTCCAAGATGCATTCACACGGAGTTCTCTCTGCTGACCAAACAGAGCTGCCATATGACTGCTCTAGGAGACCATAGCGTTAGCAGGGAAGAAAGACTGGTGCAGTCAGACCTGGGGGACTTCTCCCTTGGGTAAAGCACAGCTTCAGCTTCTGTTGTTTAGGGTTTCCACCATGAGGTAAAGAATTTCCAGACTGCTTTCATTCCATTCTCTCTTCTAAGGGAGAAAAATGCCTGAGAGAAGG
Organism: Oryctolagus cuniculus; assembly: GCF_051225735.1. Taxonomy (NCBI): domain Eukaryota; kingdom Metazoa; phylum Chordata; class Mammalia; order Lagomorpha; family Leporidae; genus Oryctolagus; species Oryctolagus cuniculus. The sequence continues at coordinate 78,062,038 of NC_142882.1, forward strand.
TAGCCATGCTCATCAGAGGTACCCAACTTCACAAGCCTTTGCTGGTGGAATTCTTAGGGAGAGCTTGTCCCTGCAGCCTTTAGGGAGGTGAAGTTTCTTAGGCTACTTCCAATATTTATGAACATGGATATTCATGTTAGGAATTAAAGCCCTGCATAAAATGCAGGGAAAGAAATGTTTGGTGCAGGTTAGGATAGAGACTTTGTTAAAAGATACCTTTCCCTTCTTTTCTGTGTTTATTTCTGAAGCATATGGTATGTATTTTCTTTTTAAATTAGATTACAGTTAGCTATGAGTCTTTTTATAAGGACTTTGTTTTCCATATAAAATTCTATCCAAAGGGTGCAATTTCTTGAGTCTCTAGAAGACTCTTGCTCATTACATATACTTCTGTCTTCTGTGTAACTTTTATATTCAAGAATATCTTTGTCTGCTGGCAATAATTATAGAGGCTTGGTATTATGTTAGTCAATGGGGAGATTACAAAGATGAACCTAGTCTATGACTTCAGGCATTTGGAGTTTAGAACTACACTCTTATGTATTAGGCAGCAGCCACCTGTGGCTATTGAACCCTTGGTAAATCTTTTATTTGGTAAATTTGGTAAATGAAAAAATATTTTATTATGTTTTTAAAAAGATTTATTTATTTGAGAGATAGAGTTACAGACAGAGAGAGGGGGAGACAGAGAGAAAGGTCTTCCATCCACTGGTTCACTCCCCAAATGGCCACAATGGCTGGAGCAGAGCCAGTTTGAAGCCAGGAGCCAGGAGCTTCTTCTAAGTTTCCCACATAGGTGCAGGGGTCCAAGTATTTGGGGCATCTTCCACTGCTTTCTCAGGCCATAAGTAGAGAGCTGGATCAGAAGAGGAGCAGCCGGGGCATGAACCAGTGCCTATATGGGAAGCCAGTACCACAGCACTGGCCCCAAATTCTTGTTTACTTTTAACTAATTAAAGTGTAAAACATCCTATGTTTTACAATGATTGTATGTTGAAATACTGAAAGATTCACTTGGGATGTATTTCATCTGTTAAGTTTGATAGATTTACCAAATAAAGGAACAAGATGGTTAGTTAAATTTGGATTTTATGTAAGTAGAAATAGATTTTTTATATTACTGATTTTTTAAAAAAAATCTGGCAACCTGATTCTTTTTACTTATTTTCATGTGACATCTAGAAAAGTTAAAACTATGTATATGTTTCACATTCTATTGCTGTTGGATTGTATTTCTCTATAATAAATACTGTTAGTCTAACTTACCTAGAATACAAACATTATGGGGGCAAGGGAACTGCATTGGTTGTGTTTGCTGTCATAAATATAATTGAGTTTTCATACGTAAGAGGTATAACATGCCTTATCTTGAGAGCCAGACTGATTGGTTTTGGAAGAGTTGTTTAAACAAATAGCTATTTGACTTCTCTCCATGATTCTTTTGCCTTCTTTAAGGCAATCACTCTTTTCTTTACTTTCCTCTTCAGCCATGAGCCTGTGCACATTTATTGAATAACACTATGGTTTATGTCATTAATATGTTCCTCTCTGGCTTTTTGTTGCACTGATTTGGCAAAGGAACAGCCTGAAATTAACCCAGCTACGTTCTCTTTCTGTGCTTGTCTCCAGCAGCTCAGCCTACTTTCAGAGGCTCACACAGCAGGACTCACGGCATCAGCTCTAAATGTATTATCAGCAACAGCCAATGGGCCTTTTAACTTGCTGCATATTTTGGTCTATTTCTACCCCATTTTCAGGAAAGAGTTTTCAAACCCTCTGTCATACCTTTTCCGTTGCTCTCAGAAAATGATATTTTCAAGAGGAAATGGAAGCTATTAGATAAGATTGCAACCTCTCATCTTCCCATTTCCAAACATACATCTCTGTCTAATCTATTCGCCATTCCTCCTGGTTAATAGAGGAGATGTTTGTATCCTCTCTAAAACTACTGCCCTCACTTGCATTTTAGATTTGAATACTATCTGCACTATGGCACTCCCCCAGCCCCCTCACCAAACACACACTATTATGAGGGGGCATTGGCTTATCCCATCACTGAGCTATCATCATTCTTGTTAAGATCAACAATGGCCTCCACATCTCTGAATTCAATGGACCCCTTTACTTGATTTTCCTGCAACAGGACACTGTTGGTCATTTCTGACGTTGGTCGCCTGTCCAGCCACAATCTTTTTCTGCTTTCTTCCCATCTCTTTGTTGACTGGTTGTCTTTGTAGACTCACCCTTTCCTCTCCTGATATTAAGTACCAGAACTCTCAAAGCTGCAAGCCTTTTCCTCCTGTCCTTTGGTGCCCTGCTCTTAGGCTCACTTCTTATTCCTTTGGCTTCGATTATTGCCTGTATGCAGATGGCTCACAAATGCACAACCCTACCACACTTCAAACCTGTATTTCGCTTTGACATCTCAAGATTGATTTCTAAAAAACACCTCAAGCTCATTATATCAAAACTGAATTCATTATTTCTTCTTCTCCTCTGGTCCTTTCAAGCATGATCTGTTTCAAGGAGCCCTGCCTCTCACCTTCACACTTGCAGTACAGTCTGGCATCTTTCTCAGCCTCCTCTTACGTCTTTCCCAAGAAATCTATTGTGCATTTAATTTCATCTTACTGTCTTTTACTTTGACTAATGCACAAGACAAACAGAAAGCTTAATTGGAGTATGAAGTAACAAAAACATAACTAATCTTGTAATAGATCTCATTGGGCTCAATTCCTTTGTTTTTACAGGCAAGAATGTGGAGGCTTAGAAAATTTTAATTGGGATGGCAATGAACAAGACCCATTTTCTTCAAAGCCTGTAAGTAACCTCTGTTACACTGCCTTACCTGTTTCACAGCTGGTAAATGTAAACAATTTTCTCAGGGGTATACAGTGGTTTTATTCCAGATACATTTTTAGACATTTTAAAGGTCAATTTTAATGGGAACTTTAATGATATATAACATACACACAGAAAGCTGCATAAATCATGTGTCTAGTCTAAAGAATTTCCACAAAGTAAGCACTATGTGATTAACAACCTACAACAACACAAGATAGCACACTGCTTGCTCTGAAAAAGAACGCTTGGGCTTCCCTCAAAGTGAGGGATACTCCTTTTCTACAGGAAGCCACCAACATCCTGACTTCTAACATTAAAGGCTATTTTTTTTTAAAAAATTATATATTTATCTGAAAGATAGAGTTTAGAAAGAAGGACAGAGAAAGAGGAAGATATCTTCCATTCACTCCCCATTGGCTGCAACAGCCAGAAACCAGGAGCCAGGAGCCTCCTCTGAGTCTCCCACATGGGTACAGGGGCTCAAGCACTTAGATTATCTTCTGTTGCTTCCTCAGGCACATTTTTTGGACAGAGTTAGACAGTGGGAGAGAGAGACAGAGAGAAAGGTCTTCCTTCCGTTGGTTCACTCCCCAAATGGCTGCTACAGTCAGAGCTACGCCGATCTGAAGCCAGGAGCCAGGTGCTTCTTCCTGGTCTCCCATGTGGGTGCAGGGCCCAAGGACTTTGGCCATCCTCCACTGCTTTCCAGGGCCACAGCAGAGAGCTGGACTGGAAGAGGAGCAACCGGTACTAGAACCCGTCGCCCATATGGGATGCCGGCGCCGCAGGCAGAGGATTAACCAAGTGAGCCATGGCACCGGATCCTCCTCAGGCACATTAGCAGGGAGCTGGATCAGAAGTGGAGTGGCTGGGCCTTGAACTGGCTCTCATGTGGAATGCTGGCATTGCAAGCAGCAGCTTTACTTGCCATGCCACAACACCAGCACCTAAAAGCTAATTTTTAATTTACTTTCATGAAGTAGCTCAAATTCATTAAAAAATAGATTCAGAGGGGCCGGCGCTGTGGCGCAGTGGGTTAATGCCCTGACCTGAAGCGCCAGCATCCCATATGGGTCCCGGTTGAAGGCCTGGCTGCTCCACTTCTGATCCAGCTCTCTGCTATGGCCTGGGAAAGCAATAGAAGATGGCCCAAGTCCTTGGACCCCTGCAGCCATGTGGGAGACCAGGAAGAAGCTCCTGGCTCCTGGCTTCGGATCAGCAAAGCTCCAGCCATTGTGGCTAATTGGGGAGAGAAAAGGTGGATGGAAGACCTCTCTCTCTCTCTCTCCCTCTCTCCCTCTGCCTCTCCTCTCTCTGTGTAACTCTGACTTTCAAATAAATAAATAAATAAATAAATCTTTTTTTAAAAAAAATAGATTCAGAGTACCATGGAAACCTCAGAAGCCATCTTACTCACCATTTCAGTGCTAGAGCCCAGATGTTTCTCCTACACTTACTTGATTATACTTTAAAGAAAGACATGGCATCTTGGTCAGAAATTGAGCATGTTCATTCTAGTGGGTCACTTTGAAAAAGCTACACCTCTGAAGGATTCATTTTCTTCTTCTTTAAGAAGAGGATAAAAGTATTATGTACTAAGACCACCATTATCACAGGGTAAGTTAATGCACATAAGTCATATTGTAGGGAGTGTGGCATTGTGGTGTAGTAGATAACCTGCTGCCTGTGACACTGGCTTCCCATATAGGTGCTGCTACTTGTGCTAGCTCTCCCACTTCCTGTCCAGCTCCCTGCTAATGGCCTGGGAAAAGCAGCAGAAGATGCCCAAGTATTTGGGCCCCTTCCACCCACGTGGAAGACGTGAATGAAGCTCCTGGCTCCTGGCTCCTGGCTTCAGTCTGGCCCAGCCCTGGCCATTGCAGTCATTTGGAGAGGGAACCAGTGGTTGGAACATTTCTCTCTCTCTCTGTCTCTCTCTCTTTCTCTCTTGCTGAACTTTCAAGTAAATAAATAAATCTTTTAAAAAAGATAAGTCATATTATGGTGCATAGAGCATAGTATAACTTCAATGGAGGCTAATTTTGTGGGAGTTATTATTAGTAGTACTGTACACAAAGTTTCATACCAGAATATTTTGAAGTCCTGTGCTATGTTAATAATTTCCCCTACAACCTTAGGCAAATGATTTAGCTCTGGAGCATTTGAGTTTTATCTCTTTTCTAAGGAGACAAGAGATAAGAAGAATTAATGAGTTGTTTTTGAAAATATTGAGCTCCATAGATGAGAAGATGAAAGATGCTGTTTAAGGAATCAAAATAGCTTTTTGTTTTAAAACATAGCAGTGAAAAGACAACTCACTCCTCTCTTGAGAAATAGTCTTTTCAAAAGAGTAAATGTCATATTGACTTTTGAAATCCCTCAAGAATATTTGGATTAAATTCTAATACAAAAACTGCTGTCACCATTCTACAGAGATATGGTTAGAAGTAATATATTTAAAAATGATATAAAATCATTTTATTCTGAAGCAATGAGGAAATAACTACCAAGGCACATATATACACCCTGTGTACTGTTAGTTATATATAGCATGGCTTGGAAGGTGGAGGTTTTGGAAGAGGCTGGAAACCTGGAAGCCAGTTCTTTCTTTCCTGTTATCCAGTACTATGACCTTGGACAAGTCATGACACTCTTTAGAGTTCAATTTCCTTCCCTGCAAAACAAAGTTGTTAACCCATTAGCTTCATGGTTTTAGGAAGCATATTCCTTCTTTTTTAAAATTTTATTTAAATTATACAAGTTTAATATATTTCATATATACAGATTTAGGAACATAGTGGGACTTCCCCCCCTCCCACCCGTATTCCAGCCCTTTCCCCTACTTCCTCTCAATTCCATTCTTAATCTTTACAATGATCTATTATCAATATACTTAATGATCATGCAATTCACAATAGCTAAGATATGGAATCAACACATATGTCCATCAGCTATTGACTAGATAAAGAAGTTATGGTATATATACATTATGGAGTACTACTTAGCTATAAAAAATGAAATCCTGTCTTTTGCAACAAATTGGTCACAACTGGAAACCATTATACTTAATGAAATAAGTCAATCCCAGAAAGACAAATATCATGTTTTCCCTGACTTGATGCAACTAATAGAATACCCAAAATGTAAAGTATTGGAGTGAAATAGACATTTTGAGATTGGTTCATTATTTGATTGTTTGTAGCCCTTATGTCTTTCATTGAGGAATAATCTTTTGTTTATTTTTGTTTTGTTTTGTCTTCTTTCTCTTCATACTATTGGCATATTGCTTCTTAATTGACATTTTCTGATGAAAAATTTTCAATGTGTATGTTAATTATCAATGGAACAGAGAATGGAAGATGTAGAATCATGGTCAATGTAAAGACTAAAGAACAAATCCGTGTGTGTGTGTGTGTGTGTATGTGTATATGTGTATGTGTGTGTATGTATATGTGCATGTGTATGTATGTGTGTATGTGGGTATATGTGCATGTGTGTGTGTGTTGGTGGTATAGTTCAGACACCAGAGAGTTTTATAAATGCTCACTTCTAAATTTCTTGGTTTTGAATATGGCTTGAAACTGAGAGCCAGAGATATGAAATTAGTTTGCGAGTGTGATGCAGTAGAAATAGCACTGAAGTAACAGTCAGACATCCGGATTCTAATTTCTGATCTGGGTGAGTAGAAATGGGATATTTGACATGGCGTTTCTCCTCCTGGCTGCTCTCGAATGAAAGAAGAGGTGGTTGGACATGACTATGTGAGCTCTTCCAGTTCTAAAACTGAATTTTTAAGAGGAGAGGGAATCAACTTTACCATATGAGTGTGCGTATTTTGGAGTGGCCTCTTGGCATGTTGGGATTAATACGAAACTTAGATCAGATACTGGCAGAACTTTGCACACCATTTTAAAAGGGTGATTGAAAGATCTCTAACTCAAATTGTGCTTCAGTAAGCTATATTTATAATAAGGATAAATAACAAAATCAACTGCAAAAATCTGTGACTTCTATCAAAAGTCATTTTGTTCACACCCCTGCCTCTCCTCTGCTGGGTCACTGAAGTTTGGCTAATGTAGGCTGGACTTGTCTCCAGGCTGATGTCATTTTCAGGTGTCTATAGAGGATCAGTGAATGGTCGTGAGTGTGTAGATAACTCAGGGCTATTTAGATGTGCAAAAAGTTCAAGTCCAAATGCTTAAGCAGATTTTAATTTTTCTGCTCAGGTTTTCTCTGCTAACATCCAATAAGCCAAAGTAAATCATCTGACAAAGTTGAAAGTTCAGGGGCTCAGATATACACCACTCATCATTAGACCATGGTAATATAGGGATGTTAGAAGAGTAAAGAATTTGGAGCAATAATTCAATTTATGATAACTTGGATATATATCAAAGATCTTTAAAAAGTTCAAGGGAAATGCATGTTATATAAAAAAATTGCATTAATTCCAAAATTTTGCACACAAATAAGCTTTTCTCCATTCTATTTTAAAAATATTTATTGCTTTTCATTTATTTGAATGGCAGAGAAGCAGAGAGAGAGACAGAGACAGAGAGACACAGAAAGACCTTCCATACGCTGGTTTATCCCCTAAATGCCTGAAACGTCCAGGGTGAAGCCAGGCCAAAGACAAGAGCTTTGCACTCAGTCTGGGTGGCTGGGGTCCAAGAACTGGAGCCATCACCTTTTTCCTCCCAGTGTATGCATTATCAAGAAGCTGGGTTAAACCCAGGCACACTGATATGGGATGGGGGCATCCCAAGCAGCATCGTAGCTGCTGCACTGAATGTCTGCCCCTTTCATTTTTCTGCAGACACTTTGAAGTCCCTTCAGGTGTGTGAGTAGAGTATATGGCTATGTAATGGAACCAGACTTCTGAGCAGCTCAAGGAAGGGAAAGCATGTGTTTAAGGGTAGAGCTAGGCTCTGTTAACTCCCTGTCAGTCATTGACTAACTTCTACATGTCTGCCTTCTGTACTCATCAGTGAAGTAGTTCATGGTGATCTGCACTGTTGAGTCCACAACACACCTCATACAGAAAAAAACCTCCTTTTATTATGGTTAATAATGGCCTATTATTATTGAATTCCATAAGCGATTCTCAAATTCCACTCCATTTTGCCTATCAGTGGCCTTTGATGCAGTTGACCTTAATGTCCTCCTAGTTCACTTTTTCATTTGGCTTTAACTTCTGCTCAAAGTCCATTGGTCAGAACTAGTGACATGGTTCCACCCACAGTCAGAAAAATCTGGCAAAATATGGGACTCATAGATATTCAGGGAGCTCGGACTGCTTTTATCAGGTGTTCTGACAGATGCACTTTTCTTTTTTGTGTTTTATTTATTTGAGAGGTAGAGTTACAGAGAGAGGAAGAGACACAGAGAAAGGCCTTCCATCAGCTGGTTCACTCCCCTAATGGTTCCAATGGCCAGAGCTTGGCTGATCTGAAGCCAGGAGCCAGGAGCTTCTTCCAGGTCTTCTATGTGGGGCCGGGAGCCCAAGCAACTGGGCCATCTTCTACTGCTTTCCCAGGCCATAACAGAGAGCTGGATTGGAAGTGGAGCAGCCGGGTTTTGAAACAGCACCCATATGGGATGCTGGCACTGCAAGTGATGGCTTTACCTGCTATGCACTTTACCTGACAGATGCACTTTACCTGATTTATTTTTCATTAATTTCATTAATTTGGGATGTGTCTCACCATTTCTCCCCTTATTTTGGTAACATTCTCTAAACATAAGCATCTCCAAAAAAGTACATGTATAAAATATTCCCAGAGGAAACACAGAAGGGAGAAGAAGCAGTGGCCACATCTACCATGGCCTGTGTCAGCAGAGATCCGTGTAGGCACCATTTACTAGCTGATGACCTGAGCAAGTTGTTCAATGACTTTGTGCTTCAGTTCCTGTAAATACAGGTGTGATAATAATAGTACTTACCTCAGAATAGTTTTGAAGACAAAATCAGCATACATGAAGAGCTTAGAATAGTGCCTGGCACATAGAAAATGCAGTAAATGCTACCTCTTATTATTTCATGAATTGGGCAATTAAGGTCTAAATCATAGAGAACTAAAAATAAAAGTGATAGTAAATTTATGAAATTTTAAAATGTCTCTTGTAAAAACCCCAGCCTAATGAGGAAGATTCTCATTTTAATACGTTTTATGACCAGGATTATGGAAACACATAAAAAAATTAAAAAATAGACTATGTTTCTTCCTGCACATGGGGCACTTTGGCTAGGAGTGAACATTTGTTTGGAAACGCTGAACAAGAATAGCAAGGGAACAGATAGAGAAAGTGAATGAGGGCACTTAAGATGTGCTTTGAGTTGCACACCCTATTGCTTTATGGAAATCCTGGTTCCGTATTAAGGGATGGGGATGAGGGTGAAGGGGGTAGGGCCCCGCTGGAAGTTTCAGAGAACTGGGTCCCGCCCCTGCTGACGTGGCTCTGTGATGAGGGCTTTCCTTCTAAGTTGTCAGCAGGAAGGTATTCTTACTGCCTTCTTTCCCTCTGCATTTCCAATAAAGAAGAACAGCCGACACAAATGAGACAGAATCTTTTTCCAGTTACATAGTATGCATATTTCATTTTAGCCACTGCCTCTGAGAAATATGATAGTGAGTGATTTAGTGGTGCTGAAGCAAAACCAGCTTATAAAATATTTTGGAAGTACCTTGGTAAATTTTCAAGGTGAAATGGCAAGGTAGGTGGTTAATTATCACATTGAAAGGCTTTGGGCATTTAGTTGGTATAGAAGAGGAATAACAACCCTAAATACAGCCCCAAATTACTATTAAGCACAAAATGCTAAAAAAATCGTGACAAACCAATCTGGTTTTTTAGAGTGTAATTGGCATGAAGGGGAGAGAATAGAGCTTTCAGGTGATGTAGTTGGTGGCACTTTAGCTCCTAACTTTTACTCTCAGTAAGGGTGTATGTGAACTGACTCCTTGCTTCCATCATCATATAACTAACTCTTCATAAATGTTCCTGTGGGAAAGGGTCCAGTTGTAAGTTTCCATATGCTGAAGTAAGGAAAACCTCAGCCAAAATTCTAGCCAACACTTTTTTTGCAAAGGCATAACTTCTGAAAAAGAGAGTCTAAACAAAATGGGTTGTGTTTTTTCGCCTATCTCTTTCTCTCTGTGCCATATCAAACTGGATCCTCCTCTTATCCTTTCCTTTGGACAAATTCCTCCTTCTTTATCTTTCCTTCCCCCCCCTCCCCTTCTTGTCACAAAGATCCTTTGATAACCTATAATTTAGCAGATACTATGCTGGGGAAGGGATGGGAGAAGGGCAGGGTTGTAATAAGGAAGATCTTTCTATTTTTTTTCCAAAGATTTATTTATTTATTTGAAAGTCAGAGTTACACAGAAAGAGAAGGAGATGGAGAGAGAGAAAGGTCTTCCATCCATTGGTTCACTCCCCAGTTGGCTGCAATGGCCAGAGCTGCACTGATTTGAAGCCAGGAGCCAGGAGCTTCTTCCTGGTCTCTCATGCAGGTGCAGGGATCCAAAGACTTGGGTTGTCTTCTGCTGCTTTCCCAAATTATAGCAGAGAGCTGGAGTGGAGCAGCTGGGTCTTGAACCAGCGCCCATATGGGATGCCAGCACTGCTGGCGGTGGCTTTACCCACTATGCCACAGTGCTGGCCCCAGGAAGATCTCTCTTTGTTCCCAAGAAACACAGAAACTTCTAAGGGAGAGCCCCTATAAACATACCTTTACAATTCAGGGTTCCTGAACTGAGGATTGTTGCAATGCTCAAATCTAGATGGTTTCTTAGTCATCTTAATTAGGAATAGAGACTAATATATGTTCCAGCCTGCTATATATTAATTGGGATAAGTTACTTAAATTCTTGGAGGCTTAATTTTTCCAATCTGTAAAGTGGATACAATACATGATTCAAGATCATTAATAAAAATGGAATACAAATACACAGGAAGGTAAATGAGCTGTCTACTGTCAGAATAATTCTTTAGTAAGACAGGCCTAAAGAAGGATTAATGATATTAATGGAGAGGAAGAGGCAGATGAAGAAACATTTGGTTGATACAATTAGAGGTCTAGGACACCAGCTGGATATGTGGGTTTGGATATAAGTGATTTGCAGGTTTCTGACTTTAGCCCCTGGTGATGTCATTAACTGGGGATGGAAGTGAAATGCAACTATAATATACTTCAGATCTTTGGTTTGGAAGCCCCTGCAGAATAGTCAAGTGGAGATGCCCAGAAGGTAATTTGAAGCCTAGGTCCGGAGAAGTCATCAACTTTCATTACATATGTGCTCAGCATATAATATGCATGAGATAATCTGTGAATACTGAATATGGAATGGTTATAAAAAGACTGAATGACTGCTTTATTTTCTAGTGGAGGGTAAAGATGTAAAATACATTCTGACATAGTGTAACTAAAATACTTGTATATTAAAGGAAAAAAATTCACAGCTTACGATGAAAATGCCAACAGGATATGCTCATTCAGACCAGGGTGTGTGGGGAGATCTCTCTGAGGAGATCTAGGGAGTGACTGAGGGTGAGTTAAGTTGGCTGGGTATCTTTTATGTCCAGATAGTAACTGCCTTGAAGGTAGAAACTTGATTGTTTGCTGTTGTATCCCCAGTTCTCACAGTAGTGCCTGACATGTGGTAATCTCTACTTTATACTTCTTGAATAACTCATTGAAAGAACAAGTGGAATGGGTGAATTGAGATTGCCCAAAAATGAATACATGGAAGAGTGATGAAAATTGATCTTGGAGAGAGAGTGCAATCTCAGGGAAGAGTTAGGAAGAAAATGGCAGAGGAAACTCTACACAAATTAGAGGGACACAGTGGACCTAAGTGGAGGGCATGGACACCTACAACTTAGGATCCCACCAGCTGAGAGCCTCCACATCAGCATTGGAGAGAGAGGTGAGAACAGACTACAGTAGCCCAGGCAACTAGAGATAAAACTTCAGTAAGAGTCTAAAGGTAATCTGGCTTGGATCTCCATGGGGGATAGCGCACCTGCCAAACTAGAGGGGAAAAAAAAAGAAGGAAGCATTTTTCTCTCCCTGATCACCCTGCAATGGTGTCCTGTAAAAGGCCGATAGAGAGAGGCATCATTTTGGACAAACATAACAGCTGCATCAGCTTGTGTCTGCACCCAGCAACCAGCCGAGTGGAGAATCCTGAGTCTGGTGGGGAGAACTGATGGGCTTGGGTGCTTGTGACTGTGGGAAACTTCTGTGCCGGGACTGTGAAAAAACTGAGGCTGTGTGGGAGGGCTCACTATGTGGCCGAGACTTTGGGTGGTCACTATGGAAGGCTTCACATACTCAGAGCTCCCTGGTTACCTGGTGAGGGTCATTGTTGGGGAATCTAATAGTATGCCTACTGGGGATAGCGCTCAGGCACTGGTCTCCTTTGAGGAGAGGAACTCAGTTGAGCAGAATATACCTCCCTTCTGATTTAAAAAAAAAAAAGAGAGAGAGAGAGAGAGAGAGAATATTCACCACACCAAACCTGGGTGTGTCACCCTAGACATGCCCTTCACCCTGGAGAACTGAACAGAGCTTCCTGGCCACACCTACCACATGTGTGTAGGTATTCACTGAAAGCAGACGTTCCATTAATCTACAGAGGAATAGTACAAAGATAAAGGCTGGCACAGTGGAAAAAAACAAAGAAGTAATCAACTAGTATCTCCACAAATGCTGAATAACAAATGCACCAATTCAAGAAACAAGAATAAGGAAGACAATATTATGCCCCCAAAAGAACACAACACTTCAGTATTAGATTGTGAAGATGATGAGATTGAAGAAATGCCAGAAATGGAATTCAAAAAATTGATCATAAGATTACATAAAAGTAATTAGAAGCAAATGTAGGAACTACTGAAATTTGTACAGGACATGAAAGAAAATTTCTCCAACAAAATTCAGATCTTAAAGAGAAATAAAAATTAAATCTTGGAAGTGAAAAATTCAGTAGAACAAATAAAAAATGCAGTGGAAAGCCTTAACAACAGAATTGATGAAGCAGAATAAAGAATATTCAACTTAGAAGACAAATCACAGGAAATTATATAGTCAGACAAAAAACAACAAGAAATTAGAAAACTAAAAAATCACTATTGGTAATCTACAGGATACTATCAAAAGACCCAAAATGCAGGTTCCAGGAGTTCCTGAAGGCATGGAAAGAGAAAGGATTAGAAGATCTTTTAGTGAAATAATAACAGAAAATTTCCCTAATTTAGAGAAGGAAAGGGACATCCAAGTACAGGAAGCACATACAACTCCTAATAGACATGACCAATAAAGACCTTAACCACTACACATTGTAATAAAATCCACCACAATAAAGCATAAAGAAAAGATTCTAAAATGTCCATGAAAGAAACACCAGATTACTTTCAGAGGATCTCCAATTAGATTCACAGCAGACTTCTCATCAGAAACCCTATAGGCTAAGAGAGAATGGTGAGATATATTCCAAGTCTTAAGAGAAAAAACTGTCAACCCAGGATACTATACCCTGATGAAGGTGAAATGAAGACCTTCCATAACAAACAGAAATTGAAAGAATTTATCACCACCTGTCCAGCCATGCAAAAAAATGCTTAACGATGTGCTGCACACAGAAACACAGAAACATGGTCATCACTACAAAAGAAGGTAAAGGAAGAAAATCTCCCAGTAAAAGTACAAAGGATATCCAAAATAAACAACAGGAATATTTATGGAAAATTGGCAGGGCAAAGTCATTACTTATCAATAATCACCTTGAATATAAATAGCCTCAACTCGCCAGATAAAAGATACAGATATACAGATTGGCTGAATGGATTAAAAGACAAAACTCATCTACTGACTGCCTACAAGAAACACATCTTGCCAACAAAAATGTATGCAGATTGAAGGTGAAAGGATGGAAAAAGTTATTACAAGATCACAGAAACCAAATAGAGCTGATATAGATGAAATATCAGATGAATAGACTTTAACTTATATCAGACAAAATAGACCTTAGCACAAAAACTGTTAAAAGAGACAAAGGAGGGTACTAAGTAATGATTAAGGGATCAATTCAACAGGAAGATGTCAGTATATGAATGTATATGCACCTAATTACAGGGCACCTGGCTATTTAAAACAAATGTTAAGGGACCTAAAGGGAGACATAGATTCAAATACAATAATAATGGGGATCTTCACTACCCCAATTTCAGGAGTGGACAGATCAACCAGAAAGAAAATCAGCAATGAAACAGCAGCAATGAAACATCAACACTATGGACCAAATGGATCTAATGGATATCTATGGAACTTTTCATTCTACAGTTGCAGAATACACATTCTTCTCTCCAATGCATGGAACTACCTCTAGGATTGACCATATGCTAGGCCATAAAGCAAGTCTCAGCACATTAAAAAAAATTGAAATCATACCGTGCATCTTCTTGGCCCACATTGCAATGAATCTGGAAATCACCAACTCAAGAATCTCTAGAACATGTGCAAATACATGGAGGCTGAACAACATGCTCCCAAATGAACAGTGGATCATAGAAGAAATGAAAAGTGAAATCAAAAAATTTCTGGAAACAAATGTAGACAACAATACAACATATCAAAACTTATGGAGGCTGGCGCCGCGGCTCACTAGGCTAATCCTCTGCCTTGCGGCGCCGGCACACCAGGTTCTAGTCCTGGTCGGGGCGCCGGATTCTGTCCCAGTTGCCCCTCTTCCAGGCCAGCTCTCTGCTGTGGCCAGGGAGTGCAGTGGAGGATGGTCCAAGTGCTTGGGCCCTGCACCCCATGGGAGACCAGGAGAAGTACCTGGCTCCTGCCATCGGATCAGCGTGGTGTGCCGGCTGCAGCACGCTGGCCACAGCAGCCATTGGAGGGTGAACCAACGGCAAAGGGAAGACCTTTCTCTCTGTCTCTCTCTCTCACTGTCCACTCTGCCTGTCAAAAAAAAGAGGAAAGTTTATAGCAGTTGGTGCCTACATCAAGAAATTGGAAAGGCACCAAATAAATGAGCTATCAATGCACCTCAAGGATCTAGAAAAACAACAGCAAAACAACCCAAAACTAGTAGAAGAAAATAAATAATTAAAATTAGGGAAGAAATCAACAAAATTGAATCCAAAAAAATTACAGAAGAAATCACAGGAAATTATACAGTCAGACAAAAGACAAGAAATTAGAAAACTAAAAATCACTGTTGGTAATCTATAGGATAATATCAAAAGACCCAACATGCAGGTTCTAGGAGTTCCTGAAGAGAGCTGTTATTTTTTTTATTAAAAACTAAACAAAATTGACACACCATTGGCCCAGCTAACCAAAAAAAGGAGAGAACCCAAATCAATAAAATTAGAGATGAAAAAGGAAATATAACAAGAGATACCACAGAAAAAAAAGAATCATCATAAATTACTACAAAGAGCTGTATGTCAACAAACTGGGAAACCTAGAAGAAATGGATAGATTCCTGGACACATACAACCTACCTAAATTAAGCCATGAAGATACAGAAAACATAAATAGGCCCATTACTAAGACAGAAATTCAATCAATAATAAAGGCCCTCCAAACAAACAAAAGCCCAGGTCCAGATGGCTTCATTGCTGAATTCTACCAGACGTTTAAAGAACTAACTCCAATTCTCCTCAGTTATTCAAAACAATTGAAAGAGAGGGAATCCTCCCAAATTCTTTCTATGAAGCCAGCATCTCTTTAATTCCTAAACCTGAAAAAGATGCAATAGAGAAAGAGAACTACAGACCAATTTCCTTGATGAACGTAGATGCAAAAATCCTCAACAAAATTCTAGGCAATTGAATCTAGCAACACATCGGAAAGATCATCCACCCAGACCAAGTGGTATTTATCCATGGTATGCAGGGATGGTTCAACATTCAAAAATCAATCAATGTGATACATCACATTAACAAACTGAAGGAAAAAAACCATATGATTATCTCAAGAGATGCAGAGAATGCATTTGATAAAATACAACACCCTTTCATGATGAAAACTCTAAACAAATTGGGTATAAAGGAAGATTCCTCAGTACAATCAAGACAATTTATGACAAACCCATGGCCAGTGTCCTATTGAATGGGAAAAAGTTGGAAGCATTCCTATTGAGATCTGTACCATACAAGGATGCCCATTCTCACAATTGCTATTCAATGTAGTCCTGGAAGTTTTAGCCAGAGCCATTAGGCAAGAAAAAAAAAAAACATCAAAGGGATACAAATTGGGAAGGAAGTAGTCAAACTATCCCTATTTGCAGATGACCTGATTTTATATATAGGGGATCCAAAAAACTCCACCATGAGACAATTGGAACTCATAGAAGAGTTTGGCAAAGTAGCAGGTTATAAAATCAATACACAAAAATTAACAGCCTTTGTATACATAGGTAGTGCCAAGGCTGAGAATGAACTTCTAAGATCAATCTCATTGACAAGAACTACAAAAAATTCAAATACTTTGGAATAAATTTAAACAAGGATGTTAAAGATATCTATGATGAGAATTACAAAACATTAAAAAGAAATAGAAGAAGATACCAAAAATGGAAAAATCTTCCATGTTCATGGCTTGGAAGAATCAATATCATCAAAATGTCCATACCAACCAAAATTCCACAGACATTCTTCTCAGATATAGAAAAAATGATACTGAAATTTATAAGAAACACAGGAGACCTCGAATAGCTAAAGCAGTCTTATGCAACATAAACAAAGCCAGAGGCATCACAATACCAAATTTCAAGACATACTACAGGGCAGCTATAATCAAAACAGCCTAGTACAAGTACAAAAACAGATGGATAGACCAATGGAAGAGAATAGAAATGCCAGAAACCAATCCAAGCATGTACAACAAACTTATATTTGACAAAGGAGCTAAAACCAATCCCTGGATCAAGGACAGTCTCTTCAACAAATGGTGCTGGGAAAACTGGATTTCCATATGCAAAAGTATGAAGCAAGACCCCTATACCTTACACCTTACCAAAATTCCACTCAAAATGGATTAAGAAACTAAATATATGACCCAATACCATCAAGTTATTAGAGCACACTGGGGAAACCCTGCAAGACATTGGCACAATAGAAGAATTCTTGGAAAAGACCACAGAGGCACTGGCAATCAAAGCCAAAGCTAACAAATGGGATTACATCAATTTGAGAAGCTTGTGTACTGCAAAAGAAACACTCAGGAAAGTGAAGAGGTGACAGACAGAATAAGGGAAATTATTTGCAAACTATGCAACTGATTAAGGCTTAATAACCAGAATATATAAAGAGATCAAGATACTCTTGATACAAAACAATCCTTCAAGATACAAAACAACCTAGTTATGAAATGGGCAAAAAACTTAAACAGACTTTGTAAAAAATGTATTTATTTATTTGAAAGTCAGAGTAACAGAGAGGCAGAGGCAGAATGAGAGAGAGAGATGTCTTCTATCTGCTGGTTCAGTCCCCAGATACCTGCAACGGCCAAAACTGTGTTGATCTGAAGCCAGGAGCCAAGAGCTTCTTCCATATATTCCATGCAGGTGCAGGGGCCCAAGCATCTGGGCCATCTTATAGTGCTTTCACAGATCATAGCAGAGAGCTGGATCAGAGGTAGAGCAGCCAGGATTCAAACCAGTGTCCATATGGGATGCTGGCACTGCAGATAGCAGCTTTACCAACTACACCACAGCACCAGCCCCTTAAACAGACATTTTTCCAATCAGGAAATCCAAATGACCAGCAGACACATGAAAAAATGTTCAGGATCATTATCTGTCAGGGAAATGCAAGTCAAAATCGCAATGAGGATTCACCTCACCCCAGTTAGAATGGCTTTCATACAGAAATCATCAAACAACAAATGCTGGTGAGGATATGGGGAAAGAGGTACCCTAATCCACTGTTGATGGGAATGTAAACTGGGAAAGCCACTATGGAAGACAGTATGGAGATATCACAGAAATCTGAATATAGACCTAACATATATCCCAGCCATCACACTCCTGGGAATTTACCCAAGAGAAATGAAATCAATAAATAAAAGTGTTATCTTCATCCCTATTTTTATTGCAGCTTAATTCACAATAGCTAAGACATGAAATGCCTATAACTGATGACTAGATAAAAAAAATTATTGGATATGTACACTATGGAATACTACAAAGCAGTAAAAAAAATAAAATCTGGTCATTTGCAACAAAATGGAGGAATCTGGAAAACATTATGCTGAGTGAAATAAGCCAGTTCCAAAGGGACAAATACCATATGTTCTCCCTGATCTATGATAACTAATAGAACACCTAAAAGGGAATCTGTACATGTGAAATTGACAGTTCAAGGAGCAATGACTTGAACAGCCCTTGTCTTGACTGTTGAGAAACTGTTTTTTTTTTTCATCATACTATTCGTTGAACTCTTTACTTAACATAGAGTTAAACATATGTGTATGAAGTCAATTGAAAATAGAGCTAATTAAAAAATAAGATTGTAAATAAGAGGTAGGGAGGAAATTTATAACTGTAAAGCTTTATAGTTCTGCATACATTCCTTCAGACTTACTTCTAAGGGTACAGTTTAAAACCTTGTCATGGGACCCAAATCCCATTAAACTGGGTGGTAAAACTGTCATCTTAAGTATTGAAGTGATCATCTTAAGTGTTAAAGTGAATATATAGATAGGATTAAGTGTTAGAGTGATAATATAAATAGGATCAAGTGTCTGGTACTAATAATTGACAGAATTATAAAGGAGAGAATCTTTCAATATGGGAAGAAGTCCATACAACAGACTCATAAAATGACAATCACTTTAAGTAGCACTCTGGCCTCAGAATCAGCCCTTAAGGCAACCTGGTCTGGCTGAAAAGCCCATGAGAGCATTTCAGGCATGGAAATCCAAGTCACTTTGGCAAAAAATGTTCTACATGAAGGATCTCTGTTGAGTAAGACCCCAGTGGGAAGAAGTGGCCATCAAATAACAATGTACTTTTCTCTAAAGAGAGGAGAGAATTTTTGCTTTGCTTATGTCCTCACCTAAATATTGACAGAGTTTGTGGATTCAAAAGGCCTCCATAGCCTAGGCAGCTCATGTCAAGAGCCTCAGGTGATCATTGATGTCATAATAAGAGTGTTAATTGTTAAGTTAACAACAGGAGTCACTGTGCACTAACTTCCCATGCATGACTTCTGTCCTCAATGAGTTGTATTATGAGAGTTAACTGTAAAACTTGTGCTTAGTTTGTGTATGTGTGTGTGTGTGAGTGCAAATTGTTGAAATCTTTACTTAGTATAGATTTGGTCCTCTGCTTATGAAGTTAATTGAAAATAAATCTTAATGTGGAATGGGACTGGGAATGGGAGGGGGAAGTGGAGGAGGGGTGGGAGTGTGGGTGGGAAGGTGGGTATGGTCGGAAGAAACACTATATTCCTAAAGTTGTTCTTATGGAATTTGTATTCCTGAAATAAAAGGTTTCTTTGGGAAAAAAAGAACATTGATCTTTAAAGAATGAAAAACAAAATCAACTCAAAATGGATCAAGGATCTAAGTCTATGAAATGATACCACCAAGTTACTAGGGGAGAACATTGGGGAAACACTACAAGATATGACATAGGCAAAGACTTCTTGGAGGAAGACCCCTGAAGCACAGGCAATAAACACAAAAAATAGAAAAATAGGATTACATTAAGCTAAGAGACTTCTGCTCTGCAAAGGGAGCACTCAACAAAGTGAAGAGGAAACTGATAGAATGGGAGAAAATATTTGCAAACTATGCAACTGATAAAGGATTAATATCCAGGATTAATAAAGAACTCAAGAAACTCAAATACAACAAAACAAACAATCCAGTTAAGGACATGGACAGGCATTTTACAAAGGATGAAATACAAATGGCCAACAGGAACATAAAAAAAATGCTCAGGATCACTAGCCATAAAGGAAATGCAAATAAATACCACAAGGATGTTTCATTTCACCCCAGTTAGAATGGCTCCCAAATAGAAATCAATGAATAATAAATGCTGGCGAGAATGTGGGGAAAAAAGGACCCTAATACACTGTTGGTGGGAATGTAAACCATAACAATAACACCTCCTGTCTCAATAACACAGGAGGTGATTAGAGCAAGTATCATTGCTTGAGTGCTGTGTACGTATTGCAGGAATCTTAGGGGAGATTTTTTCATCTTCTCATCAGTCAGAACTGTGGCACTTCACCAGCAGTAGCTGGAATGTGGTGAAGACCAGGAGTTTGTAGACAGATGCCAGGATAGATGCAAGGTAGAACGCTTAGCCAATGATATCTGCAACATGAAGCAAAAATAATGTCTTCAAAATGGAGAGAGACCAAAGTTTCAAGAAGGCAAATTGGTCACAAAATCAAATGTCACAGAGGTTGAAAAAGATGAGCTCTGAAAGGAGACTATGGATTTGACATTTAGAAGGGCAGAGACCCTGCCCATTACACTCTCTGTTGTATTCCAGGCACCTTCCCCAGCACCAGAGACAGAGTTGGCAATTAATCACTGACTAGGGAAATTAATCTGGCTGTGGTGTATTAGATGTATTGCATGCATAAAGGTCTGTATTGATCATCCAGTATAAATTAAATTCTAATTTTCTCTAAGTAAATACTTTCTGGAAAGAGTGAGCACCCAGAGAGTTATCCTTCATATGCACATCAGAAACCAGTTAAAAAGAATAGACTAGAACTTAAAAATATGTCCCCAAAGCTCAATGAGGCAAGAGAGGAGAACTACCTGGTGTACTTGCTTCTCTAGTCTTAGTAGTTGTTCTTAGTAGGTACATGTGGCTTGTAGCCATAAGAAAGCCTCTCATGTAGCATGTTTATTTATATGTTCTCTTTTTATAAAAAAGATTTAAAGCAGTTTCCCCTCTTATAAGATGACAGAAAATGATCTATGAAGGGCACTATGTCATCAAATGTTTTCAGTTAGTAAATCATATTTACATGACTTTTAAGAATTTGCAAAGCCCGTTTAAATGCACCATCTCATTTGATTCTCTCAATAACACAGGAGGTGATTAGAGCAAGTATCATTACTTCTCCTTGCCTCCTTCATTTTAGCATTGAAAAAAAATCCAAGAGATCTTAAGTAATTTACTCAAAATCATACATGTAGTGAGAGATTGAGCCAGGACTCATTCAAAAGTTTTAATTCATAATTCAGCATTCTTGACAAAATAAACTTTGCCTCCAAATACAAAGAAATCAGTTAATGGATAAAAACTGTCATTTGAAACCTCGGAACTAACAACCATTTCTTTTTCTTTTTTGAAAATTTCATGTATTTATTTTATTTATCTGAAAGGTGGAGAGACACAGAAAAGCAGAGGGATTTTCCATTTTCTGGTTCACTCCCCAAATGACAGATGGCTGGGGCTGGGCTACCACAACCAAGAGCTAGAAACTCAGTTCATGTGTCCTGTATGGGTGGCAGGGACCCAAGTACCTGAACCATCTGTTGCCTCCCAGGGTGAGCAATAGAGGGAGCTGGAGCCCGGAGCAGAACTGGGACTTGCACCAGGTACTAGCTCTGGGATGTGGGCACCCCACAGAGCATCTTCCCTGCTGCACCAAATGTCCTTCCTTTTGACTTCTGCCTTTTGCCTTCTGTTGAGGAGGGTTGTATACAATTTAGATCAGTGCATATGTTTTTGAAATGCCTGCTTCTCTTTGCAGAGACTGCTATGAAAGAGTGAGATGTGGTAGCCTTTCTTTGTAGTGAAATACTAATTACAAGGCATGCCTTATCCTGGAACTCTGTGTGGTTAAGTGTTGTTCTTGATGCAGTAGGAATACAATGATAACTCCCTTGTTCCATGGGGGAATCACACAGGTTAGACTGCTTTTCAGTTACAGCATTCTCTGCACATGGCCTAATATTATCTATGCATTATTTTACAGGCAAATGAAAGCATCACAGGTAAAATAAATTGTAAGTATAGGTAATATGATCTGATTTAAAGCTCGATTAGAACTTAGAATCTCAGAATTTCATAATTATCCCTTGTGGATCACTGTCTTTCCTTCCTCTTTTACACTTGTACCTTCTAGAATCTTCTGCCCATCACTATATGCAATAAACCCATGAACTTGGAGTCCTTTTTGGGAGAACATTGATATGTTTACTTAGATTCTTTCCATTCCCTGCCTCATCTTCCTTATAACTCATGAGATGATAATGCACCTGTCTTCTTAAGAAAATAAAACCCATCTACAAATCTATATGTGGTCTGTAATTCTAGGAACTTATTTTGTGAGGAAAAAAGATGGAGAAGAAAGAAATAACTCACTATTCTATAAAAGATACTTGTGTTGTAAATTATTGCCCATTTGATTTGACAAAGTCTAAGTTTGTGGGCCTTGAGGCTAGGAGCAGTCCCGCAGTACCTGGCAGATGAATGAGAGCTTCTGACACAGGTGAGCAATGGGGCCGAGGGACTCACTTGTCACCAGGTGACTCTGGCGATTATGACTGTATGTGCTCTGGGAAGCCTTGCAGGTGGACATGTGCAATAAATCAAAACCAGTCATATCCCAGGGAGAACAACAGCTGTGTTTACACCCTCACAGGGTTGTGTGGACCCTCCCAAGAGGATATTCTAGAAGTCTAGATATTCTAGACTTGAAGACTTGCTAACAGTTTATCTGAAACGGCTTTAGAATTCATTTGTTAACTTTTGAAGATTTACTTCATACCCTTTATCCAGGATTCAAGTTTCAGGACATTCATTGTATCATTCAACACTCAATTCTTCATTTTTCCTATGGGCTCCATGCTGGCCATAAGGAAGGCAAGATGCAAGCACTGTCTCTAAAGCTAAGAAACAGATCATCAAATAAAGAAGGTTAAAAGATCGTGTGGAAAAGGAAATTTTTTAATCATAATTTATTAATGTCTGTGATTGGAAGCAGAATGGGAAGAAATAGGAGTAGGGATGTGTAGAAAGAGTGAATGAGCCCGGTGCCGTGGCTCAATAGGCTAATCCTCTGCCTGCGGCACCGGCACCCCGGGTTCTAGTCCTGGTTGGGGCACTGGATTCTGTCCCAGTTGCTCCTCTTCCTGTCCAGCTCTCTGCTGTGGCCCGGGAGTACAGTGGAGGATGGCCCAAGTGCTTGGGCCCTGCACCCACATGGTAGACCAGGAGAGGCACTTGGCTCCTGGCTTTGGATCAGCGCAACGCGCCGGCTGTAGCGGCCACTTGTGGGGGTGAACCAACGGAAAAAGGAAGACCTCTCTCACTGTCCACTCTGCCTGTCCAAAAAAAAAAAAAAAGAGTGAATGAAAAGAAGAAATACTCAGTACAGATGTAAGATACATTCTGTATTATTATTTTTTTGATAGGCAGAGTGGACAGTGAGAGAGAGAGAGACAGAGAGAAAGGTCTTCCTTTTGCCGTTGGTTCACCCTCCAATGGCCACCGCGGCTGGCGTGCTGCGGCCAGTGCACCACGCTGATCAGAAGTCAGGAGCCAGGTGCTTCTGGTCTCCCATGGGGTGCAGGGCCCAAGTACCTGGGCTATCCTCCACTGCACTCCCGGGCCACAGCAGAGAGCTGGACAGGAAGAGGGGCAACCGGGACTAGAACCTGGTGTGCTGGCGCCGCTTGGCAGAGGATTATCCTACTGAGCCGCGGCGCCAGCCACATTCTGTATTATTAATTGACTTCATTTGTAGAACACTTTTTTGAAAATTAATGATTGCTTGTGGTTGGTATTCAGCTGCAATGATAAGGAATGAAAAGAATACTGAATTTGGTCATAAAGCAGACACAGTTTCTGGGATTTATAACTAGGCAAAATCTGGCAACTATAAACTGATGAATTTGTTTTTCAGATCTATGTTTACCCACATTAGGGTCCCTCTACACAATTGTTGGCACTGGAACGTGATAACAACATAGAGTGCTTGGAAATATTCAGAATAAAAGCTCAGAAATATGTTAAAAGCAGGTTTTCACAGGAAGAGTACCAGGTGGCATGGGGGAATTAAACTGTCCAAGTGCTCCCCAGTAAAGGTGCAGGACAAGTAAAACAGTGTGTTTAACATTCACACAGTAGCTTCAGGACCACAGCTGGCATCCTTTCCACCCAACAGGATTGTTATCCCTCTGGGGCCTTTATAGGAAGAAATTCTGCAGCATCAGATGTCCCTAGATGATAGAAAAGAAGGTTTATAAGGAAAATCTATGGATTTTTGACACCTGCTCATTCCTAAGTGTTCAAAAATACTTATCAAAATGAATGAAGATGAAGGCTGACCTAGCTATCATTTCCTGTAGCTCTTGTGTGCCTTTTGTGGATTTTAAGTAGAAAATTATTACTAACTTATTATGATTGTTTAGAACCTTTCCCCTACTGCTCTCCTCAAGGATTCACTGTGTCCTGTGAAGGAATTTGGGTAGATACAGAGATTTCCTCACTGACCTTGCTGGTAAGACATGGTAATAGGTCAATTTATAGAACTCTTTCTTAAATAGAGATTAGATTTACAGGGGTCCGGGATAGTTTTTAGGACAGTAATTTCAAGACCTACCACAGGTGATTTCAGCCATATAGTAAAAATTAGGAACGCTTAGTGATATTTGAAGAAACCATAGATTCATGGAATCATAAGGTTAAAGTAGTCTATTAATTTACTTACTCTCCTATTGTCTTTATTTTCTCCTTCCACATATCCTACTGCTGAATTTACATTACTGTTTAAAGCTTTTTTTCATTTACTTTAACGTGCTTTTTTATTTTAAAAATTTTTTTGAGGTATACAAATTTCATGTATTTCATATGAACATATTCAGGAACATAGTGATAGTTCCCACCCTCTCCTCTGTCTCGCACATGCTCTCATCCTTCTTCCTCCTCCCTCTCCTATTCCCATTCATATGTGTGTGTGTGTATACATACATATACATATACATATATATGTATATATGTATATGTGTATATCTATACCCATACAGAATGGGTATATATATATACACACACACACTTATATATATACATGTATATTATATATATATATAAAACAATATATATATATATAAAACAAAGATCTGTTTTCAGTTTAACATGCTTTCATTGAATACCTAATATATATGAGATACTAGTGCTAGGGCTTGGTGGGGGAAGACAAAAATGACTTACAAGTAGTCTCTCTTTGCCTTTTTTTTTTTTTTTTGAGAGGCAGGGTGGACAGTGAGAGAGAGAGACAGAGAGAAAGGTCTTCCTTTGCCGTTCGTTCACCCTCCAATGGCCGCCACGGCCAGCGTGCTGCGGCCGGCACACCACGCTGATCCGATGGCAGGAGCCAGGTACTTATCCTGGTCTCCCATGGGGTGCAGGGCCCAAGCACTTGGACCATCCTCCACTGCACTCCCTGGCCACAGCAGAGAGCTGGCCTGGAAGAGGGGCAACTGGGACAGAATCTGGCGCCCTGACCAGGACTAGAACCTGGTGTGCCGGTGCCACAAGGCGGAGGATTAGCCTAGTGAGCCACGGCGCCGGCCCTTCTCTTTGCTTTTAAAGAACACACAACTCACTTGGAAAGAAAATTATGGCTCTAGGGGGACTTGAAACCCCAAGATCATGATTTGTAATAAACTGCCTTATTCAAGTGTTAATCTTTAATCTTTTATGATATTGTACTGTATGTTTTCATTGTTCTCTGTTTCTCTCTCTGAAGCAAAGCAGTGCATGGCTTAGAGTTACAGGCTCTTTGGTTAGCATGGTTTTGGCTGTAAACACTCCCATATGAATTTACTGAACACACACACACACGCACGCACACACGCACACACACACACTTACAGTTTTAACCCTATTAGACTTTGGACTTAATTATTTAATGGTAGCTTCATTCTGAATAGTCTCTCTTCACTTCACAATGTAATAGTACGTTGAATTAAAAACATATTCTGACTTTCTACAAGGGGGACTTCTCCTTGAGTTTCCACATTTTCCTTTGTGCTTCTTCTGGAATGGTTTGTGGAGAGTGCAAGACAGACCCCCTCGGCCCACCCTCACCCCCACCTCCTTCTACTTCATCATATTTTTATATAATCCGAGAGAAATCTGCTTTTAGTTAAAAGGCAGTTGAGGGAAAAGAAGGGCTTTTTTTTTTTTGGTGCATTAAAATGTTCCAAGTTCGTATGAAAGTTCTGTGAAGGCAGCACCCTAAGAGGAGGCAGCTGGAAATCATTAAGGGAACTTGCTGTGGACAGTGATTAAAGCCGGGTGGAATTCCTGCCCTCTCTTCTTGGGGTACTGTAAGCAAGTTCGTGTTCCTTCTGAATTCTGAATTAGCCCTCTGACTATGAGAGTTGGAAAATTATTTCACTCCTTTACTTACTAGAGATGACTCCACTGATTTCTTAGGCTGTTACTGCAAATGAATAAATGAACACATTTGGAGATAACTGGTGCTGGGCTGTGGTGCACCTCATACTTCATGATTATCCTTGCATCTTCCTGGCCTGAGTCTGATTGGAACTGATAACCACTGAGTGGCATTAAGAACACTTTGTAGCTACTTTCCTGGTCTTATGGGAGAAGGGAAGGCTATTTATTAAGCCCCCAATTTTTCCTCTCCCACCTTTCTTCTTTAACGGTTGTACCACTTTTCATGACAAGAAATGGTTGCAAATGAGTTCCTCCAAGTTCTTTTTTGTTTGTCTCCAACTTCCTATGGGTTCAGCTGCAAGGCATCCTGGGGCCTCAGAAGCACAGGCTGATGATGGGTAGAGGCTGAAGTCCAAAGTGCAAGGGGCTGGGAGGTTTCCCCCGCCCCTGTGGGTGGCTGTGACTGGGAAGAGCAGAGGAAGTGCAAGTAAGAGCAATTAGAGCTTGGTGTCAGGTGGGGAGCATTTGAGAGTCCAGGAGATTGGTGTGTCAGGAAGGGGACCCTGGCTCATGGGAGGGGATGTAGACAGAGTCCAGGGCTCTCTGGGATAGCAGATGACTCTTACCCATCAGAAAACAACTTGGATTTGGAGAGATCGTTGTGGGCACAGAGGCCACCTGGCATTGAACTCAGGACAACAAAAAGGAATTCACGCTCTTGTTTGCCTGACCAGGTCAAAGGAAAGGAATGGGCTTTGGTGGGTTGGACTGGAGAAACTTTCATCTCCTGCCCCTAATTGTTCTCCTGTTGATCCACATGGCTATCAAACAATTGTGTGCAACATTTTCCTCGTTCTTTCTTGGGATACCTATTATGAAGACTTGAAAACAGAACTTACTGGAATTTTGATGTAGGAAAACAATCATATTTTAGTGAACAAGCAAGGATCTTATAATGGGACCACGAGACAACTTTAATCTTTCCCCTACTTCTTCCAGCATGCTCAGATGGACAAATTTTTTTCTGCCCCTGGCTGCATTCCAGTAATGGCACAGTGGGCTTTTTTGGGTCACTTTCAGACAATGAGTGAGTGACCTTTTATGCTCTTCTGGTCAACCAAAGGGTTTTATTTTGGCCATTTAAGTTGTCGCCTCCATGTAATAACATGAATGTTAGTAGAAGTTGAGTCTTGTCACCTGTCTTAGCTTGAGTGGGCAAGATAGTAGCAGCCTGAAGTGGGGAGGGGAGAGAGGGTGAGCTCTGTCTCAGGTTTTATCTCTTGCCTCTTTCTTCCAGCTGGCCAACTGCAGTTTCTGATCCCGTTGGGACTGGTGAGAGCTGAGAGAGGGGGGCGGGGAGGTAAGAGGGAAGAAAGCAAAGATGTTATTTGGCCAGTATGAAATTAGTTGATATCTGTGCTTTCTGAGCTCGGTGGGTTTTTAAAGCTGACACTTCCTCCTGGAAAACTTTAAAAGCATTATTTTAAAACTCCCCAACCTCCAACCATGAATCACTGGGGTATCTGACCTGCAGTTCTTCTGATAGCCAGAGAAATCCACCACTATAGCTGTTTGTTTGCAAGGGTCTCCCTGGGTCCCTGTGCCTGGTGGTGCAGTTGTGTCAGTCAGCATTACTGGCACCTCTATGCCATTATTTTGGGGGGTATTTAGAATTCTCTTGAATTCATAGTCACTATACACATCCTTTGCACCAAAAACTCTGTTGCTGTCTTTCTTTATTTTCAGTCTGAGTAAGCTTTCCCAAATCTACTGTCCTCTTTCAGCACCTGGGACCTCCCCTGAGCATTCAATGTGGTCCCATTGAAAGTCCTTTCCCTGGGCTTGAAATGAAGACAGTGTCCCCAGCCCTTTCCCTCAGTGGGAAGTGAGAGGGACTCAGCTACCATCAAGAGCTCTCACAAATTGCACTTTTTAAATTCCAGTTCCAGCCTCCCATCTCCTTTATTGCCTAGTTAAAGGTGGGTGGTCTGGTTAGAGCAGAAAAAATTTAACCACCTCATAACAAGCCTTGTTTATAGATAGTATCAGAATTCTCGGTGCATTGAAGGAATGTTCTGCAGCCTTTGTCTCGAGGCCTCTGCAAATCTGGAGAGAAAAAAATCAATTTTTATAAAACATCTTGTTAAAACCTGATTCTGACATTAAGGGTTTATTGTTTTCTTGGAGGGAGAATCATCAAGAAAGAATGAGAGTTTTCTTTTCTCTCCCAGTTTTGTTACCTTTGAAGAGCTGTTTCTTTAACATTTAACGTAAGTTCTTTACTTTCATGAAAGTCCGAAGTGCCAAGCTCGACTTATGCATATGAATCTATTATTAAGTCATAACTCTTGTTAAGACTCACAAAACAAAACACTAATTTGGCAGCAGTCTTAAAGTCTATAGTTGAGTAGACAAACTATTAGATTGATTAAAGAGATTTTCACACAAGGACAGTCTACTAATTTGCTGAGCATTGTATCTCAAGGTTAAAAAATTCTGGCTACATTTTAAAGCAGGGAAGATCAATTAGAACATTCATTAGATTGCTATTTACACTTTAATTGTCAACCCTGCTCATTTGTTGGAAGCCTTTTTTTAGTCATTAGTGTCTGTCAGTAAGAAATATGTCTTAATTTCGCTTATATTCATTTATTCAGCCTTTCATTCAATCAACAAACATTAATAACGTGCCAAGCACTTTGCCAGCTTTTAAAAATATCCTGACGCAAAAAGACAAAGCTTGTCCTCAAGAACACATTCCTCTCAGGTTCTCATGCAATCAAAATTAGTATAAAAGCATTGGCTTTGCTAAAGTTAGGAAAATCATCGCTTTTCACAATGGAAATACATAAAAAGGATCCTAATAAATGTATATCCTAACTGTTCTTTTTTGCTTGTGGCTATGAGCCCATATGATCTTCTGGTTTAAGATGTCTAGCTGTGTTTTGTTTTTGGCTGATGTTGGCCTTGTTCCTGTTGTAGATTGGCCAGCTTTTCAGAGGGGGTGCATCTGTCCATGCATCTTTCTTGGGACTCTTGAGGCAGCACAGTCGGTGTGTCCCCCACTTTCTGTTCAGAGGAAGAGGCCTGTGTTACTCCTGGAATGTAGAGTGGAACCCACTGAATTTCCCAGATTCTGAATGAGGGATTCCTCTAGAGTTGGTGGCAAAACTCTGACAGATCCGAATGTTCAGAGGAAGGCTATAAGCTCTCTGAAATCACCTGGAGGTTATGGTTACACTTTAACTGCCTTCAGGTTGATTGATTTGCTGTCTTTTTTTTGTGTGTGTGTGTGCTTCTGGAAATGATCTGGGCCAGAAATTAGGCCCACAGGACCTAGATCCTGCTGAGTGCATGACTCATTTATCTCTGAATATTTAGCAGCCAAACTGCAGTAAGATGTTTCTTCTCTTTGAGTATAATGCCACTGATAAAATGATTTCGCATGAAAGGCTTAATACTAATTGTCCAATTTGGCCTTTGTTTTATTCATTTAAAAGGCAGAAAGACAGATATAGCAAGATTTCCCATCTACTGGTTCCCTCCTCAAATGCCCACACCACAGGGGCTAGGCCAGGTTGAAGCTGGCAGTGAGGAACTCAATTCAGGTTTCTCACTTAGCTGACAAGAATCCAATCATTTGACCCATCACCTGCTGCCTCCTAGAGTGTGCAATAGCTGGAAGCTGGAATTGGAAGTGGAGTTGGAACCTGAACCCAGGCACACCAAAACGGGACATGGCATCTTAACTGCTATGCCAAATGCCTGTACCAAGTTTTGAACTGATGAACCCTGTCTGAAAGATGTGTTCGGGTATTATTTCAGATCTTTGGAGAAGCAGATACCACGATGAGATTAATTTGCAAGAGATCTTGTATTGAAGAAATGTCTCGGGAAGATAAAGGAGTAGGATGCAGCAAGAGTGTCTTTGGCGGTTAATGCAAGCTTGTCACTTGTCCACTAAGAAAGGAAAGAGAGGGTCAGATGGGAAGAAGCTCAGTCTTCAGCATGGTGAGAAAATATCCGCCAGGCTGGTGGGGTCTCCTCAGTCAAAGGCTGCTGATGAGAAGATCCAGGAACGAGTAGGACTGGAGTGGTTCTAGTAACTCACGCTGAACTCAGGCAAGAGCCAAGGCCAGTTAGGGAAGATAAGAGTCCCCAGGGGCAGAGCTGTGATTGACAGTGAACTAACCCACCTGAATCATTCTTTTTATATGTATATAAAAACTCACATCTTATTGAAATACAGTATATACACCAAGAAATGAAGATAAGTATTCAGAAAATGAGTTTTTCATCATCTGATCACACCCATAACCAACACGGAAATCAAGAACAAAACATGATTAGTATCCCGAGAGTCCTCACTATTCCCTATTCCCCCCATTTCTTTTTTTTTTAATTTTTATTTTTTTTTTATTTTTTGACAGGCAGAATGGACAGTGAGAGAGAGAGACAGAGAGAAAGGTCTTCCTTTGCCGTTGGTTCACCCTCCAATGGCCGCCGCGGCTGGCGCGCTGCGGCCGGCGCACCGCGCTGATCCGATGGCAGGAGCCAGGTGCTTCTCCTGGTCTCCCATGGGGTGCAGGGCCCAAGCACCTGGGCCATCCTCCGCTGCACTCCCTGGCCACAGCAGAGAGCTGGCCTGGAAGAGGGGCAACCGGGACAGAATCCGGCGCCCCAGCCGGGACTAGAACCCGGTGTGCTGGTGCCGCAAGGCGGAGGATTAGCCTAGTGAGCCACGGCGCCGGCCCCCCCATTTCCTTTTTAAATGAGTGAAATAAGAGTATATTGCCATTTAAATGGTATGGTTCAGTTAAGTGCAATTTCTAACTATATACCACATGATATGACATACATACAATGTTTACACTCTCCCTATAAATCAACTATTGCAAATAAGAGAGGGCATGTGATACTTGGGCTGATATAATCAAATAGTCTGGTACTGGCACAAAAATAGATGTGTAGAACAATGGAACAGAATAGAAACCCTGGAAATGAATCCATGTGTAGTTCTTTTGATAGAGACCCCAGCAGTGCACCTCTATGGCCACTATGGACTCAGCCCACAGTGACCGAGCAGGGCCTGGGACAGTCAGACATCTGATGAATTGCGTGGCCCAAAATGTCTAGGAAGGGTGGCAGTGTTACTTGGAGCTCGTGGTTCCTGATAGAATGAATTGCTTGTCTTACTGGCGCTGGAGAGTCCTCCTTCCTTCTGTTGAGGCAGGCAAAGCAAAGACTCTGTATGGAACTTTTTTGTTTCCTTGGATTCTGTCATACATTTTTATGTCACTTATCAGGAAGGAGATTATATATATATTTTTTTGACAGGCAGAGTGGACAGTGAGAGAGAGAGACAGAGAGAAAGGTCTTCCTTTTGCCATTGGTTCACCCTCCAATGGCTGCCGCGGCCAGCCCGCTGCGCTGATCCGATGGCAGGAGCCAGGTACTTCTCCTGGTCTCCCATGGGGTGCAGGGCCCACGCACTTGGGCCATCCTCCACTGCACTCCCTGGCCACAGCAGAGAGCTGGCCTGGAAGAGGGGCAACCGGGACAGAATCCGGTGCCCCGACGGGGACTAGAACCCGGGGTGCTGGTGCTGCAAGGCGGAGGATTAGCCTAGTGAGCCACGGCGCCGGCCTATAATTTCTTAATCATCTCTGTTATCAGAATTGAAAAGACCTCATTTTCTTCATCTGTAAAATGAGACTTTGGAAACAATTTGAGGCCACTTTCTATTAATCTTTTCAAAACAGTACCAAAACAAGTCTACAGGACAATAATGTTCTGTGGAGGGACGTAGGCACAGATGAACTGAAGGAAAAGCTGAGTGGATGGGTCTGGAAGGGAGAGTGGGCAGGAATAAAACTCAGAGGCCATCTACATTTCACGAAATGGAGGTGTCACACGAGTCTTCTCAAAGGCCATCCACGTTTCACGAAATGGAGGTGTCACACGAGTCCTACTTCTCAGTGACATCTTCGAGGATAGTATTTAGGGCTTATTCATCTCAGCATATCTGGTCTTTATACACTACTCTGGCCAAAAGAATTTTAAAAAAATATATGCTAAATTGGACATACTTGAAGGGTAAAAACCAAGACTTGATTATTAGAGAGGGGGAGCTTAGTTCTGAATTTAGAGGCTTAAATTTAACCTCTTGATGATCTGTGTTGGTAGGAAAGGTAGAATTTGTGTTATATATAGCTTATCTCAATACAAATGTAAGGCGTAGAGAATTAAGGTTTAAGCGATGTTGGAAATTAAGATAGAACTTGGACCGGGAATTTGAGGTGAGATTATCTTAACTTGGCTTTAGGATGGCTTCTGACAATGTTGTTAAAATGTAGATAAATTATTGATTTCTTTGAGAAAAAAAAACACAATAGATTACTCAAGCTTTCTGTAACAGCAATAGCTTATGTGTCATTCTGTTATAGTGATTCAACTCATTTTCTGACAGTAGCCAATACCATTCTGGGAAAGCAGGTCAATGGTCCCAGAATGACCAAGTCTTTGACCAAGTCTCATTAGCAAAACACATTCTCATTCAACCAGATGCCACAGAGGCACATTGTGAATTTCTTCATAACAAATGTTGGCCCTTACTCAACAGATGTGTCTTAAAACCTCCATTTCCTTTGTTTAGTTTTTTTTTCCGCAATAAATGTGTTAAACTTTGAAGAACAATCTCAGTGGGTCCAGTTTTCTCATTTAGTAATTGCAGCACTGTTGTTAATTTCTGTATAAGTCTGGTGGCTGTAACAAAAGCAAAAGGAGGCCTCTCTTGCATTTGAGTTCAGAAGCATTTGAGTCTGCTGATTTAGGGTTCTGGGATTTCCTATTCTTCCCTAGTATTTATGAATTCAACTTCCATTTTCAGATTTCCAAAGGCCACTTGAGGGTTTAAGTAATGTCTTTAATTATAACTTAAAGTATAGGCAATTGCATTTCATGAAGCTAACAATTACCCAGAGTGTATTATTAGAGAGTGAGTTATTGAAGTCTGCATAGTTTGTGAAACACCCATCAAAATAACTGGGGGAGAAAAGAGATAAACTAGATTGGAACAATGAAGCTTGAAAACAACTTTGATTGTGTCTGGAGTTTATATGGTAATGAGTCCTAATTCTTAAGCATTAGTTCTTTGGAAAAATTCTTACAGTCTCTCTTGTTTGCCTTTATTCAGAAATAGATGTTGACAATGTTTTCATTAACTTTTAAAATATAAACACTGAGTGCTAATGTGGCAGTTTACTATGCTTTTGTGGACTTCATTTTATGTAATTCTTAAAATTTCCCTGTGTCATAGGTAATAATGCTTTCTTGAAAGTGGATTCTAAGAAGTGATAAACAATTTTTCTGAAATCACACACTTTGGAAGTAGCAATGCTGAATTGAAACCCCGATATTTTACCCTAGAATCTAATGCAGAAAGCCCATTATATGATCAAGTGACTAGATTGGTAGTGCAATTTTTTCAGTATTGAGGCATTTCTCAAGCAATTTAAAAAATTTGAGTGAGTAAATACTCTTAAGGATGACATTGTAAAATAAATACATTGATTTAAAAATCAATGCCAGCATCTTTTTCTTATCTTCTTGGCCCATTTTTTTCCTAGTCATTCTCACATATCCCAATACCTTAAGCATTATGATGAGTCTGGCATAAGGGAGAGAAATATTTGGAGTCAGTTAAGGATTTAATTCTAACATTCATTTATTAATTTTAGACAAGCTCTTTGATTTACTGATTTGTAAAACAGTAAAAACTAATGGCAACCCAATAGGATTTTTAGGAATAAAAGAGAGAGAGAAAGGGAATTTGCAAAGGGTCTGGCATTATAGGCACTGAATAAATGATGAACATTATATTTATTGTAGTGCCAGGGGGGCACTATTTCAACTTAAGACATTTCACCCCTTTTAGGAGGTAGTTTAAAAATTCATTGTTTATGATAACTTAAGGAAACTATTCAAAGTTTCCCATTTTTTAAAAAAACATGATCTCCTATCTGTATTTTAAAGTTCTAGCATATGGAGTGGAAATTTCATGGGGTTTTTACGGATACTTTTTGTATTTCAGTGGACCGCTAAGCCCATGACTGGTCTCATCTGTTCAGTACAATATGTCCAGAAGTCTCTGTGCGAAAGAAACAGCATGTTTTCCAAACTGGAAGCCATTTACAGGATTATTAGGATTGTGAGCATCTGAGATGCTAGTCTGCTTTGTTTACCATGGTTCCTATGAATGGAATGGCATAGGCATAGCATTGGAATGTATGGAATAAGGACTTTTTTTGTTTGTTTCATCCTCAGCAGAAATGTGCCACAAATACCCCTAGAGGTGGCATCTCTAATGTGCCTCCTTTCAGCAGCTGACTTAGCTGTAGACTTTGGGGTGTGTGGTAAGACCAGTGGCCCTGCAGGAATCAGCTCTTATCCTCTTCCCTGTCTTCTGGCCCTTCCTCCTGCCATCTCACCATGTCTCCACTCCTCTGACACCTCCTTGTGTATCACTCAGTGTTATAAAACAGGCCTGCAAATATCTTAATACAACAGGCAACTGTGTAGTTTTCTGGGAGGTGATCTGTAGGAAACATATGCCTTTCTATCTGTAGCACTCCTTTAAAGACAGAAAAGGCTGATTCTGAGGCCAGAGTGCTGTTTAGGACATCCGCCATTCTATGAGTCTGCTGAGTATCTCGCTTCCCATGTTGGATCACTCTCCCCTTTATTTATTCTATCGGTTAGTATTAACAGGTACTAGACTTATTTATGTGCTCCCTTTGACTCTTAGTCCTTTCATTATAAACAGCACTCTGGCCTCAGAATCAGCCCTAAAGGCATTCTGATCTGGCTGAAAAGCTCATGAGAGTATTTCAGGCATGGAAAGCCAAGACACTCTGGCAAAAAAAAACAAAAACAAAAACAAAAACAAAAAAAAACCTAAATGAAAGATCTCTGTGAGTGAGATCCCAGTGGAAAGAACAGGTCTTCAAAGAAGGAGGTACCTTTCTCTGAAGGGAGGAGAGAACCTCCACTTTGACTATGACCTTGTCTAAACAAGATAAGAGTCGGAGAACTCAAGGGGCTTCCATAGCCTTGGAAACTCATGACTGGTGCATAGGGAGATTACTGATGCCATAAACAGGAGTGTCAATTTGTAAAGTCAACAACAGGAGTCACTGTGCACTTACTCCTCATGTAGGATCTCTGTCCTTAATGTGCTGTACATTGAGACTTAATGCTATAATGAGTACTCAAACAGTATATTTCGCTTTGTGTTTCTATGGGGGTGCAAACTGTTGAAAGCTTTACTTAATGTATACTAAACTGATCTTCTGTAAAAAAAAAAAAGAAGAAATTATTAATTCCCAACTTGACTCTCGCTGGGATTAAACATGACAATAGGTCTGATCTGATTTCATCATCATTTAAAAAATCATCTATTATTTTTCACTTTATGTTTGTGTGGGAGCTAACTGTTGAAATCTTTACTTAATGTATGCTAAACTGATCTTCTGTATATAAAGAGAATCGAAAATGAATCCTCATGTGAATGGAAGGGGAGAGGGAGTGGGAAAGGGGAGGGATGCGGGTGGGAGAGATGTTATGGGGGGGAAGCCATTGTAATCCATAAGCCGTACTTTGGAAATTTATATTCATTAAATAAAAGTTAAAAAAAAAGACAGAAAAGAAGAAACTTGAGTTACCTCCAAGATGATGCCTGTTACAAGGACAATCTCATCCCTAACGTTACTTAACATTCATTTAGCATTTGCTATGCACTAGACATAATGTGCTTTGCATGATTTCATATATTTCTGATAGCAACCTTGCTGTGGCCTGAATCATGTTTCCTTCCGAATTCACGCACCAGAGCCATAGCTCCCAGTACGATTGATTGCATTTGGAGATAAGGCATTTAAGAAAGTGATTAAGGTTAAATAAGGTCATAAGAGCGGCCTTTCTGTTCTCGGCCTTTCTGTCTTTCCCAGCTCAGGGCAAAACTCGGAGGAGGGGGCGGTGTGGGGTGCTGCTTTATAATTTTTTTTCCTCTAACCACAGGTTTGGTTCCCTTTTCCCATTCCATTTTTTTTCTAGACTTTCTTAACAACCATTCTTTCTCAACACTCCTGATTTTCAGGCTTCTTCCAAAACCCTATCCCTGACTCTCATGCAAGGTTTTGCCGTTGACTCGTGTCCCTTTCTCCTATCTTCCAAAATCTATTTCCTCTCTCAGAGTCTGAGACTTTCTCTCGCTCATCAAGTGCATCTTTGCTCACTGTGATTACAATCTTGTTTCTTCACTGTTCCCACTTGGATAAACATCTCCTGAAAGACACTGGTTTTTGTTTTTGTTTCTCAACTTTGTTAAAGTTCTTAGTAATCAGAAGGCAAGGAGAAATGAGAAAAACAGGCAGTTCATATGTCATTTTTCTAAGTCAGGATTTAGTGATTCAACTCCTACTTTCTACCCAGTTCTTAAAGCTGTTAAAGATGATTTATTTTTTGTTATACTTTTTAAAGCACCCCACTTGTTTCTCTGCTATTTTAATTACAAAGTAGTCTTTAAAATTTTGAACTCTCCAAACTGCGAGGGTGCAACTGTTCCTACAGCTGATTGAACTGCCGATATCAAGACACACGGTAATGAAGAACAGACAACTTTTGAGTCTTGAATACCCAAGGCCATTCTATTGTTTACAGCACTCATCTCTCTCATGTAAGAGAAAAATGAAGATATTCCCCATAGATCTTCCATTTTAACCAATTTTGTGAGTCATCCTTACTCTCCTACTCCCTTACCTAAACCTGTAATAAATCATCAGGTCTTAGAAATACAACTTCTTAAATAATGCATCTCTTGCAATCACTCTTCTTGTCTCCAGTCCCCTGCTGTTGTTTCAGACCCTCTTTATTACCAACTTGCTGCTGTCCTCTTGC
This sequence comes from Oryctolagus cuniculus, assembly GCF_051225735.1. Classification (NCBI taxonomy): domain Eukaryota; kingdom Metazoa; phylum Chordata; class Mammalia; order Lagomorpha; family Leporidae; genus Oryctolagus; species Oryctolagus cuniculus. Next base: position 78,099,249 of record NC_142882.1, read on the forward strand.
TTACAAGTTTCCCCTAACTTCTTCTTGCACTGAGGACAGCAAGTATGCACAGCGGGCACACAGTCTTCCAGGCTTTCAGTCTTATCTGTAAATTTCATCACAGTCATGTGACCTGTCCTTTCTGCAGCCCCATCCTATGCTTGGAAATTTGAACAACTGATACATCCTGCACGCATGGCCAACTGTGTGGTAGACAATCTGCTGATCTAGATAGACAGAGCATGGGGTTGGCATTGTGGCACAACAGGTAAAGCTACCACTATGTTACTGCCACAGATTTTAGCTTTCATGGGACTCACCTGTTCGTTGATCGAGTGCCTTGTTCCCAGTTTGTGATTCCCTTTCTGTTTATTTCCCAGGTGCTCTACATTCTCCGCTTCTGACAGCCCTTCTATTCTTTCTTTTCCTTTTCTGTTCTTTCTATTAATAACAACTACCACTTATTGGGCATTTTCATGTGATGCTCTGGGCCTGGCATATATATATATATATATATACACTAATATATATGCATATACATATATATGCATTTATACATAGACATATATATATATATATACATTCTGTGACACAGGTTCAAGTCCCTTTGGCTCCACTTCTGATGCTGCTCCCTGCTAATGCTTCTATGAAAGCAGTGAAGATGGCTCAGGTTTTTAGGCCTCTGCCACCCATATTGTAGACCTGGATTCCAGGCTCCTGGCTTTAGCCTGAACCAGTCCTGTCCATTAGGTCTTTTGGGGAGTGAACTAGTGGATAGTTCTAGTGTATAGAAGATCCTGTTCTCTGTGTCTCTCCCCCTATCTCTTTGTAGCACTTCAAATAAATAAAATAAATCTTGTCCTCATGGAATGTGTAATCCACAGGGAATATAGAGAATGCCTCAAGAGATTACACTAGACTGCATGAGTGCTACAGTAGGGAAGTTAGGATGTGCTATTGGAAAATAGAGAGGTGACACCTAACTTGGTCAAAGAAGATGTGTGTTACATCCAAGGCAGGTTAAGAAGGTGATATTTGGGTACAACGAAGGCTTAAGAGTTGTGGGCTGGGAGTAAAAGCCTCAGACAGAGAAACATGATTTGCAATGGTAAGCACTTATAGTTCATGTTCAGAAAGTATAAATAGTTCATTGTGCCTAGAGGTGAGGGAATTGTGTTGGAAGACAGGACTAGAGAGGTGAATTTTCCTAACCATCAGGCACTTTCAGGTGACAGCCCATTCATCCCTTAGCTGGGGATTTCTCCACATTGGTCCACTCATGATGTGCAAATCCTTAGTGCATTGACTTGGAGCACATGCAGTGTCTAAGATGGATTTCCAGGAGCAACATCAAAGGCAAGCAAACCTTACCTCTAGGATATTTATACTTGCCAGGGTGAATGGGATCTAGGAGAAAGAAGAAACTGATTTCCTGGTCATTGGAGAAGCAAGAAGTCATGGCTGTAACACTTTGGGATTGGCACTGTTTTGTCCTCAGATGGTGAACCTGAATGTACTAGTTCTACAACACTGCACACGTGCACAAGCAAGTGCCCCAGATGTGTGGTGAACAGGCAGGTACAAAGCTGAGAAAGCTCCAGAACAAAACACACAAGGAGCCCCAAAGACCCCCTACATCTTTGGTGCATAGCAGTGGATTGCAGCAGAGAATGGCTTATTTTCAACACATGGCCTTTAATGAAACACCCAGATGTTCGTGATATTTCTCGTCTTTTGTCCAAAATGTAGTTCAAGGTTTTGAGGCTTTAAGGTGCATCCCAAATACACTCTTCTTTTTTCCATGGCCTGCCTGCTATGAACCCTAATGTTTCCTCTGTCTGGACAAACAGGCTTAACTCACAATAGGGGAATGAAGGTGAAGTCTCATGTTTTTTATGTGTTGAGGTGGAGTTTTTAAATTGAGGTGGGATAAGCTTCATATCATTCCCATCTGCTTGTTCTTCGCGGTGCTCAGGGCAGCATTCTGGGCACAAGCTCTCAGTAGTCAGTGGGTTGTGAGGTTGGGGGAAGCAGCAGTCTTTATCTTCTCCATCTGGGTTTCTTGGGGCTATGCCTGTGGTGGAACCAGATCATCAATGATTTCATTAGCTACAGTTCTGCATGGACCCTCCATTCTCCAGTTGCTTCTGATTTCAAAGATTTATCTTCCTAATGGACTGAATATTGGTATGGGGAAAAACAAAATCAGAAACACTTCTGTGGTCCGTTTTAACTAAAACTTTATGTGTGTGTGGGGGCTGGTGAGGAAGACAGAGGAAGGGATTTTTTTCCCCCTTCAATATATCTTAAAGCAAATCAATACCAGAATCTTGGACATTCCTGGTTATTAAATGCTCCTTTGGAGATTCTCATTACATTGCTAATTGTATTAGGTATCCATTGCTGAATAACAACTTGTCCCCAAATTTAGAGGCTTAGGACAAAAAACATTTATAATGCCAGGTTCTGTGAGTTGTGAATCTGGGTGAGGCTTGACTGGATCCTGTGGCTCAATTGCTCACAACACAGCAGTTAAAGTGGGGCTGGTGTTTGGCACAGTGGTGAGCACAATACTTGAGACACGCACATCCTATGTCAGAATGCCTGGGTGCAAGTCCTAGCCCCACTCCTAATTCCTGTTTCCTGCTAATGTAAACCATGGGAGGCTGCAGTGATGGCTCATAAGCTTGGGTCTTTGTCACCTATGTGGGGAGGCCTGGATTGCATACCCAGCTTCTGGCTTCAGTCTTTGTCCAGCACTGGCCATTGTGGGCATTTGGGGAGTGAACCAGTGGATGGCTGTCCCTCGCTGCACCCTCCTTCCCCGTCTCTTCATCTGTGTGTCTCTGCCTCTTAAATAGGCTTTTTAAGCAAGTGTCTGGCTAGGTCATTGAGGGCTCCAAATGGGGAGGGTCCGCTGTGGCGTCCTCTCGTGGTTGTGGTCCCTGTGGATTGGGACTGTCAGTTCTTTACTGTGGGGCTTTTCAACAGGGCTGTTCACCTCACAGGTACTTGCTTCCCCTGGATGAAGGGCCTGAGAGGGAACAAGAGAAACCAACCAAGAGGGAAGCCGCATTCCCTTTGTAAAATACCCTCAGGAGGGATATCCCATCTCTTCCTGCATTCTGTTCAGTCACTGAGACCAGCCCAAGTCAAGGGGCCAGCAGAGGCATGAATGTCAGGGGGCAGAGGGTCAACAGGAGCTGTTATGGAATCTCCCTGCCACATGGATTTATGAATTCCTAAGCAAACACTTATTAAGGGCGTACGTGAAAAGCCTTGCCCTGTGGACTGGGCTTCAGAAGAGCCCTCAATACCAAGCAACAGATAATGTGCTTTGTTCTCCAGAACGTGATTTGTAATCTAAGAGGAAATGGGTATACCTTAAACATGCCCTACAGTGATGTGTCGGTTTATACTGCATGTTCAGAGAATTATGGACGGGGGAGAACTCTGTGGAGACAATTTAGGAACTGTCTTCCATCTCACACAAAGACACAGTTCCCTCTGACACAGCAGCTGCTGAGTAAGTTGTGTTAAAGAGTGACTACAGGAGACCCATTTAGAAGCAAACAGGAGCAAACTAAAAGCTCCATTCTTTCTAGACTATTTGGGATCTTCTCAGAGTCAACACCCCAACAATTCTCCTCTCCCTCCCCACATGCCTATGGCTGTGAGCAAAGGAGAGGAGGGATGAAGGAAATGGGACTTGCATGTGGCTATTTTCTGATTTTGTTTCTGGAACTTTCTGAGGTGATTTTCTATGGAGCACCTGTGCATCCTTCCTGTGTGTGACTACAAAGCAAATAACGACTGGAATCATGGATCTCTCGTCTTGTCAATGAGGAAACCTGGGTCCTGAGAAATTCAGTGACTTGCTCAAGTTCCCGTACATTGAGAAGCAGAGCAGGGGCTCTTGAGCTCCCAAACCTTTCCTCCTTCCAGGACACCCCAAGCTCCCACCTGCTATGCAAACACTGAAGACTTCAGCTGTTTCTTGTCCATCATACGAGATCCCATGGTGAGTCTGGGGACAAGGGTTATCTGTGGGTCACATCTGAGGACCCAGGTCCTATTGGGAGGCTACTCTCTTACCTGCTTACACTAGATAGAATCAGGTCAGATTTTTGGTATCACTACATCTACTAAGTGCTTTTATATCAGTGAGATTCAGGCTTCATTTTGTGGAATACATAATGAAGGAAACTGAATATTTTTAAATGATGTCTGTTGCCACTGTGGGAAGAAGGCAGCATTAAAACTCAAAAAAATTGAAATGCTACTTGAATACAGATTTCAAATTAAAACTAGTTTACATTTAGCAGTGATGAAAGTTCACAGAGACTTTCTAATGTGTAAAACTTTCCTAAAGCAGTTGTGGTTTCTGATAAGTTTTATATAACAGAATGCCACTAGAGTAAAAGATTCAAATGTTTTAATTGGAAGTTAGAGAGGCTTTATTGAAATATAGATTTTAGTGTGTGCATTCATATGAGTTTAAAACAATACGTTTCTTATCTCAATTCTTGAACTTCTTGTATACTTTTCAAGAGATATCTTCCAGACATGGAAAGGAAATGGAACAATATCACTTCCTAACCCTCCCTTTATCCCCTCTGCACATTCTTTTTCTTCCTCTGAATTTTAAGAATTTATAGTGCTATTCTGGACTTTCATAAACTGTAATATTCCTGCAGGAAGTGATAACAACCATGTTAGATACTGTGATTTTTTTTTTAATAAAAGTGATATACCATCTCTCCCTAACAGAAATCTCAAACCAAAAATTAAAAGATAGTTAAGTATTATAGATGATGTTGATATGCATGTCATTACTTTGTGAGAATGGAATCTTTTTTGAACAGTAATGGTGGGTTCAGCTTTGCTGTGACAGAGTGATCTCTGGTGAAATTGGAAGCTTGAAATTAAATTAAGACTGTGGTTGTTGAAATTAAATAAAGACTGTAGTTGGCTGTAGTTGTACTGACTTATGAAACAACAAAACCCTTTATGAGCATATATTAAGTCCTAAAAAGGATCTTTAGCATTGTCACAAATTTTCAGTGTGGGATATTTTCAAAGACATGAACCTGACAGACACACCAATGAGCAAACAGCAGCATGGGCTGATAGAGGGCTCCTTCCCTGCCCAGACGTCTGCCGTGCCTTCCTCTCATCCTACTTTGCCACGCACATGAGTTTCTTACTTTTCTTTCCACACATTGGACGCTCCCTTATCTTCTTGTCTACCTGTGAAATTCTAAGCACTGTTATGGCCACCTCAGATATCATTTGCTCACTTGGGAGCTCTTTGATTTATACTGAACATTTCCCTGCTTAGCCTTGGCCCCTCCAAATGTTGACTTTGGATGCTTCATCACACGGTGATCTTGCTTCGAATGATTCATGCTCACGTCTGTCCTTGCTCAGGAGTCAGGAGGATCAGCTTCGCGAAAGCAGAAAGCATGGCTTATAATTTTCTGGGAATGGCAGGGGGTAGGGAATTTAAGTACCTGCAGGAGCAATTTGTGGCTATTACAAACCAAGAAATGGAGAACTTAACCTTCCCTTGCTTCGGCAGGAAGATGCTAAACTCCCTTAGATGACCAAGTGATAGTTACTGGGCAAAGGGCGAGTATCAGACACTGGTAGCAGAGCTCACAGTGACAGGTGGCCATGGTATGAGTGGAGAGAAGGGATGCCCCAGGTTCCTCTTTAGGAGCACTCCTCATGGCTTGCTTCAGCTGCACTGCACCCTTTATCATGCATCTTTCCCCTGGACAGAAAGTCCTGTGATATTGTTCCCCACTGCAGTCCTAGTGCCTATCACAGTGCAGCAATACAGGCAGAGCTGATAGAGATTTGTTGACTGAACGACTAATGCAGGACACTTGAGTCTGTTGTAATAAGAGTAGAAGGTGGGGGACATATGTCTCATGCAGGTTTATTCACTAATGATGGTCTCTGCATACAGTGTTTTGGTTTTTAGTGTGTTTTATATATTTGGATAGCTTATGCCTCTGTAAATTTTGTTTTTTCTCCTCTTCCATATGCCTTTCTTTTTATTTTTCTTTTTTAGTTTACCTTTATGTATTGCCAAAACAAAATAAATCTAACAGGTGCCTCCACTTGTGTTGTTTTGGTATTGCTTTACCATCCCCCTTCTCCTTTAATTATATCCAAAAAACGGCAGAGGGAGGAATCTACAAGCAAAGCCAGCAAGTCCAACAGTCCTGTTCTGATACAAGAATTCGCTCTTAAATGCCTAGCAGTGTAACTAACTTACTTCAGTTCTTTCCAAAGATTTTTTCTTTTGCATGCTAAGTATCTTCTTCAACACCATTCTGATTTTTCAATAAAATCAAACCATGAGGAGAATTTTTCCTTTCAAGAATAGATATTAATTGGACTCATCTCTTTCTCTGTCTTTTAAAAGGAAGGAATCCCTAACCCTAAGTGGGAATTTTTATTTAAGATATTCTAAATGTCAAATACTTTAATGTATTTAAAGGGGCTAATTAAAAATTTTAATATGTATTTCTCAAAGGAAATGAGACTACAGCATATGTGGCTTTCATTAGTGACTGTACCATGGAGATATAAGCCAAAATTCTTAATAGGGAAAGTTTAATGACTAATTAATTGATCCTTAAATTGTTTGTTAATGGGTATTACATACCCACGACACACATCTTTTGGGTATTTTCTGAATTGCTCTCTCAGGGAAAAAGCAAGATGTTACTTATCGTCAGTCAAACCTCTGCAAGTCTTGAAGGCGATGGGGTCTCCTCTCTTACTGCACATCCCAGACCTCTTGATTTTCCCTGCTTGTGGGAGGTGAAGAAAGCAGTAATCAGATGTCACGTTAATGTAGGAATCCATGGTGTGGATGTCTTTGATACAACGACTGTTAAGAGTAATAACCAGCCTGATGTGCATGTCCAAAGAGGTGGTAAAGGTATAAGGAAGCAGCCCTGTGTTATTGTGGAGATGGATTGTATTTGCATTCACAAAATCAGTGGATCATAATGTTTGGGATCATTAAAGAAACCCACCACAGAGTAAGTTGTAAAGTTTGATAGGGTATGTTTAATTCTTTCATGATATTTTTCTTAGTTTTTTCTTTATGAGGACATTGAAGTACAGTTAAATGCAACTTGTGTATTGCATGCCATTTCTGCATTTTTTTTTAGATTAGCAAAAGTGGCTCAAGTCTTACCTGTGCCAAATAAATGTAGACAATTCCTGAATGTTCATGTCAGATCTGAACGTTCTCCTGTTCTGCAGACATGAATATCCACCTGCACATGACATGCCTTTCCGTGGAAAGTCACAGGTGCAAGACTGAATGCCCGATCTTTGCTCCACACCCCGTCCCATTTCCTGCCTTTTCCCTTTTCACTTCAGAAAAGACAACTTCGTCCTGCCCGTTGCTTGGGCCAGAAACTGGGGAGTTGCCTTTGGCTTTTCTGCTCTCCTCTCCTCCATCCCCCGAGCCCTTGGGTATTAGAATGTACTCAGAACCTGATGGCTGCTGGGCACCTCATTTACCACGCGGGCTCTAGGACTTGGGTCCTTGCCACCCATGTAGGAGACCTAGAGTGGGTTCTGAGTTCCTGACTTTGGCCTGACCCAACCCTGATTTTGCAGGCATTTGGAGGTTGAATCAGTGGATGGAAGATCTGTTTCTCTGTCTCTGCACCTTGCAAATAAAATGAATGAATGAGTAAATAAATAAATGTAAACATAAAAGATTCAGCAAGATTGATTTAACCCCACGAAATTCTTGTAGCTAATCTTGGGTTTGGAAGACTGTCATCAGCAAAGGGGCTGTGTCTTCTTTCCTCAGAAGCTCAGCTCCTGTGTGAAGTATTCAAACAGCACATGAAGTGCTTGCGAGGGCAAATGTGACATTTCTAAAATAAGTGTAATTTAAAAGTCTGTTTGTTTTTGCTGGTACCATTTCGGTTTGGCTCACTGAATAGTTGAGAAGCCTTGAAAATGGAAATTGAATTCTGCAAGCCTGGTTTCCTCATCCGTAAAATGAGGATATTGTGCTAGATGATCTTCTAGTTCTCTTTTTGATTTAGAATTCTCCCTTTACACAAGGAAAATCACATGCAAGCTGATCACTAGAGACATAAACTCTCTTGGCTTTGAGGATAATTGTAGATATTTCTTGTTATAGTTTGCTATACATGCTTAACCTTCCCACAGAGCCCTGCGATGTTAGAGGGTGACTTCGAGACACACACCTATTCCTTTATTTTCACTGTTAGACAGTTATAAACAAAGTCGAGGTAGAAGGTACGAATACACTGGCTGCTTAGTTTCAATTATCTGGAAACCCCTTGTTAGAATTGAGTGTAGAATGTATTATGCCTGAATATAACACTCAGATGATCAGAGATAGATATCTGAGTAGTTTTAGTATTTACACTAAAATTACATTAAACTAAAGTATTTTTAGAGGGAGGGCTCCTTTCCAGACCAATGTGCTAAGTACTTAACACTGAAAAAATCAGTTTTATGTTTTCCTTCACTAAAGATCCTAGTGAATGATAGCTAACTTAAATGACCAAATTAAGAAATAATTTTCCCTTCACAAAGTCTACTTAAACATAATTATTAAACCATGACTTGAATAACTACTTAAAGACTACTTCTTTGTATAGAATTGAAGCAAATGATGTTTCATAAGCAGTACCGTCATGGTATATACCTACTTATTGGTTCTGGGGTGTGATCATGTGACTAAGTAGAAAGATTGGAGGGAAAATAAATTTTCTGGTTTTATTCTTCGTAGAACTAAAGTAGCAGCTAAGAAGTGTTAAAGCAACTTCTGCTGTAATTTTGGTACTTGGGGCCATAGATTTTTTTGAAATTACATTTCTCAGGTCTTCAAAATATTTTTGAGGTGTTACCCAACCAATTCTCACAAAGTTCCTTTGAGAATTAAAAACTGGCAGGGATGAAATGATCATTCTGCACCAGGCAGAGCCAGGGCACCAGGCATATGGAAGCAAATGTTGTCCTGAGCTCAACCATTTCACTTCAGAGTTCCTGTCGAGTCATGTGACTGATGTTCTTCATTCCCTTGTTCATCCATCCATCCCTTCATTCATTTATCAGTCAGATATCATTCCAGCCTCGACTCTGCTGAGCCTTTGGGGATGTGATTATTTTTGCTACTGGAATTCTATCAGGAACAATGCACTAAAATGCCCAAGGATAAACCAAACATTGGTACCTATTCTAGGCCTTTTCCATTTTGTGGCGAGGATATTTTGTGGCACTGTGAACCTAATTGAAATCCTATGTCACTGCTGTCAGTGTTCACAGACAGGCAGGCTAGCATCAGCTGTGCTGTAGAAACTCAAAGCTCATAATGTTTTTCCCTTTATTACTAGGGAGGTTTTTAAGATGACTAAAAGCCCAGGAGCAGTTGTAGAGTCTGAGAAATACTTTCCATTAAAAATTCCTGGGATTTTATATGCTTCTCTTTTAGCTAGAATTTAATTTAATTTAAAAATCCTTTCTCTTTATAAAAGTTACTTTCTTTCAATACACACGTATACAATCTTGAAATTACGGAGTTTCTTCTTTCTGAGCAGTCATTCCACATCATATTCTTGTCTCTTTCCTCCCGTTCAGCTTGGGGTCCCACCCAGAACCTTGAGTTGTTTGATCTGGTGTGGCTGCCGCAAGCTGCCTCATTCTAGAAAGTTCACTTTCCCTGGGGCTGGATGCTGTCTCTGCTCCATTGTCTCCTGGTTCCTACTGTAAAAGACAGACCATAGAGGACAGTGGCAACAGACCTTCTGAAAGAATTTAGTTCCTTCCATCTTTAAAAACACTTTTTATAAGTGTAGTTTCATTTTAATTGAATGACAGGGAGAGAGGGAGAAATGGAGAGAAGGAGAGAGAGAGAGAGAGAGAGGCAGACAGACAGACAGACGGATCTTCTGTCCACTGGCTCATTCCTTAAATGCTTTCAACAGCTGGGGCTGAGCCAGGCTGAAGTGAGGAGTGGGGAACTCAGTCTGGGTCTCCCACATGGGTGGCAGGGACCCAAGGACTTGATTCATCACTGCTGCTTCTCAGGCTGTGCATTAGCAGGAATCTGTAACTTCAAGTGAAGCTAGGACTTGAACCCAGGTACCTCCAACTGGGAAATGGGTATCCCAGTGATGTCTTAACCACTGAGCCAAATGCCCACCCCTGTTACCTCCACCCTCACTGCTCCAAGGTCAGGTGAGGGAAAAGCCCAGTTCTTGATTGTTTCCAATAAGGTTTGGTTGTCATTAAAAAAAAAAAGTTTTCCAAGCAAAGCACAAGTTATGGGAACTAAAAATAATGGGAAATCAGAAACTCACTTACTTGGAGGGAAGGAATAAGGAAAGAAGGAACACAGGAAGAAAGAGAGGAAAAGGAGAAAAGAGAAGGAGGAAGGGAGGGAGAAAGGTGACGTGGCTGTTGGTAACGGTTTCTGAAACCAGCTGGAATATTGTGCCTCCCTCAGCTTCTGCTCCATGAGTAAAGGTTTTCCAAATGATATAGGTTTGGTTCCAAGCGGGAGGAGACCACATGAACACTCATTCCTTCAGAACCACAGTATTGCAGACTGCACCATCTCACTGCCTGTTTTCCTTGTCTGCCAAAGGGGAGGGGTGTGGCGTGCCTTTAATTATTAACCTTTAAAATATCCTCTTTATTATTTGTGGCCATGGCAAAAGAAAGACTTGTAGTGGTAGGTAATCCCAATATTTATTTTAGTGTTTTCCTTCAGTCTCTCCCCACTAAACTTTTTACCTGAATGAAATCCCAAATTTAACAGATATGCAGCAACTGGACCAAGAACGAGGAGGCAAAAGAAGTCAGGTCTTGTGTTTTTGTTTTTCCTGGTAAATCAAGAGAGAAATCCCTGGGAGTGCCTGCTACCAACTTCCGGAGTGTGTCTGAGAGTCTGTATCAGAGGAAGATAATGGCCCAAATGACTATGTTTCATTTCAGTTATTCCAAGGAGGCAAAATAAAGTTTATTCCTCCATAATCCCTGAGTACTTGCATAAAGTAACTGAGGCTTTTTTTTTTTTTTTTTTTTGACAGGCAGAGTTAGACAGTAAGAGAGAGACAGAGAGAAAGGTCTTGCTTTTCCATTGGTTCACCCCTCAAATGGCCGCTATGGCCGGAGCCAAGCTGATCTGAAGCCAGAAGCCAGGTGCTTCCTCCTGGTCTCCCATGTGGGTGCAGGGCCCAACCATTTGGGCCATCCTCCACTGCCACCCCGGACCACAGCAGAGAGCTGGACTGGAAGAGGAACGACTGGGACAGAATCCGGCACCGGACTAGAACCCGGTGTGCGGACACCCCAGGCAGAGGATTAGCCTGGTGAGCTGTGGCGCCACCCTCCGAGGCTTCTTTAATCAAATGTAAATGCCTTGCTAAAGAATAAGGAACCATCAATGTTGAGAATGCAGATGATGGGGGTTGAACTTTTATTTGGGTTTTCTTGGACCTGATTTTTAAATGGATTAACTTTGTAATCTGTGTGTCTCAGAATGTCCATTTGTGAGACCTAAAATTGTGAATCGGAGCCCTGATAATGATAACACTCATAGTAAAGGTAGGAATTGTGGTTCTATTGTCAAACTATGGAGGAAGATATTTCCTCTCAGAGTTTTTTTTTAGAGATGAAAAAGAATATTGACTTTGAGGGTTCAAGATGGACTATATGATTATGAAAAGCTGTGTTTAGCATTGTTCTCATATACGTTAGGCATCTAGTGTTTGATGAATTAAAGAAAATTGGCATGATAAAGAATATAAGATCAAGGGAATATCCAATATAACTTTCCTCCAAGTGCTTAGATGCCCATCTTGAAAAACAGTAAGAAAATCCAGGTGGTTTCTTCTCTCTCTTGGAAATTCAAACTGACATGTGATTGAAATGATCATTATTTGGACACACAAGAGACAGTCACTCTCTACCTCAGGTGATTGAGTTCGTGGCTGTGACATGTGTGTAAGTAGAAACATATACAGCTTAATCGAGATTCTGATTTTGGAACAATTTAGTTTCTGTCACTTCTAGAAAGACACAATTAGAAATGGTATGTGTAATGGTATACACACAGTAAATAAGATATTTAAATATATCTTAAAATTGGGCATGTTCTGGGAATTATATTAAGGTTACAATTGAAAGCTAGTATGTATCTCCCAGGGACCAAAGAAATTAGTGTTTGATAAAACAGTGTATAATACATCATTTAGGTTTTTTCTTTTTTCCTTCTGGGACAAGGAAATATTTTACTCCCCTACAGTTTTTCACTGGGGCAGGTCAGTCAAACAATACAATATGCCATCCAAATAAGACAACTAACAGGCGTGATAAAATGATGCTTAAATCCTGATCTTCCTATTTGGCAAATTTTTAATGCTAGATTATATAACGAAAATTATTATGAACTGTATGTTATTTACTAACATTAGAAGTCCAAAATTGGAGTAAACAGCCAGAAAACAGATCAGGCAGACTTATGGGTAGAAATAAGGTTTGTGTCCAAGAGCTACTCACTTCTGCACATTAGGTATTCAAAGAGAATCTTATACAATAAATAAATAAATAAATAAATAAATAAATCACTTTCAAGGAAAGGCCCTAACTGAACTGACTACAATGAAGACTCCCAGATCTATCCATGGAGTAGACAATGGAGTAGATATTATAGACAATGCAGTAGATATTACTGCATTCAATATCCATAGGAAGTCAGAGAAAGATGCTACATTTTAGGCTCCAATATGAAGGGAAGTAAAGGCAGGGAAAGCATGATGAGGTCAAAGTGCAGGTATACAGACACACAGAACAAACAAAACAGATACCCTGTTCCAAGGCACTGAAGTCATGAGCAGGTGTCAGTTCTGACATGGAGGACCATAGGCATTGAGAGGCATAAATACTCCTTGTTGAGAAAGTGGATTGTCCTTAGTTATAAGGCAGACTTGAGCTTGGAGTTAGAGAATTCTATTTGTGTCTGCTTGTCAGGCTTACCTGGGACTAGCAATAGGGAGCCAGGTGGAACATTCCATAATCACAGATTATATAACTTATCACTATACAATCATCAGTTAAATATATTTATCTTCCAGTAGACAGCCCTGTGACATAATGTTAAATACATTGCATTTGCAAATCTTTACCAAGCATAGTATTGGCTTTTACCCATTGTATCACGTTGCTTCCTTTTTCTTGTCAAACAAAAGCTTATAAATTTCACTATCCCAAATATTAACATTAATTAGGACTTATTAATACATTACTGTTAATTTATTCAATCGTTTCTTAAATATTTATTTAGCAACTAACAATTGTATGCCAGATTTAATGACAGAGTTTGGGAATAAAATGCCAATCAAGTATGGGTAAAATTTTATTGTTTTGTTCACATACCATTACATCTTCTCTTATGGAATCATAATTGGATTCCTGTTACCCACATGGGAGACCTGGATTGTGTTCCTGGCTTCAGCCTCCCGAACTATTGTGGGTATTTGGGAGAGCGAACCAGTGAGTGGGAAATCACTCTCTCTCTCTCTTTCTGTCCCCTCTTTTCTTTCCCGCCCTCCCCCCTCAAATAATTTTTTTTAAAAAGTGTGTCTACCAAATTGATCAGTAATTCTGACATTGAAAAAAATAGATTAATCAGTAGCATGGACAGTGGTGATTGAGAGTGGCTTGTCCAAATTAGTTACTTTTGTAAGATGAACCAGTAAAATGTTTTTTGTGAAGAAATTCAGATAGTTAACATGAGATGTCAACTTTTTTTTTTTTCCAATCTGTCTACCCTGGAGTAAAGGGCATGAGATTGGTAAATTAATCAGTGGTGAGAGTAAAATTGCATAGACTAAAGACTTCCCCTTAACACACATCTCCTTATTGCCTCTTTTATCTAATGGCAATAATGCTAAGAAGTGGGATGGTTGCCATCACACCTCGAGACAAGAGCTGTTCAGGGCTTGATTGGATGGAGGCCAGGCCCACTCTTCACCTCCATTTCAGGCTCTCATCTACTGAAGTGGTGACATAATGATGACAACGCCATGATTAATCTAGAAATTGTGTTGGCAGTTTTGTTAAAAAAAAAAAAAAAAGGTCGGGGGCGGGGTGATGACAGGAGGAGCAGGGACCTGCAAGGGACAGTTACCACACTTACAGAGAGAACCATTGGTCCTGCCTTTCGAGGTTTTCAGAAAAAGGACTTTGTTGTTTTTTTGTTTGTTTGTTTCTGTTTTTGTTTTTGTTTTGCTTGTAAAAAGTGTTTAGTACTATCAAGAAATGTGCTGCTTCTTTATTCATGTACTTGCTTTCTTATTGCACAATTACATACATGGGGCTTGACCTGCATTAGGCAATAAGGCAGATGTGATTTTCAACTTCCATGGAATTTATAACCCTGCAAGGATTATAAAAGAAGGCACTGCGATAAGGAAGTGTGATAAATGAAGGTGTATTGTAATCAGCCAAGTGCAGAGCCATGGGTTGTCACAAAAGGAACCTCTCTCCCAGTCCCCTGGGTCAGGGAAAGCTTCTTGGAGGAGGTGAGTTTTAAGCTGAGTCTGAAGCAAAAAGAAGAAATTCCAAGTGACGTTGGCTTTGGGTGGGGCCAGAACAGTGAGGGAAAGGCCATATCACAGGCAGAACATGCAAAATGGCCTGCATGGAGGTTGGGCTACTCTCCAGGGTCCTGATTACACTGCGTGGATATCCCTGTGGGGCCAGCAGTCCTGTTTGCTTGTTTGCGGGGTCTGCTGTGTCCGCATCATGGAGACTTTGTCTTCTAGTTAGGCTCCTTTGTGTGTGTGTGGTGGTGGGATTCCACTGTGGTCTGGGCTGGGTTTGGGTAAGGCTCAAACGGGGGACTAGGCAGAGGGACTGTGGGCTCAGCTCCAGCTGGGAGGCTGGTGGGATGGGGCTCAGGGATGATAGAGCCTGAGCCTGGGAGAGAGGGGGACCAAGAGTTCCAGCCCTGACAGACAGAAATCTAGCATAGGTTCATAATCCTATTTCCCTAGGACTCTGGGCAAATTAGCACAACTTTACAATTTGTTTCCCACATGTCTTTAACGAGGTAACAGCAGCAGAAATGATCTTGCCAATAGATTTGTTATGATGACGGAAGGAGTTTGAGAAACACTTCAGAACCCTCTCCGTAAATGGGGCTTTGCTGTTTTTATTGTGGTGATTCCTTTCTCATCAGGTTCCAAGGAGAAAAGGAGATCACTTAAATCCGTTCCTAAAATACCCCTCGCCCCTTCTTTTCTATTGTTCATGATATCCTGTTATCAGCCCTCCTTTGACCAAGTCAGCCACCGGCAGTGTCTAAGTCGCCAGATGTAGAGCTCTGGTTTAGAATACCTGGGTCCGTATTTGTCATAGATTTAGGGGAATGTTGGAAACCCCAAATCGATTACGTTTGGTAAGGCATGTGTGTTTCTGACAGCATCATGCTGGAAGGCGACTTTCCTCCCTGCAGTGAGAGATGGGAAACATGGCACTGATGACATCTGCCTTTCAGACCTGGCTTCTGTTTTCTCAAAGATGGGATTTCATGCATTTTACATATATTATATATATATATATCTGCATATATAGACGTTATACATATATTCATTTCTGAAGAAGAATAGTGGAAAGCATACCATCATCGTGAAGTCCTGGTTGTTGAAAAGGTAGAAAGGTCAGGGAGATACAGGAAGGGAGAACCACGTGCTAGGATCACAAATTCTAAGCCCCAGTGGAAGATGACTAGGCTCTTATTTACACATACTGGTTTCAACTCCGAGACTGCGTAAGGTAAAAATCTCTATTTCAAATTGCCAGGCCTATTTCAAATAGCTAATGAATGTGTCGGTTATCATGCACATGGCAGGATGGCAGGTGAGTGGTCCCCTCTCTGACTTGTTCCTGCTATTATCCAGATAGCCACTCTTGTTCTTCTTTTTTTCTTTTCTTTTTTTTTTTTTTCTGACTAAAATCACAGAGCTGAGCAAAGTAGTAGCAAGCTACTGGGATCTGCTAATCCAATCTGAGAGACCCGGGCTCTGATATAAACTCATCATATGACTTAAGAGGCCTCATGTAGACAGGATCTGGAAAGTCCCTTCTAAAGCCTTTACAAAGTGAGAATCATCTTCATTAAGTGCTACAGATTTCACAGGAAAAAAAGTGGATTAGGGGCTTGTCACAGGAAAGATAATTAATGTGCTAGCGAGAAGTATAGACAATAGAAAGAAAAATTCCTCCATAATAAGAAAAGGAGAAAATTTATAACAGCCTGGGTAGATAATGATTAAATGTTAAGAAGTGGTTCTTGCTGGTTTGATTTTTACAGAATAATTGCAGAAAGAGAAAGAGAGAGAAAGCACACATACACGCACACACATACTCAGAAAATAACACACACAAAAGTATAATCTCAGGGTTAAAAAAAGGTACATCAAAGGTTGTTTTGGTTGCATTAATATTTATTTCTCTCTCTTTGATTTAGAAAGATGATATCTTTAATTAAAGTCCTCTAAAACATTTTTGCCATATTTCATTCTGATGTATTCTTGGTCAAAATATTGTAGTAGGTTGTGAAATTATTTTGAAGTTGTTTTCTAAATTATTTTGCAGCTAAAGATGTCTTAGCAGTTTTTTCTCTACTCTGCTTAATTCTACTATCTTGCTGCTCATAGTTCTTGCTGAAATTGGTGTTATTTTAGGCCCTGGAGCAAGTGGTCTTTTGCCCTTTTTCTAATTTCCTCCTTTCTAGCCAGTGGGACTTGGCTTTCCATCAAGGAGTCAAATGCCCACCCCATGGGCCTGCTGGGACTCTTTCCAACCAAAACACATTTCTTTCCTGAGAATGTGTAATCATTTGCAAGTGAGTACACAGCTAAAAACCTGTTGATAGGAAATGCTGGAAGAGCCAGTTCTTTTTTCTGTGATGCTAGATGCGTTTTGGACAAAAATAATTAATAATGATGTCTGTCTATTGAATTATAATTATCATTCAAAGTTGGAAGTGGGAGGAATGCAGACATTGCCCCTTTCTTTGGTAGTGTCCTGCGATGTCCGTACCTCGGTGAGATCATACTGTATGTAAAACGGAGTCCAACATTTTGTATTGCAATCGCTTTCTATCCAGTTGACATACATAGTGTGTGGCCAGGGTGCAGGGGTGGGGAACATCTGGCCCACAGGCTGTGTGAGGCCTGCAAAGCCTTTGGTCTGGCCCTGCCAAGGCAACCTCAGGTGGGACTTGAAATTCAATAAATCCAAAGCAGGCTAATTTCTGAGCTGGTAATTTTGTATGGTCTGTGAATGATGTTATAAATATCCAAATGGCCCTTGGCTGAAAAAAGGTTCCCCACCCCCAAATGGTCTGTGACAGGCACAAAAATGTCTAAAAATGGGGAGGATGATATTGCCTCGGGGTTTATTAGGGAAGATGAACACAGAAGACACCAGCAAAATGCAGTGGTCACAATGGCCGTGGTGCACACGGAGGAAGCTCTTGTGTCTGTCTGGAGGCTGCTGTGGGTTGGGATCTCACGGAGGAGGTCGTGCTGGGGCTGGGGCTTGAAGAACTGAGTCAAATTCCCTTGGCAGAGAAGTGGGAAGAGTGGACACTGCCTTCAGAAGTGCCTACGAAGCGCAGGCACCACCGTGCCCCTCTCCCGCCATGAAGCTTCCAGTGAGCTCAACTATTCTACCTGCAGAAAGAAGCCCCAGGCACTTAGAGCTCATATCTTACTGTCTGCCATGACTGTCCATCATGCAGAGTTTTTCTGGGGTCCTTGGGGATAAATTTTATGTTCAGAAAAGATTTTTTGTGATTATTTTAAATTTTCAAGTTAATGTTTGATTTATTCTGGAAGCAACTTAATTTTTTCCTCAATCTCTTATGTCCGGCTGGGAAGTCTTATTACTGTATTAAAAATGTAGTACATTTTAGCAATCACTTTCAGGCAGTTCTTTAAACCCTAATTAATTGAAACTGTTTAAATATTTTAAACTGAATTTATAAATTTAAAATGCTTCATTTTTAAGATCTTAAATGATCTAGTTCATAAATAAAATCTTTCTATTAAGTAAATTTTAATAAATACAATAAATTAAACCTTCAAATTTGATAGAACTAAAGTTCTTATTAAATACTTCAGAACAACTTACAAACTGAGGTGAAATTTTCTTATGCATTTGAAGTTAAAACTAAAAGTTTACAATTTAAGTGGTACTCACAGAAATAATCCATTGAGGGCCCAGCGTGGTGGCTTACGGGTGAAGCTGCTGCCTGTGCTGTCATATGGGTACGGGTTCGAGTCCTGGCTGCTTCACTTCTGATCCAGCTCCTCTCTAACGTGCCTGGGAAAGCAGTGGAGGATGGCCGAGAGCTTGGACCTCTGCATCCACGTGAGAGACCCAGATGAAGCTCCTGGCTTGGCCTAGCCCTGCTTCAGCTGTTGTGGCTATTTGAGGAGTGAACCAGTGGGTAGAAGATCTCTCTCTCTCTTTCTCTGTAACTCTGTTTTTCAAATAAATAAAATCAATCTTAAAAAAAAGAAATAACATAGTAGATGCTCTATTATGCCAAATTTCTTATAAGTTAAAAATATAAAAATACTAAATATATGCATATACTGTATATAACTCCCAAAACAACAATATAATTTTAATTTATTTCATCATCTGTATATTTATTTCTAAGTCCCTCAGGGTCATTAGACACTTGGTCATTGTAGCTTCAGACAATTTATTTTTAAAGATTTATTTATTTATTTGAAAGTCAGAGTTACACACACACACACAGAGAGAGAGAGAGAGAGAGAGAGAGAGAGAAAGTTCTTCCATCCGCTGGTTCACTCCCCAATTGGCTGCAACGGCCAGAGCTGCACTGATCCAAAGCCAGGAGCCAGGAGCTTCTTCCGGGTCTCCCACGTGGGTGCAGGGGCCTAGGGACTTGGACCATCTTCCGCTGCTTTCCCAGGCCATAGCAGAGAGCTGGATCAGAAGTAGAGCAGCCAGGACTCACACCAGCCGCCCATATGGGATGCCAGTACTACAGGTGGCGGCTTTACCCGCTACGCCACAGTGCCGGCCCCTGGCTTCAGACAATTTCCAGTCCTTCATTCTTCCTTAGAAACAGAAATTTGGTTTTATGTGAGGTAGTCCGAGGCTAGATAAGTTACATTTCCCAAACTGCATTGTATTCAGGGGTGCCCAGGAGACCAACATCTGGCTAGTGAAGTGCAAGTGTTGTGTGTGACTTCTAGAAGAGCTGCTTAAAGGCAAATGATTTATTTGGGAGTCAAGCCTTTAAAAAATCATTTTGCCTTTCCTTTCCTTCTGGCTACCATATTGGAACACAAGGTAACCTTGAAGGTCAAAGCCATAACCCAAGATGATAAAGTACAAAAACAGAATGAGCGTGAGCCCTGGATATCCGTGAATCTTCCGTGCTGACTTGCAGCTGCTTACATGCAGCCTTCTTTTGAGAAAAAAGAAAAAATGTATTTTTGCTTGCTACACTTCTTGAAATCCAATCAGAACTGACCTCCCCTTGGAAGGGACAGTTTTATCATTCCAAACAAGGTGCATTTTTTAATTTCAATGCACTGATGTTATGTATGTATCAAGAGTGTATATTACTTACATAATTGATATTTTACATACTGAGATTCCACTAAATGCTTGATCTTGAATGTATAACTTGACTCATGCTCCTGACACCATCTGGGAGCACTGAATGCTATTTCTACTTATTCTAACAGGGGCTCCCTAATTTACAAGAGTCCCCCATTACTATTTTGCTGATGGATGAAATGTGATTTAAGTTGGCAGTTTCTTACTCAAGCTGCCTCTCTGCCTGATAGGATTCAAATAACATATTTTCTGACTAATTCTATTCAAAATTCTTCCTGGAATGGGCACTGTGATGCAATGGGTTAAGTCGCTGCTGACAGCACTGGCATCCCAGCTGGTCTGTATCTGATCCAGCTTCCCGCTAATGCACCTGGGAAAACAGCAGAAGATGCCCAAGTGCTAGGCCCCTGCCACCCATGTGGGAGAGTAGGATGGAGTTTCTAGCTCCTGCCTTCAGCTTGGCCCAGCCTCAGCTGTGGCCATTTGGGGAGTGAGCCAACAGATGAAAATCTCTCTATATCTCTCTCTCTCCTCCTGTCACTCTGCCTTTCAATAAATAAATAAACCTTTAAAAATGTCTTCTCATTTAAAAGCATCATAATTATTTAAGATATTTAAATGACACATTATTGGGCCTGGCGCTGTGGCATTGCATATAAAGCCTGCACTGCCGCCATCCCATATGGGTGTCTGTTTGAGTCCCAGCTGCTCCTCTTACAATCCAGCTCTCTGCTATGGCCTGGGAAGGCAGTAGAAGATGGCCCCAGTCCTTGGGCCCCTTGCACCTGCTTGGGAGACCCAGAAGAAGCTCCTGGCTCCTGGCTTCAGATCGGCCCAGCTCTGGCTATTGTGCCCATTTGGGGGAGTGAACCAGCGGATGGAAGACCTCTCTCTTTCTGTCTCTGTCTCCACTTCTCTGTAACTCTGCCTTTCAAATAAATAAATAACTCTATTTTTAAAAATGACACGTTATTGTGTTCTGAATATTTTTTCCCAGATTCTTTAACTTATGGTCAAATACTGACCTATTTTTCTGAATGATCTCTTACCATTCTCCCTCTAAGCCACCGTACTTAGGCCTTGTGTTTCCCAAAGAGTATAAAACAGTATAGCAGGCCAATAAGATAAACCAAGAAAAAGGAGTTGAGGATTCATATAAAGTGAGGAAGTATTACATTCTTCCTTTGGAAACTCACATGCACATGAGCATATTAAAGGCTCTGAATAAGGCCTGTAGTAATGAAACCTATTTAATTTTAACCAACTATTAACACAATTTGAGCTCAAACTGTTTATTTTCACGAAATCTTCCATGATAAGCTGCAGAACCTAACGGGAAGTGCAGCTCCAGCAAGAGGAAAGTCCTGGTTATTTCCCAAGCATCCATGCTTGATGCTTCCATTCCCTTTTGCTCTTGTCAGCTCCTTTCTTCTCCCTCTTCCTTCAAGCCCCAGAAACCCCTCTGCCTCAGCAGTGTTGGTTCTTCTCTAATCTGGGCTCAGCCAGCAGTGGGTCCCTTCCTCTCCCTGGAGAACCAGGCTTCTGTGCTTTCAGGTTTTGTTTGCACTTTGATTTCTTAGCCTGACTGGGACATTTTTGAAGATCAGCACTATCCATCAGGGTACTTGGGATTTTGTGGATGTTGGAATTTTTTAAAAAGTCTAGTAAGTGCTGGCAGAGTAATCTAGATTGTTCAGTGAAATAAATATATATTCATTGGTTGTTTTCCATTCATTTATTCATCAATTTAATTTTTCTTGTGGCTCTGGAGCAGACTGAGGGGCTGGCAGGTTCAGTTTCCTCTGAGGCGTCTGTCTAGCTTGCAGACCACTGCTGTCTCACTGCATCTTCACGTGCTCACTGTTCCTCTGAAAGTTGACTGTGTCCTAATCCCCTTTGCCTTTAAGGACAGCAGTCAAATCAGTATAGGGCCCTCTCATATGGTCTCATTTCACCTTGTGTCCTCTTGAGAAACCTGATCTCCAAATAAAGCTGAATTCTGACGTTGTGAAGTTTAAGACCTCAATGCATGAATTTTAGAATACAATTCAGACCATAGGAATTCAGCTATATAATTTATAGGATTTTGCCAGAGCATTCAGGTCAATGATGACAGCAAATGTTGACTGAACAGAGATGTGAAGGATAGAAATGAATAGTGAAGGTATAGGGTAGAGGCCTGTAGAATATAGGAAGAGGAGATGATGGGATCAAAGGCTTGTGGTGGACAGGAGGCCATAGGACAAGGTGCCTGCTGAGGGGTTCCAGGGAGGAGAGCAGGGTGAAAGCAGGAAGAATCATGAAGTGCAGGATCTTGGTCTTACTTAAAAGCAATTAAAAATACTTGAGTGTTTCTGATACAGGTGGCATGATCAGATTTGCATTTAGAAAAGGTCATACAGGCTGCAGTTTGGAGAATGGGTTGAAAGAGTGCCAGAATCAATGAGAGGGGTAGAAAGAAAAAAGCAATAGGGCACGAGTTGCGAAAGTGCCCATATTTTAATACCTGGGGACAGAAGTGTGAACCTATAAGAATTTCTCCAAAAAGTTGCACTGAGAAAGAGAAAGGAGGAAGGTCAGTACCTGGAGGAGGATATGGGGTTCATACATTTTTTTTTTAAGTGGAAGGGACATGAGCAGGTCTAAAAGTGGATGGGAAGACACTGTGGAAAGCAGTTTGGTGATTCTTTAAAGAGTTAAACATAGAATTGCCCAATGACCTCGCAATTCTACTCCTGGAAATGAATATAGGAATCATATGAAAATAACACCAGAAGGTGGAAACATCCAAATGTCTATAAACTAAAGACTGGATAACAAAAAAGGTAGATCCACATGATGAGTATTACTGAGTGTTGACATGTGCTGTATCATGAATGGACCTGGAAATTATGGGAAATGAATGAAGCCAGACACAAAAGTTTGCATGGTATGACTCTTGCCGTGTGGTGTGATTCTAGTTTGTGGTGTGATTCTAGCTGTGTGGTGTGACTGTAGCTGTGTGGTGTGGCTGTAGTTGTGTGGTGTGGCTATAGTTGTGTGGCGTGATTCTAGTTTGTGGTGTGATTCTAGCTGTATGGTGTGGCTGTAGCTGTTTCTGATTGTGTAGTGTAGTATGTTTCTGATTGTGTGGTGTGTTTCTGATTGTGTGGTGTGACTGTAGTTGTGTGGTATGATTCTGGATATGTGAGGTAAACCCATGGAGACAGAAAGCAGATTAGGGTCACTACAGGCTGTGGAGAAGTTAATGGTGAATGATCATTGACTATGCAATCTCCTTTTTGGGGATAAAAATGTTTTGGGAGTAGAGAGTGGTGATGGGTTCCAACACTGTAAATACACAGAATGTCATTGCATTGTACATCCTATGCTAGTCAATGCTTTCCTATGTAAAATGTACTGCAATTTTTTTTTTGAAAAGGAGGAGAGCTGGCATTGCAGCACAGTGAATTAAACCACCACTTGGGATGCCTACATCCCCTATCTGAGTGTTGGTTAGAGTTCTGGTTATTCTGTTTCTGATGCAGCTCCCTGCTGATATGCCTAGGAAGCAGCGGATGATGCCGTAAGTACTGGAGTTCCTGCCACCCATTTGAGAGGCCAGGATGGAATTTTTGGCTTCTGGCTTTAGCCTAGCCCAGCCCTGGTGGTTGTGGCCACTTGGGGAGTGAACAGCAGAGAGAAGATTCTCTTTTCTCTTTCTCCTCCTCCCTTCCTCCCTCAGTCTGCCTTTCAAATATATAAATAAATCTTAAAAAATTACAAAAGAGAAAGTTACTGGAAAGACTTGAGGTGAAAAACAGAGAGAAGCTTTAATAAAGAATGATGGGTTTCCAGTAATTTGCGAAGACAAATATTAAAGCAAAATGTGAGAGACTCACCAAAAATATGTTTTTGCAACAGCTCCTTTATTGTAATGACAAGTAAGGAAGGAACACAAATCTAGATGGTTTTGTGTCTTTGCTATTAAGAAGTTGAGAAGAGCCCATATTTAGGCACCTATTTTCTCTAAGAACTAACACATGAGACCAACACTTGTTGAGTGGAAGTGAGCTAAGGAATGAGTTGAAGACTTAAGGAGGATTTTAAAATAACATTTAAAAACTGGAGAAAGCAAGAGTGAAGACCAGAGACAAATATAAAGGGAGCTGGAACTGGTTATGTTCGGAAGCTGTTGGATATTGGGATTTTGAAGATAACAAAGGAACTTGCCATTCTGCCAATGTATGGGATGTTTTCTCTCCAGCTATGCTTAGCTTCTTAGGGGCAGGCATGGAGAAAGTGTTGGATAACTCCAATTGCAGCATCACTGGACTTCCAAGATGAGAAGGCAGTGTAGCAAGAGAGCTGAGATATTGACAGCAGAGCTGGTAAAACAAGTCATGAAATGAGGTTAACTCAGGAGGGAAATGAGGAAAGCAAGAAATGGCTGATGCAATGGGAGAAAATTGAGGGATCAGTGCACTGCGAGTGCTGATGAGGTTGAAGGAAAGCCCAAACAGCGCTGCTGGAAAGGGAGCGAGTGTAAAAGGCGGTGCCAGAGGGTGCGATTTTGTTTGTGAAGAACAGCCATAAGGATCTGAGTGAAGGAAGAGCTGAGCTGGAATGGAGTGAAACATGGAAGAAGGGGAGACACGGAAACTCAGGGTGTGGGGTAGCTCCTTGTGTGATCCATGCCAGCCCCAAGGTCACTGAGGCTTTCAACAAAGTTTGGATGCTGGTCAAGGCCTTTGAAGAGAGGGGATAGACAAGTGGTAGCTTGGTAAGGATGAGGTGGAAGGGGGTTCATGAGCAGGAATTGAACAGACTTGTTGGAAAAATACTGATCTGAATGCAGCAGTGGGGAGTACTGAGGGCTGTAACGGGGCCTCCAGACCCCACAACAGTGGGAACGTGAGAGAAACAGCGAGGCAGCAGTGTGCTGCAGAAATGCAGTATCACTGAGGAAGAGTTACGTTTTATTAATGCAGAAAGGAGGAGGAAGCTCTTGAAAAAGGGGTTGAGTGTGTGAGAGTGATCAGAGACTGGCTGTCGAGGAAATAGCAACCACTCTGTGTCTTTCATTCCCTGGGAATGTAACTCAAGTTATTGGTTACAGAGATTTTGGCAGGATTGAGACAGCCAAAGGACAGAAAGGAAGTTGTTTAAAGATGACAAAAGGAGACACAGATTTCCAGAGATCACAAGCTGCTAGTGCCCTTATCTTGTCCTTGCTACAGTGATGCTGGGGCGACTCTCACAGCCAATTCTCAACCCATCTTGTCCAGGGCTAGCACCTCAAAGCGAGTGTTGGGGTTCCCTGATCCCTGCTGCCACCATCACAACTGGCAACAAGTGTCACACTAGGAGAGCCAGAGGCAGAAAACTGCCGTCTTCCTGCCACCTTTTGCCCTCCTACCATTGTGTTCTTTTGGTAGAAGGAAGCTAGTTGGCAGCAGATGCGCAAAAGGGGGATTTGCAGTCTCCCCTAACCCCAGTACTGTAGTTCCATGTGTAGAAGGGTAGGTGTGGGCTGAAAGAAAGCGTTGAATAACTGGCTTGGGGAGGGATAGCTCATTTGGGAGAAACTATCCCAGAGGCTACGCTGGAGGGGTTGGAGGCAACCATGCCTGGGGCAAATCAGGGGGCGATGGGGAACATTTCCCATCCTAACTTGCAGGTGAAGATCTGAGAAAAGAGGACTAAGCAGAGGAAAATTCCTCCAAGTCCCCACCAGGACCTCTCCTAAGTTGTGGGGAGCAACTCGGACTAGACTAAGTTACTGGAATTAAGACTTATTCTATGCATCTGCTCTCCCACAATATGGCGCTGGGAGAGGAGTAAACAACTTTTACACAGCTGCCTCCAGTTCGACCAGTAACCTGCAGGAGCTGATCCTGCTCCTGATTGGAGGAGAGCAGCGTACTTGGCGTGTGGGTAGCAGAATTGGGATTGGTGGAAGAGGACTATAAAGGAGGAGAGAGACAACATGCACAGGGAACATCTGGATAACATCTGAGCAGCCCCCAAGAGAGCCGGCCAGCGGTGTGCCACCCCTCTGCGGAAGTGGGGAAAGTGGCAGGGGGAACCACCCCTCCACGGAGGTGGAGGGTCAGTAGCCAACCCGGGAAGGAACAGCAGCAAACCTGGGAAGGGCCGAGCAGACAAAAGAACAGTGCAGGGTCTTGTGTCGTTCCTCCGCGAAGAGGGGGAGCGACACTAAGCCACTTGCAGCTGTCCCTCCCTTCCGGTTACCATGGATGACCCTCCATGCTCTTCAGCCAGGCTCAGGCCTCTCTTCTTACCAAGGGACGTTGCTCTCCCAGTCGTTTGCTCAGTCTTCAGCACCTTTCCCATTGGCACACACTTGTGGTATAATTTCTCTTACTACAAAACATGGAGAGAAACCTCACTCCTGACTTCACTGTATCCCACATCATAGTAAGTGTGAACTCTATCTCCCCAGTTGCTCAGATCAAGAACCTGAGAATCATCTTTGATTTATCTTCCTCTCACTGCCCCCACCCTTCCATCCTCTGTACCAGTCTATCTTCCGAATCCTGGCAGGGCTGACTTTTTCAAGGTACTTCCAGAATTTCACTACTTCTCACCACTTTCACCACTGCTATTTAATCCTGTTCTCTACACAGCTGCCAGGTGATTCATTGCAAGCATACATCCCTGCCATTCCTTTGCTCAAAGCCATCTGTAGCCTTTCCAAGTGCTCCAGTGTGAAGTCCCAAGGCCATTCAATCCCCCATGGGCCTCTGGAGAGTGTGTCCTCTCTCTTCTCTGATTTTCCTGCTTTGTGCTACTCTTGCCTCATGCACTCTGCTCCAGTCTCACTGGTGCCCCCAGACTAGGCACACCTTGGGGCCTTTGCATCCATTGCCTGCTTTGCTTGGGAGTCTTCCCAAAGTTATTCACATCTGTCAGGTCTCTCTCTAATACTACATCTTGGAGATCTTTGAAGGACAAGGACAGTGTTTGGTTGGCTTTCCTAACTTGGTCCTGAGAAGGAACACAGGCAGTTAACACTGATGAAGAAGAATCTCATAATCCTCACGATATTCTGAATTTTAAAAGATTTCTCTGGACTTGATAGTTTTGGTTAGGAATATAGAGATCAAATGCCAAGCTCTGGATTTGATGCCAGAACATATACACTTCCAAGAAGCATTGATTTATATGTGGTAAGGGTTTCTGAAGGTATATGTTATTTTTTCCAAACAGTGCACTGGTTCTGTTTTTTAACCTTATAAAGTGCAAGAAACTCTGCATGCCATTTTAAGTTGTTTAGAAAATATTTCTATATTCCCTCCTCTTTTTTAAAGATTTGATGCTTTTGGCTGCTAGTGGCTTCTTCTCCTTTCCATTAAGGACATGGACATGAGCCAAAGCATCAGAGCTCCCTCATCTCATAGCTGCCTCCTCCCTCTTAGTGGTGCTAGCCAGGAGCCAGGAGAGAAAGGGTGCAGACAGAGAGAAAGCAAGAAAGAGCAATAACAGATGAAAAGTACGCCAGCCAGCGGGACAGAGATTGAAAGAAAGGCCCTGGGAGGAACCTGAGGGCCCAGCTCTCAGGTGGAGAACAGCTGGACTGCACATTGCTTTCTGGCAATTCAGTTGCAGTGCTTCATAAAAATCCTCAACCCTTTAGCAAATACAGGATTTTTTGGGGGGAGGGGCAGTCTATTTCTGAAAAACATATAATGGGGTTGAGAAAGCAATGTTTAATCAAGGGAAAAATAGTTCAGTTCCCGTGAGTAAATTAATCTCTACCTTCAGGCAACTTAGTGGAGAGTTTCATCAGTCCAATGGGAGGTTCTGGAAAATAAAGACTTTCAGCAGCTGCTCTGATGAAAACAGATTAAGTTGGAGGATTTTTTAGGGGACTGGACAAGAACATTTTTTGGTCTTGGAAGTAAACCTGTTTTATATTGATTGGGCAAGCCAGATCAGACAAATGGACACATTTGGTCAGTTCCGTTTGCCCAGGCACGTATGCACAGCTGGAAGGTGCTGTGCAGACCTGGGGTGGACAGGATTTCTGGGAACTGGGATTGATGAGATTATGCAGGTTGTTCTTCTCACTTGATAGCTCTGTCTGGGTCAGACCTCACATTTGCTTTGCTCATACTGTGAGGATATCTGTGCACCTGGGAGGAAACTTCTGCTAATGATGCTAGCAGATAATTGAGGAAAAGCTTTAAAATTGTGATTCTGGTACCCTCCCACCTTTTAAGAAAATGTGCCAATATCTTGTTTTTTTAAAAAATTTACTTATTTTTACTTATTTGAAAGGTAGGTACACACAGAGAAAGGGATGGATGGATGGATGGATGGATGGATGGGTGGATGAATGGATAGACAGATGATAGATGGATAGATAGATAGATCAATCTCCCATCTTATTGAGGATACACAATAAGATCATATTCTTCTACACATGCCTGTAACACCTGGACATGGGCCAGGCTGAAGCCAGGCGCCTGGAACTTACTCCCCATCTCCCATGTGGGTGGGAGGAATGCAATCACTTTGGCCATCATTTACTGCCTCCCAGGGTGCACATTAGGAGGAAGCTAGAATTGGAAGTAGAGCCTGGACTCAACCCTTTTCACTCTGGTATGGGATGTTGGCATTAGGAATGGCTTCTTAGCTGCTGTACCAAATGCCTGGTGCTTTCTGTCTTGCTAATTGGGGTGTATAACCTGAGGGTTATGACATTATGGCAGAGTTGGGAGATTATGGTCATAAAAAAGATACATATGGAGAAGTATAAATGATACAGTCAATTACAATGGAGATCATACATCGGCCATCTATATAAGAAAACCGGGTTGGATGAACCTAAATAGATGTCAATATTTGCTAGCCTTTGGAGGACAAGTAGGGTTGAACTCAGCAGAGGATGGAGAGAAGGAAGCATGAGAGAAGCTATGGGAATGCAAATAGATCAAGCTGACTCTGAGTTCATAAGGACATAAATAGGAGAAAGCCAAAAACCAGAAAGTAAGCAAGAGCAAAAAAAAAAAAAAAAGTTTTAAAAAGATCATTAAAGACTGAATCCCAGGCTAAAGAGTCGGTTAGAGAAAGGAAATCCATGAAGATCTCTTCAGGAGGGAGATGAAATCAATAGTACATTGCAATGGTTTCTGATTCCTTTCATATAATTTTCTATTCCATTTGATCAAGGAATACATCTGTTGCTAGGTTGACTAAAGAGGGTTACATAGGTACAGGAAACAATCTAAGTTGCTAAAAGTTACAACTTCTTAGATTGTATCTTTTAATTAAGAATAAGTTAGTAAGGCTGGCGCTGCAGCTCACTGGGCTAATCCTCCGCCTTGCGGCGCCGGCACACCGGGTTCTAGTCCCGGTCGGGGCACCGGATTCTGTCCCAGTTGCCCCTCTTCCAGGCCAGCTCTCTGCTGTGGCCCGGGAGTGCAGTGGAGGATGGCCCAAGTGCTTGGGCCCTGCACCCCATGGGAGACCAGGAGAAGCACCTGGCTCCTGCCTTCGGATCAGCGCGGTGCACCGGCTGCAGCGCGCAGGCCGCGACGGCCATTGGAGGGTGAACCAACGGCAAAGGAAGACCTTTCTCTCTGTCTCTCTCTCTCACTGTCCACTCTGCCTGTCAAAAAAAAAAATAAGTTATTAGCAGATCTTCAAGTGCCATTTTAGTGTTTCAACCTTAAGTCAAAATAATAACAGAAGCTGAACCCAGCAAAAAACAATACCAGTTTACAAGCCAGTAATTCACTAAAATCTTGTGAGGCAAAGTTCAACAAGCCTTTAATTTCTGCTTTTAGAAAAACTTTTCAGTATGTAACCAATCTGTTTCACGGACTCAGTTTGGGGCACGCAATAAGATCATATTCCGGGTCAGTATCTGCATGAGCAGTAACTGCTTCTATTGGTACAGCTCTTCCTTTTGCGTTTCTGTCTGACGCTGCTGTGCTGATTTGAACAGAAACCAAAGTCTTTCCCACAGTAAGGTGGGCTGATGACTGGGCTGACGCCGTGGTTCGTCAGAGCATCAGTCTGTGGGCTCCCGTGGCTGGAGAAGAAAATATGCCTCGCGGTGCTGAGAGATCTAGGCGTGGCTTTACAAGATTACAGAGGTCTCCCCTCCTCTTCCTCCTCCTCCCTGACCCACTTTCATCTGTATGGTTATCTCAGACGGTTTCAATGTGTCCACATGGAGTATTCTTGGCCCCGAGAACATTTCTTTAAAACTTGCCCCTGGGAATGTTAGCAAGGGTGAAGGCTGCCAGAAGTTCAGTGTGTGTAGGAGGAGGGAGAAGGGGCTCTGTTCTGCTTATCCTCTCAGTTTCTGGCCTGAGCCCCTGCCTCCCTCCCAGTCTCCCTGCCTCTTTCTTTTATTTCCTCCCTCCTTCCTTCCCTCCACCCCCCCCACCCCCGTCCCCCAGCCCAAACACACACAATTTTTGTGGACAGAGCTGCAAGTCCTCACAGGATTCCTTCTTACTCTTGTCTTGAAATAGTTTATTCTCCTCAGTTTTGAAACAGCGGTTAACAGTGTGGCTGTGCGTGTGCGTGTGTGTGTCTGCGTGTGTGCGTGTGCGCGTGCCTGTGCCTGTGTGTGTGGTGGGAGGGGCTGTGGGAAGAATGTAAGGAAAGTTGACTGCAGCAGGCTCCTCCCTTAGGCCTGCAACTAGCCTTACTTAGGGCTTTCCTGCATTTCCCCAGGAGGCCTTAGGTCATGGGGCGCAGTTTGGGCAGGGGAGCAGTGTTATGCCTGCTTCATGAATTATACTTTTAGTTTTCCCAGGCCTTCAGACCATCCTGGTTCCCCCAGTAAAGAAGACTTCAGGCCTCTGAGCTTGGAGGTCGCGGGCAGGGAAGGCTGTAGGCGGGGGCTCTGGCTAGGGCAGAGTCCCTCTGAGTCTCCCCAGGCTGACTCAGAGGCTGGGGAGGGCCCAGCTCAGCCCCTCCACTCTGCCCCACCCCCTACACTGCCTTAAAGGCACAGCACAGGGATTCTGCTTTAGGGAGGAGAAGGGTACTACTGAGTGGCCTGGGCCGCTCTTCTAGAACTTTCCGAGACATTGTTTCTATGAATGTCATTGGTAAACATAAATTCCAGTGGAAAGGCAATACAATAGTTTATTCAAAATCCTCTTCACTTTGAAACAAAGAAACACATATTGGATTTTCACAAGCCCTTGTGTAATTGAGGTCACCTACATCTTCCATGTGGAGAATGAGAATATTTATTGTGTGATTAAGGTTCTGATCCACAGGGGGAGGAAAAATCATTTGCATGTCATGATTTCTCCACCTCCTTAATTCTCAACCCACTCACTTCATAAATTAACAACAGGTAGCGACAG
Source organism: Oryctolagus cuniculus (assembly GCF_051225735.1). Lineage (NCBI taxonomy): Eukaryota > Metazoa > Chordata > Mammalia > Lagomorpha > Leporidae > Oryctolagus > Oryctolagus cuniculus. The sequence continues at coordinate 78,130,259 of NC_142882.1, forward strand.
TCGCTGCTCAAAATATGTAATACACATGTAAGGAGGGGGCATCTCAGGTTCCACCAGAGAGTTTGAAAACTGTGTTGTCCTTCAGTAGAGCACACAAACAGCACGAAGACCAAGATCCTGCTTGCTTATTGCAGAGGTCCAGGGTTTTAGTTTCTTCTTTCCTCCCTCCCTTCCTCCCTCCTCCCTCCCTTTCTCTCTCTCTCTCTCTCTCTCCCCCCCCCTCTCTCTGCCTCTCCCTCTCCCTCTCCCTCTCTTTCTTCTTTTTTCTTCCGTCATTTTTTTTTGACCAAATGCCTACAATAGCCGAGGGTGGGCCAGACCAGGAACTTCGTCTGCATCTCCCACGTTGGTAGCAGGGACTCAGCACTTGAGTGATGCCTCCCAGGATGCTCACTAGCAGGAAACCAGAATGGGAAGCGGAGCAAGGACTGGAACACTGGCCCTCCGATATGGGATGTGGATGTCCCAAGGGTGTCTTTACAGCTGTGCCAGACACCCACCGCAGTCCAGGGTCTGAGATATTTCTACTCTTAATGAGTTTTTAGGGAACAGGTGTGTGTGTGCTCAAGAACTCACTCCCTGTGTCCTTTGTTGCTGAGAGGACGACTAAGCCACTCAACTGCCCAGGGCTTTGAGGGACCCTTTTGCATCTGGAATTCTGGCTGTGTCCTGAATTGCCACCCAGGTGGGACTTGGCTGTGCTGCAGCCCTGGGGCTCTAGGTCTATAGCAGGCATATGCAGCTGCATCTGTAACTGCACCTTCGACGCAATGGCACACAGCTGGATTGGTGACTGTGCCCTGTGGCCACTCCTGGGAGCAGGGGTGAGGCTGTAACTCAGTGATCTGTGCAGTTAATGGGGGATGGAGGGCAGATCATTTTCCCCTGTTCTTGACAGGTTTTAGAGATGTATAAAGCAGTAACTCATATATTTAACATTTGTATTGGAGAAACTTTGATGTGTACCTCAATTTGCTAGCTATCACCTTTGAAACTCTCTGACATGCAGAAATTATCCGGTTGATTTATCATTGTCTTTTGAAGGTTGACTCATTCAGAAATGACATGACATTTGCATTTGAAATCAGTACTGTATTTATTTCATTGTTCTGAGCCTTTCCAAATAAATCTGTGTTTTTTGGATAGGATAATTGTGAGAAAAATAATAATGTAGCAACCAGTTAGGGATCTGTGGGTTATCCACAGTTCACCACCCTTTCATCTTCAATCTTCACAAACTCCTTTCAGCATAGCAAGGTGACCATTTCCCATCAATGGGAAAATGACTGTCCAGTACTGTGGCTGGAGCAAGGGTAGTAATAGTAACAGCAATAACTTCAGGAACACGCAAGGTCATTCTTCTGATGTTTTTCATCCTAGTATCTTTGATGAAGGAAAATAAAAAACTGATCTTAAGTAGAGGGAAATAAAAACCTTTTGTGTGAGGATGAATGTGTGGAGGGTAGGATGCACTGCAGCTGGTTGAAGTTTTTCAGTTTGTGATTCAGAATTAGCATAAGGACACATTCCACACTGTGGTTTTTAGAAGGTGCTATTCATAATATTCTTTTAAAATTTATTTATTTATTTGAAAATGGGGGAGGGAGGGAGAGAGGCAGGAGAAGAGAGAGGGTAGGGGGGAGAGATAGAGAGAGAGAGATAAAGAGAGAGAGAATCTTTCATCTTCTGTTTGATTAACTCCCCAAGTGTCCCCAATAACTAGGACTGGGCCAGGCTGAAGCAAAGAGCTAAAAACTCAGTCTGGGTCTCCCATATAAGTAGCAGAAGCCAAATACTCCTGCCTCTCAGGGTGTGCATTAGCAGGAAGCTAGAATCAGAAGCAGATCCAGGACGTGAACCAGGCACTCTAACAGGGGATATGGGCGTCCTAAGTGGCAACTTTACCGTTGCACCAAATGCCTGCCCCTAGCAATATTCCTGACATTCCAGGCATTACATCCAAGTTTTTATTTTTTAATTTTACTTAAATTTGATGCCCCATTAGATTACTGTAGGTAGAATTTAGACTAGTATTGATTAAAAAGAGAAACATTTGAATTAAGAACTGGAATGCTGTTTAACAGTGCCAGTGGAAATTACGATTAATAAATGCAAAATACAGGGATGAAAGGTAGTCATATAGTGAACATTGTTGTCTACTGTTTATGACACTTTTTGAATCCTTATGTGAATTCAGTCAACTATTGATTCCAACTGCTTCTTGAGAAAATCTTATTTTTTTCTCCATTTTGGGATATGGTGGCAGGCTAAGTAAGGTTAAGAAGCTTGCCCCAAACCCAGAGCCAGCTAGTGGGAGGTGTCAGTGCACAACCCAGCAGTTTGGCTTGGACTCCTCCATTCTGGATCACTGGGATGTCTTTTTGACATGTGTTGGTGCCCAAATGATGAAAGCTCAGCAGAGAGAAGAACTAGAAGTTGCAATTCTCTCCTAGCCAAGAAGGAGTGTCTAAGAGAACTGAAGACCTTGCTTTACAGATGAAGAAGATGTGGCCAAGACTGCTCAGAGGGTCTACTGCAAGTTCCTTATCACTTGCTAGTTAGTAGCAGAGGTGAGAAAGGGAAAGAAGCAGGTCCTGATGAGAGTCAATGATTGAACTGATACTTATTGTCTTGGGCACATTTTCTATACACAAAAGATACAGAGCAACAGGATAGATAAGGCGTCTGCTGGCAGGAAGTTTACACTATGGCCAGCAGGGTGACTTAACCTCAAACTGGACATCCAAGTGGAATGCACAAGTTAAAATACTGGAAAGTGAGATATACTATGGGGGAAGAGGGAGGCCAGATATCAGGGATACTCCATTTCATAGTTTCGTTTTGAAAATGTATTTATTTATTTCCTGAAAGAGAGACAGACACAGATAGATCTTCCATTCACTGGTTCACTCCCCAAATGCTCACTACATCCAGGGATGAGCCAGGTAGAAGCCAAGAACCAGGAATTCAATCTGAGTCTACCACATGGGAAACAGGGACACAACTTCTTGAGTTACCACCTACCTGCTGCCTCCCAGGTGGGCATTAGTAGGAAGCTAGGATTGGAAGCAGAGCCAGGGCTGTAACCTAGGCATTGCCATGTGGGATGTGGGCATCCCAAGCAGTGTCTTGACTGCTGTTCTGAACATTTGTCCCCCTACCCCGTTTTACAGGTGAACTTCCTGACTCCATACTCTTGAATAACATGTACAGTTCACGAGTACTGGAGCCCAGCGTGGCTCCAAACCTGACTCCCTTCAGGGTGGGTAGAGTGAGTATGAGCATGGCAGGAAGGGTGTGCAGACTCCTGATTAGTGAGCAACTCTGCAGCAAGGCAGGTTGGAGCAAAGCAGCCAGTCAGATCACCAGATTGTCTGGAACCAGAGACCCATTTTTCTGGAAGAACCCAGACAGTCCACAAGAACCTCACCTTTTCCTTTATGCTGATTTTTTTTAGACATTCACTCAGTAATAAGCATCAGGTTCAAAGTCCCTTGGCCGCAGGTTGAGGAGTCAATGGTGCTAAGGGGCCTCTACCACCCTGATACCTGCAGAGGCTGTGGCTAAACACCAGAGCTGGGGACAAGCACGCCACCCCCAGAATTAAAAAGAAAAGCGAATCATTTAGGTGTGTGAAGACTTACTTTATTCTGAAAGACTAGATCAGCTGCACCTCCTTCATATAGTACCTAAGAGGGAGTTTGCACAAGGTGGCCCATCTAAGGTGGGATAATTGAAGAAGGGCCTCATCTCCAGAGGAAATTTATAGAAGCTGCCCCCTCTGAAGTCTTCCCCAAGAAATTAGACAAAGAAGCACATCAGCTTGGAGCAGCCTTGTGTTGGGGTGCCTGAGTGGTGGGCTGCAGCCCTGTTTCCCAGATTCCTGGTTCCTTAAACTTTGAAGAGCCATATGAAGTCTGAAATACTCCTGCTTTCTAACTCTGTAAGAGGGATGGCGGTGGTGGATTTTAGAGGGTGGGGTGGTTTTTGCCCTGTGAGAATTATTGTGGAGCCTGTGGAGGCAGCCAAGGGATATCCTACTGCTCTGGCGTTTCTGAGCCCACAGCTCACCCACCTTACTTTCAGAGCTAACGTGGCAGAGGCGGGCCGGGAGGTGGTTACTGGCTCTGGGCCCTGAAACACTGAGTAATTCCTAGGATGGCTGAGACTAAAGGCACCATTCCAGACACTTCCACGTTGTCTAAAAGTATAAAAAAAAAAAAAGAAAGAAAAAAAAAAAAAAACCTCCTCCTTTCTCTAGCTGTAACTGTTGGAGGCAGAGCCCTTGGCTTTGAAACAAGACCCATTCCTTTATGGAAAGACGTTGCTGGAAAGTTCCACCACAGATGAAAGCCAGAGTTCTTTTTTTTTTTTTCCCCGGGGAGGGAAGGACCAATGCAGGGCTGAGGGGTGCAGGGCATGGCTGAAGGGGGCTGCACTGCCTTCCCTGACATTTTTGCATCTGCGTGATCGCTCTTGGCTGATAAGGCAAGGCTCTGACCTTGCCCTCAGATCTTCCACAGTGAAACTGTTGGCCATTTACATGGTGCCCTTCCTGCCGTGGACTTACCTAGGAGCCAAAAAGCGTGGACGTCATGATTTCAGAAGCAACAATTCAAGATGTATTGCACATCAGATCCTATCGACAGCAGCCCCTCATGGCCCACACAAATAGTTCATTGCAGCTGTGTCCTGGCTGAGTGTTTGTTTATTGGACAAGAGAAAGGTAGAGTCAAGAAGCAGGAGAATCACGTCAGGACGATATTGGAGTCAAGTAGATTGACTGCCTGGAGTGACATCCCTGGCTGGAGCTGCTGGGTCAGAGACCTTGGAACATCTGAGGCATGGACGTGGAGCCCCTGTATCGATTTTAAATTCAATTCCAGGTTTTAGTGCAATTAAAAGTTACTGCAAGGTTTTGAAAAGAGAAATGGCATGATCAAATTATTAGAGCAGTATGATTTTTATTTTAATTAGGACAGACTCCAGGGACCAGGGAGATGAGAGGATTGGCAAGTGAGGTAATTCACCAACGAAATAAGCTCAGGAGCCAGGAAGGGCCTTCTGAAATCGACAAATTAAAGCTGCAGTGTTGTCTGACATTATAGACAAGCGCTTGTTTTTTCTTCTTCATTAATTTTATCTGATTCAGTTACCTTGTTATTTCTGACAGACTTGGATCACCAGCTTGATTAATGACTTCTTTTCTGTTTATAAACACCAAAATGATATCATTTCATAAATATATGTCTTCGTATAAGGTCATGGTTTAGGCAAAGTGGAGAAGCTGAATTATTTCTCTATCCTACTTCGAAAAGAAAGAATTCTTTTTTTTTTTTTTTAACTTTCTCATCATCAGCCCTAGTCCTTTCAGGGGATTTTAGCTTGAAATCTGAATGTGCTTACCAGCTGGGAAAAATTTGACATTTACTTGATTTTGTCCCTTGGAAGTAAAAAGAATTGGCAGCCTTATTAAACAACAAGTCTGCTTATTTATTTCTTCAACCCCTCCCCAGGTTGCAGGCTCTTTTCTAAGCTCTGATAGACCTCGAATCAGTTTTCTAAAGGTAATTTCCCAAAGTGCTGCCTCCAGCCCTAGAAAATGCCACGTAGGTGCCTGGGCTTATAAAGGCTGAGAAAGCCATTTTGGGTGCATTTGCAGCTTTTTCTGTGGTTCTGGGTGGTAACGCCCGATTGCCAACGCTATTCTTTACTTCTTCTGGGAAGAGCCATAATTGTCCTTGGCTGGGTTGACACAAAGGCCTCCGAAAACTACGAAGCTTGATCCCTCTAGTGTTCTTCTGTGAAGACTACAGTGCAGTAAGCTGGATGGAAAATAGCCACCAAGCACCCAGACAACAGCTCCTGAAGCCAATCTGCTTCAAAATGACATTAATAAAATGAGCTACAATGACAATCCCATGTGCTGTATGTAGAGTCTTTACAAAAGAAAATGCCGGCGCCTTCCTGCAATTCACGTATGTATTGCAGGTCTGCAATTGCTTAACACTGCTGGGGGATACACGGCATTGAGAATTATCTGGACAAATAATAAACAATTTGAATAACATTGGCCAGAGTTATCAGCAGTGCGGAGGCGATGTAAACATGCCTCGTTTCCAGCAATGGTTAGGATTGTCTGACTCTATTCATAGGCTTTTTTCCTGGTCATAAAAGGAGAAGAGATTTCATATATTTTTACATTCCTTTTCTGATGCTCCCTGATGTTCAATAAAAAGAGTATGCTATCTCCTCATGTTTTTCTTTGACATTTTCGTCTACATTCAGGCATTTATTAAACTGCTATTCTATTTCAGGCACTGAAGATACAGAAATGATAAGATAGAGTCACTTCCCTCAATAAACCGCATAATCACACTGGGAACCAGACTCGGTACCACAATAGAGGTATAGGCAACGCTCTCTGGACATCAGGGAAATTATGTCAATTATTGATGTTCGTTAGTAAGGAGAAGAGATTTACACTGAGCTTTGGGATTTACACTGATGCTCAGGGACTGGAGTCCCCTTAGTGGTGACAATTCACAGATTGGCATGGTTGACTGATCTCCAGTTCTCGGATCATTTGGCCAGCACCACCTCCCACGGAAAGCTGTGACTTAGTAGCGGGTGATCCTTGTTGCTCTGCAGCCTTGGATTCTCCCACAAAGTCCCTCTGGGTTAGACCAGTGTCCCTTCTGGTGGCTTCTACTCTTAATGTTAACTAAAAAAATAGCTACCCTGTGGAAATGCCAGTTTTCAACTTAAATGAACGTGAAATAAGATCCAGAAGCCTCATTCGGGTGTTTGGACTGCCACGCTGGCAGAAAGGAGAACTGCAAAAGCAAAAGTGACTGAAATCATGAGAGAATGCACAGAGCCACTGAGTGGCAGGGAACAGAGCCTCACTGTGGGTGTTGGGCTGCATGTAGTGATTTCTAGGAGCCCATCCAGGGGTGGGCGCTGTGGCGTACCAGGTAAAGTGGCTGCCTCCAGTGCCGGCATCCTGGGTTCAAGTCCCAGCTGCTCCACTTCTGATCCAGCTCGCTGCTATGGCCTGGGAAAGCAGTGGAAGGTGACCCAAGTCCTTGGGCCCCTGCACCCATGTGGAGACCCAGAGGAAGCTCCTGACTCCTGGCTTCAGATCAGCCCAGCTCTGGCCATTGCAGCCATTTGGGGAGTGAAGTAGCGGGTGGAAGACCTCTCTTTCTCTCTCTCTCCTCTTCTTCCTCCCTCCCTCTGCCTCTCTGTAACTCTAACTTGCAAATAAATAAATAAATCTTCTAAAAAAAAAGAAAATTAGGAATTAAAACAAAAAAAGGGCCCATCCAGATCTCAGAGTCCAGGGGTCAATTTCCTGAATTGTTATGAAAAGGACTGATTGTCTCACAGAGCCTAGGTTCTGCAGAGACGCTGAGAGCCTCCCACACTGGCATTTCCATCTGAGGTTGCCCAACAAGCGTTCTATAGAAAAGCCTCCAGTGGACATAATAGTAAAAGGGATATTGATTTGGAAGTTCACTGGGAGACACTGAGCCAGTTTTCCAAGGCTCTGACTTCGACTCTCTTGGAGTACAGTTTAGTACCTTGAGATCATGTGGCTCCCTTTGCAAGATGTTTCATCTGCAGTTAATGTATTTACATTTTATGTGCACATGCAAAACCAACTCATAGTCATAACAGCTGAAAGCATATTAAAGGTCTGAATAAATTGTAGGATGCAAGACTATGTGTAATTTAGTATGAATTTCAACATAGTCAAAAAGCTATATTTTATGGGCAAATAAAGAATATTATTATCATTAGTTTGGAGAGAGTTTACTATTTCAGGAGCTCCCTGTTATTATGACAACAACATGATTTAATAGCAAAAGCACCAGAATGTACAAAGAATGGAGTGACTCAAGCGTAAAGTGCCACGGGAGGCAATGTTGAGCCAGTCAATAAATAGGAGAGGTGAGGATTAGAGATTCAAATTGAGCATGCTTAGTCCTGGTTCTAGTAGTTGTTTGACTACCAGAGCTTCTCTTGCAAAACATTTCTTTGGACTTAGAGTGGGCATTGGTATGTTGAGATTGCACTGTGTTTTCAGCTTTTTCACTCTTGCATTAAATACTCATTGTTGCGTTCATCCCACAGGTATAAGATATTTTATGCATGTTCTCAGAACAAATGCAGCCCCAAGTCAAATTGATAATCAAAATTCTAAATGTTTAAAATCTATAATTTTTCATGAACTTATGCATTGATTATGGAATTTGTATAGAGAATGAGAAAATGTATACTATGAAATGGGGAAAAAATTCATTATGTTCTTGAAGTCAAAGGATATATTACCACCTGAAGTTCCCTAGGATCTACAGACTTCTGTAGATGAATGAGAGTACATCAAATTCTATAGATTGATTTATTTACATTAATTATGTTGGACTTGAGCACCTTCAGAGTGCTCTTCATTCTTTACTTTTTATTTGAGAGGAACACATACACACATGTACAGATTCAGAGAGGGAGTGAGAGGAAAGAGAGAGAGAGAGTTAGTTCGCCAAATGCCTGCAACAGCTGGGACTGCCACAGCCTCCCAGGGTCTGCATTAACAGGAAGCTGGATTAAGGAGCTGGAGCCAAGAACTGAACCCAAGTTATCTAACATGGGATGTAGGAAACGTAACCATTACACTAACTACTTGACTTTCTAGCAACTATTTTATTCTCTCTCTCTCTCTCTCTCTCTCTCTCTCTCTGTGTGTGTGTGTGTGTGTGTATGTGTGTGCTTATTTATAGGTAACAGAGAGAGATTGCTCCCATCCACAGATTCAGTTCTCAAATTCCCTCAATGGCTGAGGCTGGACTGTGCTAAAGCCTGGGACCAGGAGAGTAATCCAGGTCTTCCACATGATGACAGGAACCCAGTTACTTGAGCCATCACTGCTGTCTGTCAAGGTCTACATTAGCAGGAAGCTGGAGTTGGGAGCTGGAGCTGGGTATTGAGACGAGGCAGTCTGGTATGGAACATGGGCATCTTAATTCTAGACCACACCCACCCCTCCCTGTCTGCCATTTGTGAAGGGGTAAGCTGCTGCTGTACTTTCCACACCACAGTCTCTCCTTCCCCCTCTCTCTGCTTTGCCCTGCCTGATAGTTGCCATCTAGTGATGTTAACACTTTCCGAGGTACATGAGCTACCATGTGCAGCACTGCTAATTTTTACTGGATATTGACACAGGTTCTTCAGTGTCTTCCAGATGGCAAATCTAGGTAGCAGAGGAGGGAAGGGAGGAAAGAAAGATTTTCTTTCTGATTTTGTTTCCTGGCTGAAAGCGCTGCCTATGCCTTGGTGTGTTATCAGGTAAAGCACTGTTTGAAGGTCTTAATTCTAGCTCTTTCTCACCAAGATTCAGACTTATCTAAATACACAGGAAAAAGATCCAAAGATCAGAATTATTTTCTTCCAAATACATGAAGTTTTCATTTTTTAAGAAAGTTAAACATGTACGAGCCAGCGCCATGGCTCACTAGGCTAATCCTCTGCCTTGCGGCGCCGGCACACCAGGTTCTAGTCCCCGTCGGGGCGCCGGATTCTGTCCCGGTTGCCCCTCTGCCAGGCCAGCTCTCTGCTGTGGCCCGGGAAGGCAGTGGAGGAAGGCCCAAGTGCTCGGGCCCTGCACCCCATGGGAGACCAGGAGAAGCACCTGGCTCCTGCCATCGGATCAGCGCAGTGCGCTGGCCGCAGCGCGCTGGCCGTGGCGGCCATTGGAGGATGAACCAATGGCAAAGCAAAGGAAGACCTTTCTCTCTGTCTCTCTCTCTCTCACTGTCCACTCTGCCTGTCAAAAAAAAATGTATGAATTTTACTTAAGAAACAAGAGAATTATCCATAACTCAAAGTTCTGGACCTTAGAATTATGTTCAAAGACTGAAAACAGGGAAATGCGAAGTCAGTTTACAGTTCTAAGTTAGCAATTTTATCAATTATTGATTGATATGTATCCCACTTTTAGATACAGAAGATTTGATGGCATCTGTGATAATTAGAGAGAAACCAACGTTAAAAATGAAGGATGAAGTCCAAAGAAAAGGATAGTAGATAGAGTGCTTGGGGGAGAAATGAAAGTAATTTACTCTGCTAAAAAGGAATTAAGAAAGACTAATGGGAAAAGACCTTGTCACTGAGGGAAATGAGAGGGACTGAGGCACTGTTCACATCACTAGGTAGTTCTCTGTCTTTATTTTCCATGGCACTATATTGTTAAATTCTGTGAGATCTTTGATAGCTCACCTCGAGGGCAAGACTAAGAAATCCAATTACTTTTCTAGATGCTACAGTGATGGCCAACTAAACTGTGGCCCTTGGGGACAGTATTTGTATCCTTTGACAGCAATTAATGAAACCAATAAATCAATTAGTTAAATTAAATTAAGGTCCACCCAGCTGTTTCCACAGCCTAGCCATGTGTAACTAAATGTGATTATAAGGGTGCCCTTGACATGAAACGGATGCAATTCAAGTGATCTTTGCTGTCTTTATGACCTTAATGTTCCCCTCTTTATAAAATTATAGTCATTCTACCTTTGTCTTGACTCTCTATTGGATGAACTTTGCCTGAGGGAAGAGTTCTTGATAGAGGCTATAGAAACACTCTTTGTAATGCTGAGTGATAACTGATAACGTCAGTGACCACTTCTTTCTATTTATTCTTTTTCTTGGATTTAATATACCTCATTTTTTTTCCCAAAATAATCATTGTGTCCATATCAATTTCCACATTGGGAGGAAGCTTTGCTCCTCCTTGACCATGGGAACCTCCAACTTCCACCTCCCTCTTTGGGGTGATTCTGATGACCCTTCTTCCCTCACTGGAATATGTGGGTCCTCTGGACTCATATCATTTCTCTGTTTCACAAAGAAATCAGTGGTCTCTCTCGCCTCCTCTTCTTTCCCACCCCCTCCCACAGCAGCAGTCTCCTCCAGCCACTCTTCTGCACATTATCAATCTGCCACAGCAGCTGTCCCCATCACTAAACCCAGAGTGCCTTTCCCCATCCTTGATCCTTACCTGGATTTCTCTGCAGACCCAGACACTGTAGACAAACCACTGCTTCCTGAGCTGCTTTGAGACTGGCCATGCTGCTTCCTCAAATCCTCCTTCCTTCTCTAAATATGTATTCTGTATCCCCTTCATTCATTCTTACATCCACCGATTCCTTTGGCATATGCACTAAATATTTATTGAGTATCCACTTGGAAGGTCTAGAGTATAAAGACAAATAAGACTTGCCATTGAGCAGCTCAGTGGATGGATGGCCAAGGAGGTAGAGGGGTACAGATAGCTCTAGTGGGGATGAATTGTAATAAAATCTCTAACTACAAGAGTGTATAACGAGGGGCTGGCACTGTGGTGTAGCAGGTAAAGCCACCTGCTGCAGTGCCGGAGTCCCATATAGGTGCTGATTCAAGTCCCAGCTGCTCCACTTCTGATCCAGCTCTCTGCTATGCTCTGGGAAAGCAGTGGAAAATGGCCCAAGTCCTTGGGCCCCTGCACCTGCGTGGGAGACCCAGAAGAGGCTCCAGGCTCCTGGCTTCAGATCAGCCCAGCTCCAGCCATGGCAGCCATTTGGGGAGTAAACAAGCAGATGAAAGACTTCTCCCCCTCTCTCTGCCTCTCTGTAACTATGCCTTTCAAATTAATAAATAAATCTTTTAATAAAAAAGAGTGTATAACAATGCTCCAAAAAGTTCATAGAAAATGGGAAAGATGTTTATTTTGGTGCAAAATGTTTTAAAATTCATTTATAGATGAGGTCTTCCAAAGATCCATTAGGGTAAAAAAATGCATAGACTTCAAAATTTTTTGCACCAAAATAAAACTAAATGTTATTTATTCATTAAATCATTCATTAATTTATTTGAAAGAAGAGAGGCAGGGAAATAGGTCTTTTATCTGCTGATTCATTCCCAAACCTCCTGCAACAGTTGGAGCTGGGCCAGGCTGAAACCAAGAAGCAGGAACTCCATCTGTATCTCCTGCCTGAGTGGCAGGGACTCAAGTACTTGAGCCATCACCTACCGACTCCCAGGATGCACATTCACAGGAAGCTGGAACTGGAAGCAGAGCTGGGACTTCCATAAAGGATGTGGGCACCCAAACAGCATCTTCACTGCCTGCCCCTAAACCTAGCTTTTACTCCCCTTTCCACAAACTTTTTGAAGTCTCCTCATACAAGATGAAGATAGTGATTTTGCCCGGACTGGCAACAGAAGGACAACACAAGTGACATCTATGTTGAATGACCAGAGTTGGAATAAGAAAAGAGCCATTTGAAACACAGAGTCGTATGTATAGAGACCAAGAATGATGAAGGTCCATGATCTGATACAGAGCCTGGTGACTTGAAGAATATTGACTGTGGAAGATAACGTTGAAAAGGTAGATTGAGAGCAGACTGAAGAACTTTGGAAGCTGGAGAGCTTAGACTTTTCCACTAGGGATGTGAGGCTTTGATTTTTGAGCCGGTTCATCCGTTCCTATGTGAGCTGCAAAAGACACTTGTCAGCTGTGTGGCAAATGGAAAGTAGTTAGCAGGCCCATTTAGAAGCTCATTCCAATGGTCTGGGACAGAAATGATTAGTTCCTGAACCAGGATAGCTGCCTTGGGAATAAACATTAGACATCCTATGCAGGAAAAATGGGTAAAAGATAGTGTAGATTTGATGTTCAGGATTGAGGATAGAGAAAAAAATTTAAAGATAACTTTAATATTTCTGAAATAACTTTCAGAGCGCATCATAAGCCTCTGCAAACTTTTCAATAGTTTCTCACTATCTCAAGGCAGTATTGAAGTAGTTTCTTATCAATCAACATTCTTTTGATTACAAGTAAAGTAAATCAGTTCTGGCTGGTCAGACCAAAGGGGAAAGCACAGTGGAAGGATTCTGTGGTATCTCATAAAGCTCAACAGAGATTTGAACAGTCTAGCATCGTGAAGGGCAGAAATTAAAGTGGTGCCAGACACCTCAGAACAAGGAAGTTGAGATGAGTTAGTGCACACAGTCCAGGCTCTGAGGTCCTCATTCAGATCTGCCCACTTGAGCAGCTGTTCCCCCAGCTTCATTTAACCATGACTGTGTCATTCTGGCCACAAGAAGCCATATTTTTGTGTGTCAAGGTTGGCATCTCCAAAAACCAGGGGCCCGTGTGGGTGGGGCAGATATCCAATCAGAGGGGACTTCTGTGTGTTCTGAGCTGTTCTGAGTGATGGACTCACCTGAGAATCCGATGAAAGCCATTGGCTGTTTTCTCAGAAGAGACACACAATGATAGAAACACATACGGGTGTCACCGACCCCTGGAAAGTCACACACAAAGCCAGGTTAAGAAACTTGTGTCTAAAGAATTTAGCTTGTATGTCTCGGCTTGACTTTCCAAAGCCTTCATGATTCACTTTCTAAAGAGCTCCTCACCATTCCTACACTCTGCATTTCTCCCTTCAAACACTCATGGTTAAAAACAAATTACTATCCCAACTCTGAACCTTTTATCATGCTACTTCTTCTCTTTGAAAGGCACGTCCACATTCTCTTGTTGCCAGTCTACTCATCCTTGAATGGTGCAACTGAAAATCTCTCCCTTTATGAAGTCTTGCTTGACTCATCCATCAACACGGGGATGCTGTCTCCTTTCCTCTTGTCACTTATCATAAAAACTTCACACTTATTTTTCTCCTGACACTTACTACTTTCTTCTTTGTATTAGAGTTCTTATATATTTTATCTCTTCTCTTAGATTCTAAATCCTTGGGAACAGGAACCAGGAGCCGGGTGTTCTTTAGCTTTGTGTTTGTCCCTCTGTGGTCTGTTCAAGTGCAGGACACTCAAAACGTGCTTGTAGAATGAATGAAAGGCGATGGTCTGGGAGAGAAAGGGCCCCTATCTAATTTTATCCAGCTTGTATCTTTGTAAGTTCCTTTTTTCAAGGGAATGGGTCCTTTTCTTATTATCCTTTTTATTATACTCCTTTTCTTGGTCATAACGTTTTATCTCTGCTTCCCTCTTGGCAAATTCTGTTGTGTGTGTGTGTTTTTAATTTTCCCTTGGAGATAACATCCCTCCTTTCAGCCTTTTAAACTTACTATTAATTTGAATGACTTTCTCATTTCCATTTGTTCCAAAACCCACAGCTTTACTTGGCCTTCATTATTGCTGAAGGAAAACTCCGATCAATTGAAGAGGGGCCCTCTCTTCACTGAAATGCATTGTTTTCAGATGCATCCAATGGGAGCTGTAAAATCACAGAGAAGACAATGGCTGATATTTATATTTTACACAGTGGCGTCTCACTCATCTCCACTCTGCCGTAATATTTTCACTTCCTTAAAAATGATAGATGTAGGTGTCTAGATGTTCCCACGAACAGATCTAAATTCACTTCAGCTGAATGAGAGAGACCTTTTCTTGGTCTGGAGTGCAAAATCACAGTCACAAAATGGCCCGATGGGAGCTTTTCCCCGTGTGGACCGTGTTCTGGTGGAATTGGAATTTGGGGGGACGGGCTCACCATGCTCTGCATGGAAGAACAGCATCCTCTGCTGGTGACAGGGTCTCTGAGGCTAGAGCGTGTGAGTGGGAAGAGTCAACAACGCTTTGCAAAACTGTTGTCTTAGTGGCACAAGGTTGGGACTCAGGTGGATTTCAGATGCTCACTTCCCAGGAGATAACCCAAACCGAGTTCACCCCATGCCATTGAAAACCAGCGATAAATCTTCCCTGCCTTCTTCTCCTCTTCCCCCAGACTCTCCTAACTGTTAAGGATTGCTCTGATTCTTAGCCTACTTGGGAATCCTTTCTATGTACAGTTTTTTGCTAAGGTTTCATGGCAATTTCTGCCTGTTGGTTGAAAGGGAGCGACTTGTGTCATTGCCTTCAGATGTTTCACCAGAAGCACAGTAGCTGGGGTTATTGGGACTTACCCATGGCTGCTTTATGAGTGAAGCTCTCTGGTAGGATATGTCTTCTTGGTATTTTCAAACCCTTGGCTGGGGTCCACAACTATCTATCATTAAATGAAATTTCCATCTGTAGCAAATATGTGTGAAAATGAGTGTATCTTATGTTTATGATAAAAATGTGGTGCTTGACATTTTCTCCTGTCTCATAAAGTCCATGTTGGCTCAGCTTGCCTTCTGATACTTTGGGTGCCTGAAGGTGAACTAGCTCACCCCAAATTACTACCTTTACCATGTTGTCTTGCAAAGACAGGAGAGGAAGAAAAGTGAGGTAGGGTGAGGGACAAATAAGCCATGGGCGGGTGTACTGACTGACTTTTATAAGATTTATGCATTGCAAAATCTCATTCATCTCTGTATTTGTTAGCTGCACAGAGTTCATTGTCATGACCAATAAGTGTTCCAGAGTAACCTGCTGTATGAAGGAAAAGGAAGACAGGAGGATGGTCCACAAGTCCTGTCTACACAAATGTCCCCAGGAAGTCCCGTTCAGCACAATATTTCTTTACTGTGTTTCAAGAGCTGTGATCTGTGCTGTCACTTTCCCTCTTTAGCTCATTTAGAATTAAAGAAGATCCCAACATCATAACATGACATTCCCTAAATTTCATATTTTTTGTTATTTAAAATAAAATTTAAAACTTTTTACAGGCATAAGATCATATGCATTTATTGAGTATCATGTGATGTTTGGTTTCATGTTTCATACTGGTTTTAATGTAAGGTATTTTTTCTTAAGAATAAAATGCCCCCCTTTTTTTTTCTCCAGGAGGCCCCAAACAGATCTGAACCAAATCAGGATTTATCCAAAATTTTCTTTCCTTTAGTTTCATGGAGAAGATTAATATTTAGTAATTAGCATACACACACATTTTTTTGCCTTACAACCACAACTACATCCAGTTACAGTTCTATATTCTAATTTCTTTATGATGGGGCAATTAGCATTAAACCATCTTTGAGCTTATTATGATTACAATGGCTGCTATAATCATAGTTAGTCATAACTATAATTATCATCACAAATATATTGGCTATTAAAGTAAATTTTAATAACTCACTCTATCATTACTATAATTGTTATTGTTTACTTTTTACCTTCTTATTGGGGAAGCAATAATGAATAATTGACAGAGAAATGGAAATATGACTCACAATGCACAGAACAGGAAATACCGTTCCTGTACTAAAAGATTAGGACTGAAGTTTACTTACAAGTTTGGCATTTGAAACTAAACACATTCTTCTTGAGATTACCTGTTTTGTAAATAAGGTTGAGTTCTTTAAGCTACCCTTGGCCACAAAATCCCCATCAACTGTAACATGGATGAACACAAAGCTAACAGATCAAGCAAGAATACGGAGATCTGGACAGCATCAAGCCATGCAATGCAAGACAGAGAAAGGGGTTTTCCTTCCTGGAAGCAAGGCTGGACATAGATAAAATTTCACGACAGTAAAGCTGTCTCTCACCTGCTGCTTTTTGCATCCCGCTTATCCTCAACCAAGCCCACTGTGGTGGACTCCCATCCACCAGTAATTCCAAGATGGTGGGAAATGGCCACTATGTTTCCACTCAGGCTCACTGCACAGAGGACATAACTGTGGACCTTGCAAATAGGCCTGCTTCTGTCTATGCCCCAGGAAGCTGTCAGTGACTGACCTGCCCACGTCGGGAAGCCGTGTCTCTGCCTCATCTGGCTCCCAGAATCTGAGAGTGCCAAGTGTTTGGGACTGCACTTCCTCCAGTTGTAGTAATGTATTGTGGGTGTCAAGGAAGTCTGGTGGTTAGTAGCCTTTTGTGTCCCTGTTTCTTCTTCACTCTTGTGATCAGCAATCGTTTCCTCAGTCTCTCCTACAGCTGCCCTCTACTGGCCATTCTTAGTATCACAGTTTACTGTAGGCTTCTCTCTTGACTGAACTATTTTGGTGTTTTCCATACCCATTTTCCCCCACCTATATAACTCCTGATTTTGTTTCCCCAAACACATTTGTTGATCATATACTCTTTCTACAACACCCCAGCTTAAAAAAACTTGCAAGTTTCTTTTGCCCATATAATAAAGTCCACATATTAAAACGAGAGTCTCCAAGATCCAGTCTTGGGCTCCTCTTGGAGAGCTGTCTCCCAGTACGTTGTCCTGTGGTGTCTACCTCAGTGACTTGGTTCTTTGAGCATAGCACACACTTTCACATCTTTTTATATTTCCTTATGTTGCTCCCTAATCTAGGAATGCTTCCCCCTAATTTTCCTGCCAAATGCTTTCTAAATTTTAAAGATAAAATTTAAATTGCTTTCATGAAATATTTCCCAATTTCTCCCATCCTTCACCTTTAAGTTAAGGTTAATGTCTCCTTCCCTTGTTCTTTAGTTATAAATCTCCAGTAGTGATAACTTAAGCATGTATTTATAGGTCACCTGCTATTTGTCAGGCACTGTTACACATGTGTGGAGGATAAACTGCACAGGCAGGGACTCTGCTTCCAAGGAGCTCATATTCTTGTATTTTGGCTTGAGGAACTACAATAATAGATTAGTCACTTACTTGGGAAAGACAGTGAGGGGAACAGGCTTGGATGTAAAAATCAAGAACTTGGTTGTTGGGTTAAGTCTGAAAGGTCACTTGTACAAACTGAGGACTATAATGAATAACAATACATTGAATTCTTTGACAGTTCCTAACCAAAGATTTCAAGTGTTCTCACCACAAAAAAAGGATAAGAATTTGAGGCAAGGCATGTATCAATTTAGCTCCAGTGATCCATTCTACAATGTACACATTTTTCCTTTTATTTTTAAAATTTATTTCATTTATTTGAAAGGCAGATACACACACACATCTTCTGTCCTCTGGTTCACTAAAACCCAGGCACTGTGATATGAGATGCTACACCAAACACCTGTCTCCAACATTGTATACATTTTTGAAAACATTGTGTTGTGTGAATAATCTTCATCAATTAAAGTAAAATAAATGATTAAAAATAAATCAGTTTTTTACCTTTTGAATGTGGAATGCTATTGGATATATGTGCAGAGGCATGACGTAGGTAGATGAAGGTGGATTTAACACACAGGGGAAAAGGCTTCTGTTTGGGAGTTGACAAATAGATACAACTGTAAGTTACTTCAAATGTACCTTGAATAGGATCTCCTGAGAGAGAATGGGAAGGAGACGAAGTAGAGGCAGCAAGAACAGACATATAACAGTTATCCACTGCAGAGGGAGTTATCCACTGTAGGGGAGACGTGCCCAGGGCCTGGTGTCTTGGTACATTCAGTGGTAATGATGGTGGGGGCAGTAGAAATTCTCAACTTTGACGCAAGCTCAGTTGAGAATGAGTGATACGGTAAAGCTTAGAGATTTGAGGAGAGGATGGCATGAGTGAACTAATGATCCAGGAAAAGAGGAGGCAATCATCTCTCTACTTGTTCTCAAGTCTGTTTCCCTCAGTTGAACTCCCTCATTGAGCTTCTAGCAGGGGTCTTTCCAGGGAAAGGGCTTGGAAAACATTGGCTGCTTTGATTGCTTGGAAGCTCTTGGTCCTAGAATTCCAGTGGTGAGGGAATCAGTGCTTCCAGATTTTCATGGAGGCCTTGGGTGACCAGACTACACTCCCTTTTTAAAGTTGCTCACAATCCCTTCCATTTTTCGAGTTTAAATTTTTAAAAACCTTTTTGTTTGTATTTACTTGAAGGGAGGGAGAGAATGAAAGTTTTTATCCACTATTTGAATCCCAAAATGACGGCAGCAGAACCCAAGAACTCGACCCACTGCTTGTTGCCTCCTGGGATGCACGTTCACAGGAAACTGGATTTAATAGAAGAGCTGGGATTCTAACTCAGACACTTCAATATGGGATGTGGGTGTCCCAAACAGCAAAAGCCTGTCCCGTCTTTCTGCATTTTAAATTAGGAATTAAACATGCTTGCATCTGAGCCATATTTTGCAAAAATATGTTTCTGTTGACATCAGATAAGAGTGGAGTCGTGAAATACAACTCTTTAAAGGATCAGCCACGCTTCCAAAAAGGCTCTTTGTTGTGAGACTTGCTACCAGATGGGAAATTCTAGGCTTGGGATGTTCACAGTATTCCCGTGATTGTAGAAAAATAGCTTCATTTTGTGTAAGCAAAATGAACATATATATGTAAAACATGATGACATTGCAAGTAGATATGCAAATAAGAATGGGAAAACATAGTTAAGTTGCTTATGGATTACAGAAATGGAAATGGAAAAAGATTGCTTGTTAATTAACCAGAGCATGTCTAGAAATTTCCATCTCTAATGCTTAAGTTCCCAGCGTGAGTTCAGGAGCAGGGCTGGCACACAGAAGAAATAGTCAATGCAGTCCTGACTCTCAAAGGTACTACAGTCTTGGGGAGAAGTGGTGTTTGCTCTGAAGTCTTGGGAAACTGCTAACTGGTGTAAGGAGTGAAGGCAGCCATCAGGAAAGCAATAGAAGTCTGGTCTAGAGTTGGAGCATTTAGGACAGGCTTCCTGGAAGAGATGGCTTTTATACATTGGAGAACTCAGTTCTCTGAGTTTAACTTTTTCTTGGAGGGCTTGGCTTTGGTGAAGTGGGGACTTCCTGGCTTTCATCTCCTATGGGGCTGGGTTTGCTCTCCAAGTAATTTTCTATGTGTGAATGATGTTCCTTAACTGAAGTATTTACAATTCAACAGACACACATTTAGAACCTACCAGGTATATGCTTCCAAAAGGAAGCCAAAAATGGTTTTTAATACACCTACCACAGAGGTTTCCATTTCTACTTCCTGAACTGTATGTGGATACTTCAAAACCTTCACAGGCACATGGAATCAAACGATAATTATTTTGGTGCAAAAAAATCGAAATGACTGCATAGTCTTTTTCATAATGTGCATCTCCATGAACTTTTCGAAGACCCCTTGCATGTTGTTAGTCCTTTCTTTTCTCCAGGAAAAATGTCTTTTTAGTGGATTAATGGAAGATCCATGAAGTGTTGACCCAGCCAGGAAGGCTGTCATGCTGCTGCTTGGTGGTGAAGGTAGTCTGCGGAGCATGCACAGGGAGTATTTGTTTTGAATTGAGAGTCCAGGCAGCAGGTGGATTTCCTTCCCAAACAGCTTGCTCTTCCTCCTCCCACTTCGAACTATGCTAATAGGGGAAGAGTTCCACCTGCAGTAGATTCTGGGCTTCCACACACGGAAGGATGACGGGCGACTGCTCCACTCCATTCGGCAGGTGTTTATCAGGAGCCAACTGTGTGCCAGGCATCATACAGATATAGAGGATGAATGACACTGGCAAAGCCCTGTCCCCAAGAAATCTGCTTTCTGTGGCTTCCCTACATGACTGATCATGCCTTGGCTATAAATGTGCTGTATTTGGGGGACCCTGCACATTGGCTGAAGTCAAGATTCTGGGGGTGGGGAAGACAGCAAGCAGCAGCCTTCAGGAATTCTGCCTGACCGAGCCTGGCTCCTGTCTGTGCGATGTTCCAACTTCCAGAGTTGATCCATGGACCCCCTCTTATTCCAGCAGAGAGAACAATCTAGTTGAGACTATTTTTATTTTAATGTCTAACCCTACTGTATCCAAATGAATTAATACAGACACAGGGCAGGGTTGCTTGGAGAAGAGGCAGAGGGCATTCTGAAGCTGCGAGACTCAGATTTTGTTTAAATGATGTATTGTTCAGGCATTCATCAGATGACAATATGAGAAATGATTTTCCTGCCTCTGCTGTCAGGTGGTCTGATTCACTGAGATTGGGAGGGGGTGGGGATGGGGGAGCCTATTGGGAGAGTACTGAACTATGAATGCACTGGTTTCTCTGGAATCAAGTGCAAAAATGAAATCTGATTTTATGTTTATTCAGCCGCTGGGAAGGAACACAGCTGTCACAATAATCCATTAGAGATGGACATTTGACTTGAATGCTTTCTCCCTCTGGGAGCTGGGACTTGAAATGGGGGCTTCTCCCTGGCTGGTCCCTTGCCTTAAGCCCTTCTCTCCATGGGTGGGGTCAGTTCCCCAGCAGAGAATAAAATTGTGGGTGCCTGGACTGTCACCAAGGGAGGTGGGAGAGGGACACAGTTTAGGGGACATGAATCTTTTTTTTTTTTTTAAGGCAAGAGCCAGCTGATTGCAGCCAGTCTTTCAATTCATCTCATTAAAAAAAGATACTGCTACATTAGAAAACAACTCATTTATAAATATAAAAGTGAAAATGGCTTCTGAAGACAAAAAAGTGCTCTTGCTTGAGTGGAGGCAAACAGGTGTGCAGAGGTCCAGGATCTGTGGCTGGGACTTCTGCCCCTGCACACAGAAAGACAGGAGGGGCCGGTGTTTTGGCTTCGTGGGTTAAGCTGACACCTGTGATGCTGGCATCCCTTACGGGCACTGTTTTGAGATCCTGCTGCTCTACTTCTGACCCAGCTCTCTGCTAATGCTCCAGGGAAAGAAGCGGAAGATGACCCAAGCACTTGGGCCCCAGTACCCATGTGCGGGATCCAGAGGAACCTCCTGGCTCTTGGCTCTTGGCTTTGGATTGGCCTAGCTCTGGCCATTGCAGACATTTGGGGAGTGAACCAGTGGATGGAAGATCTCTCCTTCCCATCCCCCTCCCCTCCCCGTCCCACCCCTCCCCTCCCCTCCCTTCCTCTTTCCTTCCCTTCCTTTCTTTCTCCCTCCCCTCTCTGTAACTCTTTCAAATAAGTAGTTAAATTAAATCTTAAAAAAAAAGGGAAAGTCATTTAATCTGCTTGGGAAAAACAACAACAACAAAACCAAAACAGTAACAAAAAACACACTATGCTTATTTTTGGCTTTTTCTACAAACTTAATCTTGGGGCCAGCGCTGTGCGGCGCTAGCATCCCATGAGTGCTGCCCTGAGCAGTGCAGATACCTCAGGCCTGGAGACTGTGTTGGAGCAGTGTTCTACAGACTGAAGATGCATGTTTGGAAGGTAGCATGGCACAGAGGCTTTTGGTGAAGTTTTTAGCTAGGGAAGAATTTCTTGAACAAAATTGCAGGTGACAGTTCAATACAAACAAATGGTTACGGCGGAGCTGTTTGTGTTGGAGCTGTAGGGGAAGGTTTTGGATCCTGGTCAGTTGCTGTTTGTCCTCCCACTCCCTCTTGCCAAACCCTTGCAGGTCACCCCAGAGCACTGTTGCAGTTGGTAGGGTCTCATCGTGGGAGTGGGCAGATCCGGGTTGGGATTTTGGCTTTTCCTCTTCCTGGTTGTGGAATGTGGCAGTTCTTGGAATTTTCTGAGGGTCCTTTTTCTTGTCTCAAGAGGTTGTGAGGGCAAGTCTGATCTTTTCATTTCTCAGATGAAGGATTGACGCCTGGCAAGGCTGCGAGCCCAGCAGAAGGCCACCCAGAAAACAGAGACCAGGCCTGGGACCCAGCCCAGTCCTCCTGCAAAGCTATTCCACTCCACTGCTTTATAATTTCCTGTTCAAATTGAAATTTTTCAAGCCAAACCGCACTTTAAAAAACCAGCTGTCTAGATGTCACTTGTGATTTTTTTTTTATTTCCTGGAGCAATAAAGGAGTGAAAACTTGCAAACGTATGGAAGCAGCAGTTGCCACCCTTGAACTTGCAACGCTGGGGAAGTCCAATCTTCCTTGCTCCCCTTCAGACTTCTTCCATCTGCGTCTCGCTTCTATCTCTGGAGTGAGGGGGGAGATGAAAACAAGCAAACAAAACCCCCTGACTCACCAGGCTTGCTCAGAAGAGAAGGATATTTTTCAGTGGGGGATTAGCAGCCAACCTGAGTGTGAGGTTGGAGAAAACACTCCCATTGCATGGGGCTGGGCACCAGCCCAGCTGGCCTGTGACTACTGTCACTTCTTTTTTTTTTTTTTTTTTTTTTTTTAATTTTTGACAGGCAGAGTGGACAGTGAGAGAGAGAGACAGAGAGAGAAAGGTCTTCCTTTGCCGTTGGTTCACCCTCCAATGGCCGCCACTGCAGCCGGCGCACTGCGCTGATCCGATGGCAGGAGCCAGGATCCAGGTGCTTTTCCTGGTCTCCCATGGGGTGCAGGGCCCAAGCACCTGGGCCATCCTCCACTGCACTCCCTGGCCATAGCAGAGAGCTGGCCTGGAAGAGGGGCAACCGGGACAGAATCCGGCGCCCCAACCGGGTCTAGAACCCGGTGTGCCGGCGCCGCAAGGTGGAGGATTAGCCTATTGAGCCACGGCGCCGGCTGACTACTGTCACTTCTAACAAGCAAAGATGGACAGAAAAAGCAGAAAACCTAGTGGTTTCTAATAGTGAAAGGAGTTAAATGATTTCCATGTAGGATAAGCATGGATCACAGAGATTCTATGACTAAGAAAAGTCCGTGTTGTCACAGAGGCACTGGGGGACCTCCTGCTGTTCCCCTTTCTCTGTGACCAGGTGGGCATTTCGGTCCTAGTGTGGTTTTGGAAAATTTGTCACCACAGCAGCACCACCTTTTTTTTTTTTTTTTTTTTTTTTGACAAGCAGAGTTAGATAGTGAGAAAGAGAGACAGAGAGAAAGGTCTTCCTTCCATTGGTTCACCCCCGAAATGGCCACTACGGCCGACACGCTGCACCGATCTGAAGCCAGGAGCCAGTTGTTTCCTCCTGGTCTCCCATGCAGGTGCGGGGCCCAAGCGCTTGGGCCTTCCTCCACTGCCCTCCCAGGCCACAGCAGAGAGTTGGACTGGACGAGGAGCAGCCGGGACTAGAACCCGGCGCCCCAACAGGGTCTAGAACTCAGGTTACTGGTGCCGCAGGCAGAGGATTAGCCTAGTGAGCTGTGGCACCGGCCAGCAGCACCACTTGATTACAGGATTACATTGCTGTCTTCCTGATTGTGCACTAGCAGGAAGCTGGAGTCAGGAGCTGGAGCTGGGATTTGAACCCAGGTACTCTGATGTGGCAGCCAGGTGTCCTAATCAGTGCCATAACCACTATGCCAAGTGCCTACCCCAAATCAAGTGAGCTTTCATCTAAGGTTTTTGGGAAGCTTATGTTGGTTAAGGACCAAGAAACACAATAGGACCAGAACTTTCCAGGGAATGAGTGAAGAAGTAGATATTTGGAGTTTCAAATTGTGCTGACAAGAATTTTTTTTAAAGGAAAGGGTTTATTGGAGGACACCCAACAGGCTGGAGGGAAGGGCAAAGAAGGAGAAAGAGGGAGAAGGAGAGCGTAAGAGAGAGATCGAGAGAGAGAGAGAGGGAGAGAGATGAGGAGACAGAGAAAGAGAGAGACATATGTTCAGGAACAGGTCCTTTTAAAACTTTGCCAGGGGGTGGGCAGGAAAGTAGGAGCAGTGAATCCCATTTGGATGGGGTTGGAGCTTAACACCAGTGGTTGGGCCATGTGGCCACCTGGCTTTCAGCACTGGTGGCAGGGGCTAGAGCCTAGGGTGGTGTCAGGGTGTAGATCGCGCCATAGATAAGACTGCACTATTTTACTAACATTTCTCCCTTTTGTTTTTTATAAAGCAGGATTTGTATGGGATTACATTAGTCCCAAAAGTCCAGGAGGGGTAGAGGGACAATGATCTGTCTTTAGAGCTACTTCCTGGTGACATGGGGCAATGAGATTCTCTTTGCTGGCATAGGGTGATGCTTAAGCTGCTGTCTCCTGGGTGGGGAGCCGAGTATATCCCTGTAGCAGCATTTGGTTGCTTAAGGCCTTGGTTCGTTCCATTATCACCTGCTGTAAACACTTAAACAGACATGGTAGTATAAAAGACAGGGTGAGAATAACAACCAATGATCCTAAGAGTGGCATTAACCAGGTAATGAGAGGATTTCATAGAGGAGAGGAAATGAGGGGAGGGTCTCCGGATCATTGTGGGGACTGTTTGATGGATGTGGTTTAAAGCTGATCCCAACCAAGACTGGGAGAAAGGCCACTCAACTTTTGCAGGTAGAGGGATTTGTTTGTAGAGAAATTCTGAACAATCATGCAGCATTAAGTGGGGGAGAGGACCATCGATACACACAGTAGAGCCATTGATGTAAGAGTAGAGGCTATGATTGCAAAGGAATGAGGCCCCAAGTGGGCTAGACAGCATCTAGAACAAAGGACAGAGTCATTATTGGAGGACCTAAGAAAGGTGCTTTCTAAGCCACGACAAAGTTTCCTGATTGAGAGGCAAATAGAAATTGACATAAGGGGCCTGATGATATTCTGGTTGGCTTTAAGGCCTTGTAAGTTGTGAGGCCCAGACCTATCTCTTCACATGGGGTGCATCCTAAGGGAGGTGTGAACCTCTTGGGGAAGGCACCCTGTTGACTTCTATTACCCAGCTGGCCTGGGAGGAGAGCTGGCCAGGTAATCGCAGGTGGGAGCTCTAACAGTGAATTTACAGTTCTGCCTGCAATGTTGCTGACCCTACATGGCCGTCTCTCAGCAATGGTGGTCACCTTGGAAGCTGGGTTGAGTGAAGGGCTTTTCAGCTTGGAGCCAGCCAGATCTGTGGCTCTGACCTGGGTAGTCCTTCGACTCCAGGGCAGGTCCATTTCCAGTGATCCAACTCTCGGCTGGCAGAGCTGCCAGGGCTCTTCATAAGCTGACTTCTGCTGAAGCCCAGGCTTTCCACACTGACAAAATATTGAAGTTTGCTTTTCTCTATCCATCATCAAGATGGTTTAACCTCCCTTTGCTGTGTGCTGGCTGCATGGCAGTTGCCAGTTGTGTGGAAAGTCACCCTGAGTGCACCTTGTGCAGTCCCTTCAAATAGGCTAATGTTCAAACCATTTAAAACATTTTCTGAATGAATTTATAAATGAACAAAGAGACAGTTACCAGTGCAGAAAGGAACATGCACACCTACAGTCTTTGTTGTTTCTGCTGTGAGAACTACTCTGGTATGAAAACAAGGACTTTTCCCTGATGTGCAGTAGGGAGTTTTGTAGTATAAGCAAAGCAAAACAGAACTCCAAGGTCTGCCACCCACAAACTGTCCTACAAATGGGTGGCTCCATTATCTACATCCTTCGTTCCCCGAGAACATACTGATGACAAAGTTAAATTTGATGAAACTGACTGCTTTGGGGTTCACTATTTCACCGCAAGGACACCTTTTTTGTTTGTTTTTATGGCTACAATGATAGCTGCAAGTTGAAGTGAAAGGACTCCGCTCTTAATGCAGTTATTAGAAACAACCTTGTGGGCTGGCGCCGCGGCTCACTAGGCTAATCCTCCGCCTTGTGGCACTGGCACACCGGGTTCTAGTCCCAGTCGGGGCGCCGGATTCTGTCCTGGTTGCCCCTCTTCCAGGCCAGCTCTCTGCTATGGCCAGAGAATGCAGTGGAGGAAGGCCCAAGTGCTTGGGCCCTGCACCCCATGGGAGACCAGGAGAAGCACCTGGCTCCTGCCTTCGGATCAGCGCGGTGCGCTAGCCACGGCGGCCATTGAAGGGTGAACCAATGGCAAAAGAAGACCTTTCTCTCTGTCTCTCTCTCACTGTCCACTCTGCCTGTCAAAAAAAAAAAAAAACATCAACAACAACAACAACAAAAACTTTGTAGTAATTACTGCGTGGGTAGTAGTACTGATGCCTTTAACTACTCTTTCTGCAGCTATGAATCCATGAACTGTATACCTCCATCACTCCTGTTATTATTATGTCATGAATTGCACTGGTGCTGGGTGTCAGGGGCTGTAGGTGCATGACGTTTAATGCTTAAAGACCATTCTGTCAGGGGGTCGCTAGTACAATTATTTTCTAAAAGAGGAGAGGGAAGCTCAGACAAGTTACTGTAACCAAGCTAGCAAATTGCTGACCCCAAGCTGGATCTGCTCTGCATCTGGCTGCAGAAATTTTGCACCCTGCTGTCTGTAGCTCCAGGATCCCTACCTACATGGAACGCGCACAAGAGAACGACTTCCACCGGCTGTGCCGGAAGCCCAGAGGGTTGTCCAAAAATGGTCAGTTTCCCTTGTGTTCACTGACTGTGACTCGTGAATGCTTCAAACTTATCTTAAAGTCATTTCAAAGGCAATTGAGGGAGCATCTGTGGAGATTGCTTGGGGCCCCGCAGCCTGTTGCTGAATGCTCATTCAGTTCTATTCATGGATTTCCTAGCAACCGGCGCCTAGTGACGCACGGACTCAGTGAGCTTGCGTTATACTCATGAAGAGAAATTAAATCATTTGGATTTGATTATTAATATTTTTAGAAAGCCTCACTAGATTAGCTGTTGGAAAAGCGTTATCTGAGTTACTATCAGCAGCTGGTGTCCAACACATCTTTAGTCACTGAAGACTCATTTTCACAAATGCTCAGGTGAAAGACTATCTCCACTTAAATATTTTTGACAATTAAGGATTGAGTTGGGAAAGAAGGAAATGAAAAAGAGAAAGTTTGCTGTAGCAGCTTGTGATGTTGGCAAAGTTCTCCAACTTGAGAAAAACATGATATAAACGAGCAGGAGGCATCCTGATGAGAAAAGACAACACGCAGGAAATAAGACTTATTTGCATCAAAGACATATGGTGGACCCGAAGAACACAATTTTAACAAACTCATTACTACCAAGTCATTCTATATGGGTGAGGGTGCAATATTAGGGTTCACTGAATAGACTATATTATGAGGTTTAAAGAACATCTAGGTTTGTTCTGCATAATTCCAGTCAATCTAAGGTGGCACATCCCATGTTTTAGTGCATGCTTTATTGGACACAAAGTCAAATACACATGTGATCTGCAGTAGTGGTGTGAGTGGGGCCTGCACATGTAGTCAAACACATACAGGTGCATGCCCGTGCCATTTTTCTGACTGCTGAACTTTTCTTTATAGGAAGAACCTGTAAGGCATTGAGATTTCTTAAAGAAGCATATTTGGATTAGACAAGAAAATGGGCAGGATATATTTTATTTTTTTTTTATTTTTTATTTTTTATTTATTTTTTTTTTTAACAGTTAGAGTGGACAGTGAGAGAGAGAGACAGAGAGAAAGGTCTTCCTTTTGCCGTTGGTTCACCCTCCAATGGCCGCCGCGGCCAGCGCGCTGCGGCCGGCGCACCGCGCTGATCCGATGGCAGGAGCCAGGAGCCAGGTGCTTTTCCTGGTCTCCCATGGGGTGCAGGGCCCAAGCACCTGGGCCATCCTCCACTGCACTCCCTGGCCACAGCAGAGAGCTGGCCTGGAAGAGGGGCAACCGGGACAGAATCCGGCGCCCCAACCGGGACTAGAACCCGGTGTGCCGGCGCCGCTAGGTGGAGGATTAGCCTAATGAGCCGCGGCGCCGGCCGGGCAGGATATATTTTAAAGCAGTCAACTTGAGAGGTTGTCCATTAAACTCCCTGATTCTACTTTGTTTGGAATAGTTTTAAAACTTCAAATTTGGCCGGTGCCATGGCTCACTTGGCTAATCCTCCGCCTGCGGTGCCGGCACTCCAGGTTCTAGTTCTGGTTGGGGCACCGGATTCTGTCCCGGTTGCCCCTCTTCCAGTCCAGCTCTCTGCTGTGGCCCGGGAGTACAGTGGAGGATGGCCCAAGTGCTTGGGCTCTGCACCCACATGGGAGACCAGGAGGAAGCACCTGGCTCCCGGCTTCAGATCGGCACAGCACGCCGGCTGCAGTGTGCCGGCGTAGCGGCCACTTGGGGGATGAACCAACGGAAGGAAGATCTCTCTCTCTCTCTCTCTCGCTCTCTCTCTCTCTCTCTGTCTAACTCTGCCTGTCCAAAAAAGAAAAAAAAAAAAGAAAAGAAAAAAAACAAAACTCCAAGTTTAAAATTGCTTTTAATAATGCATTTGAAAACAAACACCATTGGTGTTGACAACTCTTCCATTTTTTTGTATTCTTTGATAATAAAAACCTGGTATTAGCCATCAACACTCCCGTTACCCACTACCAGATTTATAGATGGGAACTACTGCATGCATCTCAATATGAACTGAAATTGGAATAATGACATGATAATCTGAGAGATCTGTGCAATCATCCATGACCCTGGTGTGGAATTGTAAGCCATTAGAAGATTCTATTCATGTGGGCGAAGCTGCTTATAGGATCTCGTGATTAGTGTGGAGTGGTTCCAGGTATTATCAGGAACCAGAAAGATAAATTGAGGTTTTTCCCACAAATGCTTAAGACAGACACTGTCATTGGATACTTGGGACCAAAAAATTAAAGAACACATCCCATCAAGTCTCTATAAAAATTACCTATTTTTCCTCTGCTACAGCAACTTGTTTTTCATAGAAACAGTTTATATAAGTGAATATCAAAGTAATGATTACATATATGTATTTCCCATGCCTTAATGATGTCTAAAATAATATAGAGTATTATAATAAAATCTTTCTGAGGATAAATATGAAAGAGTGGTATTGGAAACTACTTATGCTAGAAAATACAAAAACTTTCCTGCTATCAGGATCACCAGGATATCATTGTGGGGTGTCTAGTGCCATATTCTGATGTGAACAAGCGTTTTTCAAGACTGACAAAAGGAAGCATTCTTGAGGTTTTTTTTTTGTGTGTGTAACTCACATTTAACCTCATCACACTGAATTTTTGCTATAAATTTTACAAAATATAGATCTTTTTTTCTTAAAAGTTATTTTTCATAGATATCATTGATTAAAGCAAGGGCAAAATGTAAAAACAAAATTCAACAAAGCAGCAAATTTCCTTAAGATAACCCCCAGATTTGACTTGTGCTCCAAGGCCTGGTGGACATGGGCCTTAGCCGGCTGGGTGTGCCAGCTACAAGGGCCAATATGCATACTGGCTAGAGAGAGCTACAGTTCATCAAAGCTTCTTGGTCATGGTGAGACAAGGGTGTGAGCTTCTCCTTCCCTGAATCTCACTGTCACCTCACCACTTTAGAAGCCTGATGTGTCTTTTGGATGCATAGTTGATTAAATATGCCCCATGGAGCCCCTCCACTGGAGCCCCTGTGCCCAGGGTGGCTATCACAGCCCTTACACTGCTTTTATTCAGGAGGATTCTGATTCTATGTGTCAGTTTTCCAGGTGAATTAATTTTTTTTTCACTTTTTAAAAAAATTTTAAAGCATTCTTTTTATTTTGATAAACTTAATTAACTTTAAAGAAGAACCCAAGAATGATACATCTTTTGAGAGTACTTAGACATAACTAAAACTTATGAGACATAGGAATGTGTTCCACTTAACACACTAAAATGAAGTAAATTTTTGAGAACAAGTTTTACTATTAGCTCTCATAATACAACTCTTTGAGGACAGAGGTCCTTCGTGGGATGTTAGTTCAGAGTGACTCCTGTTGTTAACAATTAACACTCTTAAGTATGATGTCAGTGACCACCTGAGACTCTTGACATAGGGTGCTTAGGTTATGGAAGCCTTTTGAATCTACAGACTCCTTCAGTATTTAGACAAGGCCATAAGCAAAGTGGAAGCTTTCTCCTCCCTTCAGAGAAAAGTATATCCTTCTTTGATGACCACTTCTTTCTACTGGGGTCTCACTCACAGAGGTCCTTCACGTAGGATACTTTTTTGCCACAGTGTCTTGGCTTTCCACACCTAAAATGCTCTCATGGGCCTTTTAGCCAGACTAGAATGCCTTAAGGGCTGTTCTGAGGTCAGAGTGCTACTTAAAGAGATTGTCATTCTATGAGTCTTCTGTATGGACTGCTTCCCATGTTGGAGCATTCACTGCTTTTTAATTCTATTATTATTACCAAACACTTAATCCTATTTATGTGATCACTTTAACACTTAAAATGCTATTTTTACCATCCAGCTTAAGGGGATTTGGGGGCCTCATGGAAAGTTTTTAAACTGTACCCTTAGAAGTAAGTCCATAGGAATGTATGCAGAGCTATATAGTTTTACAGTTACAAATTTCATACATTTCATAATTACAATTTTAGAAACACAGTGATTCTTCCCACCGTGCCCACCCATAGTCCCACCACTCTTCCTCCTTCCTCTTATTCCCACTCTTATTTTTCACTACTATGCATTTTCAATTAACTTTATACACATATGATTAACTCTGTGCTAAGTAAAGCGTTCAACAAATAGTATGAAAAAAAAAACAAAAAAACAAAAAAACAAACAAACAAAACCTGTTCCTCAACAGTCAAGACAAGGGCTGTTTAAAGTCATTTCTATGTGAATTAATTTCTACAAAAGCAAAAAGTTAAAAACCACTTCTTACAAAGAAGGGCTAATGTGGAGGACTCATTTGCTCTTATTGAAGAGTTTGGAATAAAAGTTTGCTTCTCTGTAGAAATGAGCAGATTTCAGACTTTCAAATACTTAATGCACTCTCCCAAGTCAGTGATTATGCAGGGATTGCATTTCAGTGTTAGTTTAACATTTCATATTAATAGCCACCTGTTGCCAGATGGGAAGGCAATGATGGTGTCCAGTGAAGTATGCCCTTACCAGTGCTGCACACGGTTCACAGGGCTGCTAAGGGAAAACAGACCTCTAAGTGTTTTCAGCAAAAATTAATTATTTTGGAATGAATGTGCCAGTTTTGTTCCAAGTGGCTAAATGTAAATAAGCTGAAAATAACATGTCTTTCCGGGGATTTTGTTGTTAGTGCAAATTCATATATATATATATATATATATATATAATCTATATTCATATATATTTACATCTGGTAAAAATACATATATATATGTATTTTTCAGGCTAAAACAAATTATAAAGAATAGCAACCCTCTTTGGCACATTGCCAGAAGGTCCCAGTGAAAGGCTGATCTCACATGGAATGTCATTTTGGATCTGAGCACCATAGAGTTTAACCTTTCAGCTGTTCGTATAGTTTTCCTTTGCCAGTCTGAATGGGAATTACTGAAATCTTGATACATTACTAAACAAGGGAGTCTAGGAGAAGGAGTGTAGCTGGTTTTGTTGATGGCAAGAGAAACTTAACCAGCATTTGCTAGCCACCACTGACCAAAGAAATTATTGGAAAGATGATAAAATCTAGGGTTTCTTCCAGTTGTAAAGTTTACATAGACCCTTTGAAAATACTTCTGTGTTTCAAAAAATCCCTTAGAATGACTGAGAATTTCAGGTCTTAATTTAGACTATATAAAACTCATTATCTTCTTGTCTTTTTATATGTGAAACCATCATTCATTTGAATATATCTTTTTAAAATAATTTTCATCCTTTAATCTTTACATTGTTGATATGCAGAAATTACTTCATTCCTTTTTACTCTGTGAATATCCAGAATTGTGTGGTCTTAAAGAATTCTAAAAGGAAATAATTTAATCAACAAAAAAAAGTAATGTGAGTTGCTATTTGTTATATAACTAGAATCTTTAATAACTTTTGATAATTCCTACAATGCTATTAAAAAGTTTTAATTATGGACTGGCGCCGTGGCTCACTTGGCTAATCCTCTGCCTGCGGCCCCGGCACCCCGGGTTCTAGTCCCGACTGGGGCGCTGGATTCTGTCCCAGTTGCTCCTCTTCCAGTCCGGCTCTCTGCTGTGGCCCAGGAAGGCAGTGGAGGATGGCACAAGTGCTTGGGCCCTGCACCTTCATGGGAGACCAGGAGGAAGCACCTGGCTCCTGGCTTTAGATCGGCTTAGCGTGCTGGCCGTAGCGGCCATTTGGGGGTTGAACTAACGGAAGGAAGACCTTTCTCTGGGTTAAGCTGCTACTTGTGATAGCAGCATCCCATATGAGTGCCAGTCTGGATGCTCTACTTCTGAACCAGCTCCCTGCTAATGTGCCTGAGAAAGCAGTAGAAGATGGCCCAAGCACTTGGGCCTCTGTCACCTAAGTAGGAGCCCAAGATGGAGTTCCAGGTTCCTGTCTTTGGTTTGACCCAACCCCAGCCATCGCAGCCATTTGGAGGAGTAAACCAGCAGATGGGTGATACTTCTCTCTCTCTCTCTCTCTATCTTTTTTAAAGATTTATTTTATTTATTTGCAAGACAGAGTTATAGAGAGAGGTAGAGACAGGGCAACCTGTCTACCTACCTGCCGCAGGAAGGTAGTCAGGGCTGGGCCAGACCAAAGCTAGGAGCCAAGAACTCCATCAGGGTCTTACTTGTGGGTGCCAGGGACCAACATACTTGAGCCATCACTGCTTCCCAGGTACACACTAGCAGGAAGCAGGATCAGGAGCTGAGTAGTCAGGCCTTAAAATAGGCACTCTGATATGGGACACTGTGTCCCAAGAGTTGGCAAAACACCCATAGCAAACATTAACTCTCCAATAAATACATGAAACTATTTCCTTGGGATACAATTCCCCAAACAGAAATACCAAGCAAAAAACTCTGGTTGTTTTCAGTAGGGTCTGCTTTGCATTATTTTGTAATCCATAGCAAATCTGTATTCTATTAGTGATATCCCTGTTTCTTCATAGTTCCATTAACTTGGGTTTTCCAATTTTTACTTATTTTCCTAATTCACCAGGTTGTTTGAAGACTGAAGTGAAGTATGGGATATGAAGCTGCTGCATCCAACTTAGTGGGGATGCTTGCTAAAAATTCAGAAAACTGGCTTCCTAGCAGCTGAACTAGGAGGGTCTTCAGTAGGCTTTAGAAATCCCCATGATGAACAAGCTTTCAGGGAAACTGAAGCATGATAGAACTTCAGGATCACTGTCTGAGAATTATCTTCATTTCTTTTTCTTTAATGGGAATTCCTTAGCATTTAACACCTTTTCCAAAAATGTACGACTTAGAGAAGACAAGTGTAGGTGGGCATGAGGAAGCAAGCTGTGCATCCCACCCTGAAGTTCAGTCTCTGGTTGACTTTGATGAAGTGTCGTAGTGTCACGCTGCTTTCATAGCCCGGTCTGCACCAGGTTTCTTCACAAAAACTAAGCAGGACTGTTGACATATCATGTGTGCCAGTGGTCAGGGTTGATATAAAAATGTTCAGAAAACATTTGCTAAATATTAAAAACTCAAATGTGCAGTCTTCTTATAAGATCGTTAGTCCCACCCTGAGTGACACACCCTTGCGACCTTATGATTGAGAAAGCCCTACCTTCAAATACCATCCCAAGGGCGGTTTGGGCTTCAGTATATGAATTTTGGGAAGTCTACTAGTCCCTCAAGCCACAGCAGTCCGTATCACTGTATCATGCCAGGTGGAAACTGTTCTCATGAGCACAAAGCCTGAGAAAAACCACATTATCTTCTATGTTTACATCTTGCATTATTATGTGCTTTAAATTTTTACTCTGATGTCTATGAGAGAGTTGAGTGAAAGCTTCAGTTTTGTGTTCTGGAGCCAAATCAAAAAGTGTGAAGCAATAGGCAACTATAAAAAAGTAAGGAACCATGTCCTTCTGGTCTGAGTTACAAAAGAGAAATTTCTGCCTAAAGCCTGGGAACTGAATTAAAAATTAGCATTAAAGAAAGTTAAATGCCAAATTCATGGCTTAAGGCTACTCATAGCATTTGATGATATTGGTCTAATTTGGGGTTGTGTTTGCAGCTATTACAGTGAGTGGAATAATAAGAACAATCAGAATAAGGGACTGATGAAGAATTGAAATAAAATGTTAATGAACAATTATTTGGAGGTCACAAGTAATGCTATTGTGATTTTCTAGAAACCATAGTATTTTATTATCTAGAAAGAACAAAAGTAGTTTTGAGTACTAACAAAATATGAGGTTTGAGTTCCACCAACACTGTATTCCTTGATAAATCACTAACTTCTCTGAGTTGTTTAATGTAAGATTTACCTTCCTTCCTTTCTATTATTGATAACTTACTAAATTTTCTTTTGTATCAGAAAGGCAGAAAGAGAGAAGAGAGGAGAGGAGAGGGGAGGAAAGGAGATGAGATGAAAGGAGAGGAGGGGAGGGGAGGGGAGAGTGGAGAGGGAAGGGAAGGGGAGGAAAGGAGATGAGAGGGGAGGAGGGGAGAGGAGAGGAGAGGAGGGGAGGAGAGAGAGGGGGAGGGAAGGGGAGGGAATGGGAGGAGAGGGGAGGGGAGAGGAGGGGAGGGGAAGAGAGGGAGATTCCATTTGTTAGTTCACTTCCCGAATGCCCACAATAGCTGGAGCTAGGCTAGGCCAAAACTGGGAGTAGGAACTCAATCCAGGTCTTCCATACAGGTGACAGAGACCTAAGTACTTGTGCCATCACCTGCTACCTCCCAGAGTATGCAGCAGCAGGAAGCTGGAATCAAGAATTGGAGACAGGACTTGAATCCAGGTACTTTGATATGGGATATGGTGTCTTAGGTAGAATTTTACTTGCTGGGCCAAATGCCTGCTCCCAAATTGTTTAGAGAGGATCTATATGTGCCCATTAAGGACACCATGGCTAAGGGGGAAAACTGAAAGCTAAAAAAAAAAACCCTTTCTCATAAGATAGGTTTAAATAAGATTTTACATGAGAAAGCATTTAAAAGTGTTCAACATCTTAAGTATATTAAGTGCTTCTCCCTTTGGAGTTAACTTCTGATTTTGGAATTAATGAGCCATGGGAGTTTTGTTCACAGGCTTATTAAAGGAAATAAGATTAGTGATTTAGATAAGTTAAAAACTGAGTTCATTAAACCAAATTATTTTCTATACTTCCTCAATCCTCTTCATGTTCAGAACAATAAAATAAACAAAGTAATAGTAGTTATATATTCTGAATTTTATAAAAAGTTGAAAATACACATAATTCAACCTTATTGTTTCCTGGGAAAGTTACCCCTCAAATGCAGGGAGCTGCAGAGAATCTGATGGTATGGTAGGCTGATAGCAAAAGGATCAAACGGTACAGAGTTTGCACTCCTGGCCACCTCCCTTGCACCACATCGATCGTGCGTCATCCAGGTACCACCATGCCAGTCACTGGGCTGTGGTTTCCTTGCACTGTGATGACGGTGATGCTGGAAACCCACGTCTCTTCCTACCTTGTCCCATGACTGCTCTGTAATTTCCTGATGCAGGACAATCTCGGACAAGAGAGTGTGATGGAACGACTGGAAGAAATCACCCTTTTCTGTTTCTTCTGCGAAGTCTCTTCTTCAGAAGGAGGAGGGAGGGACT
Source organism: Oryctolagus cuniculus (assembly GCF_051225735.1). Taxonomy (NCBI): domain Eukaryota; kingdom Metazoa; phylum Chordata; class Mammalia; order Lagomorpha; family Leporidae; genus Oryctolagus; species Oryctolagus cuniculus. Next base: position 78,166,233 of record NC_142882.1, read on the forward strand.
CTCTGTTTATTAATAAGTGTTTTCCACCAGTGCCTCCAGAGTGAATACCGCCTGTGATCACTAAAGCCAGTCACATCCATTCATCATCAGAACTTCTAAAGCATGTCTCTTCCTCAGAAACACAAAGATCACATTCCAAATGTGCATTGTAGAAGGCCTTCTTTCTCTCTCATAGTGGAGTTACTTGGAATTAAGAGCTCCATAAATTGAATTTTAAATTAAATGTGCCCACTTGTAATTGTTCCAGATGGGATTCCAGGCCTGAGATGGTTGATGCTGTGGCATGTTTACAAGGTGTGAGCTTGTAGAGGACCCACAAATACGTTATATAAACCCGTGTCTAGTTCCCACTAGTTTTGACAGTTCAGGGGCAATAAATATTTAATGGATTCATTTTAGAAAACTATGTTAGAAGCCTGCTGATCCCAGAGTTCCAGACTGTGAGACTGGCTTATTTACTGAGAGGGGTTGGATCATCTCTAATAGGTGAAAAGAGAAAACTGGAAAAAGTAGAACTTTCTGTTAGCTTTTTACACCCAGGTGCTGATGAAAGAAAACCTTTCTGTAGAAGAATTCCATTTTAGGCAAACACCCTTGTTATTGATAGCAGTCTCACGTGAATGACTCAGTGGGTTTCTCTGAGCATTTAGTTTGTTTCTATCCCAGAGGATTTTGAGGATTTTATCCCTGATACTTCCCTCTGCATTTTATCTGCTAGAAATATTAGAGTCCGAATCCATGGCATACTTTTCCAAAATTTACCAGACTTTATGACTTACTTGGTACACTAGTGCCACTCCTAATTCTATTTTTTCTTCTTTAACTTTATCCAACTCATGCCATTTGATATGTTTTTCCTTGTTACATCATATATTTTAAAATGTTTTAAAGTTATTTTCTTGGAACAAAGTAGAGTACACGTAGCCAATAATTATTCATAGCAATGTTAGCAGAGTCAATGAAAGCATAGGAAATGACAAATACTAATGTTGAAAATCCAAGTGCCATTCGGTAATCATAAAATAGATTACTTCAGGCTTCAGTTCAGAAGCATAAAGTCCTGCTGGCTCTAGGTTCAGTTAATTTTAAAGCACAAGAAAAGCCCTGGCTAAGACAAGGCTGTGTGAAGGAGTGAGGTATTCCTCTATATGGTTTGTAAACATCTCTATTCGGAGAACAGTGGGAACTCAATCCTCTTTAGACAATGCCTGGGGGCTGCAAAACTTTCTCTCTTGACAATTGCTGCTTTTGAAGATGATGGGGCCAGGCCCCAAGCTGGGAATTACTAGTTTGCTCCAGTCCAGCCATGCCAGTGGTTTAGCTATTGAAGTACTTGGATTGGCAGTGTTTGGTGGCGATGTCTTGTCCTTGTAGTACCTTCTGGCCCTCTTGGCCATCCTCCTACGTCTGTAGGCTCTGCCTGCATTCTGCCAGCTAACAGGTTAATGCTTGGCATAACAGATGTCTTTTGGTATCCTGCTCCATTCTTATCGGTTAATGTCGCCATGTAATGACAAACTATTTTGACTCTGATCCCTAGGCCAAGTCTGCACATACAAGCCAAAATAGAATCTTAGAAAACTAACTAGTAAATTGGAATACCAAAATGGCAAAACAAAAATCTGGGCTCTCCCTACTTCAAAAAGGGCTGAAGATTTGTAGGGGAATATAAATGATTTCTAATAAAACCTTCAAACAGCCAGTTAACTGATAAGTAAGCATTTTTGACTTCTTCCTATGCCTTTGTGTGCAAACCATTTAGAATCTATAAAGAAATGTAATATCTGCATGAGAATGTGACAATATGCCTGTGACAAGATAATTGCAACACAGTCAAGGAATATATGTACAGATTTCAGGAGTGAAAAAAGGTGAAATATATCATTCTGGCTTTTCCTTACACCAAGTAATTATTTTTGGTTCAGAAGATAACTGTTATTTGGAAATTTCCTACAGTATGAACACTATAAGAATCTTGGAAAAGGCCAACTAGACTTGTATCAAAAATTTGTATCCAGAACCCTGAAATGCAGTGTAAAGCCAGTGATGTGGGGAAAACATATTAAGGATTAGAGTCAAGAAAAGGGACAGCCAAAAATACCCTTGCTGGTTCTCAGCTCTCTGTGTTTTTATTCTTACTCTTCTTTTTCTATTTTATACTTGATGAGAAATTGAGATTCTTTGGCTACCTTTGGAAATCATTGACCAAAGTTTTACACAAATACAATATTGAGCAAGGCAATCTCAGAGCAGCTTTAGATTAGAATATTTGAAAAATTAGAGTATTAGAAAGCTTTCAGTTCCCAAGGCTTTTTTATTTTGCGTATCAGCTCATTCACCCCTTTTCCTTTCTAATTGATCAACTATAATGTAGTAACTCAAGAGAAAATAATTGGCCCCTCAACTCTGCATCATTAAATTCTTAAAATTAACACCTTGCCTCTCCCATTGCCTTTGGTGTATCTGAGGAGAGCCCACTACACTCATCAATTAACATTTGCATCTTATCTTTCAGGCATCTTGAAGACTGATTTTAGGGTAGTCAATGTGATTCTGCAGCAGATGGGTCTCTGGTTGCTTTGGGGCTGTATTATTAAGCCTAGCATACATGATTCCCCAATACACAGCCTGCCTTAGTGTTTCTGATTGTTTCCAGAAGCATTGAGCTGTAGGGTTTGGGCAAGAATCTTTTTTTTAACTTTTATTTAATGAATATAAATTTACAAAGTACAGCTTATGTGTTACAATGGCTTCCCCCCCATAACTTCCCTCCCACCCACAACTCTCCCTTCTCCCGCTCCCTCTCCCCTCCCATTCACATCAAGATTCATTTTTAATTAACTTTATATACAGAAGATCGATTTAACATATATTAAGTAAAGATTTCAACAGTTTGCACCCACACAGAAACACAAAGTATAACATACTGTTTGAGTACAAGTTACAACATTAATTCACAATGTACAACACATTAAGGACAGAGATCCTATATGAGGAGTAAGTGCACAGTGACTCCTGTTGTTGACTTAACAATTTGACACTCTTGTTTATGGCGTCAGTAATCACCCTAGGCTCTTGTCATGAATTGCCAAAGCTATGGAGGCCTTTTGAGTTCGCCGACTCTGATCATATTTAGACAAGGTCATAGTCGAAGTGGAAGTTCTCTCCTCCCTTCAGAGAAAGGTACCTCCCTCTTTTATGAAGCCGTTCTTTCCACTGGGATCTCAATTGCAGAGATCTTTCATATAGGGTGTTTTTTTTTTTTTTTTTTTGCCAGAATGTCATGCCTAAAATACTCTCATGGGCTCTTCAGCCAGATCCAAGTGCCTTAAGGGCTGATTCTGAGGCCAGAGTGCTGTTTAGGACAGCTGCCATTCTGTGAGTCTGCTGTGTATCCCACTGAGCAAGAATCTTAAACTGAGTCTTCTCTACACTGTACCTGTTCACTCACCATCTTAGTCCAGAATTGGCTATTGAGGTTTCTTCTGGAAAAAGAAGTTGAGTTTGGCCGTGTTGTCATGTCTGGGTTTAGTTCTCTTGGGACTTTGTAATATTTTAAGTTTTCTGCCACAGGACAGCTCTTCAAAGACTGAAGACAGTTGCATTTAAAGAAAACTGTAGATTCTTTTCCTCAGTTTCAGATTCAAACAATAGTCGTGGGCCTTCTGCCTTAGTATTTCTCATTCCGACTTACTCCTTTAGGACGCCAACTCCACCAGTGTTGCCACCTGTTCTCTCCTTTGTATACCTGTCAGGGCATTATCAGGAAAACACAAAACAATAGGCATCGTGAGATAATTTAATGTAAAAAGTGAATCCTGAGGCAGCACAGCTAAGGACTGCAGGAATCCCCTGCCTTTCTAGGACTCGGGACACCAATGGAATTCAGTGGGTGGGAGGGGCCTTGCAGAGCTGGATTCAGACCTCTGGGGAAGGGGTGCTGTCTGAACTGCTCTGGATCCTCAGGAGTCCAGGAGGAGCTGTGTGGGACTGGCCTGTAGACTTCTGTGGAGTGGTCGTAGGAAGGACCACACTCCGTTAGGTCTGACAGCAGGTGAGGGTGGCAGTGCCCTCTGGCACCAGGGCAGCAGAGGAAAAGGCCTGTGTTAAGCGGAGGCTCAGCACGTGAGTCTGAGGAGCTGGCTGCCTGGTGATCTTGCCCTGGGGCCTGGTGAGAACTTCCATTCTGAGAGTGTCTAAACTCACCAGGCAGGACCCAGCACAGAGCAGAACTAGCCTTTTCCCAAGGTAGCCCTAGTCGGCAGAACCAAAAAGAAGTCAACTGGCAAAGGAGAGATGTATTTTGCAAACTCTGAGCTCCCACTTCTCAAAGTTAGGAAAATCAGTCTTTAATAAAGAAGGAGGGATTTGGAATTGAGAGAAGATAGCCTAGAAAATAACTTGTAAAAAACTCAAACTTTTTGTTAAAAACTCAGGTAAAGATGGATCAATTTCAGTGAGACTTTCAAAGAAGGATTCCATTGCTAGTATGCATGTCTCTTTATTCATAGGCAGCCACGTGGTGAGAGTTGCCCCAGTCACCCAGTCATGCTTATTTATTTCACTTGAGTTTTATTATTTTTTTAGTTTAACTTTCCTGTAAATCAAATTGAAAATGATGAATTTGTTCTCTTGAGGTTTCTTTATGTCTGAAATGCATTCCTTCTAGTGTCTAATTTCATAGAATACAGCATATCAGTATAAAACTTTGCTAAAACTCAAATTGCCAAAATCGAGATGCAACAGACGAACTCACTAGGGAAGTTCAAGTTGAAGTAGCATTAACACCGCAGACCTCATTCAAAATTTTCTCTGTCGGAGTGGTAAGGATGAAAAGGAAAACATATTGATGGTTGAAATATTGCCTTTTCCCTTTTATGAAAGGTAGAAGAACACTGTTTCTTTAATATCCTTGATTTTCTCTTTCATGGTGGAGGAAAGCTCTAGCTATTAATTCATGCTTTGGGTAGGCAAGGGAGAGAAACCTTCACAATTCCCTAAAATTTTTTAGGTGTCTCTGGACTGAGGATCACTGAGATAGGTAAGAGGTGAAGAAAACAGCTTCCTGATCTTGAAAGTTGCTTTCTCAGAGCCAGCGCTGCGGCTCACTAGGCTAATCCTCTGCCTTGCGGCGCCGGCACACCGGGTTCTAGTCCCAGTCGGGGCGTCGGATTCTGTCCCGGTTGCCCCTCTTCCAGGCCAGCTCTCTGCTGTGGCCCGGGAGTGCAGTGGAGGATGGCCCAGGTGCTTGGGCCCTGCACCCCATGGGAGACCAGGAAAAGCACCTGGCTCCTGGCTCCTGCCATCGGATCAGCGTGGTGCGCCGGCCGCAGCACACTGGCCTTGGCGGCCATTGGAGGGTGAACCAACAGCAAAGGAAGACATTTCTCTCTGTCTCTCTCTCACTGTCCACTCTGCCTGTCCAAAAAAAAAAAAAAAAAAAAAAAAAAAGTTGCATTCTCTCTTTCCTACAAAGTGGAGAGCTCTGGTCTGGGGATTTATGCTGCCTGTTTCTATCCTGACTTTGCCATTAAAGGTTGCAATCTTTGCCAGTGTCTCTTTGCAGCTCAGGTTTCCCCCATGTGAAAGAAGAATATGGATAGTGATCTAAGTTTTCAATTTTAAGTTTTATTCATTTTATTTTTATTTGTTTGAAAGGCAGAGTGAGAGAGAAAGAGTTCTTCCATGCACTGGTTCACACCCCAAACCCTAAATGTGGTAAACAGCCAGAGCTGCACCAGGCTGAAGCCAGGTGCCTGGAACTGGATCCGGGTCTCCTGTGTGAGTGGCAGAAACCCAGGTGTGGAGCAGCAGCTGCTTCCTACCAGGCTGCACATTCTCAGGAAGCTGGAATCAGAAGGGGAGCCAGAGCTCTAGCCCAGCACTCTCACAGGGGATGTAGGTGTCCCAAGTGGCATCTTCATCACTGTACCACAATAACGCCCACCTCAGTCTAAGCAGAATAGACCACTCTAGAATGTTCTTGTTTTTCTTTCTCTTTTAGAAGTAGGGGCTTTGGAAAGGGGTAGGGGAGAGAACTATAATGCCTGGTTATATTTTTGTGTTAGGCTCCCTCTTCTTTCTGAGTTTCAGCAGACTATGGAATTGAAAATTAATGGGCCATTTTAGAGTCAGATCTTAGTTCCAGTTCCAATTCTGACTTGTAAGTTGTGATCTTAAAAGTTACAACTTATATTATGAAACATCTGTGAGACAAAGGACCCATTATGGGAAAAAAAAAAAAAGCGATAATAAAGCCTGACCCATGTCCTTCTTGGGAGACCACAAGTGAATCAATGTTTAGTCACCAATGTAAACCTCCTAAACAAAATATAAAACTAGTAAGATAGTTTTAATAATGTTGAAATAGTTCATTTCAATAATAGTGTTGCCATGTTATACTGGCATGCAATGAAGTCAAAGTTACACTTGCCCATTCACTCCAACGATGGCATCTGGCCAGTGCACATAGAGTGTAGCCCAAGGGGTGCAGAGAAACTGCTCTCTGTACTTTTGCCTGGGTTTCTGTGTGTAGCTGTGTGTGTGTGTGTGTGCATGAACACACACCTGTGATGAGAGAATGGTAAGGTGAGGTTTTTCACTCTTTTTTGTACATCTCCTAGTAATGTAAGAATTTTTAAAATTTATTTTTTATTTATTTGAAAAGCAGAGTTACACAGAGAGAAGTAGAGACAGAGAGAAAGAGAGAGAGAGAGAGAGGTGTCTTCCATCTGCTGGTTCAGTTGCCAAATGGCTGCAATGGCCTGAGCTGAGCTGATCTGAAGCCAGGAGCTTCTTCCAGGCCATCTTCCACTGCTTTCCCGGGTGCATTAGAAGGGAGCTGGATTGGAAGTAGAGCAGTCAGGAGTCGAACTGGTGGCCATATGGGATCTGGCACTGCAGGCCAGAGCTTTAACCTGCTGTGCCATGGTGCCAGCCCCAATATATAAGAATTTGTTGCTAAAACGGGTCTTTCTCTGCTGAATAACAAAAGATAAGTCCTAATTCCCTCCTTAAAGTCAGGCTTGCTCTTGATGTAGAATATGAGGCTGAGGAAAGAAGTGATGGATACTGTCCTTGAGATGAGTGAGGCATGGAAGAAACTGTGAGAGTTTGAGGGCATGAGGTTGATTCTACCCCTTCCAAATCTCAATTTCAAATCACACAAAATTGCAGGATGATTTAGTCATTTACTAATGTAGATTTGTTATAGTTAGCTATTTCTTCTTTAAAAATATCTAATAATAACCTATTTTAAAACTTTTAGAGAACCAAGGTCAAGAAAGCTTCAATGTCCTACTCCAGGATATACTTGGCATGGTGACACTTGGAGTGGACACTTTTTGTTGGTTTGACTTTCGGACTCCAAGGGCCTTAACCTGTGTGAGGGTCTTTGTGTCAGTTCCAGTTGCCTTTGTTTGGGACCCCTGTGCTCCCAGCACTTTGTACTTTGGCCCAACAGATGGTGTCACCCAACTGTGTCATCTGAGTCCACCCTGGCCAGGCTGGCCGAGGCTGAGGAGCAGCAGGTGCCTGGGTCAGAGTTGCTGTGCTGAAGAGGAGCCTGGGCTCCCTGTTTTCTCACGGGTGCCAGATCTCTTTCTCCCATCCCCGTTTATTCTGAACCCCTGAGCAGCTCAGCCCAGCAAGCTTGACAGGACCTGTCTTCCTAGCCTGTTAATTTCACAGCCGGATGAGTAGAAAGGTAATTTATATGGGTCAGTCCGATTTAAAATGCTGCTGTGTCTCCCGACGAGGTGGAATGAGAGGATTTAAAAGAATTATTAGCGTGGTCTGGAGCGGCCGTCTGTGCTCTCTTCGACACAGTCCTATACCTGTTCCATTTGGTGAATGTCCCACGTGGCCTCCACATGTTGACTGTGGATTACAACTCAGATGAGAAGCAAGCCACTGGGAGAAGATTTTTGTTTTCATTTATTTTTAATTAATTGCAAACTTCCTCTTTCATTTGGCTGGCCACGCTTCACAGATCCTGGTGACACAGGAGCTGTGCCAGCAGAGGAGCCACAGTGCCCAGAGGCTTAGAAGGACAAGCCAGCTGCTTTGTGCTCAGTCCTGGGGGAAGGCTTGAAGTAAACCTGCATGCTTGGAAGGCAGCTTCCCAAAGCACCCAGCAATGCTGCTGAAAGCCACGGCTCTCCTTCCTGGATTGCCTCCTTAAATGATAAGATATATAAACAGCAATGATCATTTCCAAAGCACACGTTTTAACTTTTAGTGGGCAACGAGAATGCCTAGAGGAGTTTTAAGGTAGAAATCCACAGAGATGTTTTCCTGCCCCTCAGGGACTCTCTGACATTCCTGGAGCAGGCAGGCTTGGACAGGAAAGAGATGTGGAACAGCAGGAAAGCCACAAACCAGAGACTTGGGACTCAGTCACATCTGCTTGCGTGTAGAGGGAACTGATGTGAGTGGCATCCCAGCTCGGCTGCTGAACAATTGTGTAATTGTGGGCAAAATTATTTAAGCACCTCCCACCCTTCCAATCTGCAGCTCCTTAACCTGCCGAATAGTTGTTATATGAAGCACTTTGCAGTCATATTTTACGTGGTTGCAATGATTGATATTATCTAACAGAAGGACAGGAGTTATCTAAATATTGAAGCCATGTGTCTTAAAATCTAAATTGCAGGATGAGCATTTGGCCTAACAGTTCAAATGCTGGGTAGGATGCCCATGTCCCATGTTGAAGTGCCTGGGTTTGATACCAGCTCTGGCTCCTGACTCCAGTTCTGTGCCAGGGGAGACCCTGGGGAAGCAACAATGCAAGTCAAGTAATTGGGCTCCTGCCATCCGTGTGGGAGCCTCTATTGAGTTTCCAGTGGTCAGCTTCTGCCCAGAGCTGGGCTACTGAAGACCTCTGGGGAGTGAACCGCTGGCTAAGATCACTGTCAGTCTGTTTCTGTCTGTTTGCCTCTCAAATGAATAACAAATAAAAATTTTAAAGATAAGATAAAATTTAAGTTGAAAGACTCTGTGTTCCAACAAAACTACCAATTAGGGTAATGAAAATACTGTCTGTCTATCAATACATAGAGAACAGGAAGATGTATAACAGCAGCAGCAGCAACATTATTTGAAATCTGAGCCCCCGAGGGAGAAGCACAGTTCTCTCTGTATCTAATAGCTGCAGAGAGAGCTAGAAACCTGCATGGGAGTGGGGAAGCTGCCCTGGGCCTGGGCGGAGCATGCTGGCTCCTGGGAAGTCAGATACTTGGGTGTTAACACCTAGATGGAGGTAGGAGGGGGGGCCACTGAGACTGCTTCCTGGAGCCGTGACCCTTCAGCCTTCTTCAGTATAAGCAGAAGATGTCCTGAAGACAATCCATTCTGGCAGGTAACAAGGAAATGCAGAAGTTGAGTAAACATGAAGCCATTTTTCCTAGAAATCTTTAGTCTTTGTCATTGTCTCATTGAGATCTTTTTTTAAACAAAAAATGTATTTATTTATTTTCCACTTATTTGAAAGATGGAGGCTGGGCCAGGCCAAATCCAGGAGCCATTAACTCAACCCCAGTCTCCTAAAGGGGTAACAGTGGCCCAAGTACTGGAGGCATCACCTGCTGCTTCCCAGAGTGTGAATTAGCAGGCAGCTGGAATTGGGAATAAAGCTGGGACTTGAACTCCATATGGGATGTGGGTGTCCCCAGAGGCTTTTTTTTTTTTTTTGACAGGCAGAGTGGACAGTGAGAGAGAGGGAGAGACAGAGAGAAAGGTCTTCCTTTTGCCGTTGGTTCACCCTCCAATGGCCGCCGCGGCCGGCGCGCTGCGGCCGGCGCACCGCGCTGATCCGATGGCAGGAGCCAGGAGCCAGGTGCTTTTCCTGGTCTCCCATGGGGTGCAGGGCCCAAGCACCTGGGCCATCCTCCACTGCACTCCCGGGCCACAGCAGAGGGCTGGCCTGGAAGAGGGGCAACCGGGACAGAATCCGGCGCCCCGACCGGGACTAGAACCCGGTGTGCCGGCGCCGCTAGGCGGAGGATTAGCCTAGTGAGCCGCGGCGCCGGCCCCAGAGGCTTTTTATTTATTTATTTATTTATTTTATTTTATTTTTTGACAGGCAGAGTGGACAGTGAGAGAGAGAGAGACAGAGAGAAAGGTCTTCCTTTGCCGTTGGTTCACCCTCCAATGGCCGCTGCGGCCGGTGCACCGCGCTGATCCGAAGGCAGGAGCCAGGTGCTTCTCCTGGTCTCCCATGGGGTGCAGGGCCCAAGCACTTGGGCCATCCTCCACTGCACTCCCTGGCCACAGCAGAGAGCTGGCCTGAACAGAATCCGGCGCCCCGACCGGGACTAGAACCTGGTGTGCCGGCGCTGCAAGGCGGAGGATTAGCCTAGTGAGCCGCGGTGCCGGCCCCCAGTGGCTTTTTAACCACAGCATCAAATGCCCACCCCGGAATCTGGAGTTTGAGTTTATAATTCCTGCTCTCTCATCCCAGAAATCCCAAGCCTAGACACTAAATGCAATTTGTTTGAAGAAGAGAAAGGAAGAGAATATAATTGAAAGGAGCAAAATTTAATCAAATAGAAAAAAAAAAGAGAGAGAGGCTGACACTGTGGCATAGTGGGCAAAGCCTGTGACACCAGCATCTCCTATGGGTGCCAGTTTGTGTCCTGGCTGCTCGACTTCCAATCCAGCACCCTGCTAATGGCTTGTGAAAGCAATGGAAGATGGCCCAAGTGTTTGGGTCCCTGCCACTCACATGGGACCTGGATGGAGCTCCTGGCTTTGGCCTGGCCCAATGCTACCTATTGCAGCCATCTGGGGAATGAACCAATGGATCAGAGATTTCTCTCTCTGTCCCTCCCTCTCTCTTTGTAACTCTTTCAAAATTAATAAATAAATCTTTAAGAAAGTAGGGGGAAAAGCCATGAATCAATGTCAATTAAATCAAACACAGGTTCTTTGGAAAGTTGAAACAGAGAGGCTGGCGCTGTGGCATAGCAGGTTAAGGCTGCCATCTGAGGTGCCGGTATCCCCTATGCGTGCCAGTTCAGGTCCTGGCTGCTCCACCTCCGATCCGGCTCTCTGCTGTGGCCTGAGAAGGCAGTGGAGGATGGTTCAAGTCCTTGGGCTCTTGCACCTGTGTGGGAGACCTAGGGGAGGCTCCTGGCTCCTGGCTCCTGGCCTTTGGATCGGTGCAGCTCCAGTCATTGCGGCCAGTTAGAGAGTGAACCAGTGGATGGAAGACCTTTCTCTCTCTCTCTCTCTTCCTCTCCTCTCTCTGTGTGGCTCTGACTGTCAAATAAATAAATCTTAAAACAAAAAAGAAAGTCAAAACAGGAAGATTTTGAGTAAGACTAAGGGAAAGGAGAAAGAACGTGGACATAGATAAATCATATGAGGAATCAAAAACACAGTTGTTGATTTAATGTGTGCATGATCAGAAACTATGCGGTGATACATTTGAAAGTTTTAATCACAAGAATAACATTCTAGAAAAGTAACTGAATTTACCAAAATGACGAAGAACAAACCAGGATAACTTTATGATTGTTAAAGAAGTTCAATCACTAGTAAAGTTAAACCCAGATGAAATTCATCACAGAGGGCTTTACAGGCAATTGCTACATACTTTAGAAAGAGATAATTCCTTTTTTAGACAGACTTGCTTAAGAAATAGGAGACACACTGTCACTTGTTCCACGAAGACAGTGGAAATGTTTTCAGAACTGCAGTGCCCAGAGGAGAACTGCTGACTGATTTCAAGTGATGTAAAATCATAAATAAAATATTAACAGAGCGAAATCCAACAATATGTTAAAACACATAGCATGATCAAGTGGGGTTTCATCTTAGAAGCACCAAGATGTTTAGACACTAGACAAATGTATTAATTTTATGCAGTATTATGAACAGATTGAAGATGAAAAAATGTAGTTATCTCAACAGATTCAGAAAAATTACTTGATAAAATTCAGTACTCATTCGGGGTATTAAAAAACACAAAGTAGTCCATGAATTCATACTAAATTTGGAAGAGTAAATTTGCTTGATATATAACCAAAAATTTACAACAAGTTTTGTACTTAATGGCAAACATTAGAAGCTCCAATTGAATCCTTTATGAATGATGGCTGCTGTCACTACTTTATTTAAATATGTACTGGAGGTTTTAAACAGTGTTGTAGCACTAAAACTTTTAAATGTGGGGGCCAGCGTTATGGCTCAGCTGGTTAAGATCCTGCTTAGGACATCTGCATCCCCTTTTGGAGTTCTGGCTTCTTTGATGCAGCTTCTAGTTAATGTTCCTGGGGGTAGCAGATGATGACTCAAGTACTTGAGTCCCTGCCACCCACGTGGTAGACCCAGATGGACCCCTTGTTGCCAGCCTCACCTCTTGCAGTCATTTGGGGAGTGAACCAGTAAATGAAAGGAAAAATAATCATTATTGCTGCTGGTGTGACTGTCTACATGGAACATTATAAGAAATATATGAACTATTAGTACTCACAATAGGTCGGCTAGATTTCTGCATACAAAATGAGAAGGTGAACTTCACACCTTCCCTAACATTAGTAAATATGCCTAGAGATAAATAACAAAATAAGTAAATTGCTTCTATGAAGACAGCCATGAAATTGAACTGCAAGACCTGAAAGAAGTGTTATATACATGGAAGGAAGACATATGCAGGCCGGCGCTGCGGCTCAATAGGCTAATCCTCCACCTAGCGGCGCCGACACACTGGGTTCTAGTCCCAGTTGGGGCACCGGATTCTGTCCCGGTTGCCCCTTTTCCAGGCCAGCTCTCTGCTGTGGCCCGGGAGTGCAGTGGAGGATGGCCCAAGTGCTTGGGCCCTGCACCCCATGAGAGACCAGGAGAAGCACCTGGCTGCTGCCATAGGATCAGCGCAGTGCGCCGGCCACAGCGCGCCGGCCGCGGCGGCCATTGGAGGGTGAACCAATGGCAAAGGAAGACCTTTCTCTCTGTCTCTCTCTCTCACTGTCCACTCTGCCTGTCAAAAAAAAAAAAAAAAAAGGACATATGCAAGGATTGCAAGACAATCTTAGAAGGATGGCAATTCTCTATTCATAAAATAAATTTAGTTTTAAAAAACGTTATCCAAGTTGACCCACAGTGTTACAAAAAAATGAAGAGGACTGAGAATGGCCCAAAGTACCTTTATAGAGAGAAGGAGCTACAGAAGGAGAAGGAGAATAAGAATAAGGGTAAGACTTGCTATCCGAGGTATTAGATGAAGCAGTGTTATTGACATGGGGTCAGACATAGATCAAGGGAGAAGAGCCCAGAGCCTAGGAGCAGATCCACCTCTATGTGGGAACTTCACATACAATGGAATGGCCTCATACATCCACGAGGGAGAGTCACTGAGCGGGAGACTGTGCTACAACAGCTGCTGTCTATGGAGAAAAGATTGTTAGACTTGGACTTGATGCCATTACAGGAAGTCAGAGTTGGTTCTTTATCTCACGATGATGAAGAATTACGATTTGGACAATGAAAGGGATGAGCAAGGCAAGTGAAAGTAGATTTTATTCAGAAACAGAGACTCCTGCTTGCCAGGAGAGGTCCCCAAGGGAGGGGTCTGTGAAGGTCTCAGTATTGAGAGCTTATACAGGGAGTGCATATGGATTGATCAGTTCTACACAGTTTCAGTACGTCAGGGGTCTGCTTTGTTTTTTTCCTATGTCTCTTGCACAGTGGTCATAGTTCCTGGCCATTTAATAAATGCTACCATATTGACCACTTGGGAGATGTGACAGTTGAGAAATAATGGGGACCTGACCAGTTAAGGCAGGTTATGCCCACCTGATCAGTTGTTAAGAAATTGAGACATGTAGCTTTGTGGTGTGTTCTGGTATGAGGCCAGAGCCTAGTTTCTCATAGCTCTACCTAAGGGTAGGGAACCCATTGTGTTCCCTATCAATGTTTTCATTTTTGGGGGGCAATGTTGTTTGTCTCATCAGTAGATGGCAGGTTTCATACAAACACCTGGTTCTTTATTCCCACAAGGCCCCTTCCAGTCTGTTAACTCTTCTAACTCCTCTGAGTACCACACACAAAAATAAACTTCCAGTCCATCGCACACTAAATGTAGAAAGAAAACTTGTAATATTCTCAAGAAATAATATAGACTAATATTTTATGATTGTAGGTAAGATACATTTCTTCAACAACAAATATAAGAGGAAATAATGATAACTTTGTCTTCTATGAATTAAAAACCAGTACATGACAAAATATTCTATAAATAAACCAAAAAAACCCTACACAGACAGAAAATATTTTCCATCTACATAATTGGCAAAGGAATAGTATGCAGAGTGCATAAAAATTTTAATAGATCAAAAAGGAAAAGCAAAACAACCCATTGGAAAATGGGAAATGGATATGAAAAAGAAGTTCCCAGAATAGGAAAGAGGAGGATTCCACAGATATATAAGGAGATAATCAACTAAACTAGCAACAGCCAAGGCTAGCCAGGGCAAAGCTTGAAGCCTGGAACTCCAGCTGAGTCTCCCACACAGGTGTCTAGCAGGAAGCTGGAATCAGGAATGGAGCTGAGACTTGGATCCAGGCAGCCTGACATGGGATGCAAGCCTCCTTGGTGGCATCTTAACCACTGAGTCAAATGCCTGTCCCTGACCATGCTTTTTTAAATTGAACATGCATTTTAGAGATGTTTGTGCTCTCTTCAACCTCATCGCAGCCCACCCAACTGGGAAGCACAGATACAAAGAAGTACCAGTGCCCTTGATGTTTTTCTGGAAAATTCGTGAACAGGGAGCCTGTGAGATAGGGGAACAAATGTTATTGGAGCCAGGAGTCCTGGCTTCTGCTTTCTATGCAAACTCCATTTCTTTCAACGCTGTCTTGTGGTTTATTTATCTTTAAAACGAAAGTGTTCACTTATCTCCAAATCCTTCCTAGTTCTCAGGTTTGGTGGTTTATGAAGTGTGTGAGTGAAGTCAGTCATAAAATGAAGTATGATTGGAATATAATAAATTGAGAAGAGCCAAAATGTTTCCCTCTCTCTTGTAACTCCTCTTCCTTGCTCACGGTCAGAGTGTCACCATTTTGGATTAAGGTAACGATGGCTGAGATTTGAAAGCCAATATTTTCCGAGAAAGATCTGTCATTCTTATTCACAGTGCTTTGTCAGAAGTGGATTTTGAAAGAAATAGGTTGGGGCTGCCATTGAGTAAAGCCACCGCCTGTGACTCTGGCATCCGATATGGGCACCTGTTTGTGTCTCTGCTGCTCCACTTCCAATCTAGTTCCTTGCTAATGCCTGTGAAAAAGCAGCAGAAGATGGCTCAAGTGTCTGGGCCCCTGACCCCTGGATGGAGTTCCAGACTCCTGTTTTGGCCTGGCTCAGCACTGACTGTTGTGGCCATTTGGGGAGTGAACCAACAGATGGAAGATTTCTGCATATATATATATATATGTATATATATGTATATATATGTATATATATGTATGTATATATATATACACACATACATACATACATACATGTTTGTCTCTTTCTCTAACTGACTTTAAAATAAATAAGTCTTTTTTTTTTTTTTTTTTGACAGGCAGAGTGGATAGTGAGAGAGAGAGACAGAGAAAGGTCTTCCTTTTGTTGTTGGTTCACCCTCCAATGGCCGCTGCGGCCGGCGCACCGTGCTGATCCAAAGGCAGGAGCCAGGTGCTTCTCCTGGTCTCCCATGGGGTGCAGGGCCCAAGCACTTGGGCCATCCTCCACTGCACTCCCTGGCCACAGCAGAGAGCTGGCCTGGAAGAGGGGCAACCGGGACAGAATCCGGCGCCTGACCGGGACTAGAACCCAGTGTGCTGGCGCCGCTAGGTGGAGGATTAGCCTAGTGAGCTGCGTCACCGTCCAATAAATAAGTCTTAAAAATGTAAAGAAGCAGGTTAGCTGGCATGCTCTCTGGAAGATTCTGTGAGCTGGGTCAAGGGTTGGAAGGAAGAAATCACTACTTAAGAGGAGATTCTTGACATTCAGAAGGATGCACAGGGCTCACTGTGTTCTTGGGAATGTGGATCCTGGATGGGGAAAGGGTGCTGGGAAGAAAATGGAAAAGATCAGAGACAAGCATCTCAACAGGCTTGAGAGAAGCTCCCAGAGTCACTTCTTCGATTCCAGCCAGTGAAGAACTGTTTCTCGGAGACAGAGGGAATCTGGAACATGTTAATGTGAATGCAGTGTTCTGAAATCTTTGGATCAGTGATAGGAATCCTATTTCCGCTTTGGGGTGAGTCTGGAGAGGAGCCATGAATCAAACTGCTGATGGCAACACACCCTTGATGCTGTCACTGCACCTGCCCAAGCCTCACGCTTCTGTTTGAATTACCTCAGGGTTACATTGGGGTTAAATGGAGAAGACAGTTCCAAAACTTCCACCATGAGCAATCTTTTACTGTGTAGGAAATTCTGAATTGGGTGGAAGTTTCCAACGATTCTATAGGAGAGATTTAAATGTAATTTTCTTGAGTCCTAATTGCTAATTATTTTAAACTCAGACCTCTAAATTAAACAGTCTCTACTTTGAAGGCTTTAGGGAGTTTAAAGCAGTTGCTGTCACCGAAAATGTGCTTAATATTTGTTCTCAGGAGTGGAATCTAATCAGCCACGTAAGAGTGGTGACCTCTGAAAGACAGCCAGGGGGTTCTACCTTAATTCAATTTAGAAGGCTGTGTCCACTTGAATGAGAAAGCACCTTTCATTGGCGTAAGTTTTGGAACTTAAAGTTCGGGAGATTTGAGGCTGACGTGACTGAACTATTTGGAAGATGTTTCAAAATTTATCTGTTGATAGGCTGACCTGGTCTGTTTTAATCAACTCAAAAAAAGAAATCAAATTTGGGGATTTAGGGATTGAGGCAGCACCCAGATTTTTTTCAGTTTGTGCCCTAAATGACGTTCAAAGTTGTACCAAGAGATGTATCCAAGGAAGCTCTGAATACAGATTTATGTATTCATTTCAGGGTTGGTTAGGGTTAGGGTTAGGGTTAGGGTTAGGGTTAGGGTTAGGGTTGGGTTTGGGGTTAGGGTTAGGGTTAGGGTTAGATAAAACCTGTAAGTAGAGTGCTTAGGATAATCACTGAATCTGTAAATACTGGATCTAAAAAGTCACTCTACCAAGCATACACTTTTCAGTACTTAATAAATCATAGCTTAGCCAAATGTTTTCAAATGTGAATCATTAACCCCTCTTTCCATTTAAGAAATGTCACACTAAAATTTAATTTTTCTGTATTCAAGTACCCCCAAAGAATTTTAGAATAAAATATTTGAGTTACTATAACAAGAGGTGGAATGGGATTTTATTTTTTTCTTTTTGAGTTGCAGAAAGTTCAACTCTGGGGAACAGGTCCTAGGTACTTAGAATTCTAAGTACAAGAACCTAACAGTTGCAGGGGCCAAATAGCTTTCGGCAGAAGCGGCAAGCCCTATCAATACAATGCCCTTGCCCAGTCTAAATAGAAGAGGATTTCGGAGGAGAGGAAAGGAGTTCCCCTTGGAGTTCAGTGCTCCTGAGGATGTTGGAGGCCACTCACATTTTGCTCCCCAGTTGGGCATTTGCTTAGGCAATTGGCTGATCACCTGCCCCTGTGCGATTGAAAGGAAACAGCAATTTAGGAGAGTGGCAACAGAAATTCCAGGTAAAGGGAGGGCTGGCGTTGAGCACACTCTGTAGTTGGCTCTGATACAGCATTTCTGATTCTAACAGTTGGTTAAAAAAAAAAAAAAAGCAGATGAGATTGGGTAGGGTGGGGAGTGCTGTAGCATTGCTAGACCTGCTGTGTTACCAGGAGTGAGAGGTGCTGGATCAGAGACCATCTGTCGGGCGTATTTTGGAAGTCACAGAGTTCCCGCACAATCTCATGGGAAATGGGCCCTGCCTGGGGACTCTGCTCGGACACTACTGGACATAAGCTGTGGGGTACTCTGGAGCTCACGCTCATCCTCCTTGAACTCAAGAGTCTTGGCCCACCTGAGGCAGAAAAGCAGGCCCTCCAGTCCATGGTGTTCTGTTGCTTTCACGTGGGAGACCCTCACCTTCCCATGGCCACGGTCCGACGTCAATCTGGCTCCATCTTTCTCACCATGGCAATAGGCCTTAACTGCTTTTTGTGCATCTAGCCTGGTTCTATCCCAGTGGGAAGGCAAATCTAGACAGATCACTCCCCGGATTAATGCTTTTCTGTGGGGGGCTGGTGTTGCGGTGCAGCAGGTTAAGCCACCACTTGTGATGTTGGCATCCCACATGGGTGCCAGTTCGAGTTCCTGCTGCTCGTCCTCCAATCCAGCTCCCTACTAATGTGTCTAGAAAAGCAGCAGAAGATGGCTCCAGCACTTGAGCCCCTGCCATCCACGTGGGAGACCCAGCCCAGCCCTGGTTGTCATGGCCATTTGGGGCGTGAACCAGTGCATGGAAGATTCTCTCTCTCTCTCTCTCTCTCTCTCTAATGAATAAATAAGTAAATATAAAAATAAAGCTCTTCTACTCTTCTGTGCCTTCCATGCAATTTCCTGGTCACCGTAGCCTTATCTTTTGAACACAGTGAATGTCTTTCAATGCTTCCACCTTGCTAAGGGCTCTCCTGATTTCTAGGCTTTCCCCGTATCATCCACTGTGCCACAAACGCTCTTCCCTTGGATGCTGTCCTCGTCCCCTCCCACCTGCATTTCTCACTTGACCTTCTCTTAGATTAAATGTTGCTTCCTCACAAAGCACCTAACCATTAATTCCTGCAACAGTTGCTGCTCCTTCCAGTGTGGGGGTGGAAACCTGCCTGTCTTAGTCATTACACTCTGCTGGCCTAGAGAACATACTTAATAGATATTTGCTGAAAGAATAAGAGTTAATTAGGGACCATTTAATCCTTGGGCACTAAAAAGATAAAGTTAGTTACCTTAATCAGATCAAAACTGGGCCTTCTGCCCACACCATATTAACATCTGACTCAGAGCAGATGCTAACATTATATCAAGATATCAACTAGAGAATAGTGAATATAATCCATCATTTTTCAAACAGCAAGCAGAAGCAAAAATCTTAGTGGCTGTAGTGGAATTTATCCTGACTGCCATGCCTCCCATACCTTCTCTTAGGTTAGGGATGGGGTCAGGGTCAGGGTCAGGGTCAGATAGTGTGCTAGTGTGTATTTCCCAGACTTTTCTGAAAAATCATCTGCTTGCTCTTAAGATTTTTTCCCCTGTGAACCAGGGAAAGCAAGCAGATTGGGCAGCCCTGTATTGAGGTCCACACTGAGAGGCCAGCTCATGAACTTTCTGATAGAAACTCAAGGCTTTCTATCACAATAATCTCACTGAAATCTTCTCCCCTACACTTCCTGGAGGGTTTACCTTAAACATTGTTTGGGGTGAGCATTTGATGTAGCATTGCATGAGCACCTGGGTACAAGTCCTGGCTCTACTTCTAATTCCTGCTTCCTGCTAATGTGCACCCTGGAAAGCAGCAAGGTCATGGCTCAGATGGTTGGGTCCCTGTTACCCACATGTAAGGCCTGGATTGAATTCCTGACTCCAAGTTTTGGCTTGGCCTAGTCCTAGTTGCAGGAATTTGGGGAGTTAGAGAATACAATTAGAGAATATATGTATATATATATATATATATATATATATATATCTTGCTTTCTCTCAGTCTGTCTCTGTCTCTTTCTCTGCCTTTCAAAGAAAAATACATAAATAAATCACTATATTTTTCACTAAAAGATTGGGTGTTTTGATGATTGTATTAATTTGCTAGGGATGCTGTAATAAGATCTCACTAATTGAGTGGCTTAAGCAACAGAGAATTGTCTCAGTTGTGCAGGCCAGACGTCCAATATCAGGTGTTAGAAGGCTTAGTTCCTTCCAGGGGCCATGCAAATTTGTTTCTTCCCAGCTTCTGGAGGTGCTTGATGGTCTCTTCATTCCTTGGGTTGTAGAATAAGCACCTCAATCTCTGCCTTCCTCTTCCTCTGCTGTTCTCTGTGTTGGCAGATTTCCTTATTTATAAGGATACCCATCATATTGAATTCTGGGCTCACTCTAATCCAACATGGCCGCATCTTACCTTAAATAATGATATCTACAGCAACCCTATATCCAAATCAGTTATTGTCTGAAATCTGGAAGTTTTAGGGAACATAACTCAACCTGTAACTCTTCGCAGAAACTTTTGCAAAAGTGAAAAATAGAATTTGTTGGAAAAGCATAAGGCAGTTGTGGAAGATCTCGGTATTGCAACTGCTCAGAAGCCTCTTCCAGGCACCACAGCTGGGAAGTGTAAATTCTGCTTCTTGGACTGACAATTCAAGCCCAGATTCAGAATCTGGGGGGAGCTACAACAACTGTCCAAGCATGGCCTGGGGTCACATGCTGTGGCTGCAAGTGGTGGTGCTGAGGTGGGGAGAAGAAATCTTGGCAGAGGAGTCTGTCTGGTTTCCATGGTGTGGGGGCAGGTCCTGGATTTATTGCGTAACAAGATCTGCACTCATGGGGAGATGAGGATGATTTTCCTACCTCCTTCCTCTTAATCTGGGATATGGGAATCTTATAGGGGGAAATGGATGGTGGTGGTTAGCCAGAAAGAGAAAGAAATCCTCCACCATTTTTTTTTGAAGAGGAAGTAAAAAGAGAAATATTTTCTTTGTGGTGTGGATATTAGAGCTTGCATAAGCCAAGTATGGTGCTGTTTAATGACCCTGTGTTTGCTTGGTGGTTCCCCTTCAGGACAACTGTTGCCTTCTTTGCATCTTCACACTTAGAGGTGTAAAAGGCAAGGCAGGCACCAGGTTATTGCAATTCTTTTGATTTTCACACCAATGTGAGGACCTAGAGTGTACCCACACAGGGGAAGAAGAACCCAGCCCAACCACCCAAGGTTTTCTGATCTCCAGTGAATCAAACATAGCTGCAACTGTTCCCCCACATTGAACGCTTGAGGTCACGTTCTGAAAGTAAAGCAGGGCTCCGGGATCACCTTGCTCTGTGACAGGGAGCTGTGCGGTGCAGCAAGTTAAGTAACATCTTTCCTCTGAACTTCAGGATCCCCCAGTGTGAGAAAACACAGTACACACACATGAGAGAATATTATGCAGCCATGAAAAATAATGGAAGAATGCAATCTTTTCATTCATGGCAAGGTGGATGAATTTGCACAGGAGGCAATTACCCCATGTTCTTACTCATATGTAAACACTAAAAATGATCTCATAGAAGTGGAGAGTAGAGAAGAGACTAGGGGTTGGAGACAGAGAGAGGATACACAGTTGGTACCAAAACAAAGTAAGATAACAGGGACTGAGTCCTAGCATAGCAGGGTAATGACAGCTAAGCAGAATTTACTGTATATTTTAAAACAGCTAGAAGAGAGGGTTTTGAATGACTGCAATACAAAGAAATGATCCATGTGTGGGATGATAGAAACGCTAACTACTCTGCCATGATCATTACATATTGGATACATATATCAAACATCACAGTGTATCCCACAAATATGTAGTTACTAGGTATCTGCTAAGAAGGAAGCTCACAGGTAATAAGGTATACAATACTGTATAATAAGTATACAATACTCCAAAGGATGGTGCCTTGGCATGCAGAGTAAGTAGAAATGAAGGAAGCAGCTTAGAAGCAAGACCTTTCTGATTTTCTCCTGCCCTTCTGTCTCCTATTACATTTTTTCTACCCCAAGGCAGCCATAGAGGCTAGAATTCCTCTTTTCCAAGGTATTTTATGCAAACCAGAACCCCTCTTCTGCAAAGCCAACCACAGAACCTAGCAATGAAAGCTTACTCTTCCCTTGCATTTCCATCTAAGAACGAATCACAAGGAAGTCCTGTGACTTCACTTGTCCTACAGTAGCACATAGAACACTCATGCCGGAAGGAATGCCGCGGGGAGAAGGCGAGAAGGATCAGACAGGACCTGCAGGGTCTCTATCAGAACATGACCATTAGCTCTCACCCTTTGTCCAATCATGCTTCTGCACAGCTGTCCTACTTCATCAAATGTAAGCATAAGAGTAGACAGTTTTCCCTGGGTCTTTGAGTCTTCATGTAAAAGTCTGAGTGAATAAGCTTTTAAGTTTTTCTCTTAGTAATCTGTCTTTTGCTATAGCAGTGTTGGCTGCGACCCTTACGATGGTTAAAGAAAGGCATCGCACCTTTCCGCTCCTACATGGATCTTCCAGGGTTGGTGTGAGATTCAGGATGAGTGAACCCAGCGCCACTCTACAATGTGCAGTTTGTTGGTGGCAGGGTGGGGTCATGGCAGCCTCTCTATCCAGGTTTTATTGGTTAGTTCCTTCATCTTCAAAACTGCTGTCTCCCAACGCTGGCTTTCTCCCCTCCAAAAATCCACTCAGGTAGACACCCAGGAAGATCCCCTGAGGGCTCACAGAAGCCATGTAAGTGTCCTCTCTGTGAAGCAGTTCATCAATGGCCTTGGTCTGTCATATCCCCAGGTCACCCTACCCTCTGCCACCTTTGTACCTACTTGCTGTGGACATGCTGTCTTCCCTCTCTGTGTGGATGGCCTTGGGTATGACCTTGGGTCTTTTGGACTTCTTGAGTCATGCTACTAGTACTGTGTATTCTGCAGGGCATGTTAGATTTAGAGAGTGAAAACAGTTGAGTGAGTGACAGCCTCTTCTGTCACCATGCTGATGCAGAATGAGCACTTGCCAGGAAGGTCACTGGAGTGGCGCCAGCAGCCCCTCCAGCTCCAGGATGTGGATGTGTGTGGGCAAGATGGGAACGTTTTATCGGATTAGCTCAAGAATCAGTCAGTTCGAAAATTTACTTAGAAGATTCAATAATCTTTTATTGTGACTGCTGTTACCTTTCTACCCAAATCTTCTCTAATAAAATTTCTACTGCAGTCAATGAGAGTAGAGAGGAAGATTACAGTTTTCAGAGTTTGAGAATTGCGTTCACGTTGGAAATTCAGTGCGCATAGCGAGCCTCACACTCTGTAAATAAAACTGGAGGATGCTTTCATGAGTTTGTGGACTTCACTCAAACGGGAGGACTGGACTCTTGCTCCTTGCTTGTGTTTTCTTCCAAGGAGTATCTAAGCTTCCAGGGCAGCTTAGATTCAGCCCTCCCGACTCCTGCCCTGCAGGCTGCCCCCACCCTCCTGACTCTCCCATGGTACGTTCTGCCACCTCACTTTGCAGCTCCTTTCCTTCTAGGCTAAGTGCACATGGCTTTTTCTGAAAACTTCTACCAGGAGGAGACAGCTGCTCCAGGAGAATATCTGTGGCCTTCCAGAAGCTCCTCTCATTCTTTCATACTTTCAAAATTGACACTTAGGCTTCCCAAGCCTCTCTGTTTCACCTACCATCTTCATCATTTTATTATACCTTAGCAACTCTTGTAGTATATTTTTCTTTGAACCAACTCATATTTTAAATGTTAATGCACGTTTTGGCTTTCATTCTAAGCAGTAGGATCTGTAGAACAACAGCTTTGACCTGAAAGTTTTATCATTTCTAATGCTCACTAAAATAATAAACAACTACTAGAACATTCTTTGTATACTACCTTTAACCATCTTAGATAGTATCAGTAACACTCATTGGTCTATATCTGTGCCAGCCAGTAGAACTCTCTGTGATGATGGGAAGTTCCTTATCTCCACTGTCCAGGTTTGGTGGTCACCATTCACATTTGGATATTGAGCCCTTGAAATGTGGTCATTGCAACTGAAAAACAGGATGTGATGATTTGCCTAATTCAGTCATTTTAGATTTAAACAGCCACATGAGGCTCATGGCTACCATGTTGGGACAGGAGAGTTTATACTGTGAGGTGCTAGGACTAAATTATCTTTAGGATAATTTAGGATCTTTGCTGCTCTGAAATTTAAAAAATGAAAGCCCTAGGGTCCCCGTGAGTAGGACCATCTGATAGACTAAAGAAGAGGCTACGAGGACTGAAGAGTTTGAGCAAGAGGGATTTTTCAATATGGTTAGGGAAGCACTCTGTACTTGGTACCAACCCTCAAGTCACATCACCAAGATGGTGGCCTTGGTGATAGAAACCTAAGAATTAAATGACCTTAATGACTTAGGTGGGAGGGTTTTTTGGTCACCTGATCTATCAGTCTATCACAACCATTAGTCCAGGGATTATTGCGTGCAGAGCAGTTCACGAGTAAGGGTTACAGCCCCCGGAAGCAAAACCCCTGCTGTGTGGTCAGGGACCTGCTAGTCAGTCAGGGCTATGTGTTATGAAAGTTGCAGTTTGTAGAGCTAGAAAACTTTCAAGCACAGTTCTTTCTCCAACTTGCAGCTGCACAAGAGTGCTTGTGGAGAGGAATTCTCCTCCAAAGTACGCTCTTCTGGTGATTACCAGCAGGTCCAGTGGCAGCGGCTGGATGGAGTGTCTGAATCAGCCCGGCTGATTACCTTAATCACCTTCTTCCCAGAATCTGCCCGCTCTGAAATGGCCTGGACATGAAGACTGGCAGAACAGCCACTCCAGGCTGAAAGCTCCTCGTCAGAACGTATTCTGATACGTTTAATGAAGAGCTTGTGATTTGTATTAGGGACAAGATAATTTCAAGGCTTTGTCAACCGGAGGCTAGTTCTTTTATTAGTAATGAAGAGTTTTCCAGGAATGTCTTCGTTAGCATACATGGCACATCGTTGAGGGGGGCTGTGAGTGGGCAGGTGAACGTCACTCCCTGACAGCTCATTAACCATTTAGAGCGCTCGTGGCGGCTCCCCCTTCCCTGTGTGTTCAGTTTGAAGCCCTGTCAATCCACGTGCACGGGGGAAGCAGTGCCTCGGATAGTCTTCATCTTGTATGCTTTTAAGAGGGGTCACTTAACAGACCTTCACTTTACGGGGTTTAAACTCTCTGACTACTCAAGGTCCTATGCCAAGTTTGTTGTTTGCATTGTTTGGCAAATGCTACATCAGTGTATACGGAACAGCAGCAAAACAGACTTGCACACTCAAACCCATAACGGTGTCACTGGGATTTTTCTATTTTCTCATGAATATAGGTTTGAGCTTGTGTGAAACCAAGCCGCCAGACACTATTTGCTTTACTAGCATCGTGTTTTGGCAAAGGTCTCTAGGGAAATAAAGATGAGGAGGTTTGGCTTTCTTTCCCAAACAACTAGAATTTTCACATTCATGGCTGCCATTCAGTGGTTATAGTAAATGACCTCTTTACTGAAATAACAAAACATTAATATCAAATGATTTCTAATTAAAAATATTCAGACAAAAATTTAAAGAATTATACAGTTTCCTGTTAAGGCTAAGACTAATTTTATATACTTCCCAGAAAATTAATTGCCTGCAATAAGTATGAACATTGATCTCGGAGTCAGGAAGAGACATGGGTTTGAATTCTGGTTCTGCTCCCTTCTTCTGTAATCTTAAACAGATTTTGAAACCTCTGTTTAACCAGTTTCATTTGTATAATTCTTGGAATTTTCTGTGACAATTAATAAATACATTTAAAATGATGAGAGTAGTCTCTAGCACAAGATAAAAACCAATGACATGATAATTGATTAGCAGCTGTGTCATTCTACTTCTTAACCAATCTTTGAGAATCTTTATTTTTCAAAATTATTTCTAGTTTTTAAATTTGTGGTTACTTGATTTTAAGAACATTATCGAACACATTCGTTTGGCAGAGAATAATTTATAGTTAGCATTTTTACAGTACTATTTTCCTGTCACTGTTCTGGGCGCATCGTGTAACTTTCTCGTTTAATTGTAACGACGACATGATGATGTAGGCATTGTGATTATCCATTTACAGGAGAGGCACAAAGGATAAGAACTTACTCAGGATTACACAGATGGTCCAAACGGAGCCAGAGTATGACTCAGGCAGCTGGGCTGTAGAATATGTGCTTTTACTCCTGAAGTTATACTGCCTCTTAGAATCAGAAACAAAGGTTGATTTATGGCTAATGTAATTATAGTTCTCAACAAACACGTTAGTTGAAGAAACTAAGAAAGCAAGTATGTATGTAAAAATAATAAAATCATGCATATATAGAAAAATAAATGTATAAATTGATAAAACAAAGCGTATATAAATTAATAAAAGCATGCATTATATAAAATTAGTAAGATCTTCAATACAGATAACCAGAGCATCTAGTGCCCCTCCAGCCCCTTTGGATGCTCTGTGTTTGACTTAAGGCCAAGGACTTAACTTTTCTAAAATAACGTAAAGTTTGCTGTGGATGAGGGACTTTATTTTACTTTCCAGATCTCGTATAAGTAATGCTAGTTTGTGAAGTCATCCTGAAGAGAAAGGCAGCATCTATTGCTACAAAGCTGCAGGGACAGTGAAGAGTGTAAGAAAAATAATGACGGTTTATTCAAAAACAGAATTCGATATCAAATCAAAGTGGATTGGAGAATTTGGCAGTGGCTTGAGTCTGATGAGATAGGTCTAAAGGAAATCTCACACACACACATACATTGTGCAGAGTGTACAGAGTAATGACTTCTGTAAAAGTGGAAATTTGGGTAAAATTATGTGCTATTGCAATATTCAAAAATTTGGAGATTACCAAAGTGATATTCATTAAGAAAAAGGTTCTGTGGGTAAGTATATTTTAAAAACACACAATTTGATGTGAATGGAAGGGGAGAGGGAGTGGGAAAGGGGAGGGTTGCGGGTGGGAGGGACGTTATGGGGGGGAAGCCATTGTAATCCATATGCTGTACTTTGGAAATCTATATTCATTAAATAAAAGTAAAAAAAAATAAAAAAACCACACAATTTGAAGCTTAACCAAAAGGTATATGCAGGTATATTTTAAATTCTATTTTTAAAACAGTATCATGCTACACTTTCCCACTCTATTAAATCTTGTACAAACTCATTTTGATAATTTTCCTTTTGGAAATTAGAATGTTTCTGCTTTTATTATTAGGAAGAGTTATATAATAATTACACTTGAGCACATATCATTTCACATCACTTATTGTAGAAAATAACTTCTTACTAGTTTACCTACTGAGTTCACAGCTCTGAATTTCAGGACATAGTAACAAATAATTTTTCACAAAAGTTATACCCATTTATACAATTACTAAGTGGTAAATCGAATGTCTATTCCCCTGCACTTTTGCTACTTTTGAATGATATGGTTAAATAATTGTGTTTCATTTATTAGCTTGAAGTTGACCATGAACTAGTGTAACATATTACTTCTTCTGAGTAATATCTGCTCATGCCTGTCTTTCAGTTAGAATGGTTATAATATTTTAGTGATATGTATCAGCTCCTTCTATATTAAGACATCTATACTTACTAATTTTAAAAAATTATTCCAAGTTATCATTTGCATTTTAATTTTGCATATGACTTTTTCATAAGTATGTTTTAAAATCAAAATACTCAAAATATTATAATCAAATATTACATTTGCTTTAATAGAGAATAATAGCAACAAAATGACAGGCTAAGTAACAGTGGTGTTTTAGGCTAGTATTCCCCACTGTGAACCTCAAGGCACTGAAGAAAGTCATCATGAAATGCTTGCATGGGTCAGAAGTAAGTATTGTGGTAAATCAGCACAGTATTCAAAAGCCCTACCTCTTTTATTTTTTCCTTTTCCCATTCTCTTGAATACCTTTTTGCTTCTTTTTCCTTTTGCTGTATCTATATTCAAACTGCCTTACGTTCTCTCCTCTAATTTATCTGTGTTAGACTGCGGTGCTGTAACTTCCATACATTTTCTCTGTTGTTCCATTTTTTCTGCTTTGTACCCATAGTTTTCTTTTTCTTCTTATTCAGAACAATACTTTCAATGAAAGAGGAATATATGGCCGGAGGAAGAATCTCTGGTTTTCCCATTTCCTTTGGAAAGCAAATTAAATATCCAAAGGGCTCTCCATTCTGGGACTGGTGGCACAATTAGCATGGGGCACATGGCTCGGTACATGAACCTGACATAAATAATTCTCCCAGCTACTTGAACCATTACCACATTACCATTACCACTGCCTCCCAGGGTCTGCATTAGCAGGAAGCTGGAGTCAGGAGCCCCAGCAGGGTATCAAACACCAACACTTCAATATGGAATGTGGGAGTCTCAACCACCAGGCCTGATGACCATTAAAAACATTTATTTATTTATGATTCTATCTATTTATTTATTTGACAGATTCAGCTTTGAAAATGAACACTCAATTTCAGCAAGACCACTACTGGATCAGCTGAAAAGAAAAATGAAACTCTTGAGAAAAAGCATCTGTAAATAGTCATGTGAGCACTGGGTCTTGCCTGCTCCTGGCCGAAGGTCATGGGTGTTGCAGAGGGCTTTTATCATCCTGTTCTGCTTTCTTATTTTTTTTAAAGATTAATTTATTCATTTGAAAGAATTACATAGAGAGAGAAGGAGAGGCAGAGAGAGAGAGAAGGAGAGGCAGAGAGAGAGAGAGAGAGAGAGAGAGAGAGGTCCTCCATCCAATGGTTCACTTCCCAGATGGCTGTAACAGCTGGAGCTGCGCTTTTCTGAAGCCAGGAGCCAGGAGCTTCTTCCAGGTCTCCCACGTGGGTGCAGGGGCCCAAGGACTTGGGCCATCCTCCACTGCTTTCCCAGGACACAGCAAAGAGCTGGATCGGAAGTAGAGCAGCCAGGACAGGAATCGGAGCCCACATGGGATGTGGGCACTGCGGGGTGTGGGCATGCCCCCCCCACTACGCCACAGCACTGACCCCCTGTTCTGCTTTCAATCCATATCCACATTCCCAGTTCAAAAGGGATGATTTTTCTATCCTGCTATCTGCTCAGCCAATAGAGGCACACCATAGGCAAGAACTAACTGGTGGTAAGTTCTTCAATGGAAATGTTCAAGTAACAGCAGACTGCTTCCTAGTTTTATATGTGACTTGCAGTTTTTCCTTCAAATTCTTTCGATTGCTTTCAGGAGGTTCCCAGATATGTATTCCTATAGTTCTCCTTAATAGGGAAAATGAAGTTGATTAAACCTTTGTATTTCTAATAAAAAGGTTAATTTTTAAAAAAGATTTATTTATTTATTTGAAAGGGAGGCAGAGTTACAGAGAAACAGAGAGTGGGAGAGACAGAAAGAGATCTTGCATCTGCTGGTTCACTCTCCAGGCCCAAATCAGGAGCCTGGAACTCCATCTGGGTCGCTCACATGGGTAGCAGGGGCACAGGTACTTGGGCCATTTTCCACTGCCTTCCCAAGCAAATTAGTGGGGACCTGGGTCAGAAGTGGAGCAGCTGAGACTCAAACTGACGGCTCATATAGGATGCTGATGTTGCAGGTGGTGGCGTAACCAGGTGTGCCCCAGCGCTGGCTCCCTACAAGTTCAATCTTATTTCTAGAAGGTGTTTTTTCACATTTGTTGAAGAGGTGGGGAATGTGCAGCCTGTGGACTGTATTGAAATCATATAGTCTGGCCCTGCCAAGGCAACCAGATGCAGGACTTGAAATTCAATATTGATAGCATGCTAATTTTTAAGCTGATAATTTTGTATGGCTGGTGAATTATGATATAAATATCCAATGGCCCTTGGCAGAAAAAATGGTTCCCCACTCCAAGCATTCGTGTTTTATATGAATATTTTCACTGTTGATTCTCTTGGTGCACAGCAGTATAAACCTTGCAGCATCAATATGCTGTAATACACTTATTTTTTTGTCAGCTCAGTTTATTGACAACCATGTTCCCAACCTGGGGAAGAGATAAGGGGATGCAGATGATCAACTTAAAAAATAAAAGCACGTCAGAGATGGACTTCCGGCCTAGTGGTTAAGACACTGGGTAGGACACCCACATCCTGTATTCAAGTGCCTGGTTCCATTGCCAGCTCTGAGCCCTGTTCATGCAGACTCTGGGAAGCATGCGTGATAGCTCAGGTCACTGGGTCCCTGCCAACCACTTGGAGCACCTGGGTTGGATTTCTGGCTCCTGGCTTTGGTCTGTTCCAGCCCCGGGGGAGGAACAGTGGATAGGAGCCGTCTTTCTTCTCTCTGTTACCTTTCCTCTCCTGTTCCCCTCTCCCATCGCTCTCTCTTTTACTATCATTATCTCTATCTATCTTTATTTCTTACTCTCAAGAAGAATTAAAGCACATCAGGGGTGTGTGTCTGTGGCCTCATTGTTGTGTTCAGCCCTTGGCCCACGCCTAAGGCGGCTGCTTTGGGTAGCTCTCCTCACCTCTGATTCTCTCTGCATCTGTTTACTCCAAGCAGTGGCTGGCGGGAACATCCGCCAGCTGGTTTCACCCGGCTTCCAGGCAACATCATTCATTAGGCACTGGCCATTAGCCAGCTGTACTAGTGCCATCAGGAACCAAAACAGAGAGGCGAGGAGCTTAGAATCAACTCATTTCTTCCGCGAAGCCTGTCTTGAGACATTGCCAGCTACAGGCTGCCTCTTAGCACATTTCTTAAACTGCCGGATCCTGTCATTTTGGGGATCCTCTTTTCAAAGACCCTCGCTCTGCTCTGCCCTTCCTTCCCACAGCACTGCTATAATGAGTTTGAAGTGGGGACTGGGAATTTACACCTTTTACAACCGCAGACATATTAAGCATGTATTTAGAAGACATCCCAATGTGGGTCTCATGATCAAACCTCAGAAACTCTCATTATTTCCGTCCATCTTCTGCCTCAAGGATCCCGCGATTTAATTACGTCTCAAGTCTCATGGTTGAAGTGCACCTGGTGTGAAGATTTCAGGGCAGTTCCATGTTTTTTCAAAGGTGGGACCTGCAGTGTGATGAGATAATTAAGGAGAGAGGCAGGAGAAGCGCTCCGCAGACGGCACTGAGAGGGAGCGAACGGCGCCAGGGAGCCCTGGGATGGTCGGTGCAGCCCGATCATCACCTCCTTATCGGTCCCGCCGCCTCCGCCTCTGCAAGCCCAGGTCCCTCACAGCTGCCGCAATCATCTCTCTCTCGGCGCTGTGCGTGCCAGCTACGAGGAGCGTCCCCGTAAATTAGCACTCTTCGTCACAGGCATCCAGCCCTGCACCCTGTGGCTCCCTGTGCAGCCGAGGCCGTCTCGTCCCTGCGTGGGTGCTGCTCTGTTCCCCAGGCCCGTCTGACCCGTGTGTGAGCTTGCTGCCGCCTCACGCAGCGGTGGGCTCAAAAGCAGCAGTGTTGCCCTCAGCTCCTCCGCACTGCAGACGGGTCTCCTTCCTGCAGACGCTGGGCTGGGGACCCCGCATTCCCGGCACCGTGGGGAGCCTGGTAATGGCCAGTTCTGGGCTCCTCTGGAATGCATGTGCATCTCCTTCCTGCATGCTTCTTTCGCAAAGACCCACGTCTTCGAAATGTAAACATCAGAAGAGCCGGCAGCCCTGTCTCCATTTCTGAGGCTGGGTAGGAACCTAACTTCAAGGGCGGCAACTAGCCATCCGGATGGCCTGACTGGGGAGAATATTTGTGGATTCAGGAATAACCCGGTGTGCTCAAGCCAGCCCACTGATCAGCCTCCCCCAGGGACCTCCACGACTTCTCCACTAGCTCACCCACTTTTCTTCCTGCCTGTTAGTTCCCTAGAGTTGTCTAGTCTCTCTGCTCTATCACAATATCTCGAATAAGGTCTTTCTTTCCTGTTTAACTTTGTCTAGTACATTTTTGGCTTGACACTGCCTGACACCCTAGAGATATAACTGGTTGTGTTCATATGCAACCAGTGCGTTTAAGAAAAGAATAATATGTGAATATTTCTATTTTATTGTACTTCTAAATGTAAGGCTCTTGAGGTTTGGAATAGGAATCCTTGTTGAACCAATAGGAAGGTTAATGTGGGCTCTATTTATGATTGATAGATGGGAATGACAGTAAGTTTTCAAAAATTCTGAAAACATACCAGAACACCCTTTCAAGGTAAGAGGGGAAAAAAATACCCTCACCCCTTTTAAAGTTCCGGAAAAGGTTTCCCTAAGTGAGAAAATGCAGACTTTTCTTCCAGAGTTACATTTCTCTACTGTGTTTTGGTGAAGAGTTGCTGCACAATTAAATGGAACCCCGGTCTCAGGATCCAGTGCAACACAATCCCAGTCTTATCAGTAAAAAATATCTAACACAAATGCAACAAAATTTTCACAAAAGGAAAAGAAAAAAATAATAAAAATATATACATGAGCATTTTATATGCAATATATAACTGTAAAAATACTTGCTGGGTTATATTGTTTTTATTAACTTGTCAAAAAAATACATCTTTGCTACATAGTTTCTTCAGATAAAACTTGGGAGAATATTATTATTTTGAGTATGAGAGAGTGTCTGCTAGCAGGAATGCATATGTTTTGTAAAATTGTCATTCATAAGATTATGTCAAATTAAAACAATTTTTCATCTAATTCTTAATATTTTATTTTATTAAGTGGATGGGAAAGGAGGCTCAGTTGTTGGATAATGTAAATAAGAACAATGAAGAGCCAGCGCTGCGGCTCACTAGGCTAATCCTCTGCCTGCGCTGCCAGCACACCGGGTTCTAGTCCCGGTCGGGGCGCTGGATTCTGTCCCGGTTGCCCCTCTTCCAGGCCAGCTCTCTGCTGTGGCCCGGGAGTGCAGTGGAGGATGGCCCAAGTGCTTGGGCCCTGCACCCGCATGGGAGACCAGGAGAAGTACCTGGCTCCTTCCATCAGATCTGCGCGGTGCGCCGGCCACAGCGGCCATTGGAGGGTGAACCAATGGCAAAGGAAGACCTTTCTCTCTGTCTCTCTCTCTCACTGTCCACTCTGCCTGTCAAAACAAAACAAAACAAAAACAAAACAAAACAAAACAAAACAAAACAATGAAGAGGGGTTGGCGCTATAGCATAGCGGGTAAAGCCTGCAGTGCCAGCATCCCATATGGGCGCCGGTTCAAGACCCGGCTGCTCCACTTCCAATCCAGCTCTCTGCTATGGCCTGGGAAAGCAGTAGAAGATGGCCCAAGTCTTTGGGTCCCTGCACTCGCGTGAGAGACCCGGAGGAAGCTCCTAGCTCCTGGCTTCGGATTGGCGCAACTCCGGTAGTTGGGGAGTGAACCAGCGGATGGAAGACTTATCTCTCTCTCTCTCTCTCTCTCTCTCTCCCCACACACATACCTCTCCTTCTTTCTCTGTGTAACTCTGACTTTCAAATAAGTAAATAAATCTTTTTTTTTAATGAACAATGAAGACACATCATTTCTTTTCTGATATCAACTTCCTTCCGGACCATCCTAGTTTTCTCCCAGGCAAGGCAAGATTAGGAACTCATGTTCATGCATGGCGAGCGAGCCTCCCTTTCTTTCTGGGAGACAGTTTTCACAGCAGTGTTGCATTCTCCTGGGGACCGTAGCTGCTCTCGATAGCCAGTGGCCGGAGGAAACTGCTTAGAGCTGGGAAGGGATTCCTGCCCTCCCTTTCCTGGGACTTGGAAGAATTAGACTCCACACACAATTAGTCTGCTTTTAACCCAAGAGCCTGCTTTTTATTAAACACTTTATTTAAATTTTTGATACACTTCCCCTGGATTTTCCATCTCTATTATTATTTCAGATCCTAGGTATTGAATTGAAATGGAACATTGTCACCTGAGTGGAAGAGAACCGTGGGATATTGATATTTATTGATTTTCAAGATTTTCCTTAATCTTCAGACCCTATTTTTTTTAGAGAGATTTATTTATTTATTTGAAAGTCAGAGGTACACAGAGAGAGGAGAGGCAGAGAGAGAGAGAGCGGTCTTCCATCCGATGTTTCACTCCCCAGTTGGCCGTAGTGGCCGGAGCTGATCCGAAGCCAGGAGCCTCGAGTTTTACCGGGTCTCCCACATGGGTGCAGGGGCCCAAGAACTTGGGCCATCTTCTACTGCATTCCCAGGCCATAGCAGAGACCTGGATCGGAAATGGAGCAGCTGGGTCTCTAACCAGAGACCATATGGGATGCTGGCGCTTCAGGCAAGGGTGTTAACCCACTGTGCCACAGCACCAGCCCCAACCCATTTCTTAAGTTAACGAAATAATACTTTAAATTACAAAAAGCTGTGGATGACACTTAAGATTTATTTGAATATGGATATGAGAGTATACATTTTTTTTTTTTTGACAGGCAGAGTGGACAGTGAGAGAGAGAGACAGAGAGAAAGGTCTTCCTTTGCCATTGGTTCACCCTCCAATGGCCGCCCCGGCTGGTACGCTGCGGCCGGCGCACCACGCAGATCTGATGGCAGGAGCCAGGTGCTTCTCCTGGTCTCCCATGGGGTGCAGGGCCCAAGCACCTGGGCCATCCTCCACTGCACTCCCTGGCCACAGCAAAGAGCTGGCCTGGAAGAGGGGCAACCGGGACATAATCCGGCGCTCCGACCGGGACTAGAACCCGGTGTGCTGGCAGCGCAGGCAGAGGATTAGCCTAGTGAGCCGCGGCGCTGGCTGAGAGTATACATTTGAGAGCCACTTCTGAAACCAGGAAGTACAGATGGCAAATTTGAACCAATCTGCTAATCTCTTCCATAAAGCCAAGATTATGAAATTTTCTGTTATTATGTAAAGCAGTCCTTTGGAATCTGTAGGCACTGTTGTATGGCTATGTCTGTAGACCTTTCTGAAAAACAAGTGACGTAGTTAAAGCTATGTCTCTTCTTTCATTTCCTACCTAGATGAAGAAGAAAAATTGATTTTGTGGATGCATATCATACTTTAGAGTTTAGTAAAAGGCCTGGTAACAAAGATCTCAGTTACTCATAAATGAGCTTAAAATTGGAGACTGCAATTTATCACTTTTGGGATTTTAATTTTTTTTTTCCTAAATTGAAAGACTATTTGAGTAGCCAGACATTCACTGGGCCCACATTCTTCTTGGCTCTGCAAAGGGCTGAGCTATAGAAGTGACAATCTAAGTGATGACCCACCTCCCACTTCCTGCCTCCTGTCCCACTGTGCTGGCCCCTCTTCTCTCTCTCCTTTAACCATTCTATGTTGAATCCACCAAGCCCAACACTGCAGCTGTGTTCCTGAGCCAGTCTCCTAGTTGATTTCTGAAGAACATGGCATTGGGTTTGAATTGTTGCTGTAAGAAATTTTTTTGCAAGAAAGGTTGTATTTTATATTATTTTATTTTTAAGGTTTATTCATTTACTTGAAAGGCAGAGGCAGAGAGAGAGAGAGAGAGAGAGAGAGAGAGAGAGGTCTTCCATCTCTTGTTCCACTCCCCAGTTGGCCACAATGGCCGGAGCTGCGCCCATCTGAAGCCAGGAGACAGGAGCTTCTTCTGGGTCTTTCGGGCCCAAGGACTTGGGCCATCTTCTACTGCTTTCCCAGGCCATAGCAGAGAGCTGGATTGGAATTGGAGCATCCAGGACTCGAACTGGTGCCCATATGGAATGCTGGCACTGCAGGCGGCGGCTTTACCCACTATGCCACAGCGCCATCCTGAAAGGTTTTATTTTAACTTCAAAGGTCATTGACATGGTTTGCATGATCCTTGGAAATAATGTGAGTCACACCTGAATGCCATGGGCGTTGTCCTCATTCCTTGTCTACTGTGTGCCTTCTGTACCATCTGAGTTCACTTAATAGCTCATGAAACTGTCTTGGTAACTCAAGTAAAGGAAATAGTGGGAAGTGTCACATGCCAACCCATTCCGAGAAACCTTGAGTTTTTCAGATTGTAACGATGCTGTACAACCAATGTGTGGAACTTGATATTTTCGTGATATTGTTTTCCTTGGAGGGAAGCTATTGACCTGGGTATTAAAAATTTGCTAGAGGAGGAGCTTGGAAAATTTGTAACAGAAACATTTTTGAGATTAAAAGGTACCAAGATCCCAATTTCTTGTCCTAGAGATTGGAGAATTTGAGTGATAACAGCCTGTCAGGGAGTGTACCCAGGTTGTCCTGAGTCCTGCTGGCAGACATGGCCACTGTGTAGCAAGAGAAGGGACTGTATTAGTTTTCTATTACTGCTATGACTAGTTACCATGGACTTAGGGGCTTAGAAGCATACAAAATTATTATCTTAAACTTATTTCACTCGTGATCACTACCTCCATCTTCAACCCTGCAGAATTCTGGGGAAGTATGGTATCACAACCATCTCCGATTTCCAGGACTGTTAGCACAAGCTTTATTGACAAGTTCCCACTAGGGGAACAGGTTTGTAAAATTCATTATTTTAACAGCAGTAACAGTTTACTTATGTCACAAATAATGGCATGCCAGCCTGGCCTGACGGTAAGGCTGAGGACCAGTCAGATAAGGAATCTCGACAGAGCATCCTACTGGTGGCATCTGTGATCTTAGCAATCTGTGATTCCTGTTTTCATCCCATTTCCGAAAGTTACTGTAGCTGCAGCTGGCCCAGGCAGGTAGGAAGAAGGGTATGTCTAGTCCACTTCCGCCTGCAGCAGTTGTAACCTTAGGAAGTACACAAGTGCTTGACAAAACACAGATTCCTGTGGGCCGGCGCCATGGCTCTCTCGGCTAATCCTCCACCTGAGGCGCTGGCATCCCATGTGGGTGCTGGATTCTGTCCTGGTTGCTCCTCTTCCAGTCCAGCTCTCTGCTGTGGCCTGGGAAGGCAGTGGAGGATGGCCCAAGTGCTTGGGCCCTGCACTGGCATGGGAGACCAGGAGGAAGCACCTGGCTCCTGGCTTTGGCGTAGATCCAGTTGTAGCGGCCATTTGAGGGGTGAACCAACGGAAGGAAGACCTTTCTCTCTGTCTCTCTCTCTCTCTCACTGTCTAATTCTACCTGTCAAATAAATTAAAAACACACACACACACAAACACAGATTCCTGGACCTTGCCCTGAGTTTCTGAATCAGCAGGTCTGACTGGGATCTGAGAGTTTGCCTTTTTATCGACTTCCTGGGGATGTTTTGTTGAGTCCCTGAGGCCTGTGAATCCCCTGGAGCTGATGCTCCTTTGAGATACTTCGAGAGGGATTGCTAGTGACTCAGCTCTGGGTGAACTTCTGTGGTGTTGCCACTTAATGCTTCTCTGTTTCTGTTTCACTGTCTGCAAGATGGAATATGTCCTCGAAGGCTTAACGATGCTTAGGCTCACATGAGTAGTGCTATGGATTTGCAAGTATTTATCTTAAAGTATTATTTTGCAGACTTGGAAAATTCCCCAGAAAACTTATGACTAAGGCTCCATATAGAAACTGAAATCCCTCTTTGGCTTCAAAATCATTCACTCTTGAGCATTGGCTTATTGGGGAAAAAAAGCTTCTAGTTTTCTTGGTCTCTGTGAAGTTATAGTTAAAAATAATTTTTAAAGTTAAACTGTCAGGAAATCCTCATGCCTGTTGATTTATTGGGTCTAACATTGCAACATTTGAAAAAGTTTTAAATGGTAAGTTAGGAAACTTTTAAACAATGTTAAATAATTTTAATAGAAAAATATAAAAATACATTAAAGGATATTATTAACTGTTTATTTATTTATTTATTTGAAAGGCAGAGTTACAAAGAGGCAGAGGCAGAGAGAGAGAGAGAGAGAGAGAGAGAGAGAGAGAGAGAATCTTCCATCTGGTTTAGTCCCCAGATGGCCGCAATGGCTGGAGTTGGGCCGATCGGAAGCCAGGAGCCAGGAGCTTCTTCTGGGTCTCCCACATGGGTGCAGGGGCCCAAGGACTTGGGCTATCTAGTACTGCTTTCCCAGGCCATAGCAGAGAGCTGGAACAGAAGTAGAGCAGCCGGGTCTCGAGCGGGCACCCTATGTGATGCCAGTGCTTCAGGCCAGGGTGTTAACCTGTTGTGCCACAGCACCGGCCCTGGATATTATTAACTATTAATTTTAATGAATTGTGTTTCATTTTAACAAAATATGAATTTGATAAGAATGTTATGTTACACAGGAAGATTTTTTGGATCTGAATTTCACAGTGCATATGTTCTATTTTATCGCTGAGATCCCAGTTTTGACCAATGTTTACTGGGAATTGTCTTCCTTAAAGTAGTAATTCACTTACGGGTCACCTTTCTTACCTAATATTGGTGATAGTGCAGCACCATTCTCCATAAAATTATTGTGAAGCCTTAATAAGATTATGTGCTGACAATATTGTTGTGTGATGTGGGTCAATAGAGAGTTTAAATTTCACCTATTAAAATATATTCAAATCCTGAGATAATTACACAAATAGAATTTTCAATGGATTGCTGCTCTTAAGGTGTCATGGAAATCTGCTTAACAAATCAACAAACCAAAATAGCAATTAAAAAATAAAATGCAAAGAGCAGTGAGCTGAATATGAACGGGGAACAAAGGTCAGAAGTGAATGTCAGGGCTGTCCAGGCAGAAGCCTGTGTCGGTTTCTAGGGTGGAGAATAGGCCTTGGGGGCAGCGAGGTTGAGGAGAGGCAGCAGAGGTTCTCATGAGAACTGAAGGTTCCTGGAGTCGCAGAAAGCGTTCTAGATCTGTCTAGTAGTACTTTCGGATTTCATACCTATGTGGAGGTAGGTATGTCCATCTTAGAAACTTAGGAATCCTACAGAGCAAGTTCAACAAAGTAATTCACAGTCATAATGTCCAGAGAAACCAGCCTCTGTGACAGAGTTGGAAGAAGAGCAAGCAATAGGTGTCTGTCCTCCAAATTTCAAATATTATAATTACAGATATGGAAGATAAATAACTATGTAAAAATTTAAGAGGTGAAATGTGGAATAAAATCTCGAGTAAGAAAGCAGAATATATAAGAATGGCCAGGTGTATTTGAAATTCATCTAAATAGAATCTCTAACTATAAAATTGTAAATAATGAAATTAAAAGCCATAGAGAATGAATTAAAATGTAGATGTAAAGAGACTGTCAAAGGCCGGCGCCATGGCTCACTAGGCTAATCCTCCGCCTTGCGGCGCTGGCACACCGGGTTCTAGTCCCGGTCGGGGCGCCGGATTCTGTCCCGGTTGCCCCTCTTCCAGGCCAGCTCTCTGCTGTGGCCCGGGAGTGCAGTGGAGGATGGCCCAAGTGCTTGGGCCCTGCACCCCATGGGAGACCAGGAGAAGCACCTGGCTCCTGCTATCAGATCAGCGCGGTGCGCCGGCCACACAGAAAAAGAAAGAAATGAAACATGTGAAAGAAAATTTAAGAATCACAGAAAATAGAATTCAAAGAGCAAACTGTCTAAGTTAAGGAAATACCTAAAGACATAATGGCCAAACGAACAAAACAACTCAATGACGCTCAGATGTGAAAAATGTAGACATCTACCAAGATAGGAAAAAGAATATGTTCCAAGTAGGTTGAATAAAAATCAATCCATATTTTACAAATTTCCAGCAAAATTTTATGTTAGCAGTAAGGAAAAGATCTTGATCACAGAGAGACTATGTATAACTCATAAAGAAGTAGCAGATAAGTTGACTGCAAACTTTTCATCCTTAATAGCAGATGACAAAAGACAATAGAATAATGTTTCCAATGTTCTAGCAAAACCTATATATTTGTGAATGAAAAGAAAGTGAAAATTTTATTATAGAATTTACCATTAAAAGGCCTAAACATATAAAGGCTATATTTTATGGGAAAAGTGATAGGATAGTGAGAAAAGAAATCAGAGCTATCTAAAGAAATGCAAATAAAATATCATATAAAGAAATGTAGATAAAAATGGAGATAAAGGTAATTTTAAAAACATCTAATTTTGGAGTTTAAAAATATACAATTAGCCTACTTAAAAAGTAATGTGCATGTTGGTAAGGAGTGATTGAAAATCAATTACTCTGAAGTTCTTGTGTTGTTTTTAGGAGAAAAGGTTGCATTTAGACTTTGTTTAATGCACATAACAAAAAGAAGATCTATATAAAAAATAGAAATACAACACACAACTTTCAAGCAAATAGTTTGTATGTTGTTTTCATAAAAAAAAGAGCATACAACTTCCAAACAAATAGGTGTTTGGAAATTAAATATTTATTTAGGATAGTAAAGCACAAAAATGAGTAATTTTTAAAAGATGATTAACATTAGAACCATCACAAAGCACAGAAAAACAACACATTTGTTAATTAGCTGATGAACCCTATTGTATTTTCTCCTATGGATATTGGCTTTGTACTTCTTGACTGCCTCTTTTTTTAAGATTTATTTATTTATTTGAAAGGCAGAGTTACAGAGAGGCAGAGGCAGAGAGAGAGGGAGAGAGAGGGTGGGGGAGAGAGAGAGAGAAAGAGAGAGAGAGAGAGATAGAGAGAGAGAGAGAGAGAGAGAATCTTCCATCTGGTTCACCCCCCAGATGGCCACAACAGCCGGAGTTGGGCTGATTGGAAGCCAGGAGCCAGGAGCTTCTTCTGGGTCTCCCAAGTGGATACAGGGGTCCAAGGACTTTCCCAGGCTATAGCAGAGAACTGGATCAGAAGTGGAGCAGCTGGGACTCGAATGGGCGCCCATATGGGATGTTGGCACTACAGGTGGCAGCTTTACCCACTATGCCTCAGCACTGGTCCCTTGACTGCCTCTTGATTTAGAACTGGAGAGAATTGAAATATAATGAAAAGGAGGCATTTAATGAGGGAAAAAATAATCAACCAATAAACAATTCAATTATTTCACCTTCTGTAAGGAAAAGGAAATAATAGTGGGATAAATAAGAAGGACAATGCCAAATAGTGGAAACAAACAGAAGTATATTAACGAGAATGTGTCATTTAACTGGCACCACAAAATTGCTTGGTAACTAATTGTTCCCCAATTCAGTGATTCAACACCATAAGCATCTATGTCCTGGCCCTTTGAACTTACTGAGGGCTGATGATCTAGGTTTGGCTGAGCTAACAGAACTGGATCTGCTCCACCCACCACTTACCCTCCTCCTAGGATCAGCCGGATATCCTAGGGATGTTTTCCTCATGGCTACAGCAGAGAAGCATACAAGTGCAACTCAGCCTTGTGTTGTGTTATGCCTGCTAATATCCTATCTTCCAAAGCAAGTCCTAGGGCCAATCCCCAGACTGATGACAGGAGCAAGTATTCTTTCATGATGTGCAGATAAAGGCATGAATATTTATAAACAACAATCTGATACAAACAGAAAGAAAGGTAATTAAAATAATCAATTATTTATATTACTAAAACTGCAATAGAGTCCTAGCTACAGTAATTTCAATATTGCCAACTAAAAGATAGAAATTATCAGATGAGATTTAAGGGAAACAGAAACCTGAAGAGATGGATGATAAAAGAATAGAAAAAAGATAACCAGGAACAAACCAAATAAGCCAAATAAGAAGCTGTGAATGTTTTCACTTCAAGGAAGCTACAGGGGACAGTGATTGATAGGCAGCACCAAGGGGCTCCTAGGGTGCTGGTGATATCCTATGACTCCACTGGGTAAATTTTGAAATAGAAACAGCAAGCAAGCTAGCTGTGGTAGCTGTATGAAAATGAATAGAATAAACTTTAAAATACAAAGCATTATTAAAGATAAAGCAGAACTCTACAAAATGGTGAGTTTAGCTCACCCGAAAAATAAAACAATTCTAAACTTCTATGAACCTAGCTAGATAGCACCAAAATATACTAAGCAAAATATGAAAGAACTACAGGAGAAATTCACTGCGGGAATTCACAAACTCCCCCATAACTTTGGTTGTTTTTAAGACAACTGAAAGGAAAGATGTAATACTACAAATGTGGAGGATTTCAACGATGTTTGAAGGAGCTTGATTTATGGGCATATATATAAACATATTCCCAACAATTAGAAACCACATAATCTTTTGTATTACATATGAAGCTTTAAACAGTAAGACTTTACACATTCCAGAGAATTATAGCATATAGATCTCAATACTGTTAAGATGCAAATCATACATTACATGATAAAATTTATAACTGCCATCCAGTTGGGAATAAAACTGAATAATAATAATGTAG
The DNA here is from genome assembly GCF_051225735.1 of Oryctolagus cuniculus. Lineage (NCBI taxonomy): Eukaryota > Metazoa > Chordata > Mammalia > Lagomorpha > Leporidae > Oryctolagus > Oryctolagus cuniculus. The sequence goes on from NC_142882.1 coordinate 78,208,064, forward strand.
AATATCTTAAAGGTTATACTAACATATATACATGTATATATATATAGCCTCTGTAAAAAGCTGAACATTAATACCCTGTTTATTTAACTTAAGATTTTCGAAAAAAATCAACAAAATAAAAACCCAAGGGAAGTAGAAAAAACAGGTAATAAATGGGAGAAGTTAATGAAATAAACAGATTCAATGAAGAGGATCAATAAAGAAACGTGGTAGCTACATTAAAAGACAAGTAATAAAGACCAACCTATGTCAGAATTCACCAAGCCAAAGAGATATAACACATGTAAAGGAATGTTGTCAATAATTTTTAATCAAAAATTTGAAACAAATGAAATGGATAGATTTGCAGAAAGCAGTAACCTTTCAAAACTGAGTCTGTAAGAAATAGAAATCTAGAACAGTAGTTAAGATGACTCTATAATAAACACAGCAATCTACTTTTTTTAGAGTTGTATGTGGCATTTTTAAGCATTTTATTAAAATACAGTATTCATACCAAAAAATGCACATATGTGTATAGATATATTGGTCTTGTCAGCTGATCCAACACTCAAATAAAAACAAAGCATTAGCAGCACCCCCTCCCCCAGTCTTTGCTATTCCCCTCCTCTGTTTCCTTTTCTTTCTTACACATGGGAACTGAGAATGTATTGTCGCTTACATGGTAGGATTCAGTGAAGCTATATTATCGATGGATTCTTTAAGTTTCTAGAAACCCAAATAATTCTAGCTTCATACAAACTATTCTAAGTAATACATACTGAGGAAAGTCTCCACAAGTTTTTTTTCTAATTCAAGCATAACTATTCCACCAAAACACAGACAAGGATATGGACCAGTATTACTCATGAATATAAACACCAAAATGAAAAATATAAACAAATCAAATATAACATTGGGGGGTGAACCAACGGAAAAAGGAAGTCCTTTCTCTGTCTCTCTCTCTCTCACTGTCTAACTCTGCCTGTCAAAAAAAAAAAAAAAAAAAAAAAAAAGGAGAGAGAGAGAAAAATATCATTTGGTCACCTCATTTGAAGCAGAAAATCATTGAGTTTAACTGGACTGTGTTCGTGTTTACCATCCTTCTCAACCTAGCAATGCAAGCATTTATTCAAACCTTACAGCCAACTTCATTCTGAATGTTGACCTTTGGAAATATTCCTTTTAAATTTTGGAACAAGACCAGGATTCTTACTCTGTCTTTTCCTTTTCAATATTGCAGTGGAGTTTCTGGTCCATGAAATATAAGAAAAAGAAACAAATATAAATTTTGGTAAGGAAGTAACAGAGCTATTCTCTACAAGTAGCATTGTTTGCATAGCAAAATCCAAAAAGGTACAGTATATTAGAATTATTAGGCATAAATTAGGAAAGTGACTGGATATGAAATCAAATAAAAATCAACTACATTTCTAAACACTGTGAATAAATATAAAAAGCAACTTTTAAAAAACATCATTTTCAATATAAATAAGAATTTTAAGATACTCAGCAGTTACGTATAGTAAAAATGAGAAATATCAATATGGATAAATTTATAAAACCTCATTGAAAGATAATATTTAAAATAAGTAAGTGCACAGAGATTCTGATATCCAGAGTTAAGAAGAATCAATATTGCTAAGATGTCAGTTTCCTCTAAATTAATTGAGAGTTTCGGGGCAAATCCAATCAGATGCCCCAAAGGAGTTTTGAGGTACCTGGCAAGCTGGCAAGCTAATGATAATATTTAAATAGAAGGTCAAGGGGCCAGGCAGAGCCAGGGTACTCCTGAGGAATAAAAATAAGGGTCAGAGAATTGTCCACTCAGTTACTGGCCCTACTGCTAAGCCAAGCCAAGACATGACAGTACCCATGCAAGTGTAAAAATTGATCATTGCAATAGTGAGCCTAGAAATGTACTTTCTTTTTTTTTTTAAATTTAAGTATTTATTTGAAAGAATTACAGAGAAAGACAAAGGGAGAGAGAGAGAGAACTTCCATCTGCAGTTTCCCTCCCCAGATGGCCACAGTGGCCAGGGCTGGGCCAGGCCTAAGCCAGGAGCCAAGAGCTTCATCTACATCTCCCACATGGGTGCAAGGGCCCAAATACTTGTGCCACCTTCTGCTGCTTTTCCCAGGCCATTAACAGGGAGTTGGATCTATAGTGGAGCAGCCGGGAAATGAAGCGGCTCCCTTATGGCATGCTGGCATCACAGGTGGCGGCTTTTCTTGCTATGCCAAAATGCTGGCCCCAGAAATAGATTTTTTCATACATGGAAATATGATATATAACTGAGAGGTTGTCATATATTTTACATAAGTGGTTATTTATCCATAGAGCAGAAATGAGAGGAAATTAGAACTCACTCTTATAACATGCACAAAAATTGTTTCTGGATAAATTAAGTATATTAACAAAGATAAGACTTTGCAAATAAGAGAAAGATTTAAAAGAATATTTTTATGACTCTAGGATAGAAAAGGTTTCTTAAACTAAGCATGAAAAGGATTAACTAAGTAAGAAAAACACGATAAAGTCAACAGCAGATCTAAGCTACCCTAACTGCAATTCCAAAAGCTGTAAAGCCATAAAATATGAAAGCCCATTTTCATAGCCAACTTCACTTGGTGGCACAAACAGACATGAAGCTATTCATAGCGTTTCTTTACACCAAATGTGCATATTTACTCATTTTGCATGGAACTGTAGGACTGAGTTTGACTATAGCATTCTCTCTAGATTATGTCAGGAGTGATCATACTACTTGTGTATGAGCTATGTCCATTATGTAATCTTTCTGAAACGAAAACTTTGAATCTGAAACCCATCTGCTCCTGAGGGCTTTGAGTGAGGGTTCATGGACCCGATTGCTGTTTGCCTTGGGAATGGCAAACACGGGCAGTGTCACGTTCACTAGCTTGATCTAGCCATCCCACCACATATGCACGCTTCAAAACATCATGGGGGACGTGCGGTATACAATGTTCAGTGGTCTATGTAAGTACATTACTAAAGCAAGGATGAGAAGCACCATAATTCAGGATGGTAGTTACCCGCGGGTGAGGCTGGGAAAGCAACAGCGACTTCTGGAGGTTGCACAAGCGCTTTGGATGGGGCATCATGATCCGTAGCATCCAAGCAAATGGGTTGAGGGGCGGGGTTATGGTTTTATTTTGCTTCATACTTTACATGTATGTTACATATATAGAGTGTGTTATGGTAAGTGACACATGTAAAACACGCGGCAAGGAGGTTTTAATGCTTGTCTTTCCTTTGGTAATTTAAAAACGCACGCATTTTTCCTTCTCACAAAACTGATTGCATACCTCACGAAGGTCATAACTGCTTTCCACACTGCAGATCTGGAACAGGCTGGCCCGGCGATGCACCTCAGCCTGCCGGAGAGGCCTGGTGGTTCCCCTGTGGGCAGAGACTTCTTCCAGCCACCCGAGGCCTTTGCATACCGACAGCTCCCGCTTTCAGGGCGGAGCCGTGACCACCAGGTCTCTCGCGTTGGGAAATTAGCGGGGTTGTAAAGAGGAAGTGCAGCAAGCTACAGTTTGCACGGAAGAGTCGCCAGCGCGCTTGGTGCTGTCCATGACGCGGATGCGCATGTGAGTCACCTGGGCTGGGAGCCCTGACAGCGCCACACTGCAGCTACTGCAGAGCGCTGGGGAGCGTTTGCACCTCTCTGGCTGCTCGGTGGGGGAATGCAGCGAAATAGCCTTCCTGTGGGCAAACCAGGGAGACTGGAGCGTGCGCCAGCTTGGACTTCAACAAGAGCATCGCTCTCTTCTAGACGCTTGGGGGCACCTGCCCTCAAAACGTGCTAGGAGAGAGACTGCGTAAGTCTTACCACCTGTTGCCTTAGTAGTGACGTTATAGCTTGAAACCTCTGACAGCCCAAAAAGTATACTTTTAGCATTTCTTTGAATTATAATGAAAACAAAGCCTGTGTAGTGGGAAGCGAATACAAATAGATATAGTGGGATATAGAGAACATCTCACTGTTAGGAATGACTAGTGACAGGAAGTTTTGACACTTTTTCCTGGAGGAAAAAGCTGTTTTTAGTCGCCTTTCATATCCTATCAAATAATCTATTGCTTATAGCACCACACTTCCTACTGTAACAAAATATTATCCAAAACAGGTATTTGCAGTAAAATTCTCTTTCCCAGAGATAAATAATTTTATTTATTCATTTGATATACTTGAAAGGGGGAGAGAGTGAGAATGAGAGTGAGAGCATGCGTACAAGAGAGACTATCTTGCATTTGCTGGTTTACTTCCCAAATGCCTCAACAGCTAGGGCTGGGCCAGGCCAAAGCCAGGAGCCCGGGACTCAATTCAAGTCTCCCACATGGGTGGCAGGGACCCATCATTTGCTGCCTCCCAGGGTGTGCGTTAGCAGAAAGCTGAACCAGAAGTGGAGGATCAAAGATTCAAACCAGGATCTCTGATGTGGGATACAGACATCCCAAGTGGTGACTTAACCACCACACCAAATGCCTGGATGGCTGACTTTCTAACACTTGCTGTCTCATTAAAAATCTCTCCCCTCTTTGGAAACAAAGGCATTAACAAATGATAACTTCATCTATGGTGGTAGAGTGAGTCATATTCAAAGTATCACACACATTTCTCAGAAGATGTGTTTTACAACTTACAGCAAATGAGCCATGTAATTCTTAAGATTTTCCAGTGAGAAGTTTCTCTCTCAAGTTTCAGCTTGTTGGTTAATGTTATCATTAGCAAAAAGAGGGACCTAATTATTACATCCATCCCATAAAAAGATACTAGAATTTAGAGGTTAATAGAACAATTTATTGCTGACCTAGTAAAGGCTGTAAAATTGCATCAGAACCCTCACCCCTTGCAATAGTTGGAAGATGTAGGCAAAATGTTTGTAGGCAGTGTTTGCAGCCCCCTTCCATCCCTGAAAAGAGGGGGAGCTAAAATCTACTGAAGCCATTGCTGTCTTGAGCAGCTGGTAATTGTGAAAAACCTGGACTCTCCCTCATCTCCATCCCATGATAATCACTCTCCTCCCCCAGCATGTAGAATATACTGTCTCCTGCTGCACAGTATTTCTGCAAGTTTTGAAAGTTAGTTTACCTACCCACTGAAGCTAATATGGACTCTGTTGTATTCTGGTAGCATTATCATACAAAAAAAAAAAAAAAAGGTGTGTGTGTACATGTCTATTTCTATTGCAAAAACAAGTACAAATACTTAACATGCCTAGAACCAGCAGACTAAATAATCCGCTGGTCAGCAGTCATATGGGGGATACTGTCAAAAGTTTGTGGAATGGCTAGGCATTTGGTGCAACACTTAAGACCCCACTTGGGGGGCCAGCGCTGTGACGTAGCAGGTAAAGCCACTGCCTGCAGTACCAGCATCCCATATGGGCGCCGGTTTGAATCCCAACTACTCCACTTCTAATCCAGCTCTCTGGTATGGCCTGGAAAAGCAGTAGAGGATGGCCCAGGTCTTTGGGACACTGTACTCACTTGGGAGACCCGGAAGAAGCTCCTGGCTGCTGGCTTCGGATCGACACAGCTCCAGCCATTGCGGCCAACTGGGGAGTGAACCAGCGGATAGAAGATTCTTCTCTCTCTCTCTCTCTCTGCCTCTCCTTCTCTATCTGTGTAACTCTGACTTACAAATAAATAAATAAATCTTACAAAAAAAATAAAAAAGACCCCACTTGATATTACTGTACCCCATATATGTCTGGTGGTTCAAGTCTCAACCCCACTTCCAACACCAGTTTCCTGCTAATTCATATCCTGGGAGGCAGTAGTGATGGCTCAAGCACTTGCATTCCTGCCACCCAACTATGAGACTTAAATTGAGTCCCTGGTTCTCTGGCTTCCTCGTGTTCCAGCCCTGACTGTTGCTGGCATTTGGGGAGTGACCTAGAGGATGGCAGCGTTTCTCTGCCTTTCAAAAAAAAGTTTTTGGAAAACAGAATTAAAAGATAAACTCATGTTTGTGCAAAACATTCTGTGAACTCTTTTGAAGCCCTCCAACATACCTCCAGAGTTCGGGGCGAGCTAGCCTGGAAGCTCTGGGGCAGAGTCACCCAGTTAGGTTGTACCTTCGTAGGGAACACCAACCCTGGCAGAGAAAATACTGGAAGTGCGACAGGAGACTGTGGAATATGAACAACCCAGAATGCATTTTCCCTACTTGTGTCTCAGATTCCCCCCAGTTCCATGAAGTCTCTTCAGTCTCCTCTCTGTCCTTAATACCAGAGCCAATAGGCTGCACTCGTTTGCACACATTTCATCTGATGTTGGGCAATTGCGACCCTCTTTGCTCTCAGTACAGGGTTGCTCTCAGTGAAATAAATTGCTTTTTTCTGTATTGCTGGCAGCACTGCTGTGGTGTGTTTATTAAATAATTATCCTGCCAGTTATGTAAGTGTTTATATTTTGTTAGGAGAGAGCACTCAATAGGTGGTAGCAATTTTCATTAATGATAACTTTGCATGCTCTGTAGGAAGTACCTACTTTTTTTCTTTTTACTAAAGCTTTATTGAGATACAATTGACAAATAAAATGTTTGTATACTTAAAACTTGCAATGTGGTGATTTGATATATGTTGTGAAATCATTGCCATAGTCAAGGTATTTAACGTATCTATTACCTTACTGTTACCTTTTTGTGTGTGGTGAAAACACTTAAGAACTACTCTCTTAGCAATTTAATTTTTATAGGAAACAGTTTTTCTAGGTGATTAAGTTTAATATTTCTTGTGTTTCAGATGATACATATATTTTCAGTTTCCAAAGTTTAGTTAGAAATAGCCTATTCAAGGATTTTCAAAAGGTTGTCAAGCTCAATTTCCTCTAGCGAGCACGGCCATCGCTTCATCCAGTATTTAAACAGTAAGCAGAATAAAAAGAAAAAGAACAGCAGATAGATTTTAAAATCCTTTTGTTATGTTGCTACTATATTTGGCACACCCAGAAGGAAACTGCCATTCAGTAACACAGAAGGGCAGTTTATCTGGTTTGCTCATTTTAGACACCAGAATTACAACTACAGTGATGATGGAAATCAGGTGCTTGAATTCCATCTATAATAAGATCCAAGGGTTCTTCTATTATGAATTTCATCAAGATAGCTAAATGAGATTGGCTGCATGATCACCGAGCAATGGACTGTATACAAGTTGTATGCATTTAGCAGGCAGCGTAGCTACAAATAATAATCAGTGGAATTCTGATAGTAGCTTCCAGTCATTCCTCAGTAAGAATTCATGAAATCATAGCCAGATAAGACCAAGGAATATGTTGTTCTCATTCCTGTCTTCTTTCTAATTTATCTAGTTTCTCTACTCAGCTGCCTCACCAGCCCCTATCAGACAATGGAATTGTACTTCTGTAGATAGGCACTTGTCTGTTTTGTTTGCTATGCTAGCACAGTATCTGGCTCTTGTTAAGTTTTCCATAAGCAAATCTACTGAATGAACAGAGTCCTTTGCTAGATTCAGGGCCTTTATTGTCCTGTAGCAATATAGCCCCATTTCCACAGCCTGAGCGTCCTCTCTAATTTCCTATATCATTTTGCAGTTGCTTCTTAGGCTTGCTGGGGTGATGTAAAGATTGTTTCTGAAGTTAATTTTTCTTGTTCATTTAAAATGTAATACTATTTAACATTAATGCTGCTTGCTGAAGGAACAGTATTATATTTTAAAAATATAGAGTATAGGCCCGCGCCAAGGCTTAATAGGCTAATCCTCCACCTGCGGCGCTGGCACACTGGGTTCTAGTCCTGTTCGGGGCGCTGGATTCTGTCCCGGTTGCCCCTCTTCCAGTCCAGCTCTCTGCTGTGGCCCAGGAGTGCAGTGGAGGATGGTCCAAGTCCTTGGGCCCTGCACCCGCATGGGAGGCCAGGAGAAGCACCTGGCTCCTGACTTCAGATCAGCGTGATGTGCCAGCCGCAGTGCGCCAGCTGCGGCAGCCTTTGGAGGGTGAACCAATGGAAAAAGGAAGACCTTTCTCTCTGTCTCTCTCTGTCACTGTCCACTCTGCCTGTCAAAAAAAAAATATATATATAGAGTATATTGAAGAAAATCAATATCACCCATGGCTTCACTACTCATAGATAAACATTTAATATTTTGGGGTTTTCTTTTTTATCTTATGTGTTTATACATTATATATTACATTATATATGTTATTAACTTGGTATAATTTCAAGACATGATTATTTATTTAGTATCACATAATATTTTCCTGGGTTAATTATTCTTCACATCAGTAGTTTTTATATAAGTGATTCTGGCATTCTACTTTGCTTTACCATTGAGATTTTCATAATGACTTTAGTCTCTGTTTTCTCTGTTGTTGTAAATAATGATTTAATCACAATCTCTCTACTTAGACCTCTGTATTCCTCTTAGGAATCTGTAGCATAAATTCCCAGAAATTAAAATTCTGAGTTCAAGAAAAAAATGTTTTAAAGAAGATACACTTTATTTTTGCTTTTCTTTTTTTATTTAATAAATATGAATTTACCAAGCGCAACTTTCCCATTGTTGTGGCTTTCCCCCCCTCAGCCTCCTTCCCTCCCACAACCCTCCCATCTCCCATTCCCTCTCCCATCCTACTCTTCATCATTTCATTTTCAATTATCTTTATATACAGAAGATCAACTTAGTATATACTAAGCAAAGATTTCAACAGACTGCACCCACACAACCGCACAAGATATAGAGTACTGTTCGACTAGTAGTGTTGTCGTTAACTCTTATAGTAAAACACATTAAGGACAGAGATCCTACGTGGGGAGATATGTCCAGTGACTTCCGTTGTTGATTTAGCAATTGACACTCCTATTTATGACGTCAGTAATCATCTGAGGCTCTTGCCATGAGCTGTCGAGGCTATGGAAGCCCCTTGAGTTCACCAACTCTGAACTTGTTTAGTCAAGGCCATATCACAGTGGATGTGCCTTCCTCCCTTCAGAGAAATGTGCCTCCTTAAAGATGATATACTTTAAAGATGCTAAACTTCCCAGAGAGATTGTACCAACTTACATTGGTTAGGGGGCTTTTCTTTCCCCCAAAGATTAGCTGGTAGCTAGAATTTGAGATGATAAAGGATCTTCCACAACAGAGAAGTTTTGAAATCAAGGCTGCAACCAGTATCACTGTCACATCCCACCTTTATTTGCAGCAGCCCAGGGTTATCCATTTATCATTGCATACCCACTGCTACTTAGGCTTTAACTTATTAAAAAAAGAACCCTAAAGATCTTCAATATGAAATTTTTGCTAGAAATCATTGGTTTCCAGACTAGAGTTTTAACCTTTTACTTTTTTTTCCATGGCTACTTGGGACTTATTGCTTTACCAAAGCGCACATGGACTGTAAAATTAAATTCAGAAAGGGTCATGGTTAAGTTGCCAGAGTCAACATTTGCACCTAGAAAACTAGTGGGTCTGTAATCTATTGTGTGTGCTTAGAGAAAATGCACATTTACTCTTTTGAAATGTCATCCAACATAATGTGTTAAACAGACTAAAGCAGACCATACCCACCAATAATCGAATGAAGCAGGAGTGATGATTGGCAAAGTTCAGATTCACACAATATGAGTTTGCAAATATGTTAGGTAAACAATTAAAGCTGAGAGTCCCACACTGCATCATGAGAACAAACAGTGTTGGGTTGTGTCAAGCTTATTGTTTCCTAGAATAGGTGAACCTATGCCATGCATGGATTTTCATTACATTGTGGCCCAGGATGGAGGAATGACCTGTCTATAGCCCCATTTAGGCCCATAGTGTCTAGTGTGTCTTAGCATGCATGAGATTCCTCTTTGAGTACATGGCATTGTATCAGGTACACAATAAAGTTAACTCTTATTTTTAACAGAAGAATCAGGGGTTTTTCTTCTATTGATCTTTCTTTACTTATCTTCTCTGCAGATTGCATTTCTTTTTTTTATTTAATGAATGCATTTTTCTTAGGTACAACTTTAGGAACATAATGGTTCTTTTTTCCATGTTCATACTTCCACCCCGACTCCCATCCCACCTCCCTCTCCCTCTCCCATCCCCTTCTTCATTATGGTTCATTTTTAGTTTGATTTTATCTACAGAGGACCAACTCCATGTTAAGCACTGATTTTAACAGTTTGCACCCACACACACATACAACAAACATATACAGTACACTTTGAGAACATCATTTGCAGTCGAGTCTCAGAGTACAACTCACTAAGGATGAGGTCCTACGTGGGGAGTAAGTGCACAGTGACTTCTGTTGTTCCTTTAACAATTAACACTCTTATTGATGATGTCAGTGATCACCCAAGGCTCTTGCCATGGGCTGCCAAGGCTATGGAAGCCTTTTGTGACCACAGACTCTATCAGTATTTGGACACAGCCATAAGCAAAGTGGAAGTTCTCTCCTCCCCGCAGAGAAAAGTACATCCTTCTTTGATGGCCCCTCCTTTCCACTGGGGCCTCACAGAGATCTTCCATGTAGGATATTTTTTGCCACAGAGTCTTGGCTTTCCATGCCTGAAATGCTCTCACAGGCCTTTCAACCAGAACAAGAAGCCTTAAGGGTTGCTTCTGAGGTCAGAGTGTTATTTACAGCGACTGTCATTCTAGGAGTCTGCTGTGTGGACCTGCAGATTACATTTCTCAGATGCACCCCGGGGAAATGTATGCTCCTTGGGGCAAGAGGTGGACATAATCTCAGGGCATGGAATCTTAGAACTGAGGACTGACTGTGGGAGCTCTGTGACCCCTATGGTAATTCTCTGTGAGAAAATGATGATGTGCTAGAGCTAGAATACTCTCTATTCTCTTCAGGTGATTCCCCAATTTAACCAATATTTACAGACCACTGGCTATTTACTTAAACACTGTTCTAGGCCTAGCGGTAAAATAATGAGCAGAAAACAGATCTGTCTTTGCTTTTAGTAACTGACATTACTTACATACTTGCAAACAAACATGCAAGTAAAACTGTGAAGGGGGCCAAAACAGAAAGAGAATAGAGGGAATTCTATCCCTGCTGAGAAGGTCAGGAAAAGCTTCCATGAGAACCTGACACAGAGAGATTCACAGGTGCTTCAGCCCATTTAAGCTGCTATAGCAACATATCTTGGTCTGGTAATCTATGAACATTAGGAATTTATTGTTAATAGCCCTGGAAGCAGAAAAGTTCAAGATCAAGGCACCAGCAGATTTGGTGTCTGGTGAGAGCTTCATCTCTACTTCAAAGATGGTGACTTCTTGCTGTGTCTTCCCATGGTAGATGGGGTCTAGGGAACTCACTGAAACCTTTCCTGATAAGGGCACTGATCTCATTTACTTCCAAAACGTCATGCTTAAATTAAAAAATATTTATTTTAAAAAGGGGGAGCCAAGAGATGAGAAATCTTCGACTGCTGGTTTACTCCTCAAATGCCCACAATGGCCAGTGCTGGACCAGGCTGAAGCCAGAAGCTGGGAATTCAATCCAGGCACCCCATTTGGGTGGCAGGGACTCAACCACTTGAGTCATCACTGACTGCCTCCCAGGGTGTACATTCTCAGGAAGCTGGAATCAAGAGTGTAGCTAGGACTCAAACCCAGGCACTCTGATATAGGATGTGGGGATCCCAAGTGGCATCTTGACTGCTGTGTTAAATGCCTTCCCACATCCCCCCACACTTCTTAAAATTAACAGATTGAGTATTAGATTGCAACATATGAATTTCAAGGAGATGCTAACATTCAGACCATATCAATAGACATCAGTGAGGAGAGGAGAGGGCGGATAAGGATTAAGATGAAGAAACTGTATGTTCAAAGGAGTGTGATCTAAGATTAAAAATGTAAATGAGAACCAGGACACACATGGCCTCCTAGGTCCTGTTTTATATTATTATCTTGATTTTAAGAGAAGGGGAAGGGGGGATGGCACTGTGGCGCAGTAGGTTAATCCTCCGCCTGTGGTGCCGGCATTCCATATGGGCACCGGTTCTAGTCCTGGCTGCTCTTCTTTCAGTACAGCTCTCTGCTATGGTCTGGGAAAGCAGTAGAGGATGGCCCAAGTGCTTGGGCCCCTGCACCCGCATGGGAGACCTGGAAGAAGCTCCTGGCTCCTGGCTTCAGATTGGCGCAGCTCCGGCCATTGCGTCCATTGGGGAGTGAACCAACGGAAGGAAGTCCTTTCTCTCTGTGTCTTTCTCTCACTGTCTGTAACTCTACCTCTCAAATAAATAAACAAAAGCTTCAAAAAAATGAGTAAAGGGGGAGATGTTGAAGGATTTAAGTAGGAGAGCAATATTATCAATTTTGTAATTTGGCAAGATTACTCTAGCTTTAGTATGGAGAATGGATTAGGAGTTATGGTACATGCACAGCAATCCACTGGAAGGCCATTGATGAGAAGTTGGAATGTAGGGTGGAGAGAAAATGAGGAGTTGTTGAAAACATGTCAGCTGCTTGTTTAAACAACTGCATGAATGTCAGTACCACAACCCGGGCTTTAGAGTACTGGAAAATGACCAGGTTTGGGAGAACATTATGTTTGTTTTTAGTTTGGGGAAGTTGTTTGAAATGTGTTTGAAGTCTGCCGGAGAAAGGTAAATTGTTGAATTTGGTACTCCGAGCTCAAGGGAAACGTATGGGCTACAGAGACATTTTTTCTTGTCTTGTGCCATTGATACTGAAGCTGTGAATGCAGATGATGCTACAAGGATAAGAGTTTAAGTGGGTGAAAATACAGCAAGCATAGGCTTACGCAACTATATTCAAAAGTTCATCTTTGTCTCTGGGGTCATTAGATTTTGAGATTTCTTGAATCTTATTCCTTGTCCTTCTCTTCTATCAAGAGGTCACAGTATTTCACTAAGGGGAGAGTGGTCAACAGTGTCAGATTTTGCTGAAGAATCAAGTAAGATGTGGGCTGGGAATGTTAGTTGTGTGAAGCGTTATTATAGACATCAACCACTCTACCATGAGTCTTTTGGGGAATTTGTGAAGCCAGATCAGATTAGGCTGAGAAAAGAATGAATGAGACACAAAAAACTTCAGGCAACCTGAAAAATCTGGCTGTGCAGGAAAGAAGAGTTTGGGGCAGTAGTTGGAGGGGATTAAAGAAATATGGGGATTTTTAGATGTAGTGACAGAAACTGGGACTGTGTAAAATTCAATAGGAAAGTCCGATGGAGGAGGAGAGATGTTGAGCGTGCAGGATTGGAGAAAGCTTATCAATGGTATGTGGTTTTTAGCTATTCAGGAAAGCGTTGAACCCAAAGAACAGATAGTGGAGAATTTAAAATTAGTCATGGAAAGAGACAGCCTTTTATTTTTCTCAGGGGAAACAAAAGTCTGGATAATTGAAAATGTAGATACTTGCTTGTATCAAGTTCTTGACATCAAGAACATGAGGTGAATCCCAGCTGATGATTTCTATTTTCTTTGTCAAGTTTGTACGTCTTTATGAAAAGGCGATTTGCTGAGTTGGAGAGATGAGGAGAGTGGTTTGAAGAGAGTGGGAAACTTTGACGTAGTCATTGAGGTGAGCTGAGAAGTGAAGAAGCCAGAGAAGGTTGATGAGATGATTAAGCGACGCTGAGGCACCATTTGCGGCAGGTGATTGCAGTTCACAAAGGAGCCAATCTGGCTTATTGTGTGAGTTTTCTCCGGCTGCATTCAGCAGCTTAGTGGCGGGCATCAAGAAAGCAAAGTCATAGACTTTCAGTTTTGGGGTTTCCTTAAGGGTAGTAATGAACAAAGCAGAAAGGCCATGGAATTTATAACATTGAGGGGGGTGTTATTGAAACAATGGAACATGAAGTCTACATGATGTCAAAAAGGGATATGAAGGAGAAAAGTAGAGATAAATTGTGAGGTAGTAGAGAGAGTATTAGACTGGAGACCATAATGAACTCAAATATTGCCACAACAGAAGTAATTATAAGTACAAAGCTTAGAGAAGAGAAGAGCTCGCGGTCAAAGAATGTGGACATGAAAGTCTTCAACAATTCATGGAAAATGCATATGATGCAAAAACTATGCATACATTTCCAAATGTTTTGCATTGAGATAAACTTATCTTTTAATTTCATTTTTCCATGACCTTGAAAAAGTACTTTATAATTATTGCTTGGAACACACAAAAAAAGTCCAAGGCAGTATAATTGTACTCATTAGTGATTCAGAGACTTGAGAAAGTAAGAAGTAAAAACATTGATCAAGTCACCCAAGGGGACATGGATGACACACAGAAATGGTGTCTTGGGAATAGTGGGGAGGAGTTTGTAGGTCCCTTGTGACCTGTAGAAAGTGTTCCTGAATTTAGGATATGATTGCCTTTAAGAGGTGGAGAGTTAAATGCGATTGAATAGTGTAAGCCTCAAAGGAGAAGTCTTCTTTTCCCTCTTTCCTCTTATTTTCTAAAATAACTAAAAGTATTAATGCAGAAAATAACTAAATAACTAAAAGTATTAATGCAGACTATCAATCCTTCTTCCTAACTGGGACTATGTGGGATATGAGAAGATAATGTGAAATTATCCCTTGAGGTAATTTAGGCTCTTTTAAGAAGAGAGCTGGGTTGCAAATACAGCAGAAGGTAGATGAAGCATACAAGGAGATCAAAGATACAGAGGGATTAGCTCATTCTGGGATAAAAATTTGAGAGGGCCCACTGGACTGGTATGAAAGAGGTGATCAGAGAGATGGATTGGGTCAGGGGCAAGGAAACGTGTCGTATTATGGAATTTGTGATGTGCTGGAGGATTGAGATGGGTTTAAAAAGCTTTAGTGCCAAAAGCAGCTGGGGTGAGGGTGAGCATGGGGTCCAGTGGCTGGGCCGTGAGTGACACACCTGCTTTTCTCACACGGGACCAGAACATGTGGATTTCATATGATTTTGCTGTTGACAGACCCAGAGCTTCAAACTTCAAACACAGCAGTGTGCCTCTTCAAATTCTTTCCAGAAAGTGCTTCCTATTGGTTGTGGTAAGTCTTTACCTGTGATATTCTTAAGCATTTTTCATTTGTATTGGCTTTGGTCTCAGCTTGATTCTGGCCTGTTCTTTGTGTGTGTTTGTGTTTTCCTTCTCCTGTGATCCCACTGTTGCCTTTATTGGATGCTTAGTTTGATTAGTCCTAACTTCATTAGCGCTAACTCTGAAGGAGTCTTCAAAATACCTTATGCTATCCACTCCCATTGAGCTGGATTTGTATCTGGTTTTGTGTGCAAAACCAAGGCTGAAGTAAATTTAAAGACCATGTGGTATAAATGGAGTGCTAATGAAAAGCAAGGTATGCTGTGGGTCAAATCAGGAATGGTTAAGGAGCCCGATGGATCAAACTTAGAGTTTGCTGGTGTAATCATGTATCTATTTTCATCTCTGGGTCTCCGGGGTAACGCATGAGCAACCATGCTGACAGCACATTGGCTTGGCTCACGCTGCATGGCCTTTCCAGAAGGCACAACACACTCATTTCCTGCCATGGAAAGGTCTGGAATTACCCTGCAGATTTGATGACCTCTTATTTCAGAGTATTATATCACTCTTCTAAAAGTCCTAAATATACCCAATAAATGGATATGCCACACTGTACTACATACATGCTTTGTGGGTTATCTATGGAACTATATCTATACTATGCTATTGGGTTAAACCAGTAAATTACCAAATGAGTGTGATGCTATTTGTGAAAAAGCGTGTATGTGATTGTGTTATAGACATAGCAAGATGAGTCTGTAGATGTTTGTCAGACGATCTGTATGATAACTACAAAGAGCGGGATGTGGAATTTACCTTTATGGTTTAATTTTTTACTTTTCTTTCATAAAAGAAATAATGGAAAGTAAAATATTTATGATGCTTTGTATGTTTACATATTTGTCTTTAAATGAATTAATCTTATATGTCACCTTTTAATATAAAGTCTTGGAATCACTGATTCAGACTGATTTAGTTTCATAATTTAGAAAAACACAGTTTTTTTTGTCTTGCTAACATAGCTGACATGCATACACACACACATGAGATTCTTCTTTGTTAAATAAATATTTATTTATTTGAAAGAGTTAGAGAGAGAGAGAGAGAGAGAGAGAGAGAGGAATCTTCCATCTGCTGGTTTATGGTCATAATGGCTAGGGCTGGGCCACACTGAAACCAGAAGCCAAGAGCTTCTTCCAAATCTCCCACTGCTTTTTTGGGCACATTAGTAGGGAGCTGAATCAGAAGCAGAACAGCCAGGACTTGAACCAGTGTCCTTATGGGATGCTGGTGTTGCGGGCAGTGGCTTAACCCACTATGCCACAATGTGGGCCCCAAGATTACTTTTTTTTTAAGTTGTGCTCATCTTTGGAGTGAAATATTATTTTAGGCCTGAAAAACATGACAACTCACGTTGTCACATACCAGTTGTTAAACTTTCACTAATTTAGAGGATATAGTATGAGACCAAAGCACTTAAACAACTAGAACAAAGATAACATTAAGGAATATAGAATTGATAATTGTTAGGAAGCAAAAGAGAAAGAAAGATTTCTAGAAATGAAAATTAAAGTAATTAATAACTTTTCCCTGTTTTAGCATTGTGAAATAGGCACCTTGAAACCTCCACCTCTTGCTGTGGCAAAGAGCAGCAAAGCAGAGGATCACCTACCTACATTCAGTGAGCAGAGGAGGGCTCAAGGCAGATTGTCAGGAGGAGGGACTCTAGATGAGAACTGGAAAGATGGATAGGACCCCAGCAAATGATTCCAGTGTGAGCTGTAGGCAAGGCTCAGACTAATTGGGAAACACTTTGGTAAAGACTAGTAAAGGGTGTCGCCTTAAACAGGCAGGTACCAGAAGGGGTTAGAGTGCTCGGCAAAATTCAGCACCAGGACTTTTTTGGTTTTTTTTTTTTGTTTGTTTGTTTGTTTTTTGACAGGCAGAGTTAGACAGTGAGAGAGAGAAAGGTCTTCCTTCCATTGGTTCACTCCCCAAATGGCCGCACGGCCGGCACTGCCCAGATCCGAAGCCAGGAGCCAGGTGCTTCCTCCTGGTTTCCCATGCGGGTGCAGGGCCCAAGCACTTGTGCCATCCTCCACTGCCTTCCTGGGCAACAGCAGAGAGCTGGACTGGAAGAGGAGCAACCTGGACTAGAACCCGGAGTGCCAGTGCCGCAGGCGGAGGATTAGCCTACTGAGCCATGGCGCCGGCCAGTGCTTCACCACTTAAAATGCATTTTAAATTACATTATTTCACCCAGTCTTCTAAAAACCTTGTGAGATAAGTAGTGCTAACCCATTTTGCAAAAGGAGAAATTGAGGTTTAGAGAGACATGGGAAATTTCCATAGCACAGAAACAAAAATAAACTTAATCTCAACTCCTCTGACTTTTCTAAAACTGAAATGTTTGAATGGAGTCCTTGACGTCATACAGATACTATCTGAAATATTTCTCCTCCCTATTCCATTCACCATAGTTCCTTCCCTATGTATGACCTACTCAGTTGCATCCCATTCTGAAAACCTGAACACATGTTGGCAGGATTCTATACATTTGAGTTTAGTAACTCAATTTTGGGATGAAAAATACCAATACTTATATACTTTGAAAACCCATAGTAATTTCTTGACTCTTCACATGTGGAAGATTCTTTATTACAAAGAATATATGGGGATTTCCAATCATCATTTCATGAGAATTATAGATGCTATCATAATGTTGCACTAATATTGGAGGAAAGAAACATTTGATTCATTCCTTTCCTCATATTTACACAATATATTAACTTCTGAACTCAAAGCATCAAGAGTGAATGTTCAGATGTTCTTATTGGGCAATTTTAAGGTCAGGGCCAATTTCTATGGAAAAATTTAGTTCCTAAATTAAGAACTTTCAAATATTGTCCAAAGATCTGAATGTTTTTCCATGTATGTGGTCAAGGCACTCAGAATAATTTCTTTTTTCTTCTTTTTTCTTTTTTCTTTCTTTTTTTTTTTTCTTTTTTTTGACAGGCAGAGTGGACAGTGAGAGAGAGAGACAGAGAGAAAGGTCTTCCTTTTGCTGTTGGTTCACCCTCCAATGGCCGCCACGCCAGCACGCTGCGGCCAGCACATCCCGCTGATCCGATGGCAGGAGCCAGGTGCTTCTCCTGGTCTCCCATGGGGTGCAGGGCCCAAGGACTTGGGCCATCCTCCACTGCACTCCCTGGCCACAGCAGAGAGCTGGCCTGGAAGAGGGGCAACCGGGAGAGAATCTGATGCCCCGACCGGGACTAGAACCTGGTGTGCCGGCGCCACAAGGCGGAGGATTAGCCTAGTGAGCTGCGGCGCCGGCCAGAATAATTTCTTTTAGAGAAAAGCCTTCTTGTACTTTTCCTTTTAATCTTCTTCCAGAGTGCAAGTTTTTCTTTCTGAGAATGATTCACTGTACCTACATGTAATTTTTACCTTTCTTACATTTCATATTTTTCTCTAAAATCTTGCTTTGACTGCAGATTTATTTCAGGCAAGACATTACTCAATGGTAGCTTCAACATAGAACTCACAGTGTTCCCGAGTGAAGTCTCAGATTAGCCTAACTTGTTTTTGAGTTCATCTATCTAAGAGATAGAAGAGTTGCATCTATTTATCAGCTCCCAACTCCTCTTTATATATTTCTCCAACCTATGATTCAAGGTGACTAAACTCAGGACTGTCACCCCCTGACTTAAGCACTGAGCAGTGAATTGTGGAATGATACCATTTAGTTCACATTGTTGATATGCCTGTGGGAAATAAAAGCTTCATGAAGCATAAAGAGAGCCAGCTCCAATATCTATTTATCTCGGTGCCCTTCCTAATACCTGTTCTTCTGGGTGGACAGTCTAAAGAATGATGTTTACTCTAAATGTGTTTCCCAAATGAGAGAGAAAATGAAATACTTCTACTTTGTCAAATGGAGACACTCTCAAAGACTTTTTTGCTTTATTCAATTTATTTTTGACTGAGAAACTGACTTTTAAATCTTAAGTTCTTCTGTAATCTGAGCTGCTTCATCTTTTGGGAGCTTTGAGAACAATTGCTGAAGCTGCCTAAAGGGATGATAGTTGTGCTGTCCAACAACACTTATTCTTTGAAAGTGAGATTCTGATTAAGAATTGAGTCAACAAGTTAGTAATCAGCTTAGAAAGCAGAATATTCATATGGAAACCAAAAGCTGAAATCTGAGCATCAGCCAGACTATTTCTGTCCATTATGTAAACAGTAACTTGATCAATTGAACCAAATATTTTGAGATAAATAATATAAAAGCCATACTCACCATAGTGCAGATGCTTGATAAAAATATTTCTCAGGAAACATCCTCACAGAATATATCCCTATTAATGTAACACTTGTCTCTGGGTAGGGATAAAGCTGATGTTTGTTATTAATTTTAGGGCTAGTCACAATCACCTTGAAACTCCTTTGTAAGAAAAAAAAAAACACTGTCTGTATTTTAAAAGAGGAAAGTAAAATCAAATTTAAAAAATCCAAGTGCCTTTGAATGATACTTTGCTGTCAACTTTAAAAAAAGAGCATTACAATGCAGAGTCCAAAACAGTATAGCAGTAAGTGTGCGGGTCGGGCTCTTCCTTACTTATGGCAAGTGCAGTAGAACTAGGACAAGATGAACAACAGCAAAAAGGTGGCTGAAAAGTCATGACCGGGAAGAGGGGCATTTCCAGTGTGAAAAGTTTGTTTTTACTTCAACAAAAGGTAAAGAGATGTGGGAATGAAAACTGTTTGAATACCTTCCAGAATTGCTCAGGTAGGGATTAAAAAGGACAGTGTGTCAGCTATGTAAACAAGAAATAAGACTGTAACAGAGCCCACAAAAAACTGAAAACTTGGAATCGATTAAAGTAAAACCAAGTGAATTTGTCACAAAATATAAATAATGTAAGCTCATGAATAAAAATAACCAAACTGTTTTTATAAAAATCTCATAGGGTCTACAAGAGACCTGAGAGAAAATACCTTTAAAAATATACAAGTGGAAAATTTGAGTGTGCATATATTTTTCAGCCTTATTAGTAACCTAACAAATGAACCAAACACACAGATGTTGCTACTTTTGGAATGACAAATTTACGAAGAATTGAGAAAACTCAGATTGTCAAGAGAATGGAAATTGGCTTTCTCATGTATTGTTGCAGTGAGTATAAACTCAGACCTGTTTTCCAGAACACAAATTAGACACTTCTGTCAAAACTTGAAAAATGCAATTACATTTCTAAACAATTACCCTATGAATAAATATACATGAGCACAAGGATTTACAAATAATGATGTTTCTGCTGCTATATTTCTTCTTTTAAAAATGCATTTTACCATAGAAAATGTTAAACATAACAATAGTAGAGAGAGAATGGGGTAATCAACCATTAATAAAATTACCCAATTTCATCAATTACCAACACTTTGCTGATTTTGGTTTCTCTTTCTCATCTGTGCTTTAGTTTGACAGACTCTGCATATCTGTTTCGGTATGGGACATGTCAACATAAACTGAAAACAATGTAATATATTCCAAAAATACTTTGGCATGTGTCCTTGATAAGTAAAGACTTTGTAATAAAACATAACTTGGAGAAGTTATTAATGTTATCTAAAACTCAACCTATCTAATTTTTAAGAAGTCGATTTAGAGCTAATTCTTTTAAATCAACATTATAAATTTGGTATATTGCATTTACTACATTATATCCTTTAGTCTCTTATTTTTTTAAAAATCTGTAACAGTCCCTCTCCTCTATCTTTTTTTTTAAAGAGTTATTTATTTATTTGAAAGGCAGAGCTACAGAGAGTAGAGGCAGAGAGAGAAAGCTCCGCAGTGGCTGGAGCTGAGCTGATCCGAAGCCAGGAGCTTCCTGCGGGACTCCCATGTGAGTGCAGGGGCCCAAGGACTTGGGCCATCTTCTCTTGCTTTCTCAGGCCATAGCAGAGAGCTGGATCGGAAGTGGAGCAGCTGGGTCTCGAACCATATGGGATGCCAGCACTGCAGGCTGCAGCTTCACCCATGATAAACCTTTAATAGTTTCAGAATAATAAAACTATTATTACAACTGGCTGGATGTAGTTTGAGATCATTTTGCAATTCATTTTGCCCTTTGGCAAAAACAAACAACTAAGAATTTAGTCAAAAAAAATGCTAGGTTTTAGAGGCACTTGAGATAATTCTGCTCTGGGCTAGGCAGTTAGCCTAGTGGTTAAAATGGTTAAGATGTCTGCATCCCACATCGGGAGTCCAGCTTGTTCCTGACTCCAGTTACTTGTTCATATACATCCTGGAAAGCAGCGATGATGGCTCAAGTAACTGGGTTCCTGCCACTCATGTGGGAAACCTGGATTAAGTTCCCAGCTCCTGGCTTTATTGTGACTCAACCCCAGTTGCTGCAAGCATTTGTGCAGTGAACCAACAAACAGGAGCACATGCTCGCTCTCTCTCTCTGTTTGTCTCGAATAAATACAGATATTTTAAACAAAATAATCCCACTCTGTATGGTTATGTAAGAACTTATATAGAGTTTGATTTATATGCTTTTTTTCCTCATTTTTAAAACTTTAAAAAATTTGTGTTTGTGAGGGAGCAAAGGTGGAAGGGAGGGAGGGAGAGAACTCCTATCCACTGGCTCACTCCCCATGTGCCTGAGACGACTAGGGGTGGGCAGGGACTGGAGCCAGGAGCCAGGAGCCAGGATCACAGTCCAGGAATCCAGCTGCCAATTGCTTGAGCATCATCAATTCCCTCTCAAGGTCTGCATTAGTGGGGAACTGGAGTTGGGAGCCAGAATCAAACCTGGGCACCTTGATGTAGATTGCAGGCATCTTAACTGCTAGGCTAAATGCTTACTGCAAACTTTAATTTTTTTTTTAAATTTATTTGACAGGTAGAGTTACAGAGAGAGAGAGAGAGAGAGAGAGAGAGAGAGAGAGAGAGAGAAAAGTTCACTCCTTCTGTTGGTTCACTCTCCAAATGGCCACAACAGCCGGAGCTGTGCCGATCTGAAGCCAGGAGCCAGGAGCCAGGAGCCTCTTCTGGGTCTCCCATGCGGGTGCAGGGCCCAAGCACTTGGGCCATCCTTCCCTCTATCCCAGGCCACAGCAGAGAGCTGGACTGAAAGAGGAGCAACAGGGACTAGAACCGGCGCCCATATGGGATGCCAGTGCTGCAGGTGGAGGATTAACCCAGTGCGCCTTGGCACTGGCCCCGCAAACTTTAATTTTTTAACGGACAATATTTACATGGCTTGAAAGTCAAACTATAAAACCAAATATGTTTTTATCAAAATCTAGTCTTCATTTTGTCATCTCTATATGGTTTCCTTACCCTATGGATGTATGTTTCTTCTATCCACATAGAGGTAATTATTTTTATTAGGTTTTGCTTTGATTTTTCAATTGTTTTCTTTTGAAAATACAAACAATATGTGTGTGTGTATTCTCCAGAATACTAAGACAGAATACTATATACACTATTGTGAATTGTTCTTTTTCACTTCTGCTTAACTGATAATCCCTTGTTTAACTAATAATCCCTTGTTCAAAAACAATGCTATAATAAATACCTTTGTGCATATAATTTTACAGTTTTTCAGTGGCATCTTTAACATATATTTCTAGAAGTGGGAATCTTAAGGTAAGGATTGAGGATTTATAATTTTGATAGTATACCACATTTCCCGTCATAGTGGTCATACTATCAGGCATTGTCACCAGCAACACATATTTTTTTTAGTAAAAATTAAAAAACTGCAAAAGCAAAAGTCCACCAAATAGCTCCTGTCTTCAATTTGCCATATAGTTGTGAGTTTTGTTAGGTTATGTTTCCATTTTTGTTTGTTTTAAGGTATTTTTCTATTTCCTTTTTGTTGTTTTGATGCGTTGTTTGTTCAGGTGTATGTTGTTTAATTTCCATGTGTCTGTGGATTTTTTTTTTCCAGTTCTCCTTCTGTTGTTGATCTTTGCTTCTACAGTATTGGGGTCAGAAATGACACCTGATATCATTTCAGTCATCTTGAATTTGTTAAGACTCATTCTGTGGCCTGACGTATGATCTTTGCTCATGACTGTTGCAGACACACATGAGAAGAACGTGCACTCTGCTGCTGTTGGATGGGATGGTGTGTAGACATTTGTTAGCTCCATTTGGTCTACAGTGTTGTTCAAATCTGCTGTTTTCTTCTTCATTTCCTGTGTAGGTGTTGTATCCATTGTTGAGAGTGAGGAGACTTGAAAATTTCAAATTTATCAAGACTTGTTTTATGACCCAGAATTTGGTGTCTGGTGGTAATTGTTTTTTGTGCCTTTGAAAATAAAATATCTTCTGCTGCTCTTGGGTGGGGCATTCTATGAATGCCAGTTAGGTCAAGTAGGTGGACAGTGTTCTTCAAATTTCCTATATATTTACTGACTTCCTGTCTGTTGGTTCCATAGATTATTGAGAGAGAGATTACACTTTCCAATTATAGTTATGGATTTTCTTTTTCTCATTGTAGACTATCAGTTTCTGTTTCATACAGGTTGAAGCTCTAGTTAGGTGCATAAACCTTTAAAATTATTGTTTCCTTTGAATGTATTGAACAGTAACAGAACAGTACATTACTATTCAACTTACATGCATTTGTGATTGCTGCTTAGTAGCTACACAACTTTGTGTGAACTTTTAAACTTCTTTAGGCCTTAGTTTTCTTGTTTTTTATAGTGGGAATGTATTTCACAGTGGTTTATGAAGCACAATTATTTAGATACAACTAAACTCATATATATATATATATAAACATATATGTACATGGTGGCAGCTGGCTTTGTTATTGCTGGCATTAAACAAATGCTTGGAGATGAAAAGTGAGTTAGAGGTTAGGAAAAACTATGTCCTAATTTTGCTGGAACTAGCCATTGAATATTTTGGAAGAGTTATTTAATCATTCTGGAAAATAGCATCTTAATCTGAAAAATCAGAGAAATGGTCCACATTACCTCAAAATGTTGACATTCTATACTTTGTGCTGTTAAATATTACTTTACTTCATGGAATATACAAATAAATATATAAAGCTGACCACAAACAAAATAAGGCTTCATTTCTTGGAATACTTGCAATGTATATTCTAATCTAAATGTATGGTTATAGTGGAGAAAAACCTGGACCAGTGGTGGCCGGAAGTTGAGTTGTGACACTTGCTTTCTTAAAAATATTTTAAGGGCAGGAGTTTGGTATAGTGGTTAAGTCATTGCTGGGGATGCAGCATCACATACGGGAGTGCTTGGTTGGAATCCTGGCTACTCTGCTTCTGATCCAACTTCCTACTAGTGCACACCCTGAGAGGTAGCAGGCTCAAGTCCTTGGATCCCTGCTGCCCACATAGGAGACCCAGAATGAGTTCTAGGCTCCTGGCCTAGGCCTGCCCTAGGTCCTTTTTTTTATTTTTTTATTTAAAAATTTTTTTTGACAGGCAGAGTGGACAGTGAGAGAGAGAGACAGAGAGAAAGGTCTTCCTTTTTCCATTGGTTCACCCCGCAATGGCCGCTGTGGCCGGCGCGCTGCGGCTGGCGCACCGCGCTGATCCGTAGCCAGGAGCCAGGTGTTTCTCCTGGTCTTCCATGCAGGTGCAGGGCCCAAGGACTTGGGCCATCCTCCACTGCACTCCCGGGCCATAGCAGAGAGCTGGACTGGAAGAGCAGCAACCGGGACCTGACCGGGACTAGAACCCGGTGTGCCGGTGCCGCAGGTGGAGGATTAGCCTATTGAGCCACGGCGCCAGCCATGCCCTAAGTTCTTACAAGCATTTTGGAAGAGATCCAGGGGTTGGAAGGCCCCTGTCCCCCGTTTTGTGTCTTTCAAATAAAATGAAAATACAACTAAAAAGTTTCTTTAATTATGCAATCGGTGTTGTTAATACCATATAGCTTTACTCACACTAAACTGGTAGATCTTAGAGTCCAGTTATATCATAACTACCCCATTCTCACTACTGTTCTCCAGACCATGAATTTATATCTTTTTTCTTTCATCCTAGATCTTACTCACCCTCATAAACTGGCACTATTTCTTTTTGAAATTAAAAAAGTGAAGCAACCAGCAGACAGAACCTAAAAGCTTCCATTGCCATATCCACTCAAGTATCAGTACCTGACCCTATAAATCAACGTTCTGTTTAGCTGCCACGGAGGGGACTTTCCCAATCCCATACGATTTCAGCCTCTATAGATGAGGCTACTTGAAAAAGTTTATGGAAAAATGGAATTAAAAGGTAAACTTATTTTAGTACAAAATTTCTGAAATTGATTAGTTTTTTTATAATATGCATTTTCATGAGCTTTTTGAAAGTTCCTTTGTATACACAACTTCAAAGGTTTGTTTTTTTTTTTTTGCGTTGAAATAGTCTTACCTTTCATTCTACCTGAGATAGCTCTTCATATGTGCACCAGCGCCTACCCCCTCACCTATTCCTGGAGCACTGCCAGTTTCTCATCCTGTTGGGTTATTTATACGTGTTTAAAAATATACCATTCCTTTTTCCTCTCTTAAAAATTCTTTTAGGGGCCGGCATTGGGGGCACAATGGTTTAAGGTGCTGCCTGTGACTCTGGCATGCCATGAATGCAGATTTGGGGTTCAGGTCCCGGCTGCTCCCCTTCCCATCCAGCTCCCTGCTAATGCACCTGGAAAAGCAGCAGAAAATGACCCAAATACTCGGGCCTCTGCTGCCACTGCCACCCATGTGGGAGACATGGATGAAGCTCCCAGCTTCATCCTTGTCTAGTCCTGGCTGTAATAACCACTTGGGGAATGAACCAGTGAATGAAAGATTTCCCACCCCTCTCTCTCTGTAATACTTTCAAAAAAATTAATATTTTAAAATTATTTTAAATCACTTTTCCTATTCATACTTTAACTCATTTTCTGCTTCTATTTACAGAAAAACTCCTTGGAAGAGGAATATATGTTCAGTGCTTCTTCTTTTTTTTTTAAGATTTATTTGTTTTATTTGAAAGTTGGAGTTATACAGAGAGAGAAGGAGAGGCAGAGAGAGAGCAAGGTCTTCCATCCGCTGGTTCACTCCCCAGTTGGCAGCAAAGGCTGAAGCTGCGCCGATCCGAAGCCAGGAGCCAGGAGCCTCTTCTGGGTCTCCCATGCAGGTGCAGGGGCCCAAGGACTTGAGCCATCTTCTGCTGCCCTCCCAGGCCATAGCAGAGAGATGGATTGGAAGAGGAGCAGCTGGGACTTGAACTGGCACCCATATGGGATGCTGGCACTGCAGGCGGCAGCTTTACCTGCTGAGCCACAGAGACGGCCACTGTTCAGTGCTTCTAATTTCTGTTCTCTCATGCTTTATTTACTTAAAAATTTCTATTTATTTTTAATTTTGAGAGAAAGAGATATAGGTAGATGTGTGTGTGTGTGTGTGTGTGTGGGAGAGAGAGAGAGAGAGAGAGAGAGAGAGAGAGAGAGAGAATATATCTTGCTGAAATACCTGCACCATCCTGGGCTGGGCTGGGCCAGGCCAAAGTCAGTAGCTGAGAATTCAGTCCAGTCATCACCTGCTTCTGCCCAAGATGCACATTAGCAGAAAGCTGGAGCTGGGATCAGAGCCAGGACTTAAACCCAGTACTCCAGTACATGATACTATTAGCACAGTTACAACGTCTCGATATTGCTGATGTCATTCGTCATTTCTCAGTTTTCATTTTGATTGAACGAAACTATTTGGTCACTTCTTTTTTAAAACACAGGCCTAGAATAGACTTCCAAACATTCTTGCCACAAAGCCAGCTCCCTTTGAATTCTTCCCCTTAGTTAAAGACAACTTCATTCTTTCAGTAGTACAAGCCAGAAACCTTGGTGTTGTTCTTAATACCTATTTCTTTGGCGGAACCCAGATCTGGTGTGATAGCAGCTCTTGTCATCCGTACTTTCCAAACATTCTCAAAACACCACCATCATTTACAGTCTCACATGCCATCTGCTTCACTTACACCAGTATTTCACACCTGGGCAGATAAGACACTCTAAACTGGTCTCCCTGCTTGTCATCTTGGCTCATGGCAATCTATTCTAACATAGCAGCAAGATTCTAGCATGGCTGAACCTAAACCACATTCTCTCTCCTTGCTCTGCTTAGTCTTCCACTAGCTTCCTATCCCACTCAAAAAAAAAAAAAAAAGTTAACATGTGCTTTCCTTGATTTGTGGTAACTAATATACAGTTTGGGAAAAAAGCATGAATGAAATTGACATATTGAGATTTGATTGTTACTTATAGTCCTCATCTACATTCTTGAGGAACAGTGTTTTTTTTTTTTTAATCTACTACATGTTGAATTCTTTATTTAGTGGAGGGTTAAGTTTGTGATTATAAAGTAAACTGAAAGTGTGTCATTGTAAAAATTAAAAGAAAAATAGAAAAGGAAGGAAGAAGAGGGTGGGAGTGAGTGAGGAAGGGAGTGAGGGAGGGAGGGTAGTGTGGAAAGTATCATTATGCTCTTAAAGCTGTGTTTTTAAAAGACTTGAAATTTGTTCCCTTTATATAAATTAAAAAAACAAAAATTTTTTAATTTATTTGACAGATAGAGTTAGACTGTGAGAGAGGGAGACAGCAAGAAAAGTCTTCTTTCCGTTGGTTCACCCTGCAAGTGGCTGCTACGGCCAGAGCTACACCGATCTGAAGCCAGGAGCCAGGTGCTTCTTCCTGGTCTCCCATGTGGGTGCAGGGGCCCACACATTTGGGCCATCCTCCAGTGCCTTCCCAGCCTACAGCAAAGAGCTGGTCTGGAAGAGGAGCAACTAGGACTAGAACCTGGCACCTATATGGGATGCCGGCACTGCAGGCAGAGGATTAACCAAGTAAGGCATGGCGCTGGCCCAAGAAATTTAAAAAATTTAAAATTAAACATCAAAATGCCCACCATGAGTTACAAAGTTGTTCATGATTTTTCTCTGTGTCCTCATATCCCAATGTGTTCCCAGTTATGTTCTCCTTTCCACTCTATTTTTGCCTCAAAGTCTCTGCATTTAATGTTTCCTGAGACTGGAAAGATCTCCCTCCAATATCTGCACATGGCTGACTTCCTCACTTTCTTCACATGGTTACTTCCCTGGCTACGCTGTCTAAAACCTCAAATTTGGAATTGTCTTAGCTCAGGCCATCAGAACAAAATACCATACACTGGGTGGTTTAAACAGTAGGAATTAATGCCTCACAACTCTGAGAATGGAGGTCCAAGATCAAGATCTGATGAGGGGTTGGCTTTCTTCTTGCCATGTGCTCACATGCCACATGACTTCCCTTATCACCCCCTATAATCTTGGGGGCGGGGAGCAAGAGCGAGGTTAGCTCATGTTGGTTCCTCTTCCTGTAAAGACACATTTAATACCCTCATGTGGGTCCCATCCTCATCCAACATATGATTCTTTTATATTAAAATCCAAAACATTTTTGAGAGGCAGAGAGAGAGAGGGAGGGAGAGAAAGAGAGAGAGAGAGAGAGAGGAAGAGCAAGAGTGACAGAGAGAGAGAGAGAGAGAGAGAGAGATCCCATCTGCTGGTTCACTCTCCAAATGTCTGCAACAGCAAGGATGGCTCAGAGGCCAGAGCCAGGAGACTGGAGTGCAATTTCAAGTCTCCCCTGAAGTTGGCAGAAGCCCAAAGCTGAGTTACTTCAGTCTCTACCTCTGCTTCCTCAGGGCCCACTTCGATGTGAAGCTGGAGTGAGGAGCTGCAATCAAACCGAAGCACTCTAGTGGGGACATGGGTGTCTTGGCTGCTAAGCTAAGTGTCCTCTCCCTCATCATGAATTTTGGGAGAGCACAAGCATTAGTCCTTAATAGTTACCTTTACATCTATTTCATATTAATTTTTGCTTAAACATTTGGATATGGCTAAAGAGCCCAAGAGAGTATTTTAGGCATGGAAAGCCAAGACACCCGGTGGGGGGGGGGGGGGGAGAAGACCTAAATGAAAGATCTCTGCGAGTGAGATCCCAGTAGAAAGAACGGGGCCATCAAAGAAGGAGGTACCTTTCTCTGAAGGGAGGAGCGAACTTCCACTTTGACTATGACCCTGTCAGAATAAGATTGGAGTTGGCGAACTCAAAAGGCTTCCACAGCCTTGGCAACTCGTGACTGGAGCCTAGGTAGATTACTGACACCATAAACAAGAGTGTCAAATTGTTAAGTCAACAACAGGAGTCACTGTGTACTTACTTCTCATGTGGGATCTGTCCTTACTATGTTGTCCAATGTGAAGTAACGCTATAACTAATACTGAAACAGTATTTTACACTTTGTGTTTCTGTGTGGGTGCAAACTGATGAAATCTTTACTTAATATATACTAAATTGATCTTCTGTATATAAAGATAATTGAAAATGAATCTTGATGTGAATGAAATGGGAGAGGGAGCAGGAGATGGGAGGGGTACGGGTGGAAGAGAAATTATGGAAATTTATAATTTGTACTTTGGAAATTTATAATTACTAAATAAAAGTTAAAAAATAACAAAAAAATTTTTGCTTAAGTACTTGTCACTTTTAAAAATATAACATTTTGCTAGTTTACCTTTGAATCATCTACGTTCACTCATTAGAATTATAGCTCCATGAAAGTAAAGATTTTGGTTTTTTAATTTACTAATTCTCCAGTGTCTGAAGATATTCCTTGTGGAATAGAAAAGTATCCAGAATTATTGGGAGTTCAAGTAGGCATGAAGATGAAGGGAGTACAGACCGTATGAGAATTGTGGAGCAAGTGATGCTATAGAAATCAGTGAAGTATATTAACATCTACAACTGAGAGCATTTTATCATTTGCTCAGAGGATTTATGCATTAAAACATCTTTCTGTAAAAATAATTTATAAAGTTATAATAAATAAGCTAGGCTATCTGAAAGAGAAGTAGCAAAATAATTTAAATTCTATGGTTGATATGGACATCTGTTTATTATAAAACAAAGTCCTTTTTTCTTTTCTTCAAGATAAACAACTGTAAGAAATTGGCTCAAAATTTTCTTCAGTTATGTTCATAATATATTTTAAGTAGCATAACAGGCTTCCATTACCCATCATGTTTTCAATATCCATATGGTGGCCATTATGTAAATGTTCCTTAAAAATAAATGATATTGTGCAGCATACAATGCATGTTGTTTGCCACTAAAACCATGATTATGTGAAGGAAAAAAGTCACTGAATCATCTTAAAAAAAGATTAGATTCTAGGAGAATTACAAACAGGAAATGGCTGAAATGATTAAACTTATGTCAGGAATATTTTGCTTGAATTTATCAAGATAGCATAATGTGGAAAAGATTTAAAACACATTTGCAAAATTTTTCAAGAAGTAGAGTTTATTGAGCACACTAAAAACTAGCTGTTAGAAGAGCTGGGATCGTATGTAGGGAATTATAACTTAGAGATGTGGCGCTCCAGGGCAGTACTTTGTTTCTCAAAAACCCAAATGAAGAGAGGCACCCTTATAATTTTTAGCAGCTATTTTAGATACCTCAGAAAATGCAATAAATGAAATTGAGAAAGAATTTCACATTTCTTAGTATTCTCAAAATTACGCCTTCTTTTGTAGATTTCAAACTATTTAATTTATTGACAATATTTGTAGCCTATTGAACTTCAAAAGCTATATTGAAGACTGAAAATATACAACACTAAGCAGTTCAGGGAACACACTGTAGACACACCTGCATCTCAGGTAGATTCCTCTAAGAGTCACTTCAAATCATATATTTGAGTTAAAAGCATCCTGTTATAGTCAGCTATAGATACATAGAGTCTAAATCTAAGCATTTAATTTAACTTTTTTCTTATACACGAAAGCAGTTTGGCTCCAGCAGGTGTATGGAGCTTTTTCATGGTCACATAAGCCAGGTGATATGAACTCGTTGTGTCTACCAGTCAGGCTCCTTGCTATCATTGAGCTTCCAAATATTTTCTGTTGCTATTGTTACTGGATGAGATTGGCTAAATTAAAAATACACACACACACACACACACACACACAGAGGCAGATTCGCAATACATAAGTGCATGACTGTATTTATGCATTTAAACTTCATTTGCAGTGGGGACAGATGAGGTTCCTAAATGCCAAATGATATGTTCATTTACACAAGAATTTGGCTAGCATATAATCTTCATCTGTTTCGTAGGCACCAAATTTTTTTAGCAGCACTCACAACTGTGGAAGTAGAAAATAGCTAAACAGCTAGAAAACAGGAAATAGATGATAGAAAGTATATTTGCTGACTGCTTATCTTTCTACATAACAGTGGAGATCCATGGGAGGGGCCTGACATGATATGGTCTCTAAAGCGCATAAATACAAAACCATGGGGAAAATATTAACTTAAAAAAGGAAGTAAAAGGGCCAGCACTGTGGTGCATCTGGTTAAGCCCAGCCTGCAGCACCAGCATCCCACATGGGTGCACTTTCATGCCCTGGCTGCTCCACTTCCAATCCAGCTCCCTGCTAATGTGCCTGGGAAGGAAGCGGAGGATGGCTCCTGCACCCACGTGGGAGACTTGAAAGAAGCTCCTGGCTCCTGGCTTTGGCCTGGCCCAGCCCCAGGCGTTGAGGCCATTTAAGGAGTGAACCAGAATGTGTGGGGAGCAACTCAGATTAGACTGTTACTCGAATTAAGACTTATTCTATGCATCTGCTCTCCCACAATATGGCGCTGGGAGAGGAGGAAACAGCTTCTACACAGCTGCCTCCAGTTCAACCAATAAACAGCAGGACCTGCTCCTGATTGGAGGAGAGCAGCGTACTCGGTGTGTGGGTAGCAGAGTTGGGATTGGTGGAAGAGGACTATAAAGGAAGAGAGAGACAACATGTACCAGGAACACCTGAGGAACATCTGAGCAGCCCCCGAGAGAGCCGGCCGGTGTGTGCCGCTCCTCCGCGGAAGTGGGGAAAGTGGCTAGGGGGAACCGCCCTTCCACGGAGGTGGAAGGGTCGGTAGCCAACCCGGGAAGAACAGCAGCAAACCCGGGGAGGGCCGAGCAGACAAAAGAACAACGCAGGGTCCTGTGTCGTTCCTCCGCGAAGAGGGGGAGTGACAAGAATGGAAGAGCTTATTCTCTCTCTCTCTCTCTCTCTCTCTCTCTCCCTCTCCCTCTCTCTCTCTTTTTGTCTCTGTAACTCTGCCTTTCAAACAAATAAGTCTTTAAAAAAAAGTAAAGTGGATGTTGCTTAAAGGTGTATTAGCTATCACCATTTTTAGATTTTCTGCCTTTCCTTTCCAAATTTTAGGAACTGTGCATAAGCCTTCTGTCAAGAATATTTCCTAGAGAATATGTCTTGTTCTTGGTGTTTTTTTCAGCTTTATTTTTGAATTATACTTTTGAAGATACCTCATTAAACATGTCAATGTCCAAGATAAATTGTCATAGTTCATCAAGGATTAACTTCACTTTGGGGATCTTTTCTTTATTGGAGTGCAGAATCGTGATACCCATCAGTAACTCCATCAGGATGGGCTTCTCCAGGTCACACATCTGCCTTTGTAGGGTCAGGCATTTTTCTACTTGGCAGAGGTATGTGTTTGTGGTTTAGGTCTGGGAGTGAAATTGTAAAAGGACAAGAATATGGGTTGGGCAGTAAAGGGTCCTAATGCCATGCAGTGATTTCTGAGTGAGGGCAGTCATCAGGGACTTCATTACCCAGAGTCTCGGGCATGGCAGCGGAGGTCCCGAGACCTGGGACATCTGCACTGAGGGAGTGACCCTCTCTGCAGGCAAGGAGCCTGGGAAACCTCCACAGGGCACTTCAGATAGTTCTTGGGAAAATGGCCTTACAGACAAGTTCATTTTGGTGCAAAAATTTTTGAAAGTCATGCATACTTTCCCATAATATGCATTTCCACAAACTTTTTGGAAGACTTTTGGTATGTATTTCAAGATTTTTTTGCACCAAAATAAACCTTTTTCATGCCATTTTCAACAAATTTCTTAAAGTACCCTCAGTCCTTGCTCTCAGTTTTTTCTACTGAAACCTGGAACATCATGAAAATTTGGGCCCCTGGATAGATTCAAATAAAAATATAACTTTATAGAAAAAAAAACCACTTGTGAGAATCAGCAAAGAACACTTGCAGATTCTTACCCTTTCAAAAAATTTTGTTACTTTAAAGTTATTAGAAGATTAATAGATTAACTTTTTTTTAAAAAAAAAGTTTCTTATTTATTTATGTGAGAAATAAAGCAAAACAGAAAACTGAGTCAAAATGAGATGCATGTTTAAAAATAAATGAATTTTTTGTGTGTGGGAAGATCCTTCAAAAGGGTAGAGCAAGCCACAGGGACTTTTAAAACACTGGAAGGAAAGGCTGTGGCATTTGCCAAGGAATGTTTCTTGGTTATAGCAGATAGGCTGGGTTAGCCTTTTAAACATCTGCTTCAACCTTCTTCTAGTAAGCAGAGGGTAAAAGAAAAAAACCCTAGCAGTGTTGGAAGCTGGGATTCTAGATGTGATTTAGGTCTTGCCTGTCAGATAATCTCCAAGAACAACTATAGTCAGAACTGAATTGACCAAGGAGTGAGGCAGGGCCTGGGGTGAGAGACACTCATTTTTCAGGAGCAGATTTGGTAGAAATTACCTGAAGTGCCAGTGATGGGCTGCTGGTGCCAGATCAAGGCTAAGGCATGTGTGACCTTGAACCAGGAGCTGTCTGGGTTGCCAGAAGCCACAGTTGCCTTGGCAGGCCAGTGCTATGATGTGGTTCTGGGAGCCATTCCTGGAGGTCCAGGCCAGCACCTGCTCCTAAAATTCTTGTAACAATTTTGTAAATACATTATTCCCTAAATTAAACTCTTCTGCTTAGAACAGCTAAAATGTTTGTTGTTGCCTGCTGTGGGATTTCTACAAGACAGGAGGGGAGCTCCTCATGTGCTTCTGTGTGGTGCTCCAGAGGTGCTCAGGAGCAGGAATCCCTAAATGTGTGCAAAAGATAGCTTCTTCATGGTTCTACCATGTCTATTTCTTCCTTTGCAGTCAGGAACAGAGCCCTCCACCCTGCTTTCCTCTTTGATAAGTTGCTTAACCTCTGTGTGTCCGAGAATAATAGGTGTCTGCCTCAGAGAGTTAGTGAGAAATAAATACCCAAGCCTGCCAAGCACCTAGCATGATTCCTGCTACAAAGGGAATGATCGGTAACTGTTAACATTACCACTACCATAATGCTAGATCCATGACAAATGGTTTGGCTACTCTTAATGGGAAGAAATAGACTTCATTTACTTCTCTATCTCCAGAGTCCATTAATTAGCTTGACTCTTACTATTTAATGCTTCCTGGATGACTTTTTGTAAATGAGGATGTATGAATTCAAAAGAACTCTCAAAAAAGTACATTGCCCTTTTATTTTTTTTTAGGGACATTAGAATATGCCTCAGCACGTCATATGATCTTCCATGTGTATAACAGGTAGAAGGAAATAAAATGTCTAAAAGAAGCTCTGAATAAATCCATAGATCGAATGCTTGATGTGTGATAAAGATGAGAACTACAGTGACTGTCCGGTGTGTAAGCTCACGCACCCACAACTCACAAGCAATTCTCTGAAATCCAGAGTCAGATTTTCCCATGACATCACATGAATAAAGTCCCATCCAGTCCCGGGGGCCTGATTTTTAATAGGTGAGCTTTTTTTTTTAAAAAAAATGCATCATTTGGATGGAAAACCTCTCAGACCATTACTGAAAAGATCCACACATTTCTTAGTGGCATCATTGTATCTGTGTTTGATTAGTGCACACTGTAAGTCTAAGGATCAATTATTGTGCCATGATACCATTCAGTGGTATCTCAGAGCCATTAGAAAGCTATCCACCCTGAAACTAAACAGTTAGCAGTGTTTAGGGGTCTTAGGTCTTCTTTCATGGCTTTGCGTTGGTTTTCTTTTTTCATTAGGAGCCATTCAGCTATTTAGAGGCTGCCATCAGCAAGCCAGTGTCTGGAAACGCTCACAATTTTCTAATTTTCTTCTTTTGATCTCTAGGATATCAAGAAAATAAGCCTTGCCTAAGTAAAGAGTAAACTGACTCTGAATGAGTGAGAACTTCCAGAATTTTCCTAGGGATACATATGAAACTATCTGGTATTAATTTGGGATCCTTAGGACTGTCCCCTCTTCTCTGCTGGTTTCTACTGGAATTTGGGTAATTGAGGAGGTAAACAAAGAAACAGTATTAAGATATGTTAGAGCAAGTGCCAACTCATAACAGAGGCAGCAAACAATAAATGATTGTGTCAAATTCTGGTAAATTAAATCTCTACATGCTGTAAGATAATATGGACACTTTGGAAAATGTTTGCCAACTCCTCAAAAAAGTTAAACAAGGGTTACTATTCAACCAGTAGTTCCAATCGTAAGTATGCCCAAGAGAAATAAAAGCATAATCCCATGTTAAAATTTATACACCGTTGTTCATTGTGGCTGCTGTTCATTAACCAGCAACAGGTGGTAACCATCCAAATGACTATCAGTTAATGGATAAACAAAATGTAGAATATCCATACACTGGAATATCATTCAGTCACAAAAAGCAATGAAGTATTGATAGATGCTACCAACTGGATGAACCTTGAAAACACTATGCTAAGAAGAGAAGACAGGCACCCAAACCCATGTATGACTCTATTCATATGATACATTCAGAGACAGAAAGCAGGATAGTGATTGGGCACTCTAGGGGATAGAAGAGGTTGTGAAGGAATTGTGAGGTGGGAGTTAAAGGGTTACAGGAATTTCTAGGGGTATACAATTTTTATAATGGTGATGATTGCAGAATTCTATGAATATACTAAAAAATTTGAAATGTACACTTTAAATATGTAGATTATAAGGTATATAAATTATATCATGATAAAACTGTTTTCAAAAAAGTTTCCATTTATCAAAATGATGATCAGTCTCCAGATGAAATTCTATCAACTCCAGCCAGTATTTTATCCTATAAACTTGGATTCAGACAGTTCTTTTTTTTTTTAAGATTTGTTTATTTATTTGAAAGGCAGAATTACAGAGAGGCAGAGTGAGGGAAAGAGAGAGAGAGAGGTCTTCCACTTGCTGGCTCACTCCCTAAATGGCCATAATGGCTGGAGTTGAGCTGATCCGAAGCCAGGAGCCAGGAGCTTCTTCCAGGTCTCCCACATGGGCCCAACCACTTGGACCATCTTGTACTGCTTTCCCAGGCCATAGCAGAGAGCTGGAACAGAAGTGGAGCAGCCAGGATTCGAACTGGCGCCCACATGGGATGCTGGCACTGCGGATGGCGGCTTTACCCCCTAGGCCACAGCACTGCCCCAGGGCAGTTCTTTAAAAAATGTATTGTAAAAAGATCCTGTGTGCACACAGTATTTTGGTGAGAACAAATGCCTAAGTTGCCTACTTAAATATGAGGCAATTTGACCCAAAACCACCACTCCAAGCTTGCTGTAATAGGTAGCAAGCTTTCACAAGAATTCTTTGTATCTCATTTAATTTTTTTATTTCATTGTGAAGGACGTTAGTGCTTGGAATCTCACCTAGAGTGTGACATACGTAGATTTCTGAAAGACAAGTTTCAGTAGGAGAGAGAAGATTATTAATTAAGTCATCCTGTTGACTTTCAGTGGAGTCAACCTGTTTCTTCTTTCTGTTGTTACTGCAGGAACATGGGACTGCACCCACCTGGGGTTTGGACAGGAAGTGTCTGGCACTTTATCAGAAACAGAGGGGCAGAGCACAGCAGTGCTGTGGAAAACAGAACAGCGGAGCTGGAGGCCCACTCTTGCCCCTCTGCAGGTTGCTGTGTGATGATGGTGACTTGTTTTATGTCTCTCTGCACCCCTTTCCTAGTTTGTGACAAATTTGTGTAGATCCTAGGAAGATATATTGTATCACTCTACTGCTTCTGATATTGTAGAAAGCTCTCCACAATAGAATTCTCACTTAACTGGGATGTTTCTAAATTTCTTACAAATCAACACAATCATATGGCATTCTATTATCAAGTAAGCTTAAATAGGAGAGAGTAGAAAAAATTGCTAATGATTTGATCTGAACTGTTTAGAAGCAAATAGTTATTTTTTAAAATTGATTTAAAATAATTATGCTAGGGACCAAGAACACCTCAAGATAATTACCTACATATTCCACCTTTATGCAAAACGAATGTTTTTCTCCATATGACAAACTTATGGCTGGAAGAAATGCTATCATGATAACTGTGGGCGTGTGTAGTACACGTGTGTTTTTGTCTGCATGCATAACTTAGGAAGAGTATTTGTAGGAATTCTGCTACTGGGATAGGACTAGAGTTAAAATCATGAACATTATGAAGTAATCTGTGTCATTTAGATGACAAAATATTAACAATTATTTTATTTTAAAAAATGAGAAGTATAATTGACTAATAAACTTACTATTCATGTTGGCCATATTCCAAAGTTATGTTCAGTGATTATTTAAAAACTTAAATTATGATGTATCATTTCCTAGTCTTTAACCTGAATGCAAAGCTATTAGACAGAGACACTCTGAGACACTCCTTCCGTTAGGAATGTCTAGTGACATTGACCCATTTTCCATGTAGTGGAAAGAATCCATTTCCAGTTTTAATCCCAAGTATAGCATGAATACTTTCTGATAGGCTGGATTTAAAGCACCTGCTCACTGGTACAGGTCAAAGAGCTCTGATCCACAGGAAACAGGCGAGCTAGAGCCCCTCATTCCCATGTCAGTGCCTCCCTCATGCCCAGCCTAGGATGCTGATTCCGCAGGAAACATATCTGTGCCAAAGGTTTGCTGCGTCTGCTTCAGGAATACACACTGAGCAACACAGATGGAGGGTAAGAGAGCTGACCCTTCTTGGCTTAGAGGAGAAGAGCTGAGCTCATGTTACAGGTTGGACAGAGATGCCCTTGATTCTCAGAGGAGAGTCTATACCATTATCTATGCCCTGGTAGGGGCAGCCACAGTATGGTGAGCTGGCACAGTAGACTCTCCCCTCTGGGTTCCTGTACATACAGTCCTGGTTAGAGAATTCTTAGCCTAGCAGATGGATTTAGCAATATCATGGCCAGTTCATATCCTGTATTCAAAAATCCTGAATCTCTGAGTACAAATATGATTAAGAACTTTTTTCTGATGAGAAATTGTAGCATGCATTACAAAATACTAAGAGGGGAGAGAGAGAGAGAGGCCAAAACTTATTTGTCTGCTCTATGAAAAGGAAATTTTTATATTTCCTAGGAAAATACACACTCTTCATGTTAAATCCCATATTGTTAAACTAATTATATCAGGAACAACCTATTTATTTAGGCAAATTTAAGACAGTTGGAGTGGTTATTTAATCCAAAGGTCTAAGTAGCATAAATAAATCAATTTATGGGCCAGCTGGAAATGAGGCTAGGGTAAGACCTATACTTGCAGTTATAGTGAACTAATGTAGATTTAAGTGCTTTGAAATTTGTATCACATTTGTGAAAGGTAAGGTATTATTATAATAATTGCAGAATATTATGGGTTTTAACATTATTACTAACTCTGTATTATTTAATTTTAGAAGCTTGCCACTAAAAATTATGATTAAATACCTATTTTCACTATACGCAACCTTTCCTAAAAGTTATACTTATTTTCTTGTCAGGGAACTTTCCTTAAATGTATAGAAAAGCTTTTTTTTATTAATCCTTCTTGATATCAATAAAGACTCCAAATCAATAAGCCCTGGGTCACCATTACAGATGCATATTTTTTATAGTTCACTGCCTAAAAACCCGCTGATTTGAATTCCACCTTCTCTTTTCAAGGACTAAAATCTGAAACATTGCAGAGAAAGAAAACACTGGTTATGTTCTTGAACAAGACTGATACCAGTAACATCCCTGCACTAATGCAGCAGTCCAGAGTGTGACCGGTGTGCTAAACGCCTGGAGTCCGCTCTTCCATCAGACCCCACACAAACCAGGGAGGTAGGCAACTCCAGTTTACTGATGAGAAAGATGGACCCCCCCCCCCCCCGACGATATGCCCTAACTTCAGGGAGGTGGCTTGCAGCTCCACAAGCCTCCTCATTGGGTTTCTGCCTACCCCAAGAGTGCTTGCTAGAAGTCTCACACAACCTTAAAGTACCCAAATGCCATTAAAGGAATAAGGGAAAGTTAACTTTGTCTCTTCAAATATATATCACGGAATTTTATGAAAGTACTTGGTGCAGTCCCCTATGAGCACACTTTGAAGATGAAGAAGCAGATGAGTGGCCCCTCACTGTTGGGGCTTTTCCCCACCGATGCCAAGACCTTCTTTAGTGTTGGTGGGGAAGAGATACTCTCCCCGATCAAATAGAGCCCTTTTGGTCTGTACTCTGGACTTGCTAAACTTGCTGTCTCCCAGACTGGATGGTGGAACTGCTACAGTCTCAAACAAACACGGGGAATTCAAGAAGCTGTTGACCTTTTATTAAATCATTGTTCAAATTTTTTAATGGAGAGCTGAGCATCCAAATTATAAACCATCTTCCAATATTAGGGCATTTACGATTTTATGAGTCATTTGTTATTTTCCCATTAATTTTACGAAGCCAAAAGGGCTATCTTTGACACAGGTTACGTTTTCTGAGAAACAGTCTGAGGTGGAGCTTAGCAAGCAATTTATTAGAGAATATTCTCGGGATCAGGGTCATAGAAGGGACGGGAAGGGAGTAGGGTGGAGGGAAAGTATAGTTGGGTTGTGATCTGCCAAGGAGTTCAGGACTTTATCCTACCTCAGCAAACGCTTCATGGACTCAATGCAGCCCAACAACATGGTTTTGTTCAGCCAGGGGCGGTAACTGTGGACCAAGAGCTCTCAGGTGGCGAAACTCCTGGTAACTAGGGGGTCTTCCATCATGCAGGAGGTGTAACATCCTTGTCCCTCTTCATATTCTGTTACGGAATCAGTTTGGCTGCATGTGAAGTTACAGCCATTGGGACTAGAGCTGAGTTCCAGATACAATCTTTATCACGAGCTGCTTGATATTGGAGAAGCCA
Organism: Oryctolagus cuniculus; assembly: GCF_051225735.1. Classification (NCBI taxonomy): domain Eukaryota; kingdom Metazoa; phylum Chordata; class Mammalia; order Lagomorpha; family Leporidae; genus Oryctolagus; species Oryctolagus cuniculus. Next base: position 78,248,079 of record NC_142882.1, read on the forward strand.
TTTAGTTTCTCCAGGTTCTTTTCCCTTCTTGCCCACCACTCTGATTTTTAGGGAGTTAATGTTTTTAGAAGACTAGCAAATAGTAGGCACTCAATCAATTTTGGCATCTTCTCACCCTTAATGGAACAGATTAAAGAGATCTATATAGAAAGTGTATTTTTCACCTGGATGTTTTTCTCCTTTCACATTCCTTATTCTACTTGCCATTTGGAGAAGTTTAACACTGTTAATTTAACATGTTACTGTTTATGCTTCCAAGGAAGAATTTTTATATGAAAAATTTCCAGCTAAGATAAAGTTCATTTAAGGAAGAAAAGAACTAAGAACTAAGAAAAGAACTAAGTCTAAGAAGTAATCCTGAAACCAGAGACTGAATGTTCCTCTTAACATCTAGGATAATTTGTAACTTTCCCTCCTAGCCTTAAGGGAAGGGTTCTGTCCTATCCCTCCATTCAAGTAATACAACTCTTCCCAGAGATTTTAGAATGGCAATAGCTGCCTGATTCCTCTCCTAGACCAGTGGTGGGTAAGTGGCGTTGTAACTGGTTGCTGGTTCCAGTCCTGGCTGTTCCACTTCTGATCACTGATAATGTATCTAAGAAAGCAGCAGAGGATGGCCCAAGTGCTTGGGCCCTTGAACCTACTTGGGAGACCCAGAAGAAGCTCCCGGCTTTGATCTGGTCCACCCCTAGCCATTGCAATAGTTTAGGGAATGAAGCAGCCAATGGAAGGTCTCTCTCCCACTCTCTCTATAACCCTGCCTTTCAAATAAATATATAAATCTTTCAAAAAATAATAATGGAGTGGTTTGTAAAGGGTAATTCCAGAGCATCACCAGGAACTTGTTCAGGGTTGCGTTCTCAGGTCTCAGCCCAGACCTATCAAACCAGAAGTTACAGAGGTGTGCCCCGAACTCAGGGCTTTAATAAGTCTGCCAGCTGACTTTGAAACACTAAACTTTGAGAACTATCAGACAGGGGTATCAGTCAGTGTCCTAATGGACACTTAAAACTTACATAAACTTATGTAAAAATTGATAGAATATACTCATAATGAATCTCCAGTCATTTCTCACCCAATTTCAACAATTGTCAGTTTTACAAAACACTTTCTTAGAAATTTAGATTGTAAAAATGGCATTGACTTTTTTGAGTGCTAGTTTGTAGAAATAGAGTGCACATGTTTTGGAACTTAATGGATTTAAAATATGTTTCAGTTCATTGCTTACACCACTTCTGTGATTTGGAACATTTTTAGATATTTTTTACGTAGTAGAATAAATTGCATTTTTATGCTATCTCATATGGTTGCCTGGGGTAACACATTCTCACTCTGAATTATAATTTAATAAGGAAATGCATTTTTTCTAAGTCAAACACTAACATTGTGGATGGAATTAGGATTTAAGGCCCAGGATTTACAATTACTATTTGCCTCTGTTCAATATTTTCTAATAAGCAGTTCAGGTGTGATTATAACCATTTACAGAGAAAAATATTGAGTCTGATTTACTCTCTAAAGCTAGAAATTTTCACTGTTAAGTTACATTCATTTTATACCTTTAGGTGATTAGCTATTAGAGATTACATTCCCTCATTATACTATTTGGAGACCTGTTTTCCTCAAAACCTAAGTACCTGCAAGCAGTTTTAAGCAGAAGGAAGGGAAACAGAAAGAGTTCTTTATGCCAGTGCAGACACCTGGCTTCAGAGTGCAACGATCAATGGAGAATCTTTGAAAGAACAGTAAAGTTTTAATTACAGCAATGGATTATCCACAGTAACTACTGGATCATGCCTGTATATTACATGAAAATACTCAGAAAAATGATGGGATTTTCCCTATATTGCCTGTGGAGGCAGAAGACAGAAAAAAGCCCCTGGGCTTGTTGCATTAAACTGCAAAAGGGAAAAGGGCTTGGAGAAGTTTCTGTGGACCAGGACTGAAACTGGCACCGATGGCTTCTGTTTCTAGATCCTGTTGGCCAGAGTTAAGTCATGTGGCCACCTGTGGCATTAACAAGTAGCACAGAAGGAAGAAGAATGGGTCCTCTGATGTGTTCCAGGAACCACTGGCCACTCAACCACGTGCACACTTCCTTCTCTCTGTCAGATGGTTCTGATGCTTTCCACTTATGGCTCCTTAGAGACTTTTCATGAGCAAGGTTGGTCATGGCCTGCTTAGAACAAAATTAAGATACTCATTCATCTTTATGTGATAAGTTCTTCATGGCTTTAGTGTTGAGGACTAGGAACGTATAATTCTTCTGAAAGAAATAGTTCCACTTAAGGAAGCAGTATAAAGAGCGTTAATTTTGGAGAACTTATGCAGCAGTTTAATATTTTCTTGTTAGAGTTCATCATTGCCAACAGATTTTGTTATTTCAAATAATTTTCATGATAACTTGTCTAAACTTCTCCAGGAAAATAAATGAAGATTAACCAAAATTTTGCTTTCTGTTATAGGTAATCTATGAGCCTTTGTTTTCCAAATGTCTCTCTCTTGAGGGCAAAGACAAGAATTCAAGCCGGCGCCGCGGCTCACTAGGCTAATCCTCCGCCTAGTGGCGCCGGCACACCAGGTTCTAGTCCCGGTGGGGGCGCCGGATTCTGTCCCGGTTGCCCCTCTTCCAGGCCAGCCCTCTGCTGTGGCCAGGGAGTGCAGTGGAGGATGGCCCAGGTGCTTGGGCCCTGCACCCCATGGGAGACCAGGAAAAGCACCTGGCTCCTGACTCCTGCCATCGGATCAGCGCGGTGCGCCGGCCGCAGCGCGCTGGCCGCGGCGGCCATTGGAGGGTGAACCAACGGCAAAGGAAGACCTTTCTCTCTGTCTCTCTCTCTCACTGTCCACTCTGCCCTCTGCCTGTCAAAAAAAAAAAAAAAAAAAAAAAGACAAGAATTCTAAATTCTTTCCTTGTAAATGGGCAACACTAAATGATACACAGAGGCTGGCATTCAGAATAACAAAATCTGAATGTACCTCTGACATCCAGCTTCCAGTTTAGAAACATCACTTCCCTATGCTGTGAGTAATCCCAGTGCCAGTCTTACAGAGATGTTCCCAACATATCATCAAGAAGATTAATGGCAAAAATAATTTTATATATTTAACGATTCCTTATGAGTGCTATGGGGCATTTTTTCAAATTTTGAGTTACTGTTAAAGATTGATAACAGAAAAATGATACCCAGGTTAAACAGAGACCACTCACTTAGTCCCTGCTAGTTTCCGTCTTAACGCTGCTTTGCAATGACTTTGAAGGTGCCACGATATTGTGGAAGTGTTTGTTGTTTTTGCTTTGCCACCTGGGTGTGCTCCACCTTGAAGTCTGAATTTGCTTTATTTTCGTGGACAGAGGAATTAACTCCTGAGCCACTATCCCAGGGCTTCTCTGTGACGAAGAAGAGAAACGAGGTTCCATTTATGCTTTGAGAAATAGTAGGAATGTGAGCATTTTCACTTAAACCTGGAGACACAGGAGCAATGAAAAATAAAAAAAAAATCATTTGTCTGCAGTTATTAAGAAGAAATAAAACTACTTCATGCCTTATTGAGCATGGCTCTATCTACCTCCAGGGAGGAGAATTTAATGATTTTCCTTATGAGAACCATTTTTCTATCGATCCTTTACATAAACAAATATACATTATCTTGCCTTAGGGAAAAATCAGATGAGAGAAATGAAATGTCTTAATGGACTGATATTTGAAAAATGAATTTAAAATGTTCGAGTGCAACAACTTCTTTTTATGGCTTGTAAAATCCATAAGTAACCTTAAAAGTATCCCTGGCTAATACCTTGAAAACTTTCTGAGTTTATATTGATATGTTAAGTGAAAAATATCTCTACTAACAAGATTTAGAGAAAATTTTGCCTTTTTTAAAGGATAAAATTGAATTTTCTCAGGGAATTAATAACTGGCTTGTCTTAAGAATTTTGGCACCTGTTCACAGGAAGATTATAAGCCCAAACTTGAAAACAGCTGTAGAAATCGATACAATAAGAGACATATTTTATTTTTATTGTGGCCTTTCCTGCCTAATACCTTTAATGCTAATAACCAACTCTCTACTGAGATAACCAACCTGCTGTAGCTACTATAACTCAGTCAGCAACTGGCTCCTGAGTACCTACTATGTGCTGGCTCTGTGTCATCTACCACTGTACATAGTACTGAAGCTACCTGAGGGGACCAGTCTGACTCAAAGTTTAAAAATCCTCTTACAGTGCCTTCACGGGCCAAATCTTAAAGGTGTTTAATGTCAAAAAAAAAAAAAATGGTTCTAAGTGAAAGGAAATAAAACTGTGCCAAATTTTTTTTTTTTGACAGGCAGAGTGGACAGTGAGAGAGAGAGAGAGACAGAGAGACAGGTCTTCCTTTGCCGTTGGTTCACCCTCCAATGACCACTGCAGCCGGTGCACTGCGGCCGGCGTACCATGCTGATCCGATGGCAGGAGCCAGGTGCTTCTCCTGGTCTCCCATGGGGTGCAGGGCCCAAGCACTTGGGCCATCCTCCACTGTACTCCCTGGCCACAGCAGAGAGCTGGCCTGGAAGAGGGGCAACCGGGACAGAATTCGGCGCCCCGACCGGGACTAGAACCTGGTGTGCCGGCGCCACTAGGCGGAGGATTAGCCTAGTGAGCCGCAGCGCCGGCCTAACTGTGCCAAATTATTGCCCCAACTTTTCCTCTGGAGAAAGAAAAGAAAAAACTAGAAATATTGCAGAATTTAAAAAACTGCTGGGAAGATTGTGTCCTTTATCCAACTATGTTTTTGAAGCCAACATTATTAACCATCAACATCATTGTTGAAATAGCTTCCATAAAAGTTAATAGTTTAGAAATAATATCTGACAGTCAAATGTCACGATGTACAGAAGTGATGAGGACCTCTGAATCTTCTTTTCCAAGCTTGCCAAACCTTTCCTATTGAAAGGAAACATACAGAGATGCACTGCCACGCAGGTACATCATTTTCCCTTTCATCAAAACGTGTCATAAACTGAGATTCATTGAAATGTATACCTGGACGTCGGTGTCTCTGTGAATTATAAAGTTCTAAGGTTATTGCTTCAAAAAGAATGAAGAATGAGTTAATTCTGATCTTTGTAGCTGCAACTTTAATTTTATTTGATGACTCATTTCATCATGGAGGATCATATGGAGTATCATTACACATTTCAACATTCATAAATTATGTCTAACTTTGGATCACTCCCTAATATGTTCTTGATATTTTTAGACAGTTGCCTTGTGAAACCCAGCAGCAATACCAACAATGAGTCAAGGCCATGTATTATCAACCTTTGCCCTAACCCTGTCCTGACTGAGGTAAGAAGTCTCTACGAGACCTGAACCAATGCCCTCTCTCTGTAACTCCTACTTTCCTTCCGTATTCAATGGTCGTTAAGATGCCTCCTCCCACTGGTGAGAGCGATCAAGTGGTAGTATCTTGCCCTCATGATTCAGATTACTTACCTGTCTGTAGTGGTCCCATCTTTTTTTAACTCTCTGATATACTTTCCATAAAAATTGGGCCCCTGGTCAAACAGGAAAATATTCCTCTATGCAAGAGGATACTTTTAAAATCAAGGCTATGCAAGTTGAAATCTCAGCCTCAGTCAGTGCTCTGTGAGATGCACATGGAGAATATGTGCCAGTGGTACCCACTCAGCTCTGCTATTCTAATCTAAGGCCACCATGTATCCTACTATTTGTATTGCCTCATCTGATGGACACCTTGATTTTCCAAGCAAGGCTGTAATCAGTAGTTGGATACAGGTAGGAGGAATCTTCTAGTATGTATTTGCAAAAACTAATTTACATGGACCAGATAATATTTCAGTAAGAAAAACATGAATAATTTCAATAATTGAGACCCAAAGAGAAAATTTGCAACAAGGAAAAAAGCGTCTGACGTAAGAGTTGGGATCTGTAACAAAGTTGGCCTCTCACTGTCACCTGATGCTATTGATCCTCTGCTCTCTCTGAAACACCTTTGTGCTGATGTCGCAGGTCATCACTCTTGTATTTTCTCACTTTAATTGCTGCTTCTTATCACTTGTTCAGTCTTCCTTCTGTTCCTGATTCCTAAGACAGGATTCAGCCCTCAACTGTCTTGTTTTCTATATTTGCTCCCAAAGTGATCTCATTCTTCCCCAGTGGTTTTAAGTATCACATACATGCATAAACCCCAAATTTATATCTTTAACCCTACCTTTTATTTTTGTAAGTGTGATTTCTTTCAGTATAATTCATTCAAGGTCTACACATAGGTGTATAATGGACACTGTAAACTTAACATGTGCCAACGACTTTGCATTCTTTTTTTCCCCAAGTTTGCTTTTCTTCTGAGTTCTCTGTCATTAAGTGGAGTTCTGTTAAAAAGTAGGGGCAGAGTGGTGTAACTGATTACATCAGCTTCTTAATGACCTTTAGCTGAATGCTATGCTCATAACTAATGGCTACATCTGCTGGAAAAAAACCAAACACTTTTCAGCAATGTGATAAACCCTAAATCTTCCTAGTTTTCTACACAATCGATAGAACATCATGAAATTAATTCCATCGATCACTATTTTGTTCTAGTTTAGTCTGTGTTCTGCTTGACACATATGACCAGGTGATAAGTTGCAGCCAAGATAATTAAGAGACAAGTAATTTAAATTTTGAAGTGTACCCAGGCATTATAGATGGCTCCAGGGGAATGGTCTGAGCCGTTTTATTTTGTTGTTTGTTTCTCTCTTTTAATGTTTTCTATTTGTTCTCTCCCATCCTCACCTCCTCCCTTTTATTGAAGTTTTGTTTTTCTCCATGAACTTTTCTATTTAATGCAGATTTCAGAGTCAGAACCTGGGGAGTCTGAGTTCTTCTCAGCCCCAGCGGTATTATCCTCAGAACAAATCAACTTGCTATTATATGTAACAAGGTATGTATTTATTTTATCAGGTACCTATTACTTAGACTTGAGAGCTATCAATCTAAAAGTCCATAAAGGACATATTGACCAAGCATTTTTTTTGATCCTGTGTATGAATTTTTAGTTTTCTTTCCTCTACATGCTACTATCTTACAGCATGCTAAATAGATTTTTGGTCACTTTGTCTACCACATCAAAGTAATGACAAAGTAAGGACAAAAAGTAATGTAAACAATGTAGCTTCTTTCCTCAAAGGGCTTATGTCAGAGTAAAGGATTCTCAAAAGCAGTTGTGGCCAGCGCCATGGCTCATAGGCTAATCCTCCGCCTGTGGCGCTGGCACACCAGGTTCCAGTCCCGGTTGGGGCGCCGGATTCTGTCTCGGTTGCCCCTCTTCCAGTCCAGTTCTCTGCTGTGGCCCGGCAGTGCAGTGGAGGATGGCCCAAGTGCTTGGGCCCTGCACCCACATGGGAGACCAGAAGCACCTGGCTCCTGGCTTCAAATCAGCGCGGTGGGCCGGCCGCAGCACACTGGCCGCAGCGGCCATTGGAGGGTGAACCAATGGTAAAGGAAGACCTTTCTCTCTGTCTCTCTCTCTCACTCTGCCTGTCAAAAAAAAAAAAAAAAAAAAATTGTAACACATTTAATTTCTAAGAAGAAATTGGCTTTAATATTTCTTCAGATTGGCTCCATAGACCATCAAGAATCTTCTAATGTGTTATTTTAGAATCATTTATAAATAATAGTAAAGTCCTATTTGAGAACATTGAGTCTATGTTCCTAGAAGCACAAACGGCTCTAATTTATAAACATGATTTTGTTTAGTATTTTGATCAAGCTGCCTAAAGTGACAGTTTTTCTTTGAATGTGTAGAGAATCTTGCCTGGCTATTAATTTCTTAATGTCAAAATGACATGCAATAGCATGAAGTTTGCTGAACACTCAGATACAGTCATTTTCCTAGTTACAAAATTTCTAAAGTAATGGTTCACAATGAATTACTATTAATAGCATTAAACATAAGATGTTATAAATATTAATACCAAATTAATAATAAATAATATCAATGTTGAAACCATTAATTTATAAGAAAATATGAAAAGAGATGTTTTTAATAAAATATTTTTCAACTGAAAAATGTACAGGCATCTCACATAATGCTAGTTGTGTTTTATTGATTGAAACATGATCAAGCTGAAGAATTTTGTATCTTTTTCTGTCAGTCCCAAGTGTTGCTAATGCTATATTTATAAAGTAAAGTAATTTTTTGAAGATTTATTTATTTGTTTGAAAGGCAAAGTTAGAGCGCGAGAGGTCTTCTGTCCACTGGTTCACTCCCTAAATGGCCACAACAGCCAGGGTAGGGCCAGGCTGTAGCCATGGAGCTTCTTCTGGGTCTCCCCCCATGCTCCCCATGTGAGTGTGTTAGGTAAGAAGTCAGAAATGAGCTTAAGTGTGTGTGACAAAGGCCTAAGGCACTGACATCCAGGTCCAGCATCTGCATCTCAAAGTCATCCCAATAATCTTCCAGGTGCAGCCCAGTATCTGCGCTTCCGCGTCCTACCCCTTCCATCCTTCCCCCGTCCCATAGCTTCAGAGGGGAAACTCAGAAAGGAATTTTTAGTATTTACATCCAAAAAGTCCTTTGATCCAGGAGGAAAAGAGGTGGAAAGGCAAGACCCATCCCCTTAAAACCCCCCAGCCTCAACCGGACTGCCTCTCTGCTGAGCTGCTCGCCTGGCCTGCCCAGCTTTTTGGTGAAGACCTTCACTTTTGTTGGACATTGCCAACCTTTCAGCTTCTCTCTGCAAGGCCTTTAATTCCTTGTCTTTTGAAAAAAGACAAAGCGATAGCATTAGACTTTTCTGGGGGGTGGGTGGCAGAGACACTAGTGTTCCTCATGTGTTACAACAGCGTTTGTGTTAAACTCCTTGCAGTATGGGCTGCCAGTTAACGGAGGGATGAAGGGAAACTGGAGACTTATTCTATGTCATTGAAAATCCAGTGGACTCATCGTCTGGGATTGGAAGTCCAGGTGACTGATACCGGTGTTGCTGTCTATTCAGGTAAAATTTAGACCGATTTTTGCTTTTTTCCTCCATCTAACAAAATCTATGTGTCACACAACTCTGCAACTGTCAGTCTATGAACAAATGATTCTAAATGAAATAGGGTGGTTTTACAAACAATGAGAGTTCCAGAGGTACAAGTTAAGCTCAGATTATAGAGGAAGGAGTCTTATTGAAATGAAAGTATTTAAATATGTCAGAATTTTATGATTTTGCAGCATGATTTCCACTTTAAAGTGCTCAAAATTTATCTTAGGAATAAAAATGTATTGTATTTTGATTTCTGTGTGATTTATTCCTGAAATAATCATCTCAGATAACTCCTTTATGTTTCACATGAGTCATCCAAATGACGTTAGTGAAAATTAAATTACTCTAAAATGCAAATTTATTCAGGCAATTAATGAATGCATTCTGCTGTCTTTCATATTAAATGATGATACATTGAATGATAAATAGGGTGTTTTTCTCTTGAGATATTATAATTTTTTCCTACAGTAACATTTTTCAAAGTTTTTTTGTGGGAGTCTTGGCTTGAAGTGTCGCATACTCTCTTTCTACTTTGCAGATGCTAGCTACTTAATGTTTACCTTCATCTGTGGTCCAGACAGAATCTAAAGTACTCAATAAGTTTCAAGAATCTGTTAAATAGCCCCCTGTGACCTGCACAAATGTTCAAGTCTTGTTCACATGAAATGATGAGATAATTCTCAAAATTTAGAATAGTACTAAATCAGGTATTCTTTTTGAAAGTATTTTTATAAAAAATCTAGAATTTTTGATCTTTCAAGAGAAAGCAAAGAGCAGACTATTTGGAAATAACAATTTCTTTCCTTTCCTTTGCCATTTACAATGTTTGAAGGCTTTAACTCATTTTGGGGATGAGGCCCTTCTAAGCAGCGTCTAATGGCTGCTCCTACTTTTACTTCTCACTCAGTTTACTACCCTGATTATCAAGTTCTGAATATCAAGATTCTAGTCTGTAGTTCCTTGGCTCTGAGATACAGTTTAATGAATTATAATGTTTTAAAAATAACCTAGGGGAGATGAATGTGATATTAATAATGAAGAAAAATGATACATTATTGAAAAATATAAACACTACATGTTTTTTGCAGCTGCTATACCATTCTTTTCAACCCTATAGGAATAATCCCTGATAGAATAAATTAACTAATGTGCATTTCTGTTTAAAACATAATTATTTTTCTATGTTAAGGAAAACTCATGTGAAAAATATATATTTGACACTTGAGGGCTGAGGGCTTCCTGCTAGCAACACTCCTAGAAGTTGGTGAAGTAAATATTCTTTTTGACAAGGGAGAGGGAGAGGCAGATGGGGAGACAGAGAGAGGGAGAGAGAGAGAGAGAGAGAGAGAGAGAGAAGATTGTAGTCACAGGTTTACTCCCCAAAGGCCCTGAAAGTCCCCAAAGTTCCAGAAGCCTGGAAGTCGGTATCTCAGTGTGGATTTCCCACATACTTGGCAGGGACCCAAGGACTTAGCCCCTCAGGATGTGCAGTAGCCTGAAGCTGAACTGGAAGTGACAGGGCTGGGACTCAAACCAGACACTACAATATGGGGTGCAAGTGTACCACGCAGCGACTTGCATGCTGCACCACTCACCTGCCCCATAATTTATTCTTGAAGGTGGATAGCATTGTGGTACTACACAATTGTCTAACAGACTTAACTCTTAATTCATTAATATGGCTCACAACCCCACTTAGTTTTAACCTAGTTTCCCTGATTTACTTTCTTTTTTTTTTTTTTTTTTTTTAATTTTTTGACAGGCAGAGTGGACAGTGAGAGAGAGAGAGAGAGAGAGAAAGGTCTTCCTTTGCCGTTGGTTCACCCTCCAATGGCCGCTGCACCGCGCTGATCCGATGGCAGGAGCCAGGAGCCAGGTGCTTCTCCTGGTCTCCCATGGGGTGCAGGGCCCAAGCACCTGGGCCATCCTCCACTGCACTCCCTGGCCACAGCAGAGAGCTGGCCTGGAAGAGGGGCAACCGGGACAGAATCCGGCGCCCCGACTGGGACTAGAACCCGGTGTGCCGGCGCCGCAAGGCGGAGGATTAGCCTAGTGAGCCGCGGCGCCGGCCTCAGATTTACTTTCTACTGTTATCCTCTTTATACCATGGATACAAATCGACTCCCCTCCTTTTCCAGACCTCTGTGCTGTTGAAAATGCTAACCTAAGTGCACTCTGTTCCCAACATTCACGACTTTACTCTCTTTGATGTGTGCTACAAACACTGTTAGCTAAAGTTAATGTTTCTTCTGTTTTTATAAGGGAATAGTCCGAAAAGTTCATGGAAAATGCATATTCTCTTTCAATTCAATTTTTCCACAAAATCTTGATGTACCCTCATACAATTGGCATCTGTCTCACATTACTATTACCTATTGACTTATGAACTCCTCAAAGGAACACAGCTGATTTCATTTATGTTGCACATAATTTTCATTTTTTTTAACTTTTATTTAATGAATATAAATTTCCAAAGTACAGCTTATGGATTACAATAGCTCCCCCCCATAACTTCCCTCCCACACGTAATTTTCTTAACATAGAACCAGACAAGTAGCAAGGGTCCTATACACTTGGAGTGACCAAATGAATAATAAATGAGAAATAATTTGCAAAGCTAAAGAAGAGGCAGATGCCATTTATTCCTTTTATGGGAACTGTCCTAATAAACATGCCCAGTGTATTAAGTGCAGAAATATAATAGACCATATTTATCCTAACCCTGGTATGTGTCAGAAACTGCTTGGATTTGTGGAAAATACAAATTTATGAGAGACAGGTTTCCTTTCTTCGAGGTCCCTGTCAACTATATGTAGAGATCGGAAAATGAAAAATGCAAAAATTAAATGGCATAACATAAAATAGCATAAAATACAAAAATACATGAGACATCAGGGATAGCTCATCTGTTACAATGGGATGTGTGACAAAAAGACTTTGATAGTGTTTGGTTCAAAATTTAGATCCCATCTTCATGTGGAACAAAGTTTGACATATTCATCAATTTCCCTGGTTAGTTCACATACCCTATTCAGAAGTTTAAGCTTTAGTACTAATAGTGTTATATGTAATCTAATAGCATTTATTGAACAATTTTATTTACATGTCAAATTTAATTAATTGACTAACACATTCATATGGTTAACAAATAGTTTGATGAGTGCCAGCCACTAATCGATAACTTCAGCTGACCAGCATTTGACAGTTCCAGCACAATTGTCCGCACATGGCTCCAACGGCCAGCCCACCACGGGTCAGCAGCAGCCAGCCTCTTCACCACACCCTGCCTGGCCAGCATGACAACTCCTACTCTGATTGTCTTTCTGACCTCTTGTGCTGACATACCCTGGGGTGTGCCACGCTGTACCCTCTCCATCCTGCAGAGATTGTCACACCTCACCTGCTCAGCCAGATTCATATCCTTCTGGTGGTTCTTGGTTGAAGCCATCGATGCATGGACATCACATGGACATCACATGGGGACTGTAAAAGTGAACAGCTCCCTGCCTCTGAACAATGCTCTGGCGTTTTAGTACTGCAGAATGGCACACTGTGGGGACACCATGAACATTTGTCAGATACACAGGCAAGCATTCACAGGAGTGAGGAAAAGACCGCGGCAGTCATTCCCCTGCCCAGGATCCTTTCGCATCAGTCTCTGGTCTCTCGTTCTGATCTAGTACTGCATTGACAAAGAAAACAGGAGAAAAAGTTAAAAACAAGAAAACAAAAAATAAAAGAACAAACCCCAGAGGACCTGTGAGTAATGCCGCTGTAGTCATGACAGCCTAATTTTTTCTTTAACTTTGATTTTGCTCGGGGAACTTTCAGCGTTACTCATCTTTAATTACCTTAATTTCATGCTTAACCCAGGCTCAGAAGAGATCTGTTTGTAATTTCAGATGAGAGAAAATTAAATTCCTCTTAGCAAAGTCAAATTTTAAAATTCAAGAGGAAGTACAGTGTTCCAGATCACGAAAATATCAACCCTTTACATTTTAAGGTAATTTGGTGGTAATGAAGTATTAAACAGCTCAAATTTTGTTTTAGAAACAAAATAAATTAAAAACAAAATTTAAGGGGGGGGAGTTAAGCCAGAATTTATTTGTCTCTGGGAGATATTCAAGGGATGCTAATATTTTTATTTAATTTTTTTATATTTTCCAAATGTTCAAAACATAACAAGAATTATTTTATAAAGAGACAACAATTCAAATCAATGAATGGGGCTAAGTACACTGGGAAGTGGGTAACTATAAGGCTTGCTAAAGGTTATTTGAGGAACAAGGGGAGCACTGACAGGCACACTGCGGGTGTTGACATTCATCAGGTCTGCAAGCCCTTCTTTTCTGTTTCTGTCATTTATTTGGTGCTCGTGAAACCAATGGCTCAAAGACCAAAAAATGAACTCCTGGAGGCTTTCCTACATTTCAGTTGGCCAATCTGATTTTCTGAGTTTGAGAAATGAAGTGATGAGAAAAAGGAAATAGGCAAAAGGTTCCCAATGCTGTGCATTATGAATGATGCTGCTTAGAAGTTTCAATGAGAGACAAATGCCAAGATTATATTTTGCATTTTTAATACACTTGCTATATTTGTTGAAAAAAGCTAGTATAAACAGATATATCTCCCTAATGAGGTGCTATAATGGATACTCCTCTTTCCTGGGAAAAATCCAAAAGTTTTTAAAGAATACAGAACATGTAACTGAATGCAGAGCCATTTGTTTGCAAAACATAGCTGAGTTCCTCTTTTATATCTGAAATCTGGGTCTGATGAGGACTATGACAGCAGATTAAAGATTCTCTCTGTGTGTGTGTAGCTGTAACCCTGATTTCCAAACAAATAAATAAATCTTTTTAAAAAGTAATAATAGGACTGTGCTATTGGTGGGTAACATAACAAGTAGAAGACCCAGCGGCCCTAATCCATTCGAAGAAGGCACTGTAGGGTTCAGGCCTGTATTTCAGAACCAGACACTGTGGACACAACAATCTTCATTTTGGGAGACTGTACTCAAACAGTGACATCCTGCTTGGGATATGTCTGCATTCCACTCTTATGCTATGCATTTTGCCCATAATCGTCACCCATGTTCTCTTTTTTTTTTTTTTTTTCTGAACTACACCACTTAATTTCAAATGATCAAAACTCCTTTTTACTCTCTTTAAATACTCTTGTGAAAAGACACTTTTTGGAAAACTATGAATCTTTACCTCAAAACAAAACAAAAAATGAGTTGTAAGCTACAAAAGCTGGAAGCTACCATCCAAGGAAGCCATTCAGAAGGTAAATTCCATTGTGACAGTTGGAAAAGCAAGGAAGCGCGCTCACTGTACTTGGCCATGTTGATGTTGGTGTCAGACTACAGGGGAGAGGCTTACGGGTGAAAGAGATTACAGAGGCGCAGATATGCTGACTCACTGATGTTCAGATGAAAGCTTCCGACTTGTGCACAGCCAGCACCGCGCGAAGAAGCAGCGAGAGGTATGGGGATTCTTTGTTCTTTCTGCCTTTTCTATGTTCCCGGCAACCATCTGTGGTGAAGTGGTGGTTAATTCCACTTGACATGGACATCACAGCACTCTGAGAATTATAACATGATACACTCCAGGTAAAATGACAAAATAACTATTTGGGAAGAACTAGTACACAAGTCAATGCCAGGACTGAAATAAAATTCAAGATATTGGGGCATTTCTAATCTAGACCTTCCTTTCTTCCCATCTACCAAGAAAGGTGAAGTCCTTGCCCTGGGCTACTCCTGCAGAGACCACAGAAAGCCCTGGAGTGCAAAACCAGCAAGTCTGAAAGACTTGGAAGCTGAGGAATCCTCTGCTGGAGGAAAGTGGCAGTGGTGATGTGGGTAGAGAGGGAAGACACTGCTTGTAGAAGAGTGCACCTCAATGCAAGAAAAAGGCCAGCATGGGAAGCCAGACCCAGAAGCAGCATCTGGGGTTCTTTACTCCAGGTCATGTGCTGTTATTGGTGTATGAATAGGTCACACGCAGGCTGCAGGAGAGGCTGAATGTGCGCAAAGCCACCAAAGTGCAGCCTCTCAACGTGATGATGCCTAGTGCTTTTGGAGCTGCAGGTCTTGTGATCTTGGGCTGAGCAGGAGGCTAAATGACTCTATAATATGTAGGAGTGGGATGTTTCTCTTGTGGGAACTGTCACTGGTTTGCTGTTTGTTTGATACATAAGGGTATATTTTTCTCAACTCCAAGATTCTGGAACATTCAAACAGGCCATGATTTCTTTTGCCAGTTTTGGCATTCTTAGATTTCATTTAATCTTTAATTTGGTGAATCAGACATTGATAATATATCAGGGTGGTAGTAATGCAAACCCTCTATACTATACAATACTTGGTAGAAAATAGTTGAGTACAGAAATATTTGTTCTCCATCTAAAAGATCATCTAAGGTGTTCAAAAATTTCCAACACAAAGAAATAGTAAACACTTGAAGAGTTACAATTGCTGGCTATCTTGATTTAATTGTTACACATTGTATGCATGTATCAAATCATCACACTGTACCCTATAAATATGTATAAATATTATGTGTCAGTTCAAAATTTTAAAAATCCCATGAGTTGTTTAAACATTAAACAAAGGTGATTCAGTTGAGCAATTTGTTTTAAATGGTACTCATTAAACTTTGTTGTACAGAGATTTACTAGATAAAATATAAAACTTTTCAAAATGGTCAGGAATGCTTTAGGGTGTCTAGATGAATCTATAATATATGTAGAAGTGAGGAAATATCTTTATAATCACATTTCTGGAACGTAGACAGAAATGCTTACAACCCAATCTTCCAAAACATAATCCTAGTAATGACCTTATTGGTCACGCTACAGTTACCTAGATTGGTTCTCTGGGTCAGGAACATCATAGATCAGAGATGATCTATCAAAGAAAAAAGAATTGTCTTCTGACTAAATTCATTTCTTGTCCCCTGGTCCTACTGCTCTTGTTTTAATGGAATATTAAATATGTGGTTACCATTTTATACACTGCTTCCATCGTATTATGTATCTCTTTAAGATGGCACCACTTTTAGAGAATTCTCTCACTACCCTTCCTCTGCCCCCTAATTCTGCCTCTGCTTGGCACTGACCACGCGATGCCAGAGAGCAAGAGCACAGAGCACAGCAGCACATGTCACTTCAAGGAGAACCAGGGACGAGCCAGGAGAGCAAGCGCTGAGGATAGATCTGGATACACTTTCATGAGTGGAACTTCGTAAAGCGCGGACTAGAGAAACATAGGACAACCTGCAAAGGAGAGACTTTTTTTTTTTTGGATGGTTTCATTTCCAGTTCTTGGCACATAGCAGGTGCTCAGCAAATACTTGTTGAAGGGATAAAAATTAGTGATGAGTAGTCCATCTGAACTTACGGGGTTGTGTTGTTTGCATACTTTGCCTTAATAATAATATAAGAATAGTCAAAGCAGAAATTAATGAGTTTTGGTAGATTCATTTAAAAGTTTATTTTGTAGAAAGAACATCAATAAATTAATAATGCATTATATCCTTTTTGCTGTAATATCCATGCCTGGGGTGAACACAGTCATTGAGGCTATGCTATCTGAAACAGATATTAATATTTATGTGGTGGCAGCTACCAGAAGAACAGACATAGTTCTCTGGGGAAATAATTCACTTCCTTCCAATCAGCCTTGCATCCCAGATCCTCACCAGTAAGGAAATGCTCCAGAATACCTCATTAGTTGATCTCCACTCAAAACTCCTCATGCTGTCCCTCTCCCTCTTGTTTCTAGGTTTCTATTATTTTGTTAGGGTTCTTATCACTGTAACTTTAAAGTGAGGCAGGTGTTAATGAATGCATTATTTATTTTAATCAGGTGAAAATGCTGTCACAAAGCGTACTTAATAATTTCCTTTATTTAGGAGGTGTTTTTAAAAAGAGGGTGGTAATATGAGGTTATTAAATATATGTTGACTTAATAATAATGTAGGTTGTAAATGCATTAGAGGAGCTTGCTTTTTAAAAGAATCCTGTAGTGAATTTTAGTAAATTTTAAAGTCCACCTACAGAAGTATTTAGTTGGAACAGGGAGAATAATCACCCTCTGCTTTTAAACATTTGGGTTTTCATGCTTGGGAATTAGCTAAGCAAGTGCATGTCTGTAAAACAACTTTTGTTGTTGTTGTTGTAATTTAAAAATGACATCCCTGTGCATACCACTAACCTTGTTAAGCAATATTTTCAAGCAAAATCCGGGAAGGAAAATGCACATTATGAAGACTCATTATTGCGTCTTCAACAACACGTTAAGTTACAAATTCATAGTTCTGTAGATTTATTCTATTTCCAATTAAAATATCAATGAAGTAGAACAACTAGCCCACTTCACTAATTTATGTTATCTTCCTGATCACTAGGGGCATTTGAATGGGGGACCCCTATCTTAGGATCACCTGAACTCCTTAAGCCTTGCTCATTTTAGCAAACGGAAACTCCATCTTTCTTGTTGTTCAGGCTCCAAACTGTGGAGTCAGCTTTAAATTTTCTTTCTCTCCTACCTCATATCCAATCATTCAGCAAGTTATATAATTCTACTTTCAAATTATATTCAGAGTCTGACCACTTCTCAGCACGTCTACTGCTACCATCTGTTCCAAACCAATATCAACTTTTGCCTGAATTGCTGCAATAGTCAACAAATCTGATTACTTCTGTATTATATTTCTTCAATCCATCCTTAACTTGGCAAGTGGAGTTGTCTTCTAAGTTGTAGGCTAGGTAATGCCACAGCTTAACTCAGATTCTCCAGTAGCTTCTCACCTTACACAGAGAAAAAGGCAAAGTCTTTCCATAGTCCATAGGTCCCACAGAGCATGATTCCTCTCTGTCCTTGTATTCATTTCCTACCTCCCCCACCCCCTTACGTCTATTGATCTTATTCACTTTTTTCCTCAAGCCAAGACTCATCCCAGGTCAAAAGACCTTTACAGACTTTCTATCTCTGTCCTACTTTGTCTACATAGTTCTTACCACCATCTGATGATCAATCTACTTCTATGTCTACCTTTTATTATGTTTCCTCTTTCATCATTTAAGTTCTATGAAGGCAGAAAGCTTTGTCTCTTGTTTATTGCTAAATCCTTGGCATTTAAAATAGTTTCTGATACACAATAGGCACTCAGTAAGTATTTAAGTATTTAAGCGATGTAATAAATGGTGATAAAATAACAGTATAGGAAAAATTATTGATAGAGAATCAAGAGTTTTAGAAATAGGGGGCAAACATTTGGGCGATGGTTAAAATGTCCACATTCCAAATCAGAGTATCTGGGTTTGAGTCCCTGCTGTGATCCAACTTCCTGCTAATGTGCACCCTAGGTTATTAGCAGGTGATGGTTCAAAACCTTGTGGACTTGGATGGAGTTTCTGTTTCCTGGATTTTACCTGGTCCAGCCCTGCCTGTTATGAGCATTTGGGGAATGAACCAATGGATGGAAGATCTCCGTCTCTGTCTCTGTTACTCTGCTTTCCCAAAGAATTAATTAATTAAAAATAAAATTGATAGATTGGAATTATACAGATCAAATTTTCTTGGATAGTAAAGATTTGAATTTAGAGAAAAAACAAAATCAACCATGTAGGATAGGAAAGTTTTTATTCCCATTTAAAAGAAACTAACATATTTTAATTGATCAAATATTTAATGTTTGTCAACTTGTATGATATAAAAAAGTTAATTTGGATAGAGTATTTATACCATAGCATAAAAGAAAGCTAATTTATGATGCATAGGAAGGCCAGATTTTTGTTCTCTGGGAAGAATAAATTCATATCTGAGTGTTTTCTACTCTCCCCATGGGTCTAATTTACACTGAAATGAGGTATCAATTTAATCATCTTCTTAAAAATTAACTATCCTTAGCTTCCTGAGAACATCCAATCATTTTTTGTTAATTATCTCTCATCTCTCTCCTTTTGCAACATTACCAATATACTTTTACTTTATTGATATTTTGATTGGAAGCATAATAAATGTATGGCAAAGTATACAAAATATAAATATGGAATTAACAAGTTATTGAAGACAAGCATTGGTGAATTTCCCTAAAATATTTTTATTTCCTTTGTTTTCTCCTTATCTTCCAAACTTCTATTTGAGCCTCTTTTTTTCCTTTTGTGTATTACTTTAATGGGATTTTTTAAAAGTTTGTCTTTTCTAAAGAAGGAGACATATGCCCTTATTTATTTATTTATTTGACAGGCCAGGTTAGACAGTGAGAGAGAGAGAGAGAGACCAAGAGAAAGGTCTTCCTTTTTCCATTGGTTCACCCCCCAAGTGGCCACTATGGCCAGTGTGTTGCGGCTGGCACGCTGCGCCGATCCGAAGCCAGGAGCCAGGTGCTTCTCCTAATCTCCCATGCGGGTGCAGGGTCCAAACACTTGGGCCATCCTCCACTGCCCTCCCGGGCCACAGCAGAGAGCTGGACTGGAAGAGGAGCAACTGGGACAGAATCCAGCACCCCAACCAGGACTAGAACCCTGTGTGCTGGCACCGCAGGCAGAAGATTAGCCTAGTGAGCCATGGCGCCAGCCAACATATGCCCTTTTAAAGAAGAGATCAAGCTTCTCTTTCTTTTGCTCAAAGCCCCTCTCCAGAGCCTTTGATATTGAAAGAGCTCAATAAATGAATGTGTGTTGAAAATAGAGATGAATGAAAATTTAGTTGTAGTGCTAGATGGAAAATACGCAGGGGTTCATGGGCCCTACACACTTCAAAATAGTGAAAAGGAGTCATTGAAATGTTGAAATAGATGAGTCATGTTGTGTGATAACCAACCCTTCCTTCCTTGTTTTGAAATGATTAATTTCAGAATGGATCGTTGAAATGTTCGACTTTATGAAGATGTAATAATCAACCAGTTAATGAGGCAGAAATAGAATGAGACAAGAACAAGGCTTTGACAGTGTCTTTGCATCAATACTCAGGCCATGATGGGAAATGTTCCCACACCACCAGAGTCAGGGAACACAACCAAGCACCAGTCCTTAAATAGCTGTTGTCTAGTGTGGTAATTAGGAGTGCAGCATAGACGATTGCTTTTTTACTGTGCTCTCCTGAACATTCCCATTGTGCCGATGCGCTCACCGTCTCTGTAGGGAGGGAAAAGAAGCAGCCAATCCCTAAAGCAAAGAGAACAACATCTCCAGTATCCCATAGAACACAACAGCTCTCTGCTTTAGATTACAGAAGGGCACATAATCTAAAAGAACTCATTGTTTTGCCACATAGGGCTAATACTGGTGAATTAAAATTTGATGATTTTTTTCCCAAAGGAGAAATATTGAAAAACAATAATGACATATGTCTGGTCCTAAATTCCTCTTCTTTGTAGAGTGCTCTCAATATCAAGACTTCATATATCAAATTGTAGTGCTTATGTACATTTTGTGGAATGATGCATATGATAATCATAAAAAGGTGGTTTCTTCAGCTGAAGGTCTAGAAGTGTTAGAACAGAGGATAAAACTTAGCTGTAGGAGTACCTAACAAAGTTTGTGGAAAATAGACTAAAAGATAAGTTTATTTTGATGCAAAAATGTTTGAAATCCACATATAGTTTTCTCATAATACACATTTTTAATGAAAGTTTTGCAGACACCTTATGTGCATGGATTTCAGATTTTTGCACCAAAATAAATTTATCTTTTAAGTCCATTTTCCATGAACTTTTTGAAATCCATTAACATATTCTGAATTCTAAACACAAGGACTGAGTCACCAAATCAAAAAGATTTACAGTTACTTTTACTGCCTGAGCTTCGGAGTGAAGATTCAAGGAAAATCCAAAGGTCAGATAATGTATAAGATGAGGACTCTGGCCTCAGAATCAGCCCTTAAGGCATGCGGATCTGGCTGAAAAGCCCATGAGACTATTTCAGGCATGGAAAGCCAAGACACTCTGGGGAAAAAAAAAAAAAAGTAAATGAAAGATCTCCGCGAGTGAGATCCCAGTGGAAAGAATGGGTCATCTAAGAAGGAGGTACCTTTCTCTGAAGGGAGGAGAGAACTTCCACTTTGACCATGGCCTTGTCTAAATATGATCAGAGTCAGTGAACTCAGGGGGCTTCCATAGCCTTGGCAGCTCATGACAAGAGCCTAGGGTGATTACTGATGCCATAAACAAGAGTGTCAATTTGTTAAGTCAACAACAGGAGTCACTGTGCACTTACTCCTCATGTAGGATCTTTGTCCTTAGTGTGCTGTACATTGAGATTTAATGCTATAACTAGTACTCAAACAGTATTTTTCACTTTATGTTTCTGTGTGGGAGCAAACTGTTGAAATCTTTACTTAATGTATGCTAAACTGATCTTCTGTATATAAAGAGAATCGAAAATGAATCTTGATGTGAATGGAAGGGGAGAGGGTGTGGGAAAGGGGAGGGTTGCGGGTGGGAGGGAAGTTATGGTGGGGAAGCGATTGTAATCCATAAGCTGTACTTTGGAAATTTATATTCATTAAATAAAAGTTTTAAAAAAAATAAAAAAAATAAAAAGTCACTCTGCCAAAAAAAAAAAAAAAAAAGATGTAGGACAGGTGCTGACAATTTAAAACCACATAGAAGTATAAAGCCTTATTGTTATGCAATAACACCTCTAAGAATTGCTCTGTGATTCAGATTTTTATCAACAGAAGCATATGATCAATTTCCATTCTTTTTCTTTTAAAAAAAATTATTTATTTGAAAGAGTTACAGAGAGAGGGAGAGACACACACTGAGAAATCTTCCATCCGCTGGTTCACTCCACAGATGGCCACAATGGCCAGTGCTGGGCTGGGCTGGGCTGAAGGCAGGATCTAGGAGCTTCCTCCAGGTCTCCCACGTAGGTAGCAGGGGCCCAAGCACTTGGACCATCCTCTGCTGCATTTCCCAGGCTATTAGCAGGGATCTGGATTGGAAGTGGAGCATCCAGGACACAAACTGACATCCGGCAGCAGTAGCTTTACCAACTAACGCAACAACACAGCCCCTCCATTCTTATTTTATTTGGAATTATTTGTCCTTCTTTTCATATGTTCCTTCCTACTTTCCAAAATCTTCTACCAAAGAAATGTAGCAAAGTTATTCAACACTCAAATTTGTTATTCATTCCTTTTTAAATGAAAGTGAAAAAGAAGCAAACATCAAATTAAGAATACAAAAGAGACACAGTTTAGAAAAGAGAATGCTGATTAAAAAGAAAGACAAACTTTGGCCCGATTTCAAATTAGAAAACAATCTAAACGTCCACTTACGTGAATTCAATGATTCCATTCATTAAGTGCTTTTGTTGGGAGATGTGCGGAGTGTCACTGTGTCGGGAGCTCAAGATTTCAGTTCACATTCAGGTAGCGATTACAGCAGGATCCATATCAGAACTCAGAACTGGAAATAAACTCTGGTAGTTATGTCTATTAGACATTGCCATGTTGCAAACTATCACAAAATCTAGTGCCTGCAGGAATGATCATTTGCACTCCCTCATCCCTACAGGAATGATCAGGATGGCTGGGTAGATCTGCTGGTCAGGTGTTCCTTATCATGTGTCTTCACATCAGCCAGGTGGCTTAGCTGATTTGTGTTAGCCCCCCTGGGGCCTTGAATGGTACGACAGACAGTGCTCACCTGTCTCTGCTCCACGTGGTCTCTCACATTCCCGTGCAATAGTTCACTCTCGTTTTCATGATTAAAGTAGAAACCCAAAGTGTCCATGCCTCTTGGAACCAGCCATGGACCTGGATTTTGTTTCACAGGCTATTGATGAAAACAAGCCAAAAGAAAAGTCAAGTCAAAGTGTAGAGACGGCCTCTACTGCTTGGAGAGAGGAGCTGCAAAATCACCCGAGAGAATGTGGGCAGAAGAAGGGGTGGAGAATTGAAGCTGCACAGTGGCTTTATGTGGGGATAGGAAGGAACTTACGGGAGTCTGAATTTGACTTCAAAGCAATCCTACTAAGACAATGCAGTCTGCCAAGTGGGAGAGTTACAGGAGGAAAAGCACATGGAAACACCTTCTACCCTTCAGGCAGCAATGTCTTTGGGATCCCAAAGAGAAGATTTAACTCAGGAGTTGGCACAGGCAATTCACAGTCAGCAAGGAGGCTTCTGGGAAAGTGGGCAGTGCTAAGCCCTGCCTTTCCAGGGTGGGGGTAGGCCTGCAGGAAGAGATGGAAGACGGTAGTTTTCAATAAACTGTTGTACCACAGAAAAGTTTTGGTGTACTTGGAGGAAAATAAATGCCTGGAGCTAATATCTTCTGGAAAATTCAATAATTTCAGAGCAACATTTTTATTTGACTCTAATAAGTTCTTGCTTCTCTCAGACAAAAATCCCCCTGGTCTCCCTCACTACATACACAATGATTCATTGTTGTGTTCTCAGCTTAGGTACATCTGGCTGAGAGCAAATATTCAATAGTGAAAAGAAATGAGAGCCAGACTCAGTCATTCTCCTCTGATTACATTATGACTCAAGAGGACACCCACCAGTAGTTTTATTCATTACTGGATATTAAAATCAAAGGCATTTAATATGCAGCAACAGAATTGTCCAAATTGAAGCCCATCTGTGCATCCTTGTAGAAGTTTTCATAGCATGTACATAGGAAATTTTAATAAACATTTTTTTTAGTCTGCCCCAAAGGCTTGAATAAAACTTCCGCATTTATCTTGGTGACTCTTGGAGCAGCTCTCCAGCCCTTTAACAACGAGATATTTCCAGGCTAGCCTGTCTGGGCTGACCATGGAGGATGCAGTCACCCATTATTTTTTAAGAGTTATTTATTTTATTTGAAAGGCAGAGTTGCAGCCGGGGCGGGGCGGGGGCGGGGGGACAAAGAGATCTTTCAAATGAACACAGTGGCTAGAGTTGGGCCAGACCAAAGCCAGGAGCCAGGAGCTTCTTCTGGGTTCCCATATGGGTGCAGGGGCCCAAGGAGTTGGGCCATCTTCCGCTGCTCTCCCAAGTGCATTAGCAGGGAGCTGGATCAGGAGCAGCTGGGACTCTAACAGGCATCTACATGGGATGCTGATGTCACAGGCTGAGGCTTAACCTGCTAGGCCACAGCAACAGCCCCACAGTCACCAATTCTGTAAAGCCCCTTGCTCTCTAACTCAGCCCAGAGTGTCTGTCCTAGAACACAGAGCCTTGTCCTTCCTCTTAGCAAGATCAACAGATTTATTTTTTTTTTAAATTTCTTTGTGATTCTCTCAGGAGTAAGGCAGGGGTTTCCAAGTCTTTACTCATAACTGGATCTTGTGATAGGGTGCCAGGGACTGTCCCCAGCAATGGGTTGTGAAGATCAGCAAAAAGAATGGTGAGGGGAACAGCCGCAGACTGGCTAAGCTCATTCTCGGCCCATTCTGGGCCTAGGTGATTTTATATGCTCCCTTGGATAACCGCACCTTGACTCCCACTTTCTCCAGGATGCCAACTGACCAACTGTGTACCAAAGGCATTCTCTTGTGCATTTTAACTTTTTTTTCTTGGTGTAAAATCCTGGTTTTGTAGCTTTGTATATTTTAATCTGAGGCCCTCATTCCTGCACTACACTCTCAAATGCATGAGCAATCTCAGGGATGAGTGGGCAGCAGCTCCAGGTGTGCACAGCAGGAATATTTTTGTTGTTTTTAACCCCATGGAGAGCAACTATTTGGAATGCACAGCCTATTGAACTACTTCATTTTGCAAATCAGAGCTGGCATCTTTTTGCCATAGAGTGCTCTAGAAACCCCCTCCATCTTGAAAATATTTCATGGTGACAAGGTGTTAATTAGATTACCCCATGACTTGATCTCCTCCTCCTGGAATATTGAAAACTAGTCTAAACAGGAAAAGGTAGTGCAGAGAAGTTGAGAGAGGAGAGCCAGGGAAAGAGAGGCCGAGCCAGGTGATCTTCCATGGATCCTTTCCCCTCATTCCTGAACTGCAGGAGACTAAGCCCCCTTGGGCCTGGGGGACCCCTTCACTGGGGTGTGTTTGTTTGAAAGTTGATGTTTGCTGTACTGGGTACTTCCTTTAACCATTTTATAATCACTTTGTAACACATATTCTGACTCTTCCCATCCCTTCTCATTTTCTCGGGAAAAGACAATAAATAAATCAAGACTTATTGGTATTGAAAAAAAAATTTTCATGTGCTTATTTTTACTTTTACTTGAAAGATCATGAGCTAGAGAGAGAGAGAGAGAGAGAGAGAGAGATCTTCCATCCGCTGCTTCACTCACCAAATGGCCTCAGTGGCTGGAGCTGGGCTGATCTGAAGCCAGGAGCTTCTTCCAGGTTTCCCACACAGGTACAGGGGCCCAAGGACTTGGGCCATCTTCTACTGCTTTCCCAGGTCATAGCAAAGAGCTGGATGGGAACTGGAGCAGCGGGGACTCGAACTGGCACCCATAAGGGATGCCGGCACTGCAGGCGGCGGCTTTACCTGCTATGCCGCAGCACCAGCCCCAACTCTTTCAGTCTTGATATTTTTCTTATCCAAATGTGACTAAAATTCCCCTTACTCTGGCTTTGGAACCACTGACTTCATAGTTCACCTTGCTTTCTCTCATCATAAATATTAGTAAAGATAGAGGACAATCTGAGTGGACCATCAGTGTGTGGTTCCTCAGACACTTGAAAAACTTTAGAGGCAAAAAAAAAATTTTGCTGCTGATGCGTGCACTTCACTTGCTTCCAATTAGCAAATTTAGAGATATGTTGAGTTGCTTCCTTTACTCCTTTACCAATTTCCTTTCAGTTCACTTCCCATCTAAATGCTAGAACATCCTGCCCAACATTCTTCCATGGTTGAAGGCAAGAAAGAAGAGATGGTAATAGGAAATAGATTCCATGAGAATCAGACAGGTTGGTTGCCTCAGAGATGTAATTTAAACTCCTGTAAGATTTGGTTCCTTTATATTTAAATAAAGTTTAAGACTGTGTCTGGGGCAGGTGTTTGGTACACCCATTAAGATGCTACTTAGGGTACCCACATCCACAGCAGAGGACCTGGGGTTGGGACCCTGTTCTGCCCGCACCTCCAGGCTTCTGCCAGTGAGCAGCCTAGGAGTCAGCAAATGGTGGGTCTTGTAGGTGGGTCCCTGCCACCCACGTGGGGATCAGAGTCTAGTTCTTGGCTGTTAAGGGCATTTTAGGAGTGAACTGGTTTATGGGAAATCTTGTCTTTCTATCTCAATCTGTGACTGCTTTTCAAACAGATAAAATGAATAAATAAGATTTTTTACAAAAAATAAAATTTTGCCTGTTTCGTGAGTTTGTTATAAGAATTAGAAGAGATTGGACATGTCCCATTTTCACATTAAATATTCAATACAAGTGAAAAAATATTACTGTGGCTACTAGCATGGGGAATGACTCGGTGAGTCTTCAGATCTGTCTTTAAGACAAACAGAACGTAATGGCAGTTGGAAGCGGCACTTACTATCGGTCAAGCACTGCTTTAAACGTTTTATATGTATTAGCTCATTTAGTACAGCAGCGCTATGAGAGAAATACTGTCAGTATTCCCATCTGATATGTAAGGAAACCATGGCATTGCAGGTTACACAGCCCAGCCATGGACACAGGATTAGAAAACTGCAGGGTCAGGGCTCTCATCAGGCAGACTGGTTCCAGAGGATATTGTCCAACCACTGTGTTCTATGGCTTCTTGAAAGAAACAGTCTTTAGCATACAAAGAATGCTACAGTTACTATAGATTCCTCCAGAGATTGCAAAGCCCTAATTAGGAGTATGGTTTGTTGATGAATGTGGCTATTTCAAAAGTTCTTCCATTCTTCCTTTAGAAGAGAAAATCCTTGTGTTGAGTACAGCTCTCTGTAGGCTGCAGGTCCACGCAGGTCTTATTGTCTGACTTGCTCTTTCATTTCCCCACAGGGCTTCTGGGAATTGTAAGCAGTCAGGACTCCTCTCCCCCTTCCTCATTCTACCCCACCCTCTTGTTAAATTCTCGTTAACGCTTCTGGGCCAGCAAAGCCTTGTCCATGTGTGGAGAGCAGCAGTCATTTTGGAGTCTCCTGAAATGATGGTGTCCACAGCTGCCCGCTTGGGGTGAGCCTCAAGGACCAAGAGCCAGGGAATTTTCTGGGTCAAAGTTCCTGTGCCTCTGAAGGCTGACAGGTGAGGACCAAACAGAATTCAGAGGAAGAAAGCTCTGAGCAGTCTTTTATGTTCAGTAGAATGCTTACCACTTGAATATTTTCAGGACTGTTTTAAAATTGGTTTTTCAGGCCAGCAAAATGCTCTCCATATAGATAATTGAGGCTACTGCAGGAGACTGCATACAGTACATTAGTTTACCAGGTGAAGGGTTTAATATGAAAACAAGTATCCTGACATTTGCTATCCTAATAGTTCTACATATGGAGCTCATGATGGAAAATTTATTTAATATTTGGAGAATCAAACCTCCCCCAGTTCCAACTCTTCACTATAACACAGAACATCTGTGAAGTGGAATATGTTCTTGACTGTTTTTCAATTTTTTTTTAGCTTTTAACAGATTCAATGTAGTTCATAGATACAATTCTAAGAATATAATTATATTCCCTTCTTCCCTCCTTACCCTCCCTTCCCTCTCTCTCTCGCTCTCACTCTCTCTCTCTCGCTCTCCCTCCCTCTCTCACTATGGTGTGTAAAGCCCTTCTGAATTGTGCTATTCAGAAATCAGGGAAACATGAAATCAAATACAAGGTCTGATTCTTATTAGCTGTGTGACCCTGAAGAAGTTATGTGCCCATCTTTTTTTTAAGATTTATTTTATTTATTTGAAGGATAGAGTAACAGAGAGGTAGATGCAGAGATCTTCCATCCACTGGTTCTTTCCCCAAATGGCCACAACAGCCAGAGCTGAGCTGATCTGAAGCCAGGAGCCAGGAACTTCTTCTGGGTTTCCCATGTGGGTGCAGGGGCCCAAGGACCTGGGCCATCTTCTACTGCTTTCCCAGCAGCATCAGCAGGGAGTTGGATTGGAAGTGGAGCAGCCAGGACTTGAACTATATAGGATGCTAGCGCTTCAGGCAGGGGCTTTAACCTACTGCACCACAACATTGGCACCAATGTGGCCATCTCTTAACTTTGGTTTGTTCAAGTATAAAATAGAGACAATGATATCTGTACCTCTTAGGGTTATTTTGAGGATTACATAAAATATGACCTTAAAATATCTAGCACTTAGTAGTTGCCCAAATAATGCATTCTTTTTTTTTTTTTTTTTTTTGACAGGCAGCGTGGACAGTGAGAGAGAGAGAGAGACAGAGAGAGAGAAAGGTCTTCTTTTGCCGTTGGTTCACCCTCCAATGGCCGCCGCGGCCAGTGCGCTACGGCCAGCACACCGCGCTGATCTGAAGCCAGGAGCTAAGTGCTTCTCCTGGTCTCCCATGTGGGTGCAGGGCCCAAGCACTTGGGCCATCCTCCACTGTACTCCCAGGCCACAGTAGAGAGCTGGCCTGGAAGAGGGGCAACCAGGACAGAATCCAGCACCCTGACCTGGACTAGAACCTGGTGTGCCGGCACCGCAAGGTGGAGGATTAGCCTACTGAGCCACGGCGCTGGCCCCAACTAATGCATTCTAATATGTTGCCTGATGTTTAGAGTCTGTCATTCTCTAAAATATAAATGATGTGAGGGCAGAGACTGTTTAGTTTACTGATATATCATTGATAATTATAACAGTGTCTGGGGCTAGCAGTGGTTCAAAAAACTGTTGAATGAATGTTTGAAGTCATATGAGCAAGTTTGAGCTTTATAGAAAGTTTGTAGTGAGGACTGGATCTATTCTACATTAGCAGAAAGGATGCAAAATTTCCATGTAGAAACGTACGTTACTGTCACTCCTACGTAGTTTCTAGTTCATCTCATGTTAGTTTTGATTTGTATCCCTATATCATTTTCCTTCCCTCTTTAGTTTTGCAATCCATCAACTACACTTAACTTCCTCATTTTTGAAAATTCAACCTCTCTCCTTCCCAGGCTCTGATAGTCAACAGTCTGGGTTCCTATTGAGGTGCATCTCTTCCAGCTCCCACTTATGAGGGAGAACATGAAGTAGTTGTCTTTTGTGTCTGATTAAATTATGTCCTCTAGTTCCAGCCATTTTGCTGCAAATGACAGGATTTCATTCTTTTTTATGGCAGAAGAGTATTCCATTGTGTATATAAACTACATTTTCTTCATCCATTTATCTAATGATGGTTGATTCCATATTTTAGATATTATGAATGGTGCTTTAATAAACATGGTAGAGCAGGTATCTCTCTGGTACAATGATTTCATGTCTTTTGGATATACACCTAGTAGTGAGATTGCTGGATTATATGGCACTTCTATGTCTAGTTTCTGAAGAAATCTCCATACTGTTTTCCATATTAGCTGTACTAATTTACATTCTCATCAACAGAGGGTAAGAATTCCCCTTTCTCAACATGCTTGCCATCATTTGTTACTTTCTGTCCTTTTAATAATAGCATATGAGAGGGATGAGGTGATATCTCATTGTGGCTTTGATTTCCATTCCCTTGATGGCTAGTGATATTAGCATTTTTTTCATGTATCTGTTGGCCATTGTATTGCTTATTTTGAGAATTGTCTATTCAGATTTTTGGCCCATTTCTTAACTGGATTGTTTTTTTTTTTTTTTTTTGAGTTCCTGATATATTCTGGATGTTAATACATTGTCAGATAACTATCCTGCAAATATTCTCTCTCATTCTTTTGGATGTCTCTTCACTCTATTTATAGTTTTCTTTGCTGTACAGAGGCTTCTGAGTTTGACATATTCCTGTTTGTCTAGTTTTGCTTTGTTGTCTGCACTTGTGGGGTTGTATCCAAATTCTCATCGTCCATTCCAGTACCTTGAAGTGCTCCCCATGTTTTCTTCTAGCAAGGTCATACTTTCATGCATATTTTATGTCTCTGCCACGCCTTCTTTCTGATTGTCATTTGCGTTTCTTGTTGCTTTCCCCTTTATAGGTTGTCAGCCCTTACCCTGCTGGAAAGGTGATGATCTATTTTGTCTCATTAATTCCCTTTCACAAACGTTTTAGTCAGAACCTCTGAGTTTGAGGTAAACTGGTTCACTTTCCTACTAGAAAGAAAGTTTAGTTGAGTAAGTCTACAGGAAAAGAAAACTATTTATAATACAATTCTTGGTTCTCCTTGCTATGATCTGTAGATGAAAGGCACACCAGAGTATAGTTAGAATGTGAGCATCTTGGTGATGCTAAACTCATTCTCCAAAAAGATTTACACGCAGTTATCCAAAATTGTAAAACATACATTTACACATCAATTTGAACTCACTCTTGGAATACAAAGATTGGCACCTCTGATTGCTAAGAAAGGAGAGATACTGGTATCAATGCAGAACTTTCACAATGCAATAGGCTGAGTTTCGTGGGTCTCCGGTGACATCGTGTTGAAAAACTTGCAAGAATTCCACAAGGAAATTACACTTCTGGCTCATTTAGGGAAGTTTGGATATGGCTGTCATGATCTGAGAATAAATCTGAGCTTCATCTACTAATGGAAGTAAACTGAACTCTCAAGTTAACTGGGCTGTCCTGATTCCTTGAGAATCTGTTTTATTTCAGGTTTCAGAAGGCATTGTTTCTTATATTCCTTCTTTGCTCTATGCTGGATCTATCAGACAGGATCATTACTCTGCAATTGTAATACAAACTAATACACATTTCACAATTATAGAGGAACTAAGTGGGCATGGACTCTGAGGGAAACATCCATACTGATAGCTTGTGGGCTAAGCAATGCATCCAAAGGCATTCGGATCTGACTGAAGAGCCCCTGAGAGTATTATAGGCATGGAAAGCCAAGACACTCTGGTAAAAAAAAAAAAAAAAACCGCCTAAATGAAAGATCTCTGCCAGTGAGATCCCAGTGGAAAGAACGGGCCATCAAAAAGGAGATACCTTTCTCTGAAGGGAGGAGAGAACTTCCACTTTGATTATGGCCCTGTCTAAATAAGATCGGAGTCGGCAAACTCAAAAGGCTTCCATAGCCTTGGCAACTCATGACTAGAGCCTAGGGAGATTACTGATGCCATAAACAAGAGTGTCAAATTGTTAAGTCAACAACAGGAGTCACTGTGCACTTACTCCCCATGTAGGATCTCTGTCCTTAATGTGTTGTACAATGTGAATTAATGCTATAACTAGTACTCAAACAGTATTTTACACTTTATGTTTCTGTGTGGGTGCAAACTGATGAAATCTTTACTTAATATATACTAAATTGATCTTCTGTATATAAAGAGAATTGAAAGTGAATCTCGATGTGAATGGAATGGGAGAGGGAGCAGGAGAGAGGATGGTTGCGGGTGGGAGGGAAGTTATGGGGGGGAGAGCCACTGTAATCCATAAGCTGTACTTTGGAAATTTATATTTATTAAATAAAAGTTGAAAAAAAATATAAAAAAGAAATATATATTTGAATGAGTATATGTATTTTACATTTTATTTATTTATCTATTATATTATTTGGAAGGCAGAAATAGAGATAGATATTCGAGAGAGATGTTCTGGGGCCTGTGGCGCCGGCATCCCATAAGGGCGCTGGGTTCTAGTCCCGGTTGCTCCTCTTCCAGTCCAGCTCTCTGCTGAGGCCTGGGAATGCAGTGGAGGATGGCCCAAGTGCTTAGGCCCTGAACCCGCATGGGAGACCAGGAGGAAGCACCTGGCTCCTGGCTTTGGATCAGCACAGCGCTGGCCATAGCAGCCATTTGGGGGGTGAACCAACAGAAGGAAGACCTTGCTCTCTGTCTATAACTCTACCTATCAAATAAGTAAAAAAAATAAAAATAAAAAATTTTAAAAATTAAAAAATAAATAAAAGAAGAGAGAGAGATGGTCTATCTGCTGGTTCACACCCAAATGCCCCCCAAGAGCTAGGGCTGGGCGGGATCAAACCAGTAGCCCAGAAACCCATCTGCATCTCCCCTGTGAGAGGCAGGACCCAAGTATGTGATCCGGCATCTACTTCTTCCCTGGGGTATTCTGGATCAGAAGCAGAGCTGGGACTTGAAACCAGGCACATATGGAATGCAGACATCCAAACAGCATCATAACCACTGCACCAAATACCTGCCCCGGTAGATATATGAACAGTTCAGCAGGATGTGGGGGAAAGTTTCATAATAAAGTTAACTGTAAACTTTCTCAAATCCTTCATTAAAAATTCTTTTGCTACACTATTAGTTAAAGTCCACTTAAAACTGAATCACAGCCGGCGCCACGGCTCACTAGGCTAATCCTCCACCTTGCTGCGCTGGCACACCGGGTTCTAGTCCCGGTCGGGGCGCCAGATTCTGTCCCGGTTGCCCCTCTTCCAGGCCAGCTCTCTGCTGTGGCCCGGGAGTGCAGTGGAGGATGGCCCAAGTGCTTGGGCCCTGCACGCCATGGGAGACCAGGATAAGTACCTGGCTCCTGCCATCAGATCAGTGTGGTGCGCCAGCCGCAGTGGCCATTGGAGGGTGAACCAACGGCAAAGGAAGACCTTTCTCTCTGTCTCTCACTGTCCACTCTGCCTGTAAAAAAATAAATAAATAAATAAATAAACAAACAAACAAACAAACAAAAAAAAACTGAATCACAACACTTACCTGCACAAAAATATCTGTGGCTCTCAGGCAGGCTCTTTGGCGTAGTGGGTAAAGCTGTAGCATTGGCATCCCATATTGCTGCTGGTTCAAGTCCGGGCTGCTCCTCTTCTGATCCAGCTCCCTGGGAAAGCAGCATAAGACGGCCCAAGTACCTGGGCCCCTGTACCCACATGGGAGACCCAGAGGAAGCTCCTGGCTCCTGGCTTCAGATTGGCCCAGCTCCCCTCTGCCTCTCAAATAAATCTTTTTTAAAAAAAAATCTGTGGCAGCCGGCGCCGCGGCTCACTAGGCTAATCCTCCACCTAGCGGCGCCGGCACACCGGGTTCTAGTCCCGGTTGGGGCGCCGGATTCTGTCCCGGTGGCCCCTCTTCCAGGCCAGCTCTCTGCTGTGGCCAGGGAGTGCAGTGGAGGATGGCCCAGGTGCTTGGGCCCTGCACCCCATGGGAGACCAGGAAAAGCACCTGGCTCCTGGTTCCTGCCACCGGGGCCGCAGCGCGCTGGCCGCGGCGGCCATTGGAGGGTGAACCAACGGCAAAGGAAGACCTTTCTCTCTGTCTCTCTCTCTCACTGTCCACTCTGCCTGTCAAAAAAAAAATCAAAAAAAAAAAAAATCTGTGGCTCAAAAGGTGTCTCAAACAACTGGTATTTAATTCTGTCCATTCTCATAGTTTGCAGTATGAGTTCTGAGGTTGTATATAATTTCTGGATTTAGATTTTCTTAGCCTAATAGCTCTTTTTTTTAAGGAGTTTAAGATGTTCATTCCCAATTCTGGCTATGAACTGCCACGGTGTCTTTCCCAAAACAGAACTCACATATGTTGTTTACACTTGGGATGTCTCAGATGGCATGAACCATATTACTTGTCAAGACTGGACAAACAACTCACTGTGTTTATCGTTCTGCTAGCTTCCAGAGTTATGTTACTGATATTGAAATGTCAGTTACTTGACCTTTGGATGCACAGGGGAGCCTCCGAGGGTATTCCAAGCATTTTCAAGCAAGTTGTGAGAATCTGGAACTGGAAAGAAGCATAGCTTGCTGTCGAACAGCCTTTGGGGTCAACACAGTCCACGTTAAACAGCATTCGCTTTTCCTGGAGACTTTGCTGAGCAAATCTAGAGTGCAGTGTTGGTTAATGTAGTCATCCCTCACAACGGATGTAGTTTTAGTGATAACTGGTTCATAAACAATTTCTTTCCCTTGGAGATGTATATATGTATTTATAAATGTATATATTTAAAGATTTATTCATTTATTTGAAAGGCAGGGTTACAGATACAGAGAGAGAGAGCTATCTTCCATTTGCTGGTTCAGGACTCAGATGGTCTCAGTGACCCAGGCTGGGCAAGCAGAAGCCAGGAGCCAGCAGTTTCATCCAAATCTCCCATGTGGGTGGCAGAGGCCCAAACACTTGGACCATCTTCTACTGTTTTTCCCAGCCCATCAGCAGGGAGCTAGATTGGAAGCAGCTGGGACAAGAACTGCACCAATATGAGATGCCTACGTCACAGGTGTTGGCTTTACCTGCTCTGCCACACTGCCGGCTCATGGATATATATTTTTGAACTCTTAGGGTATATGTATTTGGGAAGTCAGCTTTAACCTGTTAAAAGACACCTCTTTCTCAGGAATGCCTAGGACTCTGGGTAGTATTATTCTAGTAATATCTTGATGAATAGGAACACATTTTTACTTTCCACAAAATTGAACTAATTAAAATGAACACTGTTGTGACTGGGTAAAAGCAAATGCAATTTTAAATAGTAATTAGCAAAATTTATATTCCAGGGTAAAAATGAATATGGTCAAGGAAATGAGGTTTATCAGGTTTTCCCACTTGCCTCACAAATCTATAAATTAATAATCACTGACATTTTTATGAAACAGTCATTCTCAGCCAAGTCTCTGCTTTCTGCACTCTGACCACCTTTATAAAGGCTTACCTCCAAAAAGAGGAATTTAAAAAGAATCGTCATAGTGCTCTTCCAGCAATTACCAGGAAACAGTAGAAGAGAAATAAAGGCCTAGCTTATTCCATCCTGAAGAATTCTGACAACTGACGCAAACACAATATAAGTACATTAAGATCAGAATCTAAATGCTATATAATTACAGAGAATCCAAATTAGATAAATTATCACAGACTACTCTGAATTGGAGAACAGTCTCTGTGATAGGCTTACCTTTTGAAAGCCTCTTATCAGATTATTAGATTAGGGTAACACAATTATAATTTTCTGCACCCACTAAAGTCCAGGTGAAACCCATGAAAACAGAACCCTGTGAAGCTTATTTGTCCATTAGTGAAGCAGCACTTTGAGGCAAATGTGTATTTCAGCACGTTCGTTTCTTCAGGAGCCATCAGCTTGGGTTTGAAGTTTGTTGAAATTCTTCCAGCACTCAAAAGTTCTCACCTTAGAGCAGCTTCTATATGGCCAAAGATTATTGATCAATCAGAGAGAATTGTGCACTCAGCATTACCTTCAGACTCTCTAAATTAGTCTTACCTATTCAGAGAGCATGTTAGGACTTAGGTGATAAAATGGACTTTTGAGACTAAAAATATGGGAACTTCTTTTCAACAATGTCTTCGTACATGTTAGACATCTAGTCCCTTTATCTTAAAAGAGAGAGAGAGAGAGAGAGAGAGAGACAGAGAGAGAGAGACCTGAACATCAAAGCAAATAAAGCATTTGTTTTTTCATGTACTATGGGTGTTATAATGGTAAGAGTAGTTAACAGTAGAATGAGTCAATGATGAGAATTGAAAACAGTCTCCCAACATCTTTGATGGTAATTTTGGTAATAATTATAATGTATTATTTTTATGAGAATTTGTAGATACTTTCTCCAAAATATCTTTCATTAGCTATTTGTTCTTACCCTCAGAGCATACTTTGATGTATGGTCATATGCATTGCACATCTTTAACAGATCAATAAATTTAGGCTCAGGAAAATAAAATACTTGTTTAAGCTCATGTATTTCATGATCAGCATCTCGATCCCGGCATCTGGGGCTGTGCATCAGAATTCTTTCTGTCATAACATACTGAAGTCGTGTCTGCTATCTGACACCACCATGAGCAAGTGCTAGCCGCACAAAGGTGCCGCGAACCTCCACGAGCACGTGGCCACACATAACTAATGGCTGTCAGAGCCTTGCTTTCAAGACATGTGCACTTACATTCCTTCTTTCCTCAGAACTCTCCCAGGCCAGAGGACTGCACTGTTAGATCATCGAAGTCAGGTCCTGGTGTCAACTGTGTTTCCAGGGCTTGTGTCTTACTTGTGCACTGTAGCCCCGTCTTTATTCAGAGTCACTGGGTGCCTTCCTGCTTCACACCTTCTCTGTGTGAGTGACTCGGAGGGAGGAGTTTTGCTGTTCTACACGCTTACATTTACAGACTGGTACGAGAACCCTTACAGCAGGGGTTCTCAACCTGAATACATCAGATGGATGTATTTTGTGGAGTCAATAATACGCAGTAAAATTTATGTGGAATCTCCAAGTGCATGCTCATGGCTATTTTTCTGGGGAAGAGAATCGTCACATGGCTTCCTTTTCCTTTTGTCCTCCAGTTTCTCAGAGATGATGTAAACCTGCCCACTGAACTTGACTGGTTGTAAAAGGCTTCTCTATGTGTGTGAGGATTAAAATCGAAACATTTATGTTGGAGTTGTACCCACTTCTTCCCCGCGCCTTTGTGGAGGTTCACTGTCAGGCCGAGTGTTGCACAGGACAGAAAAATAAGCTCCTAGCTGCCTACAGAAAGGAAGCCGTAGCCCTTAATACAGTTATCAAAGCCCTGGCAGCACGTTAATGCAATTGGCCCAATCTAAAGCAAATAATCTGTTTTTCTTTATCTCCCAACTGTTTCCCAGTACCATTAAGTTCTTATGCCAAGGTTTTCTGAGAAATTAAAGCAATTACATTAATGTTGTCAATCACTATTGCCAGGCTGGTCAATAAAAACAATATTATCCTTACTAATTAATTGCTAGCAATCACCTAACCAACTTTAAGAAACTATTAGTGGCACAAAACTGAATAAGGAAATGCTGTTAGTGTTGTTTATAATGTGTTATTTCAAAAACAAAAGCTTTCAATTTTTAGCTTGAAATAAAAACAATAGTCTCTTTGATTTGGCTTTTAGACAAGAGAATATGGTTTTATGGCAATGATCATGCAAGGCTGCTGACAATAAATAAGTCTAGAATGGTCGCCACAGATTTTCTGTTTGTGTAAAAGTTACCTGAATAATTTTGATCTTACAGTTTTGGGTATAACCACCCATTTATTGAGCTGAACAGGCACCTGGGTCACTCCAGGTTTGAGGTTTCTAATTTAAAAATAGCTTTGAAAAACAGGGGAATAACTTTTAAAAATTGGTAAATTGTACTGAGGTTATTATAAATTTTATTTTGCTGTTCTTTGCAATATTATTCTGCAGTTTTAAATACTATGGGTGAGGGCAGGCATTTGAAGCAGAAGTTAAGACATTGCTTGGGTAGCCCTCATTCTTTATCAGAGTGCCTGGGGTTGAGTCTCAGCTTTCCTTTTTTCATCTTTCTTTTTTTCAACTTTTATTTAATAATAAATTTCCAAAGTACAACTTCTGAATTATAGCAGCTTTTCCCCCTAAAACCTCCCTCCCACCTGCAAC
Organism: Oryctolagus cuniculus; assembly: GCF_051225735.1. Classification (NCBI taxonomy): domain Eukaryota; kingdom Metazoa; phylum Chordata; class Mammalia; order Lagomorpha; family Leporidae; genus Oryctolagus; species Oryctolagus cuniculus. The sequence continues at coordinate 78,285,422 of NC_142882.1, forward strand.
CATCGCATCTCCCACTCCCTCTCCCGTCCCATTCATCATCAAGATTCACTTTCAATTCTCTTTTGATGCAGAAGATCAACTTAGTATATACTAAGTAAAGATTTCAACAGTTTGCACCCACACAGAAACACAAAGTATAGAGTACTGTTTAAATAGTAGTTTTACCGTTAATTTGCATAGTACAGCACATTAAGGACAGAGGTCCTACATGGGGAGCAGGTGTACAGTGACTCCCATTGTTGATTTAACAATTGACACTCTTATTTATGGTGTCAGTAATCACCCAAGGCTCTTGTCATGAGCTGCCAAGGCTATGGAAGCCTCTTGAGTTCACCAACTCTGATCTTATTTAGACAAGGTCATAGTCAAAGTGGAAGTTCTCTCCTCCCTTCAGAGAAAGGTACCTCCTTCTTTGATAGCCCGTTCTTTCCACTGGGATCTCATCCACAGAGATCTTTCATTTAGGTCATTTCTGTTGTTTAAGTTTAAAAAAAAGAATCTGCATTGTAAATAAGTATCAAGAAGTTACCAATTCATAGGGGCTATGGTCCCTACTCTGAGAATCGTGACTATAAACTTGAACCCAGAACTCAGTCCCAGCCAGAGTGAGCTCTCTGAATCCTATCAAATGCTAAATTCCAAGTTCCAAGCAGCTCTGGACACTCTGTTTCCAGGAGACTGAGGATGGCAAGGAGGTAGCAGCCCCTACAGGAGCCTTGAGTGCTGCGTGTCAGGGTGCAGGTGGAAGTGCTCGTGGTGGCAACAGCCCCTAGACACAGGTGACTCCAGACGTGAGTGTTGGGTGGCGGAGGACCTCTGTCATTTGTAAGTTTGACATCCATGGTTTCAGCAGTGCACAAATGCTCTTGGGGTACCTCAAATATTCATGGGTTGCTTTGAGGAGACAATTGAGCCCCTGTGCTGGAAAGCTGGGATTTAACACCAGTCCCTGAGCATGGAGGTAAAGGGCATTTACTCACAAGCCTCTGCATCTCCACAGCTTTTTGCTGTTTTCTGTTCTTAAAAATCAGTCTTCTACGATAATAAAAGTTTGGTGTTTTAGTTTTATAGTAGAGTGGACATGTCTTATTTTTTATGACTACATTTTCATTTAATGCTTCTGAAACAAAAGCCAATCACTTGTACAATCCTGATGTATAATAATCTAGGATTTTGTGTTTCTCAGTATCTGGTCTTTGTGAAGTTTCTTCACTCTGTGTTGACTATTTCTGTTTGTCTATCAGGATATGAGAAGATCCCAAAAGTGACAAAGTGACTGCTGAGTGTTAATCCTCCTGAGAGGGAACAGAAATTAAAATGTAACATTAAATCACGGGAAAGATGGATAGAATCTTTCAAATATCTTTTAAGTACACTCTGTGTGATGACAGTGATATTATTAACTGTCAGTGGTAGAAGCGCAAAGTTTGAATAATTTAATTTTCCTTTATTCCAACAGATTAAAACCAAAATATCCCACTAGTTCTTTTTTCAAATTAAAAATTATGAGACTTTGAGTAGGCATGAGGGAGTAGACAGAAGCCAGTAATGCTGACAGGTAAATTGTATCCATATTCCACTGATGAGGAGATTGCCTGCCTGTTGCTTTCTTATGCTATTTAAAGTGCGTGGCTCTGCTCTACTTTCACCTGAGTATTTATTTAATACATTAAAACTTGTATTTATTCTGTTGGAGAGGGAGGGGGAGAGATAGAGATGGAGTGAGGGAGGGAGACTGGGGAGAGAAAGAAGAAGAGTGGGGGGAGAGAGAAGGAGGGGAAGAGGGAGAAGGAGATGGGGCGGAGGAGAGACCCTATCTCTCTTACCGAAATGCTTGGAAGTTGGGGACTCAATCCAGGTCTCCCATGTGGGTGGCAGGGACCCGACCACATGAACTAACGCTGGCTGCCTCTTAGGTTGTGCATAGTTGGGAAGCTAGATTTGAGAGTGGAACTGGCATGTGAACTCAGGCACACCAATATGGGACGAGGCCATCCAACCAGCATCTTAAAGACTACACCAAATGCCTGGCCTTGATAAATTTTTTCATTTCCTATTATGTACGAAGCACTGGATGAGCTACCAAATTAAACAATTTATCTTTCTCCAAAGAACCTGCAGTAGGAAAGGAAGCCATGAATACAACTTCCTATAACCTACACAGAAGAGAGGTGGCATCAAAAACGTACAACCACCAGGGGGACAAAGGACAGAGGTAATCAGAATGGACATGTACAATCACATGGATGCCAGCAGTCGACAAGAACTCTGCCTGTTGGAGTCCATGGGGGCTGTGTGTTTGCACAGCAGAAAGTGACAAAGGCTGTAGGGGAGGGGCAGACTGTGAATTCACAGGCAGTCCCTCTTGGTTGACCGGATCAGTGGAAAATATTTGGGTCTTTGAGGAATAGATAAGGTTTAAATGAAAATTAGATGTAGAGGAAACTGCTTGAAATAAAAATCATGATTTCAGAAATGTTTAGGGGATAGCCAAGGTCCAGCTCCGGGTTTCGTCTCAGTTTTCTGAATCAGGGAACATCCAGAAAGTCTGGGGCTTGAGAGCTCAGCCGGGGACTGTGGGACGTCTGGGAGAAAAGCCAGCAGGCTGAAGACCAAGCCAGAAACTGCCGGAGAGGAGAGGCCGATCTGAACCAAAGTGCGGAGTAGGCAGCGGTTTCACCTGCTCTCACCTCTGCAAACTTTTGGGTGGCAGGAGGGACAGCAAAACCTAGAAGGATGATTGAACCAGAGGGTTTCCAACCCTCTAGGCATGAACTGACCAAAAAATCACTGCAGTGGAAAAAAATTTTTTTAAAGGAAGAAATGATATTCAGAAATGATGTTCAGATCAGAGATCTGGCAATTAAGGCAATAAATAAAGTCATATTTTCTGCACACCAAGTTTGAGGTGGTGAAATTCATACTTGTGGGGCATCTAAAGCATTTTGTGTTTACTGAAATAGGGATCTTCAAAATGTCTAAATTAAACATTCCTCTCACCAGTTAAACTCTTTTCTCTTGATCAGTTTCCACTGGAGAGAGAAAAATGATCCACTCCATCCTCTGTGCCTCCGACTATTATTCTTGTTCAGGATCATTCGCTCCTTTCTTCTCCAGCTTCCTATTCATCAAAACTTAATCCGTTTTCATTCCTGTACAGTGGATCATCTTTTTTTTCTTCTTCTTTTTTTTTTTTACTTTTATTTAAAAATATAAATTTCCAAAGTACAGCTTTTGGATTACAGTGGCTTTTTCATCCCAAAACTTTCTTTCCAGCCACAACCCTCCCATCTCCCACTCCCTCTCCCATTCCATTCACATCAAGATACATTTTCAATTATCTTTATATACAGAAGATCAATTTGGTATATATTAAGTAAAGATTTCAACAGTTTGCACCCACACTGAAACACAAAGTGTAAAATACTGTTTGAGTAATAGTTATAGCATTAATTTACATTGTACAATGCATTAAGGACAGAGATCCTACATGAGGAGTAAGTGCACAGTGACTTCTGTTGTTGACTTAACAATTTGACACTCTTGTTTATGGCATCAGTAATCTCCCTAGGCTCTAGTCATGAATTGCCAAGGCTGTGGAAGCCTTTTGAGTTTGCCGACTCTGATCTTATTTAGACAGGGTCATAGTCAAAGTGGAAGTTCTCTCCTCCCTTCAGAGAAAGGTACCTCCTTCTTTGATGGCCTGTTCTTTCCACTGGAATCTCATTCACAGAGATCTTTCATTTAGGTCATTTTTTTTTTTTTACCAGAGTGTCTTGGCTTTCCATGCCTGTAATACTCTCAAGGGCTCTTTAGCTAGTTCCAAATGCCTTAAGGGCTGATTCTGAGACCAGAGTGCTGTTTAGGACATCTGCCATTCTACAAGTCTGCTGTGTATCCTGCGTCCCATGTTGGATTGTTCTCTCCTTTTTAATTCTATCAGTTAGTATTTGCAGACACTACTCTTGTTTATATGATCCCTTTGACTCTTAATCCTACCATTATGATCAGTTGTGAACTGAAATTGATCACTTTGGCTAGTGAGATGGCATTGGTACATGCCACCTTGATGGGATTGAATTGAAATCTCCTGGCATGTTTCCAGCTCTACCATTTGGGGCAAGTCAGATTGACCATGTCCCAAATTGTACATCTCCTCCCTCTCTTATTCACACTCTTATATTTAACAGGGATCGCTTTTCAGTTTAATTTTCATGCCTAAGAGTAATTGTGTGTTAATTAAAGAGTAACCAATAGTATTAATAGAACAAAAAAAATACTGAAAAGGATAAAGTATTAAGTTGTTCATCAACAGTTAGGACAAGGACTGATCAAGTCACTGTTTCTCATAGTGTCCATTTCACTTCAATAGGTTTCCTTTTTGGTTCTTGGTTAGTTGTCACCAATTAGGGAGTACATATGATATTTGTCCCTTTGGGACTGGCTTATTTCACTCAGCATGATGTTTTCCAGATTCCTCCATTTTGTTGCAAATGACCGGATTTCATTGTTTTTTACTGCTGTATAGTATTCTATGGAGTACATATTCCATAATTTCTTTATCCAGTCTACTGTTGATGGGCATTTGGGTTGATTCCAGGTCTTAGCTATTGTGAATTGAGCTGCAATAAACATTAGTGTGCAGACAGCTTTTTGTTTGCCAATTTAATTTCCTTTGGGTAAATTCCAAGGAGTGGGCTGGCTGGGTTGTATGGTAGGGTTATATTCAGGTTTCTGAGGAATCTCCAGACTGACTTCCATAGTGGCTTTACCAGTTTGCATTCCCACTAACAGTGGGTTAGTGTCCCTTTTTCCCAGCAGTGGATGATCTTTAAACTTAACTGCATAGAAGTATGCCAAAGCAGTGTTGAAAGAAAATGAGAATGCCATTTTGGAGGCTATATGTTGTATTTACCCAGTGCATGGATGTCATCCCAATTTGCTAACAAATTACGAGTGATCGCAGCTGACCACTGTTTGACTTTTAGGCCTCAGAATCAGTCCTGAACCATCACCAGCTATGCATTGAATTTTTCCCACCTTCAAGGTGGGGAAGTTTTGTTTGGACTTCCAGTCTGCATTGGTGCTTCTTGAACCACTTCTCTAAGTATTCACTTCTGGTTTGAATAGGTCGCTGCTTTCCAGACCTCTCAGTTCAGGGCAAATTAGTAGGTGATGCTTCTGTGGAAGGAGAAGTCTCGTTATTTGCAAGTGTGTGAAAAGAAAACTTGTTCTCATCGTGGGAAATAAATTTGTTTTTAGTTTCTTTTTTTAAAAAAATATTTTATACATTTGAAAGAGTTATGGGGCAGGGCATGTGGAAGAGAGGTCTTTAATCCTCTGGTTTACTCCCTAAATGGTCTTGATGGCCGGAACTAGGCAGATCCAAAGGCAGGAGCCAGGAACATCCTCAGGGTCTCCCACGTGGGTGCAGGGACCCAGAGACTTGGGCCATCCTCTGCTACTTTCCCAGGCACATCAGCAGGGATACTGGATCGAAAGTGATTAGCCAGTATTCCAACCCATATGGGATGCTGGCGCTGCAGGCCAAGGCTTTAACCTACTGCGCCATTGTTCTGGTCCGTGATTTTAGTTTCTTTTGACAGATCCTGCAGGAATTCAACACCCTTCCCGTGACTTCTGGTTGGAATGGACGTCCCAGGAGGAATGAGGGAAAATATTGTTCCGTTTCTTTGGAAACAGGGACTAGTTCCTGATCTGTTGCTCTCTTGGTTTTAGATCACCTTGTAGCTGCTCCGGCTCATGGCCTGCTCGGGTCCTGAATGAAGCAGGCTCCTTCAGAGGGGGTGCAGTGAGCAACCTGGGCAGGGAGGAGGCAGACACGTGATTTTTGGTAGACCAGACAACTGGAAATAGCAAGTCTTCTGAATGCAGGAGGAAGAACGTGCAGGACAGGGGCTCACTGGCAGCATCTTCAGCAATGCAGCTGCGGCTTTGAGCTCAGAGCATTGTTTCTTGAAGTCAAGACAGACCACTTTTATGCTCGCTTCGACAGCACATATACTAAAATTGGAATGATACAGAGAAGATTAGCATGGCCCCTGTGCAAGGATGACATGCAAATTCGTGAAGCGTTCCATAAAAAAAAAAAAAGAAAAAAGACCACTTCTGCAACCTAGCAAGAAGTCAGCACTCTCTGTGTTGGGTTTGACATAGTTTGTGGCTGATTTTCTGTTTTGAGATGAAATATACTGTGGTCCCAACTAATCAGACATTCTGCAGGTGATTTCACTGCTGAATGTAATTTGCCTGTTGTTGGGGATACTTTGTTAAAAACCACAGGGGAGAGATGAGAAGTGAAAACAGGAGGTGACCAGCATTTAATAGGTTATGGTCCTTGCCTTGATAGCCCTTACTAAGTTTTCTAAGTTCGCCTCTTAATTTCCTGAGTGAGCCTCTTCCTCATTTAGCTATCCGTTATTAAAAGCACCCCAGCGGTGCTGCAGGAGTCTGAGAAATGCCCCAGACATGTGAGCAGTGAATGAGAAAGTGACTCCATCCTGAGGCTTGCTAGATGAATTAGAATAAATGTCCCTTTGAAAAAGGTACTTGACTGAGCTTTGCAAAAGCATAGCTTTTGTTGCCTTTCAAATTGTCTTTAATTCCTTGAGGCTGTAAAATCCACTATTAATTTGGCCATTTACTTTTAATCAAGTCCCCTATCTCTGGGTAGCATATGTATGTTTAATATTCCTGAAAATCTTCCTAACTATGGTTGAATGAGTATCTCAATTTTCCATTCTCAAAGATTGCTTGGAGAAATGTAAACATACATTTTAACAGATAAAATGAGTGATTATGAATTATTTAAAGGACCAGGTATCTTAATAGTGTAAAATATTAATGTTTTTTCTTTTTCCAGAGGAGTGGTTTCTTAGTTAATTCATGCCTAGATCATCAGAAACCCTATAGCTCAATCTTCCTTCTGGCTTTTCTCCCGTCTTTTAACATATTCAATGCAGTATTAGAGTTTTCCACAACGTGTATTATTTATTTTGCACATGATTACCTAAGAGAATTTGGGAAAAGAAGAAACAAAAGTCATTTTGCTTTTTCATACTCAGAGAAAAATGTTTGAAATAGTTTTCCCATGTTATTAAATATTTTCATATTTATTATTTAATATATAACATACATATTTAATATATAAAACACTTAATGTAAATTATTTTAGTATTTAATAAAAGCATTCCCTCAACTAGAATGCCATACTTCCTTTAATTGATCATTACTCCTCTAGCTATTTTTCATGTTTTGCTATTATAGTCACGTTATGATGAATGTTTTTTGTGCATGTATAATTTTGTACATATTTTATTATTTGTTTAGAATTAGAACTAATTTTCTAATGGTTAACTTACTGTATTGAAAAGTGTAACATCTTATAACAATACAGCTTATCGGCCGGCACCGCGGCTCAATAGGCTAATCCTCTGCCTGCGGCGCTGGCACACCAGGTTCTAGTCTGGGTCGGGGCGCCAGATTCTGTCCCAGTTGCTCCTCTTCCAGTCCATCTCTCTCCTGTGGCCCGGGAGTGCAGCGGAGGATGACCCAAGTACTTGGGTCCTGTACCCCATGGGAGACCAGGAAAAGCACCTGGCTCCTGGCTTCGGATCAGCTGCGGCGGCCATTGGAGGGTGAACCAATGGCAAAGGAAGACCTTTCTCTCTCTGTCTCTCTCTCTCTCTCTCTCTCTCACTGTCCACTCTGTCTGTTTAAAAAAAGAGAGAGAGAGAGAGAGAGAGAGAATGTATATTTAATTATATTTTTAGAGTCTAAAATGCCATGTGACAAAATCTGGTTCCCATTTCTGCTGTAATATATTGAAGACAATAGGAATGGCTGCATACTCTAACATGACAAATATGCATACCTCATGCACTCCCAGGCCAGCGAGGTGGCCCAGGCTGTGGTGGCTGTGATGGCTTCAGGCTCCGGGGAAACCCAGGTGCCTTCCAGAGCTGCTCTTTCATGGGGCCAGTTTGCAATGGGCCCTGTTTGCTGCATTTTCTCCAGTGGCTCCTTAAGGCCTCCCTGATCTTGGAGAGATGCAAATACGAACCCTAAGGACAGAGTATGAGGGACTCTGGTTTATAATTTCACCCACTGTCAAACCCTGGTGAACTTTCACTTCAGCCCAGTAAAATTCTCACGCATCCTTCTCCCTGCCCCACCCCTGAACTTGACTGTGGCATGCTCTTTCCTGGCGTCCTTTTTTCAAACTGACTCTCTGTATGCACAAAGCTCTGCTTAAAACTGTAGCTTTACACAGTCTTCCACTGTAATATTCCCAGGTTGGCTCCTTCTTTAGGATCTTTTCTTTTCTTATTTTAATTTACTTGAATGGCAGAGAGACAGAGGCAGACCAAGAAATCTTGCATCTGCTGAGTCACTCCTCAAATGCCCGCAAATGCCAGGGCTGGACAGGTGAAGTCATGAGCCTGCAAATCAACTCAGGTCTCCCATGCAGGTGGCAGAGAACTAAATACCTGAACCAGCATCCCTGCCTCCCAAGTGTACATTAGCAGGAAGCTGGTGTCAGAAGCTGGAGCCGCACACCAAGCACCGAAACTCTGATACAGGACACAATGCCTTAACCAGCATCATGATGGACAGGCAAAATATGTACCCCTAAAATTTAATTTTTTAATGATTTATTTCTTTATTTGAAAGGCAGAAATAGAGAGAGAGAAAGAGAGGGAAAGAATCTTCCAACTGCTGGTTCACCCTCCCACAAATGGCTGCAATGACCCAGGCTGGACCAGGCTGAAGCCAGCAGCTAGGAGCTTGTTCTGGGTCTCCCAAGTGAGTACAGGGGTACTTGTGCCATCTTCCACTGCTTTCCCAGGCCACTAGCAGAGAGCTGGATTGGAAGTGGAGCAGCCAGGACTGGAACCAGCATCCATATGGAAAGGCTTAACCTGCTGCACTACAGAACTGGCCCCTAAAATTTAATTTTTTAAAGCAATGATTGTTGGGGGCAGGTGCTGTGGTGCAGTGAGTTAAAGCCCTGGCTTGAAGCACCGGCATCCCATTTGGGCGCTGGTTCTGGTCCCAGCTGTTCCTCTTTCGGTCCAACTCTCTGCTATGGCCTGGGAAAGCAGTGGGAGATGGCCCAAGTCCTTGGGCCCCTGTGCCCACGTTGGGGACCCAGAGGAAGCTCCTGGCTCCTGGCTTCGGATTGGTGCAGCTCTGGTCATTGCGGCCATCTGGGTAGTGAACCAGCGGATGGAAGACCTCTCTCTCTGTCTCTACCTCTCACTGTAACTCTGTCTTTCAAATAAATAAAAATAAGATAATAAAGCAGTGGTTGTTTAAACCAACATCTCAAGGTTTCTATTCTGTCACATTTTGGCTATTATATTCTCCCCTTACACGTGTGATTAGGACTGGCATTATAATCTGAGGCAGTATGTACATCATTCATCCCAATACAGAAGTATTGGGATATGACTTCTGACCCTCTCCGTTTGATCAGTTCCGTGTTGTAGCAGTTATCCTACAGGTAAAGGTAGCCAGGGAGATGTGATCACTGGCTGGATTACTGGAGGGTCTGTGGAGGTGGTCGGGGTGTGGGAATTGGAAGTATGCTAACAACTGAGAAAGTAAAATGCACTTCAAGCATTTTGAGGTCCACTGGTAGAAAACAGAGCTGAAGGGCAGCAAAGGTGTGAGTGATAAGAAAATTGACACAGAGAATGAGAGCCTCTGGCTTATTCTGATCAGCATTCTATTAATAAAAATTGAAGACAGCTACTTACCAAAAGAGAAGAAAACTAATATAAAACTCACAGACACTGAGATACTTTTTGTTGCCTGCTAGAAGTAAAGTAACAGGTCTGAATGCAATAACGTATCAGCAGGATCTGGCCCCAGCAGTTTTGTGCAATACTGACCGTGGTAAATGATTCAAGAGCCATGCCATCAAAATAAACAGATTCCATTTCCATCACAAATTTTACACATACTCAGGTGGCTGTGGTAAAGAGAATTAGCCACACAGCACGGTATGGGAGTTTTAATTATGACAGTAAGATAACACATTTTTATAGGCAGGTTACATTCAAACTGGGAAAGTTGAGGATCATGAGAATTTTCTTTTTAGATACATATTAGTTTAGACAATGACATCATAGCATTGAATAAATTAAGTATTGCCACTATTTAGCTATGCCTCAAACCACCTCCTTCATACACATACTGGCTTTTATCTCTTCCTATGATTACATCTGTACCAGGAATTAGCACCAACGCTTATGATACTGTTTATTTTTTGCAGTTCATTCAGCTCCTTAATAAAACTCATCCATATTCAGTTCAGCCTATATGAGTCACACTGCACTGTCAGCCAGAATATTAATATTTCAGGATATAATCCAATAGAGATCAGAAGGTACTATAAGGATAATTCTCCAATTTAGCATTTCCTATTTATTCAGTGCAGGTACATTTTACTATGAATAGCTGTTACCTCACCATGTTTCTTTCTTAGACCAGAATTCACAAAGATTAATTGATCACAGATATTAAAATCTGATGGCTGTATGCAAAGTCACAATAATTCTCTAATATGAGCCTAATTTCCAGGATTTGGGGGACTCTGTAGCTAGTATATTTAACAAATAATGTAGAACTGTATATCCTGAGCCCCTGTCAAGATGTTTCATCTTTATAGAAAAGGGCTGGAAGAAAGAAGGGAAAAAAGAGGCTATATGAAGGCAAGAAAGTAGGACTAGAGGGAGGAAAGTAGGAAGGGAGGGAGAGAGAGAGATTGGAAAGGAGGGAAGGAAGGATTGAGCTATCATCTTACCATTTCCCCACATGCCAGGAGAAAGGGAGTTAAATATATGTCAGGAGTACAAATGCTGGCCTGAAGATTGGGTAAGACTGTTGTTTTACATCTGGTATCAACTACAATCAAGAAGTTATTCTCCCACTTTCTGCTTGCCAGAGTCATGGCTCCACCTACATGAATCAGAGTAGCAGCTATACCAAGGAATGATCCTCTTTGCTCATGTGTATAAGTTTATGGACCTGGGTCTAGCTGCAATGTCTGCAATAGGATTATGTGACCATTTTCTAAGTCTTATAGTCACGTGTGTGTGTGTGTGTGTGTGTGTGCTGTATTCCTTTCTTCCCCTCCCACCCTTCCCTCCCTCTCTACCCTCCCTTCCTTCATTTCGTACTTCCTCCCTTATTAATGGAATATCTATTGCACTGCTGGTAAATTGATGACCTCCAGGAGCTATGAGAGATATAAACGTGGGAGCAAATAAAGAATGATGTAATAGTAATACTTTCTGATAAGTTGAATTTATTGGCTAGTATCCACACACTTTAGGTCATTATAAGGCTGCTATAAGGTCACAATTCAAGCATCTTGGGGAAAAGTACTGGTAGCAAGATATTACTGCTACATAGAATTAGAAAACTAAAATTGTGTTGCTATCAAAACTGTCCTATGTTTGTAATCTACAATTGTTCCTGAGCTAGTTTACACCAGAATAAATCAGGGTTAAGCTATCTTGAAAATTATGTATCTTTATGGTTATTGCACCTTGGAAACTAGAGGTTAATTGAATTAGGATCTTTGAGGGCTAGACCACTGTATCAACATTTTAGTGTTTATTACAACATTTGGGCTATTAATGAATCAGAGATGACAAATATTCTCTGATTTATTAGAAAAGTGGGTTATTAAGAATCACAGTGATCTTTGAAGTTTCTAAGACCTCTGTTACTAATCCAGGAAGAAAGGAAATGAGAGAACAGTTTGTAATAGGAAATCTGTATAAAAGTATTTACATAACCAAGAGAACCCTCTGGAGAAAGGAGGAATTTGCAGGTAAATTAATGCAATGGATTCACAGGACAAAAACGGGGGGTGGGGAGCAGGTGACTAGAAGGCCCAACGGTGCACTTCACAATGAATAATTCCATCAGAATTATGCGTGCAAATTAGATCAATTAAAGAAGAAGATGCTCCGTCACACACTGGTCTAAGAGCGAACAGTCGTGGGAACAGAAGTAAAAGTAATTCCAGCTGAGAGTGTGGAGATCACCCCAGGTGGAAAACAAAAATAACTCCTGAAGGAATGAGAGTAAGTGAATGTGTTATTTATTTTCTTTCCTTTTAAAGGTTGACGCTTTAGGAAAAAAAAAAAAACTCATGCATATTTTGCTTGGCTTTTTCTACATTTATACTGTCCTTGATAAGCAACAATCACAGCAAAACCCACACAAATAACAGCTACAAAACTTTCCCCACAAACTCAAAAAGTCAACTAAAAGCTGATTCACAGTGATGACCCTCGCTTTATCAAAATTTGGAGAATTTCATTTAATCTTCTACTATGTTAGAATTTTTCTACGGTCACTTAAATAAAATGTTTGTTGCTAACTAAGGCATGACAAGGGAAAAGTGAAAACAGAACATGTTATTTCAAGAGAAAGCATATGTATGAAAGTTCAGTCCATATTATAAGCATATTATAAGCCTTTTGGAACAAAAAGTTTTATTCCTGCTTTCGTAATCCTAGGATAGTATTTTTTTTTCTTTGACAGGCAGAGTGGACAGTGAGAGAGAGAGACAGAGAGAAAGGTCTTCCTTTTGCCATTGGTTCACCCTCCAATGGCCGCTGCGGCTGGCGCGCTGCGGCTGGCGCACCGTGCTGATCCGAAGCCAGGAGCCAGGTGCTTCTGGACTCCCATGCAGGTGCAGGGCCCAAGCACTTGGGCCGTCCTCCACTGCACTCCCAGGCCACAGAAGAGAGCTGGCCTGGAAGAGGGGCAACCGGGACAGAATCCGGCGCCCCGACTGGGACTAGAACCTGGTGTGCTGGTGCTGCAAGGCGGAGGATTAGCCTATTGAGCCACGGTGCCGGCCAGGATAGTACTTTTAAAGGGAATGTATGGAATTATTTCTGAGAAGTGTGTTATATATACTCAACATTTTTAAATTGTAATGAGAACATCACATTCCTCATATTCTCTAAAACCTTTAGATGTTTTAATTTTGATAATCTGATAGATAAATAAATATTTGAATTTTTATTTCCCTAAATATTAGTGAGATTGAATACATTTTCGTACTTGCATTTTCTTTTCTATGAATTGACTACTACCTTGTTTGGGGTCTAACTTCTTATTGGACTGCTTGTCCTTTTCTAATTGAATTATAGGAATATTTTGAATAATACTGATGAAATTTTTTATTTCCATCACATTGCCAATATTTTCTCCTGGGGTGTCCCCGTCTATTCATTGTCAGCACTTTTTGTTTTTAATTTATCAGAAGTGTTAATGTTTGCTATCGCCAAACTTAGAAAATTTTGTGTCTTTTCCTAAGATCTCCCCTGTTCCAAGGCTGTAACTACAGTCTGTTACTTTCTTTATTATTCTGTGTTGTCTTTTACATTTAGGCATTTAATACATATAATACTTAATATTATATTTGCTGTATAGAACAATATAATGTTTTTTCAAAATATTTACACAGTTTACTGGAAAGCATTTATGGAATAATCCGCCATTTCTCTATTGATATAAAACCCTGCCTCTCTCATGATCTAATTAACAAAATATATCTGGACCAGTTTCTGGATTGTCTATTCATCTGATGTGGTTGTTTATTCCTTAGCCAACTCCACATATTTTAATTACTACTATGTTTTATAATACAATTTAATGACTTGAAAATCATCTCCTTTTATTTTTAAATATTGCTTTGACTATCACTATGCATATTCTCTCTCTCTTTTTTTTTTTTTTTTTTTTTGACAGAGTTAGAGAGAGACAGAGAGAAAGGTCTTCCTTTTCCGTTGGTTCACCCTCCAAGTGGCCAGATCCAAAGCCAGGAGCCAGATGCTTCCTCGGGGTCTCCAATACGGGTGCAAGGCCCATGCACTTGGGCCATCCTCCACTGCCTTCCCAGGCCATAGCAAAGAGCTGGACTGGAAGAGGAGCAACAGGGACAGAATCTGGCGCCCCGACCGGGACTGGAACCCGGGGTCCTGGCGCTGCAGGTGGAGGATTAGCCTAGTGAGTATATCATTCTTAACCATTGGTTGGCAAAGATAAAGTTTGATAAAACTATATATGTACAATACTGATACATAAGCATTTATTTGTTTTGTTTCTGTTTTTTTTTTTTTAATTTTAGCTCCCATATTCTCCCTTGGAGGGGGACTGAGAATTCACTTGTTAAATGTAGTGTTAAACACACAATTCAAAGCTTATACTCATTTAGAATTAAAAATAATTACCCTTAAAATACCTTAGTTAGCTAAAATAGTTTTAGTTCCCTAGTATTTTTACAACTGATTAACTAATTTAGAGATTTTTGCCTTTAATTAGAAGGTCCAAAACAGTACCAAATAAACAAATTAAAAAAAAAATCTATGGGGAACACCAGAACACCTTAGTCTTGTTTGTATAATTATCATTAGTGTCTATGACTTGAGGCCAATAAACTGAAAGATAACTTTGATGCTAAGTTATATTCATTGCACCTGGTCTCTGGTGGAGTTGTTCATTTTTCTTCATCAGTTTCTCAATCTTGACATTATTAACATTTTGGGCTGGATAATTCTTGGCTGAGGGAGAGGGATTAGCTGTCCTGTGCATTGTAGGATCTACCGACATTTCTGGCTCTACAAACTCTACGCTAGGGGCTATCTGCCCACCCAGCATCCCAATCCCAGCTATGACAGTCAACAGTGTCTTTAGACATTCCTGCATGTCCCACAGAGTTATATCATTCGGAGTTGGTTATCTCATCTCATGGACTTTGTAGTTAGCAGTCTCACCTAAGTCTTTCAGTGAGAAACCACTTTAGGTATTCATGGGAGTACAGTTGTAAATTACAAAGACATTTGAAACATTGAATTTTGACTTTATTAAAAATCCATCAATATGCATAAATGGGTTGAGTAGGTACTTATCCACAGATTCCAAAATAATTTAACAGGTGCTTCACTTTAAATGACTTTTCTGAGGTTTGTGAGAAGACCTGCCAGTCTGAGCTGGTTGCTTTCTTGTCTAACAGTTTAGCTGGAATTGTTCTCAATAATATTTCAAACATATATCACAGCTCTTAGTGCCTGATGTCATCTAACCCATAGATACTCCACCCATAGATACTACCATAGACAACTAATCGTGTCACCTAGATAAGGGGGAGGGAGCTGAATGGAACCACAGAGCTAGTATTTGTCCTTCATCATATTCATTTTTATCCTCACTCAGGAAAATGTCGTGAGAGAGTTTGTCAGGGCTCTAAATGAGATGTTGGCTCCAGTTAAGCATTGCTCCAGAAGACTAAGTATTTGTTTGTAGTATCTGAGACTCAGTTAATCTTAGATTTCAGAGCTAGCTCTGATTGAAACCACTAGCATTTCTATTTACCCTTTTTCCTGCATGTTGACATTGTGTAAATAAATATTTAGACACTAAGTGGCTAAATCAACATGCCTACAAATTTGAAAATTAGAAAGGAAAAACTGTCATCATTAAGATGTTTCTTAAATTTGCATATTTTGTTGTATATCAATAGTGCTAATTAAAATCAAGCAGGACAAAATGAAAGCCCCATTTTGCTACAATTCACGTAAAAAAAGATGACAAACTTGGAGTAATTTAAGGACATTTTTGCTTACATGATTTGGAAATATATAATTGGTTAAAAAATTCATTTCATTTTTTAAGTTTCTAAAATACAGAGACATATTGCTAGGTTACATTTAAGATTCTTCTGCTCATTATAACCATGCTGTCTTATGTAAATAAAGGGCCTTTGAAAATAAAAACAGTTTACATTCATTCAATTAACACTAATTGAGCACATATATTATGCAGATGCTGTACCAGGTGCTGGTAAGACTGAGTTGAATAATTACGGTGCCTACCCTTGGGGAGCTCGCAGTCCACAAGGGTAACAGAGTTAAGTGACTCATGGCAATGGGAGGTGGTGAGGGCTGGAGGTCTCAGTGCACAGTGGGGGTTCCTACAGAAGACAGGCTGTTATGGTGATGTGTGGGATTCATTTCATGGAGAAGAATAAAGTAGAATTATGTTCTTCACAGTTACATCGGCTGGAGTTAAGCAAAGGCTGGGTAGTAGCTAATCTCTCTTTCTGTTTCTTTATTGCTGCACTTACTGTTGACAAATCAGGCCAGTGGTGTATTTAGCAGTAACAACACTCCAAGTCAAAGGCAATTTCTCTAGTTATTTGGTACTGTTGGTTTCAAAGCAGATTTCTTTCTTCTATGTGCACAGTTTTCACTAGTATTATACGAGAACAGAAAAAACTTCATGTGATAAAATGCATAGAAAAATATTGTATCAAAAACTTGATCAATGGGGCTGGTGTTGTGGTACAGTGGGTTAAGCCATCACCTGTGACACCAGCATCCAATAGTTCATGTCCCAGCTGCTCCACTTCCAATCCATCTCTCTGCTAATGTGCCTGGGAAAGCAGCAGACAATGACCCCAGTAATTGGGCCCCTGCCACACATATGAGAGACCATAATGACACTCCCAGCTCCTGGCTTGGGCCTGCCCATTGTGGTAATTTCGGGGAATGAACCAGCAGATGGAAGATCTCTCTCTCTCTCTCTTTCTCTCTCTTTCCTTCTCTCTCTGTAGCTGTCTTTCAAATAAATAAACACATCTTTTAAAAAAATACTTAGGGGCCAGCACTGTGGCACCTCCAGTTAAGCTGCTGTCTGCAGTGCTGGCATCCCATATGGGTGCTGGTTGGAATCCCTGCTGCTCCACTTCTGATCTGGCTCTCTGCTGGTGCACCAGGGAAGGCAGAGGGGGATGGCCCAAGTCCTTGGGCCCCTGCACCCACGTGGGAGACCTGGAACAAGCTCTTGGCTCCTGGCTTTGAATTGCCCAGCTCCAGCTGTTGTGGCCGTCTGTAGGGTGAGCCAGTGCATGGAAGACCTCTCTCTCTCTGTTATTCTGACTTTCAAATAGATAAATAAATCTTGAAAAAAAATTAAAAAAAAAAAACTTGGTCAGTTTGAACATAATCCACTTTTCCAAAGTTCATGTCACTCCAAACTTCAAAGAACTGAAAACAGTTCCTGCCAGTTTGGGTTTTGTTTTGTTTTGTCTTTGTTTTTTCCATAAAATAGTGGCTAAAGATTTGAGCTTATCTTTAAGTAAATATATTTAACGAAACAAAACCCAAGCCAACAAGATTCAGGCATACTTGTCTTTTGTGGTGCGTAGGGTATACCCAAGTGCATCACATCAAGGGTGCACCAGCAGCACCAACGTGCCCAGGTTTTCCAGGTTTGTTCACTTACCAACATGCCCTGCTCCTGGCCTGCTGCTCAGAGCCTCCTGGTCTTCCCGCCCTTGCACTTCGCCAAGACATATCCTCAAGAAATAATCAGGTGTTTACATCTTGGTATAAATTGAAGTCACTGAATTGTGTCTTCCGGGGTCACTTATTTTTAAAGTATACTCTGAGTTTGTATACAATACGTTATTGATGTTTGTGACTAGGAAAAGGAGATCATGTTGAACGGCTTACGCTAAATCCAGCCCGGGTTTAGAACTTTGCAGACTGTAAAGTGGGAGGTGCTTAATGAGTACATTGAGGCAGACTGTCTGCATGTGCTCACTACATATTAGCTGTTTGAGTGAGGAAAGAAAGTATGTAATGTTATAATTTCAAATGATGCTAGCAGAAGAGTGTATTGGAGATCATATACTCACTGTTTGCTTTACAGGTTAGAGAATTAATGGTAAGCAGTTGAAAACCTAGAGACCCAGGGAAGTACAGCTGGAAAGCACTCAGATCTGAACAAATTCCATTTCCCACCGGGTGGCATACCATTGCCTACCAAACAGGTAACCAAATCTCCAGTGCAAAAGGCTGAAAATAAACAGAGTTTGTAAAACATAAATCTCAGAACTAGCATTTGGATGATTCCATTATTGTCTCTGATTCTCCTTTACTGTGACACCAACTCTCTGAAGGGTGACTATTGACCAATGATTTTAACTTTTACCTTTTCAAAGATACACTAACCACCTGATCTTCATGTTCTGTTTTCATTTCATCATCCATGGTTCTCTGTCAGTACAGTGAGTGTATATGATATTCCATCTTCACTGAGACCATTAAACTCTGTCTTATGAATCATTTTTATCAAATAGATGTTCTATTTACATTTGGAAATCAAATGTTCCTTATATTTTACCAGCCTGTAGTTGCAAAATGTAATCATATTCCTTTTAATAGGCTTTATGATGACAGCCCTGTCATGTTCAACTATAGGGAATCCAGTCTCTAACCAACTTTTACCAGAGAATTTTTCAATGTTTATTTATTAATATCTACTTGAAAGGCAGAGAGAGGGAAAGAGGTGGGAGAGAGAGAGAGAGAGAGAGAGAGATTTCCATTCTCTGGTTCACTCTCCAAATGCCCACAACAATCAAGACTGGACCAATACAAAGCCAGGAGCTTTCAACTCTATTCAGTTCTCTCGCATGAGTGGAAGGGGCCCAAGCTCTTGACCCATCATCCAGTGCTTCCTAGAACGCATTAGCAGGAATCTGAGTGGGAGGTGAAGTAACCAGGATCAAACCGGAACTCTGATGTGGGATGCAGGTGTCCCAGAGTCTTAACCCACTGTGCTCGACACCTGTCCCTATCCAGGAATGTATGTGCTCCACAAATGGAGCCTATCTTCAGGGGTCTCATCAGTCTTCTGTTTTGTACTCTCCCCAGGGATCTGCTGCTTGATCCATTGCAGGTCATCTCCTGATCTGATATTCTGAGAATGCCACAGCGCCGGCCCCCAACTTATGCGTGTTTTAGAAAGTTTCACTAAGTATTCTGGGGGTTACAGAAGATGAACTTCCTGGGCCAGTGCTAAATGTGGCGTCGCTCAGAACACATCCTCGCACAGGGTAGCTCCTACGTGCCTGCCTGCCCAGTTCTGAGTCTCCCTCTTCTTCATTAGGGAAGTGCTGTCTTCCCTCCAGGAAAGTGTTGGACATTTCTATGCTTCAGATTTCACCTTTTCTCTCATTTCATTTTCTGTCCTGAAGCTGCCACTTTCCATGTTGACTGACCATGGGAAGTCCTGTTTTTTACCGAGTGGCCATGCCTCATGGTCTTCTAAGGAAAACCATATTGGAATATCTCATCAGATACAGCGCAATTTTCAAGTCCATGATCCCTAGTCTTAAAAGCCTCCAAGAGAGTAACATGGACAATTTCATCCAGGCTGAGATTCGTCAAACCCAACTCAATAATCTGCTATGGATTATATTGTCTGGACCTCGCAGTCATCTCAGGCAAGGTGGCGGCCAAACCCTGAGCAAATATTTAGAAAATGGTCAGGACATTCTTTGACAAAATGTAATGATAAGGGAATCTTGAAAAATATATCTTTACTTCTTGTCTTAAATTACATTACAAGAGTGCTTTAGGAGAGTTGTCAGTTGTTGGGGTAGTTCATATATGATTTTACACTATTTCAGATCAATTGTATACTGATGGTAAGTGAAAAGTTATCAGAATGTTAACCAACTGGCATTGACTTCCTGAATTTCTTAATCTTAGTATTCGAGGATTGAGACTCAGAACAACTGAGAATGGTTGCTCACCCTAGATTCTAGCTTATTCAACTTGCAGAGCCCTCTGGTGAAGGGGCTCAAACACCAGCAGGTATTATCCTACCCTGCTGTGGTGCAGCCTTGGGGTTTGTTTCCTTGGTACAACATTCTCCCTTACCCCATTTCTCAACGTAAAAAGCAAAGGCATATGATATTTTTCATATATAACAAGTTCACGTTTTTCTTATCATCAATATGTGAAGACACATCTTTCAGAGAGTAGACATTCAGATGGTCATTCTGCAACCAGCATCTATAATGAGAGGTGCTATTATTTCTGACAGCAGGAAGTGGTGAGTCATCTTATTTGGTAATCACAGTTTGCTGGTTGTCAAGAAAAAAGCATTTTAAATATTGCCTAGCATTACTTAGCCCTCTGCCCCTCCTCGTCAATGCTGCTGCTGTGTCTCCTGAGAGACCCAATATGTTAGGGCATGTCCATTGAAAATTGAAACTGTATAATCTATTACAATGCAAAACAGAAATCAAGCTCGTGCTGTGGCTAGCATTGAAACAGGCTTGTTACATTTATAAAGATTGCACGGGTAAGAGCAGCCCCAGTTGACCAACATATGGGCACTGATGAGGCTGTGTGTTTCTCATTTAATTTATAGTTGGATCGTCTACCTCTGAGATTTAACTAGCTTTTCCATGGTACATTTCGCACCTGTGCAATGTCACTAATCCCAGAGACTATTTTCTTTTTTATCCTGTGGAATTATCCAGAGAGGCCAATTAAGGGGGGAAAAAAAGCAATTCTGGGAAACAGAAATGTGTTGCATCCCAGAGGTTAGAGACAGACCACATGAGGAAAAATGAATTCATCTCTGAATTTACTACTGCAATTTAAAAAATAATGTCTTATGTACATAGAAATACTGATGCATACTTTAGGGACATTTTAATAAGATTTTTAAAACCTCTGTCGATTCCTAATGTTTATGACTTAGATATTTTCAAAGATTGATAACTACAGATAAGTAAGTCTTCCATCTCTTTTCACCAAAAAGGATAGAATTTATATCTCATAACTTCCATGTCAGCTAGAGCAAAGTTGAAGATGCCCTCATTGCTATCTTATAAATGAAGAGACCATAACACAAAGACATTGCAACAGCTTTATCCATAATTTACCTCATAATCGGAGAGCATTTCTGAAATACGACCAAGTCAGTTCTTACATCCTTAAGAGCTATCTGGTGGGAAAGCGCTTCCAGTTCTCTCTCTCTCTCTTTCTCTCTCTCTCTCTCTCTCTCTCTCTCTCCTGAAAAACATAGTTTATTTGCTATTTTCAAAATATTTACTTTTTGGTAGTTTTTCAGAGTGATAATCATTCCCCCCCAAAAAACAAAATATCAGATACTAAAAGTTTTGTGAAATCTAAGTATAGATGGGGCCAGGGCTGTGGTGTAGCAGGTAAGGCCGCCGCCTCCAGTGCCGGCATTCCATCCGGGTGCTGGTTCGAGTCCCAGCTGTTCCACTTCCGATCCAGCTCCCTGCTGTGGCCTGGGAAAGCAGTGGAAGCTGGACCCCTGTCCCCACATGGGAGACCCTGAAGAATCTACTGGCTCCTGGCTTCAGATTGGCCCAGCTCCAGCTGTTGAGACCAATTGGAGAGTGAACCAGAAGATGGAAGACCTCTCTCTCTCTCTTTCTGCCTCTCCTTTGCTCTCTGTGTAACTCTGACTGTCAAATAAATAAATAAATCTTCAAAAAAAAAAAAAAACTAATTCTAAGTAGAGACTGACTCTGAATATATGTGGGTATTTCAAAAAGTTCACAGAAAAGAATTAAAAGATAAATTTATTTTGTTGCAATAAAATTGAAACCATGCAGTTTATTCCTAATATGTATTTTAGATGAACGCTTTGAAGAACCCCTGCAGAAATGAGTAAGGGCAATATTTGTGCCCTTTCAAGTTTCAGTGAAGCCCAATTTTTGCTTTTGCCATGTATGTCAGGATTGTGGTCTTTTATACTTACTATTGTTTTCAAATTTTAAAATTTATGTTTGACCTGATTCAATAATTATAGTGAAATTTGGTACAATGTAGTTAAATCTGACAATTAATGGAAGATTTTATGGAGTCTTTCCACATATATGAGAATGATTTCATAGTGCCCTAATTGCTTATACAACTGATCACATGTAGTTAAGATAAAATTATTGGCCAGTGCTGCAGCTCACTAGGCTAATCCTCTGCCTGCAGCGCTGGCACCCCGGGTTCTAGTCCCGGTTGGGGTACCGGTTCTGTCCTGGTTGCTCCTCTTCCAGGCCAGCTCTCTGCTGTGGCCCAGGAGTGCACTGGAGGATGGCCCAGGTCCTTGGGCCCTGCACCTGCATGGGAAACCCGGAGGAAGCACCTGGCTCCTGGCTTCGGATTGGCACAGCGCGCATTGCAGCCATAGCGGCCACTTGAGGGGTGAACCAACAGAAAAAGGAAGACCTTTCTCCCTCTCCCTCTCTCTCTCTCTCTCTCTCTCTCTCTCTCTCTCACTGTCTAACTCTGCCTGTCCAAAAAAAAGATAAAATTATAGCAAATCATTATAATATTTAATTTTGAACAAGGGACCTGGCTACATTACAGAGAGTTCTAGTGAAATATAAAAGCTAACTGATATAATTCCTTTTTGTTTGGTTCAATCTAACAATTTCAGAAACCTGAAAGAATTGTGCCAGTCCTGATGCAGATTGTCCCTTTTCCTTAAAGAATTCAGTCAATGAATTAATAAGCATTAAGAATTTTAGGCTGAAAGAAAGTTAGGAAACTGAAGCCAGTATTGTAAGACACCTGACTTTTTGAGTTTTTTAGATATGTGTATCTTTTCGTTGCCTTTTTTGTTGCTTCCTTTAGCTAAAATAAATACTTGGGGCATGGCTATGGGAAGAGGATGGAATGACTTTTCCTATAAAACTTACTCTTAAAACTTCTTAGGTTTTATAATGAAATAAAATTCACTTGGGGAATTTCATAACATTTTCCATAAGACTGATGGAAACATCTTCGGACTCTGAGACGCTCTGAACGGAGATTGCCTGTTCATTTTAGTGATTTGATTATTTGAATTCTCTCTGTTCTCAAAAGAATTTGAGGAGGTTCCCACAAACACACACAGCAAAACACTAAGATGATAAATAAATTAGGAAACTGAGGAGACGGGAAAATGAAAAACCTTAATGAAGCTTTAAAAATTGCAGGAAAATGGATTCCTTTTGACACTGATAGCGCTGGACCTCAACTGTGCATTGGCATCGCCTGGGAAATTGTTTGAAGCACCGGTGGTTGGACCCCACCTCAGTCAGTTACAGCAGAACCCTCAGGGTAGGCCTTGATCCCTGCTACTTTCAGAAAATTATGTGGATTGTTTATTATAGTTAGGCTATTTCTCATTAAAATTATTTTAAGAAAATTAGGCGAGTTATGCAACCAGGATTAAGAATCATTGCCTTAGACCAAGAAACAAAATGATAAAGACAAAGAAGAACAAACAACAGCCAAATAAACAAAAAACTTTTGCATTTTCTCCTTTTCAGTGTAAAGAAAATGTTGACTCCCACTTCAACACATTCTCTCTCCTACATCATTCCTGCATTCAATTGAAATGGACTCATTTTTTATTTCAGGAAAAAAATCATTGTCTGTACCTTGTTTTCAAGCTACTTTATGAATTTGTGGAAGCAGACATCGAAAAAGCGTGCCTGAGATGCAGAAGGGTTACAAGCTCAACAGCAATGCAAATATGGCACAGGGGAGAAAGAGGCCATTCCCTGAGACTGAACAGGATGCTGTAAAAATCACAAAGGGCTTCCTGGAGGAAGAGGCATTTGTTCCAGGCCTTGACTGCTCAGCAACTGCTCTTGGTGACAAATGCACCTGTTGCTGAGGGAAGAGTGACAGAGGCTGAGAATAGCTTCAGAGTACATACAAGCAGTTCACGGGTAGGTGAGCAGGCCCGTGAGTCATAAAGGCAGATAAATCATTACATTCACAAGTGATTCTTATACTACACTTCTTAGAAGACTTTTTTCCCCCATTTGGCTACTCTGGAGTTAAAGAAAATTGCTGGTGATGTACATGTGGAAGGGTAACTAATTGAAATATTGCTTTTTCCTTGTTCTCTTTCCCCCCAAACTTTTTCTGTTTCCATTTAAAATTTTTTAAAAATACTTTTCACTTTATCTGAGAGATAGAGAGAGGCAGAGATAAAGAGCAATCTTTGATCTGCTGGTTTGCCCCACAAATGCCCACGGCAGCCTGAGCTATGCCAGGCTAAAACCAGGAGCCCAGAACTCCCCATAAACTGGAGTGAACTTGTTAAATTGACTGGACTGGTCTTATCTAAATAATGGTGATAAAAGTAGGTTCTGATGCTATAGGTGAGTGATAAAGACAAAAGAAGGTAATATAAGTAAAATGTGGAAGTCTAGATTCAAGCTTAGGCTAACATCACAAAACCTGCTTCTATAACTTTATTCCTATATCCCCTCCCTAAGATTCTTTTTTTTAAGATTTATTTATTTATTTGAAAGTCAGAGTTACACAGAGAGGAGAGGCAGAGAGAGGTCTTCTGTCCGCTGGTTCACTCCCCAGATGGCTGCAATGGCCAGAGTTGAGCTGATCCGAAGCCAGGAGCCAGGAGCTTCTTCTGGGTCTCCCACATGGGTGCAGGGGCCCAAGCTTTTGGGCCATCTTCTACTGCTTTCCCAGGCCACAGCAGAGAGCTGGATCGGAAATGGAGCATCCGGGTCTCGAACCGGCGCCCATATGGGATGCCGGCACTTCAGGCTAGGGCGTTAACCCACTGAGCCACAGCGCTAGCCCCCCTGATTCTTTATTTTAAATAAATATCTATCTGTGCTGTTAGTAAAACCTATGAACTCAGGGCCAGTGTGTGGCATAGTGGTTAAGTCACCACTTGGGGTACCTGCATTCCATATTATAGTGCCTGGTAAGAATCTGAGCTCCTCTGCTTCTTTTTTTTTTTGTTTTTTTTTTTTTTTGTTTTTTTTTTTTTTTGACAGGCAGAGTGGACAGTGAGAGAGAGAGAGAGAGAGAGAGAAAGGTCTTCCTTTGCCGTTGGTTCACCCTCCAATGGCCGCCGCGGCCGGCGCGCTGCGGCCGGCGCACCGCGCTGATCCGATGGCAGGAGCCAGGAGCCAGGTGCTTTTCCTGGTCTCCCATGGGGTGCAGGGCCCAAGCACCTGGGCCATCCTCCACTGCACTCCCTGGCCACAGCAGAGGGCTGGCCTGGAAGAGGGGCAACCGGGACAGAATCCGGCGCCCCGACCGGGACTAGAACCCGGTGTGCCGGCGCCGCTAGGCGGAGGATTAGCCTAGTGAGCCGCGGCGCCGGCCCTGCTTCTGATCCAGCTTTGCTGATGCGCACGTGGGAGGCAGCAGTGAATACTCAAGTAATTGGGTCCTGCATGGAGTCCTAGATTCCTGGTTTTGGCTTGGCCCAGCCTTAGCTATTGTGGGAATTTGGATGGAAAACCAGTGGATAGAAGAACTCACTCTCTCTATCTCCCTCTCTCTCTTTCTCCCTCTCCTCTCTGTGTGTGTACCTGCCCTTAAATAAAATGAACATAAACAAATAAAATATATATACACAGGAATAAACCAAAGCATAGGAATGCTGTCAGCAGAAGTCTGGTCCTATTACCCTCCTTCCTGATAATATGAGAACTCTGATGAGGAGGAAGGAGGGCTGAACAGATCCAGACCCCAACCTGCCACACTCCCAGTGAGAGATCATGAAAGAGAGTCATTTCTCTTGCTACCTAGCCTGCTCTTCCAGGTTGTCTCTGTATAGGTTTTCCTTCTCCTGTGACTGCTGATTTTTCTCTGCCAATGACTACTTGTCATTTACATTCATTGTGCTCTGATAAAAGGCTGTCATAACTTTAAAACAGGCAGTTCCACCAAAGTAACCTTCAAAGAAACCTTGCCAAATCAGATGATTATAGATCTCTGTCTCACTGCTCCTTATCTTAAAATGAATATTTGAGAAAGAAATCCTTTTGCCACATACTTTCTGGGAAGGAAAATGGATTGTGCTTTCCATTCATGAGGGAGGAGTTTTGATGACTGTCGAGATACTCTGTACTTTATGCACCTGTCATTTTGCCCAGTCATAGTAGTTTTGTTTTCTGACAACATGTTCATTATTATAAAAAGATCAGTGGGAAGGTGAACTAAAAAGGACAAGGAATTCCTAAATGGTGCTTGTTGAGCTATGACTTCTCCATAAACCTAGTTAGAAGTAACAGTGTCTTTTTTTTTTTTTTTTTGATAGGCAGAGTAGACAGTGAGAGAGAGAGAGACAGAGAGAAAGGTCTTCCTTTTCCATTGGTTCACCCTCCAATGGCTGCTGTGGCTGGGGCACCGTGCTGTTCTGAAGCCAGGAGCCAGGTGTGCCTCCTGGTCTCCCATGCGGGTGCAGTGCCCAAGCACTTGGGCCATCCTCCACTGCACTCCCAGGCCATAGCAGAGAGCTGGCCTGGAAGAGGGGCAACCAGGACAGAATCCGGCGCCCTGACCGGGACTAGAACCCAGTGTGCTTGCGCCATAGGCGGAGGATTAGCCTATTGAGCCATGGCGCCGTCCGTAACAGTGTCTTAAACTTTGATTTTGCTTGATACCATATCCCACTGTCTTACTTGGGAAGTATTTATTTATTTGTTTAAAAAGTAGAGAAGCAGAGATAGACCTTGCATCCATGGTTCATTTCACAAATAGTCACAATAGCCAGGACTGGGCCAGGCTAAAGCCAGGAGCCTGGAACTCAGTCTGACTCTCCCACATGGGTATCAGGGGACTGGAGTACTTGGGTTGTAACATGCTGATTCTCAGAGTGTCAATTAACAGAAAACTGGAATTGAAGCAAACTGGGAATTGAATCCAGGCATTCTTCAATATGGGTTGCAGGTACCCCAACCAACATCTTAACCACTGTGATTTTTGAAAACCTTATGATACAGTAATTTGATAGGATAGATATGTCCATTTTGATACATTCAGAAAGAAAAAGAGAGGGAGAAAGAGAGAAGAGTGAGAGAGGACTGATACATATCTAGAGAATGGATGTCTTCAAATGTGATTATAGAAACATTAGTAACTAATTTGTGGGGCAATGTTTGGGGGAGTTTTTTTTACATTATTCTTTAGGATATTATTTTTCTAGAATATACCTCTATAATTTCTGCTAATAACTTATAAGCAAGAACATGAACAAAAGACATGGAAAGTCTTAGTGGACATCTGATAAGAAAGGAAAAATATATATTAAAACCCTGAAAATACCACTCAATACCAATTAATATGGTGCAGGTGTTCTGTGAGCTGCAGACAATGCCTCTGAGAACCCTGGAATGGGGAGAGGAGCAACCACAAGGGATTTAAATCCATAGAAATGCATATTCTGGAAAAAATATGCATGAATTTCAAGATGTTTTGCACCACAATAAACTTACCCTTTATTTCCATTTTCCCCCTACAGACTTTTAATAGTAACCAGTTAGTCATAGAGGAAACAGCTAGACAAGCCAATGCCAGCAGAAATCTGGCTCCAAGTTCTTCATGCAGTTAGAGATATGCAGTACATGGCTTCTAGACCCCTCCACACAAGGTCACCCTCCTCGAGGGCATAGCCTTTCATGCAGGGACTGGCTGATGTTGACCTGCACAGCCCTGGGGGGTAGAACACAGGTATGCGGGGAGTTCAGGCTCTTTTGTGGCCTCTGTCCTTTTTTTTTAAAACAGGTAGAGTTATAGACAGTGAGAGAGAGAGAAAAGTCTTCCTTCAGTTGGTTCATTTCCCAAATGGCTGCCACAGCTGGTGCTGCGCTGATCCAAAGCCAGGAGCCAGGTGCTTCCCCTGGTCTCCCATGCGGGTGCAGGGCCCAAGCACTTGGACCATCCTCCACTGCCTTCCTGGGCCACAGCAGAGAGCTGGAGTGGAAGAGGAGCAGCCAGAACTAGAACTCGGCGCCCATCTGGGATGCCAGCGCCGCAGGCAGAGGATTAACCAAGTGAGTCATGGTGCTGGCCCCAGCCTCTGTCCTTTCACTTCCAATCTCTTAATTGCTTATTTTTAAAAATAACAAAATTTTCTTTATTGGTTTCTGTATTTTCTGATGAGAGAAAAGAGAAAGGAGATTGGCTCTGGAGTTTGGGTCAGAGAAATATCAGGGGCAGGTGCTGGCTGGGAAGAGGTGGCAGGGCCCTCCTGACTGGCAGCTCTGCCTGCTTCTCTGCCCCCTAGCCACTGCACTCCCAGCTGCCCTGCTGATTAGGAACTGTGCAGTAGCAGGTTCTGACACATACTGTGGTAGCTTTGTTAGAAGGAGATTCATTTCCTGAGGATGAATTATGAAGACTTTTTTCCCTTTTTACTATTCTAAAATAGGGCTGTCTTATCTAAGAATGTGTTAATTAAGTTATCATGTATTGCCTGTCCCGCAGGTTTGATATGAACTAATGACGCTGTAGAAGATAGCTTTCAGTACCTGGGACAGCGGCAGGTGTGCCTCCATCAGGAAGAGCAGCCCAGGGGCTGGGGCACGAGGGGTGAGCCTGGGGAGAAGTATAAAGACCTGTTCAGGTCAGTCTCAACAGCAGGCAGCACCCTGCCATGGCATGGTGGGCTCCACTTCTCATCTGTTGTACCTGCTAACCAACTTGATGCTGTTACCCACTGACAACACTTTCTGCAGTGACCCTCTTCTCAGGTAGAACCTTGACCTTCTCTATCCAGAAGCCAGTCAGAAAAATTCCATCTCTACGTAAACAGGCTTGAATATAGCACTTTGCAAAAGGAAGCAACAGCTATAAGATTTAATCCTCTTGGTCAGTTATACAGCCATGCAGGAGTATCCACTGTGTTCAGCAGCCGTGGGAGAATACAGAGGCAGGGAAAAGATTAAAACATAGGCCATGCCCCCGAGGAGCTTGGGTCTCATCCAGGGAACAAAGTGTTTGTTTATAGTAACAACAGTAAGCCCGAGAGAGCGGTGACAGCCATGGGGTACGGGCAATGACTTGGGGAGCTGTGGGTGGCGACTGTGAGCCCCTGCAGCTCGGCACCTGTGGGTTCTCTGCCAGTGTTTGCAGTGTATGCTCAGCCGTTATTTAAAAGGGACATCTCATGCTTGTGAATCTGAAATCATACTCTCATGTGTGGTGCTGCTAGAGTGCCAAGGAGGAGTCTGAATCAGGGGAAGGGGTTGGGAGAACATTCCAGATGGATAAAGGATGTAACAGCTCAGAAATATACAACTTCTGTCGGACTTCCTGCGCTCACTGTTCTCTCCACCCTCCACTAACACCCTGAGAATTTTGAGGCCAGATTTCTCTACAGGTGATTTAAAGTCAGACTTTACCTGGTGAAATTAATTTTGTTGGCCTCTTTACTCTGATGCTACTCAGAAACTCTTGCCTGTTTGCCTTCCCCCCCATCCCCATTATTTCATTTCTTATCTTCCCACATCTCCTTTAAGTCTTATTTGCCTTTTCTTTTTCTCAGAGCTCCCATCACCATCCTCATCCCCTGGCAGACTAAAAGGATCAGGCATAAGGCACAGGTGCAATGACTGGGCCACCAGGCTAGCCTGAGTTTTTAACAGCAAATTGTTTTAGGGCAGCTCTTCAGGATGACTCTTTGCCTCATTCTAGGTGTTGATCTCTTCTCTGTGGCTGGTATAATGCAAGTTCAGAGATTTGATAGGGTTGCAGCACGACATAAACAAAAATCACACTCATTTTCCACTTCTTTATTTTGCCTCCCAAGTCATGGTACCTCCAAAAATTTTAAATCTTTCTTTCCCCATCACCTTAACCCCTGAAAAATTTGCAACAAATTTGCCTGGATCTTCAACTCTTCACTGTAGAATCCCAAGTGTGTGTTTAATCATGTTTTGGCTCCTTGTGAAGTCTGATGACACAGGTAGGACTTTGGTTTTATAATAAAAGGCTAGTTTAAAATAATCTCTTTTTTACTTTGAATTTCTTCACTGTGTTGTCCAGTTTTGTCTTTTCTATTCTCCCTTGTATCTTTCATATGTCCCTTCAAATGACTTGACCACACCCTGTTATCTTCCAAGAACCTGGAGGCACTGTGGCTGCTTTAGAAAAATGTGTCTATTTTTCTATTTCATAAAACAGCATCTGAAATCTCTCTGAAAACACATGAAAAGAATGTGCAGAGGCCTCCTAGAATCTGAAAGTCACGTGGAAATTAAGGTCCATTAGCGTTTTCGGTAACATCAAAGAGTCCCCCATGCATTTAAAGTGCAGTTTTGTTTTGGAGGTGGCTGGAGCAGCAAACTTACTTGCTTCTCAGTTTAATCATAGAAATCAAAAAGAGCTGGGAGAAAAGAGAAAAGAAAGACAGCTCTGAATCTTTCATCTCGGGCTGCTCCTGAGCTCTCAGAGTCCCCCTACTCTCCCCGGGTGATTCCCCAGGAAGGGATCCCGTTCAGCTTCTCTGGCTATTCAGGCAAGGCGGATGCAGCCACAAGGTGTCGCTGTTGCTAAAATCGCTCTTCACCTATAAGATCGATTGCAGCAGGCACATCCAGGAAGCTTAGATGTCATTTTTGCTTCTGAACGGGCTCTTGGGAAAGGCACTGCTTGATTGGCAGTATCAGTTACCCCTTTCACTTCAAACAAACTGTGACTCTGGTGAAGTAATCTGGTCAGGCTTAGATCTCTAATCTGGAAATTGGATAGCAGATAATAATTCTGTTTTTTTTTTTTTTTTTCAGGATAATGTTAGCTTTAAATTAGAAACTTTGGTATATCCAAATTTCACAGTCAGTACTTAGTAAGCATTCAACAACAGTCGAATGCCTTAGGTTCAAAAGGGAGAAATTGTGTTTGGATACTGGAGTGGGGAGAGGATGGTAACTTTTTGAGAATTCTTTCTCTTTCCTTTTAATAGGAATTTCACCTAACAGAATTCTAATTATTGTTAACATCTGCATCATGAAAAATGCTTAGGAAAGGCCAAATACTATAGCTTTATCTTATGCATTTACGATATTAAGAAGTTACTAAAGTCTCTAAGAAGTTCTGCCATAAAGAAAGCTATTTAATTTTCAACAAATGTTGAAAAAGATGTCAGGTTGATAGCTGGAAATGAGTCACAGTTGGAATATTCACATCCCAGAAATGGACAAACACTACAAACCTCTTCTCTCACACTCCCTGCCCTAAGAGTAGGTTCATCAGCGTGCCCCCAATTACAACCCCACTGTCCAAATACCCAACCCCACATTTCTGTGATCTTTCCATTGCTAAGGTAATTTAAAGATATTTTGGCAGAGAAATGACAAACACTGAGTATACAGTAATGTGTCTGTGTATCTAAATTATACGTATATAGTATACAATACACCTATTATTACTGTCATTGCTGGGACAAGCAGAATATTCTTCATATTCTAGGAAGTATTTCAGTTTTTCTGTGGGGATCTACCTTTCTAGGCCATAGCCAGTGAAATTTCCTGATGGTGGAACAATATTTACTAACTGGTCAGTGTCTCTTCTGGCCTGATTCCTAGGATAGCTTCAGGGTCAAGAGCAAACGCAAGTCTCCATCTGTCCCACAGATAGCCCAAGATGTCTTAGTTACAGATCCCCAGGGCGCAGGATGGGAGGGAGGGGTTGGGACTCTCAGAAGGTTTGCGGATGTTCTAAAAGGTTTCTCTCTGTGCTAGTATATACAAAGACACTTTGAAAAGTTCTTGGTAAATGCATATCATGAAAGAAAAACTGATAGGATTTCAATTTTTTGCATCAAAATAAACTCATGTTGTAATTCCATTTTTGTGAACTTTAGAAAATGCTCTCTTACATGTACATAATAATGATGTATAATATCATCAGTATAACTTTTAGTGTTGATAACCATCACTGGAATACCTGCTCTATGCCAAGCACTACGTGAGATATTTCCTGGTCTCACAGAGAAGTAAACAGAGCTTGATAGTGTTCTCACAGCCACACAACTCATATCCATCTGCTAGACTTTATTATTTATTTTTGTTTATTTGGAAGTTAAGAGAGGCAGAGTTCTCCCACCCATTGGATCATGTCCCAAATGCCCGCAAACAGCTGGAACTATGCCAGTCAAAAGCCTGGAGCCAGGAACTCAACCTGGGACTCCTGCATGGGTGGCAGGGACGCAAGCACTTGAGTCACCATCTGCTGCCTACCAGGGTACAAGTTAGCAGGAAGCTGAATCAGAAGCAGCACCAGCGCTTGAACCCAGGAACTCTGCTATGGGATCTGTCCAGTGCCCAGCATCGTAAATGCTGCACCCAGTGCCCATCCCTTTAAAAATTATTATTTATTTTTCATCTGCCATACTTTAAATACCATAAACTTTCCTTTGTGTCATGCAAACTTCCTGCTGTCTAGAAAAAGGAGCAGACATGCCTGCCTGGTGAGGGTGTTTCTAGGCAAGAAGAAATAGAATTAGGGAAGAGACCATTCTTTTCAGGAGGCCTTGGTCACCTCTGTGTAAACACACACTGCCCTCCAATGCGGGTGAAAATGGGGGAATCCCATGCCTGGGGTGGGGTATTCCATAAACACCGTGGCAGCCAGAGGGATTGTGGCAGATGATAATTGGGTACTAGGCAGGGCAAATGTGGACAGAAACAGGAGATTACAGCAGTAAATAACAATTTGGTGTTAAGCCAATAGGGCAAGGTGCTTTGTGCTTCTTGGCAAATGTTTTCAAATCATTCATCCATCGTCTCAGTCATGACAACGGCATCAGCAGCAAAGCTCTGAAATTTGCATGGGATGACAACAAGAAAGCAAGGAAAGCACCAGGCCGGTGGGCTCTGGCCAGGACCCTATGCTGGGGAGGAAGGAGTTGTGTACATAAACACTGTGGAGGCAAGTGCCTGGGCGCAGGAGACCTGGACAGTAGCCTGTCCTCTGCATGTGTCTCCAGCTCCACTCCCAGCAGGACTGGATCTTGAGAAACCAGCACTCAGAAGGACCTTCTAGGAACCTCTGACAGCCCTTTAAAGGCCCAGGCACTCCACCTACATGTGCCTTGCTTAATCCCCTTTTCTGCTTAGTGATAAAGCTTGGGAGTTCTGAAACCACTTTTGTGTTCAGCCTTGGATATTCAATTTGTGTTCTCTGTGGCCTACTGGTTGAACTTCACACAGATTGTTCATCTTGGAGAGTTTATATATTTTGCTGATGCATTTGAATTTGATTCTGCAAAAGTTGAGCTTCAAGTCATTTCCTGGAAAGCTATTTATGGTTCATATGAGACAGGTGTTACTTCACTACAACAGATGGGAGTTCACATTCATGGTCAAGTTGCCAAAATGAAGCATTCATCATTTGAGTGAATCATCTCATCTTTTAAGCACACAGTACATTGTTTTTATATACTGGGTTGCCCGAGCTGAATATCTAGTGCCTTGTAGTGGAAAGGTCGGTAACAGCAACTCCTTTGCAAAGGAGCCTGAGAGTCGCTAACTGGTGACTACTTGTATAGAAGGTGGAGTTCTACCCCACCGCATAAGCCAAACTTGCTCTTTCATGCTCAGTCCACAACCTGTTCAGGCATGAACAGTTTGTCTCAGACTGTTCTAAGATTGTGTGCCATGAGCAGGTGTCTGTGAGAGCTGATAACCATCACTGGAACGAACTGAAACTGATGCAAGAAGTGACTGTAGGGTCCTTCCACTGTGGGGTCACACAGCCACTGGCAGCTGTGACCCAGCTCTGGTTGCTCCCACGGTGGACAGGCCTCCCACTGACCAGTCAATGGAAGGTTTGACCTTCAGGAAGTAGCAGTTTAAGAATGGAAAAGCAGAAACATTTAGATTCTGATAGGCCCCCACATTGAAACCTAAGTGTAATAATAAATAGAGTGGCGAGATCTACTCTCTGTTGGCGTTATTAAATGGGATTGATGATCAAACTTCCACTGTTTTATTTGGGTCCTTAAAAGGCACTCCGGACCTAAAAGTTAATTACAAAGAGGGAGGGCAACTCCATCACAGTCTTTGTGGGCTTATCTGCATCCAGCAGAGCCGCCGATTAGCTCTGCTTTATCAGAGGATGCTAGAGTGCAGACACATCAGCAAAACTCATTTATTAATTCTGTGAACACAATTAGATCGTCAGAGCTTGTTCCTAAATTTTGGGATCAAAGTTGAATATTGAAAAGTAAACAGATAATTGAAAATAAAGTTGGGGCTGCTCTAAAGAAAAACTCCTCCCTCCCACCCCAAACCTTCCCCGTTTTTGAACCTGTGGAGTTCTCTGCCTGCTTAAGATCACCTGTGTCCAGAGGACCTATATCTTCTTGTTATGGGAAAGGATATTTTCCAATAGGGTGACCTCTCACAATCCAACTATTGGGTGCTTTCTTGTTTTTCTCTTTGCTACTCTCCTATGCTATATTTTGTCACGAACAAAACTAGTTTTCTTGTTATTCATTAACTGTAATTTGTTCTCCTGCCTCTGTGTGCCTAGTTGTTTCCGACTAGAATGTTCCTTTCTTTTCCTTTTTACCCACCAGTCCTACCAAGCCTTCAAATCCCAGAGAAAAATCCCTAACCTGGCTCCAAGAACGGAATCCAATCTTGTTCCTCTGTGTTCGTCTGAAAAAGTTGTTCTTGGGGCCGGCACTGTGGCAACGTGGGTCAAGCTGCCATCTGCTGTGCCGGCATCCCATATGGACATGGGTTCAAGTCCTGGCTGCTCCACTTTTGATCCAGCTCCCTGCTAATGCACCTGGGAAAGCAGTGGAGGATGGTCCAAGTGCTTGGGCCCCTATACCCATGTGGGAGACCCAGAAGAAGCTCCTGACTCCTGGCTTCAGCCCTGGCTTTTGTGGCCATCTGGGGAGTAAACCCCTGGACAGAAGACCTTTCTCTTTCTCTCTCTCTGCTTCCTCTGCCTCTCTGTAACTCTGCCTTTCGAATAAATAAGCAAATCTTAAAAAAAAAAAAAAAACATAAACCTACAGTCATGTATAAAACAAGGAAGCAGTCTGCTGTCATTTGAATGTTTCCGTTGAAGAACGTACCACCAGTTAGTTCTTGCCTATAGTGTTCCTCTACTGGCCGAGCAGACAGCAGGATAGAAAGATCACCCCTTTTGATCTGGGCATGTGGACCTGGATTGGGAGTAGAACAGGATGATAAAAGCCCTCTCCAACAACCATGACCTGGAAGGTTTCTCTCTCTCTCACTGTCTGTACTCTACCTTTCAAATAAATAAAATAAATCTTTAATAACAAAATAACTAAACAAAAAAAAAAAAGTTGTTCTTCAAATCTGGTGTTATTTAGAGCGTGATAGAAAGTCGATTCCTAGACCTTGCTCCCAATGGTTTTGATTAAGCCGATCTGGGCTGGGGCTCTGTGATCTTCCGTGTAAAATGCACTGGCAGCTGATTGTGATAGGCTGAGTTCACGGACCATTCCTTAAAGGAACTGTACTTGTGTAAGCCAATCTTCCGACATCTAGTGTTTACCCTTCCACTTTTTCCATTTGGTTTGGGTCCCAAGAGACAAAGTGGCATCACTGAGTGTTCAGACAGCAAGTGAAATTTCATCAACCTTAAATCAGCTGCATTTCCTCAGCCAGCAGCTGAAGTAGTAGGTGAGGTTACCTTTTCAAACTCAAAGATTCCCAAGTCTCCCTCCAACACAAAGGCACTCACTAAGCCAAAGCAACAACATTAAGTAATATCACTCAGGGGCCGGCATTGTGGTGTAGCTGGTAAAGCAGCTGCCTGCGATGCCAGCCGACTGCCTGGGAAAGCGGCAGAGGATGGCCAAAGTGCTGGGGCCTCTGCACCCAAATGGGAGATCTGGAAGAAGATCCTAGCTCATGCCTTTGGTCTGGCCAGGCCCTGGCTGTTACACCCACTTGGGGAGTGGTTCAGTGAATGGGAGATCTTTCTCTCTGTCTCTCCTTCTCTCTCTGTAATTCTGCCATCAGCCACTGATTAGTCCTGGACCTTGATAAAGTTTTTACCACACTAGCTACAAAAGCAATAAAACCATAGAATGCATTTTTCACAAATATCTTATTTTTCTTCTTATATTAAACTATGATATTTTATTTGGGCATGAGGTCTTTCCATTAAATGCCTTTTCCTTCCTGTGTGAAATGGCAATTATAAATGATAGTATTTTTTAACATCTTTACTTAAAAACTGTTTGCCCCATTACAGACTTCTTTTTTTTTTTAATACTACAAGTCAGTGAAACTGTAAAGTCTGAAGGCCCCTTAACTGCCGGTTAATTCCAACAACATCTCCATTCCAAAGCACTGCTCCTTCCTCCTGGTTCCCTGGTGTGTCAAGCACAGACCACAGAGCTATGTGAAGTTTCCGTAAGATCTGCACACAGCGCGTGAGGGGCAGTGCCGCCTCCTTGGCCACTCTCTCCTCCAGAAGTTCACCTTCTGGGAGATGTCCCAGATCTTTGATGAACAGAGTGTTGTGCTGTCCTTGCAATTTTTTGGCCTTAAAATACTATTTTTCTTATCAGATGATGATGCGAATGATAGCTTTTAACACTCTTAGCGGCAGAATGAGTGCGGCTTCCTAGGAAGCAATGTTAAGGAAACAGGCGTCCACACAGTACCAGCATTCCAGTGGTTTATTTTCATTCTTTTCATTCGCAGCTCCATTGAGTTTGCTGGACTTCTCCCAAGGCATAAGAATTTATTACTGATCCTCAAGCTGGCTTTCCTTGGCAGTCTGAGATGTTTTTCCTCTGGGTGGGGAGAGCCACCCACTGACTCCTCCACACCTTCTGGCAGGGAGATGCTGGCAGATCTGGCACTGCCAGGTCAGCTTGGCATCTGACCATCCGACACAGCAGCTGACACTCTGCTTGGCACCACTGCATCCCATTTATGTGGATGTGAGAACATGTTCTACTCCAGATTCCACAGCCTCATGATGTGCACCCTGGGAGGCAGCAGGGGATGGCTCTGCTTGGATTCCTGCCACCTTTCAGGAGACCCGGATGGAGCTCCGGCCCCAGCTTCCAGCCTGGCCTAGCACTGGCTGGTGTGTGCATCTGGGCAGAGACCCAGCATAGGGGAGCTCTCTACCTCTCTCTCTTTGTGTTTTTGCCTCTCAAATTAAATAAATAAGTAAACAAATAAGAAAATAGCTATATTTTAAAAAGAATAAGCAAGCATACTGAGAGAGCTCTTTCTATCCTCGTTATAAGGATATAAAGCAATACTCTCTATTTTTAGTATTAGAAGAAAATGTATCAGTCTTCAGGATATTAATTGTTAGAATTAATTGCTCATGGTTGAGATTTGGCACTAGCTAATTTTCCAATACCTTCTTCGAAGGCTGAAAAATCTAGATATACGGTCTGAATTATTTGACAAACAACCATTGTCTCAGTTCTTCCACCTATGGAATAAACTTATGGTTTTTCATTAAGCATACATCTAGCTAAACTTGGTGAACTATGCTTTACAGAGAAGCTTGGGACCTATTTTATTTAATTTGTTTTGTATTAAAATGGTTCAATTAAACTCAGGGAGAAAAATAAGGTGTTCCTCTGGTGTTTATATGAAAACCATTTTTCTAAATGAGTTCCTGTATGAATATACATAGCATTTTATCAAAAATTAATAGTCTTGGCCTGGAAGAAACCATAGCACTATATATTAATTATCCAAAGCAGTGGTTTTATTTATGACCTCTTTGACACCATCTTCACCTCAGTAGTCGCAATCCCGTAAGCCATGAAGAAAATAGAAAAGAACCGACTGTAGGTTTTCACCTGGAACAGTGGTTAATTACTTCTGTTCTACACTGTTTGTGCTGTATGGCCAGTCACATGCTAATGAGTTTCAATTAAGTTACCTTTGCAAAGCTAAATTGGCTTTGCAAAATTCTGCCAAGAAGCAGAAATTGGGTCGTATAAAGTGGGATACTGAATAAATATTGTCTTGTTATCAGAGAAAATATATGCTTAACCCCTTTACTTTTCCATTATCTGTGATTCAGAATCACTGATGTGTGTTATGGGGTTATGGTCATGAGTACAATTGGCTTAGAAGGAAGTAAGAGAATTAATAGGCAAAACAACTGTGGCTCCAACGTGTTCTGTGCAAGACGGCAGAGTTATTTGGACTGTTCTACCCTGGACCTTGACAGTAGAACGTGGAGGTGGGGAGGGGACTGGCCAGAAAGAAAGGACTCAGAGTAGAAAAATATTTATCAACGTGTTCTTTATAGGACATTAATCTCTGAAAAAAAAAAAGACAGGAGGATATTTCTTAGTCAAAGAATTTGGGAAACACTGTATGAGGGTCTTCAAATGGAAAATGCATATTGTGAAAAAATATGTCGGGATTTCAAAAAGTTTTTGCACTAAAATAAACTTGTATTTTAATTCCATTTTTTTCCATCAGTTTTTTGAAGAAGTCTTAAGCTCTGTCTTGTGCCATTTTGGAGATTTACAAAAAAAACTCTGAGGTTCCTGCAATTAGAGGAAGATCAACAATTATTCAAATTTGTTAACCAATATTGCTTAATATTTTCCTGAACTAGACTCTTACTTTGAGAGCCACCTATTGAGCGGGTGTGCTGCTGTCTGGGAATATGAATCTTAGGAGGATTCCCTCCACTTCCAGGACTGACCAGAGTGGCCCACTGTGCCTAGACTACTTACGTGGACAAGGTGGCTTATGCTGGACACCTGTTTTCCTTCTGGGAGTCTGAACTTTGGTACGTGCGAAGTAGAGGGTTCCTATGTGACTGGCTCCCAGGAAAACCTTGGAGGTTGGATCTCTAGAGGACTTCTGTTGATGGCAGTATTCTACTTGTGTCTCTTCTAGGGTAGTGGTATTCGATTTCTTTATCAAAGTAGGACAGACATTAAGTGTGTTCACTTGGTAAAAGTCTACTAGCTGAACACTTAAGACTTAACACACTTTTACATCGATAAATTTCAGTTAAATAAAAGATTAATTGCAAAAAACATCTCAGTTCCTTCCCTGTTGTTATCTTGCCCTGTTTTAACATGTTCTGTTATTAAGTTGCCTTATTACTTTGGACAAATCACACAGTCTCATTGAGCCTTGGCTTTTTCCTCTGTAAAATCAATGACAGGGGCCAGTGCAGTGGTGTAGCAGGTAAAGCCGCCACCTGTGGTGCCAGCATCCCATGGGCGCCAGTTCAAGATCGGGCTGCTCCACTTCCAATCCAGCTCTCTGCTGTAGCCAGGGAAGGCAGTAGAAGATGGCCCAAGTCCTTGGGCCCCTGCACCTGCATGGGAGACCTGGAAGAATCTCCTGGCTCCTGGAGATCAGTGCAGCTCTGGCTGTTGTGGCTATCTGGGGAATGAACCAGAGGATGGAAGACCTCTTTCTCTTTCTCTCTCTCTCTGTCTCCCTCTGCCTCTCTGTAACTCTACCTTTCAAATAAATAAATCTCTAAAAATCAAATCAAATCATCAATGACAAGGTCTACTTCCTTTTTCTCAAACTGTTTTAGAACACCCCCAAAACTGGTTGGAGGAATGCTATAGAATCCCCCCCTAAACTGGGTCTGCTCACGTCATGCTCACCAAGATATTTTCTGATAGCAGAGTGGTGAAAGAAAGTAGGTGTTTATTGCATGGTTGTAGAGCAAGGAGCTGGATGTCATCACATAACTGCTGGGCTCCTTGAGGAGTTAGGGGTCAAGGTTCCTATAGACTAGAGCTGGGTTGAAAGGTGTGTGTTGAATGTGTGTCCAGGTCCTCAGTTGGTTGGCCTTTGATTACTGATTATACTGTGTTCCTTAGGGAATTTTGATAATGGCTAAGTGGGCCCCAGTCAGTCTGAGGGCTACATGCAGGTAGTAGTTACTTTCTTTTCAGGGCCTGGAGTTCCTGGTGAAGAAACCCCTCAGGACAAGACCAAACATCAGGATGTAACCTATAGGGGAAATAAATGACCTTGTGAATCAGGTGGTTAGGGACTGTGTAAGGCTGGTTGCAGCACTCACTCCATTTAGGGAGTTAATTTCACTGAAAGCAGGGCAAGGGGAACTTGCAACTAAGGGATGGAGGCTGGGAGACCATGGGCAACCAAGATCTGATGGTATACAGTATTTGCATTCTAGGCACACTGCAGGGGTTCAATTTCAAAATTTTGAGGAAATCAAATATCTTAATAAATGATATTGTTTGGGCTGGCACTTTGGTGTAGAGGGTAAAGCTGCTGCCTACAGTGCTGGCATCCCATATGGGCTTTCGTTCAAGACCTGCCTGCTTTACCTCCGATCCAGCTCTCTGCTATGGCCTGGGAAAGCAGTAGAAGATGGCCCAAGTCCTTGGGCCCTTGAACCTGTGTGGGAGACCCGGAACAAGCTCCTGGCTTCGGGCTTCAGATAGGCCCAGGTCCAGCTGTTGTGGCAATTTGGGGAGTGAACCAGCATATGGAAGATCTCTCTGTCTCTCTCTGCCTCTCTGTAGCTCTGCCTTTCACATAAAAAAATAAATCCATACAAATATCAATGATATTATTATCTGATGGTGTGATCTCAATTTGTGATATTATTTTAAAAGTCTATACTCACTTTAGGTTAGTCCTATTATTCGCCTCTTAATTATCTAATCTGAACCGCTGTTCTTCTCGTCTAACCTCACTGTTTATCCATGGGAGAACTTTTAGCAGAAGACATGGAAATGAAAGGAATAAAAAAAAAAACAACACTGACTTTTAATTTTTTTACTTGGCACTGATTTTGATAGAAAAAAAGAATGGAATATGTTGTAAGAGCTTATTTTGTAGTGTAGGTTTCTGTTGTGTATGCTGACTTGAATCTCTAAACATTCATTTTGATTACTAAAAGTAATTACTATCATTCATTGTTTATTTTATCATAGACCAGACATAATATATATGTGTGTGTATATATGTAATTATATGTATGTGAATAGGTGCAAATATGTGTGCATATATGTATAAAATCATTATATCCTCATATCCAACCCACTAAGAAAGTTTTGTTAAAACATCTTACAGATCAGGAAATTGAGGTCCCAAGAGATTACAGGATTTGTGTAAAACAGTGCAAAGTGTGTGGTACCTGGGACTTTTTGTCACCAAAGTCCCCACTCTTCATCCGTGTTATTTACTCTTGTTGCTTGTGTCTTTAGACCACAGCTCTCTCCTCCATGCCTCATCACATGGAACTGTTATAGCACTGACCACTGGCAGCAGTCTCTTTAGTAAGCAAACACTGATGCCGAATAGTATATCTTTTGCACCTGACTAGGTCAATGTTGTAAAGAAAGCATGGACAATTTATTTATTTGGTTATTCATTACATCTCACTACTTGTTCCATTAAAAAAAATGCCTGATAGGAAAGTGTCTCCTGTGGTGAAATCACAGCTTCAAAACATGTAAGATGCTCAGCATTGGAAAGAAGTAACAGGGCTATTTATTATAAAAGATTTGGTCTTTTTCACAGAAGTCCCCGTCTTCAGAGACACTCTCCTCCCTCACCACTCACCAGTTAGGGATCCGTCTCCCATCCCCAGACCTCAGACATTTGTCTAGGATCACAAAAGGCTTGCATAGGATGCCCGTGCACTAAGAAACACAGTCTTGGACATGGGAGAAAAACAGTTGAAGAGGGGACTGAAGAGGGGATGGGAGTTGGGGTAGAGCTTGAAATCTCAGGACGCTTTGGGAAGTTCAGAAACTACTACATGACAGGTTTAGAAGAGACAGCCCCAGACATCAGTGCTTGGCTTGAGTAAGAAAACAAAGATGAGGGACCAGCGCTGTGGTCCTGCAGGTTAAAGCCCTGGCCTGTGGCACTGCCAGCATCCCCTATGGGCGTCAGATTGTGTCCTGGATGCTCCACTTCTTCTTCTTCCTTTTTTTTTTTTTTAAGATATATTTATTTAAAAGAGTTACACACAGAGAGAAGGAGAAGGGGGGGGGGGTCTTCCATTCAGCTACTCCACTTCTGATCCAGCTCCCTGCTAATGCACCTGGGAATGCAGCGGAGGATGGCCCAACTCCTTGGGCCCCTGCACTCATGTGGGAGACCCAGAAGAAGCTCCTGATTCCTGGCTTCGGTTCTGCTTAGCTCCAGCCATTGTGGCCATTTGGGGAG
Organism: Oryctolagus cuniculus; assembly: GCF_051225735.1. Lineage (NCBI taxonomy): Eukaryota > Metazoa > Chordata > Mammalia > Lagomorpha > Leporidae > Oryctolagus > Oryctolagus cuniculus. Next base: position 78,327,228 of record NC_142882.1, read on the forward strand.
TGAGCCAGCGGAAGGAAGACCTTTCTCTCTCTGTCTCTACCTCTTTCTGTAATTCTGTCTTTCATATAAATAAAATAAATCTTTTAAAAAAAATAAAGATGAGACTTTTTCAGTTCTGCACAAAAGACAGAGGTCACTGCTTGTTGGATCTGTGCACAAGATGAAGACCACAGAGGAGACACTGTCAGCTTTCTGCTTCTACAGTACGGCCCAGGCAGCAGGAGAGCCCTGCTGGCCTCCGGGTTATGTAAAAGATTCTGCCTGCAAAAGGCCCTAACAAACATGGGCGGTCCCAAGTGGTGCTCTGGTTTAACGTCTTAAGCCTTAACAGCAATGTCAGCTTGTGAGAGGGTGACAAGGGTTGAGGGCAGGTAAGGCAGGGTGGAAGTGTGGGTGACAGACGGAGCCCATGCAAAGGGAATGATAGCAAATGCTGTGCAAAGGAGCCCGGTGGATAACAAGGCTGATCAGAGTGCATGTAGGAGCAAACGGAAGAGCCCTGTGGGTCCAACATCATGTCTCTTTTCCTCTCCATTGTGCTGTCACTTCACTGGAGCCTTTTGTTTCATCTATAAAAGAAAAACATAAAAATGTGTCCTGTCTGAGGACCTCCCCGCCTCTGACAGCCCCTGACTAGTCCTTCCATGTGAATGCAGCCCTGTCTACTGAGTGCTATGCCACATTGCCTGTGGGGAGAAAATGAGGCTGCGGCATGGAATTATGCATTTGACCTTTGAAATGTAAACTGTTTGGATTGTATTTTTACTGCTTTCCTAGGGGAGCAGTTCTTGCTGCTTTAGTGTTTGGGAACTAAACATAGTTCTTAAAGTGAATTGGTGAAAATGACTATTATCCATCATTCAACACAGAGGTCTGTTTCAAGGGCTGGAGAGAGGGCATGCAGCCATTTGAGGTGGAAGGAACGAAGCAGGAGAGGAAGTTTATTATGCCAAGTACAGAGCCCACCAGAAATCTCCAGAAACACAGCCCTCGGGCTCAATGGGATTTGGAACCACTTGGTGTTTGAAATAATTCACTCTTGCCTAAAGGTATAAAAAAAAATCTTTCCAGTTTTCCTCTTGAAATATCACCAGCTGTCCCAGACATTTTAAAATATAGCAGTATTTGGATGTATTATCTTTAAAAAAAAAAAAAAAGAGTCAGCAAGATTCAGCTCACATTTGCAGGAAGGCTTTGTGACTTCTTGTTTGTACTCAATTTGAAAAACAGTTTGGGATATCTGTTCAACTTTAAACATAGTGAGATTTAGCCATCTCCTTCTTTGAAACTACAAATAATCCTGTATATTTTGATCAAGACCCAATAAATTGTCCCCTAGGAAGAGTGCCACGCACATCCACATTTCTAAATGCTTCTGGAAAGAAGGCTTGCTCTACTTTGGACTCACAACTTAAACCCAGCAACAGCTCCGAAATCCATCCTCTGGAGGACTTCGTGAGGATTCTTAGCTCAGCCATGGCCTTGAGGGAACGTTGGAGGTCATCCGAATCAGGTGGAATCTGCTCAGAGGCAGGCTACTTTCATATTTTTGCATAATAAATGACAATGATGTCAAGGACTCTGTAAATTACATCACTCAAATACGGACAGAGGTATTGTATTTGTTCCATCAGTTTGTGTTGCCAATGGAGTTCCCACATATATCTGAGAAAGACCACAGTAAGTGGTGCTGGGATGCAAGCGGATTGTGCTTTTTGCTTTTAAGTTTTTTCATGTGATAGTAAAGTAAGGCTACTGTGGAGGTCACTGATGCATCCTCTTGATGTGGGTTAAGTTCCTAGGAAGTAGAGTCTAGGAAAGATAATTGTGAGTGGGAAGTTTTCCCGGGTTCTTTTCTGAGTCTCCAAGAACAGCTTGGATGAGTCGAGGAAGTAAGACTAAGCAGAGATGTTGCATTGTGAAACAGTTGCAACAGATTCCCCAGCAATATTTGGAGATGGTCTTCCGATTTCTTTTTTTTTTCTTTTTCTTTTTTTTTTTTCTTTTTCTTTTTTTTTTTTTTTTTTTTTTTTGACAGGTAGAGTTACAGGCAATGAGAGAGAGAGAGAGACAGAGAGAAAGGTCTTCCTTCCGATGGTTTACTCCCCAAATGGCTGCTACTGCCGGAGCTACGCCAATCTGAAGCCAGGAGCCAGGTGCTTCTTCCTGGTCTCCCATGCGGGTTCAGGGCCCAAGCACCTGGGCCACCCTCCACTGCCCTCCTGGGCCTCAGCAGAGAGCTGGACTGGAAGAGAAGCAACCGGGACTAGAACCCGGCGCCCATATGGGATGCCAGCACCACAGGCGGAGGATTAACCAAGTGAGCCATGGCGCCAGCCCTGGATTTTCTTGAATGACGCACATGGGCCTTACCTTTGTTCTCCCTTTCCCCCTAATTCACAGGTCATTTGTGGAGGACAGTGCCTAGAAAGAGGAGCATGCATTTGAGTGGCCCAGACCTCCTGGGCAAGGGAAGCTTCTGGTAAGCCTTTAAGTTACGATCTGACAGTAGGCAGTAATCCTGACAGACGGGAGAGTAAGTGTCTCAGTCTTGAAGGGAGAATATGACTTTTTTTAAAAAAGATTTACTTATTTATTTGAAAGGCAGAGTTACAGAGAGGCAGAGAGAGAGAGAGAGAGAGAGAGAGAGAGAGAGAGAGAGAAAGTCTTTCATTTGCTGGTTCACTCCCCAAATGGTTGAAATGGCCAGAGTTATGCTGACCTGAAGCCAGGAGCCAGGAGTTTCTTCTGGGTCTTGCATGTGGGTACAGGGGCCCATATGGGATGCTGGCACTGCAGGCAGCGGCTTTACCCACTACACCACAGCGTTGGCCCCAGAATATGACTTTTTTTAAAAATTTATTTGAAAGAGCTACACAGAGAGAATAGAGGCAGAGAGAGAGAGAGAGAGAGAGAGAGAGAGAGAGGTCCTTCATACGATGGTTCACTCCCTAATTGGCTGCAAGGGCCAGAGCTGCGCTGATCTGAAGCCAGGAGCCAGGAGCTTCCTCTGGGTCTCCCACGTGGGTGCAGGGGCCCAACAACCTGGGCCATCTTCTACTGCTTTCCCAGGCCACAGCAGAGAGCTGGATCGGAAGCGGAGCAGCTGGACCTAAAACCGTCACCCACATGGGCTGCTGGCACTGCAGGCCAGCACGTTAACCTGTTGCACCACAGCACCGGCCCCCAGAACATGACTTTTAAATCACAGCGTGCACCAGAGTCTATCCCTCGTGCCACTCAGATCTACTTGCTCACATAAAAAGTTGGCCTGCTCAATGAACAGCTAGCCCAGGCGCCTTTTTCTGGGGGTAATTCAGAAGCAGCTTGCTGAGATGAGTGCTAGCCCTTGTTTCTGCAGTTCACCTAAGAAGCTCAACTGTATTCATCACTTCTCACCTCCACCAATACATTCTCTGGAGGTTTGGATGGCTTAATTCTTGAGGCAACCCACGCTCAAATCCCTAAGGGTCCACACACCAGTTCACTCAGTGTTTTCAGACTGTGGCCATTGCACTTACCTGTGTACTATCAAAACTCTACAGGGCAGTACCAAGAGATGCTTTTGTGGATTCCTGGGTTACTAAATGTATTTATTCCCTCTCTGTGAAAGGCTTTCTGTCCCAGCAATAGTCCTACTCCAGGGCTGATGCTGTGGCTTACCAGGTAAAGCCACCACCTCAATGCCAGCATCCTATATAGGCACCAGTTCCATCTGGCTGCTCCACTTCTGATCCAACTCCCTGCTAATGCACCTGGGAAAGCAGCAGAAGATGGTCCAAGTGCTTAGGCCCATGTACCCATGTGGGAGACTTGGATGAAGCTCCCGGCTCCTGGCTTTAGCCTGGCCCAGCCCCGGCCATTGCTGCCATTTGGGAAGTGAATCAGCAGGTAGAGGATCTCTCTCTCTCTCCTCTCCTCTCTCTCTCTCTCCTCCTTTTCTGTAACTCTTTCTAAAAAATAAATAAATCTTTAAAAAAAAGACCTACTCCACTTGAAGATGGATGTCAATTAAGTTTGCTACAGTGATAATTCGTTTCCTAGCTTGGTGGTCTTTCATACAGACAACTGAAATGACCTGATGGTGGCCATTATCTGAAGTTTAATAGGATTATTTCTGTTCTTGGTGGACATATTGCCTTTATAGAAACCAGGGCTTCTAAACCCAAAATATCCAAGGTTGCAGAGATGGGAAGCACATGAAGTGGGCTCCTGGGAGCAAACCCACTGCTGGTCTACTGTTTGTCTTTGGACCTACACAAGCTAACTATTAGAACCACAGCACTATATAAAAATCATTTGGACACCAGTTCGTATCCAGGCTACTCTACTTCTGATCTTTCTCACTGCTGATGCCCTGGGAAGGCAGTGGAAAATGGGCCAAGTGTTTTCTGCCCTACACCCTGCCACCTATGTGGGAGACCAGGATGAAGCAACTGGCTCCTGGCTTTGGCCAGGCCCAGCCTTTGGCATTATAATCATGTAGGGAACAAATCAATGGATGGAAGATTTCTCTCTTTCTGTCTCTCCCTCTCTCTGTAACTCTTTCAAATAAATAAATAAATATTTTTGAAAAATCAGTGATTTAAGGTGAACTGTGTCCGTATCTTCCAGCTGGTGGCTCATCTATGCTGTCTAAGTTTACCTATGACTTTACCCAGCTGGCAGTCTCCGTGTGTGGGTGAATCCCATGGCCATATGCCCCATCTTGATTTTGCTTTAGGCTCTGTTGTTGTTAATTTTATATGCCACCTGGATGGAGTCATGGCATGCTCAGATTTTTGGCCAAACATTTTTCTGGGTATTTCTGTGAAGGTGTTTTTGGATGAAATTAACATATAAATTGACGGGTTGAGAAAAGCAGTTGCCCTCTCTACAGTGAGTGGGGTTTGTCCAGTGAAGCATGCTTCTCCTTATCAGAAGACAGGGTCTTTGGAATAACACGTGGTCTCCACAGTTCTCCTTAGTCATCTGATGCTCAGTCTCACACCCATAAGCTTTCTCACACAGAAAACTGGTCATTTTTTCCCGATTCATCATATTATTAAGGAAGACAATAGCTCTGGCTAGAATCTTTGGTTTCTGTAAAAAGCTTTCAGTTTGAACTATGGAGAAAGTGGAATAATAGTTCTCAAACTTTAACGATCATACATGTGAGTCACCTATGAGTATATTAAATCTCTAGGAACTGCCTTCAAAGGTCCTGATTCAGTTCATTTTGGCTTTGTCAGCAAGAAAAACACTCAAAATGCCTCTGTGAGAGATGCTCAGAGACAATAAATGGGAACCAAGAGGACAATGGACCCACTTGAGGAGGTACTGGCCAACTGATGTTCCACTATTTGTGGAGTTCCTGGCCATTGCGGATTTCACTATAATTCTCAGTGAAATGTGCTCCACATATTTTAGAATCTGCATGCTCTCTATTCAGCAGGAAGTGTTCTCATTCAAGTGATACAAATGAAGTGTAGATCCCATTCAGTTTCCCTTTTCTCTTTCACTGAATGAAAGACAGACCTCAGCAGCAGAAAGAATTGGTTGAGGACATTTGGAATGAGTCAGTGCTTGGACGGCTTGATTTGAACTCTGGCTTCTCATTCAGGCATGCTGACAACTCTAAAGGCATCATGCCACTTCATAGCTTGGACTGCCAAGCAACTAACCATGAAATCTGAAGAGAATTTCAAAGCAATTTTTTTAAAAGTGAAATGTGAACAATAAATCAATCTTTTTCATTTAGTCACTTTTTATTGACATAAAAGCTTCCGTCTGAATATCTGAATGAAACACTCATTACTAGGTCTTGAAAGTACTATGTATTGCCTTTATTTTGTTAGAACTACTTTTATTTAACTAACTTTCTTTTCTCCTCTTCAAAAGATTTTTTGCCCCTTAAGCATCCACAGTGGGTACCACAAATTTTATCATTGGGTTTTATACTCTTTTACTGGTATTTCAAATAAGAAAATGAACTGAGTACATTTTGGAAAAACAAAGCACTGTGTTATTATAAAGGGACCCTGATAAAATGGGGTTGGATAAGTGATTTTCCCACTACTAAAGGTTACTGGGAAAAGGGGGTTTGTCTTCTACTTTCTTGGTAACTCTGAAAGTTCCCAGAATAGGCAAATAGGCTGTATAGTTGATGACAATATTTGAGCACTATCTTTAAATCCACATTTATTCTCACTAATAATTTTTAAAAATTATTATTTAAAAATTATAGTTTGAATACATGTAATAAAGACTATGAGGAAACTGGGTATCCCAGGAAGATGTGACATGGTAAAGTGGACATCTGGTCTCCTTGTTTTCTTTCTCCCATGAGAGAAATTGTATTTGACCTTGGGAGCTCTTTTCTGATAAACCTGAATGTGACTCCAAAATTCTACTTAACACATACTCCAAGATTCTCTACCAGTCAATCAAGGCTCAGAGTGACATTGTTGCCCTCCTTCTCCTAGATACCAAATTCAAATTCTCCATCCATCTGGACTTTGTGAGAAGAAATTAGTTATGGAATCATAAAATCTGGATTCCTTGTTCTGACATTGCCATAAACAAGCTGCATCTCTCTAGGCAGGGAACTCAACATCCTGGGACCTCCATTGTTCTCATCTGCAATGTAAGTTATTTGAATTAGATGCTCTGTGGGCTACTTACTGCTGGTTGTGAGAGTTTGTGATTTGCAAAATGAAAGCGAGCCAACTAATCACTGATTAGGCTCTTAGCAGTCATAAGAGCTCAATAAAATGTGTCTTTGCCATTTTTTACCAAAAAGAAGAACATTTATGTCTGACATAGCTCCTAGATGTTTACTATCAGCTTGTGTTTTAAATTCTTGATAATTCTTTAATTTTGAGAGTCCTGACAGGGCATTGACCCTTAGTTGTATAGTGTGTTTTAGAAAGGTACATGGCACACCTCAACTTTACCCTGAAACCATGATTTAGTTCAAAGTGAAATCTCAATGCCACATACCACTTTGAGAGGATCTGTTGTGTGCCTGAGACATGAGGCTCCAGACATGGATTTTGTGGTTGGCAAAACTGCAAAATCAACTGCTCCTTTTTGGCCCATTCTAGCCCCAAGAGTCACAGCCCTGTAGAACTGGAACCTAAAAACCTCCTGTACCTACTGCTGGTTTTATCACCAGCCCAAACAGACATACAGGTTACTAAGAGTCATCTGCAGTAGGGGGTAGGAAAGCACAATGTCCACAGTAAAGCAAATGAGTATTAATCTCTGTGAAAAAGCTTTATTGGGTCAACTCAGCCAAAAATTGTTTGAAATAGGGAGAAACCTCATTGGTGGTCAAATAGAAAGAAATGTGACTATTTTGAGCTCTTTTGTAACTTCTTGACTGAAGTGCAAGTAAGTGAACATACATATTTTTTTTCATCCCAAATCAGTGTTCCCACATGTGGGAAGCTGGGCTTATCTGAAAGTGCACCATTGCATGCACGTGCTGCCATCTTTCTGTGGCTCTTTTCTTTTTCTAAATTTTATTTTAGTTATACAAATTTCATGTATTTCATATATACAGATTTAGGAACCAGTGATACTTACCGAACCCTCCCTACCGCCCACACTCCCACCCTTCTTCCTCCTCCCTTTCCTGTTCCTACTGTTAATTTTTACAAAGATCGATTTTCAGTTTATTTATACTCATTAGATTGACCCTACATCTAGTAAAAAGTTCAACAAATAATATGAAGAAAAAACACCGCTCCTCAACTGTTCTCTCTCTCTCCCCGCACCCATCCCCTTTCTCTTCCTCTCTCACAGAATCCTGTAACAATCTCAGTTTCAAGTTATCTCTGAGCACTGAGGATGTTATCTCTGATCACTGGGAACTTGTCTCTTTTGTAGTTTTCCAAATATTTCTTTTCTTGGAATTTTTCCAATCTTAGACCAGAAAGAAAATCTATGACTCATTGTGAGATCGACACACACTGTTGGTACGAAAATCTTTTTTTCCTATGTGCAGGAACCAGTAAGTCGCACAACCCTGTGAATACGAAGCTTATTTAATTTGTATTTTACCAAGAGTTCATCTAACCATAATATTAATTAGGTGCAAACTAGATGTAAAATGTATATTATGAAAAAATTTATGGATTTTAATTTTTGGACCAAAATAAGCTTATCTTTTTAATTCCCTTTCAATGAACTTTTTGAAGCACCGTGGTAGAAATTGTATCAATGAATGTAGAGACCATAGTTTATCTGGAATTTGTGTGGTCCTGAGAATTCATGAAGAATCCTCTGATGCGTGACAGAGTCCTAAGGAGATTAACTTTGGAGAAATCTAACACTGCAAGATGATCAGAAAGAAATATAAGGACAGGGAGAAGACTTTCCTACATTTTCCTGTGAGATGACTCTCAAGGCCTCTGCCTCCTTCCATTCCATATGATGTTGATTTTATAACACATTTTTAAAAATATTCATATTTATTTATTTGAAAAGCAGTTACACACACAGAAAGAGACTGAGAGAGAAACAGAGATGGACAGAGACCTTCCATCCACCAGTTCACTTCCCGAATGCCTGCAACAGTCTGGGTTGGTCCAGACCAAAGCCAGGAGCCAGGAACAAAATTTGGGTCTCCTATGTGGGTAGCAGGAACCTACATATGTGAGCAATCACCTGATGCTTCTAAAAGTACACATTAGCAAAAAGCTGGACTGGGAAGCCGAGCTGGGACTTGAACCTAGGCATTCCAAGTAGCATTTAACCACTACACCAAACAGTCACCTCCATCTATCATCTGGAAACTAGCAGGACTTTTTAAAAGGTAAATTCTCCTAAAGTATTATTTTATGAATAAAGGAGCTAAGCACCCAGCAAAAGCTGTCCCTTTTACCTGTTACATGGTTTATCACAGTGACAGGATGTTATCATAATTAGGAGAAAATAGCAGATCTATAAAAATACTTATGAAAGTTTTTTTTTCCCTTTGGTTGATGGTGGACTGAGGCAAAGTCTTTAGATGTACACAAACTGACCATCTGGAAAATAACAGTACCTAGACTAAGACCACATAGTAAGCTCTTGATTAATATTTATCATTGGATAGAGATTAAACATTTACATGTAGAAAGCAATATATCTTCTGCATTATCCAGAACACCAAAGGGGAACCAGCTAGTAGAAGTTTGCATATCACTGTTCAAAATCAGGAAGGGCATTGGAACGGTCCGGAGACCTCCTGCTGTGCTGGGCTAACCTTTTACAGCTGCAGGTGAAGGGTGCCCCAGGGACACCTGAGGCTGACATCCGGCAGTGTGTGCTACTCTGTGGTCTGGCAGCAGTTATTACCATCATAGAAGAGTGCTGATGCTTCAACAACCAGCACGGGCCATGTGTAAAGTCTGTGCTGGGTACCACCTCAGGGAGGAGCGCTCCTAGCAAGAGTGACAACATCTCACCCCTTTAAGGATAAAGCAAAAGGTGGAAGCCTCCTCTGCTCAGTCCTCACTGTCTTCTCCTTTCTGCCCTTGTGGGTGTAGGGTTTGGACGATGTTCTTGGCTTGGTCAGTTCATGAATGGGTGCCGATGTGGAGCTGCTCTGAGGGTTGGGTGATTCACTGATGGCTACAGGTTCAGGGAACACTCAGTAAAGGTAGCCGGTGCTGGTGAGGATAGATGATTTCAGCACTCGGCCTTGGAAAAGAGACCAGAGTGACCAAAAAGAAGTACAGATGTTTGAGCACTTGGGCTGATTCAGTCATACCTGCTGCTTTATTTTGCTTGGAAAAGGAGCCCAGAAAAGTTGTGGCCAGGTTGGAATCTGGATGTTGATTTTGATCTAGTTTACTCCAAATATAGGAACATCATCAGAGAAAAGGAGAACATTTCTTCATTATGACTGAGTCATATAACACATCTTTTGGATTTACAAATTTATGTTGTCTTCACAGTGCAGCAAATTGGATATTATTTTACACTTGGTTGATTAGGACATGGATTCTCAGATAAGCCTGTGATCATCCAATTAGAAGAACTTCCATTCATTCTAAGATGCTTTGTGCTACATATTGTCTGTTTTTAGAAATAATACTCAATGTCTCTTCTCCCTTGGTTTGAAGGTTCATAATGTGATAAAACAAAAAATAGCAGTAGCTCACAATTTAATAATTCTTAAAATTCTCCTGGAAGCGTATTGAGTATAAATTACTTATAATCTACTCTTTGAGGTAGAGTGAAGAGAACTTGATTATATCTTTACCTTTCATTTAAGATTGATTTATTATTTATTTGAAAGTCAGAGTTACACAGAGAGAGAAGGAGAGGCAGAGACAGAGAGGTTTTCCATCCGCTGGTTCACTCCCCAATTAGCTGTAATGGCCGGAGCTGTGCCAATCCGAAGCCAGGAGCCAGGAGCTTCTTCCAGGTCTCCCACACCGGTGCAGAGGCCCAAGGACTTGGGCCATCTTCTACTGCTTTCCCAGGCCATAGTAGAGATCTGGATCAGAAGTGGAGCTGCTGGGACTCGAACTAGCATCCATATGGGATGCTGGCACTGTAGGTGGCAGCTTTGCCCGCTACGCCACAGCAGCGGCTCCTATATCTTTGCCTTTCAAGAGAAGCCTAGGAATCATTTATATATATAAAAAAAAGATATGAACAGTCAGGTTTGGAGGGCATGGTAGATACATTCAAAATAATTTGTTGTTTACTCTCCATCATCTGAAGAAATATTAACCAAAGTTCTTGGTGATTATTTTCCTACACTAAATGCTCTTGCAGCCACATTTGGCAATGACTTAGGTAGTTCAAACAGCACCATCTAACTTTGTATAGCATAAGCTGGTGACTGTGAATGAAGATGCACTTGATAGTTTCTCTCTTAGGAGTGGAATTTTCTTGTAAGGGCAAAAAAAGGAGCAGTAAACAAAGAACCTGGTCTCTGTCTTTCCGCTCACTCCTCTCAGAGGCTGCATTTGCAACAGCCCTGAAGTGGCCAGAGACCCCCTGTGGGGATGGAACCAACTCATTCTGTTTAGGAACCAGTCTGAGAAATGGCTACATCTGAGCCCACAGTGGTCCTCAGTCCAACATCCTTGCCCAATATTAAGTCTTATTTCTGCATGGATTGTTTGCAGAACTCCGTGCTGCATACATAAGAATATGTGGTACCTTCCAGCTCTGCTGCTAAATTGTCCTATGTGCTTAGTATCAACTGGAATCAGAAAATAAGACAAGACACCTTAAAGAGGTAGTTCTCAGGAATCATGAAAAATCACATCCACGTTTATTTTACTGCCCTAGGGCTTCTGGCTATCAACTCCATCCTTCATTTTCTTTTCCTGACCACTGGATGAGGAAATGCCTTTTTATTTGGTAAAGTCTATAATATCAAAAACTTGTCATACAGCACAGATATGCATCTGACAGCAAATCAAAGATGATTATGAAAGCACCTGCTCATCTTATCTAACTGTGCGGGGAGGAGTAGGAGCACTCGTTCTCTGACCTCATCAACATTCACCACTCAGCAGGTTACCCCAACCCTAAGGACACACATAGAAGACAACCCAGTGCTGCTAACAGGAAAAGTACAGGTCTCGTGCTTGTTCTGGTTTTTCATACAGCTCCACAGTGGTTTTTTATTTGTTTGTTTGTTTGTTTTTGACAGGCAGAGTGGACAGTGAGAGAGAGAGAGACAGAGAGAAAGGTGTTCTTTTGCCATTGGTTCACCCTCCAATGGCCACCACGGCCGGCACGCTGTGGCCGGCACACCACGCTGATCTGATGGCAGGAGCCAGATGCTTATCCTGGTCTCCCATGCAGGTGCAGGGCCCAGGTACTTGGGCCATCCTCCACTGTACTCCCTGGCCACAGCAGAGAGCTGGCCTGGAAGATGGGCAACCGGGACAGAATCCGGCACCCCGACTGGGACTAGAACCTGGGGTGCCGGCGCCGCAGGTGGAGGATTAGCCTATTGAGCTGCGGCGCCAGCCTCCACAGTGGTTTTGATTACTTCAGAGCACCAACCAGGACTAGCCAAACATTTAGGAAAAGAAAAATAAGTAAATGACACTCTGTGAAAAAGTCATAAGACATTTTTGAGGGATGTGGTCCCCCAAAATCTAAGAGACTCTGAAGGGTGAGAGCACAGGAGTGTGTGTGAAATGAATGCAGTGAAAACAGAGGAGAGGACAACCTGGTCTCCGACAAAAGAAAAGCTAAATAGTGGTCCATCAGAAGTAGCCCGAGTTCTGGGTTCCCAAAGAGATCAAAAATAAAACTTGGAACTTGAGGATGTGATACTATTGGCAAAAATGGACTTGGAAGGGTGGTTGAGGATCTTGAGATATGGAGATTATCTTGTGTTACTTGGTGGGCTCTAAGTGCGACAAAGTGAATCCTTATAAGAATGAGGCAGATACAAAAAAGAGAATGAGCCCAGAGGAGGAGATTGGAGTGACAGGGCCATAAGTCCAGCAAGGCCAGCAGCCATCAGAAGCTGTAGGAGGCAAGGAAAGGCGTCTTCTCCAGGGCCTCCAGAGACTGTTGCCAACATCATGATTTCCACATAGAAATATTGATTTCAAATAGTTGTTTTAAGTCATCAAGTTTGCAGTAATTTGCTATATCACCTTCAGAAAACTGCTGCACCATCTGTGAATCAGTCGAAATCAGACTCACTGCATTTATTTCAGGTTGATGACACTCCAAAAGAAGAGTTACAAGATACTACTCAAGAATTTTCAGTGTGGCTTTTTATTCCGGGATCTCTCTGTTCCCACTCATTCTTCTTTAAAAACAAACAAAAAGCAAAGCAAAGTAGTAACTTCATTTTGCAGGTGTGGCTGCTGACCTGGAAGAGGGCATCACAGCAGATGAGAGAGGACAAGAGCCGTGGGTCCTAAGTCTGCAGGGAGGTCAGGTCAGACCAGGCCAGACAGATGCCTCCACTTTGAGTAGACACAAAATAGTTTCTCCAACATGTTGCACTGAGGATGGAGAAGTCTAGTGTTGATTTCCAATCATTTCCTATGTCCTTGTAAACAAATGAATTTATTTCTCCGAGTATTGGTATCCTTACCTATATAATGACTAAATTTAACATAGTCAGCAGTTACTTGAACTCTTCACATTTTACGAGTTAACCCAGTGCTTGAAATGAAGTCTGCAGCAAGGTCAGTTTTATGGACACTTAGCATTTGTGGTCACATACATGGGTATAACACATTTGCTACCACCATCAGAAATACCTGAAATTTCTCCTGTAGATGTGTGTGTGTGTATGAAATATTCCTGTGCCTACTAAAAAACTTCTGGATGAAATGATACCATATATTAGAGTAAATTACTTTATCAATCTTTATTATAGTTCTTCTCATTCTGTTTATGTCTTAGATATATATTATGTTACAACTATTAGTTTATATGTCCATCTAACCTATTAGCAATACTCTTCTTGATAGAAAGGGTTAGATCTTACTCATCACCGAATCCTCATGACCACATGTACAAAGTATCTGCTCAGTACGTACTCCTGCTTGTTGGGTAGAGGCATGGTGGGTGGTTGGCATGGCAGACCATGACAGGATATGAGAAGAGACATATACAGCAGGAATGACAGAGACTCCAGGAAGTGGAAGAAAAAAACACCAAAAGAAAATTTGTGTCTCCTACTTATAGTGGACTGTATGGCTCACAAACCATCCATCCCAGACTTTTTCTCACAGCTTGAACTTTTATCACATTTTTTGGGGGGAAGACCGGATGTTCTTTATCAGAGGTCTGGTTTCTTTTTAAAACATTCTATATCTTTCTAAAGCACCATTAGGCTGTTAATCGAAATAAAAGAGACTTCATTTGTAACTGGGACTTGATCAAGTGGTAATTAAAACAAAATTCTGTATTGCATTCAAATGCTTCTCTTCATATTAGCATGCCTAGTGATTGTTTTTAAATCACTCTGTTCAACTTAATTTCAGTTGAAACTCAGGTATTTTTCCATTGAAAATGACAGTGAAGAAAATTCCCAGGCAATGAGATACTAAGTAAAGAAATGAGTATTTGACTGGACTATTGTTCATAGTCTTTCTTACTATTTTTTAAAAAAATTGATCAGGGGTCGGCACTGTGGTATAGTGGGCTAAGCCTCTGCCTGTGGCACTGGAATCCCATAGGGGTGCCAGTTTGTGTCCTGGGTGCTCCTCTTCCCATTCTTCTCTCTGCTATAGCCCAAGAAAGCAGTAGATGGCCGAAGTGCTTGGGCCCCTACACCTGCATGCGAAACCTAGAAGCTCCTGGCTCCGGGCTTTAGATCGGCCCGGCTCCAGCTGTTGCAGCCATTTGAGGAGTGAACCACCTGATGGAAGACCTTTCCTCTGTCTCTCCCTTTCTCTGTCTATAAATCTACCTTTCAAATAAATAAAATCTTAAAAAAATTTTATCCAACTTGTGAGAAGTAAAATATGGAGAGTTATGCTGTACTCTACCTGGAAAAATTCATCTGTAACCATATGAAAAGGGCAGGGTTGAACTTGATTTGCAACAGGTTACTCTTTAACACTTGTGGTTTTAAAATAAAACCAGAGAGCCTCAATTCATAGCATCTTTAGAAGGTACTGCTACTAAATTAACATAGTCCACTCTGAGAGGAGATTCTATGTTTAAAATTTCTTCCAACCTACATGCAGCTCTGTTTGTTATCTTGCACAAGGATAAGAATGATTATAAAAATCTCTTCCATTACTTGGAACCAGGAGATATAGGATGTTTTTAATTGTTTTAGGCTGATCTGGGGGCTGCTATGAAGAGATATGGGACCTTTTCCTACATATTTCTCAGGCCAGTCATTCAAATTGCAACCATAGTTGACGGTACAAGGATCTTACCATACTCTGTACCATGTTATTAATCAATGTATACGCAAATAAATGAGCTACAAATATTCGTCTCTGTTACATAATTAATCTGAACACAGTTTAACAGATATCTTTCTTTCCAAACCAATTTTACATCTCTGTTAAATCCATCCTGGGAAAGTTGGGTCCTTAGTAACTGATTTGTGCATACAAACAAGATCGAGTCTGGACCACCCCTGCCTCTCAATCACTGCTCACTTTCTCCTTGTTATTGGGTTCCTTTCATCACCATCCAGAATTTCCTGTGCACCTCTAGCCCCTGTTAGATCATGCTCCTCTGATCTTCAATTGCTTTCTAAATCTCTCTCATCGTCTGCTTCTTAGGAAATGACTTCTTCCTCTGGCTCCACCAATCACACACCATGGTGTGTCTCCTGTGTTTCAGGCTCTGGCTCATTACGAAATTGTTATGCCCCATAATATCTGCATCCTATCATGAAACATCAGCAGTAAAAAAGGACAACTTTCCAAGCCTGGGCATGCTCTGAACATATAATTAAAGCTGCATTCAGAGTTAGATGTGGAGTGGCGTACAGTTCTAAGTTCTCTCATCCAACTCACCAGCTTTGGATGGAGTCTCAAAAGAATTGGGAGATCCTGGACAAAGTTTCCCAGGCAATTCAGAAATTATATAAGAGTTATCTTCATCAGTCACAGTTAAAGGAAAGTTTATGACATAGTCATTCACAATCACCCCCTCAATTCCCACCAAACAAATCAAAGCAAAACAATAAGCAAGCAATCCTTGGGAATAGTCTCCCCCAAACAGTAAGCAATGTTCCCTCTCCCACATCTTAGCTCCATGGAAATTATCACTGTGGTGCTCACAAGGGCACACTTTCCCTGGAGGAGACCCAGGAGTGATGCAAGAATACAGTGGCTTGGCTCTGGGAATTCAGAATTCTCCAGCATTCCTTATTTGCTTTCCAATATTTGTTTCCTTGGGTATCTGGGCTGTCCTTTGCCTCTTAGTTGGAATGCAGAGACAGTCGATGGCTGTATCCGTGAGTTTTGTCCCAGGGAATGAGCCAGGACTCCCTGGGCCCAGAGGCACTCCTCATTTTATACCAACTGGGCTTGATCCTGTAGTAGGGCACACCTAGAGAAAATGTCACTTGTTCAGTAGAAGAAGATAAAGTGGAATAAAGATGAGGAGAAGCATGGCTGAGAATGGGGAGAGATGATGTTGCAGAGAAACAGGGTGGGGGGAGGCAGGCAGGAGGGATCTCTGACATCTGGGGAAATGGAATCCACACTGCATCCGAAGAGGAGGGACTCACCCTCCCCCGGTGGGGGGAACCGGAAGCACAGCAAATTGCTTGGTCTCCTTTCAACTACATTGGTTCCTTGTGTGTTTGAAGTGCTTACCTGCCCTGTTCCCGAGTTTCACAAACGCAGATTCATGGGGCAACTCCTGTGTGGTAGCTATCAAAGCTATCTCCCTTTATACAAACCAACAGTCTGAGTCATAAGACTAGTTGAAAAAATCAGAGCAGATGGAACTAAATGAGAGAGTGGGACTTGAGTGAATTTAATATCGAGGCCAAATCTAATTCATGCAGCAAAGAGAACAGTAATTTATTCTATGTTATATATATGCAGATTTTGATTGTGGTGATGCCAGGAATGCATGGCAAAGATAAATAGCCCAGGACTTGTAATCATAAATCTTAGGTTCTCATTCTGGGTTTGCTGCTAACTGGCTTTGTGACCACAGGCAAGTCACATAACCTCTCTGTGTCCTTCCTACCTTTTCTTCCCATCTGTAAAACATGGACCATAGTGCTTGTCCCTCTCCAATTTGCACCATCAGGTTACATAGAGCTCATGGCATTTGATACATAAATTATGGCAAGTATTATAGTGAGTGCTGCTATTCCAACTCTCTGCTCCTTTATAAACCAAGGTGAAGCACAGAATACATGTGGAAGTAACCAGTTGCTATGAAAATCCTTCTAAAATGCTATCTTATATTGGAAGAAGCAGCTGCATTTAAAAGACACAAATAGCTCTTCCTCGCAGACATGGCTTTCGTCTGGACTAAAACAAACCCAGGGCTCTAACTCTGCCTATTGTGGCCTGTGGGATGCTTAGCCAGGGGCATTGGGAAGGCCAAGCAGGAAATGGGGAGGATGATTTTGGCCTTAGCTGTCTGCAGAGTCAGTTCCTCCTTTGGAGTCAGTGGTGGGCCAGCATGTGATAAATCTTCTATCCTCTGAGATGGGCACTTGGGACCTTGATACTGGAAAGGACTAGCAGCCGAGTCACCCTTCTTTTATGGTCACACATCCACTTTCACTAAAGAGGTAGAAACTGACACACCCACTCCCTTTTATATGTTTTCCAAACTTGCCAAAGGCAATGTCTGGATGGTCTCATTTTCTAAAGGTCTAAACAAAAAGCCAGGCCAAAAGATTGGCCAATAAAAGCTTACAAAAGACAGGCTTAGTGTAACACTGCTTTCTTTTCACACTAAAAAAACCTTACAAGTGTGGGTACCTAACCACTAGGTGCTCCGGATTCTGAACATCCAAACTACACGCACTCTATTTGCTACTTAGCCACGGGTGAGAATGATTTGTTAAATTATTGGTTTTAAGTCTGTGCGTAATGTGTGTGTGTGTGTGTACTTCAAAAAGTTCGTGTAAAATATAATTTAAAATAAGTTTATTTTGATGCAAAACTTTTTGAAATCCATATATAGGTTTCTCATCATATGCATTTTAATTAGCTCTTCCAAGACCCCTTATATGCATGGATTTCAATTTTTTCAGCCAAAATAAACATCTTTTAATTCAATTTTCCACAGACCCTTTGAAGCTCATGTGTGTGTGTGTGTGTGTGTGTGTGTGTGTGTGAGCCTGTGAAGTAGACGGTAATGATTGGATCTGGGAATCTGAACACAGCTCTGACAATCAAGCAGGCAAAGCCAGCGAGTCCCCGCCCCCGCCCCATGCTCCACCCTGCAGTCATAGCTGATTCACAGCCCTAGCACTTCTTTGGGTCTGACAGGCTTGCCGAGATTCAGAAGTGGAAGAAGGAGTGCCGCGTTTCCGACGGCGACTGTGAACTTTCTTCTCACTCGGAGGTGGTTCCTGACACTCATTTGCAACATGCAGGTTCGCTCGCCTTTCGCACACGGCACTCCGCCTGCATTTGCTCACCTGCGAGTGCAGTTCGTCGTGGGGACTCTTGGAAAGTGAGCAAGGAAAATCACAAGCAGGAAAACGCTGTCATCCGAAAAAGTTAAGCAATCCGCAGGGTGTGAATGGGCTTGCTTTGGAGCTCCAGGGTCTGAACCAAGTTTATAAAACTTTCACCCAACAAATACCTGTCAGCTCTGGGCTGACATCGTGAGTGCTTTCTATGATTATCTAATTCAGTTCTCATGAGAACCTAATGATGTGGATACTCATACCATTCCCGTTTTTCAGATGAGTGAGTTGAAGCTCACAGAGATTGATTTTTGTCTGAAGTTAGAAACGTCTAGGATTTAAATCTAGGATTTAAACCCAGGTATTCCTGCTCCCAAATCCATGCTTCCCAGCACTCTGCTTTGCTGCTTCTAGACACAGTTGGTATTGATGGGATGTAAAGCAAGATTCAGTAAAGGGCTTAAGTATTAAAAATCTGAAAGCTTTCCCCTTTGATCTTTAGCTTCCTATGAGGAACCCATGTAAAAATATCTTTAAAGCCTTCTAGTTAGGAGTACAGCATTTTACATATTCTTATCTATAAAACAATTGAAACTTTATTTTCCATTAGTGAGGATACTAGGAAGACTTCACCCTCCACATGCAATTGTCGGGGCCCTTCTCTGTGCATTGCCGGGTGGAGGCAGCACACTGCTCCCCCCACCCCCGTGTGTCCAGGGTTAGCCTGTGCTGGGATATGAGGGCCTCCTGGTTGAGATGCATGAAAGCCACACTGTATCCCTCCAGCTGGTAACTGGGGCGTGACTCCCGTGCTCAGGGACGAGACCTCCTTCTGCCTTCTGTGGACCTTGAGCTACACCCCTTGGGCTCCCTGAAAAGAGTCCATTCTCTGTTTCCCTGGGTCTTTTTTATTTCAATCCTGCTTTTTTGTGCCCTTTCCTTCTTTAGCTTTCATGAGTTCCATCTTCTGGTTTCAACCATACTTTTATTCTCCTTGAGTCATCTGTTTCTTAGACATCTTAACTGTATTTATTTAGCAGCTACTAAGTGCAGGCTCTCCATTAACAATTTCGTGTTAACTGTTGTGAAATCTGGCAACACAATGGTTTGATTCAAATGTTTGATTAACTATGGTAAGAGGTTGCATTAGTTTCCTGTGGCTGCTGTAACCAATTACAACCAACCTGGTGGCTTAAAACAACATATATTTATTCTCTTACAGAAAACTGAAAGCAGGTTCATTTGGCTAAAGTTAAGATGCGCAAAATGATTCCTCCTGGAAACTCTGAAGGAGAAAATCCCTTTTCTTGGCTGCTCCAGCTTCCAGGGACCATCTACAACACCTGGCTCATGACTCCTTCCTTGTAGGACTCCAACCTTATGCTTTCATAATCACATTTTCTGCTGCTTCTTCTTTTGTTGAATTGTCCTCTGCCTCCCTCTTGCAAAGACACTTGTGACTTGATTTACAACCCAGAAAGACAGGGCTATCTCTCCACATGAATATCTTTGCTAATTGCATCTGCAAAGTCTCATTTGCTTTAGAAAGTAACTCTACTGCAGTGGCTAACTGTGATGTCCATTGGATTGGATCATGGGTTGCTGTAAGTGAATGCCATGGACTCAGTATTTTATAAAGAAATAAAAAGAGTCTTTCTTACAGTTCTGGGGGCTGGAAATTCCGAAGTCAAGGAGCTCTGTCTGATGGGAGCTTCTTGCTGCTGGGCATTCTTTCCAGAGTCCAAGGCAGGGCAGGGCACTGCATGATGGGACCATGCTAACTTGGGTCTCTCTTCATCTTTTTGTGGAGTCAGCAATGCAATTGCTAAGGCCCCACCTTCATTGGGCCCTAATGACCTCTCAGAGGCCCTACTTCCAAATACTATTTTAATTTTATTTTATTTATTTATTTTTGACAGGCAGAGTGGACAGTGAGAGAGAGAGACAGAGAGAAAGGTCTTCCTTTGCCGTTGGTTCACACTCCAATGGCCGCCGCGGCCGGCGCGGCGCACCGCACTGATCTGATGGCAGGAGCCAGATGCTTATCCTGGTCTCCCATGAGGTACAGGGCCCAAGCACTTGGGCCATCCTCCACTGCACTCCCTGGCCACAGCAGAGAGCTGGCCTGGAAGAGGGGCAATCGGGACAGAATCTGGCGCCCCGACCGGGACTAGAACCCGGTGTGCCAGCGCCGCAAGGCGGAGGATTAGCCTGTTGAGCCGCGGCGCCGGCCCAAATACTATTAACATATGATTTTGATTCGGGGCATCAATTGATAACATGAATTTGGGGCAAGGAGAAACAAACACCCCGATAGGGGAGTGGCCATAAATGGCACCAGTGTTAGGGCTTCTCTAAAGCACTGGACTTGAGCATCCAGATGCTACTGAAATTTCCATTGGAATACTCAGTATCCTTGACTGTTCACATGACCAAAGCATAACTGTTGAGTTTTCTCATAAAATCTACACCTCCCCAAGCCTTCCTTTTCATATCTAATGGCATCAGCTCTACTCAACTTTCAGGTTAAAGTGCGGATCATCATTGCTTTCTCCCTCTCCTCTCCACCTCACTCATCAGTCACACCCATTGTACTGTTTTTTAAAAATCCCAAATCTTATCACATTATTTCCAAACATCCATCATTTCTCACCTTCAATCAGTATCAAATCTGTGGGAATTTTAAAAAAGGGTGTACTATTTTTCTTCATCATTATAATGTAAGGCCCTGGGGCAAGTGTTTAACCTGGCAATTAAGATAGCTTTATCCCAAATTGGAGTGCTAAGGTTTTATAGCCAGGACTGGCTACTGAACTCAGCTTGTTGCTAATGCAAACTCTGGGAGGCTCTGATGATGGCTCAGTTGGTTGGGTCCCTTTCACCCATTTAGGAGACCTGGATTGAGTTCCAAGCTCTCAATTTTGATCTGACCTAGACCTGGCCATTGAAGGCATTTAGGGAGTGAATTAGCAGATGGCAGTTCTCTCTAGCTCTGTGTATCAATCTGTTTCTCTCTGTCTCTCAAATAAATAAATAAATAAATAATTTTTTTAAAGAATGTAAGCTTTTTGAAAGCTTGAAACAGTTCTTAGGCACAAGACATCCTCAATAAATATATTTTGACAAGCTAACTAAATTATAAGGGAATTCTGCCCAAAGAACATTTTCTTTGAAAAGAAAAATATAAATGAAGGACAATGGCCAAAAAATGCTATAAATTCTACAAGTTGCCCATGGGGAGATTTTGAAGAGCTCACTGGTTGCTTTCTACTTTTTAAATTAAATGGTGATATAGTAATTCACTTTTACTATATATGTGCTATGACTTTTGTATTTATAATGCTTTAACAAATATGATGATGTATTACAGGAGTACATAAACAGGATATGTGAAGTCTGCAGCATGGTTTTTTTCTTGTCTTTTCTTTTTTGTTTGAAAGATTTATTTATTTATCTGAAAGGCAGAGTTACAGAGAGAGAAGGAGAGAGAGAGAGAGACAGAGAAATATTCCATCTGCTGGTTCACTCCCCAAACAGCTCACAGCATCCATGACTGAGCGATGCTGAAGCCAGGAGCCAGGAGCTTCTTCCAGGTATCCACATGGGTGCAGGGGCCCAAGCACCTGGGCCATCCTCCACTGCTTTTCCCAGGTGCATTAGTAGGGAGCCAGACTGGAAGTGGAGCAGCCAGGATTCGCCTGTATGGGATGCTGGCGCTTCAGGCTGGGACTTTACTCCACTGAACTACAGTGCTGGCAGCAGTATTTTTATTTTTTTACAGCCCGTTAGGTAAGAATAGTTTTTACATTTACAAAATGTTGTTTAAAAAAGGAAGGGAGACAGTGTACAGCGCACATGCCCAAGATATTTGCCGGATGTTCCTTTACAGAGAATGTTTGTCATCTACATTAGAACAATTTTTAGTTTTACAAAAAAATCTATAGGAAGGTACAGAGATTTCTCCTATACTCCCCTGTCCTCACCTGAACACAGCCTCCCCCATTACATTCTCTCCCAAAAGTAGATGCCTTGTTTTCTTGAATCATCGCAGAAGTCCCAGTATTTTATGATGGAGATTTGACAGAGCAGGTGATGAATAAGCAGGAGGCTGGAAGCTCTGCAGCCCTGATAAAGACAATTCATATAAAACCCATAAATAATACAAGTGCTTCTAATTGACAGAACCAGGGTCAATTAAATTTAATGCCAAAGGATATTAAGGAGACACATAATTGTTGAATATTAAAATTTGAAAGAAGAAACATCTGTGATTCAGTGTTCATTTAATATAAAATTTATGGCATACATTTTAGAAAGAGTAATTTTCCATTTCCTGAGGGGTTTACATATTTTAACTTACTCTTTAGCTTTTAGGTATAATTTTATATCTTAAGCTTAGGTTACTATTCCATTTCTCTATATTGAAGACCAATTAAAATATTAAGCATTAAAATATTAAATTGAATATATGAGAGAAAACTATTGGGTAAAATATTAATGGAAAGAATATTAAAATGTTTGGGGCTGTATTAAATATTTACCAGCTATAGCCTTCAACAAATTAACGGTATCACCAAACTTTTTATTACTGTTCCTATTAAAGGTGGACACTAAAATAACCATTGCATTGAGTATGAATAAATTAACCTTTCAAATGTCTATTATTCCATTTAATGAGTTTTAGCTTACCATTTTTAATGTTTACATTCAATCTTAACAGCTAGTTCAATGTGCATAGCAAGGTGGCCTATGAACTTGAAAAAGTTGAGGACTAGATTATATTTTTATGTGTTTTTTTTCTGTTATTCTAAGAAAATGACATCTTTATTTTTTCAAGACCAGTTCGAAAAGTTCATATACTATCTATTTGTATTGAAGGCACATCTTGCTACAGCCCTTCTACGTGTCCCTTTTTTTTTTTTTTAAGATTTTGCTTATTCATTTGAAAGGTAGAGTTATAGACAGAGAGAAGGAGAGACAGAGAGAAAAGTCTTCCCTCCACTAGTTCACTCCTGAAATGGCTGCAATGGCCGGAGCTGGGCCGATCTGAAGTCAGGAGCCAGGAGCTTCCTCTGGGTCTCCCACGAAGGTACAGGGACCCAAGTACTTGGGCCATCTCCTACTGCTTTCCCAGGCCATAAGCAGAGAGCTGGATCAGAAGAGGAGCAGCTGGGACATGAACTGGCATCCATATGGGATGCTAGCACTGCAGGCAGAGGCTTAGCCTATTAAACCACAGTGCCAGACCCAATTCTAAATGTTGTAACAGAAGGGTTACTCACCAAAACTCCCCTGTACCACCAGAAATTGTACAAGGGTATTTCAATGTTTGTGGAAAGTGGAGTTAAAGGATGTTAATTTTAGGGTGAAAAATGTTGAAATCCATGCAGTTTTTTCCATGTTATGCCCATATGGGTGGGCTCCAACAATTTGTTGTGTAGCCTGGATTCCCTAACAGCAGGTGAGCACGTCCTCTACTCCAGCCCAGGTGGACTGAGCCTTCCCTCTAGGGCAGAATGACTCACTGATAGAAAAGTAATTGGAGCCCTTGGGAGCCTGCCCACTGACTGGTGTACCTGACTTCCGCTCCTTGTTCCCTCTTGTCTTGGTCATCTGCCTTCTTTAATTTGATGAGTTACCCCATATCCTATCCTGCTGATTGATTTTATTTTTGGCCTGTCCCAACACACATACACCTGGTTGGTTTCTTTGTTTATTTTAAGCTAACCAGTTACTTTCTTTTATTTTTGATACTGCATCTGGACAGATTCACTTAAGTTCACATGAACATGAAATAAAGCCTGAAGGGAAGTGCAACACTGTCAATTACATTTAGAAGATAAAAGTAAGGATAGGGGCTGGCGCTGTGACATAGTGGGCTAAAGCCTCCACCTGCAGGGCTGGCATCCCATATGGGTGCCAGTCCTAGTTCTGGCTGTTCCACTTCCGATCCAGCTCCACTGCTGGGAAGGCAACAGAGATGGCCCAAGTGTGTGGGCTCCTGCACTCACACGGGAGACCTAGGAGAAGCTTCTGGCTCCTGGCTTCAGATCAGCCCATGTCTGGATGTTGTAGCCATTTAGGGAGTGAATCAGTGGATGGAAGACCTTTCTCTCTGTCTGTAACTCTACCTCGCAAATAAATAAAAATTTAAAAAAAAAAAGTAGGGATAATTTTTGGCGCATTGCTGAGATGTCACTTGAGACCCATAAGGAAATTCCTGGATTTGAGTCCCAGCTTCCTTCTAACATGCAGGAGGCAGCAGGCCACGGCCTAAGTATGTGGGTCCCTGCCACCCATGTCAGATACTCAGATTGAATTCTGGGCTCCTGGCTTCAACCCAGCCAGGAGCTGTTGTGGGCATTTGAGGAGTAAGCCAATAGATGAAAGATCTTGCTCTCTTTCTCTCACTCTGTCTCTCTCTGCACTTTTCAAATATTTTTTAAATAGTAATAATAGATAAAAATAATTTCACTACATTACAGTAGAGTGAATATAGATATAGATCTCCAGGTTTGCTTCATCTGAGCACCAATACTTTTTATTTTTTTTTTTTAACCAGGCAGAGTGGACAGTGAGAGAGAGAGACAGAGAGAAAGGTCTTCCTTTGCCGTTGGTTCACCCTCCAATGGCCGCACTGCGCTGATCCGAAGGCAGGAGCCAGGTGCTTCTCCTGGTGTCCCATGGGGTGCAGGGCCCAAGCACTTGGGCCATCCTCCACTGCACTCCCTGGCCACAGCAGAGAGCTGGCCTGGAAGAGGGGCAACTGGGACAGAATCTGGCGCCCCGACCGGGACTAGAACCTGGTGTACCGGCGCCGCAAGGCAGAGGATTAGCCTGTTAAGCTGCAGCGCCGGCCGCCAATACTTTTATACCTGAAGTATTCTGTGTTTAGCAAGAGATGTTAAACAGTGTGACCTCCTTGGCTGGAGAAAAGTCCTCTCTAACCCACTGGTATTTGAACTGTGTGAATTTTGTTAGCTAATGATGTTTCCAGGTAACACCACAGAATTAAGAGTAAGCATCAAGTCAACACACCCACTTTTTGTAACAAGTAAAAACCTGGAAGCCATGTGGTCAGACAACACCTCCTTCCCGTAAGAGCAAGTATATGCAAATTAGAATTTTTCTCTAATTGTCCACAGAGCTTTTTATTTTAATCAATCAATTAGGGGTCGTGGAGGAGGCTAAAAGGTTTAGAAAAGGATCATCTTCAAGAAACAATAATGGGGCCAGCACTGTGGCACAGTGGGTAAGGCCACTGCCTGCAGTGCTGGCATCCCATAGGGGTGCCGGTTCAAGTCCTGGCTGTTACTCTTCTGATCCAGCTCTCTACACCCACGTGGGATACCCGGAATAGGCTCCAGGCTCCTGTCTTCAGATTGGCCCAGCTCTGACCGTTGTGGCCATTTGTAGAGTGAACCCGTGGATGGAAATTTTCTCTCTCTGCTTCTCTGTAACTCTGCCTTTCAAATAAATAAATAAATCTTAAAAAAAAAAGAAAGAAAAGAGATGAAACAATAATAACACAATGGGCTCCTATACACTTTTTGAACTTATGCACAATGATGTAGCAAAGACAGTAGTAGAGAAGAGAGGGTACCATCTAGAAGGCACAGACAAGAAAGTTTTCACCATCATACTCTCATTGATGGCAGTGCTCGTGGTAAATACTAGTGTCCCCCAGGTAAATATCAGAGTAAAGGCAATTGTCCCACAGGGACACTAGAAGTGAGGGGAGGCCAGAGGTTGAGCCCGAGCCTGGTGCGAGGGCACGTGCTCTTTCTCTCCTCTTCTCTCTCTTCCTCCACAGCGTCAGGGAACACCTGTGGAATGTTGGGGGTCTGCACTGAAGACTCTCCCTTTCCTGCGTCTCCCATTCTGTCTTAGTTCATGTATACTTTTGCATCTGCACAGTGTCTGTGTAGCACATATGCTTTTACATATAAAATAAGATAAAAGGAACGGTTATTTCCTCAGAGCTTGCAGGAAGACGATGCTCTAGGGATGGACGTGCTCACCCCTTGGTTTTGAAAACCTTAGCAGATCAGGGGTGTGTGTGTTCCCAAGGCTGAATGAAGCCTGCATCCTGTGCTGCAGATCCTCCTACTTACAATGCTTATTACTACTCATATCATCTAAATCAGCCCTTGCCACAACCCACATGGAAAGCATTATCTCTATTGCCTTGGTGAAAACACTGAAGACTCAAAGAGGAAAAATTAACCTGCTTGAGATCAGTCTTTATTTGTGAATGGACAGGCTTGAAATTTGAGCCAAGGTATCTCTGCTTTTAACCAATGTACTATTTAATTTCTATAGCAGATTTTATACTCTGTTCATCAGCCCATGAAAGAATATCTACAAGGCACAAGAAAAAAAAATGGATCCAATTTGTCACACAAAATAGCTTCTTAAAATCATTTCAGAGTCTTGGATAGGTTGTATTTGAAGGAAATGGAATGACTGGAATACGTTTTCCACCGAATTCCAGCCTCTCTTCCTTGCCCTGCTCCGTGGCCTAGAACTCTCCAAGTTCAATGTACAGTACTTAGGCTACTAGAAAGACAAGATTGGACATTTCCTTTAACAGTGAAAATTGAAAAACATAAACAAACAAAAAGCTTTAAGCATTAATAAGTAAAAGCAAGGGCAGACATTTAGCACACCATATAAGATGCCATTTGGGGTATCCACTTCATGGGTTCAAGTCATGGCTCAGGACCTAATTCCAGCTACTGATCCTTCTGTCTGTGTCTCCTTCTGTCCCCTTCTGTCTCTCTGGCTTTCAAATAATAATAAATAAATAAAATTTGGAAAGGGGTGGATAAAAGGACGTAATTTGATCTAATGTTATCATAAGCTCTGATGTGAAAAATGAGCATTAAAAATAGAAATTTCCAGAGATCTCCAGCTTGCACAATTGTCCTTAGTGGAGAAAGTAAAAAGTGGTTATATGGTACTGGTGTTATAACACAAGACTGTAAATTCATGCCACATAAAAATTGAATTTCCACTAAAAATTAGATTGAATGAAAAACCAAGCAAAATCTCTAAGTAGCAGTGGTTACACGAGTGAAGTCCCTGGACCACCAGCATAAGCAACACCTGGGAATCTACTAGAAATTCAACTTCTTACTGGGTCAAAAACTCTGGGAGTAAAGTCCAGAACTCTGTGTTTGAACAAGCCCAGCAATGTGATTTTGAAGCATTCTCAGTTTGAGAATGAGTATACAAACTGGATTCTACATCCTGGATTTAAGGCACAGAGCTCCCAGCTATCAGATGTGAGACCCAATGGAGCTTTTCATAATAGTAGTGGGAACCCTAAGAATCCCAGGTTTTACTTTACCTGCAATATCTCCTCTGATTTCAAAAAGGAATTTCAACAACTGTCTGGTTAACAACCATAGCAAATATGAACCTTTCTTTATACTTGGGTATGCAAGATATTTATGTATATATATTCTACACATCCCTCCAAGTTGGCAGGGAGTTTAATCATAGCCAATTGGAGAGCCTCCTCTCCTACTGTTTCAAGAGGATGTCTTCCTTGCTTGGAGAGAATGGACACAGTCTGCAGAGCCTGGAGGTGTCAGAAAGTCACTTCTGGTTTCTATTTCATGCTGGTTACCACTGAGCTGGGCTCATTTAGGCCTGTCAGTTTTACTGTTTTGTGTTGGGCTTGATCACAGCACCACAGCACTACTGCTAAGAGTGGGACCCTTGGTTTCCAGTCTGGCCCCTCTAGGAGATCCAGGTAGTCATGACTGTTGAGATCCCTACAAAATCCCTAGGATATTTCAGAATCAAGCTCTGTACTTGCCTCACTCTGAGGGGACTCCTTTCTCTATGTAGGTACCCAGGCAAACACTGGCACAACCTTTAACAGGAATTGCATCTCTTAGTCCAAGCTTTCAAAGAAAATTGGAATAGGATTTTTTTTTTACACAGTCCTTGCTTCATGCTTTCTAAAGTCTTCAAATTTTATTGGTTCAATGAAAGGAAGGATAAATGATTGCCACTTCTCAAGCCAGTTGTTTATACGTGCTCCTCAATCCCACACTTGCCTACTGAGTTTATAGCTTTGCAGTCTCTCACTGTGCTGCCTGTCCAGCTGTAGGAATAGACTGCGAGTCCTATCTAGTATGTCTGAAACTTTATTACTGGTAGCTGGTCTTTATAATGAAACTAATCATCAGACTTCAGTCTTACTGATTGAACACCTGCTGTGTGGCAGAGTATGCAGGGAGATTTCTATAGGTTCTCTTGTCTATTTTCTGAAAACGGTCCCCATGGGTTACTTCTAGATTAGGTCCTAAAAATAGCTCACCTGAGATCACACAGCTCTTAGGGGGAGGGAAACAGGGGGAAGATCCAGCTCTAGCTCTGGCTCCTTCCCAGCACCTGCAGAGCACTTGGCTCCATTCCTACATTTCTTGCCCCTCTCCCCTGAGACCCACCAAACAGTAGAATTCAAATTTGGGTGAATTACTCAGAGCTCTTCAAAACTAATCAATGCCCATATTGTAGGTCCCTAGAAAGTCATCAGAGTGACTGATTAGTAATATGTTCAGACAAATCTCTTCTTAGCTGTGTGTGCTTTCTGGTCCTGCCCAGTGTAATGAGTTAGAGTCCCATTCTAGAGAAATAAAATATGTTATCTCCTGGGACCACCTTTAGAAGCTCAATGCATTCTTCATCTGAAGTGTGAGGAGTGAGGGCCATCTGTGCATCTTAATTAATTAGCTGGCCCAGTGGCCCAGACCAAAGAGGCTGTGGATTTTGAAACTTTATTACTTAAAAAGGAAAGGGCTTAAAAAGGAAAACCAATGACAACAATACATTCACATTTATAGTAATCTTTATTTAGCATTTGTAAGGACCAGGCTCTGTATTAAGCATTTCAAATATTATCATAGTTAATGCTGCCAAAAACTATATGAAGCTGTTCTGTCTCCCAGTTTCATCCTCTCTGAAGTAGGCATATTATCATCTCCTTGATAGAGATATTGTGAGGACTAAATTAATTAAATCACTCATGTGCTCAGGTGGGGACGTGGTACATGATGGGCACTCAATAAACATTAGCAATTATCATTTCCTTCCCTTCACATGTAAGAAAAACAGCTCTACTTCACCACCTAAGTTGCCCAAGTTGGCCTGGTGTGTGGGAGAGCTGCTGTGGAAACCCCAGCACTCTCCAGCTTCCCTTTTGTTCCTTTCAACTAGGGTACAAGAATTCCATCTCTCTCTCCTCCCACCCATCAAAAATGTATCTGTCCTCTTAGACCCTGTTCTTTTTGCCTTCTTAAAAATTAGGAAGGACTAGTTATGAAGGGAAGGTGTGAAGTTTATCATGCATGGAGCTAAAACGAATGGAGATAATCGTTTTTTGTGAAAGCATTGACACTTTCATTAAGCTCTGACCTGCCCATTGAAAAGTTTTGGTTTGATGGATGTCTCTGGCATGGCTCCAAAAGAAGTCACCCAACTGCCTGCCACAGTAATACAATCAGGTAACCTTTGTCTGTGACAAGCCCTGGCTGGTGAATGTTAAAACACAGACAAAAGGAAATGACTTTTTGATTGACATGACTGTTTTGTAGATTGGTCCTACAGATAAAATCAGTCAAAACAAATCAGTTTATGCACCGACACATACTTAGAAAGATTGTACTTGGAAGTTTCATGGCAGATGTGATCTTTTCTGCTTTTGCTTTTTGAGCCCTGGGTGTCTTCTATCTTATGATAAGGGAGAATGTTAAGCAAGAGGCAGTCAGTGTACCTCTCAGTTTTTAATTACACAAGATCACATTGGGAGTCGGCTGAAAAGCAACTTTCTGGGTCTCAAAAGCAGAACCTCTGATTCTAAACATTTAGGATGGTGTAAAAGATCCTACTCACACATATATACAGATATTTAAACATGTTTTAATACTTTAAATTAGTTCCAAAAGCATCCAAGAGGTTTTAGAGACAAAAACTTGACATATGCTTTTACATGCATAAAATATGACAACATATATGCTCCTTTAAAGTGAATGAATAAGCCGTCTGAGGTCTTAGGTAGAACGTATATACTTAGAAGGAGGCATTGGGCTTTTAATTTTTTATTCGCAGTGCCTAGTGTAAGTTTAGTATTGCTGAATGAATGACGAGTGGATAAATAAGCATGTAAGGGTCTTGCCTTGTTTTGGTGTCATTTATACTCAGACCCTAGTCATTCATAGAGAAATATCATGTTTGCAGAAAGAGTATAAATGCAGATATCATTGAGCAAACTTTGGGAACTTTAAATAGTTCCCAAAATCACAAACTCCAGCTTGCAAACAACCCTTGTGTATAAACCAGTTGGGTGAAAGAAGGATCCATTACTACTTCTCTTGAGAACTCCTCCTTGTTGTCACCACTTTGCCCCCACTCCACTGTCCTCAGACACTAGACACCTTCAGATGGCACAACAGCAATGAAGTCCCCCACCCAGCTCCCTTTACTTAAGTCCAGAGAGTCTCCTGCATCCCTCCCCACTTGTCTCCTAAGCCTTTACTCCATCAGAACTCCTGGCAGTCCCTGACTGGGTCCCTTCAAGCCCTCCCATGCCCTCCTGACATTGGAACAGCCTTCCTATTTCTCATTACTTTTTCCCACTTTCCCTGACGGAGAAAACAGCAGCATTCTAAAACTCTTCCCAAACCTGATTTACCAGGCAAATATCACAGGTAGGGCAAGCTCTGTGTTCTCAGCACAGACACCATCCCAGCCTTAATGACAACACTGTATGAACAAACTAACAAAGAGAGTTAACTCCTGAGCTGCAAACTTGAGTGCACATCTTGATAAAATACTCTGGGCTCCTAAGCACTTTTTGAGCTTATGCACAATGATATAGCAAAGACAGTAGTAGAGAAGAGAGGGTACCATCTAGAAGGCACAGACAAGAAAGTTTTCACCATCATACTCTCATTGATGGCAGTGCTTGTGGTAAATACTAGTGTCCCCCAGGTAAATATCAGAGTAAAGGCAATTGTCCCACAGGGACACTAGAAGTGAGGGGAGGCCAGAGGTTGAGTCCCAGCCTGGTGCGAGGGCACGTGCTCTTTCTCTCCTCTTCTCTCTCTTCCTCCACAGTGTCAGGGAACACCTGTGGAATGTTGGGGGTCTGCACTGAAGACTCTCCCTTTCCTGCGTCTCCCATTCTGTCTTAGTTCATGTATACTTTTGCATCTGCACAGTGTCTGTGTAGCACATATGCTTTTACATATAAAGTAAAATAAAAGGAAAGGTTATTTCCTCAGAGCTTGCAGGAAGACGATGCTCTAGGGATGGACGTGCTCTCCCCTTGGTTTTGAAAACCTTAGTAGATCAGGGGTGTGTGTGCTCCCAAGGCTGAATGAAGCCTGCATCCTGTGCTGCAGACCCAGCCTAACTAAACCAACATACTTAATGGTCTCACGTTGGAACTGAAACTTTGGGGCAATTGGTAATAAGAAATGAACTGGGTCAATTCATTCAGTTGCCCTTATGTGGTTTATCTGCTGTTAGACTCACATATTTTCTGTTCAGTTAATCCTTGATGTGAAGACCAATGCATTAATCCCTTTCAGAGACTAGAATTAAGGAAAACTCAGGGGTCCATTTGCACTGTCAGGTCTCAGTTTCCAAGTAGGACTTTTTTTTCTTTTTAATTTTTAAATAGTGAATGACATAACTTTCTATACAGTATGTCTTTGGCATTTTTGATCACTCCCTAGATGGGCCCTATTTCCCTGTACCATATCAGAAATTGTAGCCAGGGAAAAAAAAGCCAAGTAAACACAAAGCTCACCTTTTGTACCCCCTCTGACAAGGATTGTAGTATTGTCATTCTGACTTGGCCCAAGTTTTATGAGAGCAGACAATTATTTTATAAATTTTCTGTAGGTTTTATAGTATTCAAGATATTTACTAGCTTATAATAAATATAATATAGTATAAATACTTAAGGTAATTACTGTAGTATTTAGGGTATTTTCTGGCTATTCACTGTGGCTATTCATGTGGTCTTTGAGAAACAGAAGTTGTCTTAAGAGTTGTTCCTAAATTATAATTTATTTATACAGACTTTTGACAGAGAAAAAGCTCAGGGTCAACTTTATAACCATTTCATAGATTTTCCTAATGATTTATCAATTTAATTAGAATCTTATTTGAGAATAGTCAAGTGGCTTCAGTCACTATAGTGAATGATTATTATGACAAACCAAAATAAGCCTAGGTAATCACTCCGATGCTGTGGCATAGCGGGTAAAGCTGCCACCTGCAATGCCGGCATCCCATATGGGTGCCAGTTTGAGTCCTGGCTGCTCCACTTCCAATCCAGCTCTCTGCTATGGCCTAGAAAAACAGTAGAAAATGGTCCAAGTCCTTGGGCCCCTGCACACATGTGGGAGACCCGGAGGAAGCTCCTAGCTCTTGGCTTTGGATCAGCACAGCTCTGGCCAATGCGGCCAATTGGAGAGTGAACCAGTGGATGGAAGATCTCTCTCTCTCTCTCTCTCTCTCTCTCTCTGCCTTTCCTCTCTCTATGTAACTTTGACTTTCAAATAAGTAAATAAATCTTTAAAAATAAATAAAAGCTTCCATGTTATTGAGTTTGTAAAAATTCAGAATCCATTGTCCTAAACAATGCTGACCTTGATAAGTTTATGTTACCAAAAGTTAACTTCGATTTAATAGACCACTTTAGGATATATCAACACAACTTCTTTGAGATAATAATGTTCAATGTGCCACCTGGGAATTAAGAACTTCTGTGAAAGATTGCTGATCACTAACACACAATCAGAATAAATCACCTGGAGTGAATCTTTGCTGTGTATTTTCTCAAACAGCACCCTAACGAGTCTCAGAGAGCGAAGAGAAATGATCGAAGGGATTATCTTCTTGAGCTCAGCCAAACACTTTATTTGGCAAGCAAGTTATGTAGAGCCTGGTACGTGAGGTTTTTCAGGGAAGCTTTGTTTTCCACAAAACTGCAACATACGTCAGAACTTTAGGTTATGGGAGAGGAAACATATGGAGACATGAGATCAGCCATAATACTGAGAAAGGAGGACGCTGTGCACGTCTCACACAGCCCACTTCCCTATTGTTCTGTGGAACTAGGACAGAGTTCACTGTGTTCAGTGCCCTCTTCACTTCCTTAAGGGTCTGTTGGCCATGTGCAGGCACAGAGCCTCAAACCTGTCAATACTGTGGCTATCTTGTTCCCCAATAAATCCTCCAACTCATATCTTCATATCCACCCAGTGACAGAAGCAATTATAACCTTAACGTTGGAGATTTATTGGAAAATCTTTCTCTCCCCTTCTATATCTTGCCTACTTCCAAAAACAGTCTTGGACATCTTGAAATAAGGGCACAAATGCAAGAGAACTATTAAAATGAAAGATAAGAAGCCTTTTATAAACAACCCTAGTAGAATGTACTTATAAGGAAAAGCATACATCATTTTAGCAAATGACTCTTGCTTTCACTGTTGAAGCATTTAGATAAGGAAGTTGTTCAGAGGTATGCAACTGGTGGCTCTTCCATCATGGAGATAATTTCTCCAACGCTGTTAGATGTTTCAAAGAGACCTTTTCAGCTCCTATATATTCCTTAACCTCCAAATCTTTCCTTGTGTGTGTGTGCTTGTACATGTAAAACTGATCTGAAAGAATTCATTACTTTTCTATTCCAGTTAGGAAGTTGTGTCTGTGAGTCTGTACTATGTAACCATCACAACTGAATGGACAGAATGCCACATGGAGAAGGGAGGAAGGGCTTACTTACATATTTCCCTTCTGGGGCCCTAAATTGGACTTGAACGCACATAATTTGCACTCACATGCATGCCACTCCATAACCAATGTAATCAGAGTTTTCCCACCCATTGATAACCAAGATAGAAAGCCAATTAGGCTGGCGCCATGGCTCAATAGGCTAATCCTCCGCCTGCGGAGCCGGCACACCAGGTTCTAGTCCCGGTTGGGGCACCAGATTCTGTCCCGGTTGCCCCTCTTCCAGGCCAGCTCTCTACTGTGGCCCGGGAGTGCAGTGGTGGATGGCCCAAGTGTTTGGGCCCTGCACCCCATGGGAGACCAGGAGGACGCACCTGGCTCCTGGCTTCGGATCAGCACGGTGCGCCAGCCGCAGCGGCCATTGGAGGGTGAACCAATGGCAAAAGGAAGACCTTTCTCTCTGTCTCTCTCTCTCTCTCTCTCACTGTCCACTCTGCCTGTCAAAAAAAAAAAAAAAAAGCCAATTTTATTTCAACCTAAACTCAAAGTCATCATTTTGAGGGTCACACCAAAATAGTTTTTAGGCTATTTAAATAACATACTCAAAAATCAGTTTTAATTTTGTTGTACAGTATTTCTCCTGGGTCTTCCCAATAGTATGTTTATCTAAAGGGTATCCCCAACTGTCTCCCACTAAGTGGTGTGAATGTTGATTTACTGGAGTGCAGATGTTTCTGAGACATTCCCCTATTAGTGAACTTCTCCTTCTGTGCTGGTCCTCACTGTGTGTTGTAGAGAAAACAGTCACTGGGGACATTGTGTTCCATGAGTTTCCAAGAGTAAGTACCTGGGGAGCAGGGGAGCTTTAATTGGTATTTGACCATAGGCCACTCACTCAAATACTTGCACATGGGCTTGGCTTC
Source organism: Oryctolagus cuniculus (assembly GCF_051225735.1). NCBI lineage: Eukaryota > Metazoa > Chordata > Mammalia > Lagomorpha > Leporidae > Oryctolagus > Oryctolagus cuniculus. The sequence goes on from NC_142882.1 coordinate 78,361,961, forward strand.
ATCCCATGTAAAATGGGGTCTTCAGAGAACTTTCCCACTGTAACTTCTCATATTCAAAAGTAGCACCTGTCTATTCTACATATATGTTCTAAATGAAATCTGCTTCCCAGATACTATATCAAAGACTGAGGGTTTTTTTCTATCATAAATACATAAACTTACCTTATTTCATGGACTTGGGTATCCTACAGGCCCAAAAAAGTCAATCTCATCCCCACCCCAGCAATAATACACATATGGACACACACATAGAGAGAAAATACAGCATCTGTATCAGTAATAATCATGACAAGACTATACTATATTAATAAAAGTAAGGGAGGGGCCGGTGCTGTGGCGCAGTGGGTAAAGCTGCCGCCTACAATGCTGGCATCCCATATGGGCACCAATTCAGGTCCCAGCTGCTCTGCTCCACTTCTGATCCAACTCTGCTGTGGCCTGAGAAAGCAGTGGAAGATGGCCCAGGTCCTTGGGCCCCTGCACCCACATGGAAGACCCGGAGGAGGCTCTTGGCTCCTGGCTTTGGATCAGCGCAGCTCCAGCCGTTGTGGCCAGTAGGGGAGTGAACCAGCAGATGGAAGACCTCTTTCTCTCTCTCTTTCTCTCTCTCTCTCTGCCTCTCCTTTAAAAAAAATCAAATAAATAAAGGGAAGTAGAATGAGATTGAGAATACAATTAATATAGAATAGCACAATTAGCAGTTTTCAAATTACATAGCCACATAGTAAGGAGTAGCTGATAGGCACATTATTGGTTTTTATAGCTTTTATGATTCTGAAAGGAATAACAGACTAATATAAGTTCTAGGTGTGGGTGTTTTCATTTTATTAAAATTTGAAAAAAACATATTCATAGAATTTACATATTTTTCCTATCTATCTACCTTTTTAATGCTGGAGCTGACAGTGAATCTGAAATTACATTGATAAATAACAAGATTTTTCTTCAGAGACCAGGGAAATATTAGCTAAAATATTATAGAAGGAACTTGTGACATTAATACTTGGATAGATCTGAAAGGACAGATAACACAGCAGAGCAATGGAATTATCAAATTACTCTCTTGCTACTGGTAGTTATGTTTTATATTCAAAATTATGCTGAGGAATTTAGGGCATGCCTATTGAAACATGAATATTAAAAAGTTGCAAATATTTCCACAAAATCCTCATTATACACCATATTGCAAAATCACTGCCATACTTTAGATTGACTGCAATTGTTATGTGTTGGTAATAATTCAAGCAAGATAAAGTTAAAAGTTCTAAACACTTTGGACTTGTCCCTTACAATTAAAGAGCCTTTCTGTTGGGCAAATTCTTTTCCTCTTAAAGACCCATAAATAACATTGCAGGCCCTGCTTTTGGCTTCTGAAAGGTAGTCTACCAAGAGTAATATACTCAGCTGGAAGTACTGCCAGGAAGAATATGCTCAGCTGGGAGTACTTTTGAGCCAATCTTTGAGAGATTTACAAAAGAGAAGTTGCCATAAATACGCACTATTTAAAACTAGAGACATAGGGTGACATAGGAGACATTGTGGGTCAAATCATCCTCACTCCTCAGGGTCCTTGGGCTGGAGACCAGACCTGTTTGGAGATCTGAGGTCCTCTCTGTAACTTCCTGAGAGGTGCTATTGCCCTGGCCGGTGAAGGAATCTTTCTCTTCATTCTGGGGGTCTAAGTGTGGAGCTCAGCGTTTTGGATTGCTCTGTGAATGATAAAGACTCACCATGATAAATTAGGCAATAAAACATGACTAAATATGCATTGACCATAATTAAACAATTAAACATCTCAAACTTTCACAGGAAACAAGATGAAAATGATAGGATGGACTTTCCGAGTCCTCACGTACCTCCTGGCAGCTGATGCTGTGTCCAAAGAGATGATCTTTGGTAGCTAGTGAGGCTACTTTTTCTCTGCACAGTGAGGCAGGGCAGAAATTTATTATTATGTACAATATGCTGATGAGAAAACTGAGAGTAATAGAAAATGAAGTGACATAACCAAATATCACAAGCCACAAAAAATAAAACTAATTTAAAAGATAATAGGCATAGAGTAGAAGCTCACACAGGGATCAAGGCGGTCCTTTGAGGTAAAGAACATTTAACACATGGCCAAAGAATTGAAAGTTTATTTAAAAAGTAGTAGGAGTCTGTGAATGCAACTTGATACGGTGGGTGACACTGGTGTTTAATGGAAGTTACCCATGTAGCAAAGAATGAGATTGGCAGAGAGAAATTACCATCTATATGGGCAGGTACTAAATTTTAATAATAAAAACTATTCATTATTATGTTCTAACACCTTTACAATGGACTTTATATGCATGTTTATGTAATCTGAAAGCAAAGTAATATTATAAACTCCATAAAAAATTCTTGCATGGAGAAGCATTACAAGGTCACCTACAATTAAGTGACAAAACCCAGATTCAAAGCAATGTCTATTGCTTTCCAGTAATCATAATCAAATCTTCTAATACAGGTTGAACATCTCTAATCCCTAAATCCAAAAAATCTCAAATGCTCAAAAATTCAGGAACTTTCTGAGTGCTGACATGTTGTCATAAGTGGTAAATTCCACATCTTACCTCATATGGTGGGCTGCAATCAAAATGCAGGTATTCTAAAAATATTGCATAAATTAATATTAAGTTCTGTGTATAGCCTATATGTGAAAAAGTTTTGTAGTTAGACTTGGATCTCATCCCCTGTAAATCCCATTTGGTATATATGCAAATATTCTATCATCTGAAAAACCACGAACCAGGATCTCAGTCCGGGTCTCCCTTGTGGGTGACAGAGACACAGCTACTTGATCCATCAACTACTGCCTTCCAGAGTGTGCATTAGCAGGAACCTGGAGTTGGGAATGGAGTCAGGACTCAAACCCAGGCACTCTAAAAAGGGATACAGGCATCTGAAGTGGTGGTTTAACCACCAGCTCAAATGCCCACCCCTAGCCACATCATCTTGCTTTCCTTTTTTAAAAGATTTATTTACTTGAAAGGCAGAGTGACAAAGAGAAGGAAAGACAGAGAAAGCGACCTTTTATTGCTTAGAAAACATATATGAACTGAATAGACTACTTGAAAAGAAGATGGGTTGGTAGAACAGATACATCTTTGAGATCCACATTAACAGAGGTAAGCAAATATATCTTTGTTTCTAATTTCAAAAAAAATTCAGATAATAACACAACATAATGGAATATGTCAACAATGGGGACACCAGCAAAGAGAGAACAATGACAGTGACAAGAAGACAAGAAAGGGGCATGTGTAATCAGGTTTCTGCAGCTTGCCTTAGGTCCAGCAAAGTCAGTGAACATGTGGAGTCCCAACTTTAATGGTGTTGACCTGGAACAGCCTGGGTTCCCAAACTTTAGAATGCATCTGCACATCGGGGTGTGCACAAATTAAAAGGCACGTGTGGCAGTCTCTGGGCCAGAACTCATGGGCCAGACCAGGACGAAAACATAACCATTTCCCATGTCTCTTCCTCTTTCAGCATTTCAAGAGGGAAGCTTCTATATCAGAACCATCCCGGGGTTTTGGTGTCTTTTGCAATCGGATCAGACATCTGAGTGAAGACTGGAAACTGTCCACTGCTATTCACTGTGTAGCTGCCAAACCTGCTGCACTCCTGGGAACCAAGACCCCTGAATTTCAGGGTCCATTCACAAATCCTTGCAAGGAAGGAACAAAAATACTTTGTAGGGAAATGAATTCAGTCTCAGCAGCACAGCTCTGGCCTTGGAGACAGGACAAACAATGCTGCTGTTAGGAATAAAAACAGGTTCAGTGTCTTTCTCATTATGGTTTCCCCTGCTTGAACCCCTCAAAACCTCTTCTATTGTGTCCAGGTCTGAAAGCTTTCAGTAATCTAACTGAGCCTCTCTAATTGGGTGCTTGTGGTTCAGACTAGTTTTTATTAAAAAAAAAACTAAACTCACCACCACCACAGCCTCTGGAGTGCACCTGGAACATGTTTATAGAGAAGACATTTTTGTGTCTATTAGCGTTACACAAAGGCCATTACACAAAGGCCTAGGAAGCCTCCCTAGCCTCAGCAGGCTCAGTTGGTCCACATGTCAGTGCTTGATGTCACAAGTTATACATCACTGCTGGTGACAATTTGCAGGGTTTGAAGAAATCTGTCCCTTCCATCAGCCAGGCTATTTGAGTGAACAGTTCCTTAAGGGACTGCCAAAACATCCCAGTTTTCATTTTGGGTTGAGGCTGCAGGAAAGAGGCTGCTTCAAAGTAGGCATATATGAAACACCTACTATCTCCCTGTGTGTCCAGCTCATGGCAGATGACATACACAAGGGGACTTCAAGAGGTTTATTGTACAATGAAATTAAAAGATAAGTTTCTCTTGGTGTAAAGAAATTTTTAAATCATGCATTTTTTATAATACACATTTTTTGTGAACTTTCTGAAGAACCTTAGTATGCCTGCCTAACTACAATTGTCTCTGCAGTGTATTTGAGTTTCTGGTTTTGCAGTTGAAGTCAGTGGGGTACAGAAAGATTGACTTGTCCTACATCATACAAGTAAGTGTTGAAGCCAAAATGTGGAGTTCAGCCCATCCAAATCCAGAGCCTCTTCTCTTATTATAGTACATAACCTCTTAATGTAATTTTCAGTTAGCACAAAAATCACTTTAAGAGCCTCACTGAGAATATCCAGATGGAGTAGAAGCAAAAGGACAAAGGGTCAGCCGATCTGGGTTTGGGCTCCGTGCCTGCTGAGGCAGAATCCTGGGGTATCTGCTGGGCCATTTTCTTCCTTGGGGATTTGATTGACTTCCTTGCTGGAGGAAGGCTTTGAACACAAGTTATGGATCATGCAACCACTTTGTCAAGAACTAAGAAGAAAAATGTTCCACAAGGGTAAGCCAGCAAGAGGAGAACCAAATTAATTTCAATTGCTGCCAGGGGAAAAGAAGACATTTCAGCAATTGATACCAAATGCCGGCTCTTAGGAGCAGAGCACAACAGCAAGCGACTTCAAGTTCAAACTGACTGGACTGATTAATAGAAACCATCAAGTAATTGCCTACTAATAGCTGCTGCTTGAAAGGCACGCGGACACCTGTGAAGTCTCAGCACCACCCGACCCAAGCATTCCACAGTACCTGAAAAGAAAGCATAGATTCCATGACTGTATACAATGTATGGAGATGCCACTTCTTATTGCTGCACTTGAAGGTGACTGATTTACATATATTTCTTAGTTTTTCCTCCCCACAGAATATGTACACAATAAATGTTGAAGCAAGAAAGGAATGAGATGCAAGAAAGCAGAAAGAACACAACAAGTGTACCTGAAAACAAATGTGCATTTCACTCAGGTGAGAAATACAATTCTTAGTAAGATGACAAATTAGACATAAATGGATATCTGATAAACCACCATAACCAAAAATTTTATAAAATACATGGAAACCCATTTTTTAATATTTCTTACTAGATTGAGGTCTGACTCTGCATATTGCTTTTGTGTGAATCAAAAATGGCATTAAGTGAGTCATCACCATGAGTCATATGCCTATGATTGAAATAATTCCTGCAGAGTTACTTATGTCTTGAACCAAAGCACAAGGCCACACCTTGTACTTTGCATAATGATTGTGTGTTAGGAGGCCTTCTGCAAGCAGCAAGATAATGAGTGCAGAGCATGTGGCAAGGTCTAATCAGCATGGGTGTGGTGTTTACAAGCCTAAATCTGTGTAAGATTGTTCCACATGTGGTTTGTGTTAAGGAAGACCCAGAAAATGTTGTGGCATTAGCAGTGGGCTGATCCAAAGTGGAGCAGTCGGGACTCGAACTAGTGCTCATACAAGATGCCAGGGGCTCAATCCACTGCACCATGATGTCAGCCCCCACTTCAGTCTTTAAAGAAGCAAATATTTGCTCATGAACCCTCGCGCATGGATCTCTTCTTAGTGCTTCAGGAAATGTAGGATATGTGAAGGTGTCTTAGTTCATTTGATACTGCTGTAGCAGAACACCTAAGACTGGGTAATTTATGAAGAAAAGTTTATTCTCTCACAGTTCTGTAGGCAGGGAAGCCCAGGATCAAGGTGCTGGCATCTGCTGTGGGCCTCCCCGCTGTGTGCTTGCAGGCCAGAGGGCAGAAGAGAGAGAACCCACTCCATAAAGGCCTTTTCATAGATACATGGATCCCTTCATGAGGGAGGGGCCCTCATGACTTAACCCCTCTCCCCCCAAACCTCACCTTCCAACACTGCTGCATTAGGGATAAAGTTTCCAGGACATATATTGTGTGAACGCATCCACAGTGGAGGCCCAGATCATGGATAGTGCAGCCAAATTCTACCTGGATAAACTAGGCTTGCAAGGAACAAACACTCACGGGATTTCATTAGTCTTGACAAACTATTCAAACTTTCAGCTCCCCTGAGTTTACAAAGAAGAGAATACAAAACAAACATTAATTTTCTGGCTTGGCAGGGATTTGTTTACAATTCTAAAAGGCATTCCTATTTGAATTCTTTTAGTAATGCAATTATTAATAAAAATAAGCAAAATAAATAAACAAATCCAGTTGTCCCTTGGTAGCTGTGAGGGATTGGTTCCAGGACTCCCACCCAGCCCCTACCAAAATCTGCAGATGCTCCAGTCCTTTACCTAAAATTGTGTAGTATTTGCATAGAAGTTATGCACCTCCTCTCATATACTATAAATCATCTCTGGATGACTTTTAATACCGAGTGCAATAAAAATGTTATATAAATAGTTGTTTCACTGTATTGTCTAGGGAATTGTGACAAGAAAAATTATTCTGTACATGTTCAGTACAGATGTATTTTTCCCCAAATGTTTTCCATCTGCAGTTGGTTGAATCCACGGATGCAGAAGCCACAGATACAAAGGTACAACTGTCACTGCACGGACTGCCAAGGGGACATACAAAGATGTTTGTAAGAATCCCTGAACTCAGGACGATGACAAGAAAAACCTAGGCCATGAGAAGTCAGTTAGACATTGTGGCAAGACACTAACATACTGAGACCAGCACATGATCAGTGGATACATTTCTGCCCTACTGCACTTCACATGTCCGCATTTAGAGTCCTAAAATGATTGCTGGTTTTTTGTTGCAGTGAGTTAAGCCGCGACCTGTATCACTGGCATCCCATATCATAATGCTGGTTTGAGTCCTGGTTGCTGATTCAGCTTTCTGGGAAGGATAGGCTCCTGCCAACTCACATGGGAAACTAGGATGGAATCCTTCCTCCTCGCTTCAGTCTGGACCAACCCTGGCTGGGTTGTCACCTGGGGAGTGAACCAGCAGATGGAAGATTTCTCTCTCTCTCTCTCCCTCCCTCCCTCCCTCCCTCCCTCTCTCTCTCTTGCTCCCTCTCTCTTTGCTGTTCTGCCTTTCACATAAATAAATAAATCTTTGAAAAATGAAGCCTTCATTATTAGCAAGTTGTTTACACCCAAAGGGATGGGACCAAGACTTCATCTGATGTTTGCCTTTGTGGTATGGACACATTCTTCTACCATATGTCGATTGCACATTTATGAGATGATAAGGGCTCTTGTTAGTTCTTTCAGAAGAGAAGTATTAGACATTTAAAACTTGGCGAGTTTTCTGGCAGTATTCACATGGGTTCATGACATTTCCATGAAGCTGGCTAACACATCACCTATCAACCACTCTGACACTGTTCACACCAAAACACTCAGGGCAGTCAGTGGTGAGGCTCTGGAGTCTGATTAACCTGAAAGTATCAAACTCCCAAATTCACCCCAGCCTGAAGATTCTAGGAACTTTCATACATTCTTTTTTTTGACAGGCAGATTTAGAGAGAGAGAGAAAGAAAGGTCTTCCTTCTTCCGTTGGTTTACCCTCCAAGTGGCCGCTACGGCTGGCGAGTTGCGGCCAGCGCGCAGCAGCGATCCAAAGCCAGGAGCCAGGTGCTTCCTCCTGGTCTCCCATGCAGGTGCAGGGCCCAAGCACTTGGGCCATCCTCCACTGCACTCCTGGGCCACAGCAGAGAGCTGCACTGGAAGAGGAGCAACTGGGACAGAATCCGGCACCCCTACCGGGACTAGAACCCGGGGTGCCAGCGCTACAGGCAGAGGATTAGCCTAGTGAGCCGCGGCGCCGGCCTCATACATTCTTTAATTCAACAAATATTTATCAAGCTTAAGGCAATGTTCAGGATACAAAAATGAGTAACAATACATCTTTGCTTCCAACACCTCAACATTTGTGCCGTAAGAGAGTCATAGTTTGAACTGTTACGTGGGTCGGAAAATACCTTTAAAATTATTCAGAGTTTTCTGTAATAAATCAAATCTAGCTTATCAGAAAATCATTTCCTAGGTGAAAAAAAATTTTGCTAGAAGGAAAGAAATTTTATACTACCTTGAAATAGTCACAGTGTTTTAGCCCATCTTTCTGTGATGCTTAAGTTTAAAATTTTACACAGTAAATTTATTACTGATTTAAAGCAGCCACTGATTCAATGCAAAAGCCTAACACTATTTGTTAAAAGAATGTGGAATATTATTAGTCTTTTGCAATAATGGAAGATCAAAGCTCTTCAAAATAGTAATGTTATGTCTACTGAATTATTTGAAGATAAAAAGAAAAAGTAAAAACTTCTAGCTCAGGGGCTGGCACTGTGGCTTAGCAGGTAAAGTCACTGCCTGCAGTGCCAGCATTCCACAGGGATGCTGGTTCAAGTCCCACCTGCTCCACTTCTGATCCAGCTCTCTGCTATGGCCTGGTAAAGCAGTAAAAGATGGCCCAAATCCTTAGGCCCCCGCACCGGCGTGGGAGACCCATAGGAAGCTCCTGGTTCCTGACTTTGGACTGGCATGGCTCCGGCCATTGCAACCATTTGGGGAGTGAACCAGCAGATGGAAGACTTTCTCTTTCTCTCTCTCTGCCTCTGCCCTTCTGTAACTCTGCCTTTCAAATAAGTAAAGAAATCTTTTAAAAAAATCTTCTAGATATTACAAGTAATTTGATCTCAGGACTAGAAAAAGTTGTTAGTGAAACAACTTTGGAAAGCTGAATGAAGTATGAAGTTTAATTAATAGTATGGTTCCAACATTAAGTTCTGTTTTGATAAATGTATCATGCTTATATAGAATGTTAACATTAGGATAAACTGAATGGAGAGTACATGAGAATTCTGTTTTGTTTTTGCAACCCCTCTGTAAATATAGAATTATTTGAAAACAAAACTACTATAGAATGATGCATATCCAAGTTATTCTTGAAAGCTATTCAGTTTTTCTCATATGTTAACATTATGTAATAAGCATGCAATGAGAGCACCTGAATTTGGCCAGACAGATAGCATCAGAATTTTGTATATTCCTGGGGATAAGCAGGTAATCACAGGCTTCAGTGACTGTTTCAATAATGAAATATCCCACTCTGCTGTGAAATGGAGAAACAAAAGTGTATAATTATCTACAAAAGTAGAGCTAGAGGGATCCCAAGGTGCCTTTTTTTCTCAGTACTTCTCAACTTATCCACTCATACATTTCTCATATCCAGAGAGTTAAGTACACTCCAGAAGGTTTGTCAACATTTCAATCTACAGATGAAAACTATCCTCCAAGTCTCATGGTTGAATCTGACAAATTCATGCAATTAAATGTTTTATATTACTTATTTACTTAACTGTTTTCTGAAATGTTCTTGTAAAATCAATGCCCCTAAAGAATGATGTACTTTGTAATTGCTTGAGAAACTGTCGCTCCCCCACTCACGGAGGAACGACCTGGGACCCTGCGCTGTTCTCTTTCCCCAGCCCTTCCCGGGTTTGCTGCCGCTCCCCCGCCTCCGTGGAGGGGCGGCACCGGCGAGCTCTCCAGCCGACTCTCTCGGGGGGGCGCGGCCGCGCATGCTGTCTCTCTCCCCCTTTTAAGGGGTTGGGCCAGGAATCAGCTAATTAACAATGCCGCTGTGTAAGATTTGTTTACTCCCTCTCAGCGCCATATGATGGAAGATCAGGTGCATAGAGTTAGCCTTAATAGTCTCAGTGGTCTAGTCCAGTCTCGGTAGTTTCAGTACTTATTTGTCCATAGTCTCAGTACTTATTTGTCCCCCGGGCACCCTGCCATGTTGCGGGAGACGGGCCCTGCTCCCCACAGAAACATGTTAGCTTATTAGACCATGTTGATTCAAGACTATCACTAGTCTTAGACATGGCACTGTGAAATCTGGCGGAAAGGGAAAGGAGTGGACAGTAGTTTGAGAAGGATCAAGGTACTGGTGCAACAGAGTTGATGCTATTCACTCAAGATCTCTCTGAAGTGCAGGAAGACCAACACTGAGAAGAGTGGGTCTTGGGCATGTGAATGCCACTTCCCCTTCTCCAACTGTGGGGTGCATCAGCCAGGGAGGCTTTCACCCCAGAGAGCTGTGAGGCCATTTCTCTTGTTATATTCCCTGAATTCTTCCTTTTATATTTGATCAGCCCTTGTCTTGTGTCCTTATGGGGGTGAGAAGAAGCTTTTTTAATATCCTGAATTCTGTCAATTCAGGGCACTGGCTTGCATTTTAAAGTGCTGTTTCTTTTTTTTTTTTGACAGGCAGAGTGGACAGTGAGAGAGACAGAAAGGTCTTCCTTTACCTTTGGTTCACCTTCCAATGGCCACTGCGGCCAGTGCACCGCGCTGATCCGAAGCCAGGAGCCAGGTGCTTCTCCTGGTCTCCCATGCGGATGCAGGGCCCAAGGACTTGGGCCATCCACCACTGCACTCCTGGGCCACAGCAGAGAGCTGGCCTGGAAGAGGGGCAACCGGGACTAGAACCCGGTGTGCTAATCCACTGCAGGTGGAGGATTAGCCTAGCGAGCCACAGCGCCAGCCAAAGTGCTGTTTCTTTCAGCTACCATGAAGCCTGTCCCATTGGTCAGACCATCTTCACAGAGTCTGAAACAATGAATGAGAACGTGGGACCTTGCGAGGCCCTCTTCAGTAGGGTCTACAAAGCATAAGGTAAAGAAAATCCAATCTGATGACTCGAGGCAGAACACAGCAGAGTGCGGCTCTGCTTTGAGAAATTCTCACCCTACATTCCATTTGTATAATCAAGGGAAGGCCAGTGTGAATGGTCTGGATAATCTCCCAATTTATGGATTTGTTTGGCTTAATCTCCTGACTGGACATTCATTACTCACATGGAGTTTGCACAATCATTCAGGAAACTCAAGGCTTGTTTGCCTGTTTGTTTTCCTTTCAATTCTAATTGATGAGAGATGTTAGTATGGTAAAAAAAAAAAAAAATACTGTTCTTCCTGGTATTTTATCAATTAATTAAATCTGCAGGACAATGTACACTGATGTAAATCATAATTAGTCTGATAAACTAAAAACCACACATACTACATTTCACACTCAAGTTAAAAAAAAAGTGGAATAGGAAATCTAACACCCATGATTCTGGTATAGTTAATTGTTAGCACAGCTCCCAAGGCATATTTCTCCCCATAATGGAGTCAATAAAGAAATCATATCAGTCTCTAAACAAACCAAACTTTGGTAGACTTGGTATGCTCCTAAATAATTCTAAGAATTGGATGGTATGTGACTCTTGGATCTCAAGCTCCAAGAAACTTCACACAGACACATGCAGTGGGGCATGTTAATAAAAGTCACAAAAGAGATTTTGGTAATATGGCACTATGACATTTTAGCATTGTCATTTATTTCCTGTTTTGTCACAAGTTAAGAGTACTTCCACTGATGCCCTTTTGAATACATGTCGAAACATTTTTTAGAAATTGGGAAATATAGTTTGCCAAGCTTATAATTTACTCATTTTCAAGGGTTGTAAGTATAAATCAGAGTTGTCTTTCTCACATGATATCATTCCAGTCCCAGCATATGGTTGAAAGGACATAGTTAGATTCACCTATCCCTATTATTCATGGAATAATCAGTGCATTGGATTTCCTCCTCTGGGTTTCCCATTCCTAAGGAAAGAAATGTGAAATTTAATCAGACCACATCCTATAGGAGGTATGAAAATCTTTCAACATTGTTTGCTTGCTTGTGGTGTTCATTCTTTTTGCCTGGTATAATTTCTAAAATTACATAAAGAAGATATGACTTTACAAAACAAAAATCTCTCATTGTGATTCTTGATAGTCCTCCAACAAAAGATAACAGTGCACCTTCTGGAATCTGGACGTGGGAAAATGCATCCCAGCAACAGAAAATGGAAGTCAAGCTGTACAACGTCAACCTTGATTTTAGGACCCAGGTATCCCTCCCACTTCTGCCACCCAAACACGACATGATAGACTGTTAGCTGTCTTACAGTTTATAAGAGATCTTAGTATTTGTCTGCTTCAGCAACTATAAAAATACTTTAGACTTGTAAAGAACAGAAATTTATTTTTCATGATTCTAGCAGCTGGATAGCCAAGATTAAGGGTCTGGCAGATTCAGTATATGTGGAGGGCTTGCTTCCTTCACAGACACACATCTTCCATCGTAACCTCACAGAACAGAAGGGGCTTGCTAGCTATAGGGGGTCTCTTTTAAAGGGCATTAATCTCATTCATGAGGACTTTTCCCTCATGACCTAATCACATACCAAAGCCTAACCTTCTAATACTATCACTGTGGGAATTAGGTTTCCACATATGAATTTAGGATAGAGGGCATGACACAATATTCAACTTCAGAAGATTTACTAGTGAGAGACAACTTTTGTGTTACACTGTGGCATCTCTAATTTATATTTATAGCATATTTCCCTTCTCTCATCCTTCGATGTTTTTGGAAAACACTATTCATATATATGCTGTTTGCTCCCAGTGGGGTATCAGTTTTCCTTCTTTACCCCTGTAACAGGCCTGAGCAGATGGCACGGACCTGAGCAATCACAATATTCCATGACCCTGCACTTGATCTTAGACCCTGAATACACTTAGCAGAACAGAAACTAGCACATGATGCAGGTAGGGACGTTGGGAGTCTCCTGGAACTGATGTGTACCAGAGTACTTCAAAACATTCATGGAACATGTGATTATAAGATGTTTATTTTGATACAATGATAGTAAAATCCATGCATAGAGTTTTCACAATATATATTTCCATAAACTTTTTGAGAACTCCTCATATATATGATTTCAAAGTTCTTTTACACCAAGGTAAACATATCTTTTAATTCCATTTTTCCATAATCTATTTGAAGTACACGTGTACCTATAGAGAACAATACTATGGGCTCTCTACTGCTTTTCATGCGGAGATAGGTGATCCTACTGACGCGGGCTGTCTGTATAGGGTGTTTTTATATGGGTGGACTGTACTTGTTGACCGAGTGCACAGAGCCATGGGAAAAGATTAGGACAGTGGACCTTCTAGTGGACCTAGTCCTGGAGAACAGAAGAGTAGCAGTGGTGCAGTCACACGGACCTCCTGAGAATAAGTCAAGAAGACTGAAAAAGGTCAAGGCTAACACTAACAGCATGAATTTCAGACTTTTTAAAGCCTTAAATCAATGGATATACCAACCAACCACAGGAACATGATGCAGGATCAAGACCCGTACAAGTTTAGACCTCAGTCAATCTCATGATTTCACAGATACCTACATACATAGGGCTGCATGCTTAGTAGGAAAAAATTATTTTGCAAAATAAAAAAAAAAAGGGGCTCCAAACTCATCAAAAAGCATGTGGATCCCAGGGATGGATCCTTCCTCTTGTCATCTGCACCAGGTATCCTACATCCCAGTATGGCCTTCTGTTGCTTTTCTCAATTCTCAGCATCTTCCTATCACGTCACAATGTCCCATGGATGGCAGTCGGGAGTCAGAGAAAGGAGTTGTATTGTAGCTGTCAGAAGTTTAATTGAAAAGTAAAAGCGAAAAGATACAGAAGTATTGGCACAATCTAGGGGTTAAGTCATACTATATTTTATTCTACTGTAAAAAAAAGTTTAAGAATACATCAAGGAAAAAATAAATAAGGATAAAATTAGAAATAAAGAAGAAAATAAGGAGCTTCACTTCATAGAGTGATCACTTATTACAGGTTTTACCCTCTTTTATCCCTTTCAAGTAATTCCACATTCCTATTCCTAAGGTCCCTTTGTGGCCTTGTGAAAGGAGTCAATAATATCCACTCTTTTTAAAAAAAGATTATTTATGTATTTGGAAAGCAGAGTGACACAAAGATAGAGACAGAGTCGTGCAGAGAGGTCTTACATCCGCTGGTTAACCCCCCATATGGCCACAACAACCAGGGCTGAGCCAGGCAGAAGCCAGAAGCCAAGAAGTCCACTCTGGTCTCTGATGTAGGTGGCAGGGTCCCTAGTACTAGGGCCATCATCCGCTGACTCTCAGGCCCATTAGCAGGAAACTGGGTGGGAAGTGAAGCAGCTGGGACGCAACCGGCACTCTGTTTTAGGACGCTGCTGTCCAAGCAGTAGCTTAACCTACTCTGCAACAATGCTGGCCTCAAATTCTTCAGTCAGTCCTAGTCAGAATAATGTTTTGATAGGAAAAGAGAAATTAAAAGTCAAAAGTTGGGCCGGCGCTGTGGCTCACTAGGCTAATCCTCTGCCTTGCGGCGCCAGCACACCGAGTTCTAGTCCCAATTCTGGCCCAATTTTTTTTTCCTGTGATTCACATACCTTCTAGGATCTTCTGGATCCACAGAATAACTCATCAAAACCATGAACTCTCTTAGCCATGCCTTTTAGTTACCTACAAAAGGAACAATGATAAGCCCACCCTTTGTGTTTGTTAATGCCCCCCCCCCATACCCAGATGCCACACTGAACACCTGCCCCATGCCTGGAAGCCCTTCATTCAGAATGCAGAATCACAGCACCCAGTTGGTCCAGTGACCTCTTTTGGCAAAACTGCAGGCCCTAAAAACCCACACCATCCACCAGACTGTGACTTGCTAGGAGTACTTCTTTAGGAATTTACTACATGTCATTTTAGGAGAAGTTCCTCCTAGTATCTAACCTAAATTTTACATTTCCACTCAACAGTAATGGTTAGCTTCAAAACAAAACAAAGCTTCCATCTGCCTTTTTTGTAAACCATGGCAGGATTTTTGAGAATAGACTGCACAGATCTCATGTTCCATGCATTTACTCATGTCTCTGGATTTCCTGCAAACTCCCACACACATTTCCCACATCCTGCTTCCCTTGAAGAGTAAGGATATCACAGGTCTGCTCAGGATGGAGCAGAATGGAATAACTGAACCACAGTTGCCTCAAAGTCCACTTTGTAATGAGTCCTCCAGACTGCCCCTCCATGCTGCAGGCATTGCTATGGCCTGTGATGAACCAGACTCTGATTCTTCTTTGTTCTTTTCCTCCAGGGCAGGTGCCCACACTCTCTCCTGCTCTGAGTCTCTGCCACCCATGCAGGAAACCTGAATGGAGCTCCTGGCCCTGGGCTCTGGGCTCTGGCCTGACATATCCCTGGGAGTTGTGGGCATCTGGGGAGTGAACCAGTGGATGAAGGATTTCTCTCCCTATTTCACTCTCCCTTTCAAATAAATAAAAGTAAGTAAATAAAAAAAATTGGTGAAAACAGTGATGCAAGGGTCAAAAAATTTATCCTTTCTTTTCAAATTGTTTCATCTTTCTTGCTATTTTCCCATGTATTTGAAATTAATTTCTTTACTCACAGAAAGTGATGGAACTTTTTATACTTAATAAAATCTACTTCTAAGATGTCAAAGCAATGTTACTAAGCATTTTAAATCTTGCTTTATAGTATTTAATCTATTATATTTACATGAATTCATTTTATATTCATACTTAAATAGACCTTATGCAATTATTCATTGATTCAATAAATATGTATTGAAAACTTGTAGCATGCCAGAGGAAGAGACAATGATAAAAGGCTAACAGTTTGGGATGGTCTGAAAAATGGATGATAGGGGCCGGCACCGCGGCTCACTAGGCTAATCCTCCGCCTTGTGGCGCCGGCACACCGGGTTCTAGTCCCAGTCGGGGCGCTGGATTCTGTACCGGTTGCCCCTCTTCCAGGCCAGCTCTCTGCTGTGGCCAGGGAGTGCAGTGGAGGATGGCCCAGGTGCTTGGGCCCTGCACCCCATGGGAGACCAGGATAAGTACCTGGCTCCTGCCATCGGATCAGCGCGGTGAGCTGTCCGCAGTGCGCCGGCCGCGGCGGCCATTGGAGGGTGAACCAACGGCAAAAAGGAAGACCTTTCTCTCTGTCTCTCTCTCGCACTGTCCACTCTGCCTGTCCAAAAAAAAAAAAAAAAAATGGATGATAGGGTACAGAAGTGGATGGGGTAGAACATCAAGAAAGCTGCTATGGCCTTGGGTGATCACTGATGTCATAAATAAGAGTGTCAATTGTTAAATCAACAACAGTAGTCACTGTGCACTTGTAGCTCATGTAGGACCTCTGTCCTTAATGAGTTGTACTATGAGAGTTAATGGTAAAACTAGTCTTCAAACAGTACTTTATATTTTGTGTGTCTGTGTGGGTGCAAACTGTTGAAATCTTTTTATTAAGATTTTATTTATTTATTTGAGAGGTAGAGTTATAGAAAGTGAGATGGAGAGACAGAGAGAAAGGTCTTTCTTCTGTTAGTTCACTCCCCAAATGGCTGCCACGGCCAGATCTGTGCAAATGTTAAGCCACGAGCCAGGTGCTTCTTTCTGGTCTCCCATGCAGGTGCAGGGTCTCAAGCACTTGTACCATCTTCTACTGCTTCCCTAGACCACAGCAGAGAGCTGGATTGGAAGAGGAACAGCCGGGACTAGAACTGGTGCCCATGTGGGATGCAGGCGCCACAGGTGGAGGATTAACCTACTGTGCCACAGCGCTGGCCCCGAAGTCTTTACTTAATATAGAGTTGATCTTCTGTATATAAAGATAATTAAAAATGAATCTTAATGAAGAATGGAATGGGAGAGGGAGTAGGAGGTAGGATGGGAGTGGGGGTGGAAGGGTAGGTATGGGAGGAAGAACGACTATATTCCAAAAGCTGTACCAATAAAATTTATATTTATTAAATAAAAGCTTTCTGAAAAAAAAAAGAAAGCTGCTATGATATAAGTGTGAAAAAAAAAACAGTGATGTGGACAAAAGTGGTGCTGGTTGTAGTGTGGAGGAAATCAAGAGGGGCAGATGTGAACGTTATTTAGTGTGCAAATTCCAAAGACTTTGTTGATGGATTGAATGTGGGATTTGGCAGGATTAAATTTCCAAAGTGGGAGATGTCAAGGAACTTTTAGGTTTCTGCGTCTGCAACTGGAAGGAAGCAGGTGTTGTTCATGGAATTGGAACAAAGCAGAAGAGAATATCTGGGGAGAAGAGGTCATGAGTTTGGCTTTAGACAGGTTGAGTTTGAGGTACACCTGAACTGTCTCACAGAAGTTATCAGGCAGTTCTATATTCAGGTGTGGAACTCAGAGTGGTCTGTGCTAGAAATACAAATGTGGGAATGGCCCAAGTATAGCTTTTAATGCCAGGCAAAACTCTTGGGACATCCAGTGTGAGGTTGCAGATTTAACAGTCCTTAAGAAACTGTTTCCAGGAGGAGAAACCATTAAAAGAGACGGAGGCAATACCGTCATGGAGCTAGACAGCATCAAAACATAAAAAGAATAGAAATGTAGAAGATGATGCCAAGAAGTCACATACAAGTTTTTCATAGTTATGGACATGAACTTAAAAGCTACTTTTCTGTGACAATTAATGTCATTGGACTAGAAAGGACAAAGAGAGGAGAGGAGCTGAAGTAGTAATGCTAAGTATCTTCCAAGTGCTTTACAGACATATTATTCAGCTCTCAAAATAATTCTTACCATTGAAGAAAATAAAGTTCACAGAAGATGAGATGACTTTCCCAAGGTAACTCTGGAGGTAGCCAAAATAGCATTCAACACCCATCTTTAAAGATAACAGTTGAGTTTTGCTGTTGATGATACACATTTTTATTATAGATGCAATGCTTCAAAATAAAAGTGTAATAAAATTTTAAATTGTTCCCGAAATGTTCAAAAGACTAAATAAAGCACCATGGTCTTAAAGTCCCCTATTTCATTTTGTCAATAAAAATATATTTTTAAAAGGTTATTATAAGAGACCTGCATGCTGTCCCATCCCTACTCTATTTCTACTCTGAAGAGAAACTACTTTTCACTCTTTTAACTGTTTGATCACTTTGGGATCTGTTGTATTATTTTCATATTTCTAAATATTATATCTATGCTGCTATTTATGAATTCATAATTCTTAGATAATAATTGTGTGCCTCCTGTTATGGTAGTATAGCACAATTATTCATGCCCATGTTCCTTCTCTTCCCACTCAATCAAGTTATATGATTCCAATGATAGAAAATCGTGTGCAGTTGTTTATTAGATATGTTGTATTATGTGTATATTTTATCAATTTACTTAATAGTTGCCTCATTTTAACTTGCATGCTTTTATTAAGCCTATCCTTAATCAAACCTCCCCTACCCCCACTACCTCATAAGGGGGATCACAAACCACCACTAGTAGTTTCAAAATGCTCATTTGTCCTCAAAGTCCTACTGTTCCCCAGAATTTTCACGCCTGGCTAGCTATGTTTTTGCTCTCTGTATTCAGCTTCCCTGGAGGTGCATTCTCTTTGGCACTCAGCCCCATCCTCTTTGAAAAATGGAATCTGTGAGCAAAGGATGGGAGCAATGCAATCCCTGGCCCCATCACTGAGACTTCAAGCCCTGACTGCATCAACTGTGAATATGAGGGTTTGTTCCCTTCAGAAGGCAGTGGAGAAAGGATGGAAAGATCGTGTTTGCACCCTAAAATTAGCTTGAGAGGCCACCGTTTGTTGTTGAGGATGTTGGTGTTGCCTCATCCCATCCGTCACCCAAGCACAGATACATTGATTTATGACAATAGTTCAGCTTTCCATGAAGACCCTCCCTCCCCAAGACTGATGCCATCATCATTCTCAGCTACAGGAACATCCAAATGAAGGCAGATTTCAAAACAGTCTGTGAACACTACACATTATTAATCCTGTATCAAACAAAATCATTCCTTAAAATGAAATTTATGTTTGGCAAGTTATTTTTCATAGTCTTAAAGCACATTATTAAATATTGTATGAGCAACTGCTGTCACTGTATCAGAAATACATCAGGGAATTGTATACACATTCTTAGAAAAATAATCAATGACTTGTAGAACAAATCAAACTGGTTTACAATCACTAGGTAATCTATTTTTCCAAGGACTAATGCTGTTTCAAAAAACTATGTAATTCTAGGGCCGGCGCCGCGGCTCACTAGGCTAATCCTCCACCTGCGGTGCCAGCACCCCGGGTTCTAGTCCCAGTTGGGGCACCGGATTCTGTCCTGGTTGCTCCTCTTCCAGTCCAGCTCTCTGCTGTGGCCTGGGAGTGCAGTGGAGGATGGCCTAAGTGCTTGGGCCCTGCACCCACATGGGAGACTGGGAGGAAGCACCTGGCTCCTGGCTTCGGATTGGTGCAGTGCGCTGGCTGTGGCGGCCATCTCGGGGGAGATTAACCAACGAAAGGAAGACCTTTCTTTTTGTCTCTCTCTCACTGTCTAACTCTGCCTGTCAAAAAAAAAAAAAAATGTAATTCTAATATACACAATTGAAAACCACATACTCGATCTAAATTCTACTTTCTGTAACATAAGTCTAAGCTGGATTTTATAAAGGATCATATATATTTTTTAAAGATTTAGTTATTTGAAAGTCAGTTATACAGAGAGAGAAGGAGAGGCAGAGAGAGAGGTCTTCGGTCTTCCATCTGATGGTTCACTCCCCAGTTGGCCTCAACAGCTGGAGCTGTTCGGATTAGGAGCCAGGAGCTTCCTCTTGGTCTCTCACGTGGGTGCAGGGGCCCAAGGACTTGGGCCATCTTCTGCTGCTTTCCCAGGCCATAGCAGAGAGCTGGATCAGAAGTAGAGCAGCCGGGTCTCAAACTGGCGCCTATATGGGATGCCGGCACTTCAGGCAAGGGCATTAACCCGCTGCGCCACAGTGCTGGCCCCAGGATCATATTATTTTGCTCCAAAGACAAATGCAGATTTCTAGGTAAGGATGTACATAAAGCACAAAAAAATAGCAAATGATAAAAATCCCATAAACTGTGAGATCTCTTAGGTCATTCTCCACTAGACATTCCCTAACCCTATCCATTGATTTTCAAAGGGATGTCATGAGACCAGCAGCTTGAGAATCACTTCAGAAGTTGTCAGAAGTGCAAATTTTGGTTCCTCTCTCCAGACCTATGAAATCAGAGATAATGTTAGTGGGGCTCAGCAATCTGGACTAGAGCAGTTTATCTTGAACTTCACTGAGCATCAGAATCAACTGGACAGCTGCATGATGCATAAATTGCTGTGTTCAATCCTTAATCCAGTCATTCTCAGGTGAGGCTGATCATTCCGGTCAGGGATGACACTGAGAGCTAATGGTCTAGGCGAATTAAACACCATGTGAACTGAGTGAGTTACCATGTGGAATTTGGTTATCTTTGACCTGTGATGATTTCCTTTGGAAGATTTCATCTGATTTCCTCTGATGAATGTGTATGTAGGAAATAGAAGGTAGGATCAATCCCCCAAATAAACACTTATGGACACTTTCCTTGTGGAAGTCACAGACAGAAAAGAGTCAGCCACTTGGGGTTCACATATTAGCAGGAGAAAACACCACCAACAACTAAGCTCAATTTATGACTGATATGGATGCTCCAAACTGCTAAAAGGAGCACATATTGTGCTAACATAAGGGTCTAGTAGAGGAACTTGGCTGAGAAAATTAAGAATAAGTTCCTAGCTTCAATATAAAGAATGAGGCATTAGTTTTCTATTATTGCTGTAACAAATTACACGAACTTAGTGGCCTACACCACATTGTTTTATCTTACTCTTCTGTAGGGCAGTATGCCAAGCTGGAGCTCACTGGGCTGAAACCAAGCATTAGAGAGACTGTGCTTCTTCCTGGGGGTTCTAGAACATAATCTATTCCCTTCCCAGCTTTGAAAAGCTGTCATTCTTCCTCTGGCCTTTCCTCTAATTTCAATACTGGCAACATTGTCTCTCTCTGTTCATCTTTTTCCTGGTCACAGCCCTGTCTAACTGGCTTTGCTCCTCTACATTTCTTCAGCCTTTTGGTTACACTGGTCCATCAGGATAATCCAGCTAATCTCCCCATTTTAAGGTCAATTTTTGTCCTATCTGCAACCTTTGTTACTCTTTGCTATACCCACATTCACAGGTTCTGGAGAGGAGGACATGAATACCTTTGGGGAGTAATACTCTACCCACGACAAATGATGTAAATTGGATAGACCTCAAAGAACATTCAAAACACACTTCATTATGCAAAAAACATACATGAAACCAAAGGAATGATAAGAGCTAGGTGTTCACAGCATGAACTGAGGCCAGTAGGATCTAAATGAGAAAGTAAGAAAGTATCTGGGGAAAGACAGGGATGGTGATTACAAGGTAGAGTCTCCAGAAGAAGTAAATTTACAGAGAAAATAATAGAATAATTTTAGCAGAAAAGAGAAAAAACTAAGATGAAAATATGCTAGAATCATATTAAAGCAAATATACCCCAAAACTTTTATACAAATAATGGGAAGATACAGCTAACTCTCAATTTTACTTATTTATTTTTAAAGATTTATTTATTTATTTGAGAGTCAGAGTTACACAGAGAGAGGAGAAGCAGAGGGAGGGAGGGAGGGAGGGAGACAGAGAGAGAGAGAGAGAGAGAGAGAGAGAGAGAGAGAGAGAGAGAGAAAGAGGTCTTCCATCCACTAGTTCACTCCCCAATTGGCCGCAACATCTGGAGCTGTGCCAATCCGAAGCCAGGAGCCAGGAGTTTCTTCTGGGTCTCCCACACGGGTGCAGGGGCCCAAGGACTTGGGCCATCTTCTGCTGCTTTCCCAGGCCATAGTAGAGAGCTGGACTGGAAGTGGAGCAGCTGGGTCTTGAACCAGTGCCCAAATGGGATGCTAGCGCTTCAGTCCAGGGCATTAACCCACTGCGCCACAGCACCAGCCCCAACCAACTCTCAATTTTAAATAGAATATGTTGCTTTGTAATGATTCATGTATTTCTGGGAATGCTTAAAGTTATATTCAGATTCCTACATTTCTGCCAGAAATATCAATAGAATGGTCACTATTCTTGACAGTCACAAAATCGGAGTGCTTTTAGTAGGAAGAAGGAATGTTATCCTTATTATCAAACTGGTCTTATCTAGTTAATATAATGATTCTTAAGGGATAATTTCTCATTATCAAAAAACATTACATGGAAATTATAATTCAAAAGCATTATTTCTTTTTTTTTTTCAAAAGCATTATTATTTCTTTCTGTAATCCAAATGTCCTGAGAGATACCCAGAATGGTCATCGGGACATAAGATAATTAGTCTATTTTGCCCTTTGGAAGTCACTATAAGGGTTTGCTGCTCTGAGCCCAGTTGCAGGAGCTCTTCTCAGACAGCCTGAAACTCCTGACATTACTTGGAAAACTTCCAGGTAGGTTCACTTTCCTCTTCTGGGGGAGGACAGGGAAGGTGATCATTTCTTTAATCAAATCTGACTTTAACATACGTAAGAACTACCATTTTAGGGCTAATCTCTTCTCTTTTAATTCTCCCCATTAAGACTGGTTGTGCAAATTAATTTCCAATACAGCCATGCAAGCAAGTTAAAAATCTTAAAATTAGCATAGCCAAATATTAAACATGTATAAGTACTTATTTCATGTTGAAAATGGCTATAGAGACTAAAACAATTAGACAAAAGTAGCATCCGTATCTCATTCTAAAGAGAAGAAATCTATAGGTAAAAATTTTGGATAGTACATCTCCTTTATGTACTGGTAATGAAAGTGGATTGAAAAGCACATTTGTAGGTTTCTGACACATAATACACTTTTTGAAACATTCCCCCAAATACCCTCTAGACCCACTAAAGCCAGCATGAGCTTCAGTGAACTCAAGGCTAGGTTCACAATTGATTGCTCGGGATGTTGTGCCTGACTCATAGTGTGTCTCCAGAATAAAATGTTTGATGAGTGACTGATTACATGAATTAGAGGGGAATAAGATAAGAAGTTGAGTCCTGGGTTCCCATCCATTAAGAGAATTTGCTGCTCTTTTTTAGATATTTTCCCAAATGTCATCTATGTATTGTGAGGAGTCAATCATTTTTACTCTCATTTCTCCACCATAAAGACAGTAATACATGTTTCTTGTAGAAAAGGAAAATATGTGAGGCCAACACTGTGGCTCATCGGGTTAAGCAGCTACCTGCAAAGCCAGTATCCCATTCGAGCACAGGTTTGAGACTCCACTGCTCCCCTTCCCATCTTGCTCCCTGTTAAAGCACCAGGGAAGGCAGTGCAAGGTGACCAAAGTGCTTGAGTTCCTGCCACCAACATGGAGACCCAGATGGAATTCCAGGCTCCTTGGTTCAGCCTGGCCCAACCCTAGCCATTGTGGCCATTTGGGGAATGAATCAGCAAACTTAACACCTCTCCTTCCACCCCCATAACTTTACATTTCAAATACATAGAATCTTTTTTTTAATGTGAACTGGTTCAAAGAGGAGCTAATGTGAAACAATACCATCATCACTGTCCATATTTGGCAAATATATGTCCAAATTCTGCTATTTCTTTGTCTCCCTCTTTCTATACACACACACACGCATGCACACACACACAAACACCATGGATTTATGTTAAATGTATGCATTTGCATGGCAGTAAATACTTTTTTGATAAAAGAAATAATACCTAAAATATGTTATAATTTTGTGATACTAGCACAATTTATGCAATGGTTAGTCTGGTTGATTAATGCCTAATTTCAATGATAACAATTTTGGTTTCTATATCCCTTTGCACTTATTTTCTTCTTGGGAAAAGTGTAAAAGTGTTATTTCTTCACCCAAAGTATACAATCATTTAACATTTTGATACATAGTGCCAAAATTATTGCTATACTAGTTTCATTAAGTTAAAGCTCCATCAACAGTACATTTCTCTTAGCAGTCAACCCTGGACACTTTCATTAATCTTTTTTCTAATCTCATAGATCATGTGTTGTGCATTGTTGTTAATCAATGGTATTAATGCCAGGAGTTGATTTGGACAGCATAATAAACAATAACCTCTTGGAGAATTTTCTTTATTTTAATATCCATTGAAATATTTCTTTTAATAATGGAATTTTAAAACACTTCAGATTATATTATTTAAACAGTTTGACAATGTTTAGGGGTATATACTTTTTAAACCTTGCATATTAGCATGGACTAAATTATTGTGGACAACTAGAACCCTAAATTTTTAATGGCTCAATTCGGTGAAGTTGTTTTGGAGTCCAGATGCCTTTAACCTTCTCTGTCTCCTTGGGTTTTAAAGCTATGCACAGCTTGAGGTGTGAAGAGAGTATGGAAGAGGCACATTCAACTTTCACAAGCCTCAGCCCAGAAGTTAGCACGAACTGCTCTCATTCATGTTTCATTGGCCAAAACATGTCATCTAGGACACCTAGGGACAAACAGGATGAAGAAATTCAGTTCCCAGCTGAGCTGCTACTTTCCACCTACAACTGTGCACCACAGAAAGAATGAACAAATTTTAAGGGACAGAAACCATTTATGACATAACCTTTTTCTGATATTTTTGGCAAGCCGGGGTTTTTAAATTTTATGGTGCTAAATCCATCACTCTGTTTCCTTTCCATTGTGCTTTCTGCTTCACTTAATGGGGGCATGGAGACTGAGTAGAAAGATCAGGCTAGCCTGTGTGATAGCCTTCTCGCTGGGGTACAGAAATTGGTGTCCTTGACTCCCAGCCCAACCAGGACTCAAGGGACAAAGATCACAGAGAAACAGGGCCCTGGGGGGAAGTGAGCCTCACCTCTGCATGTAGTAATCTCCCCTCACTGCACTTGCTCACTGCCAGTCAGTTCCAGTACAGCAAATGGCTCAGCAAGAGCAACTCAAAGGCTAACCCTTCAAGCAGAGAACACAGAGACTGGAGATCATGACCAGCTGAGATGTGACACATGCTATCTGTTCAGAGCCTGAAGGGTGGTGGTACTACAGGGGCAAGGCAAACAGAAACATTCAGCTGGTGTAACTGCCTGAATAATAGATGATCTCTTAAACAAAAATATCTGTCCACTCCACTGAAAAGCACTGTGTCTGTTTATGACTAGACTGATAAACCAATCGTAGAGAACCCGGAATGACTCAGTATTCCCCATGCTTTTCTCCTTCATCCTTTAATCTGCTTTGAAAATGGAAAGAAGGCTGGCAAACTGCCTTGAGCTTGGCAGGTGAGCTATTTTATCTGTTTCTCAATTTTTGTTCAAGAATGTGCATTTCATGTTCTGTGATGAGCTAGGCAGATTTCTGTGGGGTGCTGCAAAAATATTTTTCCTTCTTTCATCTTTTGTGAACCTTGGAAATCCCACAATTCTAGAATAGTTGATGGCTCATGTTTGACTTGGCTCCGGTTACAAACTGCAATTTTTATAGCAAAGTTTATAAGTGCTATTGGAAAACACCTTGCAGAGGAGGCAACTGTTTGGGTATTTAATAAAAAATATAGCCCAAACACCTATTGCTGGGAGCAAAAATGCATTCTCTTTTCAATTATATGTGCTGCATACTTGCACTCCAAGGCTAATCACCTGTGCTAATTTCATTGTTTTTAAATCACATTTTAAATTTAAAAACCTGGGACAGGCATATGGTGCAATGGTTAAGATGTCCACATCCCATATTACAGTGGTTGGTGTGAGTCCCTGCTCCACTTCTAATCCAGCTTCCTGCTAATGAGCACCCTGGTAGGCAGCAGATGATGGCTCAAGTACTCAGATCTCTGTCACCCACATGGGAGTCCTGGATGAAGGTCCAGTCTCCAGCTGTAGCAGGCATATGTGGAATGAGCCAGTAGATAGGTCTCTCTCTGCCTTTCAAACAGAATGAAAACAAATAGATACGATTTTTTAAAAAAATTTAAAACTATTTCGTTAACTGTTTCCAAACACTTTCTGTTTTCATTCTTTTGGGAAAAAGTCAAAGAGGGGAAAAATCACTAGAAGCTAAATATTTCCATTTTTAAAAAAGATTTATTCATTTGAAACTCAGAGTTACAGAAAGAGAGAGAGAGACAAAGAGAGAGATCTCTTAGCCACTGGTTCATTCCACAGATGGCGCAAGGGCCAGGGCTGAGCCAGGCTGAAGTCAGGAGCCAAGAGCTTCATCTGGGTCTCCCATGGAGGTGCAGGGGCCCAAGTACTTGGGCCATTTTCCACTGCCTTTCCCAGGCTGTTAACAGGGATTGGGATTGGAAGCAGAGCAGCTGTTATAGGAAGACCCCCACAAGCCTGCAACGCCATAACAAATCAGCCTCTCTTTCCATGTTTCCAACAAATCAGAAGGCAATAAGCCTGTCTACAGAAAGCGTTTTTCAGGGGAACATTAATTTCTAATTATATTTTAGGAAACATACTTATTCTTCAGCAAAGAGAGTATTTTTTTTTAAGATAGATGATGAGAGCTTCTGCAAATGGAAGTTGCTGCAGAAAGTGCGTAAGCGCAGTGAGGAGCACTCGGCCTCAGAAGACATCCGCATTGTAACACTCATTCCCACCACACTTGGACCACAGCACTTGAACTATTCAATTTCCTCTAATCATGGGTTTCCTCATCTTTAATGCTAGTTGGGTAAACCAATATTGAACATCTCTCCCAAGTCTGCAAATATTGTATTCAAAATGTTTCCAGCAAATTTGTCATATACTCAGGGAATTTTTGCTGATTTTTTTATTTTTTGTCCAAAAGGACTCCACTTAGAGCCGAACACCATCTCTATGAGAAAACTTTACTCTTCTCAAGAGGAAGAGTTAAGATTTTTTTTTTAAAAAAAAGGCCCGTTTAACTGAATATAGTAAAAATTAATGTACTTTGACAACTTCCATAGACTTATAAACCCAGGATCTCTCTATACCGCTTAGACCTTCTAAATTACACATCTTTAATCTTTAATTTAAAAGTACAAATCTCTTATCTCACACCTCCTTCCCTTTGTGTGTGTATTTATGTGTTTTCCCCTCATGAAATCATTCATATTATAATGATTTTAAATGCTATAGACCTCCAAATGTGTCCCAGTTATGAAAGCCTTAGTCTCCTTTATCATTAAGACAAACATTTCTTTGTATTAAGGTTGAGGAAAGTATCCTTTCATTTTATTAATTTTAATATTTTATTTAGGAATAATTGTTATATCGTAGCTCTTCAAGTTTAATTATGGTGTTTCCAAAATCTGTGTGGGAATTGGCACAGGCTCTTTGTCCTTGGGAACTGGCCTAGCCCACAGACAGAAAACTGTGATGAAACCATGCTGCCTCAGCACCAAAGGACCTCCTCCCCAGCTACTGGCAGCACTGCCTGCTCAAGCCTCCTCACCCTCCACCACTGTCAGCCCTCTGTAGGAACTGCCTTTAGCAGCAGAGTTGCCTAACCCAAGAGCACGCCAGATGCCTAAGCTCATATCCAACCACTAGTCAATGAGAGGTGCCCCAGTTTAGAATAATATAAAGAGTTATCTTACTTACAGGGATCATAGTATCACCAGGGAGGCTCTCACAGCTCAGCTTCTCCTCCTCTGCCCCTGGCATTGATGCTGAGAGCCCCTCCCCGATGCACTTCCTTCAGGCTTACTCTCCATCCCGAAGTTGGCTTCCGAGGGTACCTAACAAGAGAACCTACACACTGAGCATCATTTGACAACTATTGTAGAACATACTGGGCAAAACTGAGAAATAGCAGGGTTTATTATGGGAGAGATAATGGGCAGAGCACAGTCTTTGAACTTATAACATGAAGACAAACATTGATAGTGATTTGGCACTGTGTGCCATCATCATGCAATTTTTCATCTGCTACAATCGTGATATGACTTCCTCAAGACACTGATAGTTCTATGTTGTACCTGGGCCAATTTAATTGGCCCGGGGCAAATTGCTGATTTTTCTTTTTATCTTTTCAAGTTCCACATTGTTTATTATATATTCCATATTGCCATAAGATGGGGCTTAATTCTGTATTTCTTTCTGGTAAATTTTTTGGCTAGCATACATACAAAATATACAGCTTGATGACTTTCCAAAGGGTTAATATTCTATATAACTTAACAAAAATATATACTACATTACTAGTGTCCCTGAAATCTCTTTTGCTCCCTTCTAGTCCTACTAAAAGTAATTATTTCAATATTTCCCACCATGTTAGTTTTGTATTTGAATTTTATGTCAATGGAAAAAAATTATACATTCTCCATGCTTGTATTTCCATCATGATTTTTCATTTAGTGTTTTGTTCATGAGATTCATCCGTACTGTTGAGTATTGTGTGTTTTCACTTTTATTGTATACAGTTACAATGTATACCTCTACTATAGTTTATCTACTCATTTTTTTTGCTGTTGAAAATTGTGATGTTTCCAATTTATTGCTATTATGAATGGTAAAATTGTGACCGTGTGTGTGTGTGTGTGTGTGTGTGTGTGTGGTTCTGTTGGTCTATGCCTAGGAACAGAAGTGGTGCTTCACAGGCATATGTGGATATATATTTCAACTTCAGCAGATATAGAAAACAGTAATCCAAGGTGATTGTACCAGCTGGCACATCCACTAGCAGCATTTGAGTTCTACTTGCTCCTCATCCCTATCAATACTTGGCATCTCATATACATAACAAATACACACACACACACACACACAGAGGCGCTACATTTTGGAGGAGGTGTAGTGTTACTTCAGTGTGATTTTTACTTGAATTTCTCTGAGATCTAATTATGTTGGGCAATATTTCAAATATTGGCCATTTAGATAGTCTTTTGTGAAGATATTTCCATTTTTTTTTCTTTTTTGTCCATTTCTTCTATTGACTTATCTTTTCCTTTTTAATTTTCAGGAACTGTTTATATATTCCCTGCATAAATCCTATGTCAAATACATTTACTGCAAATATCATACTTCATTGCATGACTTGCCTTTTCATACTTTTAATGGTGCTGTTTGAATGAACAGGAATTCCTTTAGTTCAAAATGTTAATTATTTGAGAAAGAGAAAGAGAATGCTTTTAATTACTAGTTCATTCCCCAAATGCCTGCAACAACTGGAGCTAAGCCAGGCTGGAACTGAGAACTAGAAACTCAGTACAAGTTTCCCACATAAGTGCAGTGACCCAACAACTTGAGTCATCATCTGCTGCTCCCAGGGTCCATGCATTAGCAGAAAGTTGGTATGGTGAGGATCCAGGACATGAACCCAGGCAATAAAATATGGGAAACAGTTGTCCCAACGGGCATCATAGATTAAATGCCTACTCCTGGTATTCTTATTTTTAATACAG
Organism: Oryctolagus cuniculus; assembly: GCF_051225735.1. Taxonomy (NCBI): domain Eukaryota; kingdom Metazoa; phylum Chordata; class Mammalia; order Lagomorpha; family Leporidae; genus Oryctolagus; species Oryctolagus cuniculus. The sequence continues at coordinate 78,391,426 of NC_142882.1, forward strand.
TGAAGTTTATCAACATTTTCCATTTTTGCTTCAAAGAATTAAGGAATTGAATTAAAATATTTTACTGTGTAGTAAAATTTTGAAATTCATGCATAGTTTTTTCAAAATACTCATTTTCTGTTAATTTTTAAAGACCTGTCTGTGAATGTATTTCAAAAGTTCTTTTGCTCCAAAAAAATGTGACTTTTATTTCCAGTTTCTAATTAACTTTTTGTAGCATCCTTATATATAATGTGAAAAGCAGTGTAATCTGTATCTGTTGATATAAATGTACCCTAAAAGCAAACCAAGAAGAAATCAGCGCCAATCAGTTATAGGAAGCACATACTGAAGGCATAAGTTTTATGTGAATATGAGACCTGAATATCTGTAATACTGGTATCAAATAATATTGATTCTTGGTGTAATGATTAAAACATTTAATACTATCTGATATTCTATAGCAATTACATTCAATCTATATGATTACAAAGAATCAAAGATTGGACATAAAAATTTGGTCATCTCAGACTATTGTAGGATTATGATAATAACAAAGTAACAAAACTGTATATTTTAGCCTTTGGCTCCAGGATACTTTCTGGTCAAAAAACTAAGCCAAACTGAAATGAGATTATCTGCAAACATTTGTGACACATTCTTGACTCAGTTCATGAAATCAAGAGCTATGACTGCTATCTTTTGAAAAACGGAAAAAATAAGCAAATCTCCGCTACATAAAAACTGATAGCATATTTCAATTCCTGAACAACTTATTGAAATGTTTTGTCTCTCATATGTACGTAAATAAATGCACCATTGGGGGAAAAACAAATCAATAAGTGGAATAATAAGATAACATGTCTGTCAAAGTGTCTAACAGTGCTATAAACTGAGTTATATATTTCATATTTCTGTTCATAATTTGAATGTTTTGGAATTATAATTCAATGCTTATTGCATAATAAATGGCATTAAAATAAAATGACAATCAACTTGACTAATTGATCTTGAATGTTAGGTAATTCAGAACTTTAAAAATACTACAGTGATATTTTCTAGGAAATAGAAATTAAATTTATCTTATTTAACCTAAATTGATGTTATAGAAATGTCAAAGATGTCTTCAACATTGGAATATTAAAAGGACAGTCTATGCAAAGTGTCCATTTTGAAATTTAGCTTTAAAATGCTGTTCTACTGTATTGCCATATATTCAGGGGAAAAAAGTCATAGCTATTGATGAACTGACATTAAGGAAGGAATCATTTCCCAGAATGGAGACTGAGTAATGCAATAGAATTGCTGGGAGAGTGAATTATCTTGGAGTGCAATACAAGAAAAAGCCACACTCCTGTCATAACACCCTGTCACACAGGTCTGCTGGGATCATAATCACTTTGAGAACATCTTTCTACAGACTATACATGCTAAGAAACAAGAATTTCACCCATCTATGGCTCATTAACCACTTAAAGCACTTTCTCTCAACAGAAACCTGGTTGTGAGTAGTTTGGGAGGATTGTGCAACTTACAACCTATTCCCTTCCTTCTTTCCTTTCCCTGGGGCAAGACACGTCCACAATACCCTCTTTGTTCCCTATGAATTTCACTGCTCAGTTGAAATATTTCATTTCACTCAGTTTCCCTCTGTGGATGTGTATGTCCTCTGTATTCACCCATCTCCTTCCTTTTTATCTACCAGTTATGGCCCCATGTCCTTGGAAAATTTCTCTTTGAAGACTAGGGTCAGGTTCATGGCATGCCACCTTTGCAGCTGCATAGCACCCTAGATCAGAAGGCCTCCATGCTTGGCATATGCTCTGTGGTCACTGTCATGATATTCTTAATAATTTTACATTTGATCTTGTGTTGTGTAACTGAAGTCTAACAGAACATTGTGGCACGTATATATTCATTTTCACTCTCCTTTCCTCCTCTGCTAGTATCTAATTCTTGCAATGCCCCCATGAACATAAAATTCCTGTGAACCACAATACATGAGAATTCACTAAGACTCAGAGTGAGTTTGAGAAAATGTGGTAAATCCATGCTTGGCTGTGGACACGGGCAGCCCCAGAAGGTCAAACGTGTTCTGCTTGAACTAGAAATTTCTCCACAGATGGAAGAAAACTACCAAGGAATCCTATCATATTCTTTCCTTGTTATCTTAAGTCTTTGTTTTAGCTAGTTGTATTGAAAATGAAGACACAGAAGGCAAGGGAGAGACAAGGCAACCCACTGATCATTTTCCTTTCAGTCTCTCCTATGCATCAGTAAACTGAAGGTAGTGTGTTGGGAGAATAAGTGCCTAACAAGGTGTAGAATAAAAGCAGTTGAGTTAGTCTGTGTAACTCTCTACTTAAGAACTAAATACACTTTGTGGCGCCGGCACACCAGGTTCTAGTCCCGGTCAGGGCGCCGGATTCTTTCCCAGTTGCCCCTCTTCCAGGCCAGCTCTCTGCTGTGGCCAGGGAGTGCAGTGGAGGATGGCCCAAGTCCTTGGGCCCTGCACCCCATGGGAGACCAGGATAAGTACCTGGATCCTGCCATCGGATCAGCGCGGTGCACCGGCCGCAGCGCGCCAGCCGTGGCGGCCACTGGAGGGTGAACCAATGGCAAAGGAAGACCTTTTTCTCTGTCTCCCTCTCTCACTGTCCACTCTGCCTGTCAAAAAAAAAAAAAAAAAAAGAAGAAGAAGAAGAAGAACTAAATACAGGGGCTGGCACTGTGGCACAGCAGGTTAACGCCCTGGCCTGAAGTGCCAGCATCCCATATGGGTGCCAGTTCTAATCCCGGCTGCTCCTCTTCTGATCCAGCTCTCTGCTATGGCCTGGGATAGCAATAGAAGATGGCCCTAGTCCTGGGGCCCCGGTACCCGCGTGGGAGACCCGGAAGAAGCTCCTGGGTCCTGGCTTCGGATTGGCACAGCTCCGGCCGTTGCAGCCACCTGGGGAGTGAACCAGCAGATGGAAGACCTCTCTCTCTGTCTCTACCTCTCTAACTCTGTCCTTCAAATACATAAAATAAATCTTTTTTTTAAAAAAAAGAAGTAAATACATATTCACATATGAGGTACCAAATAAAGTACGATTGCAATGATTTCACATATGAATTAAATGATCTTACATTTGCATTTAAAATAATCACTGTACAATATCAAGATGAAAGATATAATTTATGCATATAATTTAAGATTTTTTTCTGTACTTAGAAGGACATTACATAGCAAATAAAAATTCAATGAAAATTTGAAGAAAATTACAGGAGAGCTGCATGCTTCAATATCTTTGATTGAACTTGTTTTTTGAATTATGGTTCTGCATTTTCATTTTTCTCTAGGTTCTGCACATCATGTGGCTAGCTCTATTGAGGAGGCTGAGGTTGGAACTGTGCACCTTATTCTTAAAAACCAACCATGGCTGAGAAGCATTATATCAATGCTGGTAATATTCCTCAATTATGGAAAAAGAAGCTCAAACTGGTAGCTTTTTAGAAATTCCTTGAAAATACTTTCGCATTTCCAAGAACTTTTAGATAAAATTCATACCACTTTAAACAAGAATAACAAGAAAATTCCAGAAACTTTTTATTTAATGTATACAAAGTTCATACATTCCATAAATACAACTTTAGGAACATAGTGACTCTTCCCACCCTACCCGCCCTCCCACCCTTCTTGATTGATTCCCATCCTTCTTCCTCCTCCCTCTGCTATTCCCATTCTTATTTTTTACTAAGATTGATTTTCAATTAACTTTATACACATAAGAGTATACTAAGTAAACAGTTCAACAAATACAAAAAAAATCTGTTACTCAACAGTCAAGACAAAGTCTGTTCGAAGTCATCGCATTTCAAAGTGTCAATTTCACTTCCATAGATTATCTTTTAGGTGCTCTGCGAATTACCACAGATCAGAGAACATATGGTACTTGACCTTTTAGGACTGGCTTATTTCACTAAGTATAATGTTTTCCAGTTGCATCCATTTTGTTGCAAACAACAGGATCTCCTTTTTTATTGGTCTGTTGTATTCCATAGTAGACATAGCCCAAAATTTCTTTATCTAGTCTCCAGTTGACAGACATTTGGGTTGATTTCGTATCTTAGCTATTGTGAATTGAGCTGCAATAAACATGGGGGTGCAGCTAACTTTCATATGATGATTTCATTTCCCTTAGGTAAAGTTCCAGAAGTAGAATAGCTGGTTCATACAGTAGGTCTACATTCAGATTTCTGAGGTATCTCCATAGGGTCTTCCACAGTGGCTGTACTAGTTTACATTCCCACCAACAGTGGATTAGGGTACCTTTTTCCTCACATCCTCACCAGCATTTGTTGTTTGTTGACTTCTGTATGAAAGCCATTCTAACTCATGTGAGGTTAAACCTCATTGCATTTTGATTTGCATTTCCCTGATGGCTAGTGATCCTGAGCATTTTTTTCACGTGTCTGTTGGACATTTGGACTTCCTCTCTTAAAAAATGCCTTGTTAAGTCCTTTTCCCATTACTTAACTGGGTTGTTGGTTTTGTTGTTGAGTTTCTTGAGTTATTTACATATTTTGGATAGTAATCCTTTATCAGATGGTGGAATAGGGAGGGAGCTTACTAACAGAGTAATTTAAAAAAATTTTTTTCTCTAATGGTATCATTTATTTCATCACAAGGACTATATATTTTTTTCTACTGATCTTCCCTGAAAATCTATAGTATTTCAGTTGTCCTGTGATCAGCCAGCATGGGGACTACAATAGCCATGTGTTTTCTGGGTTGCACTGGGGATCTGAGCATCACTTCAGGCTCCAGAGGAAAATGTGTGTTAACTACCAAACAAAAAATTGATAAACTATCTTCAGTGCCATGGCCTGTGTTAAGTGAAGAGCTCCATGATTTTAGTTTACATTTTCTCACAGCTCAAATATGATGCTCAAGATACTGGATTTGTTTCATGATTGAAAATTTAGCTAGATTTCAGGGCTTTGTATGCTGTTTTCCTATGGCTTGGTTCTGAAGTTTGGTCAAGAAGAGGTATGACAAATGAATAGCAAGCAGAAAAATAGCAAGAAAGTAAAGTTCGCATTTTGTGCCTTTTTTTCTAGCACATTTTGATTATAGAACATGGTTTTTTTTTCCTTTTTTTTTTTTTTTAGCAAAAGTAGAGACTATCACAGATTGTATGCAAAAAGAGAAGTTGGGGCAGTGCTGTGGTGTTGTGGCATAGCGAGTTAAGCTACTTCCTGCAATGCCAGCATCCCACAAGTATGCCCCTTTGAGTCCCAGTTGCTCCACTTCTGACCCAGATCCCTGTTACTGTACCTGGTAAAGCAGCACAAGATAGCCCAAGTGCTTGGGTCCCGGCACCCATGTGTGAGAACCAGATAGGAGTTTCAGGCTCCTGGCAGCCACTGCTGCCATTTGGGGAGTGAAACAGCAGATGGAAGATCTCTTGCTCTGCCTCCCTGTCTGTCTGACTCTGCCATTCAAGTAAATACAAAATGGTTTTTAAAAGGAGAGTCTCTCATTTCTCTTATTGGATCTTCAGTATTTATTTGTAGCAACTGTCCATAATACAATCTTGGTTTAATTCCACACCATTCAGAAATCAGTTGTTTATTTTTACAAAGACTCTTTTTCTCTCAAGATGCTATTGGATTAAACTTATTTCCCAGGTTAATAACTTATTATTGATGTAACAAAGATATGTCTCAGCCATTCTTGCTCATTGCCCAAAAGATAGATAAACATTGGCATGTATTCCTTACCCTTGAATCTCAATTGGATCTCACATCCTATTGCCTTCATACCCCACTCCCACAGCCACCTGAAAGACCAGCTGCTGGAACACTTGAAAGACCAGTTCCGGGAATTCCCCTCCACCTGCTGCTCCCTAATCCCACCCCCGCCTCTAGCCCTCCTAAAATATAAACAGGCCAGGACCCCCAGGACGGGGGGTCAGGGCCTCCTGCCACGTGTTCCATCAATGTGCAGGAGGGCAGTTGGTCATTCGCCTCTTCTAATTTATTTTCTCTGAATAAATTCAGTCTGGCTGTAAATTCATTCACTGCCTCCTCTCTATTCTGCACCTCTTTTCCTAACATTTATGGTGCCCCGTGTGAGGAGGCACCAATCTGCAACTCTTTTCCTAACAATTATAAAAACTTATTTTTGTGTTTTAAGAAAGCAACTTTAAGGCAGAAACTGAAGTCACAGCTACATCACTGTCACAATGGGAAACCGAGGAAACAGGACATGATGAAGATTCAGAGACCTCTAGCCGGGAGACCATTACCTTGTCACACATCAGCAACATCAGAACGCAAACACCAGCGGACTCCGAGCATTTCCTGTGTCCCAGATGTCTTCAAAAACCATTGCTGCAGAGTCTCCTCAGGGTACCTCATCCTGTGAGATAACACGAAATTCTCACTTGACCCAGGCAGCAGCACCAACACACTCCTCACCACACCCTACCCCAAGCACTGAAAACCCCAGTCGGCACATTGCTATATGTAAGGCAGTATTCAGCACCACGTGTCTAAGGGATTCAGGAGTGCTCCCTAACCCCAACGATGCTTCTAGAAGGGAGCCGAGGGAGCAGCAGGGAGCCGGCTCGCTGGGGGCTCCGAGAGACCCCTGCTGCCTTAGCCCAGCACGAGTCTCCCCCCCTGAGTGTGACCAAGCACAAATCAGTTAGCCTCTGCTGCCCCGCCAGTGGGTCTCGGACTACTTGTTTGCAAGACGAGAAACTTGGACGAAGTTCTCTCAGACTTCCCTCAACTAACTCTGCAGGTAACAGTGAGTACCAGTATGAATCAGGAAAGGTAAGTCAACCACCTCTCGTGGGCCGGGAGAAGCTGAGCTACTGCGTTAAATGTAGGGACCTGTAGGCAGCTAATCCCACGGCCCTCGCATACGGGGTCACGGTACCGAACAGCGAGTTTCAGGGTCCGGAACAGGAAGCCAAAGCGGATGTCGCCCCTCTTCCGGAAGTCCCGCCCACTCCAGGAAGCGAGTCCCAGTCGCTCCTCCCGCCATGCCCTTTACGACAACAGCGAACTACTTTTCCCAGAATGCCATTCAACTCTCCTCGCGGAGCACCAATGGGCGCCCGGGTTGACGCCATCAGTCGGCGCGGTGTACCAGGCTTCAGTGATGTCGTGGCGCTTGGGGTGAAGAAGTTGGTGCTTCGCGGCGCCCTGGGACTGAAGACGCGGTCCGGGTGACCTCTGGCCCTTTCCTAACTTCTCTACCCCCGCCTGCCTTTTTCCTCCCTCTTCTGGCGGGATGAGGCGTGCAGGCCTGGGTAAGAAGAGGTCCGAGGTGCGAAGTGGGGAGCCCCAGAGCCGGCCTTGGTCGGCGCGGGAGAAAATCGCCCTGGTGTCCTGTCACTCGGCATCTGGTCCAGAAACGGCGTGTGTGGAGGGGAGCCATGCAGGCGGTGCCTAGTGGAAGCACGTCATTTGTCCTAGATCTTACGGGGGGATCCTTAGGTTTGGTCTCCGGACCCGAGTCTTGGAGAGTAGCATAGGACTGGGGTGCGGTATATGCAGGTGCCAGCTCAGTCGTCGGACTGTGTGCTGTGTGGTGGCCTGGCCTCTCTGCTGTTTCTGCTTTCCTGCTGCTTCTGCCTCTTAGAAGGGAGATACGAAGAGTGGGGTTGCATGCTAAGCGCTTCCACGGTGATTATGTGAGTCGGCTAGCAGTGAGTGACAAAGGTACATGTACACGTCGTTACCTTACAGGCCTTGGGGTGTAAGGTCGGGGTCAAAGGCAGTGTGCCTGGAGCATTTCTTATCTGAACCTCTTCCACTGGTTAGCAGCTGTCGGGACTACCTCTTATGGTTCTGAAGCTCTGTACTAGGAGATGGTTAAACACGAGGAGGAGGAGGAGAAAGAAGAGAAAGAACCCTGCTCTATCAGTGCAGCGTGATTGAGAGTATATGTGAGCATTGGCGAAAGATGACTGTCTCTGCCAGCCGTGGTAATAACTTCGCAAAAACGAAAACAAGGCTTACGAAAAGTGTCAACTTTAAGGTCAATGAAAGTTGTCAGTGTGTCAGTGTTCTTTCTTAGTGCAGTTTTTGTGAATCTGTGGTTGGAGAAAGCCAGGTAAATTGAAGACAGAAAAGAATGTTGATCAAGTTTAGTTTTCACCAGCCTATGTGTTTTCTCAGTGTCTTTAGGTTGTATACCTGAATGAGCTCTAGCTATATAGTTGTTTTGTTACTTTCTTGGTGCTCCCCACAGCTGGGAAGTAGGAAAATGTGCAAAGGTAAATTATGGTACAAGGTGGCAGCTATACATCCAAACACAAGATAATGTTCTGCAGATAATGTCTCAGAAATTGCAGAGATGGTGACCTTGAACTAGACCATGAATAATGAAGTTAGGAAAGATGAGTTTCAGGTGAGAGGATCACTAAAAAAGAAAAGAAAAAACAAAGAGCATAGAACTAGGATTATGTAGCTAAGGAATTATGACTCAACCAATTTGATTGAACCAAGAAACATGAGACCACATTGTGGAGATTGCATTATAGGCCAAGGAGTTTAGATTTCCTAAATTGCCCTTGAGGCCCACTTATTTTTTGCACTGCACTCTCCCTGGTTAAGTTGCAGGAAGGGGACTTGAGAAGTAATTGTTCTCAGTCCTGATAGCACATCGATTAAGGAACTGTTGCTATAATTTACATTGTTATGAAGTGACGGTTTTTTTTAAAAAACTTGAAGTGCCAGTGTGAAATGACCTGCAATTTTAGATTTGGAATAATAATGAATTTGATAGATATTCATGTGAAGAATATTTGTGTTGGTGGATGATGTTTTTTGCTTTTTTTTTTTTTTTCAAATATTTATTTATTTGACAGGCAGGGTGACAGATCTTTTGTTTGCTAGTTTACTCCCCAGATGGCCTCAACAGCTAAAACTGGGCTAAACTAAAGCCAGGAGTCAGGAACTCCATCTGGGTCTCCTGCATGGATGGCAGTTTGGCTCCTCCCCCACTGCCTTTCCAGCCACGTTAGTAGGGAGCTGCTTTGGGAGCAGAGTAGCCAGGACTTGAACAGGCATCTGATAAGGGATGCCCAGCATGGCAAGCAGTGGCCTAATTTGCTACACCATGAGTCCATCCCTGGGGGAGGGTGATAGCTGAGAGAAGGTAAAACTCTAATAGAAATATGCACTGAAAGATTTCCAGACAAGAAATAAAATGAGAATTTCATTTTAAATAGATGGAACAGGGACAGGTATTTGACCTAAGTAGTTAAGCCACTGGTTGGGGCAACTTTGTTGAAATGCTTGGTTTCTTGTCCTGGCTCTGCCGCCAGTTCCAGCTTCCTGCCAGCGCAAACCCTGGGAAGGTAGCAGGTGACTGCTTGAGTAGTTGGGTCCCTGGCATCCTTGGGGGAGCCCTGGATCTAGTCTCCAGTTCTTGACTTCTGCCTGGCTCAGCCCTGCTGTTCATTTGGGGGCACAGACTGGCCTAAGGGAGCTCTCTGTCTCTTTGCTTCTCAAAATTTTTTTAATGAATAAATGAAGCAATATAAAAGAAATCTAAAACTAAAATTAATGTATGTGAAAAGACCCAAACAAAGGACATATAGTAAGTAGCCATTCATTTAGAACTTGAAGAAGTTCTAGAATTTCTTGAAGTTACAAAGTGATTGAATCCAACCAGTCAGTAATTACTTATTGGGCAATGTTATATACTTTGGCTCTTAAACATATAAAATAAGTAGAAGATGTTTCCATTTCCTTAAGGATGTTGATCATTATTATAGATTGCACAGACTATTCATTAATAAAGTTGCATTTTTCAAGACAATGATTTTAGTTGTTGAGTGGGGGGAAAATGAGCCCAGTCTTTAAATTCATAACACATTAGCTGTATGGACAGTGTGTCAGCTGTTGGGGGAGAATTTGAGAATTTGGGTAGTGTAACTCTCTTGTTTGGATTGTACTTATTTAACATTTTGTTGGGGTGAAGACTGTGGGTGTTTGCCACCTGTAAAGCGCTCATTAGGTCCTGGGGAGATGTAGAAGAAGCATGTGAGGCACTGTCTCTGACCTCAGGGAAACATGGGATGCCATTCTTGACAAGCGTGCACATTCAGAGCTGAGGAGCAGTGAATTCAGATTCTGCTCATTAATCTGTTCATTTGCAAGTATTCACTGAGTATGCCTTATATTGCATGTGTTTTCTACTTTTATGGAGTAGTATAATTACAAGTAGAACAGACTTAGTTTCTGTCCTGCCTGGTAGTACAATCTAGAAAGCAGTGCTAGTGTTACATATAGTCGACACAGTAAGAATTCAGAGGGATTTTTGCTTCTTAGGACAAATGACATTTATGCTGTGCCTTAGAGCTTCTTGCTCACACCTTCAACCTTAGCCATCATTCACCTACCTGCTACCTCCTCTCCTTCTAGCTCTTGCTGTTACTGCCCCTCCATCTGCTCTTTGAGCTATTGGAGACCTCTAGTTTTCATATTATTCCTTTGCCCCAAATTCCCAGGGCACTGTGGAATCTGCTTCATCCCTGTCCTGTCTGTGCCCCATAATCCATGTCTCCAACTGTTCCCCTGGAAAGCAGTTTCGATCTTTGGGAGGTTGTTTTCTGCAGTGCATATACTGTACTCTTCCAGCATTAGATCAGTCTAAATATCCACCCTCTGCTGGACCAGCTCAGGCTGATGAACTGTTCTGTAGAAAAATGACACAGGTGGGAGGATGGAAGCTCCTGTAGTTTGCTCCTTCCACCAGCTTTGTGTTATCCCCTGGACACGGTCCTCCATTGTCCTCCTTACTGTGTTCCCAAATGATCACCCTTCTTCAACAGAGAGCGCCTTTTCTCTCTCTACTGGGACAGTTGACATCAGTTATTATAAAAGGAATGGCTGAAAAGCACCTTAAGCCACACTTTTCTGTAGGTATTCACTAAGTCTTCCTCCAAGTGTTGTTTAATTGCCTGATGAAAATCAAATGCCACCTTAGGCAGAGTGAAATGGTTTTCTAAATGTCATCTCCTACATGAACTCCATCAAAGTAGCGTCAAGTAAGAATACTATTGAATGAATGGCCCCCCTCTTCACTCTCTGCTAATATGCTTCATTAGTTATTCTACCTCTTTGCTGGAGCCTCACCCACCTCTTCCCATCAAGCTCTCTATAAAACAGAAAAAAATATATCATAAAGATACCCCTTCTACCTGCTCTTATATTATTCTTTGTCCCTTTCCTTCCTAGCCAAGCTTCTTCAGTAGGTTGTTGATGTTGCTACTTTTAGATCTTTTATTTAAAAGTGTATTTCTATGGAGCAAGGACGGTACCCTGGATATTTTTGTTTATCAATACCTATTAGTGTCTTCTGGTCAATCAGTAACATCAATAAATGTGTATTGAAATTAATTTAATATTCTTAAGAGAGGATATTGGGAAGTATTGCTCTGATCTCTAGTTACTACTTTCAAAAATTCACTTGGAATGTGAATATTATAGGCATACATGGTCTGCAACGCCCTCCAGGGGTCTTTTTTGGTTCTTTCCTATTAGCCTTGCAAAAGTGGCTTCTGGTTTTGCTAGAGCTACCCTTGTTACTCTGCTCTTTGCAGGTGAAGGAGTACCTCCTGGCAACTATGGGAGCTATGGCTATGCTAACAGTGGGTATAGTGCCTGTGAAGAAGAAAACGAGAGACTCACTGAAAGCCTGAGAAGCAAAGTAACTGCTATAAAGTCTGTAAGTATATGACAGATACTGTATGCATTTTCACTTATTTGTGTATGTATCATATACATATAAACTGTATTTTAGTAGCATCATTCTAAGGATGCCTAAATACTATGGTTCAGTGAGTTCAAAGTGCTCTCACAATTTAGACCATACTTTGGGTTAGGAAATGTGGCAAATCAAAATATATGGTACTGATACAGATTTTAAAACTTCAGTTTTTTGTGATAAAAATCTAAAAAATATTGTATGTTGTGTGCAGTAATGTCTCTAATGGAGCTCTCCATCTTCTACCTCCTGTGGCTCTTTTAACTTTTTCTTCTAGTCTCCTGAACTACAAATCTTGGTTTTCTTGTTTCCACATTGATAGCTTGTTTCTGTCATCGAGTCTTAACTTTTTCTCTCTTTTATCTAAAGTTTTCTTCTGTCTCTGCTTTTCTATTTTGAACACAGTATCCTGATTTTCTTGGGTGAACTGTTGGGAGAATGTCTCAGCCTCTCTGTTCCTGGTTTTCTGCACATTCTAGTCTGAGCTACACACTGTTACCACAGTCATATTTTTAGAATGTTTGTGAATTTGCATCCTATATTCTTTTGTGATCTCCCATGGTCTAATAAGTGTCACACTAACTCCATGAATAAGTCTTTCGAAGATTGGCCCAAGTTTTATACACCTTATCCCTGACTTTCAGAATGCAGGGTGGTTTCGCCAAATGAGAAGACTCTTCCTTGTCTCTACACTGTCACTTTCCCATCTGCTTATCTTCGCTCCCACTCTTCCTTAGTGTCTGTTGACTAAAGTCTTGCTCATTCTGAATGGACCCACTTCAATATACTCCCTCCTACCCCTCCCTCCAACCTTTGCCTGTTAAACATTCCGAAGTAATTTTTTCTGTTATGAACTTAAGTCACTTAGTTCTATTTTTGTTGCATAGTGATTTGTATTAGGATTATTTGTATGTAGAGTAGATTTACCAGAATGTAGGTTTGGTATTATTCTTACTTCTATACTCTACACAGCAACTAGCGTAATTCCTTATCGGTGATAGAGTGAATTTGCATAGAAGAAATGAATTACACAAAAATGATGTTAGTAGTGTCTGTGGTTCATTCTGCCTTACAATAAACATGCTGTATACTTCGGAAGTATTCAGTAGAAGTCTGTGTTGCCAAAACTTAATTTGTATTTCGTTATAGTCTTTGAAAAATCAAATTTATTCAGCCTGGAAAGCATTGCATTTTGAAACAGAATGTTTTCAGTCATGTGAAATCAACAGCGGTTCATCTATGAAGTAAATTATATTGTAGAATGTTAATAATGAAAAATATAACATTTGGAAGGATTTAATAATTAAATCCCTTAAGAAAACTGCACTGTTGATAATTTAGACTCCTTGTCTAAGGAGGAAGTTGCGATTTCCTGGAAATTTCTTTTCTTTGCATGAATGACAATTGTAGAAGCTAGTGAGGTAGTTTGTGTTATCTAACTGTATATTTGTTTTAATATTCTCTGAATTATTAAATTTGGGGAAAAATGTCATGTTCTAATCTATAGAATTCTAGCATAGTTTTGTGTCAGCATTACCTAATATGCTTTTCACACCAGCTGAAACTAATATTGGCATTAATGTTCCACAATGTTCAGTGGTTGTTTGTACTCAAATACGTTGGCAGTAAGGGCCTCTTTGCTGAATTTGTCACATGAAGTATTACACGGGTTTTGATTTAAGTAGCAGCTATAATTAACTATGGCATTATTTTTTCTCAGCTCATATTCATTTCTGCAAAACTTCAAGATGTAGATAACACTAAGTTGTAAAATTTTTTTCAGTTTACTTTAAATTTAAAAAAAACCTTTAAAATATAAAGAAATAATTAATTTAGACATATATTGAAATTAATATCTCATTAGGAAAGGTTGAATATTTATGTCTGGATTTGAATTGGTCATAAGCATACTTGTGTATTTTTTTTTAAATGTAAGAAGAAAATATACAAAGAAATGCATTTTTATTAATAATGTTCATGGAGAAATAAAGCACACAAGGATGTGAGAACAGAGAGAAGTGCTCTGTGTAAACCAAAAGTAAGACAGAATTGACTATTAAGGTGGTGCCGCTAGTTGGGAGGAACAGAAATTCTAAATTTATTTGCAATTAATTTCAAGTGGGAAAAGTGTTACAAATAGACTACATTTTATATTTCTAGACTAAAATATCATTTGAGAAAACGCAAAGGCCTAGAATGACATTATTTTTACTTTATAACACTTGAATGTTTATTTATAAATAATAATGCTTGTGCTTTCTTCTTGATAGCTATCCATTGAAATAGGCCATGAAGTTAAAAATCAAAATAAATTATTAGCTGAAATGGTAAGTGGTTATGATTTTAACTAGCAAAGTTCATCTAATATTCTCGAATTTATTCTGTTAATCAAGAAAAATATTTTAACTTTTATCCATTTTGAAGTACTAGATCTAGAGATAATAAGTCCTGAATTCTCATCCATTTTTATCTACTTGATTTGGAATAAGTGTAAGGCTTATTATTGCCATTCTTTTGCATTTTTCATCTGCCTAACACATGTAATTGATAGGACAAGGTGGAAGCCAATTTATCTTTAATCCTGTATTTAGAAACATTGTTAAGGACTCAAGACAGATTACTATTTTCAGTGGTCTAAGAAATACAAACGTAAAGGCTCTCGCAATCACAAAGCACTTTAAGGGTGCATATTTCACTTACTGATAAAGACGCCTGCATCCTATTAGCAGAGTACCTGGGTTTGAGGTCTGGCCTTACTCCAAAATTCCAGATTCCTGCTGATGTGGATATTGGGAGGCAGCAGGTGGTGACGTGTGTGGTTCGGTCCCTGCCACTCCAGTGGGAGACCTGAATTGTAATCCCAGCTCCTGCCATCCACCTGGCCTCCTATAGTTTTTGTGTGCATTTGAAGAGTGAACAATGGGATAGGAGCTCTCTTTGTGTATGTGTCTTTCTCTCTGCCTCTCAAAAAAAAAAAGAACATAAAAGCACTTTATATCCAGCCAGATACCTTTAACTTAATGGAAATTCTTTTGCTTGGTTTCCTAAGCATCACTTCTGAACCAAGCCCTCATAGATTGAACAGCCGGGGCTTTTAATCTCTGCCCTAAATAAGCTCGACAATTCAGCAATATATACTTTCTCTTGTTAGAGACTCCTGCCATTCACTAATGTTTATTTTGGATGTCAAACTTCCCCGGACCTTCTCTTGGTTCTCTGAATGCTTTAAAAATTGTATTAATCAAAAACAAGTATGGCACTGAAAGCATCATACTTACTAAACTGTGCATTCAGTCACCTAGGAAACCTTTGAAAATACATATGCCTGGTTATATAGCTCTACTATACTGATTTCAGATTTCATGGAGATGGATCTAGGCATATATCTTTTGAAAAAATATCACAGGTGTTGTGATTCAGAATCCTGGTGAAGAATCATAGAGATAGAGACTGAACTATGCAAAGGCGATTATTATGCTGCAGTCTTTGTATCTCAAGATATTCAGATTTCTATGAAAGTGTGATATTTCTAATCTGTACCTAGACCTCTCATTATTTTTTAAACATTTATTTTATTTGAAATGCAGAGTTACAGAGAGATAGGGAGAAACAGAGAGATCTTTTATTTGCTCATCACTCCATGAATGGCTGCAACAGCTGGACTGAGCCAGGCCAAAGCCAGGAGCCTGGAAATCCATCCAGGTCTCCCACGTGGTGCAGGGGCCCAAGTACTTGGCCATCTTCTGCTGCTTTACCAAGCGCATTAGCAGGGAGCTGGACCAGAAGTGGGGCAGCAAGACTTGAACTGGCACCTAAACGGGATCACATGTCACAGGTGATGGCTTAACCCGCTGTGCCACAACACTGGTCCCGACCTCTCATCTTAAGGACTTTTCCACATATGTTCTAACATGATAGTTTTTCTTCATCTATATTTATGTTTCTTATAACATTTTACTACCTTCACATTATTTTCTTTTATTTTTTAATGGATTTTTAGAGACAGCTCGCTAAACAAAAGGATTTTAAAAGTAAAGCAACATTAAACTGCAAAGCATATTAAATTTTAGATGATTCCTCTAACTTAGTGGCAGTCAATCATTTGACCTTGGAGAGTGATACCACAATAAAAAGTGGGGAAAAGCCCATGTGATCATGTATGGACTATTTACCTTCATTTGTAGGTTTTTTTTCTCCCACATAGTTGAGTAAGACCTAAATGGTTTGGGTTCTTGAATTACTCCATGGAACTGAAAGAATTGTTTATTGGACAGTGAAAGAGTTTTTTATTCACTGGGAGAATTGCTTAGTCTTACATGGAGTAATCATGCTGATTATCCAAGGTTACAAACAGGCTCCTAGGATTGATTTTAACACAAAAATTTTCATTAAAAATGTACTCTTTATAACAATATACTGAATTACTTAAATGTAGAATATTGGGATCTAACAATTATGTTTCATTTTTCTTCTCTCATAGGATTCACAGTTTGATTCTACAACAGGGTTTCTAGGTAAAACTATGGGAAAACTGAAGATTTTATCCAGAGGAAGCCAAACAAAGTTATTGTGCTATATGATGCTATTTTCATTGTTTGTCTTTTTTGTCATTTATTGGATTATTAAACTAAGGTGATGCGAGTAAGTGCGAGTTTGGAATTTGTTCCAACTTCATGGCTTAGATTACCATTTTGATAAAAATCAGTATCAGAACATTCCTACTTTTCAAATACTGTGGCCTTTTCCATTGAAGATGACTGAATTTTGCTTGTTTTGTAAGTCGTATTAGATAATACATTGCTCTTTGAATACTGTTTGTTAGTGGCTCATTTTAGCCCCTATTTTCAGGGGTATTGAGATGGTTGAAGGTCAGTGTGGCTTTACCAGTTTTTTCCTATCTTTTGCTACTTTTCAAATTGAATAGGAATATAAAATTCTTCTGTTACTGTAAATGTAGCATTGTGTTTCATGTAAGGAAACTTAGTGGGAGAGTAGCAATGCCTGGAGAGCCAGCCGTGATCTCTTGAGGCCGTGAACCAGTTTGTGATAGAATAGTCAGTGTGTCGTCAACTGTGTTGATGGACTTCCCTTTCTGCCTTTGTTGGTTAAAGCTGTAGGCCAACTTCTGGTACTTACAACCTTCATCACAATTTATGACTCCTCTTCCCTGTGTCTAAGGACCTTGTTCTTTAATAAATTTTGTTGTTTTTGGCCTGTTTCTAGGAGGGCCCAATGCATATGTGTGCCAGTATAGTTATTGTGTTATATTAACCTTAAAACTTTATTGACTTGGCTTACCAATAGTTTTATGATTTTACCTATTTATGTTAGCCATTTGATTATAATTTGTGACAGAATAATGTGAAGTTAAGTAATTGCTAAGCTCTGACTGGAAATAAAGTGTTCAAGAAAATTAAGTGCCTCTGCTGTGTTATGTGCTCAAAATAGATATGGAAGATATTCAGACACTGAATTTGGAGTTAAAAGGATTTTTTCTTTAATTCATGTATTTATTTAGAGAAAGCAAAACAAAAGTAGACTGTTAAGTAAAAAAAAATTGTTAAACACTCATATTGCCACTATTTTGCAATTTACCCATTTATAGACTCCAAAAATAAATGTTTTATTAAAATATATTAATTGACTTTATTGCTTCTTTTTTTAAGATTTATTTTATTTATTTGAAAAACAGAGTTACAGAGAGAGGTAGAGACAGAGAGAAAGAGAGAGATCGTCCATCCGTTGGTTTAATCCCCAAATGGCCTCAACAGCCAGAGCTGAGCCAATCCAAAGCCAGAAGCCAGGAGCTTCTTCCTGGTCTCCCAGGTGTGTGCAGGGGCCCAAGGACTTGGGCCATCCTTCGCTGCTTTCCCAGGCACATTAGCAGGGAGCTGGATGAGAAGTGGAGCACCCAGAACTTGAACTGGTACCCATATGGGATGCCGGCACTACAGGCTGGGGCTTCAACCCACTGCACCACAGCACCAGCCCCAACTTAACTGCTTCTTTAAATCTCTTATATTGTTGCCATAGACTCAGAGAAATGGTTCTGAACACTCAGTGTGAATGAAGTGAAGCACAGTTAACATTTGTGTCCTATAAGAATTTGCTTCAAACAAATAAGGCAAATTTTGACTAGTTTTAAAAACCTCTTTCGTTGTTTATATTTTTAGTTAAAAGTCTATCCTCTTTGGTTTTGCTTGTGTTTTCAGTGCTTTTTGTTTTATCCCTATTTCTGGCTACATTTGTTACCTGCCAAGTGAATGCACCGATCTCAGCAGAGGGGAGAGACATGGGTTTGGGCAACAGGATCTGAGTCCAGATCTCCATTACTTCACTGGCACAGTGTTTTGGGGCCCCAGTTTCTTCATTACATCACCTATTTCATAGAATTGTTGCAAGAAGTAGGTATCATAATATATTGCCAAGTAGGTGACATGTGATGGTGTTAATTACATCAGTGCTCAATGAATGCTAGTTCCCAACACCTTTAAAAAAATTACAAGTCAGAAAAAGGAGTTTTGTTAAGGGGAAGACAGGAGGTTGGTTTCAGGTTTTGAGATAATGATGGAACCTCCAAGTAGATATTTCTATCAGGCAGTGACTCATTGAAATTTTTAGCTGTACTGTGTGCCAGTTGTGAGACACTGGAGCTTGGAGGAAACTCAAATGATTGTCAATAATTAAAGTTGCAGAAGGTCAAAGAAATGACTAAATGACTTGAAGATGAAAGCAGAAAAGAATGAACAATGGAAATAGAAGGGATTGAAGGCTTATGAAAACTGGTGATGGCGAGGGAAGGATGGATTTTGGCATGAAGGCTTGGCCGTTTTTGCAAAGTCCTTTGTGAAACATTAAAACACTGTTTAGATAAAGTTAGCTATTATCATCAGGGAGGCAGAAGTTTCAGTAAAAGATGTTTGGTGATGTAAAGGTGATTCCCACCTTTGCATAGTTCGACATTTCTTATGAATTTCTCTTTAAGAACTGCCATAGCAGGTGTCTACTTGGTATTTCCTATCACTCGTCATATCACGGTATTTTTGCTGAGATTCCTGGCAGGTAGGGAATTGCTCTGGAAGCACTGGCCTATTTGCTCCATTAGGGGTCCCTTCTACTAGCACGTCCTTCCTTCTGTGTGGGGACCCCTCAGAAAAAATATTCCCAGAAATAAACATTGGGGAAAAGTACCAGATACAGAAATTTGACTCAACAATCATTTGCAAGCCTATTGCTGATTCTGTAAAGGATTCTAATGGTATAGGTTTCTGGGAAGTTGATTATGAACATGGAAAGTAAAAAGTTTGCATTATAATCTTTATTCAAGCAACATAATACGTGCAGGTGTTTGGGTGGTAGGTGGGGCACTTTAAATTTTAAGTGATTAAGCAAATTCTGGAAGCAGTTTTCAAAAATCCCAGATGTTCACATTTTCACTTTATTTCACTAGGAGTTGGTTGTTGGCAGTATACCAAATACATTTGCAAATAATGCAAAATAATGGCTATCAGGAATAGATCTCTACATTCACAAATGATAAAAAGCAAAACATAACTATGATACCATGTCTGCAATGAGGAAAGGGAGAATTATACATAGTCTTGATAGAATTTAAGTTAGCATGTGAATTATAATGTATTACTTGAACAGAGAATAGATGTCAAGTTTAGAACAAATTTGTGACATTTTAAGCATCAGAATTGTGGGGGAAAGAACACTAGCACCTTCTGGTTCTTTAAAATTAACTAGCCTACCCAATTTTTCAATGCCCTTAAATTCCAGATTATATACATTGAATTTACTTCTTTGGCAAAGTTGAAAAGGTGCTTGATAATTTGAATTTGTTGTTCGTAAATAACTTAGTAAGGACATACTGATGAGTAAACATTGTCTGAATATTTGAACTGGGAAGCAGAAGAGCATCATGGCTAAAGACTGAAAGCTTGAAGTCCCACTCTTTGAGCCTGAACTCTGGCTCCACCTGTCACTTATGACTTTCAGCTATGACCTTGCCATCTCAGGTAGTCTAAAATAGAAACACAAATTGTTATCAGGAGTGGGCATTTGGCCCAGTGAGTAAGAAGCCTGCATCCCACATTAAAATGTGTAGTTTTAATTCCTGGCTCTGGCTCCTGACTCTAACCCTGACCTGGCTCTGGCCAACTCCCAGTTATTGCATCTGGGGAGTAAACCAGCAGATGGGACTTCTCTCTTTCATGTGTGTCGAATTGCTTAAATGCTGTATAAAGATAGTAATAATACACTCAAAGACTTAGGGTGATAATTACCTGAAACATTACTTGAGAGAAGTTAGAGGGGTTCCTGGTACTCAGTGGTAGTTGCTGCCTTTATCACGCTGGGTTGGGGTACTTGGGAATTCTAATCTGTTACACCAACATGTGCAGCTGATAGAATTTTGGCTGCTTTCTCTTCTCTGCTGCCAGGAATGAAAGCAGCTGTTCTTTTCTCTTCTGGGGAGGGTTCATCATTTTCTGGAATGTAGTTCACTTAGCTTTCTTTGCATCCTCAGCAATCTGATGAAGTTTTGTTTTGTTTTCTTGTTTTTTAGCTCATCTGACTTGTTTTAGGTTATTAAAATGAGGACAACATAGCTTTCAACTTTCTAGAAGCAGAAGTTTGAAGGGAGAGAAGCTTAGAAAGTTCTTTTGCTGTAGATGTTTGATAAGCAGTTAATAAACATTTTATTCCCTTTTACTTCTATTGTAGTTTATTATTTCTAGAATTCATTGCCTGATCATGTAAGGTAAAGGGTTCAAATGATTTTCTTTTTAGTTTAGAAAATGCATGCCACTTATTCTCACAGTAAAAACAAAATAACACTTTCTCTTTGACGCTCATTGTGCCTTGCTAGAGCATGCAGTAGGGTCTCCTGCGAAGTGCCTTCGGCCAGGCAGTTAGATGTCAGTTAAGACGCTCACGTCCTGCATCGGTGTCTAGGTTTGCTTCCTGACTCTGGCAGCTGATTCCTGCTAAGGCGGGAAGACAGTGGTGATGACTCAAGTAATTGAATCCCTGCCACCATTGAGAGAGATGGGGATTGAGTTCCCAGCGCCTGACTTCTGGCCCGGGCTCAGCCCCACCACTGCAGGCACTTGAGTGGACCAGTGGACAGGCCTCTCTCTCCCTTTCTATCTCTCAAATAAATGAGAAAATAAATAAAGGGTCTTTTTCTGGCGTGTGTGTTTTGTTCCATCCAATTACTTTCATCTCGTTCTTTATCCTTATACCAATAAAGTGCCGTTTTAATATTGGTTAATTATTGGAATTGGGGCCAGTGCCGTGGCTCACTTGGTTAATCCTCCACCTGCGGCACCGGCATCCCATATGGGCGCCAGGTTCTAGTCCCGGTTGCTCCTCTTCCAATCCAGCTCTCTGCTGTGGCCCGGGAAGGCAGTGGAGGATGGCCCAGATGCTTGGGCGCCTGCACCCACGTGGGAGACCAGGAAAAGCACCTGGCTCCTGGCTTCAGATCGGCACAGTGTGCCAGCCATAGCCACCATTTGGGGGGTGAACCAATAGAAGGAAGACCTTTCTCTCTGTCTCTCTCACTGTCTAACTCTGCCTAATAAAAAAAAAAAAACTATTGGAATTTCATAGTGTTTTGATAGTCAACAGGTATTTTTGTCTTTATTATTGTTTATGAACTTCAGCATTCTTTGATAGTATTTTAACTGATCATAGTGGATTTGATAAGAATCACATGACTCTTCTCTAACCTACACTGAAAAGTTGGCCATAATTGGGATATTGGCTATCTACTCCAGAGAATTTCTCAGTTTTAGACTGGTTTTTCAATGGTATGGTGGTAAGGGGGAGGTGTGAAGGAAGACCTGATTTGCAGTAATTGTTTTGCATTATTAATAATCTCACAGATTTCAAGTCACTGAACACACAGTTGTGAAAAGATGCTCACATTCAGCGCTCATGAGCTGGTACTAAGCTGCTTCTGCAGACCCTGGTTATTATATTGATGATAAACACTCTCCTGAAACATATAGATGAAATTTGTTTCTCAAATAAAATGCTTTCATTTAAATTTTAATAGAAAAAAATCTCAGGTGGCTTGATAATTAACTCTACAACAATATTTTCCAAAGGCAATGGACATTCACATGAGCACTTACACACTTTGCAAAGATCAACATTTTCTCAATTTGTTGGGTCAATTCTTGCTGCATTTAGTGACCGTCCACCTTTTTGGTCATTCAAATACTGCATAAGAATCATGCACAAAGGCAAGTAAGTGGTTGCCATTAGCCTAGTTTTCTCCATGCTTTCCTCTCCAGTTAAACGCGCAACCATGAGTACAAGGATCATTCTGTACATTTCTTTTTCATTTGTTTTTGAAATCCAGTGGCGGGGGCGGGGGGAGGGACACGAGAGAGAAAGAATCTTCCAAGTTCTGGTCTGCTTCCCGATTGCCCACCACAGCCAGTACTGGACCAGGATGAAAGGAGGAGCAGGGAACTCAATCAGTGTCTCCCATGTGGGGTCAGGGGTCTGAGCATTGGAGCCATCACTGTCCCCTCCCAGGGTATACACTAGCAGAAAGATGGAATCAGAGCGGAGCTGGCACCGCCTCAAACCGAGGCACTCAGGAAACGCATCGCTCGTGGGGTTTTAGCCACTACCACAAAGCCTGGGCTCATGCTGCACAGTTGTTCTCTCTTGTACATTCAGTTTATCTTAGCTGAGGGGTTCAATCTGTGCAAAGCCTGTTTGCCCTTCTAGAAGTGTTTTCACCAGCTTTTGAAGGACTGCCATAGAGACTAAAGAGATGTGTGGAGTGCCACATCCTAGTCTTCATCTTCACTTGATCTTTTTTTAAAAAAAGATTTATTTATTTATTTATTTATTTGAGAGGTGGAGTTACAGACAGTGAGAGGGAGAGACAGAGAAGTCTTCCTTCCACTGGCTCATTCCCCAAATGGCTGCAGCGGCCAGAGCTGCACCTATCCAAAGCCAGGAGCCAGGAGCTTCTGGGTCTTCCACGCGGGTGCAGGGGCCCAAGCACTTGGGCCATCTGCCACTGTTTTCCCAGACCATAGCAGAGAGCTGGATCGGAAGAGGAGCAGCTGGGACTAGAACCGGCGCCCATATGAGATGCCGGCGCCGCAGGCAGAGGATTAACCTACTGCACCACAGTACTGGCCCCTTTACTTGATCTTAAAGTGAATAGAAATATACATAAAATGTTTTATACAAAAAAGCAAGCATTGGCTCAATGTGAAAGTCAAGCTGATATAACCTTCATCATTTATAACTGTAGTAGCTAAAGAATAAGCAGAATATGACTGCCTTATCTATAGTATTCCTAAGGTCTTGGGACACTTAAGACTAACTCCAGCAAGGGTCAGTCTGGGTTCTCACTGTGCTGCACTCGTGCTGCCGCTCACAGGAAAACAGGTGGCTCAAATTTTCCATATTTATAGCTCCTCTGATGCTGACAATGAATTTGAAAACCAGCAGAAAAAAAAATGAAACCCTTGAGTGTTTGAGAAGTCTACATAAAACAAATATTACTATACAGAAAAATCGTGTCAGGTCATCAATTTACATTTTAAAAGGTTAATCTTTGCTTTTCAACTTTATCTCATTAATGAATATGTAGCGCTTCAAGCTGGTAATTTATTAGACTTCTACATTATTTAATCATCAACTTTAAAGCACATGAGATAAAAACTTACTTTCAAGGAGAGTGCAGCTGGAGTGTGATGTGAGGTAACCTGAATTTCAGAAAAGTTGGAATGAAACGCTTTAGTCTGCTTGTGGGTAGATTCAACACTTGGTCTCTTTAGAAGATGCTGTGGGGGTGGCATTTAGCCTTGGGGTCCCAGGTCAGAGTAACTTGGTTCGATGGCTGGCTCTGGTTCTGACATCAATTTCCTGCTAATGTGCGCTCTGGGAGGCGGTGGTGGTGGATGCGTGGTTGCATTTGTGCCATTCAGGTTGGAGACGTGGATGGGGTTCCTGGTGTCTGGCTTCAGTCTGGGTGGCAGGCATCTGGGGATTAAACCAGCAGATGGAATCTGTCTCTCTGGCTCTCAAATAAATGAGTAAAAATTTTGTTTAAAGTCTCATTTTAATATATTTTAATTTTGAATCGATGTATATTTATATTTTAATTATTTAAACATTTTTAATGATTTTAAAAAAGCAGTTAGTTTTGTTTATACACACACACCCCCAAATTCCAAGGGTACAAATATGTTATAATCATATTAAAAGTATCCATAACTGTTAGATTGAAATTCCTTCAATAATTAAGTCATCCTCTAGATTATTGCTTGAAAGGCGCAAATTTCTAAATGAAATATGCTAATCAACTCCCTTAAATTCCCTTTCCTTTCACTGTGTTTACTTCTTGTGATGAAATAATTTAATTTAATTATGAAATATCTTCTACAATTCACACAGAGAGCTTTTTAAGTGAGTTTGATGAAGACAGAAAATTGGGGGCGGGCATTGTGACGAAGCAGTGACACCAGCATCCCATATGAGCATGAGTTCAAATTGCAGTCGCTCCAGTTTTAATCCAGCTCCCTGCTGTTGTGCCTGGGAAAGCAGCAGAGGATGGCCCAAGTGCTTGGGCCCTGCACCCGCGTAGGAGACCTGGATGGACTTCCTGGATCCTGGCTCCAGTCTGATCCCCAAGGACATGATATATTTATGACTATAGCAGAAAACCAGAAAAACACCCAAATCTAGTTTGTGCTCACAACCAGCCAGTCACCAAAGGTGATTGGAAACACAAGGCTCCTGCCTATGAAGTTCATCACAGATGAGATGCACGATTTGCAAACCAATTACAAGGTTTAGTTCACCTGCTCTTTCACACGTGGTGTCCCTGTACCCCCCTTTGGGACGTAACTGACAAATTGCCTAGGGTGGCTTCTCAGAGTTCTCTTTCTAAACGTAAAATTTTAATTTATTCAAAAAATATAAAGTACAAATCTATTTCATAAAATGACAGCATGATTATAAAAGGCCATTATGATTTAATATACCTTAAGTTTTTGTACCTTTGTGCATTCTAGAATAAATCATCAAGATGTTCTTATGCATCAAGGTTTTACTAGAAGTGAAATGTGTGTGAGAAAGTGAAAAGGAAGAAGGGAGGCCAATAGAAAATAAGACCCCAATCACTTTGGTACTTTTACAGTCTTCAATATAAATTATATTTGACATTTTTGGAAGATATATTCATCCTGAGGCATTTAAGCATTATAAAATATGTGTTAAGTAGTTGTCTTTTTATTTAAATGTATTTGTGTTGCTTTATTCAACATATAGCTTTGCTTTTGTTCCTAGTAATGGAATGAGGTATTTTTCAGGGAATTTAGTTGTTTAGTAAACAGTTCCTCATGGTACTAATCAGTGCCAGGCCAACTCAAATGGGTTATTTTTCTCAGAAGTGTGAATGTTTATTCATCACTGTTAAATTTCTGGCACTTTCCATTGAGCTGTTATAAACATGCCTCCCTCTTAGAACTGTAACATCTGATAATTAAAACCTGGCTCTCGGGGCCGGCGCTGTGGCGTAGCGGGTAAAGCCACTGCCTGCAGTGCCAGCATCCCATATGGGCACTGATTCTATTCCCAGCTGCTCTACTTCCAATCCAACTCTCTGCTGTGGCCTGGGAAAGCAGTAGAAGATGGCCCAAGTCCTTGGTTCCCTACAACTGCATGGGAGACCCAGAAGAAGCTCCTGGCTCCTGGCTTCAGATCAGCACAGCTCTGGCCATTGTGGCCATTTGGGAAGTGAACCAGGAGGTGGAAGACTTTCTCCCCCACCCCCCTCTCTCTCTGCCTCTGCCTCTCTGTAAGTCTGCCTTTCAAATAAATAAGAAAATCTTTAAAAAGAAAAAAAAAAAACAGTTCTGTCTCACTAATGAGGAACTTTTTGGAAACTTACATCTCCAAAAAAGATAACTCTGTGGAGTCTGATTATGTCAGACATAATCAGACTCCCTCCAACACAGTTTTTCTGTATTTTGGAGACATGAATTCCTAATAATAAAAGAACATGAAAATTATTTATTCAGAAGAAAATTCTAACTGCTAAGTAAAATATTTTTATTTAATTATTCAGGAAAGAAATACTTGGTGTGAACCAACATAAGGGACCTTAAGTTGAACCAACCTGCAAATTCTATCAAGCACTTAACACAAGTGTTTGGCAAATAAATTAATGTTGGTTGTATCTTCCCTGTTACAGAACGAATGTCTTTTTTAGCATGGCACACTAAGATTCTAGTGCTCAGATAATAAGAGGCCCTTAATAAAAGTGTGCTGCTTGGTTAACAAATACACAAAATTCACCTACCAGCTGAGCTTCTTTGAGTGTTTGAGACCTGGCACTGTAGCCAGGAGGTTAATCGGTTGCTGATTTAAAATTAGCTAATTGTTGCTGATTTAAAATTCTCCTCAATGGTTTTCCTGTTATAAAGGTGGGGGAAGATGGGTTAAATCAAATGCCTCTAAGAGGGTCCGATCGGTTTATGCTGTGAACATGTGTATATATGCAGCATCCCCCATAAAAAAAATACAAGTAAATGTTACATGTTAACCAACAACCTTGTATAATACAATGATACCCCATCTTCTCTGAGAGTCTCAGTGGTAACCCCTCATTTACCAGGAAATTTCACTGGCACATAAAGGATTATTCAAGGGAAGGGGAGGAATACATCACCAGGGTTGGCAGTCAGGCACATGTGGGCAGCCCAGCATCCCTGAATGGTCCAGGTTTTGCTGCCACTGATTTTATAATCAGCTGTTTTGTTTTCATCTATTGTCTTGATATCCATTGCAAAGGGGAATCAGAGGAAATTTTTTTTCAGTTTTCAGAACCAATAATCCATTCTCATTCAAGAAAGGCAAGTGCTAAATATTAGTAATGTAGAAATTTAGCTCTTTAAGTCTCATGGATTTTCAGAGCTAAACGTTTCTGATATATTCACAGAATTATAGAATTTTGAATTGCAAATTAGATACTATTTATTTCAAACACATTATTTCATAAATTCAAGGATCTAGCCCATATATATTCACAGGTGAGTTCAAAAGATAACATGATTAATTAAATCAGGAGAATGCACATGTATAGTACAAATTTAGATTGTTTTTCTGATTTGGATACCATCATTTCTCATATCAGCCTTCTTACCATTCATTGACTTTAGCTGGAGAAATAGCACCTGAATTGATAAGGCAAAAAGAATGGTGGTATGAGAGGGAGCAGAAAAAAAAAGTTAAAAATATTTGAATTCCATTATCAGGGGAGGATCATTGTGATCCATTGCAAACTTCACAGCAACCAACCTGAAGTTTTTTTAGGGCCTTGGTTGGGTGCGCCTTCTTGTTCTATTAATTGCTTCTCAACTTGGAGGAAGTTGGTTGAATGATCCTGTCTTAACAACAATCATGAGCCTGAGATGTTGTTGTAGAGTGCTTGTATTCTTTCAGTCCTTATTCCAAGGAGCTCAATCTACCAGTTGTAAGAACTAGCTCATCGTTTCATCAAAATCACATTTATATTAAGTGCACAAAGGTACTTCAAAAAGTTCACAGAAAATGGAATTAAAAGATAAATTTGGGTGGGCATTTAGCTTAGAGGTTAAGTTGCCTGTGTCCCACATCTGAGTGCCTGGGTTCGAGTCCCGGCTATGCTCCCAATTCCAGCTTTCTAATAATGCACACCCTGGAGGCAGCAGGTGACGACTCAAGTAGTTGAATCTCTCACAACCGCATAGGAGACCCAGCTCTCAACTTTGCACTGGCACAGACCAGCTATTGTGGATATCTTGGGAGTGAGCCAGTGGATGGAAATGTTTTTTTTTTCTCTCTCTCTCTCTCTGCCCCTCAAATGAAGAAATAAATACAAATTTTTAAATATAAGCTTATTTTTATGCAAAAAATTGAAATCCATGCATAGCTTTTCCATAAAACACATTTTCCATGAGGTTTTTGAAGAACTCTGGTATGAAATGTTTTGTAGCCAAAGTTCTCCATTATTTAGTTTGAAGAGGATTACTTGCTAGGTTACATACCAGCATCACACAGTTAATAATGATAGTGGCTCTTTATGGGGTCAAAGACTGCTTTGCATTTTATATTCTAGCCCATTTAACCCTTGTAATATTCTCAAGGATAATACTGTAAATAGCTTTGCTTTACACATAAAATCCTGGCCCAGAGCCTTTAAGCAACCTAAAATCATACACAAAGTATGGCATTTAGACAGTCTGTTCCCAATACCTAGAAGCTTAATCACACACAACCTGCCTTTTGCCTCAGTGAGAGACTCTATAGAAAGTCTTGGAGCCGGCACCGCGGCTCACTAGGCTAATCCTCTGCCTTGAGGCGCCAGCACACCGGGTTCTAGTCCCGGTTGGGGCGCCGAATTCTGTCCCGGTTGCCCCACTTCCAGGCCAGCTCTCTACTGTGACCAGGGAGTGCAGTGGAGGATGGCCCAAGTGCTTGGGCCCTGCACCCCATGGGAGACCAGGAGAAGCACCTGGCTCCTGCCTTCTGATCACCACAGCGCGCCGGCAGTGGCAGCCATTGGAGGGTGAACCAACGGCAAAGGAAGACCTTTCTCTCTGTCTCTCTCTCTCACTGTCCACTCTGTCTGTCAAAAAAAAAAAAAAAAAAAAAGTCTTCGATGGAAGGTAGATTCTAAAGTGGAAAAGTGGCAGCAACTATAGCCATGTTTCTGACTTCCTGGATTTGGGTGTGGGAAAAGTGGCAGCGAGAGTGGAGGTAAGGTAGGGAATGAGACGCATGGTAAGACGATCTTAGTAGGAACTCAGCTTGATTTTAAAAATTAAATTTTCAAGATACATAGTAGAGACAGCCATTTTAAAAAGATTTTACTTATTTATTTGAAAGGCAGAGTTACAGAGAAAGGAAGGAGACAGAGAGATTTTCCATCCACTGGTTTACTCCCCAAGTGGCTGCAAAGGCCTGGGCTGGGTCAGGCCAAAGCCAGGAGCCTGAAACTCCATCTAGCTACTAAAGATGAGGTCATAGTGGATTAGAGTGGGTCCTAACTCAACGACTGATGCTGTTACAAGGAGAAGGGAATTTGGTGGGTACAGAGATACAGGCAGAAGTAGAGAATTGAGTGATGTGCCCACAAGCAAAAGGCTGGCTAAGAGTGCCAACAACAACCAGAAACTCGGAGAAGACAAGGAAGGGTCCTCCCCATGAGACTTCAGAAAGAGCCTGGCCCTGCAAAAGCCTTGATTTGGGGGTTCTAATCTCCAGAATTGTGAAATATAAAGTTTCATTGTTTTAAGGCAACTTCCACAGTAATCGGTTACAGCAGCCCTAGGACACTAACGTATTAGCCACTGTAGTATCAGGAGCTAGTGAGGCTGCCTGGGACAGTGTACCAGGTGCACAACAGTGAGACTCTGGATGGTAAATATAGAGACCTAAAACTACATTCTTTTTTTTTTTTTTTTTTTTTTTGACAGGCAGAGTGGACAGTGAGAGAGAGAGACAGAGAGAAAGGTCTTCCTTTGCCGTTGGTTCACCCTCCAATGGCCGCCGCAGCCGGCGCGCTGCGGCCGGCGCACCGCGCTGATCCGATGGCAGGAGCCAGGAGTCAGGTGCTTTTCCTGGTCTCCCATGGGGTGCAGGGCCCAAGCACCTGGGCCATCCTCCACTGTACTCCCTGGCCACAGCAGAGAGCTGGCCTGGAAGAGGGGCAACCGGGACAGAATCTGGCACCCCAACCGGGACTAGAACCCAGTGTGCCAGCGCCGCTAGGCGGAGGATTAGCCTAGTGAGCCGCGGCGCCGGCCGTAAAACTACATTCTTATTCGTGCCAATGGAAGCTCCATGGTGCAGTCAGCTCCATGGAAATTCTAGAGCATATTTACTCAAAATAGTTCATTTCCCCTTTGTTATGTCCCCTTTTGCAATGTGTAACCAATATATTGAAGAATTGACCCGAGTAATTGATGCAACCAGGTAGTAGGAATAAGTACCTCAAATGAGTCTGAAATCAACTTAAAGATTCCAAAGTGAGAAGCCACTGACGGATTTAGAAAACACTAATCATTTCCAGCAAATAGCCTATAATCCTGGGATTGTGTTTCTCATGAAAATTTTATGCAAAATCATGGCTCAGCTGGATTTGGACTTAGAAATATTGTAGCACCATGAATGCATGTCAAAATTAATCATTTATACAGAAAACATGTTAGTTACCTTTAAACATATTTGAACTATTATGAAATTTAGTCCTGATAAAATATTACAGATTTCAGGGATTTTGCTCATTAATTGAAGATTAGTTCATATCTCCTTAGGATCTTAATCTTTGAAGGTGAGTCGCCAATTGTTGAAAAACAAGAGCTACCTTGATGGCACGAAGGAATAATTAATTGAGAAGCCCCTTCCAAGGTCAAAGGAAGGATGTGTTATAGTCAGACTTGGGAAGAGCAATGTAGCACTGAATAGCTTTTTCTATCACTGATGGGAAAATAGACAATGACAGATCAGATGTTCACCAAGCCATTGGGCATCCCTTAATACCTGAGTGAATGCTAAAGGGTGGGTTCTCCACAACTCTGCCCTTAGACTCAACGTATGGTCAGGAAAGCATACGAGACATGAACAAATGATAGGGGGTCTTGCACGTATAACTCAGAGAGTAGGTAGTTTTGCTCGTTTGTTTAAATTGTGCTTAACACTGTCAATACTTGTATGTCCAGTTCTCATAAACAAGAAGTTCCTGAGGTTCTTTAGCACTGACATCACTGAACTTCACACTAGGAAAGAGCAGGGAAGCTGACAGAAGGCCTGTATGGCATCCTTCAATCAGTCACCTTTTCTAGATGCAAAGCATTGAGGACCACAGGTGGCTCAGGTCTAAGGGACAGAGCTGTGGGAGACAGCCCAGGGAATCATTCATTCATTCACTCATTCAGTGAAGTATTTGATAACTCCCTTCCCTCCCATGTGCCATGTACTTTGTTGGGTATCAGGGATACAATGAATACAAAACAGGCAAGAGAGAAGCGAAATCCATGGACAAACTCAGTAAGAATGCTGTGTTCTGATAAGGAATAAATAAGCAGGGTAATAGTAGTGACAGTGACTATGGAGACCACAGTGTGTGTCATAGTCAGAGAAGGACTCTCTGAGGAGCTGAGACCCAGAAGATGAACATGAGCCAAGAGAGCTGTGCAGAGACGTAGGAAGGGCACTTGTCTGAAAGCCGACTCACTGAGATGGGGCAGTGTGCACCCCCACCAAGTACCCTACACTTCCAACCCACACTACCTGACTCACTCCCGCCCACTCATGTTCTTGTAATCATTCTGCTTTGCAGCACTTTCCAGGTAGTAACAGTTGTAGTGATTTTCTTTGTAGCAAATTCTAACAAATAAAACAGCAACAAATAAGAGTGTTTGAGCAAATTTATTATTAGTGGTAATAGGTGTAATCATTTTAGCCTAATTGCCTACGATGTTTTAAAAGAGGAGAAAAAAATTAATAATCCCTGGAATACATCGTTAACTCTAACACATTCAAATAAAAATAGGCTGATATTTGCATTTCTTCAATTTGGTTAAGAGATTATCTGCATTGACTTTTCAAAGAAACAAATAACTTTACAGTATCTTCATTTTAGTCAAAATAATATCCAGAGTTGTTGGTCTGAGAGAATAGTAGTCAAATTACTAAATTATCCAGCTAAGCTAAATAAATACCCT
Source organism: Oryctolagus cuniculus (assembly GCF_051225735.1). NCBI lineage: Eukaryota > Metazoa > Chordata > Mammalia > Lagomorpha > Leporidae > Oryctolagus > Oryctolagus cuniculus. The sequence continues at coordinate 78,422,935 of NC_142882.1, forward strand.
GCTTACAAGAGGTTTCAGTTCAATGACCCTAAAGGTATTACAAACATCTTTTTATTTGCCTTATTATCATGACTAAAAAATTGCTCTGAGGCAAATGAGAAATCAGAGGCCATACAAATAAAATCATCTCTAAAAGATGCAATTGCAAAGCACCACCACTAAGATTCACGTTGCATTTTTAAAAATAAAACACCTGGTATATTACAAACAAAATAGAAGCATTGGGTTCAGTGATCACATAAGAATCTTTTGAATCAAAGAATATAATCCATATTCTCAAAGAGATAATTCAATAAAAAATAAATGAGGAACCGTATAAAGTCATCATGTATTGAGAAATTCAGTATTGTGAGAATCTCCCCAATTCCATGTTGCATTTTGACCAAGTCCTTATGTCAAGTACCTGCTAATATTCTCCTGATTTAACACACATGAAATCCAAACTCATGAAACAAACATGTATTAAAGACAAGAACTATTCCAAGTACTAGCCTAGTTTATAAATTAAAGCAGATTCTATCTCTTTGTTGAAAATAGCTGCTCCACCACGTTGGATGCTAAAAGCTCTGTTTTCAGGGGACAAATTTGCATCCCATGTTATGGCTCCAAGGAGGGAAAAATGATTAAATTAAAAAAGCCTTGGTTGATTGTTTTATGTTTTTTTCTTTTGTCAAATGACAAAATATAGTATTTATCTTGTAATACAGTCAAAAGCCACTATTTAATATTAGCATTCATTGCCAATTAGATTCATAAATACATTTTCCACTTGTTCATTATAACATTCATTTTTTTAGTCCAGAGAGTATTTTAGCTATTTACCATTGACCACTATTGTGAGTATTTCAAAGTGGATAAAATATGTACCCTATCTCTGGGGCCTCATTATCACATTTTCATTATTTAGAATAAGATTACAATTTAAGGATTAGGACTATATATTTGCATTATATGTGCTCAGAGTATGGGTAAAACTATTTGGGTAAAATATGTAAATTCTAAAATTATTTTGATGTCTAGCTATGTAAAAGGTTTTTTAAGAAGTGCTTTTGTCCTCAAGAGTTAATAGAGCTGGAAAGAAATCTGTCATGAAAAGAGGTTCAATTTGGCTCTGCACTCATTACCTCCCCCACACAGTGCCACCCTACCCAGAGGAGGAGGTACTACTGCATGTTCCAGGACGGCAGGAATCAGTGCATTTCCCAAAGACACAACCCTGTTACCTGCTGGTGTTCAATTATTTCTTCTTCTCTCCTCCATTAAACAAAGGTCTCAGCGAAATCCATCTATTTGCCTCTTTTACAAAAGCTACATTGTACCAAATTTTATTTATGCTTAAATATGTTTAATACAAAGCTCTTGTATAGTATTAATTTTACATAAGAGATTGATTATGATTCCATATATTTCAGAAAGCCACTGAGTAATGCATGGTACCAAACTCATAAGTCAAGAAACAAAGCTTGTAAAAATTCACCAAACTAATAATTATGGTAATAACTACTTTTCAAAGTTAATTTCAGATAATATATTTAATTTCCTTTAGATCCATGTTGTAACTCAGTGGTCAACCCAGAAGGTATTTGAAATCATCATAAACCATTTCCAAGACCATAAATTGTTGAGACTAGAGAGATGCAATATAAAAACTAACTGTATAAACAATTAGTATAACTATAAATATGGAATACAAATAAGATATGCTGTAGGACATTTCAGTAAGTTTGTAAACCACAGGGAATAGAAAAATACCCACATGTATTAGTCCATTTTCTCTTAATGCCACTAAATACCCAAGGCTCAGTAATTTATAAGAAAATGGGTTTATTCAGCTCACAGTTCTGGAGATTCAAAGGCATGGCGCTCAATCCTGGGAGGACAAACGAGATGTAATCTTAACACCGTGTGACACCAGCATGTCCTCAGGTTGCCATCTTACAGGTTGTGACTTGCAGTTTCTCCAGAAAACACTAAGTCATAAATGAGGAAAGGCCAGAATGTATGTCAGCTTCCTGATCACTCTTGTCCACCAGGGCACACTACTCAAACTTATGTGTGTACTTCTTGCATCAATAGTTTGAACACAACTTCAAAGTTAAACTATTTATAAAATAGGGGGCATTCTTAAGGGGAAAAAGACTTTCTCTAGGAAAGTAAGATTCTTCCCAAAGTTATTCAATTTTGGAGTACCTCTTTACCATATAATCCCATATTTTCTTCTGTTTGAATTCTGTTTGAATTTCTTCTGTTTGAATTCTGAACAAATTAAAAAATGGGCTCAAAAATCAAATAATGATCAAACTCTGCTGAAATTCATTAAAATTGAATTAGAGTATTCCCTTGAACCTAAGAACAAAATGAGCCTCTATTTCTCCCTCCTCCCCAATCTCCCATTCACTCAGCTAAGGGTGACACCATTGGACAGCCAGTGATGTGTGAGTATAGCATTTCACACCTAGTGCTGCACCATGTGGACCCATAGTTCTCCATGTTTTGTTAGCACATCAGTGAGATAAAGCACAATATTACAGAAAAAAAGCTGTTTTTTCTCATTCTTCAGAAAACACTGAGGTCAACGCTGAGTGGATGCGGAAGACGGTAGAGAAAAAAGGTGATCAACTCTATAAATTTAGGCTGAAAAAATGAGGACTACCTTGTACCAAATGTAATAGCCAAAAGATGGGAGAGGGGAAGCCTCTTTAATTACATTTTTCTATGTTTACTTATCTCCACCTTCTCTGAATTACACAGATGCACACTTTCTGGATCACTTGTACAGAAAGTCAATGTTTTGGTTGTATTGTCCTTTAAACATTTCATATGTGTGTCTCCCTTCCCAGTTATAATTACAAATTCCAAAATGAAGACAATACAGTGTCACATGGGCTTTTAGAGACCCAGAAAACTGGATGCAAATTCTGTTCTTTGGGGCTGGTGCTGTGAGGAGGTGGGTTAAGCCCTAGCCTGCAGTGCCGGAATTCCATATGGGCGCTGGTTCGAGTCCCGGCTGCTCTTCTTCCGATCCAGCTCTCTGCTATGACCTGGGAAAGCAGTGGAGGATGGCCCAAATCCTCGGGCCCCTGAACCCACGTGGGAGACCCAGAAGAAGCTCCTGGTTCATGGCTTGGATCAGCGCAGCTCTGGCTGTTGGGGTCATCTGGGGAGTGAACCAGCGGATAGATCTCTCTCTCTGTCTCTACCTCTCTCTGTAACTCTCTTTCATATAAATAAAATAAATCTTAGAAAAAAATTTCTGTTCTTCAACTTGCCATCTGTGCAGGTTTAACTGAGTTACTGAACGCTTCTGAGATCTGGCCACATCTGTAAAATGGGCCAAACCCTGAGCAGAGGGGGAAGCACACAAATGACAATGCATAGGAAACACCCACTGAGTGGTGCTTTGGATACTTTGCCATTCACACAATGCCAAATTGTTGTCTCTTAGGAATTCTGCATGCACCATGACTTTCTGCGCATTGTCAAGAGTGGCAAATGACTTAGTGAATATTAATCTTCCACTGCCCTGCCTTGGTAAGCACTACTACTTTTGTATAAATGCTTTTGGAATATTTGTATATTTTAGTGCTAGGATATTCTTTCCTGGTGAGTCAGATACAATTTGCTTTTAAAATTAGATGTATCTTTGTTAAACTATGCCAACACATTTGTAGCTTTTTTTTTTTTTTTGGACAGGCAGAGTGGGCAGTGATAGACAGAGACAGAAAGGTCTTCCTTTTCTGTTGGTTCACCCTCTCAATGGCCGCAGTGGCCGGCGCACTGCGCTGATCTGAAGCCAGGAGCCAGGTGCTTCTCCTGGTCTCCCATGCAGGTGTAGGGCCCAAGCACTTGGCCCATCTTCCACTGCACTCCCTGGCCACAGCAGAGAGCTGGCCTGGAAGAGGAGCAACCGGGACAGAATCCGGCGCCCCAGCCGGGACTAGAACCCGGTGTGCCAGCACCACAAGCAGAGGATTAGCCTAGTGAGCCGCGGCGCCAGCCCTGTAGCTGTTTTTAAAAATAATGGTGCACCAGCCGCGGCGGCCATTGGAGGGTGAACCAACTGCAAAAGGAAGACCTTTCTCTCTGTCTCTTTCTCACTGCCCACTCTCTGCCTGTCAAAAAAAAAAAAAAAAGAATAATGGAAGGCTTATTAAGAAATTATATTTTGTTGGTTATGTTTGCTAATATTTATAAATTTCCTGAATCACTGAGAGTTATTATGCTAAATTTGAAGCGGAGGTGGTGGTAATAGCACGGAGGAAGTGAGCTCATAACTAACCTGAAATGTTTATGAATTGAATGTGTTCATTATTATCTTAGGAAACTAGGAAGATGAAACGGAATGTCATTTACATGTCCCACACAAGACAAATAACTCAAATAATATAATCTGATCACTATGTGTCAAGTGAGTGTCTGCCAGGGTAAATTTGGTTGCATCCTTTGTGGGCAAAGAAACTGTCAGTGGAAATGTTGATTATTACTTTCGGTTTTCAAAATATGCTGTGATAACTGTGTCACAAATAGAATTGGATGCTATTCTTTCTGGTGATTGATATGATCAGTTCTGTGGAATGAAATGTAATGAACTGAAAAAATGCAGCATTTAAATATCTGTTAACAAACAGTCATTTTGCCCTCCAGTACAAGATAATTTACTAGAAATTGCCAAATATTTTAAATAAAAAGAACATTTGAGTTGTTAATAAACTTGACAGCACCAACTTCAAATAAACCTTTTAAAATAGACATAAAATCTTGTTTTAATTTCTTAACTATTGTAAAGGCAGAAAAATTGTCATTTACATATCTTAGTTATCTCCTTCCAGTCTCATTAATTCTTAGTTCTGTTTATATGAGAATTTAGCTCAGAAATATTAGACCATGCAGGAATCTCACAGCTAAAATAAAGTTGGAGGACAAATTATAAATGTTTCTCCATACCGAGGTTCTTACAGACAATACGGCACACACTTCTGATAGGAGAACTACCACCCTTGGAATAACTATGGCCACCAACCCACTTTGGATTAATTAGAAAAAAAGTGCTCCCAATTTATAAATAAGCCATGTAATTGGAAACTAGTAACACAGGAGATGTCGTAAGAGGCTATGCAGATAGGATGGAAATCCGCAGCGTTCCAGAAGTTGCTGCATGGTTTTAGGATGTGTTCATACCTCATGAAGTGTTCCTTACCACCTGTGTGAACAACCATTCTTCTTCCTAGAAGATCTGCTGTCGAAATGGAATGACAGTGAATGAAGACTACTTTTCATTGCTTGCATCTCACTCATTCTTGGGTGCTTTATTTGTAAGGCTGTAACAACTACACTTCCATTATCAACTCCAAATGGAACTTGCTTAAATAATAGCATATTTAGGAATGTTAGAAACATGTGAGGCGACTTTTTACTGAACCAGAAGAATCAATTCCAGATGAACTCAATATAACCTGAAGTCTAGAGGTAGAGAAATTCCAGGGATGTTTGATCCAGTGCCTCAAGCATGTCATGTAGGAGTCAAATTTTTCTATGCATTGCCAAATTGCCTGCTTCCTGGTTTGATATCCCCAGACCTGTCAGACCACTTCAACCTCAAGAAGACTACACAAACAAGTAATGACGTTCTCAAATGTTAAAGGACTAAACGACAGTCTGTTCTTCCACCCCTTGGAAAGGAACTCCCCCGGGTGTCTCCAGCAGAATTTCACCCTATATTGGACAGAATTGCTTTATCCAAAATGATGTCCAAGATGATCACTATAAAGGGAAATGGTATGGCTCAAATCTGCTTATGGGAATCAAGGTTTGCCTCTGCAAGTGAAGAAGGGTCCAAGCTACCCTGAAGCCTGTGGCTTCATGACAGAGCAGTTCCATGTCTGTCAACCATTTTTAAAACCTGCTGAAATATTATTCAAATTCTGTAAATATGGCCTCGGTTCACACTGTTTTATTTTCTAAGTGTTCAGTTCTGAATTTTAAGCAAAGATGAGAACTCCTAGCGGTCACTTCATGGGAGAGAAGAGAGAGCTGAGAAGCAAAAGAGTTGAGAAGTAGCCGATTCTCTCTGTCCATCATATGGGGCCAAACAAGTCTCTGATGTGGACACACATTAGCATCAGATCAGTGGCTTTAGCTGTTCCAGGTGGCTCACATGACTTCCCAAGCTCATTGACCACCATTAACATTACCTCACTGGCTACTTTGATCATGCTCCCTTTCTAAAAATAGCTTTACTTTGTTAATCATAAAAGAAGCACCCTTTCGATGGTGGCTTAGCAAGTCATGCAATGGGAGTGTCCTCCCCAACCCCGTCCCACCCCCAGGGCTTGGACAAGAGTCTGTAAGGAATTTAAAAACTGTAGAAAACAAGTAAGGCCGGTGCCATAGCTCACTAGGCTAATCCTCTGCCTTGCGGCGCCGGCACACCAGGTTCTAGTCCCGGTCGGGGCGCCAGATTCTGTCCCAGTTGCCCCTCTTCCAGGCCAGCTCTCTGCTGTGGCCCGGGAGTGCAGTGGAGGATGGCCCAAGTACTTGGGCCCTGCACCCCATGGGAGACCAGGAGAAGCACCTGGCTCCTGGCTTCAGATCAGCGCGGTGCGCCGGCTGTGGCGGCCATTGGAGGGTGAACCAACAGCAAAGGAAGACCTTTCTCTCTGTCTCTCTCTCTCACTGCCTACTCTGCCTGTCAAAAAATTAAGAAAAAAAGAAAACAAGTAAAGCTATGGGTGTCGCTCCCCCTCTTCATGGAGGAACGACACTAAACCCTGCCTAGGCTTCATATCCGAGTCACGGCACCATTATGTCGCTCCCCGTCTTCATGGAGGAACGACACAGGACCCTGCGCTGTTCTTTTGTCTGCTTGGCCCTTCCCGGGTTTGCTGCTGGTTCTTCCCGGGTTGGCTACCGTCCCTTCCACCTCCGTGGAAGGGTGGTTCCCCCTGCCACTTTCCCCACTTCCGCTGGGGGCTGCACAGGTGTTCCTTCAGATAGATGTTCCCGGTGCATGTTGTCTCTCTCCTCCTTTATAGTCCTCTTCCACCAATCACAACTCTGCTACCCACACGCTGAGTACGCTGCTCTCCTCCAATCAGGAGCAGGTCCTACAGTTTATTGGTTGAACTGGAGGCAGCTGTGTAGAAGCTGTTTCCTCCTCTCCCAGCGCCATATTGTGGGAGAGCAGATGCATAGAATAAGTCTTAATTCCAGTAACTTAGTCTAGTCTGAGGTTGCTCCCAGTTGCTCCCCACAATGGGGCCAGCACTGTTGGCACCCTGGGAGGCAGCAGCTGATGGTTCAAATGCTTGGGTCACTGCCACCCAAGTGGGAGGCCCAAATGGCTCCTAAGTCTGTCTGCCTTAGCCCTGCATGGAGCAGGTAGGCATCTGAGGAGTGAACCAGCAGATGGAACATCTCTCTCTCTCTCTCTCTCTCTCTCTCCCTTCAAAATAAATAATAATAAAAAGGAAAGGGAAAAAATTACTCATCTGCTGGTTGCCTCCTAGCCCTCCTATCAAAGGGACTGCCCCTTTGGACCTGTTGGGGAGTGAGCATCCTTAACACAGCTTTATGAAGTCTTGACTAGGGTCACTTTAAATCAGTTTGACACTATTGTTTCTGTAATACTAGGTCAAATCCATTGCAGGGCTCCCCCACCCCCAAAACAGTCAAGGTGAACATGCAGAAATGCTTGTTTTCTTTTTATCTGTAGAAATGAAAGCTAGTTTCAGCGGTACAGTTGAAGAATTCAATACATCCCCTTTTAATCTTCCTCAAGATGTTATAATCTCATTAGATGGCCTGTGATGTGAACTGTGGGGAATCTATTAGTTCAATATTTTGAATTTCAGATAATGCATCATGAGGTTTATTTTTTAAATAAGTATTTATTTTACTATTAAATTATGAGAGCTTTGAACCCTATGTGTAAAGAAATAAACTTAATTCTTAGAAATTTATCTTAGTACCTGGGGATTCTCATTTTACATCTTAAACACTACTTGACAGATCCTATTAGCTTTCAAACACTATCAGTTTAGTTTCAGTTTTTTACAAGACTGGACTTGTAGGCTCCTTAGAGGAGGTTTGTGTAGTTTCACTGTAGTTTCAGTCAATGAGTAACTATAGAAGAACGTCCAAAGACTAAGAATTTTTCTAATTGGGTTGAATTTTCACATATTCCTTTTGACTTGTGTGTGTGTGTGTGTGTGTGTGTGTGTGATCTCTTTTCAATGACAGTCCCTTGGCAAGACCAGACGCCCCCTGCTGTGGGAAGTATAAATTCAAGGAACTGAATTCTGCTGACAACCGCAGGAGTTTGGAAGCGGATCCTGGAGCCACATACTACATCTTGAGTGCAGCAATGCGAGACCCACACGAGATGACCTAGTTAAGTTGTGCCTGAACTCCTGATCCCTATGTGCTACCAAAGTCCCAAGTTTGTGGCCCTATCAGGATGCATCAGTAGAATACAAGGTGATCACTTGTTGTGGCTATTTGTTGAAAACATCCCTAGCTACCTTAGTTACTTTATCTTTTTAAATTTATTCATGTTTAAGTTTTTATTTTATGGGCAGAGAGACGGAGAGAGCATGGACAGGGAGAGAAAGAGAGATCCTCCATTCACTGGTTCACTCTCCAAATACACACTACATCCAGGACTGGGCCAGGCCAAAGCCATCAATCCATGGCTCCCATGTGGGTGTCAGGGACCTGAGTAGTTGAGCCAGGAGCTGCTGCCTGACAGAGTGTGCATTAGCAGGAAGCTGGATCGGAAGTAGAAGCAGTTGTACAAAGCAGCATCTCACTGATACAGCAAATACCTGCCCTACATTCTAACTGTAACAGTGCCTCCTGTTGCTGCTATCAGAACTGTTGCTGCGATGCGCACATGTGAAATTTCATGTGGTCTTACTCCCCCTGCTTCTCTTAGGCAAGCCAGCCCCTAAGCCATCTGCTGCAAGCAGGGCTACAGGCTGCCTTCACATTTGTTGCTTAGTTGTTCTGAAAATGGAGTTTGCTTAATTTTTTGTTCAGTCCATTTTTAATTTCCCCTTATTACTTTTTGGATGATTCCAGGAGGAGAGTAAAAAAGTGCTGATGCAAACAGCCATGTTCTTCCTGGAGGATCAGAGCTGCATTAGGAGAGGAAAACTCCCAGCCCCACTGTGGGAGAGGAAATGAAAGGGAACACGGGAGGTGTGGCTAAGCCCACTAGGGAAGGGCAGTGCTGCCCGCAGATGACTGTAACTTATGTCAGGATCACGATTTTTAGCAGAGCGGGAAAGGAGGAAGAGAATCTGACCTGGGTGTCTGCTCTGTGTCTGACTCCAGTACCCCTCCCATGAATCTGGAATTTGCCTCCACTCCGGCTGTTACCGCAGGCAAACTGCCGCATTCTCCTTGCCAGTGGGACCTACCATAAGCTTTACTAGTACCATGCTAGAAGAGTGCGATGAAATAACGAAGTTCCTCCAAGCTATGATTCTCAGACTTTTCAACCACAGATACAAGAAGACAAAATTTGAAACCTGCAAGAAAAGAGCTTTCCTTGCAAACTCCTGCAACCACTAGTACTCATCCTTTTGCATATGTATGTTTCCAGTGTCAGTGAAACACAGGGATTAGTGTTCCACCCGGAGGAAGCACTTTAAAGGTAAACTCTGGGTCTTACCTTCAAGTACAGAAATGTCCCCTCCACAGTCCTCTTCCTTTTGGTGTGAGGCGAAGAGTATAGCATCTTCTCGGAGGCCCCACATTCTGAATGTTTCACATTCAGAGCATGAAAATAGGTGTGTAAATGTATTACATTTTCAATACACAGAGCTTTCTTTACATGTTAGTGCTCTTGCAGCATCTTCTAGGGGGAATGACAACTTAACATATGAAATGCTATTCCTTTTGTGCCAACGTAGGGAAATTTCGTGCATTAAACAACTGAGCTACCAAATGGCTGCCACAGTGTCCCTAAGTCCTCTAGGCCTGGTCTATTCTGTAAAGGACTCAGGCTTGGTCGTTGTTCACCTCCGTCTGGTTTTCTGTCCTTGCCAGGCCAAAGGTTTTTTTGTACTATTTTGGCTAAAGGAAGATGGACAGGAACTGAGGAGCAGAAGAATTAGGAAAATTTGAAAAGTGTGCAGAATGGAACATGTAAGAAAACAAATTATGGAAAGAGAGGAAATAGTAAGGCCATCAGAGAGAGTGGGCTTAGAAATAAAGGAGGGGGGGGCGGTGCTGTGGTGTAGCAGGTTAAAGGCCCAGCCTGCAGTGCCGGCATCCCATGTGGGCACCGGTTCGAGTCCCAGCTGCTCCACTTCCCATCCAGCTCTCTGCTGTGGCCTGGGAAAGCAGCAGAAGATGGCCCAAGTCCTTGGAACCCTGCACCCACGTGTGGGACCCAGAGGAAGCTCCTGGCTCCTGGCTTTGGATCAGCGCAACTCTGGCTGTTGCAGCCATCTGGGGAGTGAACTAACAGATGGAAAACCTCTCTCTCTCTCTCTCCCTCTTTATTTACCCCCCCCCCGCCTCTGCCTCTGCCTCTCTGTATCTCTGTCTTTCAAATAAATAAATAAATCTTTAAAAAAAAGAAAGAAAGAAGGAACACAGGTGGGAGAAATGAGCACAGTAAGAAGGAGGAGAAGCCATGCCAACAGTTGCATCTGCTAGAGAGACATGGACTGCCTTTCCAGTGTTCCTTCTCTCCCAGTCCCGTCTTCCTTGATACTTCAGTCAAAGTCTTATTACTGTTAGTAAAACGGCACAGTCTCATCTACGGCGCGATCTACACCAGGACACCATCCTAGGCTCTAGTCCCACTGCCATGGCTGGAAGCAAGGTGGCTACATGGCCCAACCACCAGTGTCAGCCCCATCCCCATCCTAATGGGATTTGCTCCTTTAACAGAGGATCAGATTCTAATTCTATGTCAAATAGAGAAATAGGTTAATAGCTTTTTTTTATTATTTTTATTTTTGACAGGCAGAGTGGACAGTGAGAGAGAGACAGAGAGAAAGGTCTTCCTTTTGCCGTTGGTTCACCCTCCAATGGCCACCGCTGCAGCCGGCGCACCACGCTGATCCGATGGCAGGAGCCAGGAGCCAGGTGCTTTTCCTGGTCTCCCATGGGGTGCAGGGCCCAAGCACCTGGGCCATCCTCCACTGCACTCCCTGGCCATAGCAGAGAGCTGGCCTGGAAGAGGGGCAACCGGGACAGAATCCGGCGCCCCGACCGGGACTAGAACTCGGTGTGCCGGCACCGCAAGGTGGAGGATTAGCCTATTGAGCCACGGCGCCGGCTCGGTTAATAGCTTTTGTATTCCAAAATTTCTTTCATGACTTTCTGTGACTTCCACATACCTTCTTCAACTTACTTGAAATGTTCTATCATTTCTGTTCCAGTCTAGAGTAAATTAGCCAAGAAAATGATGTAATTGTTACAAACCATGTCCTTTCTTTATTCAAAAACTATGTCCTTTCTTTATTCAAAAACTCTTTCCTTCTTAACCTTTCTTACCAAGCACACATTTCTATACCTGTGATGTTTTCCATCTGCCAATTTCCTTGATTTACATTTTGAAATAACCTGTTAAAAATCTCCAAACAAAGACAACATTTTTTAAATAAGGTAACACATCAAATATCAGCTTCAGTTACTTTTAAGCAGTGTTGAACTATTTTTCATAGACAGTCTATAACATCAGAAACCTGTTAAAACAAATTGCCGGACAGGAAAATCAGGTCTTTTGACCTCCACCCCAGTGGATTTCTTGTCTTTGGTGCATCGGCCGCTGGCCTACAGTCACCTTTGGGAGCTGTCTGACAGCTGCCTGAAGGTCTGTTTCAGAGGCAGTCCCAAGGGCTGACTAGGACATCATGGGCCTAAGGTGTTCTTAGGGGGAAAAAAAAGCAACTGTAACTAGACACTGAGTTTGAATCTAGGAAGATCACTGCCTTTAAAAATATTGCTTTGTAACTTGCCGAACTTTTTTTTGAAATAAGGAAACAAATAGAACCAGAAAGAGCCGATCGAGAACTGCAAGGTGAATGCCTGGTGATTTCCCACAGGAACTCCTGCAGAGCTGATGAGAGGAATGAGGAGGCTCGTTGCCATGGTGGGGAGGGCTTCTCTAATGAAACATCCTAGGTATCATCCTGCTAACCTTTGCAAAACACTTCCGTAGTAAGCAGCTGTGTCATTCCTTTGCCCTCTTGAAAGTCAACAAGCAAAATGCCTTAAGCAAAGTTGTCGCCATGACCTTCACTGTTGATCAACCTGTTCTTGCTTTGACTGGACCACTTCTACCTCTTGGAAGCCAACACTTTGATTGCGGCTTGCTTTAGGATCATACTGGTAAGGCCATGTTTTGTTTCTTGTTCCAACTCTTCAAAGACATGCTCCAGAATCTTGATTCCACTTGATGAAAATTTCCTTTAAAAGCTCTGCGCTTGTCTGAAGCTCATCTAGGTGCAAAAATTGTGATAGCCACAGAGTAGGACGTTTGCATCAGTTTTAATTTTTGAATCATACCTGTGTAAGCTAAGCCAATTGAGATGCCCATGACATTGGCGATTGTTTCTGCTGTTGTCAGTTCTCTTCGACTAGCACACAAACAAGATTGATTCTTTCCTGGCCAGTTGATGGGGATGGGCTACTGCTCCTGGCTTCATCTCCAACATCATCTTGTTCCTGTTATACAGGCTCTTTTCAAATTAGTGTCATCCTACAGCTTCAAACCAGATTCTGTAAAGACATCTGATGATAAGTTAACATAGATTTATTCTGGTGCAAAAAAGAAATGAAGTCGTGCATAGTTTTTCCATAGTTCACATTTTGTATGAGTGAGTTGAAGACCCTTGTGCTATGTGATAGAAATTGGTTAAGTACTTTATATAACATTTATTTGTCATTAACAACCCTGCCTGGTAGTTACCATTGCACTCATTTTATTTATGAGAAAAGTAAAACTGTAAGAAGAGAAGTAATTTTGTAGCATTATGTAGAAAATAAAGATCCAAATATGGGTTTGAATCTAAGTTCAGGTTCTGTACTAATTCTGATGTATCACAATATTTATGTCACCAAAGAATAATTATGTGATTGGGTAAATTAGCATAAGATTTTGAAGGAAATACATTTTTGTGCAACCCATTTGTTTACAGCATGTTCAAATATATTAGTGCATTCACGTTTATGTAAAATCTCCACCCACAGCTCGTTTTGCAACATTGTGCTAACTGAAACACACAGCAATTTCTGTTTGTATGTATCTGTCATATTCCACTCTCATCTCACATCTTTCAGGAATTCCATTTACTCCTCTGTGTTTCATTGAGTACACTCAGTTTTGTTTTAGAAAGGAGTTATGTTATGCACGCAGTGTGCAAAGCTGATAGTAACGTTATTGTTTTAGTGAATAGCCCATCTTTCATCAGTTCTCTTTATCCTATGTAACTCCATTGGACCATTGTGAAAATGAGCTGATTACATGTGCACCTGTGCAAGAAGGAGAGAATATTTGGACACAGAATAAATCTGTCCTTTGTCATGTTATTCAAATAAAAACCAGATATGGCCCCCTAAACCAGTGTTTTTTCATTGACCAGGGGAAGGAGAGTTTCTTCCTTTCCATTAGAAACATTTCAATCATTGAGACCAAGTCTAAATATCAGGCATATCTGGTTTTGCCCTTTTCCCATATTCGTATTGTATTAGTAACTGAATAACAAAAGCAGACTTTAGAAGGGTAAAGTTACAAACCCTTGTGGAGGAAAATGACTTGTGCAATGAAAATGCTACTGGGCGCTTAAGAAAAGCAGCTCTGGCAGGGACAACTACAATATAATTTGTCACCAGAAAGCACACTAAGATGCAGAATACATAATTATCCTATCAGTAAGCTGAGAATAGTGGTGAAACTCATTTGAATTAAGGACCAAAAATCTAAGTCTCAAGGAAATACAAGGTGTCAGGCAACCAGTAATATTGAGATGAATGCTGAAATTATTTCCAAATGTGTATTTCATGGTATTTTTTTTACTAAAATTTGTAATTGTATAGAGGGTTAAAAATGTACTGAAAGCTTAAGAGTAACAATGGCCTGTTAGGAATTTAAAAATGCCTGAAACAGAATAAAATTTTTATTTGTTTCTAGAAAACTCTGTATCTAGATATCATACTACAAAAATAAAAATACTTCCATTTGCTTAGAGTGTAGTGTACAGTGTACATTGTCCTGGTCTATATTGTATTCACTGCATAGTGTACAGGCTTTCAGTGCTATAGTTACAATTATTTTTGATTGTAAGGGAATATACATTGTGTATATACCCTCTATCATGCTTTTTTTAAAGGTGCACTCTTTCTACAGTCATCTGCGCCAGGAATGTATTATCTGTGTGACACTTAACTTTTCCTTTATTAAGTCCAAGCATTTTCACCTGTGCCTTTGCAAGAGCGTTGTCCCAGGTAGTGGAGGAAAGAGCGATCTCTTTTGTCCCTGACTTTCTATAGGGAGCAGCTCATAATAAACACCCTCCCAGGGGCCTGCACATCTCTCTCTCCCTCTCCCCCTCTCTCTCACCCTGCAGGAAGAGCATGGACAAGGCTGTTTCCTTTCCTCTTACTCCTCAGTGCAGACAACTCAGGATATAATAAACTACTCAAAGAAAATAAACAAAAGGATGTACATTATATGCACAAGCATAAACATCACCCGCATTACAAAGTCGAAGTGTCCAGTTCTGGATAAATGAAGTCCACAAAGAAACACGGATGGCAAAGAAGCACATGAGACTTCACTAACATGTTTGCATTTAAAATCTCTGTTTTCCCTTACACTGGCTATGTGTGCTTTGAAAGAGCATGCAACCTAGTGACTCTCAATTTTTGCCTCATTTGTTTGTTTTAGCTTGGAAAACAGAATGAGTAACTCCTACTTTGCAGTGCTGTTATAAAGATTAAAGCTATAAATGTCAACCTTTATGTATGCTCCTGTTATGATCCACGTGAGACTTTCTGTAACCTACGGAGGCAGTGTTGATCAGGAACGGCATGTTCTGCACTATTCCGTTGGTCCCACCTTTCAGAGAGGTAGAACTCCCTTGTCATTGCCTCAAAGCTCATAGAGTTAAGCACAAAATCATCTGTGACCTATCCAGTGTGTGCGGTGCTGTGTCTGAGAACTTGGCCACGACCCACATGTGATAAAAATAACAGTTTTCGCCCGGTCCAAAAACTCTGTGCCTTTAAAAAAGCAGACTCTCTCCAAAGATCTTGCCCTTCCTGCTCTCTATCCAACTGTCCAGTTCTTTCCAAGGTGGCACTCTACTGTTTATTTGGATAGCACAGAGGTCAGGCTCAAATAGAACTTTGAAGCCAGTCCTTCCTTGGTTTGTTTTTCTCATTCTTACACACAATTGGAAAATTCTTGCTTTCCTCTCTTATATTCTTCCTGTCAGGTGAATGGTCCTATTAAATGAGTATATATGTAACACATTCAGCATTAAAAATAACCCCATGCTTTCATTTTCACAAATGAATTCATGTATTCATATTGTCTTCGGCCCTTCTTATGAACGAAGCACACTGATCTGTACACAAATCACCACCATGGCCAATGTCAGATCTCAATGAGGGTGGAGTGCAGGGATGTGGGGAGAGATGATGCCCATCTCCACCCACTCGGGTGCAGGTGGATTTGCCTAAGGCTGAGAGAAGAGCAGAACAGCGGGGAAGCTTCTTAAAGTCCAGGCTTGTACCATGAACAAGACAGTGATCATCCACCCCAGAGGGAGGGCCAGGAAAGCCCAGAGGAACCCACAATGACATGCAGAAAAACAGCCAGCCGAAGTCCGGGAGCAGAGAAAGAGAACTGGCAAAAACTCTCCAGCACTCTGGACTTTGGCACTATGTGTGTCATTTACACACGATGACCAGCATCCAGTAAGAAACTGCAATGAACTGGGTTTGGAAGGAACATTCCTCAATACAATCAAAGCAATCTATGAAAAACCCACAGCCAACATCCTATTGAATGGGGAAAAGTTGGAAGCATTTCCACTGAGATCTAGTACCAGACAGGGATGCCCACTCTCACCACTGCTATTCAATATAGTTCTGGAAGTTCTAGCCAGAACTATTAGGTAAGAAAAAGAAATTAAAGGGATACAAATTGGGAAGGAAGAACTCAAACTATCCCTCTTTGCAAATGACATGATTCTTCATTTAGGGGACCCAAAGAACTCTACTAAGAGACTATTGGAACTCATAGAAGAGTTTGGCAAAGTAGCAGGGTATAAAATCAATGCACAAAAATCAACAGCCTTTGTATACACAGACAATGCCATGGCTGAGGAAGAACTTCTAAGATCAATCCCATTCACAATAGCTACAAAAACAATCAAATACCTTGGAATAAACTTAACCAAGGACGTTAAAGATCTCTACGATGAAAATTACAAAACCTTAAAGAAAGAAATAGAAGAGGATACCAAGAAATGGAAAAATCTTCCATGCTCATGGATTGGAAGAATCAATATCATCAAAATGTCCATTCTCCCAAAAGCAATTTATAGATTCAATGCAATACCAATCAAGATACCGAAGACCTTCTTCTCAGATCTGGAAAAAATGGTGCTGAAATTTATATGGAGGCACAAGAGACCTCAAATAGCTAAAGCAATCTTGTACAACAAAAACAAAGCCGGAGGCATCACAATACCAGATTTCAGGACATACTACAGGGCAGTTGTAATCAAAACAGCATGGTACTGGTACAGAAACAGATGGATAGACCAATGGAACAGAATTGAAACACCAGAAATCAACCCAAACATCTACAGCCAACTTATATTTGATCAAGGATCTAAAACCAATTCCTGGAGCAAGGACAGTCTATTCAATAAATGGTGCTGGGAAAACTGGATTTCCACGTGCAGAAGCATGAAGCAAGACCCCTACCTTACACGTTACACAAAAATCCACTCAACATGGATTAAAGACCTAAATCTACGACCTGACACCATCAAGTTATTAGAGAACATTGGAGAAACCCTTCAAGATATTGGCACAGGCAAAGAATTTCTGGAAAAGACCCGGGAGGCACAGACAGTCAAAGCCAAAATCAACTATTGGGATTGCATCAAATTGAGAAGTTTCTGTACTGCAAAAGAAACAGTCAGGAGAGTGAAGAGACAACCGACAGAATGGGAAAAAATATTTGCAAACTATGCAACAGATAAAGGGTTAATAACCAGAATCTACAAAGAGATCAAGAAACTCCACAAAAACAAAACCAACAACCCACTTAAGAGATGGGCCAAGGACCTCAATAGACATTTTTCAAAAGAGGAAATCCAAATGGCCAACAGGCACATGAAAAAATGTTCAAGGTCACTAGCAATCAGGGAAATGCAAATCAAAACCACAATGAGGTTCCACCTCACCCCGGTTAGAATGGCTCACATTCAGAAATCTACCAACAACAGATGCTGGCGAGGGTGTGGGGAAAAAGGGACACTAACCCACTGTTGGTGGGAATGCAAACTGGTCAAGCCACTATGGAAGTCAGTCTGGAGATTCCTCAGAAACCTGAAGATAACCCTACCTTTCGACCCAGCCATCCCACTCCTTGGAATTTACCCAAAGGAATTTAAATTGGCAAACAAAAAAGCGGTCTGCACCATAATGTTTCTTGCAGCACAATTCACAATAGCCAAGACCTGGAACCAACCTAAATGCCCATCAACGGTAGACTGGATAAAGAAATTATGGGATATGTACTCTTTAGAATACTATACTGCAGTAAGAAACAACGAAATCCAGTCATTTGCAACAAAATGGAGGAATCTGGAACACATCATGCTGAGTGAAATAAGCCAGTCCCAAAGGGACAAATACCATATGTTCTCCCTGATCGGTGACAACTGACTGAACACCAAAAAGGAAACCTGTTGAAGTGAAATGGACACTATGAGAAACGGTGACTTGATCAGCATAGCCCTGACTGTTAATGAACAACTT
This sequence comes from Oryctolagus cuniculus, assembly GCF_051225735.1. Lineage (NCBI taxonomy): Eukaryota > Metazoa > Chordata > Mammalia > Lagomorpha > Leporidae > Oryctolagus > Oryctolagus cuniculus. The sequence goes on from NC_142882.1 coordinate 78,440,953, forward strand.
AATACATTATCCCTCTTAGTAGTTTTTTTTTTTGTCAGTTCTACTTAATATGACTGGTTTAATTCTGTAATTAATACACAGTTATTCTTAAGTGTTGAAATTTAACTGAAATGTGATCCCTGTTAAACATAAGAGTGGGAATAAGAGAGGGAAGAGATGTACAATTTGGGACATGCTCAAGCTGACTTGCCCCAAATGATAGAGTTAGAAACATACCAGGGGACTCCAATTCAATCCCATCAAGGTGGCATGTACCAAAGCCATCTCACTAGTCCAAGTGATCAATTTCAGTTCACAATTGATCATAATGAAAGGACTAAGAGTCAAAGGGAGCACATAAACAAGTCTAGTACCTGCTAATACTAACCGATAGACTAAATAAAGGGGAGAGTGATCCAACATGGGAAGCAAGATACACAGCAGACTCATAGAATGGCGGATGTCCTAAACAGCACTCTGGCCTCAGAATCAGCCCTAAAGGCATTCTGATCTGGCTGAAAAGCCCATGAGAGTATTTCAGGCATGGAAAGCCAAGACACTCTGGCAAAAAAAAAAACACACACACACAACTAAATGAAAGATCTCTGTGAGTGAGATCCCAGTGGAAAGAACAGGTCTTCAAAGAAGGAGGTACCTTTCTCTGAAGGGAGGAGAGAACCTCCACTTTGACTATGACCTTGTCTAAACAAGATAAGAGTCTGAGAACTCAAGGGGCTTCCATAGCCTTGGAAACTCATGACTGGTGCATGGGGAGATTACTGATGCCATAAACAGGAGTGTCAATTTGTAAAGTCAACAACAGGAGTCACTGTGCACTTACTCCTCATGTAGGATCTCTGTCCTTAATGTGCTGTACACTGAGGCTTAATGCTGTAACGAGTACTCAAACAGTATATTTCACTTTGTGTTTCTATGGGGGTGCAACCTGTTGAAATCTTTACTTAATGTATACTAAACTGATCTTCTGTAAAAAAAAAAAAAAAGAAAAAGAAATTATCAATTCCCAACTTGACTCTCACTGGGATTAAACATGACAATAGGTCTGATCTGATTTCATCATCATTTAAAAAATCATCTATTATTTTTCACTTTATGTTTCTGTGTGGGAGCAACCTGTTGAAATCTTTATTTAATGTATGCTAAACTGATCTTCTGTACATAAAGAGAATCGAAAATGAAAAAAAAAAAAGAAACTGCAATGTATGTAAGGAGAAAATATATCAAGATAAAGCAGTCCATGGAAGAAAAGCAGGCCTGAAAGATATGTTCAAATCACCAGCCTGGGAATTTTAAGTAACTTTACTGCTACAGACCGAAATAGTCACACCAACAGCCCTCCGCCTATTCAGGCAGAGGTTCTCCGAGTGTGGTTGGAAGTCCAACCGCAGTGGAACTTCTTGGGAACTTACTGAAAATGAAACCTTTGGGGGCTTACAGAATCCTGGAAAGTGATCCAATAATCTGTGTCTTAATAAGCATACCAGGTTGTTGTGATGCATAATGAAACTTAGGAACCACTGTATTTAAAAAATTAAATTCATCATCAGAAGCAAAAATAATAATAGGCCTAGATATATCCACTCATTAATTTAATAAACCCTCAGGATGGAATAACAGAATTGCTACCCAAACATTTTCATAAAATAAAGGATACTGGAATTGTTTTTAACTCACTTCTCAAGAGGCCCATATAACCTTAAAGCCAACTAACAAAAACACTACGAGAAATGAAAACCATAGGTCAACATCCCTCATGAACACACATATAAAAATAATTAATAATGTATTAAGCTGTACAATCTAATTGTATAGAAAAGATGATATATCATGATCTACTGAGGTCTATCTCAGAAATGCCAAGTTAGATTAGCAATCAATCAAATGTGCAATTCACAATATTAATAAAGTCAGTGCGAAATACAGCACAATCCATTTAACAGATGCAGATACAGCATTTGATAAAATACAGAAGGCCATTAATGTCAGAATTTTCCCATCAAAAAAGTAGAAGAGGAAATCTTAAATCTAATCGAAGTTAGCAAACATTTGTTAATTACTACTCAACTGTAGAACCTTATATATAGGGTTGGTTTTTTTTTTTTTTTTTTTTTGGACAGGCAGAGTTAGAGAGAGAGAGAGAGACAAAGAGAAAGGTCTTCCTTTTTCCGTTGGTTCACCCCCCAGTGGCCGCTATGGCTGGCTGGCGCGTTGCAGCCGGTGCACTGTGCTGATCCAAAGCCAGGAGCCAGGTGCTTCCTCCTGGTCTCCTATGCGGGTGCAGGGCCTAAGCACTTGGGCCATCCTCCACTGCACTCCCGAGCCACAGCAGAGAGCTGAACGGGAAGAGGAGCAACTGGGACAGAACTGGTTCCCCGACCGGGACTGGAAGAACCCGGGGTACCGGCGCCACAGGTGGAGGATTAGCCTATTGAGCCATGGCGCTGGCCTATATAGGATGTTACAATAATGCCTGGTATGAAATAATGCTACAGAAAGGTTTACAGAAAATAATTATACAGGTTTTTAATTGGTCCTGTTATAAATTCTACAAGTAACTATATGTTATGAACATTAATGAAATGATACAAGGAATTAACTTTTATTCTGGTGAAAAATAAATTTTCAACAAACAATCTTTTTGTTTTCTTGGATCTTTATATTTTCAACAAAGTTTCTTCATGTTTGGTTTTGAAACTAAATGCATTCTGAATGCTCTAATACAGGAAAAGAGATTTAGAGTTATATAAATTATATAAATATTTTCATTATTGTCTTCCTTTTTACAAAATGACAAATACCTTCCTATAATCCTCGGCTGGACATCTTTGCACAAGATTCACATTTGAGCCTGCCCATATCTGGCGTGTTCTCTGCACCACATCCCTTTCTGTCTTTCCTGCTGTATGTCTCTGAGTTGGGCTTGATCTGCACGAGCATCCTCAGAGGCACTGAAACACATTCAGATGGTAGCTCAGGGATCCCAGTTGGACCTCAGTGTTCCAGTGCTGGTTCCCAATGGAGACCTGAGAACTCAAAGCATCTATTTATAGAACTGCAGAGTTTCTCCACTTTTCTTTGGGTTTCTACAGGATGAGAGGTATTTTTTTTCTTGAAAATCTGTCTTAAGAGTTAAGAAATGTCCTCTGAATTTTGGCCATCTCATCAGCAAAAAAAGAAAATCCACCTTTACCCATAATATTTAATTTGATTCTCATTGTCAACCTATAATATGATACTGATGTTGGCTCCATTGTATGGAGGAGGAGACTGAGACACTGTGAGATTAGGCAATTTCCGGTGCTGCGGCTGGCAGAGCTGAGTTTTAGACCCAGGTGACTAGCTCCAGACCTTGAGCTCTCAATCACTGCATGTGCTGTCACTCAAACAAAAATCGCCCACTTGATGTCTTCATTAAACTCTAGGTCCCCGAAGGTCAACAGCTGTTTGTCTTGCTCACACTATATACTAAATGAGTGAGCCACAGCAGGTGGCAATTAGCCATAACCTACAGATGCAGTGACTGAGGCTGTAATGCCACATTAATCTATTCAGAGTTGCACCTATACATGGAATCTTTAAAAAGGTGACCCCAGGGCCAGCGCTGTGATACAGTGGGTTAAAGCCCTGGCCTGATGCACCAGTATTCCATATGGGAGCCAGTTCTAGTCCCAGCTGCTCCACTTTTGATCCAGCTCTCTGCTGTGGCCTGGGAAAGCAGTGGAAGATGACCCAAGTGCTTGGGCCCCTACACCCATGTGGGAGACTCGGAAGAAGCTCCTGGTTCCTGGCTTCAGTTCGGCGCGTCTCCCGCCGTTGCAGCCATCTGGGGAGTGAACCAGCGGATGGAAGACCTCTCTCTGACTCAACCTCTCTCTGTAACCTTTTCAAATAAAAAGAGAGAGAGAGAGAGAGAGAGAGAGAAAGAAAGAAAGAAAGAAAGAAAGAAAGAAAGAAAGAAAGAAAGAAAGAAAGAAAGAAAGAGAAAGAAAGAAAAGGTGATCTCAAAGAAGGTGAAAGGTCAAGACGGTTACAAGAGACTGAAGAGGGATGAGGAAGGCTGATTGACAGGCACTATATTTTGGTTATATAGGAGTTAGCACATGTGATATATGGTTATATAGGAGTTGCACAGTAGGGCGGCTATATTATGCTATTAGAAATTGACAGTTAAGATTCTGAGCATTTTCACCATAAATGTTTAAGGAGATAAATATATTTACCTTAACTGTACATTACACAGTATATACATGTATTAAGACATCACATGATCTACAATAAATATGGATAATTTATGTCTGTTAAAAATTCAAAGCAAAGGGCCGGCGCCGCGGCTCACTAGGCTAATCCTCCGCCTAGCGGCGCCGGCACACCGGGTTCTAGTCCCGGTCGGGGCGCCGGATTCTGTCCCGGTTGCCCCTCTTCCAGGTTAGCTCTCTGCTGTGGCCAGGGAGTGCAGTGGAGGATGGCCCAAGTGCTTGGGCCCTGCACCCCATGGGAGACCAGGAAAAGCACCTGGCTCCTGGCTCCTGCCATCGGATCAGCGCGGTACGCCGGCCGCAGCGCGCTGGCCGCTGCGGCCATTGGAAAGTGAACCAACGGCAAAAGGAAGACCTTTCTCTCTGTATCTCTCTCTCACTGTCCACTCTGCCTGTCAAAAAAAAAAAAAAATTTCAAAGCAAAGGAGTCAGGCAAATAGACAGTAAATCCAAGATTTGAACCTGGACCACTCTGTATCCACATATTCTTCTCATTTCTCTTTATGTCACCCCACACTTACGTTGGAAATGTCCAGAAAGTGAATAAGCAGTAGAAGAGCCATAGCAGGTGCATTTGCCCTTGGAAGTGCTATATATTACCTCACCTCCGTCAGGAAGCCTTTAACTGCACCCTATAGAAAGAGGCTCACTGTCACCTGCTGGCCTCGAGATACCTGGTAGGCTAGTGGTGATGGTCATGGTGGTGAGCATTCCTATGGAGAAGCACTAGCCAGCACTAGGAAAGTTGGAGACCAAAGTTCTTTCCATAGGATACATTATTGCTTAATTAGGCCACTAGGCAGCATGTGTGAATACTTTGATGTCTTCAGTTAAAAAAAAAAAAAAAAGCTTTGTGTTTTATCTCAGCAAGTGAAAAAAATCCACTCAATTCAGTCCCAAAACAGCAGATACAGATTCAGCACTGTAATCAAAGTAACACGTCACCATCTAGCTCCTTCCCCTACTCTGCCCAGCCTTTGCAAACCACCATTCTATTCCCAACTTCTGTGGGAGTAACAGTTTTCTATCTTATATTAAAACCATTTACCTTTTTTCCTATCCTTTGACACTGCATTAACTATGTTTAACCACTAAAGGACAGAATATGAAAACATTAACATAATCGTCATTAAGATGCCAAAGAGGCAAATCAGATTTGATTGTATTCTTCACTGGTTCAGAACTAAACTTGTGAAAATTCACATTTTAGCAGTTAGTTAATTATTGGTGCGTAGAAACGGCATTCGTGTCATCAGCAGCAAACTCAGGCTTTCAATGATTTTTTTCTTAAAAGAAGAGACCAAAGTGGCCCTGGAAGAGCAGAGCTTTGCTGCCTCGCGGGGTCAGCGAGAATCGCAGCCTTGAGGCATAGTCACGTGAAGAGCGGCCTCTTACTGTCCAGACAAGGGGGCAACTCCTTCGCAGACTGGCCTTTTGGACTAAATTCCAGTTACTGGAAAATTCACAAGTTTCTTCTCCATAGCGTGAATAAAAAGAACGCACAAGTGTATGTTTAGTGAACAAATAAAACATTTATTTTTTTAGTTTGTGTAACCTAATGTTTGTGTTTTTTGATCAATAAAGGACTAGAAGACCTTCCTTCACTCTTTAAAGTTGCAAAAAAGGAAAACACAGTAAAATTTGTGTTGAAAACAGGCTGTGAACAGAGACCAAAACAAAGCATGCCGTTGTTTGTGTCAGCTCCGTCCTTCTTCCCTTCCCCTACTCACTCACTCACAGGTGGGTACTGAGCGTAACGCCAGTATCCCATGTGGGTTCCAGTTTGAGTCCCAGTTACTCCACTTCTGATCCAGTTCCCTGCTAATGGACTGGGAAAAGCAGCAGAATATGATCCAAGAGTTTGGGTTCCTGCCACGCATGTGGGAGACCCGGATGAAGCTCTTGGCCCCTGGCTTTGGCCTGGCCCAGTGGTGGCTGTTGCAGTCATCTAGGGAGTGGATCAGCAGATGGAAGCTCTATCTCTTCTCTCTGTGTAACCCTACCTTTCAAATAAATAAAATAATTTTTTTTTAAAGAAAAGACACTATTGAGACTGAAATACAGCATTGGAATACAACTAGTTTACATGTTCTATTTTGATGGGATAAAAGCTGTAATCAAGAAGACAATGAGAATGAGAAGAAATAATGGGCAACAGAAAACATACTAAAAGACAGCAACCAAATTTGGGGTGTACAGGGGCTGACATTGTGGTGAAGCAGGTTGCCATGGACACTGGCGTTCCATATGGGCAACAGTCCAAGTCTCAGCTGCAGCATTTCCTATCCAGCTCCCTGGTAATGTGCCTGGGAAAGCAGTAGAAGATGGCCTGAGTCCACCCTGGGCTGTTGCAGGCATTTGGGAAGTGAACCATCTGATAGAAGATCTCTCTCTTTCTCTCTCTCTCTCTCTGCTGTCTCCGTAACTCTGCCTTTCAAATAAATAAGTCTTTAAATAAATAAATAAATTTGGGTTATAGGATATGTTGCATATGCAAATTCAGGCTAAAATGTTTCTTTAAGGTAGAAAGTAATTAGGAAAACAGACTCATTATTTGATATTTGGAAAGGGAGCTGGCCGGCGCTGTGGCTCAATAGGCTAATCCTCCGCCTGCGGCGCCGGCACATGGGGTTCTAGTCCCGGTCGGGGCACCGGATTCTGTCCTGGTTGCTCCTCTTCCAGGCCAGCTCTCTGCTGTGGCCAGGGAGTGCAGTGGAGGATGGCCCAAGTGCTTGGGCCCTGCACCCGCATGGGAGACCAGAAGCACCTGGCTCCTGGCTTTGGATCAGCGCGAGGGAGTGAACCAATGGAAAAAGGAAGACCTTTCTCTCTGTCTCTCTCTCACTGTCCACTCTGCCTGTCAAAAAAAAGGGGGGGGGGGAGTTAAAATGCAAAACCAACATCCAGGAGAGAAGTCTTGAGTGCTCATATTAATTTGAAAGTCATGAAAAGGGGCAGCTGAAATGTTCAAAGTTAGTTTTCCAAAGAGAAGGATGTAGAACAGGAAGAGTAGATGGTCAAGGTAAAACCTCAGGGAACATAGAAACTATTCAGGAAGGAAACAGGGAAAGAACAAAAGGACGCTTAATTTGTGCAGGGCCAGCTAAGCCCAGGAGACAGCACCTCAGGAATGCTACTGAGGAGCTGTGGAAAGCACCAGGCAAAGTTTGAGGAGTTTTAACCCTTTCAAGGAATTAAAAAGAGATCAGTGTTCTGGCCCATTTAAAAAATGTTGTACTTAAGGGGAAAAAAATTATAACACATTAGGTTAAGTAGGGGCAGAATTGATGATGATCACTTTCTGTTTTTGTTCTAATGTGTTAAGGATAAGGCATCACTTGTGTACATTCTGTTCGTTGAAAAAGAAGCAATTATTAGAAAAAGAAGACATAGCCTGGTAAAGAAATGGCTTGGTGACAGACTTTTTGGAGGATGGAAAAAGCCAAAGGAATGAAAGGGACAGGAAAAGATAAGTTACAGCAAAAAGGAAGGACGACCTTGTCCCAGGAGGTTGGAAATAGATGAGCTGTGTAGACCTGGGACTGATATGCTCAAAGTCTATTCAGCCTGCATGAGATAAAGTTTTCAGCCACTATTGGTAAAGAAAGATAAGGTAGGAATCAGGTCACATGCAGTCATTTGTCTCCTAAAATAGTCATGCACTACCCAGAAGGAAGGGGGTGGTCAAAATTGCTTTTTGGAACCTTTTTGGAAAATAACTAATAAGTTTTGCTCAACTGATTGTGGTATATATTATCTTTAGAAAGGTCTACACCTGGGGAGGCAAAGAGATTTAATACTTCATGTCAAGTCCAATTGCTTAGCGAACATGGAATGTTTAGGAAAGGATTCTGAGGCCTGTTCTAGCTCAGCAGGAGGGCACCCTGTGATTGAGTGATTGATCAGCGTTGTCTACTCTGGGCCAGGCATAAAAGGTGGGTCTATTTGCTCACTGTAAAGCCATAACTGTAAGTCATTTAGTCCAATTTTCTGATATACAGATCAGAAGCAAGGCAGTATTTAGATATCCATCATAGGTTTATATGAAAGTACAAAAGTCAGACAAACCTTCCCTGCTTTAAAATTGCTTCCCTGGAAGACCTGGACTTTAAAACATGGGTTTTGAGACCTAGAATTCAAACATGAAATCAGACCCTATTTGTTTCTCTAACCCACCTTCAGATTTCATTTTCACTCTTTCTTGCAAGTTCATTTGAGATTGGCTTGTAAAAATATTTGGACTCTACATTCAAACACCTGACGAGTTTTCTGATACTCTTTTCAGGAGAATGAAAACACCTTGTTCTGGATTTTAAAGTTTTCGAAGTGTATTCTTTTCTTAAAAGATATATTTATTTATTTGAAAGAGTTACACAAAGAGAGGTGAGGCAGAGAGAGAGAGAGAGAGAGAGAGAGAGAGAAGTCTTCCATCCACTGGTTCACTCCCCAGATGGCCACAATGGCCAGAGCTGCGCCGATCTGAAGCCAAGAGCCAGGAGCTTCTTCTGGGTCTCCCCTGCGGGTGCAGGGGCCCAAGGACTTGGGCCATCTTCTACTGCTTTCCCAGGCCATAGCATAGAGCGGGATGGGAAGTGGAGCAGCCGGGACTTGAACCGGCACCCATATGGGATGCCAGCACTGCAGGCCAGGGCGTTAACCTGCTGCGCCACAGCGTGGGCCCCTCAAAGTGTATTCTTTTGAGCAGGATGAAGTGGGGGAAGGATGGTGGTGAGGGGAAAGAGAGAGAGGATGTCTTTGCCTAAAGAAGTCCTGCAAATGAGGCAGGCAGGTGGGATGACCACGCGGAGCATCTTTCACAGTGTTCGCTCCTCTCCGTGGTACAGATATTAGTGGAAGTAGGAAAACAGCAGGGTGGGTCCAGCCAGCAGTCCTCTTCATGGCTTCCCTGCCTCACTTTACGCTGAGATGGAATTATTTGCAGGAAGATCCATCAGTTGTTAACTGAGTCTTTTGGAGAACATGGACGTTGAAATACTTCTGGAGTATATTTAACTTTTTCACTAACATTGTCAACACTGATTTCCATATATAATAGTCACATTCTTGTTTTCTATACTTGGGTTATAAAATTCCTCTGCTATTATGTAATGCATTGTTCATGTGAAGCTGTTTTTAAAGGAAACACAGTTCTGTCTTGATAAATATCAGGAAACAGCCAGATGTTTCCTACTGTCTAAGCCAAACCGGTCAACAGCATGATCTGGCTTTGTGTACCACCCACAGCTCCCCTCTGATAGAGACCAACATTTTAGCACATAAGAAAACGTGAGCACTGAAAAGTTAGAAACAAAACAGAACAAGCAAGGAACATCATTCAAACAGTCTTACCATTCCTCCTGAAAATACCATGTGTAGTCTTCGTTTTTAAATTCTTAATCCACAGAAGAAAGAAATGTGCTTTATAATATCACAGGACTCTTCCATAAGCAGAATAAAATTCAGATTTTCTCTCTTCTGAAAAATGAAGACTCATTTCAATGATAAGATGAAACATGAACTTGCTTAAGATTAAACTTAAAAGGATAATTGCTAAGCAATTTGTTATTAAAATCACTCCAAATAGTTGTGGCACCCTGTGAGGTCTGCGCTTCAGCCTTGGGGCCACCTTGATTGGAGACAAGGTGGGAGAGAGGACAGATTTGCAGACAGACAAATAGCATTTCAGTGCTCGAGAGGCAGAGAAGCTGAAGGCTCACCAAGCTACTGACCAGCAGTCCCCGGATAGATACATACAGGAGAACGATGGAGAAAAATGTGTCAAGGTACATTCAAAATATGGCTCATACAATGGTGAGGCTAATTTAAATAGTTTGTACTTATACCAACAGACAAAAATAAGGCTTTGAAGGTTTCTGAAAGAAAAATGCATATTGGATTGGTGGTGAGAAGGATAAAGGGCAGGGTAACAGTTTGTCTGCGTTTAAGAGCCTGAAATGTTGTCGCTAACCCAGTTGGAAAAGCTCCAGTGGCAGAGAGAGCCAGAGAAGCAGTTGGAAGCTATCAGTGTCAAAGTTGGGGTGGGGAGGGCTTCAAGTGGGAACCAGCTTCCAATAATATAGAAAGTCACAAGTGAATGAGAGTTTTAATTCCCGGGATGTGGGGAAGGTCACAGGGAGAAAGTTAGTAGTGAGAATGGGAAAGGGACTGCAAGACTTCAACAAGTGATAAATTAGTAAGGAAGGGAGGCACTCAAATATGGCAAGCAATGCTCTAAAAAGCATGAAATTGAATAAAAGCATGGCAGATGCTGCTGTTGCAGCAAAGAGGAACAAGGGAAAGTTTCTCTTTTGTTTTATTAGTATAATTGGTGCTATGGTCACTTTGAATAGGTTGTGAAAAATCACATTTTTAGGCAGAAAAGAGGAAATCAAGGAAAAGAGATAAAAAAAAAAAGTCTAAGAGATACAGCTTGTACCTTTAGGTACCAGAAGATCCAGGGATGCAAGTGTCAAGATAATAGGCTTATTCAAAAAGGGAAACATTGCTTCCCATCAGAAAAGACCAATATGGAGGGAGACAGCTGAACACTTGACACTTTCTTATGAAGGAAGTAGAAAAAGTAGGAGGGAGGGATGGCTGTTTATGTTCTCCAACTTTTCTACTCTGTAGAAGCATAGGATATTTTCCAGCGAGATGGCAGGCTGCGACTGGGCTGGAATCTCCAAGAGAAGAAAGTTAGTCACTGATACAGTAGGTGAGCCCCAGTCGGTGCAGCAAAGTCAGGTTCTCTCCATACCTGGGCAACAACCCAGAAACATACAAATGATCAGATTGTGATGAGAGGGATGGTCACTTTCCCATGGAGAAGCTAGGAATCTTATATCAATCTATCACTTTCTTACCACATCATCTTCCATGCAATCAATTGACTAGAAGGGAAAATGTATGCCTCTAACTGAGTAGAAGAAAAGACCTACTGGAAGGAAGGAAGGAAGGAAGGAAGGAAGGAAGGAAGGAAGGAAGGAAGGAAGGAAGGAAGGAAGGAAGGAAAGGAGGGAAGGAGGGAGGAAGGAAGGGATGGAGGGAGGGAGGGGAAAAGGGAGGGGAGAAGGGAGGGGAGGGGAGAAGGGAGGGGAGGGGTGAGGGGAGGGGAGGGGTGAGGGGAGAGGGGAGAGGAGGGGAGGGGAAAGGAGAGGGGAGGGAAAAGGGGAGGGGAGGAGGAGGGCAGAAGGGAAGGGAAAGGGGAGGGGAGGGGAGGGGAGAGGAGGGGAGGGGAGGGGAGGGAAGGGAAGGGAAGGGAAGGGAAGGGAAGGGAAGGGAAGGGAAGGGAAGGGAAGGGAAGGGAAGGGGAGGGGAGGGGAGGAGAGGAGAAAGACCCCTGAACTCTTGCCACTAGGATGAAGGAGAGGAGAGGAGAGGTGAGGGGAGGGGAGGGGAGGGGAGGGGAGGGGAGGGGAGGAGAAAAACCTACTTTATTTTGGGAAGGAAGACCCCTGAACTCTTGCCACTAGGATGACCCTTGAGACCTAAGGAAGGCTGTTCAGTTTATTGACGGCAAGACTGATCACAGGGGAAGGAGTAAACCAAGTTGCTTAAGAGGGGCAGAATCTTAACGAAGCGAAGGCACATCTGCTTTCCAGGACATCTTCTGAACTGGTCCAAGGTAGCCCAAAGTTGGAAGGCATGAGAAGATGGCATGGGCTTCAAGAGAGGTGCACTAGAAGGGCAGGGCCATTGTGTTTTTGCAACTTGGGCTCCACTGCAGGTGGCTAGAACAGCAGTCATTTCCAGGTTCATCCATCTGGGTCCGGAGTGTGCTTTGGGAAATAGCTGTTGCGTAGATGTGGAAATCAAGCAAGAGAAGTACAAATTTTGAACCTAAGCATGAAACAAATGTGATTCGATCCAGCAAACAGGTACTGAAAGACTGAAAAGCCTTGATTAGACTGTTCAGAAGCAACAAAATATATGAATTTATCAGGCTTTCCATTTTTCAGACTACATTTTCTCTCTTGCCGCTCCCCCTCTTCGTGGAGGAACGACACAGGACCCTGCGTTGTTCTTTTGTCTGCTCAGCCCTCCTGGGTTTGCTGCTTGTTCTTCCCGGGTTGGCTACCGACCCTTCCACCTCCGTGGAAGGGCGATTCTCCCTGCCACTTTCCCCACTTCCGCGGGGGAGCGGCACACCACCGGCCGGCTCTCTCGGGGGCTGCTCAGATGTTCCTCAGGTGTTCCTCTTAGATGTTCCTGGTGCATGTTGTCTCTCTCCTCCTTTATAGTCCTCTTCCACCAATCCCAACTCTGCTACCCACACGCTGAGTATGCTGCTCTCCTCCAATCAGGAGCAGGTCCTGCTGTTTATTGGTTGAACTGGAGGCAGCTGTGTAGAAGCTGTTTCCTCCTCTCCCAGCGCCATATTGTGGGAGAGCAGATGTATAGAATAAGTCTTAATTCCATTAACAGTCTAGTCCGAGTTGCTCCCCACACTCTCTCTCTCTCATATTTTTTTGGACAGGCAGAGTGGACAGTGAGAGAGAGAGAGACAGAGAGAAAGGTCTTCCTTTGCCGTTGGTTCACCCTCCAATGGCCGCCACGGCCGGTGCGCTGCGGCCGGCGCACCACACTGATCCGATGGCAGGAGCCGGGTACTTATCCTGGTCTCCCATGGGGTGCAGGGCCCAAGCACTTGGGCCATCCTCCACTGCACTCCCTGGCCACAGCAGAGAGCTGGCCTGGAAGAGGGGCAACTGGGACAGAATCCGGCGCCCCGACCGGGACTAGAACCCGGTGTGCTGGCGCCGCAAGGTGGAGGATTAGCCTAGTGAGCCGCGGCGCTGGCCTAGACTACATTTTCAAACTTAGCTGGTGCCCATTTGGACTGAGAATGGCCCTAGGACTCTTAAATATTAGAGTGAATAATTAAGTTCAAGTGGGAAACAGGTTTCCCTTGGAATTTGTGAATGATTGGTTCTAGGACACTTTGCAGATATAAAAATTCATAGATGTGTAAATCTCTTTTTCAAAATGGCATAATATTTGCATATAATGTAAGTACACCTTCCTGTGTACTTTAAATCATCTCTATATTACTTATAATACCTAATACAAAATAGACAGTTATTTTGCTGTATTGTTTAGAGAATAATAACAAGGAAAAAAATGTATATATATTCAATACAGAAATAGCCATCATAAATCTACCTACATTTCTGATGCTCAGTTGGTTTCTTCCATGGATGAGACACTCATGGCTTTGTAAAAATTGAACGATTTATTGGGAAGAAAAAGAAGATCATGGTACTATTACCCCAAGGCAGTGAAGACCTTTTTCCAGATCACATATAATTACCTGGCTAGGTATCTTCTCCACTGAACTATGAGCACCAAGAACACAGATACAGATGTAATCACCAGGATATCTTCAGTGTTTAAGGTAGCTGAGCCACACTCAATACGTTTTGATGGACAAAATGATGGCACGAAGGAAATTAAATGGAAAGTAGGGTGATGAGGAGGGAAAGGAACATAGCAGCCTCCAGGGAGGAACTGGAGCAAAATAAACCATCTCTTGGTCAAGAGCTGACCAGGAGGAGAGGGAGCTGGAGTTCAACTGGGCCAAGGCTGTTGGGACAGCAAGAGCACTTGAACGGTAACATCAAGTCTGATAGCAGAGGCCACCTATCAGAAATGGGTTGGTGCGAGGGACTTGCCACCAGGGGAGAGGCAAACTCCCAGGAGCAATTTCAGTAGACAAACCAAGATAAAGCCGGGGACACAAGGTGACTTCCAGACCCAAACAAGCTAAAATAAAACAGGAGGAGTGGAGTTGGAGGGGACATTGGAAAGCAAGGAAAATACATTAACTCAGATGTTAAGACAGAGATTTAATTATACATGAATGTGTCAGTGTTAGAATCCTAAGCACTCCATCCTGGCTTCTTAAAAAGATTATACAAACCGAGGCCAGTGTTGTGGCACGGAGGGCTAAGCTGCTTCACGTGATGTGGGCATCCCATATGAGCACAGGCGCCAGTCTTGGCTGCCTCACTTCCCAGCCAGCTCCCTGCTGATGTGCCTGTGACAACAGAGGAGAATGCCACCTACATGGGCATTTCAGGACGCAGTTCCAGACTCCTGGCTTCAGCTTGGCACAGCCACAGCCATTGAAGCCATTTGGTGAGTGAACCAGTGATGGATGGCTTCTTCTTCTTTCCTCTATCTCTGCAACTCCTTAAAAATAAATAAATAAATAAATGTGATTAAAAAGAAGGAACAGTTTGCCCCCAAAAATATACAATTAGTCTGGACATATATAATTAAATTGGTGAGTGCTTTACAAAGGTAAACATTTACAATAAAATGGGGAAAATAGCACAAGACCTGATATTAGGAAAAGAGTTGTCTTTTAAAAAGAACTTAGAAACAATTTAGATGAAAAGACAAACAATGAAAGTAGGGTATCTGAGAGAAGAGAAACAAGAGAATAAACTCACTGATTTTCACTAGAAATTAATAGGAATTTGGAGATGCAATAGAGCAGCAAATAGAGTATGGAAATGTGGTTGGGAGAGGGGAATTGGGGAAGTAAGGAGACTAGAGAGTAAGATGTGGACATATTCTAGTATTTATACAAAAAGAGAGCAAGGGAAGTCTTGAATATTTCCAAGCTTAGGATATGGAAGAAGGAAGAATATTAGGATAAGCCAATGTTGGCAGACAAGTTGTGGGGAAGGAAGGTAATGGAAATTAAATAGCGCCTGCAGCACTGACGTGGAAGGACCATGATGTTCCAGCTAATACTTTATCAGAGGCATGATGCTATTGCCATCACAGTCCAAGTTCTGCCCAAGGTGCGGGTGCCCCTGAAAAAGGGTCAAGTCCAGGTCTGCAGTCCCTTTGACCTCCTGGCTCAGATGACTGATTTTGCTTTTGAAAGTTCTGGTTTAAATAAATCATCCAGGAGCAGCTGAGGTCAGGCCCCCGACAATTTAGCCGGCTTAGAATAAAAACAGAATGGGAGTGAAGTGCATGATTAATCAACTTTAGAGATAGAATAGGAATTAGATGAGGCAATGACCTCCCACTTTTTGTGACTCTTCCAAATTCCCATAGTGCCCCACCATACACTCCTCTGTCCTGGTTGCCCCTCCCTCACAATGCTGAGGAAGACCCCACCACAGAACTCAGGGAGCACAGGACAAAGTAGCTTTGGGGAATTACCAATGACTGCAATATAAGTAAGGAGGCTGAACTCACCCCTAGGCAGAGAAATCAGTTTTAAAACAAAAGTAGCTGAACATATCCAGAAGAGAAAGAAGTCAGTGCTAGCGTAGTTATCAACATTGTAAGAATACACATCCCAGAGGATGTTTACAAGGTGAATGGCACTGAGTTTCCAGGCACCACCCCACCCTGCAACATTGCCTGTCTTCCAGAAGCCCCTGCACATTTCCTCTTCAGTTACACCCAAGAGAAAGCACAGTTTTACCCCTAGTGCCACAGATCACAGATTTTTAATACTCTCTGGACTCAAGAAAAAAATAATCTCCCAAACTGGAGGTATACCAACAAAAACACCAGTATTTTGATGCTTACAAGTAATACCTTATAATGGAGCAACTGGAAGTACAAAATCAATACTGTAATCACTTAGAGGAGGGAAATTCAGAAACTCTTAAGAAGTTAGCAATGGGGATCAGCATCGTGGCTTAGTGAGTAAAGCTGCTGCCTGCAGTGCCAGCATCCCATATGGGCGCTGGTTCGAGTCCTGGCTGCTCCACTTCTGATCCAGCTCTCTGCTATGGCTTGGGAAAGCAGTGGGAGATGGCCCAAGTCCTTAGGCACCTGCACTCATGTGGGAGACCTGGAGGAAGCTCCAGGCTCCTGGCTCCGAATGGGCTCAGCTCTGGCCGTTGTGGCCATCTGGGTAGTGAACCAGCAGATGGAAGACCTCTGTCTCTGTCTCTGCCTCTCTCTGTAACTCTGCTTTTCAAATAAATAAATAAATAAATCTTTAAAAAAAGAAGTTGGAAGAGGATATGGGCAAGGGTGGAACCAGATCCCTGACAGGCATGTTAATGTCATAAGTCAAGTGTTGGGGTTAGTTGGTGTCTATATCCAGGGAGAGAGGTTAGAGAGCAAACAGCATGAGCTTAAAATGCTCACAACTGGTGTTAATGAAATGGTGATCAGAATAGGGCAGTGGGGAGACTCTTGGTCCATGAAGGGAAAGGAGTAGGGGAAGAAGCAGCCTCTGGTTGTGATGGTAGCGAAAGCTGATGGAAGGAGACTGTAGGGCAGATGGGCACGTGTGTTCTGTGAAATGGACAGTAGACTGGGCACAGTGGAAGTCAAGTGCTATGAACGTTCTGGAAGCTTCAATGCAGTGAAGCAGCAACATGTTCAAAACTTAAGGCCCAGAGCAATCCCTTTCCTACAGGGCAGGATATAGGCAGTGTTTCTCTAAAGAAAAAGAATTCGTTTTTGGCTTATCCATGGTTTTGAAATGAACCAGGTAGATTGTCTTATACGTAGAGTGCAGAGCAAATACACACTGTATTTTAAACTACATTTCAGATGTAAACTGACTTCTGAAACTCATTTGCCTAGACACTTATATATTACAAGCTAGGGCCTGTTGGTTTAAGGAAATGTGTATTTGAGGAAAAAATAGCATGCTGAGGACACTTATTTAAACAAGGTAAAGACAGTGTGTAGTGGGAGAAACATGGGTTTAAAGTTGCAAGATCAGACTGAAAGTATTACAATGGGAAATCCCTAACCCTAGGGCTTAATTTTCTCATCTTGAGAATGAAAATAAGTCATGGGGTTCTGTACTTATTCAGTTTACTTCTCGGAGTCAAATGAAATGAGGTGATCATGCATAGAAGCATCAAAACTTCATACAAATTGGAATCTCTATCAATGTTGTGTTTACTTATCACTTGTTAGCTCATTCATCCCCAGACATCCAGTTTTTTTTTTTTTTTTTTTTTTTCAGAACATTAAGCTGGGGAGGAGCAGAAAAACATGTTTCTTCTTTCCACTGGTAACTCAATGGGTGAATGTCCTAAACTATAAGTTACAAACAAGACTGGAAAAAGAACGCAAGTATTTTATATCAAAAGAGAATTCTCCTATAGACACTTTAAGTGTCTCATATATGAATTATGTAGTCAGAATAGTCCTCTGATTTCAGATTTAAGTGCCTGATAAATAATACTATTAGAAGTTATCCTGTACCCATTTTTTCCATTTCTTCCTAGTTCCAGATTTCATCTGGATATACTTATTTAAGTATCTGAAGGGAAAAATAGAAAATTCATGTTGTATTGTACAGCAGTAAAACCCTCTGAGAAAGAATAAAAGAAATAATCTGTTTAAAGTCCAACCAAATACCCCATTCAGCAGAAATTTTGGCTTAATTCAGCTTTTAGGAAACATAGGAAACTGTGGTTAGTCTAACCATGTTTCTATAATAAGAACAGTAAAGATGATGATGGACGTGATGTGAGAATAAGAGGAAGTAAGAGAAAGAAGAGGGGTGGGAGAGAGAAAGGCAAGATGTCAAGAATAATGTGGAAGACAAATATGCAATGCAATACAATACAATACCTGGGATTCTAACCCTGTATATCTGATCTTCGTTCATTAATCCAACCTCTCTTTATTAAGGGTTAACTACATCAAATACCAAAGGGAACACAAATGATGCTTATGATGCAGTTTTGTTATGTACACCAGGTAACCTGATGGTTTCAAGTCAAAAGAATTAAACTGAACTACCTTAAAGAGTACAATGTATAAACTCCAAGGAAATAATATTAATCAGTGAAGAAATAAGGATTCAGGTTGATTCAGAATGCCTGGCTTTACATTCTTGTTCCACCATTTAAAACCTCTGTGACTTAGGAAAATCTATCTAAGCTCCTACTGTGTGTGTGTGTGTGTGTGTGTGTGGGCGCGCGCATATATTTGGATTCTTGTAAGGACAAAATAAAATAATGTGTACCTCTCTCTGTAACTCTGCCTTTCAAATGAATTAATTCATTTAAAAAAGACAATGTGTACCAAGCCCTTGGCACAAAATCAGAAACACTCAACAACTCTTGGAAAACACCACAAAGAAGCAAAAGAGCTGGAAGAAACCTCCCAACGTGAGGACCATAATCCTTGTACTCTTGTTGTGGCCTTGCCACTAAATTGCTGTGCAACCTTTGTAAAGGTCACTGACTTGTGGTTTCCAATTAGAAGTTTGACATTGCCCAAGACTGCCTTAGAGTCACTGATGCGTGAGAAGGATTCAGAACTCAGTGAAAGATGTTGTACTCATGGCTACAGGTGACTAAGCTAAAGGGTACCTGTTAAAATCAAGTGATGCATGGGACAGAGTCCAAGAAAGTACTTTTTTTAAAGATTTATTTTATTTATTTGAAAGACAGAGTTACAGAGAGAGGTAGATACAGAGAGAGAGGTCTTCCATCTGCTGGTTCATTGCCCAGATGGCTGCAACAGCTGGAGCTGCAATGACCAGAAGCCAGGAGCCAGGAGCTTCCTCTGGGTCTCCCACGCGGGTGCAGGAGCTCAAGGACCTGGGCCATCTACTATTACTTTCCCAGGCCATAGCAGAGAGCTGGATCAGAAGAGGAGCAGCTGGGACTAGACCTGGCACCCATATGGGATGCTGGCACCTCAAGCCAGGGCTTTAACCCCCTGCGCCACAGCGCAGGCCCCCCAAGAAAGTTCTAAGCACAGAGCTTCCAGGCATCCTCTCACTATGGAGTCCAGGGCAGTGCTGCTGTCTCAGAAACACTGGGTGACTCAAACAAGGAGCCTAAACCCCCGGGGAAGTTCACTTAAACCTGGGTATCCACAGTCCTCAATGGGGCTTACTGGTCTACTGGCCATGGTCTGCACCAAGTTGATAGGGCAGGATAGGCTCTCTTATGGTCCGAATTCCCCAAGGAAACAACACTCTTATGAGGCAAGACATCCAAAGGGCTTACAGATTACCTCCCAGGAGCCAGATGCAAAAGCCAGACCTCTCTCGGGGCAAGTGTAAGTCCACATGCACCACCAAAACTAGACCTCCAGTTCTGACATTCTTGTCCAGCAGCCTTCCAATTTTTATTGGGAAGCTACCAAAAAATTACATATTGATTTGAGCTCATATTTAGTAAGACGAATACCTACTCTCTTACTTAGTGGAATGTATGCTGATACTTTATTTTTACTTGATTCAAACTATTGGTCGCATTTTGCTAAATCCACTAATAATGGCTAGCATATATTTTCAAAACCATTAAGCTAGAGGAGGGGTCAGCAGACTGTGGCCTGGGAGCCAAATCCAACCTTCTGCTCACTTTTATTAGAACTGTTTTTCTTTTTAGGACATAGTTATGCTCATCGGTTTTGTATGTACTGTCTGTGGTTTTTTAAAATTTTTTCTACTGAAATACTTGCTGCAGAGATAGACCTACAAAGAATAAAATCTTTACTGTCTGGCCCTTTACAGAAAAAGTATGGTGACTTCTTATTTGGTATATCATTATGATTTATGACTTCAGTAAAGTACATTTATCTTACATCCCTTCTAATATAAGACAAATGAACCAATACCTATACTACCCACTTTTTAGTTCATACAAATGGACGATAATCTTATAAATTTTAGATTCCATCCAGTCACCCATGCAAATTTTTCAAAAGTGGTCTGAAATACTGTTTTGAGAACCATTCTTTGAAAATGGGTAAAAGAATCTCATATTGCCTGGGTCAGCTACCAAGTCAATGGATACACTAAGGTTGTGGGATGCTTTAAGCACATGATTTGTTTATCCTCAAGCCTCTGTTTGTGTTACTCATTAATCAAAAAATATTAGCAAACTTCATCCCTTTGAGATAAACTGTGTCCTTCAACTATAGCAAAATATGAATAACTATGAGAGAAAACTTTGTCATAGTAAAAGGAATCAGAAGCCTATGAAATACTGATCAGGGTGAAGGGGAGAGAGTTCAGTGATAAGGAGAGAAACGTACTGTGCCAAGGCAAAGCAAAACCAAACCTTCCCACGCAGACACACATCCAAAGAAATACCACTCTGTGAGCTTCTACAGTCCAAATTCAGACCGAGTAGACAGAACAGCTGCAACAGGAGCAGACTTAGGAAGTGCGGACTACATTAAACAGCAAACCCACGTTTTCTGGGCATCTCTCATCTCTGCCATGTTAGACTGAATACTAGGAAAAGACTGGAAAGAAATCTAGGCAGACCCAGAGACCTAGCTAAGACTGATGGAAGACAGCAGGCCCCAATACAGTAATCTCTGAAATATTGTCTGGGTTACGGGGCCCACGTTGTGCACAGCAGGTAACACTGCCGTCTGCAGTGTATAGGCGCTGGTCCGAGACCCAGCTGCTTCTCTTCCAATCCAGCTCTCTGCTATGGCCTGGGAAAGCAGTAGAAGATGGCCCAAGTGCTTGGGCCCCTGCACCCATGTGGGAGACCTGGAGAAAGCTTCTGGCTCCTGGCTTTGGAGAGGCACAGCTCTGGCTGTTGTGGCCAACTGGGGAGTGAGCCATTAGATGGAAGACCTCTCCCTCTCTCTACCTCTACCTCTCTGTAACTCTGCCTTTCAAATAAATAAATAAATCTTTAAAAAATATATTGCCTGGGTTAGCGGATTGTAACAGTCCCCCTCCCCAGACTGATTGACCAGTGTTGGGAACAGGAATAAAGCTTGGACCCCTGGGAGTTTGGTTTTATTGGAGCTGATCCCTCTGCATGAAGAGGTAACGATGCAGCAGAGGTTCTTTCTACTCTAAGATGAGAAAAAGATCAGCCTTCCTCTTCAGCAGTTGATACATCCATTAATTCAGTTAATTAACTAATTAGAATTAATTAATTTTCTCCTAAGTACAGCTAGGCTTTGCCACACGAGCTGTGAGGATTTGTCAAGTTACAAAAACTCTAACTCGTCTTGATGCTTTTCTCACAGCAGTTTTCCATCCACCTTTTTGGATCAGTGAACGTTTGCCCTGACTCACGTTGTCGTCTGGAGCATCAGAATGTGCCATTTTCCCTTAGGGCACTTCTTTTGCTGCATACTCCAAGATCATCCTGATAGCTTGCAAAGCAAAGCACTGAGGGGAAGATCCTTACCCAATAAGAGTCTCAGACTGACTGAAAATAACCTTAATTCTCCATCGTCCTTGTGCCCCTTGCCATGTCTCTGTAGCTTTCCCACCCAAAGGGAATCATCTGCTTTTCTTCCCTTTGAGTCTAAGTTGGACTTGTGTCTTGCTTTGGACAATTGAATTCAGTGGAAGTGATAGTGCACGAGTTTTTTCCCTAGGCATTAAGACATCTTTATGCATATAATCTCTTTTACTTAATGGCCTATTATGCCACAAACACGAGCCTAACCAAGCCTATTGAAGAATGAAAGATGCTTGACCCAATCACCCACTCTGCCCAGAGTGGACAGTGAGAGAGACAGAGAGAAAGGTCTTCCTTTTGCCATTGGTTCACCCTCCAATGGCCGCTGCAGCCAGTGCACCACGCTGATCCGATGGCAGGAGCCAGGTACTGGTCTCCCATGGGGTACAGGGCCCAAGTACTTGGGCCATCCTCCACTGCACTCCCTGGCCACAACAGAGAGCTGGCCTGGAAGAGGGGCAACCGGGACAGAATCTGGCGCCCCGACCAGGACTAGAACCCGGTGTGCCGGCGCTGCAAGGCAGAGGATTAGCCTAGTGAGCCGCGGCGCCGGCCCCCAGCTAACTTCTAACCAACAGTCAGCTAACCAGCCAGCCCCAAGCTGATCACCAGCTGACTGCAGATGAACATGTGAAACAGAGTCAGGCTGAGATAAGCTAACTGCTAGACTTATAAGCAATCAGAAATCCATTGTTTTTTTTTTTTTTTAAGTCATTGATATGGGATAGTCAAAATATATCAGAGACTTTTTTTTTAACCGAACACAATGAACACAGTCAACTAGTAGGTTTTTTCTGGTCTTCATATGTAAATTTTTTTTTTATTTTTTTATTTTTTGACAGGCAGAGTGGACAGTGAGAGAGAGACAGAGAGAAAGGTCTTCCTTTTGCCATTGGTTCACCCTCCAATGGCCGCCGCGGCCGGCGCGCTACGGCCGGCGCACCGCGCTGATCCGATGGCAGGAGCCAGGAGCCAGGTGCTTTTCCTGGTCTCCCATGGGGTGCAGGGCCCAAGCACTTGGGCCATCCTCCACTGCACTCCCTGGCCACAGCAGAGAGCTGGCCTGGAAGAGGGGCAACCGGGACAGAATCCGGCGCCCCGACCGGGACTAGAACCCGGTGTGCCGGCGCCGCTAGGCGGAGGATTAGCCTAGTGAGCCGCGGCGCCGGCTTCATATGTAAATTTAATAATTCTTTTTGATCTGCCAAATCAGTCTAACATGTGAAATTTCTTTAGTTCAGATTTTTGCAAATTCTTCTTCACTTAAGCAACTATTCTTGCATGAAGTGTTACCAGAAGAGTGGAAAATGTCCTAGTGTTCCTCTAATCATGTATTATCCTTCCTTTTTTCAAACACTTAACCCACTTATAATTTGTGCACAATGGCTTAATTAATTGAACCTAACAAATGTCACTATCATTTGTTTCATCTGCCAGTTCCTAGAATTCAGGGAAAATATTGGCTAAATTTGTCTATAAAATATCACATTTGAGGACTTTCATCCATTTGTTAAATCTAATTGAAATGAATAGTTTTCAAATGTCTAAATTGCTTCCCATCTCATAGGAACATCCAAATATTAATAAACAATTTATTCTTCAGGGCTGGTGATGTGGCATAGAGGGTAAAGCTGTCGCCTGCAGTGCTGGCATCAAGTATGGGCAAGGGTTTGAGTTCCGGCTGCTCCTCTTCTGATCCAGCGCTCTGCTATGGCCTGGGAAAGCAGTAGAAGATGGCCAACATCTTTGGGCCCCTGCACCCTCATGGGAGTCCAGAAGAAGCCCTTGGCCCCTGGCTTTGGATCGGTGCAGCTCTGGCCATTGTGGCCAGTTGGAGAGTCAATCAGTGAATGGAAGACCTCTCTCTCTGCCTCTCCTTCTCTCTCTGTGTAACTCTGACTTTCAAATAAATAAATAAGTTTTAAAAAAAAAGACACATAAACCTTTCCTATCCATCCTACCTTATACATCATAATATACTCTATGAATTTCACTTTTATTATTTACATAAATTCCACAATGTTAAGATTTTATCTAATTCATCACTATATCCCTTGGACCTACAAGTACCTAGGTCTAGGTCTATGAAATTCCATAGTGAGAATTTCAGATATTTTTGTTGTTGAATAAATAGATGTACATATATCTATATCTATAGTTATAAACCCAAGAAATTACTTATCATGACTGTTGAATTTTATAAAAATATTTTTTCTTTAAGTGTAACTTTTGCACAGTAATTTCTGGGCTTTTTTCTGTAATTTATAAATCACCTATTTAATCTCCTCCCTTCCATTTTTCACATTCAACAAAATCAGGCACTCTTAAATGTCACTTTTTTTTTTTTAAAGAAAAGGCGATCAGCATCGAATGTGTGTGTGAATCAACTGAAAAAGGAAGGAATGGCACCAGTGACTCCGTGGTCTCCCAGTGCCAGCGAATGGTTGCTAACCACCTGTGGGTTCAGCCCCTTAGCCTGCATGAAGCTCGAGTGGAAAAGATGCTGATGATGCTTCCTGACCACCCCTGTTTAGGACAGCCTGCTGCACAGAGCAGGGTGTCAGGGCTCCTCCTACAGCAGTTTATTTCTGTGACCGTACCATGCCTCTCCATCAAATCGAAGATAACGTCCCTTTCATCCCTGGTCTCCCACTCTGTCACATTAGACATTGAAGCTTATTTCTCATGGATTATCTTGCTTAGAGGAGATTAACAAGAATAACAGTGGGGGGAAAAAAGCGGACTTGTAAAAGTCTGTGTGAAAATGGATTTAGGGGCCAGTTCTGTGGTGTAGCAGGTAAAGCCACCACCTACAGTGCCAGCATCCCATATGGACGCCAGTTCAAGCTGCTTCACTTCCGATCCAGCTCTCTGCTATGGCCTGGGAAAGCAGTAGAAGATGACCCAAGTCTTTGGGTCCTTGCACTCATGTGGGAGACCCGGAAGAAGTTCCTGGCTTCAGATCGGCCCATCTCCGGACCAGCGGATTGAAGACTTCTCTCCCTCCCTCCTTCCCTCCCTCTCTCTCTGCCTCTGCCTCTCTGTAAATCTGCCTTTTTTTTTTAATGAAATATTTTATTTATTTGACAGAGTTAGACAGTGAGAGAGAAAGACAGAGAAAAAGGTCTTCCTTCCTTTGGTTCACCCCCCAAATGGCCACCACAGCCAGAACTACTCCGATCCGAAGCCAGGTGCCCATATGGGATGCCAGTGCTGCAGGTGGAGGATTAACCAAGTGAGCCATGGCGCTGGCCCCTTGGTGCAAAGTTTAAAATCCATGCAATACTCTGGCCGGCGCCGCGGCTCAATAAGCTAATCCTCCACCTAGCGGCACCGGTACACTGGGTTCTAGTCCCGGTCGGGGCGCCGGATTCTGTCCCGGTTGCCCCTCTTCCAGGCCAGCTCTCTGCTGTGGCCTGGGAAGGCAGTGGAGGATGGCCCAAGTGCTTGGGCCCTACACCCCATGGGAGACCAGGAGAAGCACCTGGCTCCTGCCATCAGATCAGCGTGGTGCGCCGGCCACAGTGGCCACTGGAGGGTGAACCAATGGAAAAAGGAAGACCTTTCTCTCTGTCTCTCTCTCACTGTCCACTCTGCCTGTCCAAAAAAAAAAAAAAAAAAAATTCATGCAGTATTCTAATAATTCACCTTTTTCATAAACTCTTTGCACCAAAATAAATTTCTCTTTTACTCCCATTTTCTATGAACTTTTTGAAGTATGCTCACATATCTGTTACTAATTCAGTACCTTTGATAAGGGGATAAGCTTAATGAATCAAAATATGCTGTTATTCAGGTAATATTAACTTTATAAATCTAGTTTTTTGACTCATAGGACATTAATAACAAAATACACTCATGCTCCAAAGCCTGAACTGGCAATATGGATTTTGCTACCATTTTGTAATTTTTGAAGTAACTTCATTTTAAACTGTATAATATGTTCACAGCATCCAGAAATCAAAACTCTATAGAAAACTGTGACAAATTCATCCTTCCACACCTGTATAAATGTCCACCATTTCTTTAAGCGAATTACACACAACAGACATGCATTTCTTATTTTTTCTCATGTGTTACACAACATGTACCATATACAGTTTTCTGCATCCTGTCTTTTATTCAGTTAACTGTAAGTTGAGACGTCTTTCCTTTTTATAGCTGCAGAGTGTTCATGTGTGGCTGTGTTACACTTTGAGTAAGTCTACCTGAATTATTGCCAGCCTTTTATTATCATGGGCTATGCTGCAATGAATAATCTTAAAGATAAAATTTTATGCATAAACAATTATAAATGCCAAACTAGGATCCCTGCATAAGTGGATTTATAATTCAGATATTGACAAATCATCTAAACCTTGATACCTTCTTTATGTTTCTCCATTCCTTCCAACGATGGGTATCTAGAATATAATAGTCATTGCTACCACGCCAATATATTTTATTTCCTTTGTTTTCTGTGTATAATTTACATAATAAAGAGGATTCTTAGTAATTTCACCTAAATCTATTTAATTATACATAATTAATTGTTGGATTTAAGGAAGATACTATTTTTTTCATTGTCATTAATAAATCTTTAAAGTACATTTATGCATTCATTAAGCAAGTTTAAGGTCTTAATAAATGTAATAAAAACATTTAATATGTGTTTTACAGGATTACAGAGAACAGAACATTTTTGTTGCATGAAAATAGAGATATTTATATCATATAGCAGTACATATTTTTTGTATAAAATAACATTGTGTTTTGGATCATATGTTAAATAATATTTTTTGTATATTCGGTTTAAGAATCACAATATGGTTACACTAGGCCACTTACAACTAACTTTAATGAATCTGTGTTCCTTTTCCAGATTTCCTTTCTTTTCTGAAATGCAATCCTTATTCTTCTATTTGTCTAAATTCTCTAGTGTCTTAACTTGGAGTGGTCCTGGGTTCTGTGTGACTAAGGATTCTTGGTTTTGCCCTACGACAATTGTTTCATCTTATTTATTTTCCCCTTGAATTCAGGGTTTTAATTGTCCCATCCCCCATGTATTTTTGATTTAATGGTTCAACCATCATATTGGCCTGATGGATTATTATATCTTCTCTCCAAAATTCTCTTTCCTGGTGACAGAAAGAAATGAAACCTCCCCTTAACATAAAACTTTATAGGCACCAAGGTCCTAAATCCCAGGCTGTGTTTAATGTTAAACGGTTAGTAGTAGCAGAACACCCCAAATACTAATTGTTTGGGGGTGCTTGAAAGAAATATGTCATTACTGTTTTTAAGTCTTATCTTGGAGTAGATCATGGTTTGGGCTAAAATTACCCCTGGACTCCCAATAACCCCGTTTGACGTCATCATTTGGAAAGTGACAGGAAACAGAAGGAAATAGTCCCTGCACTGGGTTTGCTGTAAGCTCCTTTTCAAAAGCCTGGGAGATCCTGTTCCTTCCAGAGAGGAAAGTGGACTTCAGAGAAGGTGAGAATGTACTTTATGAACTGCTGTAGGTCACAGGCATTCCCCAGTGTGGTAGGTCAGGTGCAGCAAGTCCAACCAGAAGACCCAGATGAGAGGGGTTCTGGTGCCACATTTAAAATTTTAGAACAAATTACTGACTAAGCTAGTTTGAGCCAGAGCTAACCTGCAAGGGTTTTGCTTGTTTTTCCTTTGCATCTAGTGGACAGGAAAGGGGAAAAAAATGCTCAAAGGATAGGTCCCTTCCTTTGAGGAACTGTTGGCTGCAGTTAACTTCCCAAAGGACTTGAGCAGGTGTTGTACTCCACCCACAGGCTAGCACCACAAAGCTGAGGTCACTGGGAAAGGCTAAGCCTTGGACTGGGAGAAGGCATTTATTTGCAATATGTAGCACTGACAAAGGGTGAATGGCTATAACCTGTGAAGAATCCCTACAAATCAGTGAGAAAAAGGCAAACTAATATTTATCGTGAGCCAAGATTCATTATTTCTTTTTCTTGACAACTAAAACATAGCTTATTTACTCGGCTGAAAGGTTTCTTATTATACACAAAAGGTTTCTCCCTGCTGTTCACACTCATTTCAGGGAGTTGTGTTTTGTTTTTCTAGGCTTAAGCTTTCTCAACAGCTGCTGTTGCTGTTGGTTTGTTTCCTTTCAGTACCAAGGTGGGTACTTTCATCTAAAATCTTATTTTTAATTCCTTCTCTGGCAATTCTTTCATGGATTCTTTGCTAGGCATAATTATGCCTACAGTGGAACCAGCATCGTAAAGTCAACAAAATAAATCCTCCTACTCCAAAAGTCACATGATCATCTGTTTCTGCTAGTCAACAGCAACAACAAAAAAGTGTCCAAAGCCAGGCACAACAGATCCTAACGAACCGTCTAATACTGAATCTCATGCAGATGTTTTCAACATCTAACATTCCTAGGAGTTTAAAGGACTTTGGAGGAAAAGAAGAGGCCTGGTTGGCCCCAGCCTGGGGGGAAAGGGTGGCGGGAGTGATTGCAGAACCCTAAGTGTCTGAGCCAACACCCCAGGACTGGAGCAGGATCAAGGCCATGAGCTGGAGCATCCCCGGAAGCAGCCTGGACTATCAGGTCCCAGGGCCACAGCACTGCAGGGAGGCGGGGCCTCTTTCTGATGGCCATCCGGGTCCCTTCTCCAAGGCCACTCCTGTAGGAACACTCTGAACAAGATCTAGAGGATAAACCAGGTGGCTTGGCACAGTTCCTGGTTCTACTCATCTGATTCCTGTCAATGTTACAGGTATTCTACCTGCTCAGATTTCTAGTAATTACAGATCAAACATATTCCAGAAGTGAGAACTCAACAGCACGCATCTGTGAAGCAGAGAGAGCCATACTGGAGACCTGATCTCTAAACCCAAGTTTTTGGAAACCTATCGTTAACACCTGAAAAGTCATAGAAAGAGATAAAAATGTGGGTGTGGGAAAAGAGCTCTTTTTAATTAACGACACTCATTTTCCCAAGATAAAATTTTATTTGAGGCATCAAGCAATATACTTAAAAAAGAGGCGAATCAAGCACAAATAACATCCTTAATTTCATAATTTTACATCTGCCACTCTGCGAAGTGAGCAAAGATGAGAGGCGTGCATGCTTTCCCCCCCCCGCAACTCTATCTCTATAGTGCTTAAGGAAGTCTCCTTTAAGTTTTGCTTGTTCTTCCTTAAAAGGCATGGTGGTTTTCTGCGGGAAACCGAAAATGAGCTGCTCCAAGGAGGATGAGGCTTCTCCCCGGAGTTGTTCATGAGATAACACAGCTGCCTTTTTCTTTGAAAGGATTCTTGTCTTCTGGAATGCCCTTCACCAGGGGATCCTCTCCAGAGCGTTCTTCAATATAATTCTTTATTTCTTCAGAACATTTAGACACCTTAAGTAAGGAAAAAAATAAAAGAGAATGAATTGGATCAGAGTTGTTCAAACATTGTACTACCCTTTAGTGAAATTAATAGAACTGAGCACAACCAGCTTATAAAAAATTATACACATACATATATGTATATCTTTGTGTTTCTCTACTCTTATTCTAGTATAAATCATATAGGCATGAATTTGATTTGAGGTATGTAAAATCTATTTCTTTCTATTGGTCATGGTCAAAAAAGTTGGAAAGTCTATGCATTAAATAGGTCATCCCCAGCAATTTCCATCCATCATACCTCATATGATTTCCTTCTTGGGTTAAAAAACAATTATGATGTGTCTATAATATTTTAGGAACTGAAACATTCCGACTGCAATCTTCCATGCTAATGAGCAGGTGCAGGAGTAGATAATCCCCAGGTGTTTTTGAGGTGTGTAAAGCCACCATTCTCACTATGGGTGTGTGCCCGATTCTGGAATTTCACAAAATGATAAAGCCTTTGGGAAAAGACTGTTCTGGAAAAGCTGGTGCTGCCCAAATTGCCCACTCTTTCCCAGCTCAGAATTCCATCCTCAGCAGGAAGGCAATTATCATAACAAAAGGCTTATCTGGGGTACAGTAGGCTTATCTGAAACTCTGTTTACATAATCAGTTTAAATTTTCTCTGCAATAGAGAAAGAATTGAGTAGTTTCTTCGAAGTCTACCCTTTGAGGCAAATTGCAAGAGTGAGTTTTTTTTTTTTTTTAAGGAATAAAAAGGAAAAGAAAAAATAATTTGTCTTAATGAAGGCCTGCATCACTAGGAAGAAATTAGAACTACAAGTTATCTAAACTCCAGCAAATTTCAAGATACACATTAAAACTGGGCAACTGTTCCCACTGAATTTCTAATCCAGGTTGGTAACCTTGAACTCCTTAAATGGTCATCATTAAAACAAGTTTGTATATGTATCTCAAAATGTATGTCATTTTTTACTTACAAAGAAGTTCAGATAGTACTATGTTAATACAGCATGCATAATTATAAAACCTACACCTGTAATTATAAAAGGATGAGATTTAAAACTAAACAAAAACCAGAAATTTTACTATTTCATCCCCTGCAACCCAAAGCGCTCTTCATTCAAGTAAGTGCAGAGCCCACTGATCTGGTATTTAAAACTAGATGAAGTAGTTACATGACTTAAAATATGGCAAAATAAAATCTTCCCAAATACCATTTTTCAAATAACATTTGCTAACAATTTTTGCTACCTTCATCACATGCATGTTTTAAACGAATTCTCAGAATCTGAGGTACAAGTGTCCATAACCTGGATACGATTCATAGTCCTTGTACTGATTTGTTCTACAAGAGACTTCCTGAGGTTTCCCAAGAGATCTGCACACACACACACACACACACACACCCAACATGGGTAGCTGCTCTTCTGATGCATTTCCTTCCATGATCAAGAAGACACATTTGACCAACCATTGGGACCTTGAGCCAGAATGCAACCTAAGAACTGTGGCTCCTTCGCCGGAGCAGAACTCACAGCTTAGAAGCCAACTATCCAGTGATGGAATAACGGACCCGGTTCAGCCCTGGCCCTGAGTGAGCCCTGAGTGAGCAGCCAGTTAGCCTCCCTGTGAGGGGCTAAGAAGGAGTTTGCAAATTACTAGTAGGACTTAGAGGCCTCTTCTTTTATCCTCTGTGAATATCCTGAAAGTTTTCCTCCCTCTGGCATACACCTGTGGGTTCTGGCATTGAGGAGCTGATCCGACAGGGTGTGGCCAGGAATGCAGTGCCCAGCAGGGAGAAACTGCAAATGAGTGACTCCATTCCCCTGCCCACTGAAACTTAAATAAGCAGAAGACATTCCTCTCCCTCTCTCTCTGTAAATTCCGCACAGTGCCACCCAATAGGACAATATTTTCCTACAGCACAGGTAATTATACCACACAACCCCAAGCCTCCGTGTGTGCACCAAGTCAGGCGTCCAACACTTGCTGTACTGGGGGCTTGGCCATTTCTAAGCTCGAGCGACTTGAGGTTTTGAGAAGTAGGTTGATTAATCAGGTGCTGTCACTCTGCTTTTTCCTTTAAACTCGTTGACAGTATTTTCAAAGCTACAAAACTCTCAACCTGGTTAGAAGGGACATCCGGATACAAAACCCTAGGCAGCCCAAGCAGGAATTTGAAGATGAAGGATTACATTCAGAAAAGAACTGCAAAAAGGAAAACCCATCTCTCAGGAATAATGAGACCTTTACCACTAATTTATCATAACTCGGAGCAGGCAGGCCAGAGAGATTATCTACAGCATTTGCATCATTTCCATTGCTTTTCTTAATTTTTTTGGTGTTAAATATAAACACATAAAATGAATTCAAAATTCTCTTGCAGTGGAGAAAAGATTAATGTCTTTGAAAAACAAATAGCTATCCAAAAGCCCTTTCCTACACAAGTTGTCTGGGATGAAGAAGAGGAGGAGGAGGAAGAAGAAATAATGTCTTAAGGAAGCCCTGTTACCGGTAAGAAATGGAAGTTAACTGATAAAACTGCCCCTAAGTCTCGGCGGGGACTTGTGAGCCCTGGGCTGGCACTGGCGCGGCCAAGCCTCAACTGGGTCGAACATTCGGGATCCCACGCACACCCGTGGGCGCGCAGTGGTTTACTGATATCCGACGATCACTGCAGACTCTCTCTATCCCTGAGGCGTCCTTATACGACACAGACTGGGCGCTAGAAAGGGATGAGATCCACACGTAAAAGCGGAGGTTCTGACACCGTGCTCGGGGCCCGGCGGGCTGTTTGAGGGCGCCGCTGCAGGCCCCTGGTAAAATCCAAACCCAGGGGATGCGGCTGGGAGGCTCCGAAACGTGGTGTTTGAAAACGGCTCCCCAGTACCACCGCTTCCAGTAGGGAAACTGTCCACAGAACCCGGCTGCCTCGCCTGTTCCCTGCCCCTGAACTTGAGCAAGCAGCTGCCTACTGTCGGCGTCCCCATTCTTCCGGCTTCCCCTTCCCCTCCTTTACCCCCCGAGATCTCGCATCGCCTGGCAGCCCCTAGGCACTGCCATAGACAAACTGCAAGAAACCAATCAACCCAACAGAAAGACCCCTCTAGGCGTCCCCGGACCTGGCCGGGCGATGCTGACGCCGGCTCCAATGCAGATTCCGCAGCAGCCCATTTACCTGCTGTCTCTGCAACTTCACTTCTTTGCGCAGTTGCTCAACTTCCATCTTCAGCTTTTCCTTCTCGGGCAGGTCTTCGATGTGCAGGGCGGGCATTTTGGCCGCGGGGCTGGGCCCAGGGGGCGCGGGGGCCGTGCAGCCGCTGCGAGCGCTGCGCACCAGGGCGCGCCCAGAAATAACCGCGGGCCGCCACTGCCCGCCCGCCCCGGGGCTGTGACCGCCTCCCGGCGCCGGCTGCGGCCGCCGCTCCGCAGGGCTCGCCTCCCCCGGGTCGCTCCGCCGCGCCAGTCCTCGCCCGCGTCCGGGGGGCTTCCAATCCCGGGAGGCCTGCCCGGGCGCGCGGCCAGGCCGGGTTGGAGCGGCGCTGGCTCGGGTCCTGCCACGCCCGCGGGGCGGGGCGGGGGCGGGGGCGGGGGGCGGCCGGGCTGGGCCCCGCACGAGTTCGACTTTTTGATTTTTTTTTTTTTCTGGTTTAACCTCTGCGTCCAAGTCACATCCGGGTTTTGTTTGCAAAGCGAGGAAAAGGAGGACACTAACCACAGCAGGAAACAGGGGCCCTCAACTCCCCCCAAGAACTTCAAAACTGCGCAAAGTGGGCTCCTTCCCCAGCTGGGGCCAGAGCGGCGTGCGGGGGCTGGGGTCCCCAGGAGGCCGCGCCCGCGCTGGCCCCAGGCCTGAAATGCATGCACGCGTCTGGGACGGCCCTTGGGGACAGCTCGCGGGCGCGCTTTCTCCGCAGTAGCGGAGTCTGCGTTTTCTCCGGGGGATGCTCTGCACTGGGTGGGAGACGCGCGCTCCACGGAGCAGAGACCTTGAACTTTCTCGGCAGAGTTCCCGCGCTCCGCCTTGTCTGAGCCTTGAGCACTAAGAAGGTCCTTAGGGCAACTCACACGGGGGACCCCAGACGGGCGCCCACGGCCGCCGCGGCCCAGCCCTGCGGTTCGCTGGTTCGCTGCAGGACGGCGGGAGACCGGGACTCCTGACCAATCCTGCAACCAGGGCTTGGGATCCTGTTACCGTCCGGTAGCACGTGGAGCCTCCCGCGCCCGCAGGGCCGTCTGCCTAACCGGAGAGACGTGTGGTAGCGCTCTCTGCGGCGGAAGAGTGGCACCAGGCAGGCTGGCCGACAGGTGGTCAGCGTCCTGCTCAGAGCGAGGGTGGCGGGGCTGCGGGTGGCTGGCGCGCGCCCACCCCTACGGTCTGCTTGACATCTGACGCTGTGCAGTTTCCATTCCTGGCCCGTGCACTTTCCTGGATGTAGGCAGTGGGTTCTCGGAGTACTGGTGTCTGTCCTTGTGGGAAAATAATGTGCATGTACTTGCAGCTTTGGGTAGCCAGAAGAAGTGTCTGATGTGAACCATGCTTGCGTGTAACGTAAACCTTCCCTTTGACTGTAAACTCAAATCTGTTAACCGTGCTCAAAAGCCTAGAAGAAAATAAAACATCCGTGCAAGCAACTTTCCCAAACAGCAGGGTATTTCCCTTTCTCTCCAGAGTCAATATCAGGAGGAGAGTGGGGGTCTTCACTGAAAATTTCAGGTCCCTGACTTCCGACATTCCCCGGTTGGTGCATTTTTTTCTCACCAGGCTCCGCCTACTTCTGCTCCTGGAGTGCAGTGTTAGGAACCGGGAGCTACTTAACGGGCCCTCCTAGATTGTGTTCCCAGCTCTGCCCCTGGCTGTCACAGGAAAAGCATCAGTTACATTTTTCTGGGTTTGGATTTTCTAATTTGTCAAATACGTGGTGGGGAGGGCGTGAACCAGCTGTTTGCTGTGGCTCTGCCCGAATTTGCGCGTTTGCAAATGATAAACCGCTTTGATGGAGAAAACGTGAAGCAGCTGCATTTTCTGTAATGGGAACAGCCAGATCTCCCAGGCTCACAGAAGTTAGCTCCTCTGCCAGAGTTTTCCTTGTTAGGAAGCAGGGAGCCAAGGCAAAACCGACATTTCTCTCCAGAACAGACTCCTTTTAAAAAAATTCCTATTCCTTAAATTTGAAAGGTTGGTTAAAATTGCTTAACCAAGTTGGTGAAAGTGATCTAAAGTGGCCTAAATTAAATAAGTTGGTTAAGTAAATTAAGGTGAGTATATCTTTTCTAAGTCCTAAAAATAGAATTATTTTGGCCTGGAAATTTCTTCCCTCTGAAATCATCTAGTTACATAATGGGATAAATATTTATAAACCCATATTGGTGCTTTAGCTTTTTCCACAGTATTTAGGAGGCTTAAATTAGAGATGAAGTACTTAGCAGTGTACTTTTAAAAACTTTTGATTGTTATCACACAATTCATATGTTAGTATCTTATTAAATAAACTGATTAAACCAAAATGAATGGTGAAATGCTGACATCCCATGACCACACAGTGCTCTGGAAAATGTTTTATTGTTAATTGGTTTTAAATGGTAAAATGATGGTAACACTTTTTATTTTTGTTTTTAGGATTTTTTATTTATCTGAAAGTCAGTGCTACAGAGAGAGCAAGAGACAAAGACAGAGAGAGAGAGAGAGCTTCCATCTGCTGGTTTACCCTACGATGACCACAATGGTCATGGCTGGGCCAGACAGAAGCCAGGAGTTTCATCTAGGTCTTCCACATGTGTGGTGGGCGCCCAGACACTTGAGCCATCTTCTACTGCTTTTTCCAGGCCATTAGCAGAGAGCTGGATCAAAAGTGTACCAACCAAGACATGAACCAGTACACATATGAGATGCTGGTGTCACAGGTGGTGTCTTTACTGTTATAACACAACGCTGGCCCCACGCTTTTTTTTTTTTTTTTAAACAAAAGTTTCCATATTCCCTGACCCCAGACACTGAGAGTCCCAGGGAAGAACCATGGTCAGCAATTTCTCACGTACTCTTGCAGAAATATTCTATTAGCAATAATTTGAAACATTTTAATTCATAATAGCTGTATCTGAATATAGTGTAACTTTTAACTTATATTTTATTTATATATTTTATCATTTTATATAAATTTTTATATATTTATAAGTTTATATATTTATAAATTTTTATGTATTGATACAAAACAGTATGGACATGGTATGAACTGATTCTATAGTACAAATGAAAGCTGTAGCCAGAAATGACCTTTTATGAAGCACTCTAGTGGTCTTTGAAAAATGTTTTGGACAAAATTTTTAGTGAAAACAACCATTTTCACTTTTCAATTATAAGAACAATGACCATGTAATTTCCACTTTGCTGTGCAAACAAGGGGAAAATAGTTTTTTGGCTCTTTTCCTAAGTTGCTAAAAGTCAATATGAAAAAACTCCATAAGAAAGTATTGAGGCCGGCGCCGCGGCTCACTAGGCTAATCCTCCGCCTAGCGGTGCCGGCACACCGGGTTCTAGTCCCGGTCGGGGCGCCGGATTCTGTCCCGGTTGCCCCTCTTCCAGGCCAGCTCTCTGCCGTGGCCAGGGAGTGCAGTGGAGGATGGCCCAGGTGCTTGGGCCCTACACCCCATGGGAGACCAGGAAAAGCACCTGGCTCCTGGCTCCTGCCATCGGATCAGCGCGGTACGCTGGCCGCAGCGCGCCGGCCGCGGCGGCCATTGGAGGGTGAACCAACGGCAAAGGAAGACCTTTCTCTCTCTGTCTCTCTCTCTCACTGTCCACTCTGCCTGTCAAAAAAAAAAAAAAAAAAGTATTCAAAGTCGTCATAAGGAAATGATTTAATACTACTTGAACTCAAAAATGATCAAGGTTCTGGTCTTATTTTGCCCTGTGATTTTTGCAAGACACACATTCTTTCTCCTTCTCTTCTGTTGAACAAATAAGCTATGTTATTTCCCAAATTCTGCTCCTCTAAAACTGATAAACAGTGACTGGTTAGCTCATTGAATTGAAGATTTTTTTAAATTATTAAATACATAGTTGATGCACTCTTGATTCACTTATTTGCTTCAATTTGTTAAAAATATTTGCGTGGCAATTATTTCACATAACTATGTATAATTTTCATTTTCTAGACGTATATAACATCAACCCATGAGATGATGTATCTGGTGTTCCACTTATCTCAACAATGACTTTTAATTAATGATATCAAAAAGTTTTCAGCGTGTGCGTCTAGCCTAGCAGTTAGAGATTGGTAAAGGCACCTGAACCGCACATTGTAGAACCTGAGCTCCTGTCCAACTTCGGCTCCTGACTCCAGCTTCCTGCTAATGCAGACACTGGGAAGCAGCAGCGATCTCTCAAGTCGTTTTTTGTTTGTTTGTTTGTTTTCCTTCAAGATTTATTTATTTATTCATTTGAGAGGTAGAGTTACAGAGAGAGGGAGAGACAGAGAGAAAGGTCTTCCATCTGCTGGTTCACTCCCTAAACGGCTCCCAATGACTGGAGCTGGGCCTATCTGAAGCCAAGAGCCAGGAGCTTCTTCCCGGTCTCTCACATGAGTAACAGGGGCCCAAGGACTTGGGCCATCTTCTACTTCTTTCCCAGGCCATAGCAGAGAGCTGGATTGGAAGTGGAGCAGCCAGGACTTGAACCTGTGCCCATATGGGATGCCGGTGCATGGTACCAGCTTTACTCTATGCTACAGTGCTGGCCCTGGTGTCTCCAGTTGGGTTTTTGCCACTGCTGTGAGAAATCTGGATGGACTTCCCAGTCCCAGGCTTTACCTTGGTCCAGGCCCGGCTGTTGCAGGCAGTTGGATAGAGAACCAGCAGACAGGAACTCCTCTCCTTCTCTGTCCCTATCTGTCCCTCTGCCTCTCAAATGAAAAGGTAAAAATCAAATGAGTTCTCTTTTTCATGATCTTCCTACAAGACTTTAATTTTCAATTCCATAATGGGTCATTTTCATTATTCACTTTACTATGTTTCTTCATGTTAATACTTTCTTTTAGAGATTTAGGAAGTTTGTTATTAGCTTTGTTTTGAAATCTGACTGCGATCAAATCAGTCCAACTTAAAATACGTGAAATGCTTTGTTCTTTCTTGCCAAAGCTTGAATTCACTTATGTATGCAAGAATCTCCAAGTAGCTCAAATGATACAGTACCTATAATAACTCATTCTCACTAATGATGCCAGGAGGTTTTGTTGAAGAGCAAATGGCTAAAGGTGTGTGGGTAGTGCCTTACTCCCTTCTACCTGGGAATACCTGACAGTGAAAGAACAGCTTCTGGTCAGAACACTTACTGCCAGGGAAGTTCCCTGCGGGGAAGCCATGATTCCATTTCCTTCTTCTCGTGCCTTCTTTCCTTATATTTCCTTCCTGTGAGTTCTCTCTTATTCAAACTTTTGCTGACAATTTGTATTTTTAAACAAGAATTTTATGCCACTGTTGATTCAATCATTAATTAAACCACAAGAATGCTGAATTACCCAACATAAGCATTTCATAAATATTTTCCTTGCTTGCTTTTAATTGAATTAAATATTTATGAAGTCAATTACATTATAGAGACAGTTGGTATAGCAGTTTTAAAGATGAACAGAGCTTCTGGCTTGGGACATTTACAACAGAGCATTGAAATTAAGACAACTATATAAATTATAACAAGAGAGAGAGTAAAATCTGTTGGTGGGGGTCGTTTGACATGGCGATTAAGACACTGCTCGGGACTTCTGCATTCTATTTCAGAGTGCCTGGGTTCAATACCAAATCCACTTTTTTTTTTTAAGATTTATTTATTTATTTATTTGAAAGTCAGAGCTACACACAGAGAGAAGGAGAGGCAGAGAGAGAGAGAGAGAGAGAGAAAGAGAGAGGTCCTCCATCCGCTGCCTCGCTGCCCAGTTGGCTGCAACGGCTGGAGCTGTGCTCATTCGAAGCCAGGAGCCAGGAGCTTCCTCCACGTCCTCCATGTGGGCACAGGTGCCCAAGGAATTGTGCCATCCTCCACTGCTTCCCCAGGCCACAGCAGAGAGCTGAATCCGAAGTGGAGCAGCCAGGACCCAAATTGGCAACCACATGGGATGCCAGCACTGCAGGCAGCATCCCCCCAAATCCATCTTGATTCTAGCATCCTACTTAAGTGCACCCTGGGAAGCAGCAGGTGGTAGCTCAGGTTTTAGGGTCTATGCCCCTCACTTTGGGAAGTACCCAGCTCACAGCTTCAGACTAGAGCACTCATGGAATGAGCCAGTGGATAGGAGAGCTCTCCCTCAGACAGATCTAGCTCTGTCTCAGCCTCTGTTTCTCTCTCCATAGCCCTGACTGTTAATGAACAACTTAATACATTATCCCTCTTAGTAGTTTTTTTATCTGTTCTACTTAATATGACTGGTTTAGTTCTGTAATTGATGCACAGTTATTCTTAAGTGTTGAAAATTAACTGAAATGTGATCCCTGTTGAACATGGGAGTGGGAATGGGAGAGGGAAGAGATGTATAATTTGGGACATGCTCAGGCTGACTTGCCCCAAGTGGTGGAGTTGGAAGCATACCAGGGGATTCCAATTCAATCCCATCGAGGTGGCATGTACCAATGCCATCTCACTGTTCCAGGTGATCAATTTCAGTTCACAGTTGGTCATGGTGGAGGGACTGGGAGTCAAAGGGAGCACATAGACAAGTCTAGTACCTGCTAACGCTAACCGATGGAGTAAATAAGGGGGAGAGTGATCCAACATGGGAAGTGAGATACTCAGCAGACTCATAGAATGGCAGATGTCCTAAATAGCACTCTGGCCTCAGAATCAGCCCTAAAGGCATTCGGATCTGGCTGAAAAGCCCATGAGAGTATTTCAGGCATGGAAAGCCAAGACACTCTGGCAAAAGATCTCTGTGAGTGAGATCCCAGTGGAAAGAACAGGTCTTCAAAGAAGGAGGTACCTTTCTCTGAAGGGAGGAGAGAACCTCCACTTTGACTATGACCTTGTCTAAACAAGATAAGAGTCAGAGAACTCAGAGGGCTTCCATAGCCTTGGAAACTCATGACTGGAGCATAGGGAGATTACTGATGCCATAAACAGGAGTGTCAATTGGTAAAGTCAACAACAGGAGTCACTGTGCACTTACTCCTCATGTAGGATCTCTATCCTTAATGTGCTGTACATTGAGATTTAATGCTATAATGAGTACTCAAACAATATATTTCACTTTGTGTTTCTATGGGGGTGCAAACTGTTGAAATCCTTACTTAATGCATACTAAACTGATCCTCTGTAAAAAAAAAAAAAAAAAATCATCAATTCCCAACTTGACTCTCACTGGGATTAAACATGACAATAGGTCTGCTCTGATTTCATCATCATTTTAAAAAAAATCATCTATTATTTTTCACTTTATGTTTCTGTGTGGGAGCAAACTGTTGAAATCCATACTTAATGTATACTAAGCTGATCTTCTGTATATTAAGATAATCGAAAATGAATCTTGATGTGAATGGAAGGGGAGAGGGAGTGGGAAAGGGGAGGGTTGTGGGTGGGAAGGACGGTATGGGGAGGAAGCCATTGTAATCCATAAGTCGTACTTTGGAAATTTATATTCATTAAATAAAAGTTTAAAAAAAAATAAATTAAAAATGAAATAAGGGGGCCAGTGCTGTGGTGTAGTGGGTAAAGCCACCGCCTGCAGTGCCAGCATCTCATATGAGCGCTGGTTCGAGTCCCAGCTGCTCCACTTCCAATCCAACTCTTTGCTATGGCCTGGGAAAGCAGTAGAAGATGGCCCAAGTGCTGGGCCCCTGCACTCACGTGGGAGACCTGGAAGAATCTCCTGGCTCCTGGCTTCGGATCAGCTCAGCTTCGGCCATTGCGCCCTTTTGGGGAGTGAACCATCGGAATGGAAGACTCTCTCTGGCTCTACTTCTCTCTGTAACTCTTTCAAATAAATAAATAAAATAATTCTTAAAAAATAAATAAAAGGTTTCTGGGAAGAAAAAATAAATAAATAAAGCTTATTTTGTCCATCGTTGATTTAATATGTCCATATAAGGATCCATTCTAATCCTTCATTTTATGTATAAGAAAATTGAAGGCTAAGAGAGTTGAAGTCACTTTTCCAATGCTTTCAACTAGAAAAAGCAAGAGCCAAGGTTTTAATTAAGACTTGTCTGGCTCCAAAATCCATCTTCATTTGTAAATGAAAGCCAAAGATGTTGGCTAGGATTATACTCTACATGTTACTGAATATCACAGCAAAGACTTTATATTTATTTTAATCAGATACATGGAATTCACTAAATAAACACTAGTTTACACATGAAAAATCCCTAGACAGACCACAACTAAGTGAATTAATAAAATAAATAGCATGCTAGATTTTGATGGGTGCCTTGAAGGGAAATGGAGTGAAGCAGGGAGACAGGAAATCCCGAGGGACTAGCTGGAGACAGATTGTATAATTCCAAATAATAGGAAAAGATCCTCTCCTGAGGAAAAAAGACACAGAAGATTCCACAGTTTAGCCTGGAATCCTTTAACACCCAAAGCATATTGGATGAAGACATGGGTGAGAGTTTGCTGCTGACAGTTCAGCCAGATACTCAGTCTTA
This sequence comes from Oryctolagus cuniculus, assembly GCF_051225735.1. Classification (NCBI taxonomy): domain Eukaryota; kingdom Metazoa; phylum Chordata; class Mammalia; order Lagomorpha; family Leporidae; genus Oryctolagus; species Oryctolagus cuniculus. The sequence continues at coordinate 78,481,388 of NC_142882.1, forward strand.
ACCTGAGAAATTTTCTCACTTTTTTTAAAGATTTATTTTATTTATTTGAAAGGCAGAGTTACAGAGCAAGGCAGAGCCAGAGAGAGAGAGAGAGAGAGAGAGAGAAAGAGAGAGAGGTCTTCCATCTGTTGGTTCACTCCTTGAATGACCGCAATGGCCAAAGCTAAGCTGATCTGAATCCAGAAGCCAGGAGCCCTTCCAGGTCTCCCACATGTGTGCAGGGGCCCAAGGCCTTAGGCCATCTTCTACTGCTCTCCCAGGCCATAGCAGAGAGCTGGATTGGAAGAGGAGCAGCTGGGACCTGATCTGGCACCCATACTCCATTCCAGACCAGATAATAGATTATTTTGTCTGTGTTTCAAAAGTATGACAATAAAGTTGATATAATATAAATTCACTTACAAATGTACAGGTTATTTTTAAAGAAGAATGCATGAATATCTCATTTTTATTTTATTTTTTAACTTTTATTTAATAAATATAAATTTCCAAAGTACAGCTTTTGGATTACAGAGGCTTTCCCCCCATAACTTCCCTCTCACCCGCAACCCTCCAATTTCCCGCTCCCTCTCCCATTCCCATGAATATCTCATTAATTATGTGCAATCCCTGTGATAAATCCTTTCAAGAAAGACACAGACTTATGCATTATCACATCCAATTTTTATTAAAAGTTTACTTTTATAAATTTAAAAATACATGCATGTGCTTAATAGTATTCTTACATAGAGGAAAATCCACATGGTCATTAAAATTCAAGATACTGCAAGAATTTTTTTCCTTATGAAATCACACAGCCTCCTTTGAGCTCCTTGAAGGGATTTTTGTCCTCTGGGACACCTTTTACTAGTGGATCCTCTCCAGATCTTTCTTCAACATAATCCCTGACTTCTTCACAGCATTTGGATACCTTAAGGAGAAGGAGAAACAGATGACTCATTTGGTGCAAAACAGAATACTGCAGATGGCAAGAATTTTTTATGACAATGAATTTTCATTTTGTATCATTCTAATGTGAATGTTTCTGCTTTCCGCCAATGTGCATACATCTCCTAGGAGAGAAGAAAGGGCTGCCCCCTTTCCCGGACCTCCTGGCCACATCTCAGCCTAGGGTTCCCAGCACACACAGCCTCTAGCTTCTTCAAATCGGGATCCAGCGATCAGAACACAGCTGGAAACATAAGAATGTCACCTGGTCAGCATTGATCCAATCAGTTTTCCTCATTCCATAAATGTGACTTGTAAAGGCAGAAGGAAATGAATCATTACTCACGCCCAGGCTTATCACCACTCCTGGATTCTCAGAAGTATATGCACACACTTTTACATAAAACTCGTCTACAGTGATGAGTGTTAATGGGTCAGGGACCCTTGGCTAAGTTGTTCAATATCTTCCAGGCATCCAGAACACAGCCTGCATTCAGCTGATGCTCTGAACTTTTGCTGAACCAAAGTATTTATTTTGTCTATGAGCTTGCTTCGCACTTATCTGCACCATTATAGTAATGGCTTAGTAGAAAAATCAGATTTTGGTATCTGAATGGATAGCCAGAGTCTATTAATGTACCATTAAACACTCTTTCTAGAGATAGGCAATGTCCAATTAATACATAAATATAAATATGTGTGAATGTACATATGCATATGCCACCTACCTTTAGAATCAATTTTTCATACTCTTATAGCTTCAACTTGTTATGTTTTCAGTTAATATATGCTTCATGACAGCAACACAGAACTAATTCAGTTTGGGCAGTCCAGTAAGTGTCCATTCCAAGAGTTATTTAACCAACATATTTTTTTTTCAAGGAACATTTTTGTGGCATTTTTATATGCTAATTCCCAGCCACGTTAGACATAAGACTTTATATTGTTTTGCAACCCTGAAGTCCCATCCTCTACCTATTAGAAGAAATTGTTTCCAACTTTGGGCAAGGAGAGTCCAGTGTCTGCTTCATAGAACAATAACTTGCAGATTCATACTTTTGAAATATGATTTAGATTCACTCCTGTTTTTCCCCCTCCTCAGTGTTCCCACACTCCCTCCCAAATGCTCCCTCCCTTAACCCTACCCAGATGCCAGGAGCACAGGTAAAAATCAGTCAGTGAGGGGCTGGTTTTAACAGTATCTGGGTAGAATCTGAAGTCAAAAGGACCAATGTCTTCATATATGGTTACTTAGAATGATATATGAGTATGTGTCTAAAAATTATTTCCGTGACATTTCTTATATGCATATGTGGTTTAAAATAGGATTGCATGCCACATGGGAAGTGCATTCTTTGGTGAAGACAGCTCATCTAGGGTCCCATTACTGTAAAATAAGAATAGTAACACTGGTTGCATTAAGAGCCTAACAAGAGCCTGACGCAAGAAGATGCACCATCAAAGGTAACTCCTTTTAGCAAACACTACAAAGATTGTTTTTAGCCATTGCCTGCCTCATCATTGAGAATCTGTCAGTTTTAGAAACTAGATGCAAAGGGTTTTCTTACTCTGACAATACTAGTGCATTGACAACAAAATAGATTGAGGCATAATATGACAAATTTGGTTCATAGATATTAATAATTTAAAATATCAATAGTAAAATAGTGTAGAAAGCACTTGTGTCCTGGACGTTGTTCTCAGAACTTTGTGACCATTGTCATATTTATTTCTCCCAATTGTCCTCTCAATTAAATGCTATTACTACCTCCACTTTGAAGAACACAGGCAGATGTCAATTACGTAGATTAGCTTAAGTGAAGGTGACACAGGCCGAAAGTTGTTGTGGAACCAGAATCTGAGTCAGGAATATGGTTCCAAATCTACCCATTGAACCATGGTAGTGATACTACGTCAGTCAGAACTCTAGGTTCAGGACCTGGCGCTTCCATGATGAATATGTGTTCACCTGAATGCTTTATCTCCTGCAAACCTGTGCACTGAAATCCTAGCCCCTAAAGTGGTGGTATTAGATCATGGGAGCAGAACCCTCACAAATGGGAGCAGTGTCCTTAATGAAAAGACCCAGGGAGCTTCCTAGTTGCAATCACCAAGCAAGGACGGAGGGAACAGAGCACTGTGAATGAGGGAGTGGGCCCTCACCAAACACCGAACCTGCTGTGCGCCTTGACCTTGGATTTCCCAGTTTCCTGAATAGTAAGGAATAAATTTCGGTTGTTTATAAGCTACCCAGGCTGTAGCACTCTGCTATAACAGGCTGAACAGACTAAGACAATGTACCTCCCCCCCCCCACACTTCTCTCTCTTTCTGTGTGTGTGTGTGCGTGTGTGTGTGTGTGTGTGTGCAAGTGCTTGCCATCTGATATTCCAAGAGCCTGGAAACTGAATAATAGGGGAAAAGGACCCCAAAGCCTGGTGGATGGTGATGTATATGAACTTTATCCCATATAAGAATTCTGAGGTAAATTTACCACAAGTGAATAATAAGTATGAAGACAACCAGATTGCTTACAAAACAACAATCCTGAGTACACAAATAATAAGACAGTGTTTGGATTTTTTTTTTCAAATAAAGAAGAAAGAAAAACATTCCTTTACCCCAGACATTTATTTTTCCTTCAAATTACAAAGATAAGGGTTTCAACTTATTTCTTGCATGTTCCAAGTTTTGTGCTGGTTATAGACTTAGTTTTATCTTTACAGTGAAACACATTTTACTTTCATGGAAAGGAGAGCAGGTAAGTTTGAGACAATTATAAATATAAAAGAAGCTAAAATCCCAATTTTGATTGGGAGTAAAATTGTAAGCAAAATACGAAGATAATATAAACTCCCTTTCCACTTTGTCTTGATAAAGTTAGATTTTTTAAAAAAATATATAATATGCTGTTATCATCTACAGAGGAGTTTTTGTTCTACAAATTTCCTAAAATGAAGAAATCTAAAATGCACATCTGTGTTTTCCAAGCTTCAGTCACTGTTTATTGTTGGAAGCTTTATTCCTTTGCCATTTCTATTCCTTCTAAGTGCAGAGAACTCTTGTAACCATTTCTGAGACCTGCCAGATGTGTCTAGGAGGAGCCAAGGAGTTCTTGTGCTTGAATTCTTTGTTAGGTAAAAGAAAATTTGCAAAAGAAGAATGGAATGCATTCATTTATTTCTGACCATGACAGTGCTGGGATATGAGGTCATGGCTCAAAGTGTCTCAACAATCACAAAATATTACATGGAAAAAAGGAAAAGCTTGTGAATTTAGAAAAGTAAAAACAAAATACCTGTATGCATTGCTTCACTTTATGCTATAGCTAAAATACAATCTCTATTTCATGTTCTTCTTCCCTCGCTTCTGTCCTTTGTCTGTCTATCCTTTCTTCTTTCCTTCCTTCTTCCTTCCTTCCTTCCTTCCTTCCTTCCTTCCTTCCTCTTTCTTTCCTTTTTAAAAAAATAACTCTTTAAAATGTAAAATCTTTCCTAGTTTGGCAGTCATACAAAGCACAGATTAAAGGTTAAATTTGGCTTATGGAAAATAATCTGCTTACTCCTTGAATTAAAGTCTCAATCAACAAAGAATTATGATTATTAATTTTATCAGTCTCTGATGAAGTTTTACTTGAACAGTTTATTTTGAACCATATTTAGCCTCCTCAGTCAATAATAAATAAATGAAAGACAGTTAATGCTTTCCAATTTAGCATTCCACAACATCTTTAGCTTAAACTAAATCCAGAAGCAAGCAGGAAATTACCAGCATTCTTTCCAGAGTCACCTCTTTCTTGAGCTGGTCAACTTCCATCTTCAACTTGTCCTTTTCCGTCAGGTCTTCGATATTGATCACTGGCATCTTTCACCTGCCAAAAAGATAGGAAGTGAACACATAGAACTGAGTTGCTGGAATCACTTTGAGTCCACCTTAGCCAACTGTGCTCTCAGTTTGTCACTTACTAAGCAAGCTGTTCTTTGTTTTATTTTAAATTTCCTGTGATAATCAATTTCTCATGAGCCGTCTCTGAACAATTCTAGCACTGAACAGTAGTCTTGGGATTTTAAAGCTTCTTCGTAATCTTCTCTAATATGATTAAGCCAAGTATCTGACTCTAAACACCTGCCAGTGGGTTTGCAAGGAGGGGTCAGTGCCGTTCTATAAAATCTGAAATGCTTAAAGCTCCTCCTTCCCCCCTCTCTTTGTCATAGTGTAAGATTTCGGGTCATCAACCTTCATCTTCCAGTTCCAAAGCTGCTCACTTTATAATTTGTGCCATTTAACCTACTTCGAGGTCATTTTGAGGACTGCTCATTAATCTGCTAAATCACTAGCGTACTTAATCTGGTATTTAAAAGGAACCGTATAAAAAGTGTTATTATACTTCAGTATAATAACTTGAAAAGTGATTAATTTGGAAATACTATAAACAACCTTCTTCATCAGAAATAAAGTAGTGTACTACTTACAACTGTGTCTCCAAGCAATACCTGGGATTTCTATGTAACTCTCATGAATTGTATAACAAGGATAAACAAATGTGGTAGGTTAGCAGGGGTACCAATACACATCTCAACAAGAACAGACCCCTCCATCCTACTAGGAATCTTCTCATCTCTTCAGTTGGAGCCATCTTCCTCATTACACATTGATTCAAGTGATCCTCCTGTGAAATTCTCTAGGAAATATTTCATGGTAGCCAAGTGGTGCCCTTACAGGGATTCCTCTTACAGGATATCACATGTGCATCATTTAGTTCCCTTGACATCATTTGTAGTAGATGCTGTTGTTGCCCTGCCCATATCTCCAAACTTTCCTGCACAGCTTGGTTTGGCTGATGAGAACTCAGGTATTAACTGATTGAAACTAGGAGATTCTTCTCCAAGCTGGTCCCTGAGGGTATTGCGTAACAAAAGGTCGGCTGATGTGTGGTCCAAACAGGCTCACCTTTCGCTTCTGGACAAGCTTTCTGCAATACAGAACCTTCCAGAACTCCCCAGGTTTGGGATAATGCTAGTCTTCTGAAACCTCATTTTTTATTAACTTCTCCTCCTGCTCCATCTTGCTTTTCTTACTCCTCCAGAGGTTTCTCTGAGAGCTTGCCCTCAACAAATCACTTAGGTTCTGCTTCTAGGAGATCCAACCTCAGATATAATGGATCATTAGGACCTTTCCTAGGAAGGACAGACTCTTTGTAACTTTCTTGTGCTCATTTTTGCTTGCCTATTATTGTCTGTATTGTTTAGCACACAGAAGAGAATCAGGAACTCTTGACAAAGGCACTTTTAAAAAAATTTTTGTATTATTTATTTGACAGGTAGAGTTATAGACAGAGAGGGACAGAGAGGTCTTCCTTCTGTTGGTTCACCCCTCAGATGGCTGCCATGGCCGGCGCTGTGATGATCTGAAGCCAGGAGCCAGGTGCCTCCTCTTGGTCTCCCATGGGGTGCAGGGCCCAAGCACCTGGGCCATCCTCCACTGCCTTCCCTGGCCACAGCAGAGAGCTGGACTGGAAAAGGAGCAACAGGGACTAGAACCCCATGCCCATATGGGATGCTGAATCCGCAGGCGGAAGATCAACCAAGTGAGCCATGGTGCCAGCCCCGACAAAGGCACTTAATCTATGTCTTAAATGATCACCTATACTAGATAAAAGGCAAGTCATCTAACTTTATTTTATTAACAAATAATTTCTCTAAAATGCTGTGATTCATTATATTTAATAATGTTTAACATGAGAAACACTTCATTTAAAGGAACTGTATTCTTAGATGATTCAAGAAGGCTGGTGTTGATGCCACAGGTATTACATGAAAATGATTCAGAGGTCAGGGACCAAAGTTTTTACCTTCCTCACAGCCATAGAGAAGCACAGCGTAGGCAGTGCATGTGGGGATCCCAAACGTTCAAAGTCGCATTAATGCCAAGGGCTCACAGAATCACAATCCAGTGTATCATCTACAAAGGTGCCTGGAGTCCAAGTGCCCAATCATGCAATGGAGGGCTGTAGAGCTGGGGTTACAACAGGTATTTGTTTTCTGCTCTGGGTTGTTTTCCCCTCCAGCAGGTTTCTCACATCTACCCTGCTTCCAGTCAGTGACGAGGAGTAGATCTGTTTATTCCCATCTGAAAAATACATAGAAAGTTCAGAGTGAATGACAAATGGTCCTAAATTCTAAATTCTCTCTGTGCCCTTCATAATCTAAGCTTTCAGATTCGGCCATCTCTCCTTGGAAAGTTCTAAAAGGGACTAGATCAGATGATTGGCCCTATTACCAACCAACACTACTCCACCTTCAGTCAGAATGCAAGGGGAAAACTAAAGCCCCACTGTCCAACTAACTAAGGTAGCTGTTACTGCTACTCCAGGGGCGAACAGACCCTGAGCTTAGGAAGATGCTTGCCTTTTTACCTCCTTTGCTAGCATCAGAGGATCTAAGCTCAAAAAAGCAAAGAAAGGAGAAAGCAAGAGACTCCAGCTGTACCCCATCTATAGAGGCATGTTCTCCATGGGAGCACTACTGCCCCCAGAGGGCCTTTTGAAAAAATGTCAGCGTGTAAAGATTTTCCATAGTTTTTGTGGGTGTGGATGAGCAATGTCAGATATCTAACATTTTCCAGGACCCTGCTGCATAAAATGAACTGTCCCACATCCAGTATAGCTGCCAAATATCATCTTAGACATCCACATAGATAAAAACCATACTTAAAGTTATTTGAACCTTGAATTGAACTTCTTTTCACACATGAACTTAAAATATATCTTAATACATTATTATATATGTTTATACCAAATATACTCCAAATTTTACAGTCACATAAATATTTGCTGAGTAAAAAGGAGCTCACACACCAACTTTTTTACTCTTTCACAAATTCATGTCACTCCCTGTAGCCATGAGCATGGAGTATGTCAGGATGTGTTCTTGGATGCTACGCCCATAGTTATTCTATATATAAAAATCATCCAGCATCTTCATTGTGCGTAGTCATGTTGATTTTTATATTGAAGCCCATCTTCATGTTTATAATTTTCTTCTTTTGTATTATGTGAATACAATCCAGATACCATACAAATATTGATGGCTTTAAATGGACCATTATGAAATACTTCATCTACAATGGGACTCTGAGTGAGGTGGGATTTATGGTCACAGAGCCCTAGCAGAGAGGGAGGAAATGCACTTTGCCGTGGCTTTTCTTTGTCTGAAAAAGCTGGCTGAGGTTTTGTCATCCAAATATGGCAACAAGGATGGTATCTCCTTACAGGACTGTTAAGGGAGCAGCCATTCTCTGGGAGATGGGAGTTGCACATAACATAGTTGGGGAGGCAATTTCTCTAAAAGCATAAAATGTTTTTATGCTTCTATCTCAATATCTGGAGGATTTTCAAAATAAATAAATAAATAAATAAATAAAGCTCAAATTGACCAAGAGTAGAAAAGAAAGGCATTTGTCTTTGGCAAGGCAAGCAAACAAGTTATGACAGTCATGGACAGAGAGGCTGGGAGCTTCCTTAACTGCTTCGGAAGAGTAAGACTGGATAGAGCAGCCCAAGTGTCTCATAGTGGTTTTCAGAATTTCAATATGTCTCTTGCTAATTTGTTTTAGAATTAAAATGAGCTGCTGTTGGAGCAGGCGTGTGGCCCAGTGATTAAGACCCCAGTGAAGATGCCTGCATCCCATATCAAAGTACCTAGGTTTATTTATTTATTTTTTAAAAGATTTATTTCTTTATTTGAAAGAGTTACACAGAGAGAAGGAGAGGCAAAGAGAGAGAGAGAAAGAGAGAGCAAGACAGAGAGAGACAGAGACAGAGAAAGAGAGGTCTTCCATCCAATGGTTCATGCCCCAATTGGCCACAATGGCCGGAGCTGTGCTGATCCAAAGCCAGGAGCCAGGAGCTTCTTTCAGGTCTTCCATGCCGGTGCAGGGGCCCAAGCAGTTGGGTCATCTTCTACTTTCCTAGGCTACAGCAGAGAGCTGGATCAAAGTGGAGCAGCCGGGACACAAACTGGTGCCCATATGGGATGTTGGCACTGCAGGCGGAAGCTTTACCCGCTACGCCACAGTGCCAGCGCCATTGGGCCCAGCGTACCTAGGTTTAATATCTCTCTGCAACTCCTGACTCCATTTTCCTGCTACTGAGGTGCCTGAGATGTCTCAAGCAATTAGACTCCTACTACCCATGTGGGAAACCTGGATGGAGTTCCTGGCTTCTGGCTTCAGCCACCCTGGGCATTTGGGGAGTGAACCAATGCATGGGAAATCCCTCTCTATTTGTCTCTCTTCCTCTCAGCTAAATAACAAAATAAAATCAAATAAGCTAGGGTAAACTTCAAAGGCTGCCTATTTTCTGTTTGTTTTAATATACAATACATAAGTGTGTTTTGAGGTAAGAATATCTAATATTTACAATATTTAACTTATGAAGGGCTACACTAGAGCAGTTGTTCAAATTATTTTTAAAAATTTGTTTGTTTTATAGAGATATGAACCAGATTATTTGAAATAGCTATGTCTCCAGCACTCTAAATTTATGTGATTTCTAGACATTCAGTTTGACAGTGAATTTTTCAGAAACAGATCCATTATATTCTGAACTTGTAATCTTGTGAATGCAAATTTAGTTATCTTATTTGAAATTCTACTTGAGACTATAAAAGGATATCAGCCAACATTTTGTTTATTTATCCAAAATTATTTATTACCCATTATGTGTCAGTCACAATTCCAGATCCTTGAGGGTAGAGCAGAGAAAAAAAAAAACAGATTAATAACTTTGCTCTCAAGGAACTAACTGACATTTTAGTGAGAGAGATAGACAACAACAAGATACAAGAACAAAACGTACAATATTTTGATAGAGATAAGTGCTAAGGGAAAAAATAAAGCAGGAAGTATCTGAAATGTCTCAGTTAAAGAGAACAGACAAGGAAGCTCTCTGGGAGAGGATGTGCTGGAGTGAAGACGCGAGAAGAGTGGAGTGGGTTATGTAAGCCTTGAAGAGAGGTCGTTCCAGGGCACACCAAATACAAGGGGTGCAGTGGGCAACATGAATCTGAAGCTACTTCAAAAAGTTCATGGAAAAACGCAATTAAAATGTATTGATTTTTGGTGCCAAAAAGAAAATTGAAAGCCAAACATATGAGGGGTTTTTTTTAAAGTTCATGTGAAATATGCATTATTCAAAAACACTGCATGGATTTCAAAAAATGTTTGCACCAAAATAAAAACTTAGCTTTTCATTTCATCTTTCTACAACAAGTTGTTTGCTTGAAGTGCCTTGTACAGCCATATGAAGTGTCTACCTTCACTGGAGGAGTGCAGCGCATGTGAGCAAACATAGTACACAAAAGCAGTCCCCATCTAACTCTTGCTTTACTGTGACCAACCCAGGGGACCGTGGAGGACTTTGAGTAGCAGAGTGACGTTTTCTGATGTACTCTGGCAGCTCCTTGGAGGCTAACCCACAGGGGCCAAGGTGGGAACAGGGAAGAGACAGCTGCAATGATGGAGGTGAAAGCCAGGCTGGTAGGGCTGGAAGAGGGGGTAGGTGGTGAGCATCTACACAGACTCGGGAGGTAGAGCTAACAGGATGGACCAAAGGAAAGGATGGAGAAGAAAAATGAAAGGGAATAGTCCGTATGAGCAACTGGAAGAAGAGACTTGCCATTTCCTGCAATTAGGAGGGCTATGAGAAGGGAAACAGACATTTGAGATGCCTGTTAGCACCCCCCATTTTATAGGCAGCGGAATTTAAGTGAGAGGCCACAGTTTAGAGCCATGAGAACGGATGGGAAACCCTGGGAAATAGAATTGTATACCTTTTAAAGTGAGGGAGATGGGATGATTCACAAAGGACAGTGAGTTTGCTGTCCCGAGGGTTAAATGGGACAATATAAGCCAACCTTATTTGAGCATTTACCATGTGCCAGACACTGCTGAATGCGTACCCGCAATGCCTTTATATCCGGGCATCTACTGCTTCCCTTCTCTCTTTTCACCTGGGCCAACAAAGTGGCAGCACCCAGTGCAGTCTGCATGTATTCAGCAAATATTTGTTGAGTAATTACCACGAGCCATGCACTGTTTTTATTGCTTTTTTCTTGAAGAAGCAAACAAAATCTTGTCTCTTACTGTGTTTATAACTTACCACTGTATAAAACATGCTTTTCATTTGAATATTTTGTCAAAGAGTAGTTTGTATTTTCATTTATTGCCAACTAATTAGGTTGATCATAGATTTTTTAAAAAAATCATATTTGGCTTCTAAAACCCAATTCCTTTTTATAAAATGGAATTTCCTCAAAATAAAACTAAAAACAGAGGTGGCATAATGGGTGATACCACTGCTTGGGACATTAGCACCCCATATCTGAGTGTCAGTTTGAATCCTGATATCTTAACTTCCAAACAAGCTCCCTGCTAATGTATTCTGGGAGGCAGCAGGTAATGGATGGCTCAGGGCTTGGGCCGCTGGCACCCACGTGGGAGACTCAGGTAGAGTTCCTGGCTCCGCTCTTCATCCTGGCATAACCCTGGATTTTACAGCCTTGGGAAGTGAAGCAGTGGATGGAAGATCAATCTCTCTCTCTTGCTGTCTCTCTCTGTCTATATATCTTTATCTGTATCTCTGAGTTGCTCTACCTTACAAATAGATAAAAATAAATAAGCAACAAAACATTTAAAAAAAATAAAAATTTAACTACCACTTTTTTTTTTATCAGTCACTATTTCATTATATGAATAACATTCACTCTCAACATGCAAGCTAGCTTATTTGTAAGGTACAGGTGACTAAAAGACACTTGGATATAGTCTGTAACAATTCATTTGCTATTCCAAAACCACTCTCTTGCGTTATTTCCAAGACATTTGGAAAGAAGAGGTGGATGGTGGCAATAGTAACTTGTTTATTCCAAAAGTGTTTATGAGAGCCTACTTTCCAGGACTTGGCCTTGGCACTGGATGGCAGCGGGACAGGCAAGCACTCTGCTCTTACAGCACTTGTACAACAGCGTTAGGATCAGACAAGCAAACTAAAAGTTGAATTAACAAAGTAATTTGAATGATGAATGTTACAAAGATGATTTGTGATTCTGTATTGTAATCAGGAGCGGCTGAGATGTGGGCCAACATGATCCACCTAGCTTTGGAGGTAGTGCCAGTGGGACTGGCATGTAGCTGCTGAGAAGGAGACTAGACAGGGCAGATCAGGAACTGATCATTTCATGCAGGGATGGAGGCTAAGCTGAATGAAGAGCCCCTGCAAAGGCCCTGAGACGGAGAGAAATAGGAAAGCAGAAAATACAGGAGTGCTTGGGTGCAGCAAGGCTGGGGAGAGTGATGGAACGAGATCAGGAAGGGAGGCGGTGCTCAGATCAAACCGTGATGAAGACGTTTAATCATTGACATGTCGATCAGACACATAAATGGAGAAGTGAAGCAGGTGCAAGTGTTTGGAATTCAGAGGAGAGACCAAGACTACATTCAAATATATGCACATGTACATGCATGTATGTGTGTGTAAGGTTTCTATGTGCATTTATTTGAAATCACTTGTTAGGGGACAGTTAGAGAAGAGTTCTCAGTGTTAGGCTTGTATCATTCCAACCTTTGATGTTTATGTTTAGCCAGAGTGAAGAAGAGTTAGTCAACTAAGTAGGGGAAATCCAGAATTATTTGGTGTCACATAGACGAAGTGAAAAATATTTCAAGGATCGGGAAGGGGATGAGTAGCACCATAGTGGAAGCACAGCTGGGGACATCAGTACCCCGCATTGGGGGGCCTTGGCTCCTTACGGAACATGGGGGTGCCTGACTCTGCTTCTGATGCCAGCATGCTGCTAATGTGCACCCTAAGAGGCAACACATGATGGTTCAAGTAATTGGATCTCTGCTCCCCACTTGGGAGACATGGATTCAGTCCTGGGCTCCTTACGTTGGCTTGGCCCAGTCTTGGCTGTTGTGGGCATTTGGAAAGTGAATGAATAGTGAATAGGGGATTTCTATTTTTTTATCTCTATTTCTCTCTTCCCCACTCCTGTGTATGTGTGTGTGTGTGTGCATGTGTGTGTATTTTTCTTTCAAATAAAATGAAAATAAACCATATTTTTAAAAAAGAATGAAAAAGGATTTGAAATTGTCACGAACTTGTAAGAAGGCAGACAAAATACAGATGGAAAAATGTGGTTCTGAGTGACCTGCGTGGCAGCTGCTCTGGTTGGATGTCACATGCTCTGAGAGATCCCATAGGAGGTGGCAACGTGATCTACCCACCACAACACCACTTCCTGCTCTTCCTCTTCCCAATATGGACATTTAATTGGAGTGGAATGTGAGAAAAAGATGAGGAAATGCAGGCCATTAGCAAAGGCACTCTTTTGGATAAGTTTTACTGGAAAAGAGAGCAATGAAAGGGAGATCTAATAGGAGTAGGGCACAGAGTCATATGCGGGCATTAAATTTAGGATGAAAATGAGACAATTATAGAGTGCTCTGCATAGGAACTGTTAAAACCAGGGAAAGTGCTGAACGATGAGCAAGAGACAGAACTGATGGTAGAGAGGAGGACTGCCTTTGGGAAGGCAGAGGGGGAAGGACCGAGAACAGGGGCCAAGGGGTTCATCTCTAAAGGTCCTGGACACTACTCCTTTACAAGAGAAAGGCAGTCCTAGAATCTGGAACGTGCAGTTTGCCAGCATGAATGACTCATCCTTCCTGGGGTGGTTCAGAACTAAGCCAATCAGGAAGAAAAATAATAGGGGGGACATCCCTTTCCAACTGCAGCTACTGCCTCCCTCTGCCTCAAAAGGCAGGTTGACCCTCCTGTGATATAAAATACAAAAGCTTTTCCACATAAAGTCAGAACAAACAAATATTTGGAGGGTGTATGGCACTTTAATAGTGAAGGTATATTTAGCAGGAGATTTTGGCTATATTATAAAAATGAAGTATTCTTCCAGGAGAAGGTATCTTTGCATCTGAAAGGTCAAGGTCCATTACTTTCAGCTAACTATAGCCCCGAAAATGAGGACATCAGTGATTAAGTCTCTTAATCCTCTAATCTGATTATCAACTCTGGCAGATGATCTATTTAGAGCACGATGGCAATGCATTTAAATTGCACCTATCAATTTCCTCCGTAAGTGAATTATGAAATTTGTATTTGAATTTTAAAATCTGAGATAAGGCTGTCTGGGTACTGACCCAGAGTTATGAAAGCGTGTTGTATAGGTTGAGCATCCCTAATTCCAAAAGTTGAAATCCAAAAGCTCCAGAATCCAAAGTTTTTTGAGCACTGCCATGATGCTGAAAATGAAAAATTCTGCAACTAATGTCATATGACTACGTGCATGCTGAAGTACATTGAAGACACTGTATAAAATTATCTTCAGGCCACATGTATAAGGTAACTATAAAACAAATGAATTTCATGTTTAAACGTGGGTCCCATCTCCAAGATATCTCATTAAGCATGTGCAAATGTGCCCAAACCCGAAATGCTTCTGATTCCAAGCATTTTGTATAAGGAACAGGGAGTCTGTATATGGTAAAACTGTCACTGGTCTCCACTAATGTGGAAGAAAAGGATGCGTATACAGTGACAGAGGCCAGGGGATAAGAATTCAGACGGCCTATACAGCTCCTAAGGGGACTTCAAAACGTTTGTGGAAAATGGAATTGAAAAATATGTTTAATTTGGTTCAAAACATTTTTGAGATGTATGCATAGTTTTATTGTAATGTGCATTTTCCACAAATGTTTTGAAGCATCCTTCTATAGCTTTGGGAAAGTGACTGACATTTAATCTTCCACAATGCAGAATGGAGAGAATAAAGTAGCTTCCTTGTGGGGTTACGGTTGGGGAGTAACAAGCTAATGAGTGGAAAGCACAAAGCAAACTCTGAACACACATGATAGTATTTATTAGCATTCCTACCAAGATGGAGTTTCCCACCTGCTATCCAGGAACTAGGGGTACACTTCCCTTTCTCCCCACTTGCTTGGCATGTTACTCTCAAGCAGCTTGGAAGCCCAGGCTAGAATTCTGAATGAGTAGAGAGGCTGTGCTCCACCTGGGAGGCCTTGGATAAAACCATCTAAAATCTGTCCCAATTTTCTGTGTGCCAAACACAGTTAAACACGCGGCAAGTTGAGCAACAGAAAAGATGGTTTTCATGTTGAATAGATATGATGATGTGTGAAGGAGTATATACCCATGAGCCAAAGAAAAGGAACTTCTGAGATTCTACGCTTTCTGTAGGAGGCAATTCAATACCTAAAGAAGCAGCCAAAGCAACTAGCTGACAGAATGAGTTTCCATGCCCGATAGGCTTAGAAGATGTAATGTCAGCTATGTTTGTGATACTGGTTTTTATTTTGAATTGAGCTTTGCTTACATTTTATTTACTTCCTCCTCTATGTTCTCATATTCTTAATATTGCACTAAGAACATTATGTTTGACTGGGTTGTTTATATTCATCTGTCTACCCTATCATGCTCTGAGATCCCTAATGCATCCCATTCATCTTAGCATCTCAAACACCCAGCACAAAGTTTGCAACATTTTTTTAAAAGATTTATTTAGAGGCAGAGAGAGAGAAAGAGAGAGAGAGAGAGAGAGAGGTCTTCCATCCACTGGTTCACTCCCCAAATGGCCGCAATGGCCAGAGCTGCGCTGATCTAAAGCCAGGAGCCAGGAACTTCTTTCAGGTCTCCCATGTGGGAGACTTGGGCCATCTTCTACTGCTATCCCAGGCCATAGCAGAGAGCTGGATTGGAAGAGGAGCAGCCGGGACTAGAACCGGTGCCCATATAGGATGCCGGTGCTTCAGGCCAGGGCTTTAAACCTAAACTTTTACAAAACCCTCAGAAAGATTAACTGTTGTTCTTAGAAGGTGAGTAAGTTCCTCCTTAGTGTGCACTAGACTCGCTTCAGTTTGTATTTTGACAGGACTTAAAGTAACAGAGAGCAAGAATTATCTTTGTTTATCAAGGAGCTGTTGGAGTAACTCTACCAATGATTGTGTTATAAAATTTGTAACCCCAATAACAGGGCTCTAAGAATGCCCATCATACACTCATGAGCCAGACATGCTGCCTCTCTCTCCGAGGTCTCTGCCCGAGAGGAAGACCATCTACCTCAATCCCGCCCTTCAATCCTTGGTCATCGGTTTATGCCTCTGTAAAAGGAACACACTTAGAGTTCCTTCCTGCATTCAAATTCTGAGAGCCCCCGTCCTGTCTGACAGAACTCCGGGCGACTCTGAGCCTCTGTCTTTAGCCCCAGCCATGATGACTGTCACTTGGTAATGATCAGGCAGTCTGGATGACTATTTCCCTGACTTCCCTCCCAGCTTCGCACTTCCTGTTGACTCTGGACAAAGGAATTATTTTCCGTAGCCTGTGGTAAACCTTTGACCTAGATCCCAGCTGCAGAGACACAAGGAATGTGACAGCCCTCTGGAGACTGACAGTGGTGGTCACGGGGCTCCTTTGGTCCCATGTGTAAATGCAGTTATGTTAAAGCACTTCTCAGGAAATGGGAAGGTATGCTTCTCATGGGGATAAGAACACTCGAGTGTTCTGTAACTAAGAGGGGTAATGTCTTTCCTAATCACCTGACTTGAAAATGCCCAACGTGTCACCACCCTGTGTGTCCAGACTCCTTCCTGTCTCGGTGTAAGAGAGGTATTTAGCAGAGGTGTTACAATGGGCTGTGCTTGCCATAGACAAAGGGAAGGCAACCAGTGTTTCTCGGGAGCCTCTGTGAGCGGGACTTGAACCTGTCTACAGACTCCATGCCTGCTCTTGCCCTTCCCACTCCTGTTCGTGTCACACAGCATCCTTGAGCAGACTGAGGTCCTCCGCTGTAGCTGAGAGCGACTTGAATCTCATTTCCCTGGAAGAGACGACCACAAGACCACAAGATGATATTTGGGGGGTGTGATAGTCTCCTAGACAGGGGACGTGGCCTTTGATCAAACAGACAGGCTGATGGAGCAAGGTCAGTCCTACAGGGCCAGTTCCCGGTTGTCCTTGCTGCTCCACCTTGGAACTTTGGGCCAGGGCTCTCAATAACTGGGACATGAGAGGGTTTGGATGGATTGTGTTGATTGTGTGAGGGCAGAAATGATCTCTGAGCTTGCAGGCACTTTGCGTTTAGCTCTCATGGTGCATCCATGAAGTGGGGTGACAGTGTCCTTGCACAGACAATAAACTGGAGGCTCAGAGAGTTGGGGTGACTCATTCAAGGCAGCAGGATGAAAACCCAGTTCTCTTACAGCTTCCGAGTCTGTTGCCTCATCACACCATGCAATTTCCCAAATTATCTGTCCTGACTCAAAGGGCTCATTGTTCTATGAGGGCAAAGAATGACCACAAAATGTCCAATATCTGCAGAATACAGAAGAAATGATATTGGCAAGGCTGAATGGCAATTCTGTTCAACAGCAAGTCCTGAATCTTATTTTAGCCCAGTTGACAGATAGATTTAATCATATTCAGAAGAGAGTTTCAACTAGAAAAGTTTGAACACAACTCTGGGTAAACATTTGATAAAAATCCCCTCCATTTACACCAGCGGGAATTTGTAAATAACAACAAACCCACCCACCCCTGCCATCTTTGTTTGGGTCCAGGGAAGCTGGTCATTAAACAGTTACCCTTATATCTCTGAGCGTCATTCTTAGTCATAGAAGAGACAGTGTAGCTGATGGCATTTCCGGATCAGGCTGGTTGTCCTAGGAATATGATTCTCTGATATGACATCCAGGTAGCTGAAAACACAGAGTGTAAACTCTCCCTGACTCTCCGTCCACCACGAGCGAGTGTCCGGTTCTTTCCAGGGCTATTGAAACACATAATAACATATTCACACATGGTGGCACATTCATACCTTTAGTGTATCTTCATGAATTACTACTCAGAAACAAAAAATTCATACACACAGCTACATGGGTGTATCTCAAACACAGTGCTTAAGGAAATACAAGAAATTCAAGAAAATTCCTGTAAATGTAAACTCCTAAAATGTAAGTGCATTTAACCCCACCTCACCCCTCCCACCAGCGTCCTCAGCAGAGGTCAGGAACAATTATTCACTTGAGAGTGTGGAATAGAACAGGAAGAAAAGGGGAGGCCGGGGAGGCACATTCAGCCAAAGAACCCATGAAATGCTCTCCAGAAATGTTTAATATTTTATGTAAAATTCCAGCATAATTCTATCATAAAAAAGTAGGTCACAGGCTAACACGCCAAGGAACAATGACCTTCAGTAGGTGGACCGGCACGGGGAGATGCATGGGACGCTCCTGACCTGGGCAAAGCCTCAGGATCCCCCACGCAGTCTCCCTGGACTTTTGAGTTCTGTCTCCCAATGTACAGCTCCCGGCCTCATGCATGCCTGGTGAGGCTTTAAAATGGTATAATCATTCACAAAAACTGTTTGACAGTGTCTGATATTTCTATGTATTTTATTCTAAAGTAATGAAAATGTATGTTTGCATTTAGCAGTTTGATTCATAATAGCTCTAAGCTAGAAACAGCACAAATACAGTAACAGGACAGTTTTGGAATACTCATATATTGGGATACTACTCAACAGGTAAAAAGAGCAAACTGTTGAAACACATAATAACATATTCACACATGGTGGCACGTTCATACCTTTAGTATATCTTCATGAATTACCTTTAGTGTATCTTCATGAATTACTACTCAAAAACAAACTATTCATACACACAGCTACATGGGTGTAGCTCAAACACAGTGCTTAAGGGAATACAAGACACTACATTCTTTGATTCCACTTCCCTGAAATTGAAGGTAGCCAGAGCTAATGTGTGGTGACAGAAATCAGAAATGTGCTTGTCCCAGGCCTGGGAATGGAGGGGATGATCTGGGAGTTTGGGAGAACTTTTGGGGTGATTGGAGCATTCTAATTCGCAACTGGAGTGGGAGTTATCGAACTATGATAAAAATACAATCAACAATCAAAATTCATCAAATTGGGCTGGGTGTAGGTGGCAGCGGGAGGGTCGTGCCTGGCCTCTTGTGTCCCCTAATGCATGCCTGGCTGCAGTCCCAGCTGTATTTGATTTCTGACCAGCACCTGCCTCAGAGCAGGGGATGGCTCAAGGGGTAAGGTCCCTGCCACCCACGTGGGAGCACTAGGTTGAGCTCCCAGCTGGCCTGGCCCAGCCCCAGACTTTGGAATTACTGGGGGGAGGGGATCAGCGAATGGGAGGTGTGTGTGTGTGTGTGTGTGTGTGTGAGTGTGTGTTATATAAAAAAAATTTTTTTTAACTCATCAAATTGTGCGCTTAAAGGATCATTATTAAGTGTAAACTGTCATGCGACTGAAATGCATGTGTTACCCAGCGCCCACTGCATTTCTGAGCTCATCTAAAGTGTCTGTCGCAAGGAGCCCTGCCCCACAGGGCGCCAGGATCTCATGCTCGCCCCCCTGAGCGCTCAGACCGTGGCCTCAGGCTGCTTGGCGGGTGGTGGAGCCTCTAGGAGAGCTGGTTGCGCCACCGCCACCGCCAGGGACGCACCGTCTGGACATCCCCGTCTGACCTCTGGAGAAAGTCTGGGAGGCAGGTTCAACTTCTCAACTCAGGGGCTGGGGGGTAATTCCTTGGGCGGCCGGCCTTCCACGGGAGGGAATCAGCCGCCCCCTGCGGGCGCCCGGCACGCGCCGCTCCCCGCCCCGTCGGGGGTCCCCTAAAGCCCGTTCCCACCGCGCCGCCTGCCCCCGAGGGTCCCTGGACCCCCAGCACCATGACCCCTGCTCGCTGGCTGGGGCTCCTGCCGCTGTTCCTGCTGCCGGCCGCGCTGGGCAAGGCTCCTCTACCGGGCGCCCGCCAGGGGCCGGGGGGCCTCCAGCCCCAGAGCCTTCTCCCCGGGCAGAGGCTAACTCCCCTCCGCTCCTGCAGGGCACCGCGCGGACACCTGCCTGCGCCGCGCGCGGCCCGCGCTGCCACCACGACAGCTACCCGCGGGGCTGCAGCCTGCACCTGTGCGGGGGCTGCGGGGGTCCGGCTGAGTGCGGGAGTCGGCTCGCGGGTCTTCCCGTGTCTGGCAGGCTTCGCCCCAGCCCGGTTCCTCACGCCTCGCTGTCGGTCGTCCTCACTCAGGGGCAGCTTTGTTATTTCGTCCTCCGGCGCAGGGAGTGTGCGGGAATCATGAATTAGGTGCGACGGAAGTGCTTTTCTGGAACTACTGTTCGCTCTGAACCTGTGGCTTTTACCTCTCTGGGACGCTACTTCCACCTGTCAATCACCCATCAATCAGCATTACGCTCAGCGGATTTTGTTTTTCAAGTGTGACCAGCTCGGTGTATGACTTGCATGTCATGCGCCAATACCCAAACATGCCTTGGATCAGCACAGGGATGCGGTGGAGAGTGACAGTACTGTGCTTGTTGATTGACTGATTGATTGACGTGGCTCGTATTATATTTGTTAAGGCCTGCAGCACACCGGAGGGCTTTGCCTTCGGGAGACAATGTGTATTCCCATGAATAAGCTTTGGTTAACAGGGGCCAGAGTCTTTGCGTTGAGCCCGAGACGTGTATGTGCGGTCGTTTGGAGTTTGCTGTCCCAGAACCAAATGTGACTTTCTTCCTCCGGCTGTTTTTGAAGACAGCAAACTTTTGAAAGCAATGCTAAGAAGGCTACTTCGGATTCACCATGTTTACTCCGCGCCCTCCCCCTTCCTAGACAGTCCACAAAGGGACCCTCAGTGTTACAGGTCTGAAGGGCGTTACTACTTCACTCGAAGTCCCGTGAGCTGTGAGAAGTTCCCATCTCCTGACTGCACTGTACTCAGAACAGGTTCCCAGGCAGGGCCGCTGTGTGGCCTTCTGTTTACCACAGAAAGATAAATGCTCTTTCTGTTCCTGATTCATTTGTGGTGACGTGGGCAGAGTTAGTGTTCTGGGGACTTCACATACATTACAATACTGGCCTTTTTTTAATACTCCGACTTTATTAATAAGCACTCGGTAACAGTTCCAGTTCCTATCCAGGACAACGAATTTGAAAACCAGTCTTCATCTGGGAGTATGGCACGGGTAGTTTCTGCATGATTTATCTGGCAGGTGCATCATCATTTCACAGTGATAATAAAAGCAACAACAGGATACCATTGCCTGGAGTCCACCACTATAATTGCGTCTGCAGGTGAGAGCCAGCCTCTCCAAGTATCAGGCCAACAGTGCCTCACTAGGATTTGTTCTGTAGAATTCTGACAGGCACTAGGCACAAAGGTTTTTTTTTGTTTGTTTGTTTGTTTGTTTGTTTTTCCTCTTTGGATCGCCAGCAGTAGTTTCAGAAATCTGTTGTTTTTCAGAGTTCTGGAAATTCATGGTTACTCCATTGATCTTTCACAGGAAACCTTAACTAAGGATATGTAGATGTTTAAGGTTTTTGCTGATGGAGATCTCTTAACCAAGGGCTCAGCATCAGCTGGGTCAAAAGTCCACCATTATGCAAATGTTACTGTTCACCAGAGTAAGTCCGGTAATTCACCGAATCAGCAATTGGTTTTTCCCAGTGCCAGTGGCCAGCCATGTGGAGGGGCATGCAGGCCAGAAAGCTTGGGGTGGGAGGCCAGCAAGGGCCCACGATGGCGACAGAGGCAGAAGGCAAACAGGGGATACTGGTCTTCGTTTTCTTGTCTTCTGAGCGAGTATTACATCCTTATGTTAACATGTGAAGGTGGGAGCTAGAAGTTTAGAAGCGACTTGCCAAGTTCTGAAGTCGCTGAAGAACTACAAGTTGATTTTCCTTTACCTAGAAATCCAAGACCCAAAATTGTGCGAATACCAACATGATGTCACTCCCGGAAAATTCCACATGCGATCTCATGTGACAATTGCAGTCAAAATACAGGAATGCCGTACAGTGAAGAGATTGTGTAAAATTACCTTCAGGCTACATATATGAGGCATATGGGAAGCATCAGTAAATTTTATATTTAGTTTTGGATCCCACTCCTAAGAATCTCATATCTATGCAAATATTGCCAAATCTGTGAAAATTCCAGAGTCTGAAATACTTTTGGTCTCAAGCATTTTGGATAAGGGTGCTAAACCTTATTTTCTCATCCATTCAATTTCCACATAAAAATTATATTTTTCATTCTTGGATTTCGTGACCTGTGGTTTGCATGGGATCATGGAACCAGTTATATATATGAGATAGTGGGATATAAAGAGACTTAAAATTTTTGGTTTTTGTGTTCTTAGTAAGTGCAAATTACAGCACAAAGAGATCCTTATACTTATTTCCTACCCCACCCACTCACATCCTTCAAAGATGGATTACTTGGATTTATTTAATGTTCAGAGAGAGGAATTAAATGGGAATTCCCCCAGACTCACCAAAGACAATAGAGAAAAGAATTCAACAAACAAGGAAAACTTTCTTTGGAAGAGATGTGGATAAGGCCTTGTCACTCTTTTGTGTTGAAAATGCAAAATTGTGAATTCATAGGGAGAAGGTGTCTTCTAGCATTCTCTTATATCCTTTGTGTATATGTAAATGTCCCAGTGGTTGGCTATTTTGGAAATTAAATATTTTAGTGCTTCATTAATTGTGAAAAGAGGATTGATAAAAATATTTAAAATAAAACAACCAACCCAGGAAAGTTTATCAAAGCATATCATGTACTTCCTTTGAAACTTAGCCCATTTTCCCTTGGCCCTATCTACTTGGGGTTTATTTTCTTGTCATATTCAACGGATGTAAACACATAGTTTCAGAAGAGATTCTGTCCATTTTATAAAATGTGTAACTACCAAAACATAGCAGGTGAGCCTGCTTTTTAAGAGGTTTAGTACAATACAAGGGTACTTCAAAAAGGCTGTGGGAAATGGACTTTAAAAAATAAGTTTGGCTTTGTACAGCAATTTTTAACTCATTCATAATTTTGTCCTTGAATGCGTTTTCCATTTAATGAAAAACTTTTTAGAGACTTTTCACACTTTGGATTCAGAAAGTGGCTTCTGTGGGATTAGGTTTTCTTACATTACTTCTGTAATCATCATGGTTGATTAATTTTGGTGTTAAAGAACTTCCGATCTTATTTTCTTTTTCATAAAGGTCCTTCATATTGCTACTATTGAAAAAATGAGGGACTGAGCTCTACTAGTGTGGTTCGCTACTATTTTAACCCAGAAGTAAAGGGCTGTGAAGCCTTCACCTATACTGGCTGCGGGGAGAATTGAACAACTTCCTTAACCCGCAGAAACGCTTGTATAAAAGGTAGTGATTTTTTTCCTTACTCGATTCTTGAACTTGCTGAATAACTCATAAGCAACATTGTGTTTATGTATCCATTTTACTAATAGTGAATTGACACTTCTAGATAATTCTACATAAATAACCCTTCACTGCTTGTGAGTTTTATCCAAATGTTTCCAAATGTTTACATTGGCTAGCTGCAGCAGGTGTAGCTTCATCTTTGTATTTACAGAGGTAGAGTGTATGATGAGATAATCATTAAAAAGTAGATGAGCTCATACGTGTATTAGAAGTGGTGACTTAGGGTGAACCTACATACTGGAGACATATAATGTTGACTTTTTTTCTGACTTTAGACTCAAAGAGGGAAAGAAAATGACTATTCTAAAGCATCACTTTATCAAGACACGCCTGGAAATTTGGAAGAAGAAATTTTAAGCATTTTCTTGTATGTCATCTTGTGAATGTTTCTTTGCCTTTATAGTTAGTTCTGAAAATACATAGCACAAGGACATGAATCAATGATTTATTCACTGGTTTTTATTGATACAAGTTACTCTTCTTGATGTGATGTGATGAGCTGCTATTCAAATGTGAATCCATCATTTTCAATTTACTGTTCAACTGTTTGTGAGATTGAATTCTTGCATCACAAAATATATAAAACCAAATATGACTCACTCGTTTCCTGAGGTTGCTATTCCTGATTTCAGAAGATAATAATAACTAAAATAGCATAGGACAATATATAATCATATATGTTTGACATATAAAAGCATAAAAAGGACTGGCAAATATATTTCATCATGTATTTAAAATTTGGATTGTTCTTTAGGTCCAAGGAAACAAACTAGCAGATTGACACAACAGAAATGGGAATACAGTCAGCAGGATCCAAAAGTGAAATATTTTTAAGATGTTGATAAATCTGCTAGTGCAGTGTGACAAGTAAGGAAGTAAATATTGTAAAATAACCTCTCTGACTGAATATAAAACTTAGTTTGTTAAAGCCAGAAATGTTTTACTCTGAAAAAAAAAGATTGTGTCTCTTTATTTTAACGTATCTTCCTATTCTCATTCATATGTATATCTTTGTGGATGGATGGATGGATAGATAGATAGATAGATTTATAAAATTGTTTCCTATTATGTTATTTCTTAAGACATAATGGATTGGAAACCACTAAAATTATTAAAAATGCTGTGCTATTCAAGATATTTATTTATATTACACCAGAAAAGCAGCCATGCATGAATTTAGTGATTTCAATTCCACCAATAATTTATTCTTGGTAAATATGATTATTCCAGTGAAATAAATTTTTACTTTCTCTGCAATAAAAGGATTTTTAAAGTTCTTAGATTTTTTGGTAGGATTAACATATTAAAAAGTATGCATTTATTCATTAATTTATTCTTTTTTTTAAAGATTTATTTATTTATTTGAAAGAGTTACACAGAGAAAGGAGAGGCAGAGAGAGAGAGAGAGAGAGAGACAGAGACAGAGAGAGAGAGAGGTCTTCCATCCGCTGGTTCACTCCCTGGATGGCCACAATGGCCAGAGCTGCGCCAATTCGAAGCCAGGAGCCAGGAACTTCTTCCGGGTCTCCCAGGGTGGTGCAGGGGCCCAAGGACTTGGGCCATCCCCCACTGCTTTCCCAGGCCATAGCAGAGAGCTGGATGGGAAGTGGAGCAGCCGGAACTCAAACCGGCGCCCATGTGGGATGCGTGGGATGCGGGTGCTTCAGGCCTGGGCATTAAACTGCTGCACCACAGCGCCGGCCCCTACTCTGAGATTTTTAAAGAGACTATTTCCCAGAGTGGCTTTAGGTTTATAGAGAAGTTGAGCAGAGGAGAAGGCGACAGGACGCGGTGAATGAACCTGCGGCTTGCAATGCCGGCGCCCCATGGGTGCTGGTTCTTGTTTTGGCTGCTCCGCTTCCACCCTGCTTCCTGCTGCCCCAAATATGTGGGCCCCCAAGTGTGCCTTGTGGCCATCTAGGGAGTGAGCCAGTGGGTGGAAGATCTCTCTTTGTCTCTCCCCATCTCTCCGTAACTCTGCCTTTCAGTTAAATAATAAATCTTTTTTTTCAAAGAGTTGAGCAGAAAGTACTGAATTCCAATATGTCATCTCATCCCTGTCACACACAAAATTTCTGCTGTTGTCATCTTGCATTAGAGTGGTATGTTTGTTACAACTGATGAGCACTTGAGTATGCCCATTATTTAGCAAAATTTTAAATGACTTTACCCTTGTAATCTCTCATTTAAAAATCTATTACAAATAGATACATACCTAAGGACATCATTGATAATGGAAACAAATCAGATATTCATCAGTAGGGATTGGTTGAAAAAAATTACAGGTGCAGAATGAACAAAATAACTAGATAAGAACATCATAGAATATTTAAAAAAATAACAAGTATGGGGCAGTATGAATAAACACACACCCCTTACGGAAGCAGTAATGATATTGAAAGTGATGATTTGTGAGGGGAAAGAGAGAAGAGGGGAGTGAACAAGGCTGGGAGATAAAGTTCATGTAACTGGACTATTACATAAGTTCTAATCTTGAGCCATGTACAGGTTTTTTTGTTGTTGTTGTTTTGTTTTGTTTTTTTGACAGGCAGAGTGGACAGTGAGAGAGAGAGACAGAGAGAAAGGTCTTCCTTTGCCATTGGTTCACCCTCCAATGGCCGCCGCGGCCGGCGCGCTGCGGCCGGCGCACCGCACTGATCCGATGGCAGGAGCCAGGTACTTCTCCTGGTCTCCCATGGGGTGCAGGGCCCAAGCTCTTGGGCCATCCTCTACTGCACTCCTGGGCCACAGCAGAGAGCTGAGCCATGTACAGTTTTTACATAATTGAAAGCCAGAGTTTGTGGCCAGTGTTGTGGTGCAGTGTGTTAAGCTGCTGCATGTGATGCTGGCTTCCCTTATCAGAGTGCTGGTCCAAGTCCTGGCTACTGCACATCTGATCCAACTTCCTGCTGATGCACCTGGGACGATGGCAGATGGCTCGGGTGCTTAAGCCCCCACCATCCATGTAGGAGATCTGATTGGAGTTCCTGGCCGCTGGCTTCAGCCTGGCTCAGACTTGACTGCTGCACCTGTGGATGGAAGCTTGTTCTCTCTCTCTCATTCTTATATGCTCTCTGCCTTTCAAATACATAAATAATTTTAACAAAATCTGAAATTAAAAAAGAATAAATATCACTTCTTTAAATATTGAAAATAAAATGAACCCTGCTGAAAATTCAATAGCGGCATAACTACACAAAGGAGATATGCCTATTTTCAGTGACTTTCAAAACCAATATTTTGCCCACATCTCTAAAAATTCATTTAGTAGTCATATTGTTATTAGTAATATTGGCATTATTTTGAACATAGAATGTATCCATTGTTAAATGATATATTCTATAAGAAACAATAAGTATCTGCATTTCTTTAGAAGTCAAGATTTTCAGTGTTAAGAAGAAATGAGACATATGTGTAAAATTAGAGATATTAAGAAAGAACCTTTAGTTTTGGAATTAGATTAGTAGTATGAACTCAACTTATTTTCTCTTTCAAAAATACCTGCACTAGTTCAATGTTACTATGACAAATTACCCGAGCCCAGCTGACTTATAAAGAAAAGAGATTTATGTTGGCTCATGGTTCTTGTCCAAGGTTGAGGGCCTGTATCTAGTGAGACCTGTCTTGTTTTCAGAGTCCCAAGGTGGCACAGACACCACGTGGCAAGAAGCGGGGAGAGCACTTCTGTGAGTCTACTGTAGTCTCTTTCCCTCTTCTTAGGAAGTCGCCAGTGTTCAGTCATGGAGATTCCACCTTGATGACCTTATTTACTCCTGATCACCTCCCAGAGGCCCCATCTGTAATCACTATAGATGGGGTTCCCACCTATAATGGGAATTAAATTTTGACACATGGACCCAGGAGTGGGGGGAACACTCTGACCGTACCCAAACCATAGCAGCACCCTTCTGGGACAAGCCTTGGAAGCAGTGACAACTTAGCAGCAACAAGCACATCCAGCACTAGACTGTGACCTGTAAATGCTACTGCTCACTGAAGAGACCAGACTTGGGAAAAATCTCTGAGTCCACGTCTAGGGCAAGGAGTATGTAAGAGGAACCTGGATTATCTTCTTCCAGAAATCAGGGAAGTTAAAGACTAATGAATCATATTACAAAAACAGGAGAGGAACAGATAGGACAGTATGAACATCAAATAATGATCATAATATGTAAGTACATAAATATAAATATACAGTAATCTGAACCCAAAATCACACACATGCATTTATGTGTGCATGTACACACATACACATTATTATTTATTTGAAAGGCGGAAGGAGAGAGAGAGAGATCTCCCATCTACTAGTTCACTCCTCAAATATCCACAACAGCCAGGGCTGAGTCAGGCTGAAGTCAGGAGCCTGGAACTCAATCCAGGGTTCCACATTGGTGGCAGGAGCGCAGATATTTGATCATCCTGGGGTGCACATTGGTAGGAGCTGCATCAGAGGCAGCATCGAGATGGAACTCAATACCAGGCACTCTGATATGGGATGTGGTTTACTACAGAGCAAGTTAACACAGCCATCATCTTCCATACTTTTTTCTGTTTTGGGTAAGAGCATCTAAAATCAAATTGCAGCAAGATTTTAATAGATGATATTAGTAATTGCCATCATCCTGCCATACATTATCTCTCTAGACATTCATTCCACCAAACTGCAAGTTTGCACCTTTGACCTAAATCTCATTGCCAAGCCCTCTGTGATTCAGGTAACCCCTGATACAAGGTGCGGGTGTTTCATGTGGTGCCTCAACCAGCATGCTCAATGCTTGCTCCCTCTGCTGCAGTTCTCTGGGAATATTTTCACCCAATGAAACAGTTGGGTCTCACGCCCTTCTGACTGGAGCATTATATGGATGTAGCTGGTTTTCTGTTCAGTGACAAGTGTCCTGGATTTTTCCTGGATCAGCACAGCAAGCATTCCTATTGCACACCGAAGGGTTCAGGTGGTTTTCTAAGCCTGTTAGCTCAAGAACACTCTCTTCTGCGGCTACATGCTGTACAGCGTTTTGAATAGATGATACATTTTTTATGAGTTGGTGAGGCTTCTACTTCTGTAATTTATTTTTACTTCTATGAGATTCTTTATTTCTACCACTTTCTTTCTTCTTTCCGTCCACTGTGCAGACTTCCAGGAGGATCCACTTCTGTTAGGTCCCTCCCTTTCCACCCTAAGCAATGCCTGTCCCTGATGGTCCCTTCTGGTCCCTTCTGGTCCTGAAGCTGTCAGTCTCTCCTACGTCTTTGATTCCCATTGGTTCCCCTGGGTAACAGCATCTGAGTTTCACTCGCTCCAGATCCCAACTGCCCTCTTTGTCTTCCTTTTCGCATAATATTGGTATTATTTCCTCAGTTCTAGGTAAATCGGAGCTCGCATTTTCTCTTTTACATACTTTTCCTTTAGACATAAGTTCCAGGTGGTTTTATTAGATCTCTATGAGTCTGTCTAGTCTTTAGAGCCTGAATAGAGAGATACTTATTTCATACATATCCACTGCTATCCCAGGGAAATTGAAAGTCCCAAACAATGACTTAGAATTAGAATAATCTTTAGGGTTTTAAAGACCGTGGATCAATTTCCTTTTTGTTTTTGAAGCTGATCTGATTTTGATATTCTTATCCCTTAATGCACACAGGATAGAAATTATGTGTTGACACTAACTTCAGAGCCCAAACTCCTGAGCCCATGCATTAGTAATCTTATCTTACAAAGTATCTGATGCTAATAGATTCTTCTGCAATGACACAAATGGATATGATCCTAGGCTGGAGTTCTACCAAGAGGCCAGCTGCTCTCCTCCAACACTGCAATGGATGTTAATCTTTTGTTAATCTTCTCTCTTTCGCTTAGATGGTTCCTTTGATATTTGATTCTGAAGAGATCTGCCCTTCTGTACTTCCCATCCTTTCCTGGGAATTATTCATCAGAATCACAGCACTATAATTTACATGACAAATTGATATTCTACATTGTACTTTAATCTTTGAGAACAGTTCTTTAAGCCTGTAAAATAATTTTTTTTACAAAGAGGAGTTGCTCAACTCTAATTCTTAGTTTTAAGAATATATCAACAGCCCTTTTTGTTTCTTTTTATCAAAAGTAGATGAATGCTGATACATCATCAGTTTATTGCATTCTAAATATAAACATGTTTCAAATAAAGTCTATTCTAAGTGAATAAGCAAAACTGTGCCACTTTAGTGATATTCTTATCTGAAACAAACTGTGGTAAAATGTTATTTTTTAAATCCAGGTGTGGGGACAGGTGTTTGATGCAGTGGTTAAGTGGTTAAGTCCTTGCCTGTGATGCCCATGTTCTGTGTTGGAGTATTGAATCCAAGTCCTGGCTACTTCACTTCTGACAGATGATGGTGCACATAGCTGGGTCACTGCAACCCACGTAGGAGACCTTGGTTGACTTCTAGGCTCTTGGTTTAGGCCTGACCCAGCCCTGGATGTTTCAGGCTTTCGGGGAGAAACCAGCAGATGGAAGATCTTATTCTCTCTTACTCAAGCACACTTGCTGTTGTCCTTACTCTCGCTGTCTCTCCCCCTTCTCATTCTCTCCCCACCAACATTTCAAATAAAGTGGAAATAAATAAATCTAGACTTTATGTGTAAATATTAGTTACTTCTCACAACTAATAATCATGGCTAGTCCATCTCAAGATTAAGTGCTATACTCTAAGCAATTATCTTTACAATAAAAATGTTTCAGAATTATTGTCAGTTCTAAGAAGTGTTAAAACAACAAATGACCACTAGAGATCTAGTGTTTTCCCTTCTTTAAAATAGATAATTTAAATGGTTATGTCGACTTTCTTTTTTGTGCTTAAATTCAGATACACTCATGGAGAGAACAACATGGAGGTTAAATATGAATTAAAAATGGAAACATTATTGGAAGGAAACTGTTCTAGGGAAGTATTTATTTATACTTGATTTTGTTACATTCACGAAGATTACTAAATAGAAAGGATGTTGTGTATGAGTTCTAATTATTAAAGAAAAATTAAAAATAGAAGCATAAACAATTCAAAAGAAGGCAAGAAAGGAAGAAAAAAATATCAAACAATACATTAGCCAGGCCAAAGAGAAAGCACAAAATAAGTTTCTGGAATAAATTTATATAAGCAGTAAATACATGTTATTGTGCATGGATGAAATTTTAAAGACAAGGATTATTTTCCTGAAATAATTAATAAACCTCAGTTTTTTGCAACTCAAAAAAGACATATCTAAAACATAAGTAGGCCGGCGCCGCAGCTCAAAAGGCTAATCCTCCACCTTGCGGCGCCGGCTCACCAGGTTCTAGTCCCGGTCGGGGCACCCGATTCTGTCCCGGTTGCCCCTCTTCCAGGCCAGCTCTCTGATGTGGCCAGGGAGTGCAGTGGAGGATGGCCCAAGTGCTTGGGCCCTGTACCCCATGGGAGACCGGGAGAAGCACCTGGCTCCTGCCTTCGGATCAGCACGGTGCGCCGGCCGCAGCAGCCATTGGAGGGTGAACCAACGGCAAAAAGGAAGACCTTTCTCTCTGTCTCTCTCTCTCTCCCTGTCCACTCTGCCTGTAAAAAAAATAAAAACAAACAAACATAAATAAAAATTGACAATAAATAGATTAAAGTAAAAACGAGGACCAAACAAGCCAAAGTGCTTTTCTGTTAATATGAAATCAAAACACCATTCAATATTCAAATTTCTAAAATCAATTAGTCAAGAAAATGTATCTACTCATAATTTTTATGTTAAAATAGATTGTTTCTATGTATTTAATTATCTTAAGCAAAACTCAACATAATTATAAAGATAAATGAACAAACATACTATTGTAGTGGGAACTCTTCCTACCCTTTTCTCAGGAACTGATAGCTCAAGACAGAAAGAAATCACCAAGAATATGTTGATTATTTAAACACTCAGAATTGATATGAGTCTTATCCCATCGGTACACAGAAGACTATCCCCAGACAGCAGAGAATACTCATTCTTCTAATGTAGGGGTGGTGAACTTTTCTGCAGAAGGCCAGGTGGTAGATAGGTTAGTCTTCTCAGGACGTATGGTCTGTGACATATTTCTCAACTCTACCACTGTGGCATGAAAGTAACCATACATAATACATAGATAAAAGGATGTGGTTATATTCCAATAAAGTGTTATCTACAGAAATAGGTCTCTGCCCAGATTTAATCTCCAGGCCAGAGTTTGCTGTTCCTTGTCCTAAAGCCTCCATTAAACACAAATAAATTTACCACCTAACCATAAACAAGAATCAACTAATTTGAAAATACAAGTATCAGATAATTCATTCCTTGACAACAATGGAATTAGGTCTGTTACCTGCATAAAAGATTAACTATGAAGTCAGTTTTATTTGTAAATTTAGGAAAACATACATGGACTAGAAAGCATTTGTAATAAAATATTTTGAGCAAATAACAATGAAAATATTACCTTT
Organism: Oryctolagus cuniculus; assembly: GCF_051225735.1. NCBI lineage: Eukaryota > Metazoa > Chordata > Mammalia > Lagomorpha > Leporidae > Oryctolagus > Oryctolagus cuniculus. The sequence continues at coordinate 78,513,117 of NC_142882.1, forward strand.
CAAAACTAGTAGAAGGCAGCAACAAGTTACTTAGGAAAAAATGGTAGCACTTAATGCATATATTAGAAAGTGTGAAATGCTTAAAATTAATGAGAATTGCAATTTATTTTAAAAAGGATTAAACTGTCAAATAAGAGCCACATGAATGGGAAATCAAACTTTATTAATGATACCAAGAATACAAGTAATCAGATGGCATAGTCAAATAATGCAGAGCTTAGCTAAGGATTCCAGGCCCTTTAAAAACCGCCATTAGAGGTTTTCTGGTCCAGGCATCCATAATAAAGGAACCATTTAGGTCAAAGCTTCTCTGTTTTATATTCCTATGGTTATTGCTTACATGATATGCTCCCTGAAATCACGTCCTTTAAACCATGTACTTCAAGAGTTTCTAAATAACCAAGCATATTCTGCAAAACCTTTCCTACATTAAGCCTTTTCTTCCATAAAACCATTTAGTTCGTTTGCCATAAATGCTGTCATTAGTACGTTTATAGGGAGATTATTTGTCTTCTTTCATCTCAGGGTCATCTCCTCGCTGAGCCAGGAGACTAAATGCATTTCAGACCTGATGTTTGATCATTGATTTCCCACGAAATTGGGGCAGAACAATGGAATAAACCTGAAAATAAATGGAAGAATTAATGAAGTAGAAATGAAGATAAAATGGAGAAAACAGACAATGCCAAACAAAGCAGCAAACCCTGGTTCATTGAAGATATTAGTGAAATTGATAATCTCACAAGATTAACAACAACCACCAAAATGAAGATAAAACAATAAATATCAAAAGTACAGTTGTAGCTCAAGATTACAAGGATAATAAGAGCACAGCTACTATAATTTTATGGCAATAAATCATAAATCTCATTGAACAGATAGAATCTTAGAGGAAAACTTGCCACCAACCAAGTAATGGCAAGAACATGAGAAAAAGGATTGTTGGGAGCTATGAATATTATTAACTGTAAATTAAGATTTTTATAATAAGAATAACAGAATTGAATGCTTTTGTTATACACTCAGTCAAAATTTTATACCATAATAAACTCATATTTTTAATTCCATTTTCCATCAACTTTTTGAAGCACCCTTGTGGAAATGAAACAACGGACAGAGTAGAAGGCACAGGCAAGGAAAGATGAAGAACAGAATCAATGTGATGGCTGGGAGTCAAGGGATAGCATTTTAACCTGATGAATCAAGTAGTTGGATTGTTAACATATTTGCAAATACAAATACAAACCCTAAAATTATACTATTGACTAAAATTATTACATAAACTAACAATGATGCATAGAAGACATGAGTTAATTTTATTGTTGCTCAATAGGTCTAGAGAAAGAGGGAACTGAGGAAATGTTATACAAATAAAATTCTAACATAGCCAGTAGAAAAGAAATACAAGCAGGCTTCAGAAAGATGAAGGAAAAATGAAATTGAAAAATATTAGAAAATTTCCATGAACTTTTAAAAGCCTCCTCATCCAAAATTTCTGAAATACCAGAAAACCAAAGTAAAAGGTAAAGATAATAGAACACCGAGGAATATGTGTATTTATGAAAAGGGAAGAGACTTCCAGTTTCTACTCTGATTTACAAAGAATTTGGGAGTTGTCACTTCTGTCTTCACAAAGAAGAGAAAAGCTGAACCAGCTGAAGGTTATCAATACTTCCAGAGAGATTGAGAACTGAGGTTTTAAGGGAACCTGTTACTCTTAGACCCGAAGTGAATACAGAGAATCAGCGTTACCAGGAGCAGAAGCCAAGGAGCAGAAGAAGCCCACAGTGGAAGCCAGACATAGCAGGTGCATTTCAGTAAGTGACTCTAGGGGTCTAGCCCTACAAAGTTAAACGCGGTTGACTCCATTATCACCGTTCAGGTTCTTCTGTATTTACATGATGAGTTGAAAACTATGTCCATGAAAATAACCTCTGCAAAAATCTTTATAGCAGCTTTATATTTGTTCAAAATTGAGAGTAATCCAAATGTCCTTCAAAAGGCAAATGGGTAAACTGTGATGTATCCCAAGAACTGGACGTTGCTAAGCAGCAAACACAAAGGAGCTGTCAAGCCACAAGAAGACCTGGAAGAACCTTGCATGCATGTTACTAGGTGAAAAGGCTGATCTGAGAAAGCTACCTGCTGTAACGTTCTGACTCTATGATATTCTGGAAAGATGAAAGCATAGTGACAATGCAAAGATGAGTCGGTGCCAGGGTTTTGGGAGAAAGAAAAGGAAGGATAAGCAGGTTGAGCACAGTGGATTTTTAGGGCAACAAAACTATTCTATATGCTACTGTAGTGGAGGACATATGACACTGTGTATTTACAAAAATCCATAGAACTGTGAAGCAAACAGTAAACTTTGATGAAAACTATGGACATTTATTAATAATAATATTTGCAACTAATACGCCACATTAATACAAGATGTTAATAATAGGGGAAAGGGTATTTGGAGTATTTAGGAACTCCCTGTACTCTCTGCTCTATTTTCTATAATCCTAAAAATACTCTTAAAGAATATACTAATTTAAAATTTGAAAAGACTAAATATATAAATTATAGCAGTGAAGATAACTTGAATTTTTGCATTTTTAAACTATTTTTTTTAATTTGAGGTAAACAAATTTCCTGCATTTCATGTATACAGATTTAGGAACATAGTGATACTTCCACCTTGCCCTCCCTCCCACCCACTCTCTCACCCTTCCTCCTCCTTCCTCTCTTTTTCCCTCCCTTAATTTTTGCAATGATCTACTTGCAGTTTAGTTTATACTCATGAGATCACCCCTAGTCTAAATAGCGTTCACCAAGTAGTAAGAAGGAAGAAACACTTTCTCAATAGTAGACAAGGGCTGTAAACAATCATTATTGACTCTTGGGGCAAGAGTTATGGTTCCAAGGGGTTACTAAGGAAACCTTTTGATCTGGAAACTCCTCCTCTCAGGGTCCTGGTCGCTGTAAACTCTAGTCCTCACCTTGGTGTCTTGCTTACTAGCCTACAGTTCCAGCGCAGGATCAGTGAGGTCCATAGGGCTGAGCTTTTTTAGGCATCACAAGGTCAAGGTATGAGAAGGTCTTTGAGTCCTTCGAGTTTTAGGGGAGGTTGGGGAAAATGGGTTCTTTGAATGAAATACCAGAAGATACTGCGCTTAGGCCTTTTTCTCTACTAAATCTGGCCTCCTTTGAACAGAGCTGTACTGTACTGAACTTTTCTATCTTCCTAGATTTGTAAATACACACACACAAAAAAGGCAGAAAAAATTTTTACCTTATATCAGAAGTATCCAAAAAGTTCTTGGAAAATGCGTATTATGAAGAAATTACGAATGGACTTAAATTTTTTTGCACCAAAATAAACATCTTTTATTCCATTTCCACAAACTTTCTGGACTGTTTTTATAGTACCCTTTCTGAAAAACATTGCATAGCTTGTTCTTGTGTGAGGACAGAGCGGGATGGAGGTACAATTCCCCCCCAACCACCACACGTAATTAGGTCATTTTTGCAAGTTAGTGTCTCAGAGGAGAAATCTGCATCCACCAAGCTTTGTTCTTTAGCAGAACAGTGATCCCAAGCCTCCCACCCCTCTTCTCTCCCAGAGCTATGCCTCCAATCCTGTGGTGGTGTTTGGCTTCTTGCTTATCTACCCACCACTCTCTCCTTTTCTTTTGCAATCTGGGAAAAGCTCTATATAGCTTATCTCTGTTCATTTTATTTGATCAGTTTGTTTTCTTCCTCCATTTTTCACTGAAGTTCTAAAACTTCATTTTTGGTTTTCTTACAATCTTTAACTTTCCTTTTCTTTCCTTCCTCTCTCTTCCAGTTAGGTTCTCTTAAAACAGCCTGTTCAGTTGTTTGGATTTTTTTCTTTTTCACAAAGGCTGTATAATGGTGTGCTCTTTTCTAAAGTGTTTTTCCTATAGTAAGTCATTTTTGGCTATTTTCTCTCACTTTGAGTTTTTAAAAATAAGTTCCTGAGACATGAAATTACAGTGTGAGTCCTTAGATTCCACACTGACTTTGCATTTTATGCCTTTAGTCATCAGAAGAAATCAATTCAGCCCATTCAGACAGTGTGTGCAGCCTTTCCTTGCTGCACTGTCAGGGCCGGGCTCCTGACATCAACACTGCAGCCAGATAGGAAACTCCGTACCTAGAGCAATTATCGGGGTTTAGCAGACAATGAACTAACAACACAGATGTGTTCCCATGTTAACGTGCTTCCTGGGACAGGCCTTTGGAGCACTAGGAGATGCCTGCATCCCACATTGCCGTGCCTGGGTTCGAGTCCTGCTCAGCTGTCCATCCAGCTTTCTGCTCATGCGCACTCTCAGAAGCAGCGGATGATGGCTCAAGTACCTGCTGTGTGCCACCCATGTGGGAGACCCGGACTGAGTTCTAAGCTCCTGGCAGTTGCTCTGTATTTTGTCATTTTTAAAAATATTTTTGAATATTTTTAAAAGTGTGAATTACTATAGGCATTTCTAAAATAAATCATTTAACCACTGGAAACAGAAGCTTAGATTAAATAATCCGCTAAGGTAAATTCTGTAGCAATAGATTTTATTCTTCATAGTCCAACCATCTTTTCTGAGAATTTTATCTATTTCAGATGTATTCACTGAAAGCCTTTTTATTATTTCTGTTTTTCCCTGTAAATTTGTATGATAAACCGTGCCTTGCAAATTATTCTCAACCCATAACCATTCTTTGAATGAATAAATAAGGGTTTCCAGGAAACAATACCATTTTAAGGCTTTGTCCTATGGTTGTATTTTAGTCTCATCCATTTCAAATTGGAGTCATGAGTTTGTCACAAAAAATACTGAAATTGCATTTTTATTTGGCAATTAATTATTTGATTACATAAATGGTCAAATATTCCTTCCGTGGGAATACAAGGCGGCAGTTCATTTGTGTGAGTGAGTTGCTTCTTGCTTTTTCACCACAGTTATTAATTTTGAGCAAGAAATAACGTGTGGCTTCCTCTCACTGCTTGCCATGCTTCCATTCTTGTGTAGGGAGGAAGCAACACGTGGACCACAAGGCTTGCACATCACTTATTCCCTGTGAATCTTGCAAATCAAATGCCACAAACATTCCTTCTTCCTGGAGAAGTCAGGAACAGGAAATGCTAAGTCCCCACCCTTCAATCACACAGAGCAAGAGAGAAACAAATCAGTTTAAATTCTCGGAGCTTGGGGACTATTACTTTAAGAATGAAGGTGGAAGAAGGGAAGAGAGTTAAGAAATTCCAGTTATCATGTAAGAGTGATTACTTTTTGCCTTTTCTTATTAAAGTTTTTCCTACACTGTGAATAGTGCATGATTACAAATAGATACTTTGATTTTCTATAGAAATTGCAAAGTTCCATTTACTAGTGGAAAAATCAACTTTGTTCCTTCAGAAAAATTTCACATTACTCCCAAGGTTAAAAGAAAAAGAGTTCCTTTCCTTTCTTGGCGATGCCACCTATAATTAGAAAGGGCTTTGGATTGCTCAATGCTGACGCTCAGACTCCCTAATGCATAAATCACATTTTGTAGATAAGAGAGTTGTGCATTATTTCATGGTTGGTAACATAATTGCCTTGAATCAGTTTGCTCAGTTTACAAGGCCAAGGGTTCAGATGTTATGGAGCAGTCAACTTTTCTCAGCTGCAAAACAAACCTGCTGTTTGAGATGGCTCAAGGGGAGTGGCTGATAGATGCACTGTTCCAGATAGAGGGGCGGAGAGAGGGCGTGGCATAGGCACTGGAGGCAGTGAGGGGCTCTGATTGAAGAAGCTAAGGTTAATCTTATGTGTATAAATTCATTGAAAATAGATCTTAGTACAAAACAAGAATGGAAGTAAGAGAGGGAGGAGGAAGAGGGGTGGGAGGGAGGATATGGTGAGAAGACTCACTGTGTTCCTACATTTGTATTTATGAAATGTATGAAGTTTGTATACCTTAAATGAAAGGTTTCCAGGTTAAAAAATAATAATAATAAAAATAAATAAGAAGACCTGGAACAAGAAACAACAGTGGTAGATTTGAGCACTTGCATGGGGATGAGTACATGTTCTGCTAAACGTGAAAATTTGGAACAAATGTGCCAGAGCCTCTTTGAGGTGTGCATTCTGCCTTAGAACCAGGGAGAAGGAAACCTGAAGACCCTTGAATGTGAATAAGCGTGAATTATTGTTTATCAGTAAATTTCTGGTGAAGGGACTGATTTGTGTTCTCATGGGGCTGGTGCTCTGGCATACAAGGCTAAGTCTCTACCTGAGGGGCCAGCATCCCATATTGTGCACTGGCTCAAGTCCCAACTGCTCCACTTCTGATCCAGCTCTCTGCTATGGTCTGGGAAAGCAGCAGAAGATGGCCCAAGTACTTGGGCCCCTGCACTGCGTGAGAGACCTGGAAGAAGCTCCTGGCTCCTGGCATTGGATTGGCCCAGTTCTGGCCATTTCGTCCATTTAGGGAGTGAACCAGCAGATGGAAGACCTCTCTCTCTCTCTGTCTCTCCCTCTCTCTGTCTATAACTCTGCCTCTCAAATAAATAAATAAATATTTAAAAAAATAAAGAGGTTGGAGGACTCCTTTAGCACTTGACTGACTACGTGGGTGAGAGCCCACCATAGACAGGACAGACGTGAGCTAATCCTTGTTGAGCAGAGCCCAGGAAGCATATTCCTCCCTGGAGGGTTCCTCCTGCCTGTGTGCCTGTGTGTCCCACTGATGGTTGGCTACAGCAGCGTGTGGCAGGAGGCTGGCTCCCAATGGCAGCAGAGTTTTAGGCAGATACATAGACTAGGGCTTTTAAGTTATGTGGCAGAATAAATGGAACAGTGCCTGGGGAGGAAGTGGGGCAGGGAGATGGTGAGTGTGAGAAAAGCACCTCCATCAGGAAGGGCCTCTTGCAGACTTCAGACTAGAATAGCAGGTGGCTGTATCTCCTTCCCATCACACTGACTGTGGAACACCATCCCAGACTCAGATGTGAGCCTGCTGGGCATCACTGCTGGCTGGCAGGAACAGACCACAAACGGCAAAGAGATGAGCTGCTCAGAGGAGCTCGGTCCCAGGGGTAGTGTGTGATTCTGCCACTCACTGCAGATTGACCGCAGGCGAAAGGTTTGTTCACACTAAATGGCTGGAGAAGATAGAAACAAAAACTGAGAGGAGACCTCCTCAACTCCCTCACTTTCTTTTTTGGGAAATACCCCTGGAGATACGTGGTAGGAAAATGGGCCCTCGAGATTGATTTGCCATGAATTTGTGTTATTGTAGAACCTGCCTCCACCCTTCCTCAAAAGGCTGACATTGTTCCATGTTTCATAAGAAACACGAAGAATGAAGAATGAGTTTATACAGGTACTTACCAGATTTTTAAAATTTTTGTTTATTTTCATTTTATCTGAAAGGTGTAGACAGATAGAGAGAGATCTTCCCACTACTTTACTCCCCAAATGCAAGCAACAGCCAAGGCTGGGCCAGACCAAAGCCAGGAGACTGGAACTCAATCTCACGTGGCTTGCAGGGAGGGATACAACTATTTGAGCCATGAGCTGCTGCCTCCCAGGGTGTGCATTAGCAGGAAGCTCGAATCAGGAGTGGAGCCAGGACTCAAACCCAGGCACTCCAATGTGGGATGCAGCCATCTAAAGTGGCATCTTAACGTTTGCCCCAAACATACCACCATGGGGATTTTTTCTATTTATATTTTGTGCAACAGTTTTTCAAACTCTTCACAGCTACAAAATCAGCATCTCCATAAGAAGCATGTTTTGAATCAATTGCACGGGTTATATCCCATCAATTTCACTTCTGTCCAAACTGAGAGGTGGCACTCTTGGAATCCATGGGTGATGGCGGTCACTGGATATTTTATCCTTAGCTACAAGTACTCATTTGCATAGCATCATGATAAGTTCTTTTCATTCATTCTATAGATGTATATTTATTATCTTCACAATAGGAAACTTATCTAGAATTCTTTCATTTTTAACGTTTCTTTTGAGTAAAATTTACATACAATAAATTGCACAACTCTACAGCAAATAATGAATTTTGGTGAATCCAGTCAACCATACAATTCCTGTCTCTTTCTCTAACTCTGCCTTTCAAGTTAATCAAATAAATCTTTAAAAAATGAGATTTAAGTATTTATTTATTTATTTGAAAAGGGGGAGGAGAGAGAGAAAGAGAGAAATCTTCCATTTGCTGGTTCACTTTACATATGTTTGCAATGGCCAGGGATGGGCTGTGAAGCCAGGAGCCAGGAGCTGCCTTCAGGCCTCCCATATGGGTGGCAGGCTGGGGCCTAACTACTTAGGACATCATCTGCTCTTTTCCCAAGTACATTATCAGGGAGCTAGAACAGAAGCTGAGCAAGTGGGACTTAAACCAGCACTCTCATAAGGACATTGCAAGCGGTGGTTCAACCTTCTGGGCCACAATACCAGCTTCTGTTTTTTTTTTATATTTTGTCCAGAGTTTAAAATTATTATCTGAAGGACAGTTATCCTAATGCAAGTGACTCCTCTGTCATTACCGTAAGCCTCCTCCATTACTCCCCAAGCCCATGCCAAGACTTTTGAGACTGAGCAGCTCATGCTAAACTGGTTATCAAATGACCGCACTTGACTTCAGTTGGTGCCTGTGAGTCTCTGAAGGCGAAGGGGAGGAGAGACAGACTGTTTGATAGTTCCCTCTCATAAATGACAACCATCCCAGTCCTCACGTGAGACCGAGATTAACCTGGTCAACAATCTTCTGGGTGCTGGAATTTCTCATCTGAGTCTCTGTTTTCCACACGCAGGAACAACGCAATGATTTTTAAGAAGATATCATTAGAAGCAGGGAAAGCCATTTACAATCATGTACATTTTCCAGAGGACTGAGTGAAGAGTGAGAGCCAGGGCAAAACGCTGAACAATATGGAAAAGGGGGGAGAAATGAGTCATATTACAAATCGGAACTGGAGTAGTCTACATAAATTCCCGATCTTCTGATGTTTTAAGTTTTCATTTGCAGTTCATTGAACTAGATTCACAGCTATGCAATTCCAGCCACGGCTGACTTAACTTGCAGAATTGTTAAAGGAAGCAAAAAAGGACAGACCAAATTCAGATTCTACAAAGTTATTTCCAATGAGCAAATTCTCATTGTTGATTATAGGGTGGAATATAAATGAGTGATGTGCTCTTTGATCGGCAAATCTTTGGTTATCTTTGATGTATAAGCAGAGTCATTTTTGTGGAAGGACAGATATTTATTAGTTACTTACACTGACAATGGTTGGAAAATATTAATATATCTTTATATTTGTTATCTCCCTGTCCTGCTTGCTAATGGAAAGAGGACAAAAATGAATAGTTGAAGAAATGTATATCTTGGGCAATGTAATTTATGATCTTTTCACAGTGCTTTGGCTTATCTTTCCTTAATGAATGTCTCCACATTATTTTGTTTTTTGTGTGTGTGTGAATTCAGGAAAAGACACTGGTTGAATCTTGAGTCAGTGCATCTTATTCCATGAAATATATCATTGGATTTTAAGGAATTTACATTGTTTTAATCCCCTGTTCCTTAGAAGCATGTACTTGAGGTCATAGCCCGTAAAGATTCTCTTTCCTATGCTTAATCCTGCTTTTCAATTTGGAAAAGGAATTTTATTGGCTGTATTGAGAACACAGATGCCAAATAGCCAAATCATATTATGTAGAGAGTTGTGATTTAATTGATTCTCTTATTGGCTTGAATTTTGAGTCTGTCAGGCTGCTGATTGACATTTGTCAGCATGAATTTTAAGTAGCACAAAAAACTATTTTTCAAAACTTTCCCATAAAAATACCTTTTCCATTATTTTCTCCTTCCATGGGCTCACATTTTAAGATTTAGTTTAGTACAATAAACTACATTTTCTAGGAAACCGTTTGTGATGCCTTATTCCAGATAAATATAAAATTTTGGGGGGTCTTTTAGATTGTAGAAAGCAATTTATGAGCCCACATTTATTTATTCTGGTTAATTCAAATGGTGCAGGTGTCTCAATAGGTACGTAGTTAGTAAAACAGCTAGAAATTAATGGCTTTCTTGATAACAACATCCGTCTTATTAGAAATGTATTCAAGACTAACTTTAAAACTAAGTCACTAAAAAGGAAGTACTACCTGTGCTAGTCATTTCTGCCGACATCCAGAAAAGGAAATTGACATATTTACAAAATACTGTGGGGTGATATCTTACTGAGTATTTTATATCTTTATTTTTCAAATGTGTTTATCTGAGAGGCAGAAAGAGGGAAAGACCAGAGACAGACAGATCTCTCATCCTTTGGCTCATTTCCCTGGATGCCCACATGGCTGAGGCTGGGCTGGGGCTAAAGCTAGGGGCTGGAAGCTAGAGGTACAGCTGTGCAGTTGCAGCAATGGCTGACTTAACTTTGACTTAACTTGCAGAATCGTACAAGGAAGCAAAAAAAAAAAAAAAACCAGACCAAGTGTCAGAACTGGGCAGGAATCCAGTGACTTTAGCAATCTCTTTTCCCTCCCCAGGGTCTGCATTGGTGGGAAGCTGGGGTCAGGAGGCAGAGCCTGGACTCAAACCCAGGCACTCCAAGGTGGATGCAGGAATCCTAACCACTAGGCTAAACCACTGCTCTCTATTTTTTTTTTATTTGATAAAGAGGTAAAGAAAAAGAAAATCTCACAGAATACTGAATGTTTAAGTGGGTTTACATATTCTCCACACTGTTGCTTCCCCAAACTTTTACTTCTGTCATGTCACTTGTTTCAGCTTTCCCTCTCCCTGCTTAGAGATGATGCCAACTTCTTGCAGGGGAATTCCTACCTTTGTCTTCTGTAACCCCTGCCCCAGCCCCACCACAACGGGAAATGTAGTTAGTGATTCCACCCTCAGCACTCCCTGTAAACTGCTGCTGATCTCTGAAAGGCAGAGAGAGAGAGAGAGAGAGAGAGAGAGAGAGAGAGAGGTTTTCCATCTGCTGGTCAACTCCCCAGATGGCCACAATGACTGGAGCTGTACATAACTGAAGCCAGGAGCCAGGAGCTTCTTCCAGGTCTCCCACATGGGGGCAGGGGCCCAAGGACTCGGGCCATCTTCTACTGCTTTCTCAGGCCACAACAGAGAGCTGGATCAGAAGTGGAGCAGCCGCGACTCAAACCAACACTCATATGGGATGCCAGCACTGCAGGCAGCGGCTTTACCCACCACGCCACAGCACCGGCCCCATGATAGGTAATTTTTAAGCTGCTCTTAACTTGCCTTTCCCTCAGCATCAGGGCATGACCTGCTTCTTTCTGAAATGTTCTCTTTCTGGGATTTGGGAACAAGGCTCCATCTCAGTCCCCTCTTAACTCTGACTTCTCTTTTTTCTGCCTGCTTAGCTGGATCCTCTTCGCAGACACGCTCTTCCCCAGGGTTCTGTAACTGTCACTCTTTCCTTCTTACTTAGTCCTTTTTCACTGAATAAGTCAATTTATTTCCATCTTCCTGGGCATTTTCTCATCCTAGGCTTTCTTGTAATTTTGTCTGTCAAACTCCTATAGATGTTTTGAGAACCAGCTGGCTGTCAATTCCTCTTAGTAATGCTTCAAAGCCAGCTCAGGTGAATTTTCTATCCAGGACATCAATCTCCATTCCCTCAGATGACTGGTTTTTATGTACTTCCATTATTGTTTTTCTACTGTTAACATGCCCCCTTTTCTACTGACTGTGAACTCCTGGAGGCAACTTTTGCACCCTGTTTTTTCTTTTTATTTCTAGTGCTTACTATACTACAGTGGTGTGTGGTACTTGCTCAGCAAGGTGTGTGCAGAGTGCCTGCAAGAATGTGAGAATAGACAAGCAAATACAAGCAGTAAAACTATTTAAGATCTTCATTCCATCCATCTGCTCCAGTCTCCACAGAATGTGCTCATAGCTGCAGAAGCAGTAGGTGTTGGGAAGTTGCAACCTCACATGCATGGAAGCAAACTTGGCCTTTGTCATGTATGCCTCACAGTATGTAAGTTCATGCAAACTTGGCAAAGAAAGCCCTCCATTTGCTTAAAGTTGTTTCTATCAATTTTAAACCTCACATTTTCTGATAACCTTTAAAGAGCTTCCACTGACAAACTAATCATGTTCCCATTATATATGCTATCTTGTTTGTATGACATTATATACTTTCATTTGTCTTTATTCATTATGCTGAAAATTTAATTGGACTAGTAATAAAGCAATATCAAAGAAATGACTTTCTTTTCAGAAATAAAATATGGTATTTTTTTTACTTGTCAATGCAATTTGGCTTTCAATATTCAAAAAAAAGGTGCATTTATAGTTAATGGTTAGAGACTTTGAGAAAACAGTTATGATAGCTAATTACTTTGGTTGATAACACATATCAGATAATTTCTTAATGAGTCCATAGGAAGTCTCTGGTGAAATTGAGAATTCTTATAATAAGATACAATGAAATATAGCTGTGTACAGCTGATCTCTTAATTTAAATCATCCTAAAAATAACAAAGCTGACAAAAATTATTAATCCTTGAAATTCACCATCTTGTATAGTATAAGATTAACTTTCCACCCATTATTTAACTTTTGGGAAATCACTAATTTGAGGTAATGGGGTTTTTATATCTTGATTTTGGAATATCTTTGACAAAAAGCAATCTTACTCTAACATTCTACAATTGCATATAATCTTTTTTGTTGTTGTTATTTATATTCACTTGGCTAAGCAAGAAAAAATAAAATGACTTTCTTGTTACATAATTATCTGCAGAGTAAATTACAAACTCTCCAAGCTCATAGAAAGCAAGAAGGATTAGATTGCAACATGCTGACAAATAATTTGCCATGACTGTTGCTTATTTTCAGGCACATCTTGATACATAATTAGTTCCTTTTCCTTAAAACAGGTCAAGTTTTTTACTTTATTTCTGAGGTCAATTTATACAATATATCAGGGTAGTAACAGCATTATTTATTTTATTGGATGAGAAGGACTTTATTGGGCAGAGAAAAATCCTTCATTTCTGTCTTCACATCTGCGTTGAAGTCAGTAAAGAAATAAAAGTCCAATTGCTATCTCTGACAGTACTGGGCAAGCAAAGGATAGAAGCCACAGAAAAAGAAAGAACAAAATTGAAATAACTACTGTGGTTGCCTTAATAGAAAAGTGAAGGAAAGTTCCAGAAAAATCCCAAGGAAATAAATTGCTTTTCTTTGAATATATTCACAGCACAGATAACAAATCATCATAGGCATTTCTTTCTGGATTTCTATAATAGCTATCCTGGCAAATCTGGTAAGTTCACAAATGACCATGAGACACAGTCATGGAATTGTGTCCTAATAGCATATTCTAAAAAGAGTCTATGCTTAACTCAGTGTCTAGAATTGACTGCATGATGTTGATTAAAATCCTAAACTAAGTTTATTATAAATGGCTCAACAAAGTCAAAGTCAATACAGAAGTTGGAAAAGCTTCTGGACTTCTAGAAGTCTTCCTGCCATGCACCTTCTGCCTTTGCTTTTATTTATTTATTTTTAATTTTTATTGCTTATTTATTTGGAAGGTAAAGTGATATAAATAACATCTATAGGTTCAGTTCCCAAATGCCCACAACAGTGGGACTAAGCCAGAAATGGAGCCAGATTCTGAGAACCCAATGCAGATCTCCCCTGTAGATGATGGAAGGAACCCCAAAATACTTAAGCCAACATGGATGCTTCCAGGGCCTACATTAGCAAGAAAGTGGAGTCAAGACCTAGAGCTGAGAATTGAACTCAGATACTCCAATGTAGAACATGGGCCTCATAACTACTTTTTTTGCCTCTAAATGTCTAGGTTACCTGGAACTTTGTGAACCTAAATATAAGACAGTGGATCACTGTTTAGCATTTATAGTCTCCCTAACTCAAGAATGTGAAGTATTTTAAAGACCAAATCAGATACAAAATTGGGGATTAACTCAAGAGATGAAAAAAGTATAAAAGCTTAATGTTCATTTATTCTTGATGATCAGTGACCCAAAACTGAGAAAAAGCAATGCAAAATGTAGTAAGAAAATTACCATGGGATTCTAAGGAATTTTTTTAAATTACAGGAGTCAACTCAGATTGGCATCTCAAATTCTGAAAAAGCAATTACCCAAAAAAAAAAAAAAAAACCAAAGACCTCATCATATACATAAAAACCAAAATTATATACATAAATAACATAATTATAATCACAGTGGAAATGACATACCAGAGATAAGAGGTATAAATTCTTACATAGTATCAGAAGGGAGTGGCTATAAACCCCAAAAGAGATCATTGTCCTTTGCAGGAGGCTGATAAAGTTGCTTGTAGTTCATCACATCCAACCCCCTGCAAAGCCATATACACACACATACACACACGTATATAGACACACACATATATATGTATTATTTTTGATGACAGACTAGATCACCCACCCACCCCCCACATACAAACCCTGGTTATGTCCAAATCAAGCCTCCAAGGAGTGATTAACATGTTACCACTGAAAGAGTTTAATGTTTTCCTATACAAAAGGCATTCTAAATATGAAGCACTATCAACTGATAGTATGCATAAAAGTTTCATTGTTACATGTACAGGCATGATATAAGCCTTATCAGATATATCCTCCAATAAATGAGGTCACTCTTAGGAATATAATCTTATGTTTCTGGTAATAATTTTGATCTCGTTTATGTAGCAGAAAATCATCTTTTCAAAAGCCCCAGGATTTCAAAAAGTTCATGGAAAACTGGAATTAAAAGATAAATTTATTTTAATGAAAAAAGTTTAAAATCCATGCATAGATTTTTTTCATAATATGTGTTATTCCATCAAAATTTTTTAAAGATTTATTTATTTGAAAGAGTTACACAGAGAGAGGAGAGGTAGAGAGAGAGAGAGGTCTTCCATCCCATGGTTCACTCCACAGTTGGCCGCAACAGCCGGAGCTGCACCGATCCGAAGCCAGGAGCCAGGAGCTTCTTTGGGCTCTCCCACGTGGGTGCAGGGGCCCAAGGACTTGAGTCATCTTCTACTGCTATCCCAGGCCAAAGTGGAGAGCTGGATCAGAAGTGGAGCAGCCGGGACTAGAACCAGCGCCCATATGGGATGCCAGCACTTCAGGCCAGGGTGTTAATCCACTGTGCCACTGTGCCTCTATAAAATTTTTAAAGAACAGTAATATGCACGGGTTTCCAAGTGTTTTGCACAGAAATAAACATCTTTTAATTCTAGTTTTGATGTAGTCTTTGTCATGTTTCTGAGTATGAATGCTAAGCTATTTGTAAATGTCCATGTTAAGTAAATAACATTGTGAGAGTATTAGGTCCCTTAACCAACAGGCTGAGAAAAAATCATGCAAATTAATTATTCTCTAGAGACAAAATTACTCAAAGATGCATAGATGATCTACTTGGGTATTTGGTTTTTTAAATCTACTTTTTAATTTACCTTTGAGAGGATAACATTTACATCAGACTTAAGGTCAATTAACTTGCAAATATGATAAATCAGTTTCCTTGCAAACATACCAAACATACACTTACAATATTTCAAATAGATTTCTTAGGAGAGACTTGATTTCTATTTGTTTTCAAACTGTTAAATCACTTTGAAATACTCATATGAGATAATATAAATTGATGTTGATAAATAATAAGAAATACATTGTGATTGTTACTTTACACACAAATCCCTGATAATGTCATACAGAATGGACTTTTGCTTTGGGTGATTTCTCATGCTAACAATTAGGACCAGTGAGTATCTGAGGAGCACTGAGAGGCTGACAGCCAGGAAGGCACAAACTCCTGACACCACACCACCTGTCTACATGCATGGGTAATACAACTTGTTCATCACCAGTCACTCAAATCAATATTTTCTAGTCATTATATAAAACAGACATTTGCCCAAAACTTCTTTAATTTTGGCAGAAATGCTTTTAAATCCTAAGGGATGGCTTGGAGGAAAAGTTATCCTACCATGACTGACTACTATAGGTGGACTAAACCTCAACTATTACAGTAGAAAGGCCCATCACAGTTTTTAGTAAATCCTTTTAGTACCTTTGGACAGTTCCATATTTAAAAATCATTTTCCTACCTGAAAGCTTCAGAGCCTACCATTCTAATAATTGGAGTCGCCACTACAGGTTAGAAGGAACCCACAGCTTGGGAAAATGAAGGCACTCATATTTCATAAAGAATTAATATGTCACCTGGTACATCCCATTCATAGCTGTAAAAGGAGATGGAGAACAGGAGATTTGGAGGGTGGAGATAGAACAGAGCAGAAGCCAGAGTAACAGACAGACAGAGTGAAGATTCAGGGTCAGAAGGGATCCTCATAAAGGAATCCGAATACCACAGTGATGATGATGAGCGTGGGTATGTTCCCATGGTCCTCACGGGGGAGGAGGGATGTAAGAATGTGGGAGACACAGAAGATAAACTTCTTCGAAACTGAGTTTGGAGCTGCTCTCTGCCTTGCAGTCACAAGAGGAATGAAAAGTTTGACAGGAAAATAACACCTGTTAGAATCTGTCATTAATAGAGCTAAGCGTGGGTTTCTGTACAAGAGTCCCTCCGAGCACAAAATCACAAGACTGGCAGATGCTGTTTCCTAATAAAGTCTGACAGGCAGCATTTCACAGTGTATCTGTCTGTGGATGGCCGAATTTCCTTCTGCAAGGGACAGGAACCATGCCTGAGTGAAGAAAAGGAAATGGAAGGTGTCCGTTAAAATAGATAAGATTCTGTCACTGGGTTTTCACTTCCTATTGACAGCTATCAACCGCCTGTTGCTCTGGGTGATTACTTGGATGAGGGTGTCAGGACACCAGACTTTCCTTCAACCTTGGGCACAGCATCATGGTATTTTCTTGGTTGGTCTGTGTTCCTTTTCTAATGGGCTTTTAAATTTTAACATTATTATTCTGCTCCTTTGTCTAATCTCTCTCCTTCCTGCAAGCACTTGTGCACTGAAACAGCTTTTCTAAATGACTTGTGCACTGATGTGGTTTGATGATATGAATCAGGAGCTGCTCAGCCCAGAGGATAATTTCCCATTGGCAAACTGCTGAGTCCTTGGCAAAGCCCCAACACCTCCTAGGTGACGAGCTTTGGGTTGATGACAGTGGCTGAATAGGACATTCAGGTGATGAGCATGGGTGTGTTCCCATGGTCCTCACAATCCTTGCTTCTGTGTAGGACATGGTAATTTTCCCTACAATGAATATTACCACAGCAAACATGCTGTTGCTATAATGCGTACATCACAGGATTGTGCAGTTGTAGAAGCCACAACATGCGATCTCACCCAGTTTCTCAGTTATCACAGCTGAAGCCTCTTTCTCCCCTGTGAAACCCTATGTGGCTTTCCTGTGTCCCCTTATTACCTCTCTGACAGTGCCTCAGTTGGTTAGAGGAAAGCGAGAGTTCTTTTGTATTTCCTCTTTCAATGGACTTTCTATGACATCTGGAAGCTTTTTCTGAAGGATTTCCTGTATTTTGCATTTTATCTAGGAGGTGTCTTTAGCATGACTGCACACTGAACCTCACGTTGAACACACGAGTGAAGCCCTTCCAATAAGTTTCTCTTGATCATGTTCCAATAGGAAGAGTGAACCTGAAGAGCAAGTCATCAGCCACTCCTATAACCCTCCTTTCCCACGCCTAGGAAAGTCCATAGGTCTCAGAGGTTCTTGTTTTACTTAATGGGATACTTTCAAAGAAAGCCCGGACTTGACATATTAAAAAAAAAAAAAAAAACTTTCTAACACAGGACATTTTTATTGTTACCAAAGAGTAGAAAATGATGTCGAGACAAAATTGTGTTCTTTCTGAGATAATGCAGTTTCTAAAAACATTAAATTTACAAATCAGATGAAAGTAGCATCCACGTAGCTAGATCCCTACATATTTATCCAGCTGGTCTGATCATTGTGTATATGAAATTGGCTTTTGTTGTTGTTGCTACGGGTGTAGGCTTGGGCATGAGTGTCATGTATATTTTGCTAAGCAATAGTTAGATTCTCTACCATTTCAGCCAAAATTAGGAATTTACATCAGAGGACACAGAAATATATATTTTCTTGCAAAGGGCCATGTGAAGCTAATGAGATTAAAAGAATTTGAGTAGTTCACCTAATCTTCAAGTGAAATAGTGAGACAGAGATTGATGTTCATGTTTCTTTCTCGCCTCTCTTTTTCCCATAAATTAAGTGTCTTGCTTTTGTTTTTCATATAGTCAGTGCCTGCCGGTTAGCCATCTACTTGTATTTATGACTGTGGTTCCTGTGGTGCACACAAATAGAATGTTTTCTTGGCTTCTGTGTCTGGGAGAGGCAGGACAAGAAAAGAACTGCAGCACAAATATTTGGCTTTCAAGATCTTTTCCATGCACACTCACACATAAAATAAAAAACACTAAACAAAAAACCTAGCCCTCAGGAACAGCTGTCTGGCAAACTTTCTGCCTTCTGCAAAAAGAACCCTGGGAGTAACTTTCCTGGAGGAAGCCAGCCCCTTGGTTTCCAGGGCTTCCAGGTCAAATATTGCTTGGATTTCTCCAGACATCCCCAGATCTACCCCAATCGTTCTAATTGGCAGAGGTTTCAATATCCAGGCAAAATTTCTCATTTCATGCATATTCTTCCTACATTTGTAAGTTGGGTAACATAGTGTTCAAAGCAAAACAACCAGTATTGAAAATATTATATGGGGGCCAGCGCTGTGGCATAATGGGTAAAGCCGCCACCTGCAGTGCTGGCATCCTATATGGGTGCTGGTTTGAGTCCCAGCTGCTCCACTTCCCATCCAGCTCTCTGCTGTGGCCTGGGAAAGCAGGAAAAGATGGCCAAGTCCTTGGGCCCCTGCACCCGCATGGGAGACCTAGAAGAAGCTCCTGGTTCCTGGCTTTGGATCCGCGCAGCTCTGTCCATTGGGGTCATCTGGGGAATGAACTAGCAGATGGAAGGCCTCTCTCTCTGTCTCTGCTTCTGCCTCTCTGTAACTCTGCCTTTCAAATAAAGGAATGGGCCAAAGAAAGAAAGAAAGAAAGAAAGAAAATATTACATGGACTCTGTAGATTTAAGTATTATTTTCCTCGAGTAAAGCAAAAAAAAAAAGAGTTTATGTTTGAATTAGTATCATATTTACACCTAAAGATAGAAAGGGAAAATTTCAATGATCAAAATTACTGTTATTAAAATTGATTTAAAAATTATAAAGATTTGACTGAGTCGAACAGGATAACAAGATACAACGCAAGCTGCATTGTGGATTCAGCAAAACCTCAGAAGGCACTGATACCACGCTTGCCACAGAGTGATGGGAAAGAAGGTGGGTCTCTTCCTCCCGCTTTTCACGTTTTCATCCCTTCATCTGAACCTGCTTAAGGGAGACTGGCGCAGCTGGAATCTCAGAATGAAAGCTGTTGATATCATACAAGCCCTTGCATTTTCAGGATTATTAACTCTGAGGGATTATGGCAATTTGCAAATCTCTGGTTTGATCATAAGCACATTTGTGTGTGAAAACGAAGGTATTTCATCCTCAATCCCTTCTGCTTATTAACCATAGTATTCCCTGAGGGCTTATTTCTTCTATTTGCTTTGAGATATTCGTCATTCACTTATATGTTGGAGACTGGATGATTCACATCTATTCGCCAAGAAGATTTGGAGGACAAATGCAAGAACTAGGAGTTTTAGTTCAGAGAAGATAGCATTGCTACTAAATTTGAAGTACTAAAACATAAGAAGTCAAAATTATCTAAGTGAATGCGTGCAGTTTGGAGAAATGAAAAATTCATCTCACTTGTCTCTTCGTAGTTGATTTTAAATAAGTGACACGTTCATTTTTGTTACTGAGCCTCAACTTAGCCTGCAGTGTGTCTCCAAGGATAAAGGACAGGAGTCCCCATCTCATACGTGGTCAATTTAATCCCCTGGTTACCTGGTGCCTCCAATGAGCTTTTAGAGTGATCTAAAGATAGAATTCTAAATATTGCTCCTAAAAATAGAATTTTAATGTTGGCTCCTGTTTGATTTTCCCATGCTTGTAAGGATTTGCCCATCTTGCTACTTATCCCAGCACTGACTGCTGCTGTGCATACTGACCTCTCCGTAGTGGTTTATCTTCGATTAATTGGCTGAACAGCCTCTCTCCTGCCTCCATCAGGCCAGCAACCTCTTCAATATATTCATCGTCTCCAATCGTAAAGGAAATGCCACTCTTTCTCTCTCTGCTTCTCTTACCAGATAAAATGATATAACCTTTAGGGAACGTCCTGTGACATGATCACGGTAGTAGCAGTTGTTTTAATTTCCCTAAAACTCCTTAAAACCAGGCTAATTAGCCACAAAAAAGCAAGCGAAAAAGAACTCAAATGACATTTTCAGCAAATTTTATACCGCAACCCAAAGTCCGGTATTGTATTTTATGGGGAAGAAAGAGACTGTCCAATAAAAGTCAAGGAAACTGTAATTATCACCTCCATTAAACATGATATTGAAGATATTACCCAAGGCATCCAGAGGAAAACAATTAGAAGCCAAAGAATAGAAAGAGATAAAGTTATCATTATTAAAATGTGTTATAATTAAACTTTTCAAAAATTGTTACAGTTAATGAGAATTTAATAAGGGAAAAGAAAATTAAATTAGCATATAAAAATTAATGATATATATATATATATACATAAGCAAGAACTGCCAGAAATGTAAGAAAAGGCCCAATGATAATAGCAAGAAAAATAGTTACAATACCTAGGCAAAGCCTTAACATATAGCAAAATATTAACTTTAAAACATTACTGAAAATTGCAAATTATACTTTAAAAAATTGAACTATCAGGTTTTTGAACTGAAAGCCTCGATATCATAAATATATCAGTTCCAAGTTAATTTATAAATTAACATAATTCTGATAAAATTCTGATGATGCTTTAAACTAGAAATGATGATTATATTAACATGGAAAAATAAACAACAAATACCAAGAAAACTGCAATTCTTGATTAAAACACCCAGCAAAGTGAATACGGAATCTTTCTTTGGCTAATAAAACCAGTAGGCAGGAATGGGGCTGCTTAGAGCTGGCATCATACTTACTACTAAATACTGACGACTTCCTGCCCAATGTTAGGGACAAGGCAAGGATGCTTACTGTCATTCATTCTATTCAGTGTTACACTGGAAGTCCTAGCCATGATAACAAGACAAGGAAAATAAATAAATGCATGAAATTCAAAAAGGAGGAAGTACAAATATCACTATATTCTGGAACAAGATTATTTATAAAAAAGAGCTTGGAAAAGTTTAATTTTGGAAAAAAAAAAAAACAAAGTCAATGTACTTGTTTCTATAATTTCAAATGTGTGTTGGTGCTTGAAGAGACAGACAAACCAACAGAATTGAATGGGGATTCCAATACCAGTTCTGAATGCATTCAGAAACTTAATATATGATAGAAAGAGAACTCCTAAAACTGTAGGGAAAGGTCAACTTTTTAATACCAGCAGTCCTCACCCTGCATGGTGGTATGCTAACATAAAAAATGACTATACAAGTTTACATCAAGTTAAGAAATCTTAATAATCAACATGAAAATTGTAACTGTCCCATTTCTACAGTAAGCTATTTCCTCTATAATTCTATTTATGTTTTATTCAGATTTACTTATAGTGTTATCACTTTTATTTCTTTACCACATCTCATTTTTGTTGACCAATTTTCTCCCAATTATACATTTTTTGTAAAATGCCACATGAGTTTTTCACTCGAAGACATGAAGGCAACACAACTATATGCTTTGCTGTCTGTGTTTGAACTGAAAAATAGATGTGACCAATTAATAACAGCCTTTGAAAGGAGTAGTAGGATTTGTTTCTGATCAAGATGTGCATCCCTGGGACAAGCATTTGGCCTAATGGTTAAGATGTACTTGGGGTGCCTACAATGGTAATACCAGATTGACTAGATTTTAGACTGGACTCGGCTTCTGACTACTACTGATGCACACCCTGGGAGGCAGCAGGTGATGACTCAAGAACTTGGGTCCCTGCCACTCATGTGAGAGTCTCAGGTTGAGTTCCTGGCTTGGGGCTTCGGTCTGGGTCTACCCTGAACAACCAGATGTGAGATTTCTCTATCTACCTGTCTCTCTCTGCCTCTCCAAAAAAAGATGTGTGGCTCATGATGTATCTCATTTATATAGTGATTTGTAAACTGAAGAAGTAGCAGAAAAGTTTATATAATTGCTCAAATATATTATAGTGACTAATATTTGAACCATGTTATTGAGGGAGAATTTATTTAACTATGCTGCAGAAGCTGAAATCCATATATATTGGACCCAGAAACATCTGGATTGCCTATAATCATGTGAGTATAATTAGTTAGTCATTTGAGAAAAGATAGAATCATACTAACACTTCAGTTCCACACTAGGATAAGTTCTACTACAGATAACAGATGAAAACATAACAAAATGAATACCACAGATAAACTAACATATGGATGGATTATTCTCTAAATTGGTTGTAGGAAATATTTTCTAATCATGATTCAATATATAGAATAATGTGAGAAATGATTAAAACATTTGCTATACTTTAGAATTACTTTTGTTGAAAAAGCAAAAGAAAAGAAAAAACCCTATAAGCAAAGTCAAAAAATGAATTAAATACTTCAGGAAGGCATGTCCACAAATATCATATACAAAGAGGTCCCACAAATTAAGGGAGAAAAAAGATCAACAACTCCCTGAAATAAAGGGGTAAAGATATCCGGAGAGCATACAAGAAGAAATATTTGCCTGGCATATGAAAAGCTTCCTCACTCCACACACAATAAAAGAAAAGAATTTAAACTATAGAGAGGTATCAAGTTTCACCTGTCAGATTGGTAAAAGTCAGAAATTAGCCACATGTATCTGTTGAGAAAAATATATGGAAGCAGGAGCTATCATACACTGCAGATGGGATTTCAACCTCGTAAAGCCCTTACTGGAGGAGAATTTGGGAGTACTTAGAAAAATCAGACATGAATTTACCCCAAGCCATCTCATTTCTAGAAATATCTCTCAAAAATGGCAAAGCTGGGGATGGCGCCGTGGCTCACTTGGTTAATCCTCCGCCTGTGATGCCGGCATCCCATATGGGCGCCGGGTTCTAGTTCCAGTTGCTCCTCTTCCTGTCCAGCTCTCTGCTGTGGCCCAGGAGGGCAGAGGAGGATGGCCCAAGTGCTTGGATCCTGCACCGGCATGGGAGACCAGGAAGAAGCACCTGGCTCCTGGCTTTGGATCGGTGCAGCGCCAGCCGTAGCGGCCATTTGGGGAGTGAACCAACGAAGGAAGACCTTTCTCTGTGTGTCTCTCTCTCACTGTCTATAACTCTACCTGTCAAATAAAAAAAAAAAAAAAGGCAAAGCTATGAAATGACTTAAACACAAGTTATTTATTACAGTATAGTCATAAATGGAAATATTAAACTCAAATGTCCATCAATTAAGGACTGGTGAACAAGTTATTTTCCATCATGCATTGGAATACTGTGCAATTATGAAAGAATTTGTTTGAAAAAAAAAACCCTATACACTATGTCATCATCAGAATTTTTTGGCATTGGGAGTAGACATTTAGCCTAGTGGTTAAGACACTCATGTTCCATGTAGGGATACCTGGGTTTGCTATCCATTTCTGGCTCCAACTAGTTTCCTGCTGATGCAGATGCTGGGAGGCAGTGATGATGGCTCAAATAATTTGGTTCCTACTCCTCTGGGCGGGAGACCCAGGTGATGTTTCTGGCTCTCAGTTTCAGTTCAGCCCAACCTCAGCGGTAGGCATTTGGGGAGAGACAGGCTCTCCATTTCTCTCTTTCCCTCTGTCTCTCAAATAAATAAAAATGAAAATTTTGAAAAAGGAAGTTTTATCTCACTTCTTTTTTTCAAATAGTTGAGGGAAAGCAATGTTAATGCTCCTTTAAATGTCTGGGTATATATTAAAGAAAGCATTTAAGAGGTATTGATAAGAAAAAAAAGGCATAATAGAAGTGGCCAAGACTCAAAAGAATTTCTTTTCTTCCTTGTGAGTTAGAGTTGGTCAGATGGATTATGAGTCATAAAAAGTCAACATATAGCCATTTTGGCCCAATTTTACGTTTTATTTCAGATAATGAGAGTTAGGTTTTTGCCACTAGATAAACTATAGTGTATCACCTGAACGTAAATGAAGAATGACCTTCTGGGACTAACAATTAGTGCAAAGGTTAAGTCACCCCATGAGACGCCTACATCTCATGTCTGGGGGCCTGGGCTATTCTGCTTCCCATGCAACTTCCTGCTGATGTGCACCCTGGAAGGCAGAGGTTAAGGCTTAAGAACTTCAGTCCCTGCTACCCACATGGGAGTCTCAGATGGAATTACAGGTTCCTGGTTCTGGCCTGGTCCAGCCCTAGCTGTCATAGGCTGTTGAGGAGTGAACCAGTGGATGGAAGATCTCTCTGTCTCAATGTCTCTTTCTCTTTCTCTTTCTCCCTCTTTTTCTTTAAAATAAAGTGAAAATAAATAAATTTAAAACTTTTTAAAAAGAAAGGAGCCTTTTTTAAAAAGCATAACCTCCTGTTTTTAGTTCACTGTGCTGCTGTACCCCTGTTCTCTACCCATGAGAACAGCATGCACCACTGCCCCTCAGCCTGATATCTATATGGAAACAGGAACGGTCTCCTGGATGGTCAAGGCACTCTTGCTCTTCTTCTACATACTTGAATGACCGCCATGCTGTCTTGATTAGCAGTGATGCCACCATTTGTGCAGAGCTACATCTTTCTGCTTTAGATGCATTACCATGCTGTTGCTGAGTATTTATATAAAACACCCCAAGAAGGAGTTATCTCAAACTCACAGATAGTATTGAGCTCATTTTCATTCATAGCATATGCAATAAATCTAAAACTTTGGTAATTCAAGGTTTGAGACTCTTGTTCGCCATTAAAATAGCAGTTGCTGTTATTGATTCTAGCTAAGCTAGCAGTATTTCTTCACTTAGGTCATTTCATTCTATGAATTGTGGAATAACCACTATTAATCTCCTTTTCACAGATAATGAAATATTATTTACAGCAATAAAACAATTTCCCTATGATTCTACAATTCAGAGGCAAATCCAGTATTCAGACCTGGATTCCAGAGATGAATCTCTTAATTTCTAAACTTAGATTTTCCCAAACCACCCCTTCTGTTGTCCCTTCACTAGCTGTTATTCATGGTACTGGATTAGGCGCTACACTAAGAAGGTGACGAAATGCAAATAAACTCATCCTTCAATTTAGACAGAAGTAACATTATAGTAACAAACAAAATATTCCAGGTTTTGATATTTTTGGTATTTTCAAATAAATAGTTATCATTTTGCCAAGCAGTACAACCTGATCAAAATGGTCACCTTTCCTGTCAATGTCATTTCATTTCACTGTAATGTAAAGAACTTCAGATTTAAAGTCTCCCCTTATTCATATCAAACTTATTATGCCAGAGACCACACTTAATTAACATCTTCATTGGTAAGCACTTAAAAGCAAAATATTGGAAGAAAGACATAGATACAGGATCATTTGTGGTTTTCTCCCCATATTGCACTGTAGTATTCTCATTTTCTTTACTCAACTGATTTTTTCTCTTAACTCATGTAAACCTAAAAAGCCAAACAATAAGAGAGAGGTCATCCAAAGAATGCTAGTACTTATTTGAGAATAGCAGAGCACTGAAATGGGAAACTGGAACCATAATAAACTGTGAGTGCATTCAAAGAGGTAGGGGCAACAGGAAGCTTAAGGGCAAAAACAAAGGGCGATTACATCAGATACTTTGAAACAATACTCTTTGGGTACCCTTAGCTAATAATCAGGATGACATCAGTCTGTGATTAACAGTTAATAGGCAGATGTGTAGACACTATTTCTTGTATAAGGTTACTGTTGCCCCATGCAAACTTGTGGTTCTGTCAGAATCTCTCATGTGAATTATAACCAAGCAATCAGGCATAGGAACTCTGCCTTCATTACCTCTTGGTTTTATCTGTTTATTTTATTAATGTTAACGCGTGTTACTTCATTTTGCTTTGAACAACTTTCATCTTCCTTTCATACTTATATTCACCAAACATTCTATTTTTAAATCATTCATAGAAGTAGAAGATTTATTTCCCCTAGAAGCCAACAGAAAAGATGATTTGCCTTATTCAAAAGTATTTATTTAGCATCTACTTTATTTCAGGCCCTAAGTATACAGGTGTTAGAAGAAGAAGACAGAAAAACTCTATTTTCATGGCCTTAGTCTACAGACTAAGAGGACATCAAATCCAAATCTTTTAATTTAATTTACCCAGTTTTCATGTGTGAAATTTTACTTTAGAGAAAGTCTGATCAGATTTCATCTCTTTGGTAATAAATATTCCCAAGGGTTGAATTTATCACAGTAAGTTACTATGAAATAAACATGGGTTGGCTTAATGAGTATTTTTACAAAAAAGAAGGCAAAGATTGAGTAACCATTGCTCTTTGTGGCCAGAGATTGGCTATGTCATGAGCATAGGGGAAAGTTAGTCATAAATAATAAACTGATGGAAAAAAACTTATAAAATTAGACATTGCTTTCCTATTTAAGATAAATATTGAAAGTAGCAAATTTTAGTAAAAGAAAATAGAGCTCTTTGCATTTATAATTAGTTGACACTTAACTTATTTTATGGATATCATTATCCATGTTCATGGATGGATATTTTAACTCAGAAGCACAATCATCATAATTTTTTAAGGATTTATTTATTTGAAAGTCAAGAGTTATACAGAGAGAGAAGGAGAGGCAGATAGAGAGAGAGAAAGAGAGAGAGAGAGAGAGAGAGAGATCTTCCATTTGATAGTTCACTCCCCAATTGGCCACAATGGCTGGAGCTGCGCTGATCCAAATCCAGGAGCCAAGAGCTTCTTCCAGGTCTCTAATGTGGGTACAGGGACCCAAGGACTTGGGCCATCTTCTACTGCTTTCCCAGGCCATAGCAGAGAGCTGGATTGGAAGTGGAGCAGCCAGGACTCAAACCAGTGCCCACATAGGATGCCGGTACTGCAGGCAGCGGCTTTACCTGTATGCCACCGTGACGACCCCACAATCACCACAATTTCATTGTGACACGTTTTACTTGAACCACTTAGATAGCTCAAAGAAATCTACAGTAAGCTAAAATTGTGATTCTAGCTAGTTCATACAGATATGTTTGGATATATGAAAAAAACTGAGTCTTTTCAGGCACCATCCAAATGTTAGTTACTGTTGTGAAAATCTCTTCTAAGGTCAAAGTTTTTGAGGAGCCAAAAGAAAATCTAGATCTAGTTTTCTAGATCAAGGTTCTTTCTATCATGGAGCACTTTGTATAAATACATGAGCCTGAAAGAAACAGGAGGCACAGTGGACAAGCTTCCCTGAGTACGGTTAACTTTTATTTATTTATTTAAAAGGTTTTATTTACTTAGTTGAGAGGTACAGTTTATGGAGGGGGGTCTTCCATCTGCTGGTTCACTCCCCAAATGGCCGCAACAGCTGGAACTGGGCTGATCCCAAGCCAGGAGCCAGGAGCTTCTTCCAGGTCTCCCATGTGGGTGCAGAGGCTCAAACACTTGGGCAATGCTTTGCTGCTTTCCCAGGCCAAAAGCAGGGAGATGTATCTGAGGAGGAGGAGCCAGGACACAAACTGGTGCCCATATGGGATGCCGGCACTGCAAGCAGAGGCTTAACCTATGCCACAGCACCGGCCCCTAGGTTAACTTTATTTTAAAATCTGTTTATTGCCATCTTATGAGTCGTTCAATTTTCCAGCACAAAAACACAGTTAAGATTTTAAGGTTAAAGGAAGTAACTGATGACTTTTCAAATATGTCCTCTGTGTGGGCCAGATATGCAGTAGCTTGTGAAATGAAATGCCAAAACTACCGCATATTTCAGTAATGAATCACTAGCCATTTGTCACCACGTTAAAAGTTGCTTCTAAGGAGAAAACTTTAGAAACTGTAATTACATCTCACAGAAGCAAAAAAGGTCAAAAAGTGGTGTCTATTTAGCTTCATGGAATTTCTTAATGAATCAGTAGAGCATTATGGGAAGATTGTTTTCCTCTGCATCAAAAGTCTACACACATAAACTAACGCCACCAATTAAAACATCAATGTGGTTGGTAAGAGGCTGGCACTGTGGCACAACTGGTTAAGTCGCCCCCTGCAGCACTGGCATCCCATGTTGGTGCCTGTTTGAGTCCTGGCTGCTGCACTTCCAATCCAGCTCCCTCTAATGTGCCTGGGAAAGCAGCAGAAGATGGTTTAAGCGCTTGGGCCCCTGCACCCACGTGGGTAACATGGAGGAAGCTCCTGGTTCCTGGCTTCTGCCTGGCCCAACCCTGGCCAGCCTGTGTAGGCATTCGGGAAGTGAATCAGTGGATGGAGGCTCTTTCTCTCTCAATTCCTTCCTTTCTGTCTCTGACTTATAAATAAATAAATCTTTTACCAAAAATAATTGTGTCACACCAACATGCTATTCAAGTCCATCATCAAGCTGTTAAACACCGGAGGTGTACAGAAAAGCCAAAAAGACAGATGTTCTAGGAGGCGACTATGGACTGCATGAGCCCTCTTGGTGGCTGAGCAGTTGAAATACTAGGACCTATTTCCATTCCAGTAAGTCTACGAAGAGTGATGCACAAGCAACACTTGACGGAGCTGAGTTCTTCAACTCATTGGGTGAATAAATGAGTCTAAAAATCTTATAATGTTCTATTTGTAGAAATACTATTGTTTCTCCCATATCTTCCATACTTTGATCATATTAGGTAATATTTCTAATTTCCACAGGTATTCTGTATTATTCAGAACCAAAAATTTCCAACTTTTGTGAAAAACAACTGCCAAATCTCATGGGCCAGACAAAAATGTGTGTTTTTTATGGAGCATTTTTTTGGCTAGGCACAACGGCTCAGCAATGTAAGCATCTTCCC
Organism: Oryctolagus cuniculus; assembly: GCF_051225735.1. Taxonomy (NCBI): domain Eukaryota; kingdom Metazoa; phylum Chordata; class Mammalia; order Lagomorpha; family Leporidae; genus Oryctolagus; species Oryctolagus cuniculus. Next base: position 78,542,198 of record NC_142882.1, read on the forward strand.
TAGAACATGGCATCTTAAACAACACGGCGTCCACAGTCATTCCACAGAGTGTGGGCAGTGACACAGGAGATGCCTGTGACAGGCTTCAAAGATCCATACGCTATTTCTACTGCCCATGCATTATCCAAATGCAGTCATGCGGCCATGCAGCGGCTTCAAGAGAGGCTCAGAAGTGAATCTTGGCGGCGGAGGCCGTGCAGGGCGCCATCTTTGCACGAGGCCGGAAGAGGAAGCAGGAAGCGTGCAGACCCTGAGGAAGAGTGGAAGGCGCCTGGGCTGGCTTTCGAACCCTCGCTTTCTTCAGCCCACAGCGGCAGGGGCTCCCGGCCATGTCCCTGGTCAGGCTCCCGCTCTGCCACGGGCTGGTGGAGCCCAACCTGTGCCGCCGTTCCTCGTCGGCCCTCGTCGCCAACCTGGTGCGGCGGGTTTAGGAGGAGCTGAGCCGCGATGGGCCCCGCTGGACCACGACGTCTACACCGAGATCCTGTGCCGCACAGGCGAGGAGGGCCCCGCTCCGGGCCCCGGCGACGGCTGCTTGAAAGGCCCGGTTTCTAGCCTGCCCGTGGCCACGGCTGCACAGGCGATTCTCCGAGCAGCCTTTGGGGAAACAGAGGCAGCTCCCGGAGTCGCTGGACCCGGTATTTGAGACATGGAGAGCAAGAGCCCTGGTTCCGTGGAGGAGCTGTTTGCAGACGAGGACAGCTCGAGCTGTGACCTGGCCACTGCGCTCAGGGCCTTGAAGAGCTGCACAAAGGTAAGCCAATGCAAGGGGCCGCAGGCCTGGCCTCGGGCTCGGACCTGGCTCATTGACGTTTGGATAGGTGACTTTTTCAAATGAAGTTTTATATGTTTGGGCCAATATTTTGTTTTAAAGTCCGTTTCTTACAATTTTTACGCTTTTATCTTTTGAGATCAATCCTTTTCAGCTATTTTCTAAAAAGTGTATTTTTCTATGAATATCTTCTGTTGCTACACTACAAAGTTTGATAGCCTAAACACTCGCCATTGGGAGTTCATTTGTTTAAGGTGAAATGAGGGACTGTGTGTGCAGTGGCCTGTCCCTGGATGGGCCATGGTTGTTGCTTCCGACGTCGGCCTGTCCCTGGATGGGCCGTGGTTGTTGCTCTGGGCGTCGGCCTGTCCCTGGATGGGCCGTGGTTGTTGCTTCGGGCGTTGGCCTGTCCCTGGATGGGCCGTGGTTGTTGCTCTGGGCGTCGGCCTGTCCCTGGATGGGCCGTGGTTGTTGCTTCGGGCGTTGGCCTGTCCCTGGATGGGCCGTGGTTGTTGCTCTGGGCGTCGGCCTGTCCCTGGATGGGCCGTGGTTGTTGCTCTGGGCGTCGGCCTGTCCCTGGATGGGCCGTGGTTGTTGCTTTGAGCTCCCGCATGGCCGGCGCCGTGACGCTCTGGGTTACCGCTGAGCTGCAGGCGGGTGGGGAGCTGCACGCTGCCCTAGAATCCCATCCCCAAAAGTTCTCAGCCCCTGTCTGCCCTCTGTCTCCTTCTCCCCCTTCTGTCCACCTCCGTGGTCACCCCTCTTGGGATTTCTCAGTCTTCCTGAATTAATTTGAAGAGTTTGATCTGGTTCCTGGAAAGCAAAGACTTTTCATGATTTCTAAATATCTTAGTTTCTACTTCCTGAAGAAACCGTATAGCCTTAGTAGAGATAGCAGCAGGATAGGAAAAAATATGTCCAGAATTTAAACTGTTTGATAGAAATAAATGCTTATGTTTGAAGATACTAACATCATGATCCCGAATCACTCTTGTTTACCTATCTACTGAAATGAACTTGCAGAGGACTATGTGGTCATATTGAGTCTTGTGAATAGATACCTCAAAGAAAAGAGAAATGAAAATTAAATTAGAAATCAAAAAATAAAAATTAACAGCTGAGAGCATTTCAAAATTAAATTTCCATCTTATCAGTTCCTTTCAAGACTCTGGTGATGGGTATTGTTGTGAATGGGAGAAGTGATTTTCTTTTCAAAGTTTTCCATTCAATAAGATGACAATGGTATCTGAAATTACAGATCTGAACTCACCGAGAATCAATGCTTTTCCTGCTGGCAACTTAGCAGCCTTTGTAATTGATGTGACAGTTTCATTTCCCCACTGCCACCGACAATCGACGTGTTACTCCATCTCACAAGCAAATCTTTTTTTAAAAAAAAGCTTTCAGTTTTACTATTTAGAAGATATTAAAATTCTTCAAAAATGTATGGTGGCAATGATAGATGGTAGATTCACGGTGTTGACAATATCCTTCTTTTGACAGTACAGAACAAAAAGTTCTCCGTGTGCGTTCTTAAATATGGCTAATAATTGCTTCAAATGGACAATTCATAATTCGTAATCTTTATCTAAGGCCGCTTTGAAAAAGGAGTGCCCTTAGCCCAGGAGTGGGTAGACAGGAACAACTTGCAGCCAATGCTCTGCCTTGACCGTTGCTGTCTCAGAGAATAATGTCCAGGAGCACCTTTATTGATACAGCAACAGAAGACCTTTCACACCTGGGCCTGCCCAACCTGATCTTTTTGTCACCTACATGTCTGAACTTAAGTGCCACTGAATTCACTCTTTCAGGAGTACACAATAATCTTTTTTTTCTTTAAAGACTTCTTAAAAGATTTATTTATTTATTTGAAGCACAGAATTACAGAGAGGCAGAGAGAGAATCTTTCATCTGCTGATTCACTCCCCAAATGGCCACAACAACCGGAGGTAGGCCCATCTGAAGCCAGGAGCCAGAAGCTTCTTCCGGGTCTCCCACGTGGGTGCAGGGGCCCAAGCACTTGGGCCATCTTCCACTGCTGTCCCAGGCCAATACTGTCCCAGCAGATAGCTGGGTCAGAAATGGAACAGCCGGGACTCAAACAGGAGCCCATATGGGATGCCAAACTGCAGGTGGTGGCTGTACCCACTGCGCCACAGTGCTGGCCCCCACAAAATAATCTCTTATTAGGCCATTCTGCACAAGCTGAGAGGCCTGGAATGAGCTGTACCAGTCAGAGTGAGTTGGCCATGTTGCATTAACAGAGAACCTTGCACACATCCTAAAATACTAGAAATGTATTTCTCACATGTGCAGTGTTGGGTGGTGAGGCTCCTCTCATTACAGTCGCTCTGGCTTGAAGACTCATAGAAATTTCATCTCAACATGTGTTGGAGTGATCTTTGCATAAATGCAAAGATGTCAGAAAAGTTCTGGTTTTTACCGAAAAGTGACAGTTAGCCATTCAACTCAGATTTTATTAGCCACAGAGAGGCACCTGGCTAATCCTAACATGAAGGCAATGAAGGCAATGAAGTGCAATCCTGCTGTAGAAGGAAGAAAGGCACACTTGTAATGAAGTGCTAATGATTACCACTGCAGTAGTCTCAGTAGGTGAAGGTTCATTCAGTTTTTGAGATTCAAACCAAGTGTTCCCTCCTGTAAGAAGTCCTCCATGGCATCTCAAGAATTTAATCGCTTCCTTATGTTTACCCCGCATACTTTGTCCATGCTTTCCTGGAATATGAGGCACATCATATTATGATAATGGATTACCATGCCTAGAAGCAGCGTTACATTGACAATTCCTCATTCATATTTTTCTGTCAAGTGTGTGGTAGGGGTGCAGCACATGCAGGGTGCTTGCTGGTGCTCCTTGTAGGAGGTTTATTTGTCCATTTTCACCCTTGGAGAATGATTTTAGTGAAGACACAGCCTATATCTTTTTGCACCATCCTAATCCTAGTGTCTTGCTACAGTATTTGGTACTAGTGCATATTTTCTCTATGTTGGATGAATGAGTTGATTGATGAATTACACTAGTTAGTAAAACATACTGTATTAGTAGGATGGGCTAGATTATGCTCTAGAAACCAAACGGCTACAAAATATTCATTAAGTTAAGCACACATTTGTGACTTGTTCGTGTCACATATTCTATGTGAGTGAGCCAGGGGCTCTGTTCCACCCAGTTAGAGACCTCGGCTGATCTAGGCTCTGCCGGCTTAGAGCTGAATCACCTGAAACACAAAACCGTTTCAGTTGTCCTGGCAGGGGAAGAGGAAACTGGAAAATCACAGATGGCTTTTGAATTCTTTGGCCTGGAAATGACCCATCTCTCTTCCCCTCACATTCCGTTTCCCTGGGCCAGACCAACCACATGGTTCAATCGTGGCATAAGGCTGAGGAATACAGAAAAATAAAGTGGAATATTTGGTGCCTATTTCTGTCTGTGGCTGAAGCTAATGTTTTTTATAATAGAAAACAAAACACAATACAGAAAATGTTGGCAAGTCACATAATCACACCTCTCTAGTACTTTTCAAATGAGAGGATGCCTGAACTCAATAGCCGGTGCAAAATGCGAGAGAAGAATCAAACTGTTGTGTTTGGGAAACAGTTCTTTAACAGGCAATCCAGTGACTCTCACGTTAATGTGAATTTGCCTTTCAGCTTCCCACTAAAGATGTCTAAAAAGGAAAACTCTGCAATACCACTAGAAACTAAGACTAACATTTAGCTGTCTGCCACAGACTAGAAGGGTGTCCCACACTAGAAATGTCGGTGGGTTTTGACAGAGCAGCAAATCTCCAGTCTTTGCCTTCTCCGAAGTGTATTTCCCTGGAAGGAAATATTATCTCGGCCTTCACATTTTTCTCCGAATTGATGGTGTGATATTACACTAACCTGGAAACTGGGATACGTTTCATTATTATGTAGGTTTTTATTTTAAATGTTTTTAAAAAGTTGGGGGTAGGGATGGAAAGGAGAGAGAGATGGTGAGAGAAATTCCATCTGCTTATGATCTCAGTGCACACAAAGGGCTGTGCTGGGGTCAAAGTCAGGAGCTGGGGACCAAATCCAGGTTGTCCAGGGGCTGGCAGGAATCCCATTACTTGGGCTTTGACCATTGCCTCTCAGCATTTGCAGAATGCTGGAGTCAGAAGCCAGAGATGAATTGCACTGTGGTGTGGAGGGATGGGGGAGGGATGGGTGTTTTAACTGCCAGGCCAAGTATTGACCTGTCATAGCTGTTGTTTTTATGAGGTAGTCAAAATTACATCCCTCTTGATTTCTTTACGGTGAAAAGTCTTACACTCAGCTGTACCAGTTGAGTGGTTCCTCCATTTTCTGTAGTATCATCTAAACACAGCTGATGTCTTGTCTAGAGTGGCTGGACTCTCTAGGGGAGTCTGGGCACCTCTCTCCAGGTAGCCTTTCCGGAAGACTGTCTTGGATTTTCTCCATGGTGTCTGGATTTCAAGACAGAGGAAGCAGGAGCTGTCACTTCCTTTAAGGCTCAAATCTAGAACTGACACAATACCATGGCTGCCACATCCAGTCGGTCCAAGAAAGGCATAGGACTAAAGTGTATTGAAGGGACAGGAATAGATTCCACTTCTGGAAGTGAAGAGGGGCACATTTTTGTAGGACAAGGAAAAGTGATGATAGCTACATTTGGAAATTATTTAATACAACAAGGAAAATTGGCATAAATATATTCAGAGATAACAGTGTTTGATTCTTGGTGAGCATCTTGCTTGTCCACTGTGAACTTATGAGAGAATAATTTGCAAGCCATAGACACAGCAGACAGTAGCAGCAGTCTGATTAATTTCCAGGAGCAATAGTTAAATCCAGTGATTTGGCCCAGTAAGGTTTGCTTAAGAATTTTTATGTGTGTCAATTTGATAGTTGAATAAGAACAACCCTTAATAGAACAGATGTTGAAAATAAACTGCAGATGCTCCTGGAGAAGTAAAAGTCTGTGACAGAGAAGAGCAGATCCTCTGATAAAGATAAAGGAGAATGGCACAAAAAGAAAGTTTGTCCCAGCTGAATTTGGCAGAGGGATGGTTGGGTGTGGAAGGGCATATGCATGAACAGAAGGATGAAAATCTGACTACATTGACAGTTAGACACCTTCGCTTCCTAGATCAATCCAAAAGATGTGATTCTGCTACCTGAGACAGATGCCAGGAGCCTTGCAGTGAATGAGTGCAATTTCTTATTAATATAAATGCTTGAGTTCATTGTAATAAAATATGTTTTATCTAACGGAGTCAAACAGGTTCTGGACAGCATTCTGGACAAAAATATCCACTGTTAACATAAAACTTTCTGGAGCAAACCTTTTCCCTTAAAGTGTCTACAGAGTCAAGAATCATTTCTTCATGAATGAGTGTCCCAAGGAAACTTTTTTTTTTAACTTTTATTTAATAAATATAAATTTCCAAAGTACAGCTTATGGATTACAATGGCTTATTCCTCCCCCATAACTTCACTCCCACCTGCAACCCTCCCATCTCCCGCTCCTTCTCCCATCCAAGGAAACTCAAATGTGCACCTAGTTCACCATGACTTGGAGCAAAACATGTATCTACCGCTCTTCCCCAAAACAGCCCCCCAGTGCTATCCTCCTGGCTCAGCTGTGATCTACCAACTTAACCAGTATTATTCTAATTATGTCTTATTCTGATCCACATTTGTTCAAAAGAATCCATCATAGGATTTTTTACCTGTGAAACTAGGAAGAAGAAATGACTTTGGACTTCACTGACTTGATATCATTTATCTTTTATAAATATTGCCAACAGAGGACATGGAAGAAAATTCCTTTCTTTTTCTTTTTTTTATGCTATTTATCTAATGAACATCACTTGTGATAAGAAACTGCTGCTCCTGGATTTTATTTTAACTGAAGGTGACTCAAGTCCTAATACAATGAGTTTTAATAATGTTATGAACGAATTTATACTAGGATTGGTCTCCATGGATGATGTCAAAGATTGTTTTTTTTTTCTTAAAGATTTATTTATTTATTTGAAGGGCAGAGTTACAGAGAGGCAGAGGCAGCAGAGAGAGGTCTTCCATCCAATGGTTCCCTCCCCATATGGTCGCAACGGCCAGAGCTGCGCCGATCTGAAGCCAGGAGTCAGGAGCTTCTTCGAGGTCTCCTATGCAGGTGCAGGGTCCCAAGGACTTGAATGATCTTCTACTGCTTTCCCAAGACATAGCAGAAGTGGAGCAGCTGGGACCTTAACTGTTACCGATATGGGATGCTCGCACTGCAGGTGGTGGCTTTACCGGACATGCCACAGCACCAGCCCCAAGGATTGGTTTTGAGTTAAAGAGAGAGAATCTAGCAATTATTAGTTCATATATAAAGGCAACTGTTGGTTTTATCTTTTAAAAATCAAGTAAACAAAAGGACAATTTTGGATTTCCCTTTTGACTTCTGGTTCAGTTCAAATTTGTCAAGAATTATTAGGCTTTTATTATGACCCTCCTGCCATAGATACCATACAGGCTAAGGTACATTAGGTGTGATTCCTGTCTTTGAAGAATTTGCAAGACAGAACAGAGAAGATATTTTTAGGAATTATAATAAGTTAAAATGCCTAATCAGTGTATAAGAGGTGCATTCCTTTTCGTCGGTAGATTAAAAGCATGTTCAGTGTTTTCAGGGAATACCATAGAAAGGTTCCTACTGTTCTTTGGAGGAAATACCAGCCAAAAGGAAAGCAAAGCAGAACAAAGATGGACACACAAACATACCAGTTCTCTTGGTAAGTTGGGAAATTTCTGTAAGGTAATTACTGGCATTTTTAATGTTTGAAGTGATAGATAGTAAAGGGTGGGAGATAAGGCTACGAAGTCCTCCAATGGAATGAAGCCACAAAATGCTTCCATGTACTAAGAAGATCTGAATTTCTTTATAGGAAATGGGTGACCTTGGGAAGTTTGATAGCTTAGAATGCCATTAGTAATCTGTGATTTAAATGTAAGGGTTCAGGTACCAACACCCTTGGTTGCATCAGGTTAAGTCCTTGCTTGCAATGCCAGCATCCTATATTGGAGTGGTGCTTCCAGTCTGAGCTGCATTGTTCCCAATTTCTATCTGTCCCAGTCTCTCCCCCACTCCCTCTTTCTCTCTCAAATCAGTCTTTAAATATGAAGGCTCAAAGGGGAACTATTATACACTGTTGGTGAGAGTGCAAATTAGTACAGCCACTATAGAAAACAGTATAACGGTTTCCCAAAAAAACTAAAAATAGATCAGCTGTATGATCCAGCCACCCCATTTCTGGGTACACAACTGAAGGAAGTGATTAGAATGCTTGGGTTAGTAGCACCACAAGCAGTAGCAAGGACTCTTCATTAATTTCAATTGAGAGAAGATAAAAGTGTAATAAGCAAGTCCTATTCATTAGGCATTTCAAGAACTGGGAAAGTCATGTTCCATTTCTACCTGTGCAGGCACATTGTCCGGAGCTAACTGTGGGGACACACTGGGCTGTGTAAAGTAAAGGTGTTCTAGCTGACCACAGACACCGGAACTGAGGCTGTCTCAACTACCTGGGAGCTCTGTACAGTTCCAGGATGATGCCAGTGAACCTGATCCTTCTTGGTTGATTCTAGGGCCAAAACTTGTCCAGACTCATACTGAATTTTACAAGTGACTTAAGCATCATTTGAAAACATAGATGACTGATTTACAACTAGAAGACGGTTCTAAAATTCTGAGAGAGACTTATGATGCAATTGGAGGAGTACAAGCAGTGCCTCTTATGCTGTCCCACCAGTTTTTATTTCCCAAAGTGCCTTGTCCTAAAACAGGAAGAGTAAAAATAATTATATCTCCGTAAAGCTAGAAAAATTTTTTTAAAACGATTGGACTAGTATTTGAATGTCAGTTGATCACATTAAGTAGAAGCATTCAGCATAACTCCTTTGCAGGAGGATGTAATGACATTATTGCTAATGCAGGTAGAAAGTATATTTTTCCTGGGGCCGGCGCGGTGGCACAGTGGGTTAACGCCCTGGCCTAAAGCGCCTGCATCCCATATGGACACTGGTTTAAGACCCAGCTGCTCTGCTTTCTGTCCAGCTCTCTGCTATGGCCCGGGAAAGCAGTAGAAGATGGCCCAAGTCCTTGGGCCCCTGTACCCACATGCGAGACCCAGAAGAAGCTCCTGGCTCCTGGCTTCAGATTGGCACAGCTCCGGCTGTTGTGGCCAATTGGGGAGTGAACCATCGGATGGAAGACCTCTCTCTCTCTCTCTCTCTCTCTCTTTGTCTTTCTGCCTCTCCTCTCTCTGTGTAACTCTGCCTTTCAAATAAATAAATTAATCTTTTAAAAAAGGTATATTTTTCATTTGAAACATGGTTACCAAATTTGGGCCCTAAATAACATATGGAGCAAAAATTGCACAATATGATTTGCTATTATATGAACCAATTCTCTTCCAAATGGAAAATATTGTCACAGGGGAAAAATGTACCCACATATTTTTAATTGTTCAAGGCTTCCACATAACATGTCCAAAACAGGGAAGGAGAACCACTTTTATTTTGGAATTAAGTTTGACAAAGTGCAACGTTCAACGAACGTTGCCAATTGCAATGTTCACCAGTAGTGCCCTAAGAATTAAAGTCTTTGCATGAATTCTACTGTCTTGTTGAGGAGAGTAGCAGGGAATTAACCTGTTCTAATGAAGTATGGTAAGTGTTATGAACATTACAACCCTCCCACCAACACAAAAGAACCAAGCAAAGAAGGGGGAAAGGCCCCCATTTGTTACCATGGTAACTGAGGATTTAAAGGGGTCAGTGGATCATGACATCATTACAGGAAATTCTTGTAAATATTACCTTCTAGGAATTAGAAGAAAGGCATATAATCAAGAACAAAAAATGTGCCTTTGTAATATGAAGAACGTATTTTGTTTGCCTTAAGTGTATGCTTGGAAGTTTCCCACCCAGACAGACCTCCTTTGGGAGTTTCAGCATGTGGCATGGTATGTGGTCTATGTGCCAGTCTGTCAGGAGCAGGTTAAGAAAAGAGGTGCCAGGACCAGCAAATTTAGTCAGTAACAGTGCTTTTGCTGTGAGAAAGTAGTCTCAAGAAGCATAGGAATTACCTGAGATGTCTTGGACATTAATAGATGGAACAACAACAGCAGGGATGCAATTGTGAGATGCTTCAGGAATCAGAGTGTAGAGAGAAATTTACAATGCATTACTTTGAATATGGTCTCCTTGGGAACTGTTAAATTGACAATAAAACATAATTCAGTATTTTCACCACTGATAAGCTTTGTTTCTTAAAAAAAAAAACTTGTTTGTCATGCTGTGAGAATTTTTATGTGACTCATCTATTTAAGAAACACATTTCACATTGCTTTTGAACTTGCCAGTTGATTACATGTTGAGCAATCAGAATATAAGAATGTTTAAAATAAATTACGCTTCTGGTTATAGTCAATTAGAACTCATCTCCTGGACACAATTTAACATTGATTTAGAATGGCATGAAGTACTGCTTTGGAAAGAGATTTGATAGTTTCTTTTTCCTTTTAGTCTTAAAAAATCCAAATATTTCACCTGAGAGCATCAAATACAATAAATGAATCCTTTTGAAGACCTGAATCTGAACTTTTAATATTTGCCAGTGGAATAAATGTGCATTTGTCCAAGTACAGAACATTTGAACTTTAATTTGTTAATAATTGTGGTATAAGTGGTAGTAGAGTTAGATATGCTTTAAAAATTAATTCTTTACCATTCATTAAAAGAGCCTTTACACTATGAAGCAGAGTTCTGAATATGAGAAAAGTGAAAGAACTAGAAGATACTCTAAGAGATTATCTCATTTATTTCCAAATAGAGATCTACTAACAATATTCCTAGTGGAAGTGCTGTAACTTGGGAAGAAGTAGATACGCCTTTTGAAGGAGCTGGCCTGGAACTCTCCTTTGACAGCCTGAATTTGAGAAAAGGTACTGTTGTCCCTTGGTATCCATGGGGCTTTGGTTCTGGAACTCTCTCCTGCCCCAGGATGTGAAAATCTGAGGATGCTCAAAACCCTTCTATAATATAAAATGGTGTAGCTGTTGCATACAACCTAGACCCATGCACTGTACACTTTAACTCACATCTAGATTATTTATAGTACCTAACACAGTGTGAATGCTGGATAAATAATGCTTTACTGTGTGTAGAGATAATGACAAGAAAAAGAAAAGTCTACCTATCCAGTACTGATACAATTTTTTATTCAAATGTTTTCTATCTGTAGTTGGCTGAATTCACAGATGTGAAACCCATAGACACACAGAACCAACTGTTACCTTTCTGAACCCGAGCTTCTTTATTACAAGATGAAGAAAAAAAATGTCTTTCTCAGGGAATACATTTCAATATCAAATGAGATAAACTATGAGAAAGTACTCTGTAAACTCCATAACATTCATAAACACTTATTCCTTTAGCCATTGTTTTTACAGTATCCATTCTGTGCAAGGCATTGCATTAGCTACCATGTGTTAGGTTTATTCACATGGGATATAGTGGTGAATGTTGATTATGTGAATTATTTTCTTTTAAGGCTTGTCAAATTTCCCTAATTTCAGAAGAATGAAACATTTACTTTTCAGGGGAAGTTGCCACTGAAGCTTTTTCCTTTGACTTCATCTCCCCCCACCCACCCCTCCTTTGGAAGTCCTCATAAATGCAGTGCCCAGTTGTCCCTTAAGTAGCCCATGGTAGCATTTTTCAGTGTTACAATCTCCCTAGTCTACAGTTCACTCCTCTGTGAGCCGCTGTGTCCAGTGATCATTCTGTAGTCAAGAGTCTGGCTCCAGTCTTGACGTTTGCTGAAACTTCTAAGCTTCACCTTTTCCTCTCCCTTATTTGCCGTCTCCCTCTGTGCCGCCCCGGCCCTCTACCGCTTGGCTACCCGCAATCTGGGTGAGCTGATGAGGAAGCTTAGGTGTTCTCTCCTTGGAAAGAGGTTTAAATCATTCCAGCAGCTTCCCATGACTCCTTAATTATTATAATTAAAACCCCAAGTCAGTCTCCTTTCTCTGGGAAGCCAGCCCTCCTCTCCAAGGAAAACCTTATTACTTAAATAATGGACTTTTCCATACCATTTTGGTGTGGCGCTAGTGGCTGGTGCTGCCATCATTTCTGCTGGGGTCACATGATTGGGGCAAGGCACTTTTTTTTTTTTTAAGATTTATTTTACTCATTTGAAAGACAGAGTTATAGAGAGAGGCAGAGACAGAGAGAGAGGTCTTCCATCTGCTAGTTCACTCCCCAGATGGCTGCAACAGCCGGAGCTGTGCCTCTCCGAAGCGAGGAGCCAGGAGCAACCTCTGGGTCTCCTATGTGGGTACAGGGGCCCAAGGACTTGGGCCCTCTTGTACTGCTATCCCAGGCCATAGTAGAGAGCTGGATCGGAAGAGGAGCAGCCGGGACTAGAACTGGCGCCCATATGGGATGTCAGAGCTTCAGGCCAGGTCTTTAACCTGCTGTGCCACAGCGCCGGCCCCAAGGCATCTTATTTCTTTACTTTGTTAGTTTGGCCTCCTGAATGACAGTGTTCTCTCTTCTTATATGACAGCCATCTTCCCCAAAATGCAAAAGTATGAAATGCGAATGCAGTTTTCAGATTTCTCAAAGCTTCAGCCCAAAACGGGCAAAATGTCACTTCTGCTGCATTTTATTGGTTAAGGCAAAGTTCAGGAACATCCATATTAGAGAAGCGTCCCCATGGGTGAGGGGACTGGGAGGCTGACTCATTGGTTGTTATCCAGACTAATAGTGTATCAGACCTTCCCAGATGGTATCTGCTTCCAAAGCCATAGCCACCTCCACACAGACTGGCCCAACTCATGGCAAATTTAATGTATTTTGACCACAGTGCAAATCCTCCTTGGGAGACATGGTCAAGTACCACACAGAAGGTAAAGCGTGCTACAGGACAAGAAATATGACTAAAAATCATAGAAAACAGGAAAATAGAGCTCAGATTGCCTTTCTCTTAATAGTACTGTAAGGCTGAACAACAATGAGTAATTTCCCAAAATCCAACTGGCTTAAGACCTCACTTCTACAATATTATAATACCTCACTGCATTTTGTTTAATAGGGTACATTATGAGAAATAATAGCCAACTCTAAGGCTTATGGGATTTTTAAATTTTATGTCATTTTTCTGACATATTTAAAATATGTCAGAATATTTTTAAATATTTTAAATATTTAAATATTTAAAAAATATTTAAACAGTGCCTGCTTAAAATTGTGTGTGTGTGTGTGTGTGTGTGTGTATGAGAGAGAGAGAGAAAGAGAGCGTGAGCGAGTACACTAAGAGGGATGGTACCCACATGTGCATAGATTATAAAGAAGTGACCAAGGACAAATGAAATGAATTGCCAAGTGTCCATTTAGATAACAGGCAGAATAGTGTAATTTACTGTCCTGTTCCATTACTGACATTTTCTTTCACATCACTGGTTGTCATGCCCCTCATTTTGTAGCATTTCATGATCAGAATTCTGCCACATGACATTTCACTAGCCACATTTCACTGAACATCTCTTAACCCTTGACATTTGGGCACTGATGATAGATTTGAACTTGCAATCAGAAACCTTTTCCTGAGAGGTAGGCAGGGGCTTTAGAGTCAATGAAGGAAATGAAGATGTCCTCTCTATTCACTAAGACATTTCCCATTTGACAGATGTAAGATTTCTTACTAATATTCTTTATGCACAAATTAAAACACAATTTTTTTCTCCAGTATAACTTCCTAACTATATATGATAACCTTAGTAATTGTTGTACACTGTTCAGAAGAAATATATTTGACTTCAAGGACTGTAAGTAGCTTACTTTTTTTTTTAATTACCCTGTATTTTATTTGAGGGAGAGAGATATCATCCATTTGCTGGTTCACTTGCCAAATGCTGGCCAAAAGCTTTGACCAAGGCTGGGCCAGGTCAAAGCTGGGAAACTGGAACTACATCTCAGTTTCCCATGTAGTTAGCTGGGGCCCAAGTACCCGAGCCATAATCTACCACCTTTCAGGATGTGAATAGTGTCGCTCCCCGTCTTCGTGGAGGAACGACACAGGACCCTGCGCTGTTCTTTCGTCTGCTCGGCCCTTCCTGGGTTTGCTGCTGGTTCTTCCCGGGTTGGCTACCGTCCCTCCACCTCCGTGGAGGGGCGGGCCCCCTGCCACCTTCCCCACTTCCACAGGGGAGCGGCACACCGCCGGCCGGCTCTCTCGGGGGCTGCTCAGATGTTCCTCAGGTGTTCCCCTCAGATGTTCCTGGTGCATGTTGTCTCTCTCCTCCTTTATAGTCCTCCTCCGCCAATCCCAACTCGGCTGCCCACATGCCGAGTACGCTGCTCTCCTCCAATCAGGAGCGGCTCCTGCGGCTTGTCAAGTTGGTGAGAGGCAGCTGGGTAGAAGCTGTACGCTCCTCTCCCAGCGCCACATTGTGGGAGAGCAGATGCATAGAATAAGTCTTAATTCCAGTAACTCAGTCCAGTCCGGGTTGCTCCCCACAGATCCCCCTTTCTTTTTATTTTTTGGCGTTGATACGTGCCTGTCTTCGGTGTCCCGCGGCACACACTCTGCTCTGCTTGCTAGAGTTGCCCACAGGTGCTTACAAGCCCTATCAGTCAGGCAAACCGAATCCGGGTCCTCTCTTCGCCATGTTGTGAGGAGGTTTTTAGGCGCTGATGCGTGCCTGTGTTCGGTGCCCTGCAGCGCATGCTCTGCTCTGCTAGAACTGCCTGCAGGTGCTTACAAGCCCTATTAGGCAAACCGAATCCAAGCCCTCTCATTGCTGTATTGTGGGGAGACTTATTGATGTTAATTCGTGCCTGTCTTCAGTGACCTGCGGCGCATAAGCTGCTAGCCGCCCACAGGTGCTTATCGTCTTACTAATCAGGCAGACCGAATCCAAGCTCTCTCATTGCCATGTTGAGGGGAGGCCTTATTTTTCTCTATTTCTCTACCTCCGGGCATTCCTATCTCTCCTATTTTACTTCTATCTGCCAGCATTCCTATTTCTCTCATTTTACTTCTAAACTTCTGTTTCTCTTATCCCTGCGGCTTCCCGGCGCCCGCCCCGAGGCTGCTTCTCGGCGGCTTCCCGGCTCTGAGCCGCTTCAGCCCGCGCTTCTCTCATCTGCGCGGCTTCCCGGCTTCGCGCGCGCACTCCGCGGTCTCCGCGCCCCTTCACGTCCGCACCACGGCCTCGCGCTAGCCCTGGGTTCCCTATCTACTTGTGCCCCGCGCGCTCTCTCTGCGTGCGGCGGCTTCCACGAGTCACACAGCACAACTCACGTTTCCGCCACCGGTATTCAGTCCAAGTTCCCCGGACTAACCTGGCGAATTCCAACCTGGCGGCCCACGTCTCTGCCTCTGGTTCCAGATTTTCACCTTTTGCTCCCTGGGCTGACTTGAAGAATCCCAAGATAGCTTACGTCTCCGCTTCAGCCTGCACTCGCGGCTTCATCCTCCCTAACATTTTTCTCTACCCGGTATGTTTCCCTAAGTTTTCTTCCAACAATATTCCTCCCTCATTTCTCCTGGCCTCTCCCCACAGTCCGTATCCAAGTCTAAGTTTCTTATAGGTTTCACTTTCACTTTCAACCTGCAGTCCGTATCTGAGTCTAAGTTTCTTCTTGCTTTCACTTTAAATCCTAACTTCTTTCCCACAGTCCGTATCCGAGTCTATGCCTAGGCTTTCGATAGCTTCTTCCGGCACCTTTTCTGTCCGGCTTTTCCCTAGGCTCTTTGCTAGTCTCTCTCTCCGGTATTTTCCTCTTCTTCCTGTTTCTTCCCTCCTAAGTTTCCTATCCGAGTCACGGCACCATTATGTTGCTCCCCGTCTTCATGGGGGAACGACACTAAACCCTGCCTAGGCTTCCTATCCGAGTCACGGTACCATTATGTCGCTCCCCCTCTTCATGGGGGAACGACACTAAACCCTGCCTAGGCTTCCTATCCGAGTCACGGCACCATTATGTCGCTCCCCATCTTCGTGGAGGAACGACACAGGACCCTGCGCTGTTCTTTCATCTGCTCGGCCCTTCCTGGGTTTGCTGCTGGTTCTTCCCGGGTTGGCTACCGTCCCTCCACCTCCGTGGAGGGGCGGGCCCCCTGCCACCTTCCCCACTTCCACAGGGGAGCGGCACACCGCCGGCCGGCTCTCTCGGGGGCTGCTCAGATGTTCCTCAGGTGTTCCCCTTAGATGTTCCTGGTGCATGTTGTCTCTCTCCTCCTTTATAGTCCTCCTCCGCCAATCCCAACTCGGCTGCCCACACGCCGAGTACGCTGCTCTCCTCCAATCAGGAGCGGCTCCTGCGGCTTGTCAAGTTGGTGAGAGGCAGCTGGGTAGAAGCTGTACGCTCCTCTCCCAGCGCCACATTGTGGGAGAGCAGATGCATAGAATAAGTCTTAATTCCAGTAACTCAGTCCAGTCCGGGTTGCTCCCCACAAATAGTCAGAAAATTGGGTCAGAAGTGAAGGAGCTGGGACCTGAACCTGACACTCCAATATGGGATGTAGATGTCCTAAGCAGCACTTAACCTTGAGCCAGACACCCATCCCTACCTTGTGACTTTTTTTAAGCCTTGTTTGTTTAAAAGTCAGAATTAGTGAGACACAGAGAGAGATCTTCCATCTACCGGTTCCCTCCCCAGATGGCCACAATTATTAGGACAGAGCCAGGCTGAAGCTGGGACCCAGGAACTTCATCTGGGTCTCCCGTATGGGTGCCAGGGGCCAAAACACTTTAAGCATCTTCCACTGCTTTCCCAGGCTCATTAGCTGGGAGCTGGGTCAGAAGTGGAGCAGCCTGGACTCAAACGGTGCCCATATGGGATGCTTGCATTGCAAGCAATGGCTTTACTGTTAGGACACAATGCTGATCCCTAGTATGTAAATTGTTAACTGTTCTTTTCTTATCAGAGTCTACCCACCAAGAAGAATCTTATATGGAATTTTTATTTGTATATTTATCTTATGCTTTACAATTGCTAAAAGTTGTATCATAATTTAACTTCTTTTTGAAGTTTCCTTTTGAATTTCTACAAAATCTATAGTGATCCAGTTAACTTCCATATCTTCAAATAGCTAACAACCAACCAACCATGTTAAGGATTGACAGCCCTCAACCTATGCACCAAATCTAGTCCATTATCTGTTTTTATAAATAAAATGTTATTGAAGCAGCACCATTGAATTTGTTTACATGTTATCAAGGGCTACTTTTGGGCTACAATGAGAGAATTGAGTAGTTACAAAAAACACTGTAAGGCCTACAAAACCTAAAATATTATCTCTCAGTGGGGCTTCAGTTTAGGGATTAGGATGCTCACATCCCGTATTGGCATGTCTATATTTGATCCCCAGCTCTAGGCTCTGACTCCCGCTTCTTCCTAACGCAGGCCCTGGGAGGCAGCAGTGTTGGTTCAGGTAATTGGGTTCCTGCCACCCTTTTGGAGAACTGGGTTGAGTCCCCCTCTCTTTGCTTCAGCTGTGTACGTTGCAGGTATTTGGGGAGTGAACCAGTGGGTAGAAGCTCTCCAGGTTGTTCTCACTCTGTCTGTCTCTCTCTCTAACTCTCAAATTAAAAAAAAAAAAAGAATCAGAAAACAATATAGGCCGGCGCCGCGGCTCACTAGGCTAATCCTCTGCCTTGCGGCTCCGGCACACCAGGTTCTAGTCCCGGCTGGGGCGCCGGATTCTGTCCCGGTTGCCCCTCTTCCAGGCCAGCTCTCTGCTGTGGCCAGGGAGTGCAGTGGAGGATGGCCCAAGTACTTGGGCCCTGCACCCCATGGGAGACCAGAATAAGTACCTGGCTCCTGCCATCGGATCAGCGCGGTGCGCCGGCCGCAGCGTGCCGGCCGCAGCGGCCATTGGAGGGTGAACCAACGGCAAAGGAA
This sequence comes from Oryctolagus cuniculus, assembly GCF_051225735.1. Taxonomy (NCBI): domain Eukaryota; kingdom Metazoa; phylum Chordata; class Mammalia; order Lagomorpha; family Leporidae; genus Oryctolagus; species Oryctolagus cuniculus. Next base: position 78,559,941 of record NC_142882.1, read on the forward strand.
GACCTTTCTTTCTCTCTCTCTCTCTCTCACTGTCCACTCTGCCTGTCAAAAATAAAAATAAAAAAGAAAACAGTATATACTAACTTGTCTATTATGTAGAAACATTGCCGATCCCCAAGAATATTAGATGATTTCAGAACATATTTGAAATAATTTCTGAAACACAAAAATAGTTATATATCCCAAAGTGGGATCACATGTGCACAAACATTTTAAGATATAAGTAAATTCATCTCCCTCATCCATATTGTGTATTTTATTGTCATTTTTCTTCCTGTGTGCAATTTCACTGATTCTTCTCTGTAGTTGCTCTTTGTTTTAGGGCAGTGTTTCTCAAATCGAGGTTCTTTGACACTTAAAAATCACTTGGTGTTGGTTAAAAGGCAGATCACCGAGCCCCATGTCACAGCAGCTGGTGAGTTTTTGGCTTTTAAAAGGTTCTTCTTTTCCTCCTTGGCAAGGTGGGCACTCCCAGTATACTATGCTTTTCATTGGCCAATGCAGATGGTAGGTTTTTAGTACCTGCCAACTTCCCTTCATAGTTCATGATTTGCAGAATCAGTTAATAGTTTTAGAAGTCAGTAGTAAACTTGGAGGATTAGCTGCCTTAAAAAGTAAGTGTTATTGATTATAATAAGATCGTTTTTATAAGAACTTAACATAATTTGTGCAAATTGGAGTATTTTCTTGACATTTGATCTTTGTAATAACTGTGTTTCTGCATATTATGAATTATGCACAGAAGTTAGCAGCTTCACATGACAAATATCAGTACATCAGGAATCCTGGCACGGCTTAGCTGAGTGGCTTGGGCTCAGGGTTTCTTGAAGGTTGCACCCAAGTTGCTGGTCAGGTGACAGTTATTGTAGGGCTTGACTTCCAGGGTCACTCATTTGAGAGTTAGAAGGCTTCAGTCTTCAAGGGCAGCTCACAGCGCAGCAGCTTCCTTCCCTCAGAACAAATAAGCAAGAGAGCAACAGTGGACAGCACGGCTGCCAGGCTGCCAGCTGCCCTGATGGAGCTCTTATGGCAAAGAACTAATGTTTCTGGCCAGCATTCCAGTGAAGTCACATGAGGACTCTTGGAAGTTTAATCCCCTAGTAGAATCTTGCAAGGTTGTGAGAGACCCTGAGCTACAGAAACTCTTCATACAACCTAAGCAATGCATTTCTGTTGCTATATTAATACTAAATAATGGATATTTTAAGGCACAAGCAAAACCATATATAAATAATAACTTAATTTTCCTAATAAAATATTTAATCAAGAATATGAGATAACTCCAATGTTTCATGTACCTAACTTAGACAAATACATAAATCAAAATTTAACAAAAGGACAAAGAAAAATAGACAAATATGCAATCATAATTGGTCAAATTTATATACTTCATTAATTGAACTGTCAAAAAATTCATAAAGACAAATATTTCAAGCATTGTATTTAGCAAAACTCACCTATTGAAATGTATAAGACACTTCACAGAATAATCAGTTTCTAATTCTACATAGAACATTTAAAAAATTTAACATATGCTATGCCATAAAGTTAATCTGAACAGATTTCAAGGATTAAAATAATAAAAAATGCATGCTTAATATTACTTCAGTTTAATTACACTGTAAATAACAAAAATACCTATACTCATCATTATTTATTTCACATTCTATAATATCATGCAATTATTCACTCATATATGTAGCTGGAGAATTTTTAACTTTTAGAGTTTTTGTTGCTGTTCGCTTTTTATTTTCACTGGTGCACCCATTCCCAAGCACCTCTGATAGTGTCTGAAATACAGCAAATATTCAATACATGTCTGTAGTTATTATTTTTGATTGTTTGGATCAAAGAGAGAAATTGCATGTCACCTAGACCACTTTCACCCACCCCGCACCTCAGTTTTTGCTTTGAATTACAACTGAGCAACTAGTTACTGAGTGATTCAACAGCTAAAGCAGGCTGGCGTCTACTGAGACTCTGGATGCTATGCTGCAGGAGGCTGTGTCCTCCAGAGATGACTGCTGCACAGCAAGTGTTGGAGGAGGCTTTGCAAAACATTGATGCAGCCCAATGTAGAAGTAATGAAGCACTGAAGCTAACACCAAAAACAGCACAGTCCAGCTGATGGGGGCACCAAATCTGGCCCATTGTGGACAGTGCTACTGCTTAAATTAGCAAAGGAGTGTTGGTGAAAATGGAGGCCATTATCAACTATGGGTGTTATTCTCTTCATGCGTATATTCTGATTTCTCTATTCTCTCTTTAACTGTGTCTAATGTACTGTTTAATGTGTCCATCTCAGTTTCAATTTTGTATTTTCTTATTCAGTTTTAGAACCAGTATTGGGTCTTTATTTTTTAGGTTTTCCAATTTTATACATCATTCCCCAATTTTGTGTGTTATTTCCTTAAACATATCTGACATAATTACTTCAAATGGTATCTGAAACTGCTATCTGTGATTTCATTATTTATAATAATGCAAATCTATCTGTATTTCTTGAGGTTCTATTTCTATTATCTTTTATTTACTTCCATTTTATTGCATTCTTCTGTGGTTTTTTGGTTTATATTGAACTTCATATGTACATGAAAAGTTTTAGATCATTTAAAATCTGAATGATATTCCTCCAGACAGATATAAATTTGCTTTTGGCAGACAACTAACCTTCCTATATTTGTTTAATGCAATTACAGATTAGATGATAGCTGGATTTCAGACTTGAAGAGGGATATTTCATTTTTCTTTCACTCTTCTTTGTAGGATTGAGATTTTCATGGTCCTCTTCTAAACCTACGGGTTTAATGTTTCCATGGTGATTGTTGAATTCCGTTTTTTTCCTTTAGCCCAATAGGTTCTGTTGCAAGTCCCATTCAGTTTCTTGCCACTTCCAGTAGACTCTGTTTATCAAAGTGCCCCCAAATACCAGGCTCACTTCTCTGTATTTTCTTCTTTGTCCTGATGTTTGCTCCATGATTATTCCCTTCTTGTAGCTTTTTGATACTGTCAAATAGGATAATTTCTAATGATATGACCATTTTTCTAAATTGTTCTCAGTGGAAATTACCAATTCTGCTGGTAGTATAAGTAGGACTACATTTAGTTGATTTCCCAGCAAAATTTAACTCCAGGTGTCTGGCACAAACTTGTGGAAATAACTGTGAATAAAATTCCATTTATTAATTCATATCAGATTCTTCTGATAGGTTATGACTCAAATTAATCTCAATTTTAATTACATGTAATGCATAAGACTTTTTTTTTTTAACAGGCAGAGTGGACAGTGAGAGAGAGAGACAGAGAGAAAGGTCTTCCTTTTGCTGTTGGTTCACCCTCCAATGGCCGCCGCGGCCGGCGCACCGCGCTGATCCGAAGCCAGGAACCAGGTACTTCTCCTGGTCTCCCATGGGGTGCAGGGCCCAAGCACTTGGGCCATCTTCCACTGCACTCCCGGGCAACAGCAGAGAGCTGGCCTGGAAGAGCGGCAACCGGGACAGAATCCGGCGCCCCGACCGGGACTAGAACCCGGTGTGCCGGCGCCGCTAGGCAGAGGATTAGTCTAGTGAGCCGCGGCACCGGCCTGCGTAAGACATTTGACACATGAAAGAAGTTTTCAAACCTCTCAAAACTGACTTAATTATCTTAAGGTATCTAGAGCACAGATTCTAGTATCAAAGGAATAATGCAAAGTTAATATTGGCCAAGCATCTTCTACCTCCCTTACCCCTTCCCTCAGTTTTGTTTTGTTTTGTTTTGTTTTTAAGATTTATTTATTTACTTGAAAGGAAGAGTTAGAGAGAGACAGAGACAGAGAGAAGTCTCCCATCCTCTGGTTCACTCCCCAAATTGCCACAACAGCCAGAGCTGGGCCAATCTGAAGCCAGGAGCCAGAAGCTTCCTCCAGATCTCCCATGTGGGTGTCAGAGCCCAAGCACTTGGGCTGTCTTCTGCTGCTCTCCCAGGCCATTACAGAGAGCTGAATCGGCAGTGGAGCAGCTGGGATGTGAACCAGCAACCACACAGGATGCCAGCACGGCAGGTGGCAGCTTTACCTGCTACACCACAGTGCCGGCCCCCTCCCTCAGTTCTAATATACTTCTTTATTTATATCTTGAGGAGTTGCCTTCTAGAGATACATTTGCACCATGCTATCTCTCTTCCACTTTCCATACACACTTTCAATTCTTCCTCTTATTTCCTTTGTCTGAAAATCTGTATATAAGTCCCACTTGGAATTACTGCAGGGCTACATGGCCAGAACTCTGCAGCAACTAGGCATACAGGTTTATAAACTAGGTAACACTCTGTTTCATGCCTTCCAAATAAAGGAAATTGCTGATGTTGGTAAATAAAATTCTGAGCTTATATGTAGGTGGCAGTCTATGGAAGTATGTGAGAGTGATTAAAATTGTTTACATCAACACTGCTGATGGACACAGAAAACTGGAAAAATGAACCAAGGAAAGTGAAGAAAGGTTGGTTTGGCTGTATAAAATTAACGCTAATTACTTTCACTTCTGTGAACTACTGAGCATTTATTTTTAATTATGATGTTGCAAAATAATGATTATGTGTGATTAAATGTTTTAGATTTACTTTCGTTTGAGAAATTTTTATTTGTCAGGATTAAAATTTTCCAAGATTTCAACAGCTGGTGGGCAAGAATGGCCCCAAATTAGAGGAGATAACCAGATTTTACCATCTTGCTTTTCTCCTAAGCATGATATTTCCTGCAGGCTCTGGAGTGGGAAATTGGTCTCAGAAAGAAGTTTAGAGTCTAGTATTGGTTATCCTCACAGGTGAAAGGACCTGAGCCTCTCATATAAAGCCTTCCTCCCGGTTCATCTGCACTTCTGCGGTAGTCTCACATGCCTCATGTGTTCTCATAAGTGACCAAGTCAGTACTTTACTGGCCTCCACAGACCTGTTAGGAATCAGCGTTGCTCTTCCGTGCACCAGTCTGTTTCTAATTGAGATGCACTAGAGTAATCTCTAGACAATCCATCCAGGTATTACCGCCTCTGATCCTGCCTGCTTGGTGCTGTGCTTTCTGCTATAGTTTTGTCTAATGTATCAAAGAAAGAGAATCCCTTTGAAATTAGAGCAGGTCAGTGGACTGAGGTGAGAAGAAAGGGAAATACCTCTGCCATTTTTGTGATGTGATTTTAGGATTCCAAAGTAATTCTGCTTGGGCCCCAGTGTTCTGTAGAATTTTTAAAAAAGAATTTACTTATGTCTTACTTATAGATGCCTTCCATTCCATAAGAGTTATACTTGGGGTATTGAAGAGCTGAAATAAAAGACAAATCTGAGTGAGTAGCAGATGACCTACAATATTCACCATTGTTCCATCTCCCCCAGCGATTACATCTTTGTTGCAGATCAGTCTTCTACGGCAAATAAATTCACATCACTGACTATTGGACTGTCACAACATTCCTCCAAATAGACTCCGAGAGACCTGATGCATCACGTGTGGACATACAGGGTCCTAATTCCAAAACAAGACTGCTGCTATACTTCAATTTCATAATTGAAATTGCTAGCCAGGAGCTTCTTCCGGGTCTCCCACGTGGGTGCAGGGGCCCAAGGACTTGGGCCATCTTCTACTGCTTTCCCAGGCCATAGCAGAGAGCTGGATTGGAAGTGGAACAGCCAGGTCTCGAACCGGTGCCCATATGGGATGCTGGTGCTTCAGGCCATGGCGTTAACCTGCTGCACCACAGTGCTGGCCCCCAAACCATAACTGTTTCAACTGGGAAGGTGAATATTGTCATAACCATGATAATAGGAGATTCAGAATACGATAAGTTTGTACAATGAAGGGAGGAGATGTATTTTGGTTTACAGCTTTGGAGCCTCACGGTCTAAGGTTGTCAAGACTCATCATTTACGCCATCTGGTAAGGATGGACAGTAGCAAAGGAGGTGCCTGTGTGGAGGAAAGATCACACAGAGAGCCAGAAACCAGAGAGAGATGCTGCATGCCACTCTGTTCTGTGGTTTGTCTGCTTTGCTTTGTTTTTTAATTTTAATTTTTAAATTAGTTTTTAACAGATTCAGTGTGAATTGTAGATGCAATTCTAAGAACATAATGATATTACCCTTCTTCCTTCCTTCCTTCTCTTCCTTCCTTCCCCTCCCTCCTTCCTTCTCTCCCCTTCTCTACCAACCCTCTCATGATGACTGCCTGCATGGGCATTCCCCCAGTGATCTGGGGACCTCTCACTAGGCTCACCTCCTAGACGACATATTTGGGCCAAACCTTTACCACCAATCCATGACTTTTGGGTTTGAATCTGCATGAGTTTGGGGGCCAATACCTGTTCAAACTGAAGCAAAAATTTCAAAAATTTTTGGCATCAAAATACATTCTAATTTCATTTTCCTACAAACTTTTTGAAGACTTCTGATATTGGACATGATAGCTGCATCACAGAAATTTTAATATGTTGTGCTTTAGGATAACTCAGTTAACAGTATGTCCTAACACCCCCTTGGGATTACCCACAGACTATAAATGTGTGTTAATTTTCAAATACTTACAGACTCCCCATTTAACTCCAATGTTGTCAGAGAATGTGCTCTGTGAATATGATTTCTCTAAATGTATGGAAGCTTGTTATGAGAGCCATGTTTGTCTACCTGGGAGAATATCCATGTATGCTAGAAAAGAATGTATATTATGCTCTTGTTGGGTGTAGGGCTTTCTAAACATCAATGAGTCATGGTAGCTGTTAGTGTGCTCCAGAACCATCTTTCATTACTCTTATAATACCTGCCTTTGGGGCCCGGAGCTGTGGCTCATTGGCTAATCCTCCATCCCATTTGGGTGCTGAGTTCTAGTCCCAGTTGCTCCTCTTCCAGTCCAGCTCTCTGCTGTGGCCTGGGAGGGCAGTGGAGGATGGCCCAAGTGCTTGGGCCCCTGCACCCGCATGGGAGACCAGGAAGAAGCTCCTGGCTCCTGGCTTTGGATCAGTGCAGCGCTGACCGTAGCGGCCATTTGGGGAGTGAACCAACAGAAGGAAGACCTTTCTCTCTGTCTCTCTCTCTCACACTATCCAACTGTCAAATAAAAAAAAAAATACCTGCCTTTTAATTAGAAAACTTAGTCCATTAAGTTAATGTAATTATTGACATTGCTAATTATAGGATTCACAGTTCATTATTTTATCTTTGTCAACTGTGTTAAGTACTTTTTAGAATTTCATGCTAATCTATTTTTTCTACTAATACCTTTTTGTATTATTTTTAGTTGTTACTCAGATGACAGTACACATACTAGCTTTCTACAGTCTATACAGAGTTAATATTTTATGACTTGACATAAAATTGAAATCGTTTGAATTTTATTAGATAATTTACCTCACCCACAACTCCACTGGCATGATCCTTTATAGTGTTTCCATATCATCTCTCCACACACATACATTACAAACTCCACTTGAAAATTCTTTAATTTTCCTTTATATAGTCATTCATACATATTTTTAATAAATTAAGAATAACATAATCTTTCATATTAAATATAACATTGGCCATTTTAGATGCTCATTTCTTCCTGAAGATTTGATTTGCTATCTGATATAATTTCCTTTCACACTGAAAAATTTACTTTATCATTTCCTGGAAAGAAGTTCTGCTGGTAATTAAGTCTATTAGTTTTCCTTTATCTGGAGAAGTCTGTTTCACCTTTATAATTCAAGAATACAAACTTTAGTTTATTGTGCTTTTCTCAGTCAGCACTTTAAAAGTGATGTTCCACTGTCCTCTTACTCCAATATTTTCTTTCAAGAAATCCATAGTCATTCAAATAATTGTTTTCCTGTTTTGTGCTTTCTGCTTTATTTCTCTTTTTCTTTGGTTTTCCGCAATTTTTCTGTGATGTGCTTAGGCATGGTTTTCCTTATACTTTTTTCTGCTTAGGGTACGACACATTTTAAAGACATGTAAATTTATATTTTTCCCCAAATTTGAAAAATTTTCAGCCATTATGTCATCAAATATTTCTTCTGCTCCATTCTGTTCTCTCTACCAGAACTACAGTTTCCAGTGTTGCAGATGATTTTCCTGCATCACTTAGCACTGCTAATTTTTCAACAGTTCTTGCTCTGTGCTTCAGATTGGATAATTTTTACTCATTTATATCAATCTATATTCAGTTATACTGCTTTATTTCTACCTTGAATGTGTCCAAAAGGACACAAGCCCAAACGCTATTATACCAAAAGATCAAAATCCCAAAAGTCACAGTATCTAACGTTTAAAATAATGAAATATAACAAAATCCCAAAAATATGTCTGGAAAGATAATTTTAAAAATGTTAAAGATATTTACTTACATTTTAAAAGTATATTTATTTGAGAAACACATAAAACACAGTAGAACAATTCATAGGCCATTTTTCACAATAAAATAGGTGACAGTGGTCACATTTTTGCAAGTATAAACACACAGATAAACCAATGGCAGGCACACATTTACAATTTTTAGAAGCAGAAAAACTGTATTCATAAAGAGATAGGTCAAAAGGTGAAAGGTACAAATGTGTATCATTATGGGTGAGATTGATCAACATCTGTGAAGATTCACCACTGCATATGCCACCACCCAAATAAAAAGTTCTTGAGAATTTTATCTTTCACAAATGCGGATGTACAGAACAGAAATCTGTTCATTACTGAATAACTTTCAACAATATTATGTATATGTTCAATGCTTACACACAAATCAATGTTATATCAATGCACATTTACAGTTAATTTTGCCAAAAATGTGTAAAGTGAATCATAACTCTTCACAGGATTTCTATTTCCAGGATTGGAAATAATATGAAAATGAAAATACATAGCACAGCAAGTTGTAAAACAAGCAGTGCTGACAAATTAAAATCAGGGAAAGAAGAAAAAAACAAACAACCCCCCTCCCCCAAGAAAAGTAAATCTGACATGAAAAAGTGCATTACAGGGATAGATTACGGATGATTACATGGAGGTAGTCTGGAAGAACTGGCTAATTTTCTTGATTGTTTTTTGATATATTATATTTTGAAGATTATATTGTGATGAATAGCTGCTTTTTAAAAATTTAAAGCATGTTTCTTCTTGGGTAATACATTCATGTTGATTTGCTATGTAGTGCTGCTCTTTATGACATCCTTCTTTGACCTGATACATGTTCCCCAACATAAGCATTCCCTACTAAATGTTCCCATCTTCTGTGCCATGCTTCTGCTGTTTCAGGTACATAGCACTCCAAACTCAATTCATGTTCAAACCAGTCAGTAACTTCTCTGGCTTCTTCAGGCAAACTCTACCTTTAATTCACTAAGCGCCCCTGGAATTTCATCTCATGTAAGGAATGACAATGCAGGAAAAATGGTATATTTTCAAAGTGAAATTTATCATTGCTGTATTGGATGGCCAACCCCTTCTCTAGAATTCAGCTTTCTACCTCTCTTTCCACATACCCTCTTTAAAATGGGAATTGCAGTTTTTGGGATTCAGGAATCCAGTATTGAGATTTTAATCTTTTGGGATTGGGATTTTCAGTCTTTTGAACTTTAAGAATCCTGATCTTGTGGTATTCAGCATTTGATAGTATGATGTTTAACATTGTCTTTCAGGATTCAGGGGTCAGTGAAATTGTGGGCAGTTTTACCCTGAATGTGTTTTTTCTGGTTCAGATTCTCTCCTTTCCAGTGTTTCCCATTTTTTTCTGATGATATCTTTGAGTGGGTTCTGGATGGGTTATTCCATTCATGAGGATGTCTGAAGATTTAACAATAGGGGGTAATCCCTAAAGGGATGGAGAGAGAGTTTGTAAGGTTTACAGAATTTCCTCCTGGCTTCATAAAATTCTCACTTCACCAGCTCCCTCTTCTGTTTCCACAATAAAGTGCAATTTCCTTAGTTAAGGTTGCTTTTCTTCTTTCTACCTTTGTCTAATTGTTTGTAAATATTTTGTTTCCATAGCGTCCCTTCCTCTTCCATTTTTTCGTTTTCTCTCTTCCTACCATGCCTCAGGCAGACACCTCTCCCTCCAAGGTCATCTTGCTACTGTAGAACGGTATCTTCCCAAGATTGCTGTGGTGGGGCTTCAGGGTTTCCAGTCCCTTGGTGTCCAGAACTTAGTAGCTGAGTATTCTGATAAGATCTTGGATCTGGTTTTCGATACTTCCCTGGTCAGCATGGTCTCCATGGATTCCTCTGGTGTTGATCCCTTGTATGTGATCTGAAATCTGTCTCTGCTGGTGTACTCTCCTCTGCTCATTTCTGGATCGATCCTCTACGTGAAGGTGAGCTCTGGAGATAACTGCTGGTATCAGAGACGTCTTTCTCTTCTTAAAGGTTAACCTCCCGTCTCCCAGTCAGACTGTAGGAATAAGCTGTTGGTAGTTTTATTTGCTCCCTGTTACCATTTCTCAGGTTTTATTTTGTAAGGTGCGTGACATTTAAGTAGTGTACTTTTGTTATGAAGGGAAAAAGGGAGTCTATTACTGGCTCCCTTGATATTTTCATTTAATGCTTACAATGCATTAAATGTTATTATAGTCTTAGTATGAAATATATATGTATATTATATATATATGCATACATATTCCCTATTTTCCACATGAGGAAAGTTTAAAAGGTTAAATAATTTCCCCAAGGACACTTTTTTTTTTGGAAATTATAGAGTTAGGATCATACCAAGCTTTGACTCTACAGTCCTTAACTACAGTACTGAATTACTGGATTACTAGTTTTTTTGCCTCAGCGTGTAGGTACTGAAGTCAAATTTCCCAAGTTGAAATCCCAACTCTACCACTTGTTAGCTGTGTGTACTTCAGCAAATTACAGAATCTGGAGAACCTTTAGATTATTCTAGGTATTCTTTTATAAAATGAGGATAGTATAGAATGTTTTCTTATAAGAAAATTTTAATATTTTCAAAGCACATATTAAGTGTAGATACACATTTAAAATGAATATTATTGGTTGAAGCTTTTACATTTTCATAGAGAGAGGTTTCTAAAATTCAGCTCATAAAAAAGCAACAAAATGAAGCATCTGATCCCAGATTTCTTGAGGCCAAATTCAAAGCCAATTCCAGTTTGACAATGTCTGCTTTCTACATGATGCTGCAAAGGCTAATCTCAGTTTAGTCTCTCCTAAGAGTTAACTCTGGTTAATGGCTGGAAGCTTTGAACATCCAGTTGCTCTCTTGCCACAGAAGGGCACTGCCCTCTCCCTCTCCTCATGGGCAATTTTCCTGAAGTGTCCTTACGCAACCAGCTTAGGTTCCATTGCTTTCAGTAGCTCCTAAAGGTGCTGGAATTACAAATTCTGCTATAAAAAAATCATGTAGAAGAAAACAAATAAATCTGAAATTGATTATACTTGAGGTGTGGATTTGAGGCAAGTACTAATGAAAGATGCTAAAAGAAGCATTTTTGTGACTTCTTTATATAAAATTTTTATCTAAAATTTTAACAAATAAATTGTACCTGTTTATGGGGGTACTATGTGATGTTTCAATACATGTAAACATTGTGTAGTATCTGATCAGGGTAAAATATCTGTCATCTCAAATATTTAACATTTCTTTATGGTGAAAACTTCCAGCTTTTTAATAGAGAAAAACTCATCTTAATAAAACTTGCCAATGACATGTGGAAACTTCCAGGATACAGAAGTGTTGCCATATGGAGGGGATGTGATTGTTTTTCTGAGAATTTATGTATTTATTAATCTAATTCATATCCTGATATCTTCAAAACTGAATTTAGGGAAGTTAATGGAATAACACACACTGTGTATTATGAAAAAACTATATTCATGCTGAACTATGATCTTCTTACTTGCTGAACTCTTTATTTAGTGGAGCATTAAGCATTTGATTGTAATGCAAATTAAAATATGTTATCTCAAAAAATTTAAAAAAGGAAGGGAGGGAGAGAGGAGGGAGAAAAGAGGAAGGGAAAAGTGGGAGAGGCGGTGCTGTGGCATAGCAGGTTAAAGCCACAGCCTGCAGTGCCGGCATCCCATCTGGGCACCAGTTTGAGTCCCAGCTGCTCCTCTTCCAATCCAGCTCTCTGCTATGGTCTGGGAAAGCAGTGGAAGATGGCGCAAGTCCTTGGGCCCCTTACCTACGTGGGAAACCTGGAAGAAGCTCCTGACTCCTTGCTTCGGATCAGCTCAGCTCTGGCCATTGTGGTCATCTGGGGCGTGAACCAACAGATTGGAAGACCTCTCTCTGGCTCTACCTCTCTCTCTCTTTCAAATCAATAAAATAAATCTTTAAAAAAGAAAAAGAAAAAGGGAGAATTAGGGAGGGAAGAAGGATGGCAAATGTTATTATAGTCTTAGAATTGTATTTATGAACTATGTTGAATCTGCTTTCTCTATAATATCACATTAACATGAGAATTGTGTTGTAATTATCATTCATTTGCTGTGATCCTGAGAATCTAATATATCAATAAATTCCTTAAAAAAATTTTCAACTAAAAATAGTGTGGATTTTAAATTTTTTTCTGCACAAAATAAACATCTTTTAATTCCATTTTCCATAAACTTTTTGAAGTCCTGTGTGTATATATAAAATATGGTAATGGGTGTTTATATTATCAATATCACATATGTATACAGTTAAGAACAAAAAAATTCCAGGAGTTAAAGCTATTCTTCCAGAACAGATTATTTGAGTAACAATTTTTCAATGAAGAAGTCTACTTGAAGTGATGTCTAACATTTGTTCCAATACAATTTAGGATATTTTTGTCCATAGGCTAGAAAACTGTACCATCACAATTGTGAAAGAAAAGTTAGAATTTATTTTTAAATTCTAGAATGGATACTGTGCTTTAATATTATTCTGTTCACTTTAGAACTGCTGAAAACTTGGCAGGGCAGAAAAGATTCTGTAGTATTTATAAGGAACAGTGTCTAAAAAAAAATCACAAGTACTGTAAGTAAAAGAACTGTTGAGAACAGTAAGCAGTGATGTGGTTTTCGGATTGTTTTCCAGGGAATGTACATTCTTCAAACTGAAGGTGTGAGTTCCATGATGAATCAGAGAAAATGTCCTTGCTTTTCCCTGCCAGTGTAGGCAGATTGAATCCCTTTCTGCAACCTCTTACCCTTCACAGGCATTGTTTGAGTGCGGTTTTGGAGTTGTGCAGGTTTCTGAATGATTGCTGATAATTATAGATTAGTACAATGCTATTCCTGCTTAATTCTTTTCTGATTCCTCCCCTCTGTGTCTCTCCATATCTAGGCATGCAGATAGATTAAAATAATGATCAGCTGCTAAGAAATGTCACTGCAGAATGAAGTGCGGGAGGGGAGGGGGGAGGGGGCTCTACTCAGGAATCTCACATTTCCCGCCCACGGTTGAGTTGTAGGAAAAAGAGAGAAACTAAGTAAAGCAGAAGGGCTGTGGGTCACAGTAACATAGCATGACAGCCCCGCCCTCTATGCCTTGAGTGACACAGCTGCTATCCTCAGCGTGGCCCCTATCCAGGAAACGTTATCTCGAAAGATAAAAATGTGAACCAGCTTATTAGCACAGCCCTCAGCAGGGTCTGAGGGTGTACTGTGCTGGTTACAGGCTGCATATTTGTCTCTGTTGTGGAACCACACCTTGAGAACCAGTGACTTTGGTTTCTTATAACCCTAAAATTGCTAAATGTTATGGAAATTGAGTTTAACAGAGCCTCAAGATACCACATTTACTTCTTTGCTAATGTGTGAAATTGGTTTAAAGTAGAAAATATTTCTGGATAGTGAAAATTTAAACACACATGTTCAGCAAATCAAGTCACTGACAAAAGAGGTAGGATCTTAAATGTTTTCCAGATTTTGCTTTTATTCTGGGCGCTGTCAACTTAAAAGCCAGAGAATGGGTCTGATTTGAATTGCTCTGCATTGTATAGAACATAGTGTGATCTGCAGGGACATTTTCATAGCATTTGTTTGCAATAAAATTAATTCAGATTTGAAACATAACAAATAGATGCATAAATTTAAAGTTAATTTGGCATTTAAATTCATTTATATATATACACATAATATTTTGTATCCATATAATACTTTTTAAAAGTTTTTTTTTAAAGATTTATTTATTTGAAAGGCAGAGTTACAGAGAGAGAGAGAGAGAGAGAGAAAGTTTACTCCCCAAATGGCCTCAATGGCCAGGGCTGGGCCAAGCCAAAGCCAAGAGCCTGGAACTCCATCTGGGTCTCCCACAAAGGTGGCAAGGGCCCAAGTAATTGAGCCATCTTCTGCTGCTTTTCTAGTAGCATTTGCAGGTAGCTGCAACAAAAAACCAGGAATTCCATTCAGATCTCCCACATCGGTGGCAGGGGCCCAAGTATTTGTGCCATCTTCTGCTCTTTCCCAAGTGCATTAGCAGGATGCTGGATCAGAACTGGAGCAGCCAGACCTTGAACCAGCACTGTGATACAGGATCGTGGTGTCACAAGCATTGGCTTAACCTGCTGCACCACAGTGCCAGCCCTTCAATATAATATTCAATTAAAAAATCATGGTTATGTCTTTTCCACATCAAAACCTTCCCTGGTTCCCTAACTCCAAAGATGAAATGTCTTGGGGCCGTAAACCATATACCTTCCCTGGAACTGAAGGCCCTCATTGTCTGCAGTCTCCGCGTATTCAGCCTTCTACATCCTTCCTCATTGAACTTTATGTAGATTGACTGAGCTGTCCACGGCTTTCCAAAAATTTCATCTGTCACAGACCTGTTACTTCCCAGATGTCCAGAGCTTCCTCTGCCTGCATGTCAGTGTCTTACTTGCTGTCTGAAACTGCCCTTACTTCAAAACTCAGCTTGGGCAGCAAGTCCTGCAGATAAGTAAATGACTCCTTCCTCAATATTCCCACTGTGCTCTGTGTTTATTTGTATTTTGCCTGTTTTATGACAATTGAAATGCAATATCATTTTATCTCCAACATTAAAATATGAGTTCCCTGTGGCCTTATCTCCCTGAGGTTTCTTCATTTCTATATTTGTCATGCCTGACATTGCATATGGCCAAATAGTAATTCAGCTAGTAGATTGAATTAATGAAAAGTTTCTGATTAAAAAATAATGAAAGAAAAAGAAATTGTTTATACTGTGGCCACATGCACACACAGAGATGACACAAAAAGTACAGATGTATAAACACATTTGGCGTGGATGCCTGTGGATGGATTTGTCTTTGTCAGATGAGCTCCCTTCCAAAGAATTGGCATTTGATTATTGAACTGATTGACAGAGTTCTCTACAGTGTGCCTTTGAGTGGAGGGAAGCCTTTAGGTTACAGGATGTTTCTGAGTAGCCCAGCAACAAAATTTCACCTTGTGTATTGCCTGCTCCTCTTAGTGGCTGTGGAAAACCATTTCATCAGCCAGGCTGTCTCTGGTCAGCGTCCTTAGAGAACAGTTTGTTAGGTCTTCATGTGAAAATGAATGTGCTGTAACAGAGGAGTTCACAGTAAAATTATGTTGAGAATCCAGAAACAAGATGATCTGAAATCGTAAGTTTTCTATGAGCAGAAGTATTCTCTACCTCACTTTCATGATTTTCTTGATGCCAAATCCAAGGGAACAAAGGTTTTTATAACTAATTAGCATATTACCACCCCCGAAAAAGCAATAGGAAAACAAAATTCCTAGGTGAATTTATGGGATTCTTGTATGAGTACATTTCTCTCAAAATAAAATCTAAATTTTATCAATTAAAATCAGATTGAAATCAAACAATGACAAGAAATCACTGAGATTTTATACAAATTAGGAAAACTCATAAGCACGTATCATTTTTCTTACCCTCAATATTTTTCTTCAAAGATCTATAAGTTCTGATAACATTAAATCAATATTTGAATATTTGGGTAACTAATGCCTTCAGAGAAAGGGATGACGGTAATATCTAACATTGCCTTTGTTTTACCAGTACGTAAAACTTAACATTCATTCATTCAACAAATAATAACTTACAGGGACACAGTGAGGAGACAAACAGATGCACCATGCCCTTTTGCAATCACTACACCACCAGTGGATTTGTTTAATTTTTTCTCTCTCCAGGATTTCTCTCTGTGTTAGTCCCCAACTCCTAAATAGCATTTCCTCTGTGTGAAAATGAACCTTTTAGGAGGGCCAGTCTGCTCAGGGCCAGTCACCTGTGGCACAGGGAAAGGCTGTTGCGGCAGATGCGCAGCTGCTCAGAGCAGAAACCATTTGTGAATGTCCCAATGATGGGTCTGACTTCAGCAGATACCTTAACAAATACCTCCTACAAGCATGCAGACCTGAAAGCCACTACAGTGAATTTTTCATTTCAGTTGTAATACTTTTCAGTTGCACAGTTTGCTCTTTTTAAATTTTTATCTTTATTGACATTATATATTTGGTGATATAATGGTCTCAAATTTCTCTTTAGTTCTTTTTACTTCTTTCCTGTTGTTCTCTGAATATAATTTAAATATCTGACTTAAAGTCTTTGTCTAGTAAGTCTAGTGTCCAGGATTCCCACAAAACAGTTTCCATGAGTATTTTTCTTTTCTTTTTTTTCTTTTGTGCTGGGCCTGTATTTCTTGCTACTTTTCATGTTTCATAGTTTTTATTGAAATCAGGATATTTAAAATACTTGATATGACTATTCTGGATTTCAGTTTCTCATTCCTCTGCAGTTTTTGTTCTTATTGTTGCTTTAGCTGCTACAAATGTTGTTTACCTAGTAATATTTCTGAAAAAATTCTGAGAAAGCTGAATTTTTTGTCATTGTGATCATCAAAATCTCTGCTTGGTTACCTCACCTACTGATTCCAGAGAAATTTCCTTAAACTCTTGCAATGAATAAGTATCACAGAGTTTGCTGAGAAGACATTAAACTGGGGCATATTATATTCAGTGAAAGAAGCTAGACACAGGAAGACAAAAGCCATGTGATCTTACTCCTAAGTGAATCTAAAGCAGTTGATCTCATGGAAAGAACGAATGGTGCAGTGGTGACTAGAGACTCAGGAGGGGGTGCAGAGCTGGTCAGTGGGTACAGAGTTATAGGTAGGAAGGAAGAATAACTTCTGGGGTGCTACTGCATAACAGGGAGACGATAGCTAAGAGCAAGGTATTGTACTATCTTTCCAGTTAGAAGAGAGGGTTTTTGAATGTCTCCACCACAAAGAAATGATGAATGTTTGAGTTGATGGATTTGCTGATGATCCTGATTTTATTATTACACAATGTTGTCGCTCCCCCTCTTCGTGGAGGAACGACACAGAACCCTGTGCTGTTCTTTCGTCTGCTCGGCCCTCCCCGGGTTTGCTGCTGGTTCTTCCCGGGTTGGCTACTATCCCTTCCACCTCCGTGGAAGGGCAGTTCCCCCTGGCCACATTCCCCACTTCCGCAGGGGAGCGGCACACCGCCAGCCGGCTCTCTGGGGGCTGCACAGGTGTTCCTTCAGCTAGATGTTCCCCATAGATGTTCCTGGTGCATGCCGTCTCTCTCCTCCTTTATAGTCCTCCTCTGCCAATCCCAACTCGGCTGCCCACACACCGAGTACGTTGCTCTCCTCCAATCAGGAGCAAGTCCTACAGTTTATTAGTTGAACTGGAGGCAGCTGTGCGGAAGCTGTTTACTTCTCTCCCAGCGCCATATTGTGGGAGAGCAGATGCATAGAATAAGTCTTAATTCCAGTAACTCAGTCCAGTCCGGATTGCTCCCCACAAATGTATACTTGTATGGAAAACTCACATTGTACCCCATAGCTTCTACAATTATTATGTGTTAAATAAAAAGTAAAATAAAAAATGTATCATGGTTACAAGTGACTCACCATTTTTGTCTGGATATTCAAAAATACCTTCCTTATAATTATGTTTCAATAATTTCTGTAGGAAACAGCTTAGTGTTGACAATGTTCCTCACAGGTTTTCTCATCTACACGGATTTTTTCCCTACTTCTGGTTGTGTCTTTAGATGGATGGTGATCAAATTTCTTTTTTAATAGTCATGTTCAAAATAGATGGGTTCTTCTGAAGTTACTTAAAAGTGAGGATGGGAATATCCAAGGCTCTTTTTCATGTTTTCTGTATCAAAAATTCCTTTTTTTGTTTGTTTCACTGCAGTTCTCAAAGTCTGTCTCTTTTGCATGGCTGCTTTTGCTTGGGCCTTTGTGTCCTCCCTTGTTGCAAGCGTGTCTGCCTCTTGGCCTGCTTTAAAGCTCTGTTTCTAAATATGGTGGACCCATATCAGATGTTAGGATGTACTGCACTTTGTGAAATGTCCCTTTTCTGTACTTGCCTAAAATTGTCTATGCCTCATCTTTTTTATTTTTATTTTTTTTTTTTGACAGGCAGAGTGGACAGTGAGAGAGAGAGACAGAGAGAAAGATCTTCCTTTTGCCGTTGGTTTACCCTCCAATGGCTGCCACGGCTGGCGCGCTGCGGCCGGCACACCGCGCTGATCCGAAGGCAGGAGCCAGGTACTTCTCCTGGTCTCCCATGGGGTGCAGGGCCCAAGCACTTGGGCCATCCTCCACTGCATTCCCGGGCCATAGCAGGGGGCTGGCCTGGAAGAGGGGCAACCGGGACAGAATCCGGCGCCCCGACTGGGACTAGAACCCGGTGTGCTGGCGCCGCAAGTATGCCTCATCTTAACTTTTCTTATGTCCTCCCTATTTAATCAAGAATATCAGTTCTCAGAGGAACTACTTTTTCTGGCAGAAAATATTAGTTATAGACTATGAGTCCTCCAGGCCATAGAATCATTCTGTATTCTCTTTGGCACCCTTAAGATTTTCTGTGTAGGTTTCCAAATTAACTTTACCTTTGTCAGAATTTATATGTGACTGGGGATATGCAGATTTCTTTTCCAAATCTGCTGAAAACCAAGTTTGTACACATATTTTTACCTCCTCTGATATCATTTAGAATAATATTTGCAGCTCTGAGAAACAATATTTTGACAGTCCAACAATAGGAAATTTTGTTTCTCACTTGTGCAAAAACCTAAGGTGAGAGTTCATGTTACTTTGTCTCATTTGTTCACTTAATGATTTAGGAATCTATGTTCCTGATATATTGTTCCTTGAATTTACTCTTAGATGAGGCCTAAGTGTGGGAAATATCCAGTTGGCAGAAAGGTGGGAAGAAAAGATAAAGGAGATGTACAAAATAGGCAATTGGGATTACATTGAATTAAGAAGTTTCTGCACAGCAAAGAGAATAATTAACAGAGTGAAGAGACAACTGACACATTGGGAGAAAAATCTGCAAACAATATATCCAATAAATAATTAATATCTAGAATAGATAAGGAGATCAAGAAATGCAACAACAAAGCAATACAGTTAAGAAATAGGCAAAGGATGTACATTTTTCAAAGAAGAGATTCAAATGACCAACAAGCACAGGAAAAAATGCTTAGAATCACTAGCCACCAGGGAAATGCAACTAGAAACCATGATGCAGGGTCATCTCACTCCAGTTAAAATGGTCGTTATCCAAAAGTCAAAAAATAATGAATGTGTCAAGGATGTGGAGAAAAGGGAACCCAAATACACTTGGTGGGAATGCAGATTAATACAGACATTATAGAAAATAGTACAGAGATTCCATCAAAACACTTAAACTGGATCTATCATATGACCAGGCTCTCCCACTTCTGAGAATATATCCAATGTGGAAATGAACTAGTGTATGAAAGGAACACTGTACTCCCAATTCACAATAGCAAAGGTAGAATCAAACTAGATGTCTATCAAAAGATGACTGGATTAAGAAAATGTGGTGTATCTACATGATGGAATATTACCCATAAAAATGAGTGAAATCCTGACATTTGCAAAAAAAAAAAGATGTACCTGGAAGTTATTATGCTAAGTGAAATAAACCAGACACCAAAAGACAAACTCTACTTGTTTTATCTCATATATATTTTAGAAAAAATGTGCAGATTCTGTACTATTTGGTACATAGATTTTTATCTGGATTATACACTAGATTATACCCCTTACAATATTATCTCCTTCTTTCCTCACTGTATGATCCTTATCATGAATCCATGTTACATAATATTAATATACCTGTTTTCAAAAAATAGTATTTATGTGTATGTATACTGTATTTACATATGATGTGAATGTGACAAAAATGCTAAACATTATTACATCTATGTGTGCTTATTGAAATATTTTAAAATAAAAATTTTAAAGGCAAAACAAAAACCGTAATTCTTTACCACCTTACCTTCAAAGTGATACCCATTCACTTCTGCTCACCTTTTTAGGTGAGAACAATTCATCTGGCCCTGGCTGAAGGTGAAACGGAGACCTCTGCCAGCTGTCCAGGAGGAGGAGCTGCTTCCCATAACTGAACACAAGAAGAAGGAAACATAAACACGTCCTGGTGATCTGCTGCATGTTACTCTCTATGCAAGTCCCTGGAGAAGTGAGAAGATTCAGAACTAACTTGCTAGAAAAAAGTTCCCACAACAAATTTTAATGAAACAAATAAAAGCAAAGCATCTGTCTTTTGAAGTAGGACTTGAAATATTAGCAGTTTGTTGTTGTGTTTCTGCTGTTAATTGATTTTCTTCTCATGTAGGTCCCAACTGGTGCTTGCTTTTGTTCCAAAGATGGTGTAATATGCCACAGAGAATCCAAAGAAAATTCAATAATCACTCTGGTTTTAAACCGTGAGCGTAAACTTGAGGACAGGGGCAAGATCACCATTAGCCGCTAGTGCTGAAAGCCTTTTTTAAAAATAGCCATCTGAACTCTGTGTTCTAAATAGCCCAGTGGAATTTCACTCTAATTTGAATCTATGAGCATTGAGTGTGGATGGAACATGAGGAATTTTAGATCCATTTATACGCTAACTACCTCTGGTCAAAATCTCTACAAGGTCCTCTTATAAGTGAAATGGAAACCTTTTCTAATTTATATTGATCAGTTCTCAGGAAAATGATCACCAATGAGAAAGATCTTTTTTAACTCGACCAGATTTATTAACGTACTAAATGCAGTTCAAATGACAGAAATTCCTTAGAAATACAGAAAATGGAAACATAAAACTTACAAATATAGAAAAACTGAAGTGGATTTAGCAAGGATCACTGGCTTACTTATTCCCAACTGTGCATCCCTGGAACTCCAAGAACATTTGACCCAAGTACCTGAGAAATGGATGCTAGAAAAGCCGTCAAGAGGGTAGTTTCTGAAGGGTGGGAAGGCAGGCGACAGAGCTCTGGGACGTGGGAAGGCATCCCTCACCACGGGGCAGCAGGGCTCTGTAGTCGCTGCCTAGGCGGCAGGGCAGGAGGATAATCAGAGACTAATAGTGGTGGTGAACACATCTCAGGTATCTTCTGTTGTCCTACCCGATCTGCCTTTGCCCCTCCACACACTGCTCCATACTCTGAGATACTCTCCTTTAGGACCATGCAGTTGGCTTCCAATTGGTTTTACAGAAAGAGATTGCAAGAAGAAGGGGAGAGAGATTGGGTTATTTATTTTTCTGAGCTCCTTCTCCACTTACCCAGATTCTAATATCAGAATACCTCTAAATAAGGCTGTAGCTCCCAGCAAGCAGCATTTTCCACACTACAGTTCTCACTGTACCCTGGTTACAGCTCTTTCTCCTTGCCTATCATGTGAAGTTTGCTTGACTTTGGTTCACTTGATCTTGTCCACATCTTTGTAAATGTCTCCTGTATAACTCTTTATCTAAATTCTTTCAATGCCCCATGTCTTTTCTGCTATTACTCTAATGAATAAAGAATTGATATAAGGAACAGTTCCAGAAAACAGGCCTTAAAACAGAATTATTGAATGGAATCACTTATGTATTAGGTAAGCACATATATTGAAACATCACTGGGCAGAATTGGGATACTAACAATATATAGCATATGCTGGTATCGAGAGCATTCAAGTTATCACTGAAGGCAAGTAGAGTGTAGTATGGAATATTACTGGAAAACCCAGTAGCTTTGCATCTCAGCAGTTATGGTGACAGTAAAAGGCTGTGGAATGAGATGACTACTTGTTCCTAGCCTAAAGATAATTCAAAAAGAAAAAGAAAAATAATTGGAATTTTAATTACAATCATTATTTCCTGTGACCAGAGAACTTATGGCTAAGTATTAATCATAGGATCCTATGGTAATGACTGTAACATTGTATTATTAATTCATTGTTAAACTCTACTTGGTTTATTATGCTAAGGTGAAGCATTGGTTATGAAAGAGTGGAAGGAAAATTTAATACCACATGTGGAAGAATGAACCTAGATGCCTATTACCACGTACAAAAATAAACTCAAAATGGATTAAAGACCTAAACATGAGACCTGAAACTATTGAAGAAAACATAGGGAAGACACTTTATGATGTTGGGATGGGCAAAGATTTTCTAGATCATACTCTGAAAGCTCAGGAAATAGACAAAGGGAAAAAAAATGTCCATATTATAGTTGACAGAGGTAGGAGGTGTTTTTTCTGTGTGAGATTATGGCACCAGTTATCAGTTGGTGGCTGTGATGTGACAGATCTCCCAGAGCTGGCCCTGAGTAACAGAGGTGAAATTAATCCTTCCATTCGGTCTGCTTGTCCACAGTTCCCAGTCAGAAAGTTGGCCTGAAGGACTGATTTACACTAAAACTATTCCTTCATCAACTCTAATGACTTGTAAGCCTTTAACTACCCAGTAATAAATCTCCCTCTGTTCAAACATGGTCAGGAGCATTCTAATCTCTGCAACTGAACTCTGACCAAAAGAAATATAACTAATATGTTATGACTCAACTACATATTATGTTTCATTTCTTACTAAGAAGCATGCTGGTCCTTTATTTTCCATTACAGCCAAGTGGCATACGTCACTCTTTTGTTTACAGTTAGCAGAAACCCTGTATGTCTGTCTGTGTGTGTGTGTGTGTGTGTGTGTGTGTATTTGAGCTAAGGTAAATCCAGGCTTAACAGAGTGGTAGGGCTATTACATCTCAGGGAAATTGTGTTTTAAATGATTTCCCAGATCCTAAGATTATAAGGAGAGGTAGATTTGACAAGTGAGAACGCATCTTCTTGGTAAGAACCACAAGAGGTTAAACTCTGTTTTGGTTAATAAGTCAACAACCTGAATGCTTAAGGTCCTAAAATGTCTAAGCCATGGTGTGTTGGGAATTTTAAACTGCAGCTTTACATGACCTGGGTGAATGACTGAAATACTGATGTGGGTATTACTCTGGAAAGAACATTAACTTTCTTTCTTAATCTTAAAAGTCAGTATTGAGCTCTGTCCAGCTGGCCTGTTTAATAAACTACCCTTGAGGAAGTAGCAGCAACTGAAACACACCTGATTTGACCAAAAGAACAGACAACTGTATAATAAATATTGTAGAGCTCTTATTTTCTGGGAGCCTTCAGGCCAAATATGCTTCCTTTGGAAATGCCAGTACAAAACAAGTAAACAGTGACATTTAATCTATTTATTTCAGAAAATAATAAAATTTCTATTTGAAAGGTTGAAGGATGTTTTTGTCTACGATATATGGTGGAAATCCAGGAAATAATTAATTGTTTATTAAATTTCTTCAGGGCTATGATAAATGATACTGATAAAAATATCTATTATCACTTAGCAAGTCCCTGCATTGTGGCTGGCTCCACTTTAGGTGCCTAAGATAATTTAAATAAATTTGAGAAACTACAGAGATGAAATCTGAACTTGTTTTGACTCCAAAATCTTTCTCAGTGCCATTGAAGTAAATATGTATACAAATACATTTGAAATGACATTTTATAATAAAGGACAAAGTAATTCAGGTGTTTGGTTAATGTGAAAAAATACTATACTATTGAAGCTACTTTGGTGAGTCACGGTTTTAGGATAATAAATATGATTATGTACCAGAAAACTGCTGTACCACTGAAGCTATGTACGTAACCTCAGGATGTTAGGATAATAAATGTGAGATACTTATACTGTCATTTCTTGTATCTATGTCCTGCACTGGGCGAACTTGTCAAAGAAGTGAGGGTATCATGTTCTTTTTCTCTAATGTTCTACCACTTCCTGACACAGAAATCTTCAATGCTAGAGGGTTTCTGCCCTTCTACAGAGGATCAGGAACTTTCCACTTTAGTCTTGGTAACTTCTCTACCTTTTCTTTTCTGAGTAATGCCCCGTGTTATAAAAGTTTCACGCCATTTCTCTTGTTAGCACTGAAACTACCATTTCTCAGAGAGTTCTCAAGCAGTTGTGGGAACTGTGAAAGAAGTATGTGCTTCTGTGTGTCTCATGTCAATCCCCATCCAAGAACAGCACTTAGCAGAGGCATTGAGAAGTCAGGTGGATAATCCCACTCACGTAGTGGGGGTTAGCCAGCCTCCATCCTCATCTTGGTGTTTGTACAATGGGCACATGAATGGAATAGGCATGGTGGTAAAGATGGCAGCTTTGCATACATCTGACTGTGCGTATTCCTCTCACCAAGACTGATCACCCATGGTTGCTACTGAATGTACAACCCTATAGCACAGAGCTTGACCAGACACCAGATCCTCCGTATGATACCGTCCCTTTATGAGCCCACCCAGCTCCATGATGGCAAGTTAAATCATGTCCAGCAATAACCACAAATGAGCATTTATAGCAGCCATAGCCTGAACAGTGCATAACCACAGGAGACCAAACATTTGAGTGATAAAGTCTGGGTCTTCCTACCAGGCCAGCAGGTATACTGGCCAAGGTAGAGGGTTATCTAGGAGAACCTAGAGGAGAACTAAGAAGGAAGATGATGGGTATCAGTCGTGGGTCCAGAAAGAACTGAAGCTTGTTCCACCATTTCCCCTGTTTTATAAATTATCTCTGGCTACTGCCTTAGATAAGTAGTGGAAAGACAGAATCACTTTAACAAATGGTTTGCACAGATCTGAGTCACAAGTGTGGACTCTAGCCCGTACTGTCCATGTCTGATTCATATCACCCTCAGCAGACTCCAGCTGACTGTCAGTTCTTTCAGTTGTTAGAATCTGCATTTCTTGGCCTGAGAGTTTTCTCCCGAGCAACAAATGGTCACTTGGCCATGCACATGGTAAGCTGGGATTACCAGGAAATCACTCCCGCCCCACGCTCCAGCAGGGGCAACTGTCATGAATGCAACAACTGTCAACGAATGAAAGCAGGAGTTGGAGATGAAAATCCTAGCTACCTTCTCAGAGCTGGAAAATGCCCCCTCCCTAGCCAAGATACAACTTGCAAAAATCATCTTACCTCTGTTACCCCTTTCTAGAACTTTAGCTATTGCAGTAGCTGTCTAATGCCTATTTTTATGATTTTTCTTCCAAATATACTTGTAGATAAAAAATTGATGATTTCCAAAGCCAGATATACTTATAGATAAGAAATTGATTATTTCCAAAGCTAGATAATCCTCAATCTCAGCCGGTATACCAAATCTAAAAAGGAGAGCTTGTTCTAAAATTAATTTGATTTTATTTTTCACTCAAAACACTTAATTACGAGACTATACTGTTTCAAAATCAAAAGCAAGACAATGTCGAAATGGAAGGAGCAGAGATTCTTTTCAGAATTCACATGGAGCCAATCATGGCAGGATTTTTTGTTCTTTAAAGGAGATCTGTCTTCCTTCTTGGACTGTAGAGCTCAAAGGACTGGTGTAACTTCATTATTTAAATAGTAACATGGAATCACAATACACGAATCTATTGAGATACATGTCTTCATTTTACAGTGATCATCAGAAAAAGCACTTTCTGTTTGATTTTACTTATAACGCAGTACTTTTTAGGAGAATATTGCCATAGTAGTCAAGTCCATTTTTAGGTATATGCCATTCTAAAACTTTCATTCAGGCATTTTGCATTCTCTAGCAGAGAGCATTTGGTGTCTGTTTTGTGTGGTTTCCTATTTTACAGAGATTGTTTTTGACAAAAATCCAAGCTATGTGTTAATTTTTTATCATCCTGGGAAAAACAAATGAAAAGTTACCCCCTTACACATCAAGTGCTCTTCCAGAAGTAGATGTTAAATGAATCATGCAAGACCTTTAAACCCACTATCTATAATAACAGATATATTTCGAAGACAGTTTGAAATATGGGGCTGTGTAGTTCCATAGAATGTCAGCAAAAAGAGTCATTGTCTGTGTTTTGCCTCAAATGTAGGCGATGTTCTAAGGTAGTCAGGAAACTTCCCAAATCACCTCCTATCATCTCTTTTTTGGTCCCTACATTTTATAGCTTTTTTGAAAAGTTTAGCTTAAAATTGTGCTGTAAGTTTTGTAATTTCATTTAGGAAAAACAGTTACTATTTTGAAGTGATGTTGATTTCCCAGTAATATACATATGATAATAGTTTCATGAAATAAGCCTTGCCATATGTTCCATATTTACAAACTTAGAATTGTCTAATATTCTGATTCATACACTCAAAATTATATTCATTTCCTTCACACAAGATTCTTTGCAAGATTTTATTGAATGTACCATTTGTACAGAAAAGTATACAAATAATACATGTGATACATACATAATATGTCTGTATTATATAAACAACATATTTCACATAAATAGATGAACTCTCACTAAGCGAATGCATTTCCATGTATAAACAGCATCCATATCAAGAAACAGACTACCCCCTGTATGCAGAAACTCCTTTGAGCCACTACTACTTGCTAGGAAAAACTTTATCCTGATTTCTAATACCTGAGACTGTTCTATATTGTTTTTGAAATGTTTGTGAATGGAATTATATAGGAAATACTCCTATTTCTGTGTATTTTCATTCTAAATTATATTTGTTATTATCATCCATGCAGTTGTTTGCAGCTGTTGGGGTCTCAAGCCCAATGCTAGCCCCTGACCAGCAGGGGCAGTGCAAGCACTCCCCAACAAGGCGAACAGTAAAGGTAAGGTCGACGGGTGATGAACACACCACAAGCACCCGTGAGTTCTGTCGAAGCAGGAACTGCTTTATTGAGGAAATGTACAGGCTTATAAAGCTTACGAAGGACATACGCAGTAGGGGAGCCAATCAGCGAAAAGGTCACGCAGGCATGGGTGGACCACGCACAGGGGCACCTTAAGTAAAGTATAGGGATCACGCACTTAACCATTTCACAACATTTTCAAAGGATGAATCCACTATGGGAGGACAAGAGATTTTTGTCCAATACTTGCCCAGCACTCCTTGCTTCCACTATCTTATTGATATCATATCATTTCACTCCAAAAATACTTCTTGGTGATTTAATGGCAAATAATTTCAGTTGCTCATTTACAAAACAAATATAACACAATTTATTTGAATTCACTGATATGATAACTGAGTTTCAGAATTCAAAAGGAATAGGGCTCTACTAACTATAAAAAAAATTACCAAATTCGTTTGACTATAATTTCTTTCACTTTTTATAGAAAAGGAAATAACTCCAAGAGACAGTTCTGAACTTCCTGCTTAATTTCAAAATTTTCTTACTCTGATATTTAAGTATTCTATTAAAGAAGAAAAGCAATCCACTTAGAATTACTTTAGTTCCCAATAGATATGATTAAAAAATGAATTATCACAAAATATTTTCACTTATATTTTTAGATTGTCAAAACAACATAAAATAATTCAGTATAATACGATGGCTTTATATTTGGCCTTAGAATTGGAAGCTGAGTTTTAGTACTGATTTTCCCATTTATTCATTCTCTGAGCTTAGAAAATTTAGCTAATCCTTTTTTTGTCAGCCTAAATTTGTAAGTAAACAAACAATGCAAAATGCATAGAGTTCGCTACAGACAGCCATCTTGTAGCTTGTTTTCCTAGGACATCTTCAGAAAAGCCCCATTTTCTCTCTCTCTCTCTAACTTTCTATCCATGGAATGGTGCACAGGTATGGGGACCCATCAGCTCCTAAGTAACTCATGCCACAGAAGCAAGAGAGAAGACTCAAGACAAGGCACACAGTAAGACTAGGACTTGAGGCAAGGCACCTTGGTGTTGTGTCTGTAAGCTACAGAACAGACCTGGAATAGCCACTCTAGAATCAACCATTCACCTGTCATGGCAGCAACAACAGGAGGTGGCCGTAGCAGTGTATCAGGCAACTGTTGTCACAATAGTGCTACCTGACAAATCACCCCAAAACTCAATGTCTTAAAACAATAATCAATTTGGTTTCTATAAGCTGAGCTCAGCAAGAAAACTCTGTCTCAGGATGTAAATCTATCAAATTTGGTTCTAGGAGCTGGGGTCATGTCTTGGCTGAAGTGGTAAAAGCCATCTATAATTTGTTTTTCTCAGAAGATCACTAGAACACAAAAACACAAGCCTTACCCATGAATACAGTTCAAGCCTCTGTTGGTTTCACTGCTGTTAACACCCCACTGGCCAAATCAAATCACATGTCCAAGGCCAAGATCAACTGGTAGAAGGATGTTTTATTCACAGTGAAATGTAGAAGAATCATTTGTTCATAGCGCAGTGAAAAAATAGGACTAAATTTCAAGCTATCACAAAAACATCTGTCTCACTGATCGTAGGTGCAGGACAGACCATTTTTAGGGAACTCAGATCATCTATCAAGGCAAATGCTCAGCTCTCAATAATACATAGAATGAATATAGTATTTTGATTATCCTTAATTTTTCAGCTGTAAAATAAATGTAATAATCATTAACTTAAAGGGTTTATGTTTAGAATTTTATTTTAAAGATTTATTTTATTTACTTGAAAGATTTAGAGAGAGAGGGAGAAACAGAAAGAGAGGTCTTCCATCTTCTGGTTCACTCCCCAAATGGCCACAATGGCCGGAGCTGTGCCAATCCGAAGCCAGGAGCCAGGAACTTCTTCCATGTCTCCCATGTGGGTGCAGGGGCCTAAGGACTTGGGCCATCTTATACTGCTTTCCCAGGCCACAGCAGAGAGCTAGATTGGAAATGGAGCAGCCAGGGCTAGAACTGGTGCCCCTATGGGATGCTGGCACTGTAGGCCATGGTTTTAAGTTGCTGCACCACAGCACTGGCCCCTAATTAACACACAATTATTTTTAGGTGTTTAAATTTAACTGAAAAGTGATCCCTGTTAAATATAAGAGTGAGAATAAGAGAGGGAGGAGATGTACAATTTGGGACATGCTCAATCAGACTTGCCCCAAATGGTGGAATTAGAAACGTACCAGGGGATTCCAATACAATCCCATCAAGGTTGCATGTACCAATGCCATCTCACTAGTCCAAGTGATCAATTTCAGTTCACAATTGATCACACTGATAGGTCTAAGTGTCAAAGGAATCACACAAACAAGACTAGTGTCTGCTAATACTAACTGATAGAATCAAAAAGGGAGAGAACGATCCATCATGGGCAGCGGGATACACAGCAGACTCATAGAATGGCAGATGTCCTACATATCACTCTGGCCTCAGAATCAGCCCTTAAGGCATTCGAATCTGGCTGAAGAGCCCATGAGAGTATTTTAAGCATGGAAAGCCAAGACACCCTGGGGAAAAAAAAAAAAAAAAGAGGACCTAAATGAAAGATCTCTGTGGAAAGAACGGGGCCATCAAAGAAGGAGGTACCTTTCTCTGAAGGGAGGAGCGAACTTCCACTTTGACTATGACCCTGTTGGAATAAGATCGAAGTCAGTGAACTCAAAAGGCTTCCTTAGTCTTGGCAATTCATGACTAGAGCCTAGGGAGATTACTGATGCCATAAACAAGAGTGTCAAATTGTTAAGTCAACAACAGGAGCCACTGTGTACTTACTCCTCATGTGGGATCTGTCCTTAATGTGTTATCCAATGTGAATTAATGCTATAACCAGTACTGAAACAGTATTTTACACTTTGTGTTTCTGTGTGGGTGCAAACTGATGAAATCTTTACTTAATATATTCTAAATCGATCTTCTGTATATAAAGATAATTGAAAATGAATCTTGATGTGAATGGAATGGGAGAGGAAGCAGGAGATGGGAGGGGTGCGAGTGGGAGGGAAGTTATGGCGGGGGGAAGCCATTGTAATCCATTAACTGTACTTTGGAAATTTATATTTACTAAATAAAAGTTAAAAAAAATTTAAAGTGTGGTAAGTTACATAAAACAACTTTTAACATAATAAGTGGCATAGTTTTTTTTTTTTTTTTTAATGGTCACAACCCCTATTAAACCCAGCAACGTATTTAGCTGTATTTCAAATATATGCCACTGCGGAAGAGACTGAGCCAACAGCAGAATGCATATGTTCCGTTTATTTCAACTTGTTATTGTATGAAAATAACTCTACCACTTTTATTCTTAATCACGTTTTGTTAATTCAATATCGTGATCTCTGGGAACGTAAGATAGCATGTTATAAATGAAATGAGGAAACAGCAGGACTAGTTCTCAGCTGTCCCTTTTCTCATTTACGAGAGTATTCTATGGGACCTGGGATTGTATTAGCTTCAGCTGTAAAGCAAGGCTGTTTTGGTGTAAGCTTTGCAATCTCTAAAAAACAAGGAATTGAAATTGATTAAGGAATTCTCCATAGTATCAGAGAGAGAAAATTTCACATTTAGCTGTAATTAAAGAAAACAATTTTTAAAATGTCAGTATGGTGTTAAAAAGAGAGTCACAGCTGTATTTTACTTGGCCTAACTTTCTTTCTTTCTTTCTTGCTTGCTTGCTTTCTTTTTTTTTTTTTTTTTTTTTTTTTTTTTTTTTTTTTTTTTTGACAGGCAGAGTTAGAGAGAAACAGAGAGAAAGGTCTTCCTTCTGTTGGTTCACCCCCAAAATGGTTGCTATGGCCAGCACACTGCGCCGATCCAAAGCCAGGTGCTTCCTCCTGGTCTTGGCTTAACTTTCTGTAACTTTACCCCAGGTTGACACATGTGACAGAATTTCTTACTTTAAAGGGTGAGTAACATTACTTCATGTTTAGATCACATTTTCTTTGTCGATTCATCTGTAAGTGAACCCATACACTGCATCATTTTGAACTAGTTTGCATTCCCACACAGTGATCAAGGGTTCGATTTCTCCATATTCTCACCAACACTTGTCTTTCATTTTTGTCTGTCTTTTTGTGCTAATATTCATGATAAAAGGTGTAAGGTGATATTTCATTGTACACGTAATAGTCATTAAGAGGGTCTAATTTGGGGCAGCCATTTGGCTCAGTATTAGAGATGCCATTTGGGATTCTCGCTTACCATATAACAGAGCCTGGTTCAAGTCCCGGCTGATCCATTTCCAATTCAGCTTCCTTCGAAAACACACCTTGAAAGTCCGAGACAGCAAGTAATGGCTCAGTCCCAAGTAATGCTTTAGTCCCTGTCATCCATGTGAGAGACTTGGATTGACCTATGGGCTCCTGCTTTTGGCCTGGCCCAGTACAAGCTTTTGAAGGCATTTAAGCGGTGAACCAGCTGATGGAAGACCTCTCTCTATCTCCTTCTGCTATGGCCTGGCAATGCAGTGGAAGATGGCCCAAGTGCCTGTGTCCCTGCACCCATGTGGGAGACCTAGAGGAAGCTGCTGACTCCTGGCTTTGGATGGGCACAGCTCCGGCTGTTGCAGCCTATTGGAGAGTGAACCAGCGGATGGAAGACCTCTCTCTCTCTCTGCCTCTCCTTCTCTCTCTGTGTAACTCTTTCAAATAAATCTTAAAAAAAAAATCACAAAAAGGAGGGTATATCTCATGTTAAATATTCTTATCACATCAATCAACTAATAAAAGGGGCATCACAGGAATCTGATATTTTGAACTTTAGTAAAGTTCAAAAAGTGGCTGTAAAATTGTTTTTTAAATTAAAAAAATTTAAATTAGTTTTTAACAGATTCAATATGATTTGTAGATACAATACTAAGACTATAATGGTGTTCCCTTCCTCCTTTCCCCTCTCTCCCTCCTACCTTTTTTCCTCTCTCTTTCTCTGTTTTTCTTTTCTTAGTTTTTGAGATAACATATTTATATTTACATTACAATATAAAGGCTTACTACTTCACTGAAAAAGAAGTTTAACAAGTAAAAAGCAAAAAGACCTTGTTTAGTGGCAGTACAGACAACACCTATAAACAGTAGTTGACTGGAAAAGTGACCATTTCACTCACATGCAGTAAATTTTAAAGTAATCACAGATCATTAAAACTACAGTATTACTGTGGCAAAAAATGTCCTACATGAAGGACCTCTGTGGGTGAGACCCCTGTGGAGAGAATTGGCCATCAAAGAAGGAGGTGCTTTTCTCTGAAGGGAGGAGAGAACTTCCACTTTACTTATGGCCTTGTCTAAATACTGATGGAGTTCGTGGATTCAAAAGGCTTCCGTAGCCTAGACAGCTCATGTCAAGAGCCTCTGCTGATCACTGACATCATACATAAGAGTGTTAATTGTTAAGTTAACAGCAGAAGTCACTGTGCACTAACTTTCCATGCAGGACTTCTATCCTCAAAGAGTTGTATTATGAGAGTTAACTTGTTAACTTGTTAACAAGTTTAACAAGTTAAACTTGTTCTGAAAGATTTATTTCATTTTAATGTATTAAGTGGAGGATATTATTATGCTTCATAAGTTTTAGTTATGCCTAAGTGTCCAACTCCATTGCTTGGTTTCTTAGGTGTCTCCTGAATAAATGATAAAACTTGTTCTCAAGGAATTGCTTTCTTTTAATGTATTAAATGGAAGACATCATTAGTCTCATAAGTTATAGTTATTTCTAATTGTTCCCAAAAGATGTATCATTCTTGGGTTCTTCTTTAAATTTAATTAAGTTTCTCAAAAAAAAAAAAAAAAGGGCCGGCGCCGCGGCTCACTAGGCTAATCCTCCGCCTAGCGGCGCCGGCACACCGGGTTCTAGTCCCGGTCGGGGCGCCGGATTCTGTCCCGGTTGCCCCTCTTCCAGGCCAGCCCTCTGCTGTGGCCCGGGAGTGCAGTGGAGGATGGCCCAGGTGCTTGGGCCCTGCACCCCATGGGAGACCAGGAAAAGCACCTGGCTCCTGGCTCCTGCCATCGGATCAGCGCGGTGCGCCGGCCGCAGCGCGCCGGCTGCGGCGGCCATTGGAGGGTGAACCAACGGCAAAAGGAAGACCTTTCTCTCTGTCTCTCTCTCTCACTGTCCACTCTGCCTGTCAAAAAAAAAAACAAACAAAAAAACAAACAAAAAAAAAAAAAAAAGGCAAATTAACTTCAAGATGCAATGAATTTGACTGTTGAGGAACAGTTTTTTTGTTTGTGTATGCAGATTGTTGAATTCTTGACTTAGTTTAGAATTGGTCTTCTTCTTCGTATAAAGTTAATTGAAAACAGATCTTAGTGGAGAATGGAACTGGGAATGGGAGAGGGAGGAGAAAAGGTGGGAGAGTGGGTGGGAGGGCAGGTATGGTGGCAGAATCACTATATTCCTAAAGTTGTACTTACGAAATGCATGAAATTTGTATTCCTTAAATAAAAGGTTTCTTTGGGGAAAATTATGAGAATAGAAAAATATCCCTTTGGCAAAAAAAACCTATAGTATTATAACATTCCTAATAGTCGGTTTGACAAAGTTATAAAACAAAAATGTACAAAACTATATTTGCAGCAATACCAATACACACAGACATTTCTTTCTTTCCTTTTTATTTAGTTTTAAAATTTTAGTTCCCACATATAAGGGAGAACATGAGGTATTTGTCTTTTTGAGTCCAGCTTATTTCACTCAACATGATGTCCTCCAATTGTGTCCATTTTGCTGCAAATGATATAATTTCATCCTTTTATATAGCTGAATAATATTCTACTCTTTATATATACCACATTTTCTCTACCTGTTCATCTGATGATAGACACCTTGGATGATTCCAAATTTTGGCTATTGTGAGCAGTGCTGCCATAAACATGATGGTGCAAGTATCTCTTTGATGTATTGTGTTAAATTCTTTTGGATATATACCTAGTAGTGGGATTGCTGAATCATATGAGACTACTTCTAGTTTTCTTAAGGTTTATTTATTTATTTGAAAGCCAGAATTACAGAGAGGCAAAGAGAGGGAGGGAGGGGGGACAGAGATAGAGAGAGGTGTCTTCCATCTGCTGGTTCACTCCCCAGATGGCTGTAACAGCCAGAGCTGCACCCATCTGAAGCCAGGAGCCAGAAGCCAGGAGCTTCCTCCAGGTCTCCCACGTGGGTGCAGGGGCCCAAGGACTTAGGCCAACTTTCACTGCTTTCCCAGGCCACAGCAGAGAGCTGGATTGGAAGTGCAACAACTGGAACTCGAACTGGTGCCCATATGGGATGCTGGCACTGCAGGCGGCAGCTTTACCCACTATGCCACAGCACCAGCCCCTACTTGTAGTTTTTTAAGAATTCTCCACACTGTTTTCCACAGTGACTGCACTCATTTACATCCTCACCAGCAGTGTATAACTGTTCCCCTTTGTCCACATCCTTGCCACCATTTGTTACTCTCTATTTTGGATTTGTATTTTAGGGTCCCACAGCACTTAAGACATTGCAGAAAACCTTCTCATAGACATCATATCTTTTAGCTGATGTGAAAATATTGCCTATCACTGGAAAGGAAAAATAAATTTCTATATCTAGACAGGTTTTGTGAAATAACACATACAAGAAATAACATAGAAAGGACACTTAGAAAGTCTGTTTTGTACTCTGATGATTGTATATGAATTAATCAGGTGGCTTTAAATTTCAAAAGACAGAAATGTAAGTCAACTAGATTCATTAAAATAAAGGAATTTGTTGAGTGGTATAATTGGGAAGTTGCAGAGTCTTTGGACATGGTTGGTTGCAGATATTTACATGATGGCATTGAGTTTCTGGTTTCAATATTTGTACTCTGATATCTTTGGCTTTAATATCAGGCAGTGGTAATCACAGAAAACTCAAGACTTATACTGTCTTTATAATTTGTGGTCCCACAGAAAAGAAGTAACATGTGTTAACCAACATTTATACCAATTCCTGAAAAGGACTTGATGAACCTTTGCTTGCACCACAGATCAAATCTTTCATGAGTGATTTGGGTTTTGTGATTGCTCCAAAAGCCATGTGAGTGAAAAGCAGACACTTCCCAAAAGAAAAATATTTTAGAAAACTAATTAGAAATAGAATTCTGTTACATCGCTGAAGTTTTTATGTCCTTAAGTTTTATGAGTTTGCATAAAATCAATAATTTAGAGTGATTATAAATAGTATCCCTGTGCTAAGAAAACATCATATATAGTGAAAATTTTCTCAGTATATTGTCAACTTCTAAGTCGTAAAACATCATTATAGAGAAAGTAATGTTGTGACAGAACCTGATAAATTAGGTACTCTCAGAGTTAATGCATGGCAAAGCTCTTGTATGTTAAAAATTTTATATGCTGTGCAACTTGTCTCTGCAGTATTCAGAGATTATATGTTTTGATAATGGTTTTATAATTTACTCTGTTTCAGGATGATTTTGGAGTATAATAAAATATTTAATATATAACTTTCTATAATTCAGATCTAGGCATCACATTTTCTATAAAAAGCTAACTAGTAAACATTTTAGAACTGTGGGTTATAAGGATTCTGTTGCATCTACCAACACTATCAGTGGAGCCCAAGAAAGGCCATAGACATGTAAATTAATGAATGTGACTGAGTTCTAATAAAACTTTATTTACAAAACTAAATGGTGGACAGGGTCCAGGGGCTGTAGTTTACCAACTTTGTGAACTTGGTGAGCACTTAGTATTTATTACACAATGAGTCTCAATACTCATAGAATCATTACCTGTGTTGAAAATCTGTTTCAATCATGAGCAATTCCAATTTAAAGTAAGTCAATTTATTTTCCCTTTATTTCTATCAAATGCATGGTAATTCTTCCTACAAAGAATTATACCACTGACTAACATTTCCGCTTATATTCACATAGTACTATTTTCTTAGTCCATTTGTGTTTCTGTAACAGAATTCTTGAAACTGTATAATTTATAGAAAAAAAAAACAGTTTATTTTTCCACAACTGGAAAGCCCAAGATCAAGGTGCTGGAGGATTGGTGTCAGTTCTGTGCTTCCTTCTGCGGGGAGGAGCGCTGTGCCGTCCCATGGCAGAGGAGAGCTAATCAACTTCTGAGTGACCTTTTTATAACAGCATTAACCCACTCATTTCATTGAAGAATAGTGGTTATTCTAGGAAGGCTAGGAATTAGGAGGGCAGGAAGAAACTCATCCATCGGTATAAAGTTACTACAAGAGAGCAGTTCACACTAGGGTTGCTATTGTGAACGTAAGTTATATGTCCAAATAGCTAGAAGACAGAATTTTGAATGTTCTCATTACAAAGAAATGAAAATGTTAGAGTGTGACAAATAAGCCAACTGCCCTGATTTAATCATTATTCAATATAAATGTGTAAAAAATATCACACTGTATCCCATAAAACAAGTATAATTATTATGTGTCAACTAAAACTAAAATAAAACATTTTAAAAGCAAGATCATCTGTACACTTTCTATAAGGAACTCATGTTATATAGAAAGGTTCAAATAGAATAACAGTAGATGCATGGAGAAAGATATACGTCATTAAGTCTAATCAGCAGAAAGAGGAGTAGCCAGATTGTATCTCAAACAGGCTTTAGAATAAGGATGACTATCAGAGATAAAGAAAGGTATAATTTCTTGGTATCCTGATAAAGAGATATATCTCCAAGAAGAGAAAACAGTTATTAATGTTTATGCACCTAATCATGGGGCATCAAACACATGAGGAAAAAAACTGCCAGAAGTTCAAGGAGACATAGACAAAGAAGCTATCAGTGTTGAGGACTTCAACAACCCTCTTTCAAGATCTTGTAGAAGGCCGGTGCCGCGGCTCAATAGGCTAATCTTCCACCTGCGGCGCCGGCACACCGGGTTCTAGTCCTGGTCAGAGTGCCGGATTCTGTCCCGGTTGCTCCTCTTCCAGTCCAGCTCTCTGCCGTGGCCCGGGAGTACAGTGGAGGATGGCCCAAGTCTTTGGGCCCTGCACCCGCATGGGAGACCAGGAGAAGCGCCTGGCTCCTGGCTTCAGATCAGCGTGGTATGCTGGCTGCAGCGGCCATTGTAGGGTGAACCAATGGAAAAAGGAAGACCTTTCTCTCTGTCTCTCTCTCTCACTGTCCACTCTGCCTGTCAAAAAAAAAAAACTCACAGAAAAATAGAATAAAAATAAATATAGAAAAAAAGAACTAGTAGATCCAGTGGGAAGAAAATTAGTGAGCATATCATTGAACTGAGCAACGACATCTAATTGATGATCTAATTAAATTAATCTGATTTAAGTGTATAGATTAGTTCATTCATCAACGTGGAATATACATTATCAGGTCCATGTGGAAACTCACCAAGATAGACCACATTATGGTCCATAAGAATAGGCATCTAATGAAGTACATCCTTAGACTGCAATGGGATTAACTTAGAAATCAATAAAATGACTAATTATTTGGAGGGTGGACAGAAAACTTTTCTATAACTCAGGGGTTAAAGAAGTCTCATAGCTGTAAAAGGAAATTTAAACCATTAAGGGCCTATGTTAAAAAGAAGAAATATCTCAGGGGGGCCGGCGCCGTGGCTCACTTGAGTAATCCTCCGCCTGCGACACTGGCATCCCATATAGGCGCCGGGTTCTAGTCCCGGTTGCTCCTCTTCCAGTCCAGCTCTCTGCTGTGGCCCAGGAGGGCAGTGGAGGATGGCCCAAGTGCTTGGGCCCCTGCACCGGCATGGGAGACCAGGAAGAAGCACCTGACTCCTGGCTTTGGATCAGCGCAGTGCCAGCCATAGCAGCCATTTGGGGGAGTGAACCAACGGAAGGAAGACCTTTCTCTCTCTCTCTCTCTCTCTCTCTCTCTCACTGTCTATAACTCTACCTGTCAAATAAATAAAAAATAAATTAATTAATTAAAAAAGAAGAAGAAATATCCCAGTCAATGACAGATGCTAGTACAAAATAAGCAAAATAATTTCAAATTCAAAATTGAGACTTTGTGTAACATTAGGAGCCACTTGGAATTGCCACATCCCACATCCGAGTGCCTGGAGTTGAGTCCCGGCTCCACTGCTCCTGATTCCAGCTTTCTGCTAATTCGAACCCTGGGAGAAAGCAGGAGATGACTCAAATAATTGGATCCCTGATATCCACAGGGGAGACTCAGAGTTCTTGACTTCCAGCTTCAGTCCCAACTGTTGCAGACGGGAGTGAATTAAAAGGTAGGAGATCTCTGTCTGTCCCTCTGAGTTTCAAATAAAGAAGTTTTTAAAGAATTGAAAATTAAGCCTAAAGCCAGCAGAAGAGAACAATTAATAACAAATTGTAGTATCAATCAAATTAAAAATTGGAAAACAATAGAGAAATCAATAAAATAAAAAGTTGGTGTTTCTTTTGAAGATCAGTAAGATTTATAAACATCTAATCAGGCTAATCAAGAGAGAAAGAAGAAACAAATTATTCAACATTGAAAATAAAAAATAGATCATCAATACTAATTCTATGAAAATTAAAATGATAATAAAGGATACAGTGCAAAACTATATACTCACACCTTTTGTAGATAAAATGAACCAGTTTCTTGAAAGACCCAACTACAACAATTCACACCATGAGAGGAATATATATATACTGATATAATCTGCACAAGCTTCCATCAATTCAATCAATAAACTAATAGCCCCATGAAAAAATTGTAAGTAAAACAGATACAGATGCTTCATTGTTGAATTCTACCATAACATAAAGTTTCATCAAATTAGGAATAGTAGGGCTGGCACTGTGGTGTGGTAGTTTAAGCTTCCCCCTGAAGCACTGGCATCCCATGTGGGTGTTGGTACTCATCCCAGCTGCTCCACTTCTGATCCAGTTCTCTGCTGTGGCCTGGGAAAGCAGTAGAAGATGACCCAAGTCCTTGGGCTCCTGTACTCACCTAAGAAACCCAGAAGCAGCTCCTGGCTCCTGGCTTCGATCAGCCCAGGTCCAGCCATTGGCAGCCATTTGGGGAGTGAACCAGTGGATGGAAGACCTTTCTCTGTCTCCCTCTCTCTGTAACTCTACTTCCTAAATAAACAAACAAATAAATAAGTAAATAAAGAAGTTAGGACTAGAAGGAATACATTTAAGCACACTGAAGGCTTGATATTACAAGTGCACTGCTAAATACCAAACTCAATGATGAAAAGTGGACAATTTTTTCTCCAAGATTAGGAACAATGCAAGAGCACACACCCTTAGCACTTCTATTCAAAATAATACTGAAAGTGCTAGCCAGAACAATTAGGCAAGAGGAAAGATGCAAAGAACACTTAAATGGGGATGGAAGTAGTAAAATTATCTCTATTCACAGATAGCATGATCTCATATGTATAAAATTCTAGAGATCACATGTCGCTCCCCCTCTTCGTGGAGGAGCAACACAGGACCCTGCCTAGGCTTCATATCCGAGTCACGGCACCATTATGTCGCTCCCCCTCCTCGTGGAGGAACGACACAGGACCCTGCGCTGTTCTTTTGTCTGCTCGGCCCTCCCCGGGTTTGCTGCTGGTTCTTCCCGGGTTGGCTACTATCCCTTCCACCTCCGTGGAAGGGCAGTTCCCCCTGGCCACATTCCCCACTTCCGCAGGGGAGCGGCACACCGCTGGCCGGCTTTCTCGGGGGCTGCACAGGTGTTCCCCTTAGATGTTCCCCTTAGATGTTCCTGGTGCATGCCGTCTCTCTCCTCCTTTATAGTCCTCCTCTGCCAATCCCAACTCGGCTGCCCACACGCCAAGTACGCTGCTCTCCTCCAATCAGTAGCAAGTCCTACAGTTTATTGGTTGAACTGGAGGCAGCTGTGCGGAAGCTGTTTACTTCTCTCCTAGCGCCATATTGTGGGAGGGCAGATGCATAGAATAAGTCTTAATTCCAGTAACTCAGTCCAGTCCGGGCTGCTCCCCACAGATCCCCCTTTCTTTTTATTTTTTGGCGTTGATACGCGCCTGTCTTCGGTGTCCCGCGGCACACACTCTGCTCTACTTGCTAGAGTTGCCACAGGTTCTTACAAGTCCTATCAATCAGGCAAACCGAATCCGGGTCCTCTCTTCGCCATGTTGTGAGGAGGTTTTTAGGCGCTGATGCGTGCCTGTGTTCGGTGACCTGCGGCTCACACTCTGGTCGAGCCGCTTGCTGGTGCTTACCGCCTTAATCAGGCAGACCGAATCCAAGCCTCCTAATTGCTGTATTGTGGGGAGGCCTTACTGATGTTAATTCGTGCCTGTCTTCGGTGACCTGCGGCGCATAAGCTGCTAGCCGCCCGCAGGTGCTCATCGCCTCACTTAATCAGGCAGACCGAATCCAAGCTCTCACATTGCAGTGTTGTGGGGAGGCCTTTCTATTTCTCTACTTCTCTATCTCCGGGCATTCCTATTTCTCCCATTTTACTTCTGTCTGCCAACATTCTTATTTCTCTCATTTTACTTCTAAACTTCTGTTTCTCTTATCCCCGCGGCCTCCCGGCGCCCGCCCCGAGGCTGCTTCTCGGCGGCTTTCCGGCTCTGAGCCGCTTCAGCCCACGCCTCTCTCATCTGCGCGGCTTCGCGGCTCTGCGCGGCTCGGCTTTGCGCGCACACTCCGCGGTCTCCGCGCCAGCCCCGCGTTCCCCATCTACTTGTGCCCCGCACGCTCTCTCTGCGCGCGGCAGCCTCCGCGAATCACACAGCGTCAGCTCACGTCTCCACCACTAGCATTCAATCTAAGTTCCCCGGGCTAGCCTGGCGAATTCAACCCAGCTCACGTCTCCGCCCCGCGATCTGGCTTCCCGTCCTTTGCTCCCCGGGCTAATCAGACGGATCCCAATCTGGCTTACGTTTCCGCTTCTGGTTTCAACTTTTCGCCCCCCATTCCCGGGCTAACTTGAGAATCCCAAAGTGGCTTTCGTCTCCGCCTTGGCCTGCCCCCCGCGGCTTCAATTTCCCTAACATTTTTCTCTACCCGGTATGTTTCCCCAAGCTTTCCTCCAACAATACTCCTCCCTCATTTCTCCTGGCCTCTCCCCACAGTCCACATCCGAGTCTGTTTGTTCTAGCTTTCACTTTCGCTTTCGACCTTAGAGATTTCTCTCAGCTTCCCCCCGTAGTCCGTATCCGAATCTATGCCTAGGCTTTCAATAGCTTCTTCCGGCACCTTTATCGTCCGGCTTTTCCCTAGGTTGTTTGCTAGTCTCTCTCTCCGATATTTTCCCACTTCTTCCCGGTTTTTCCCTCCTAAGTTTCCTATCCGTCCTAGGTTTCCTATCCGAGTCACGGCACCATTATGTCGCTCCCCCTCTTCGTGGAGGAACGACACAGGACCCTGCGCTGTTCTTTCGTCTGCTCGGCCCTCCCCGGGTTTGCTGCTGGTTCTTCCCGGGTTGGCTACTATCCCTTCCACCTCCGTGGAAGGGCAGTTCCCCCTGGCCACATTCCCCACTTCCGCAGGGGAGCGGCACACCGCTGGCCGGCTTTCTCGGGGGCTGCACAGGTGTTCCCCTTAGATGTTCCCCTTAGATGTTCCTGGTGCATGCCGTCTCTCTCCTCCTTTATAGTCCTCCTCTGCCAATCCCAACTCGGCTGCCCACACGCCGAGTACGCTGCTCTCCTCCAATCAGTAGCAAGTCCTACAGTTTATTGGTTGAACTGGAGGCAGCTGTGCGGAAGCTGTTTACTTCTCTCCTAGCGCCATATTGTGGGAGGGCAGATGCATAGAATAAGTCTTAATTCCAGTAACTCAGTCCAGTCCGGGCTGCTCCCCACAGATCCCCCTTTCTTTTTATTTTTTGGCGTTGATACGCGCCTGTCTTCGGTGTCCCGCGGCACACACTCTGCTCTACTTGCTAGAGTTGCCACAGGTTCTTACAAGTCCTATCAATCAGGCAAACCGAATCCGGGTCCTCTCTTCGCCATGTTGTGAGGAGGTTTTTAGGCGCTGATGCGTGCCTGTGTTCGGTGACCTGCGGCTCACACTCTGGTCGAGCCGCTTGCTGGTGCTTACCGCCTTAATCAGGCAGACCGAATCCAAGCCTCCTAATTGCTGTATTGTGGGGAGGCCTTACTGATGTTAATTCGTGCCTGTCTTCGGTGACCTGCGGCGCATAAGCTGCTAGCCGCCCGCAGGTGCTCATCGCCTCACTTAATCAGGCAGACCGAATCCAAGCTCTCACATTGCAGTGTTGTGGGGAGGCCTTTCTATTTCTCTACTTCTCTATCTCCGGGCATTCCTATTTCTCCCATTTTACTTCTGTCT
This sequence comes from Oryctolagus cuniculus, assembly GCF_051225735.1. Taxonomy (NCBI): domain Eukaryota; kingdom Metazoa; phylum Chordata; class Mammalia; order Lagomorpha; family Leporidae; genus Oryctolagus; species Oryctolagus cuniculus. The sequence continues at coordinate 78,602,199 of NC_142882.1, forward strand.
GCCAACATTCTTATTTCTCTCATTTTACTTCTAAACTTCTGTTTCTCTTATCCCCGCGGCCTCCCGGCGCCCGCCCCGAGGCTGCTTCTCGGCGGCTTTCCGGCTCTGAGCCGCTTCAGCCCACGCCTCTCTCATCTGCGCGGCTTCGCGGCTCTGCGCGGCTCGGCTTTGCGCGCACACTCCGCGGTCTCCGCGCCAGCCCCGCGTTCCCCATCTACTTGTGCCCCGCACGCTCTCTCTGCGCGCGGCAGCCTCCGCGAATCACACAGCGTCAGCTCACGTCTCCACCACTAGCATTCAATCTAAGTTCCCCGGGCTAGCCTGGCGAATTCAACCCAGCTCACGTCTCCGCCCCGCGATCTGGCTTCCCGTCCTTTGCTCCCCGGGCTAATCAGACGGATCCCAATCTGGCTTACGTTTCCGCTTCTGGTTTCAACTTTTCGCCCCCCATTCCCGGGCTAACTTGAGAATCCCAAAGTGGCTTTCGTCTCCGCCTTGGCCTGCCCCCCGCGGCTTCAATTTCCCTAACATTTTTCTCTACCCGGTATGTTTCCCCAAGCTTTCCTCCAACAATACTCCTCCCTCATTTCTCCTGGCCTCTCCCCACAGTCCACATCCGAGTCTGTTTGTTCTAGCTTTCACTTTCGCTTTCGACCTTAGAGATTTCTCTCAGCTTCCCCCCGTAGTCCGTATCCGAATCTATGCCTAGGCTTTCAATAGCTTCTTCCGGCACCTTTATCGTCCGGCTTTTCCCTAGGTTGTTTGCTAGTCTCTCTCTCCGATATTTTCCCACTTCTTCCCGGTTTTTCCCTCCTAAGTTTCCTATCCGTCCTAGGTTTCCTATCCGAGTCACGGCACCATTATGTCGCTCCCCCTCTTCGTGGAGGAACGACACAGGACCCTGCGCTGTTCTTTCGTCTGCTCGGCCCTCCCCGGGTTTGCTGCTGGTTCTTCCCGGGTTGGCTACTATCCCTTCCACCTCCGTGGAAGGGCAGTTCCCCCTGGCCACATTCCCCACTTCCGCAGGGGAGCGGCACACCGCTGGCCGGCTTTCTCGGGGGCTGCACAGGTGTTCCCCTTAGATGTTCCCCTTAGATGTTCCTGGTGCATGCCGTCTCTCTCCTCCTTTATAGTCCTCCTCTGCCAATCCCAACTCGGCTGCCCACACGCCGAGTACGCTGCTCTCCTCCAATCAGTAGCAAGTCCTACAGTTTATTGGTTGAACTGGAGGCAGCTGTGCGGAAGCTGTTTACTTCTCTCCTAGCGCCATATTGTGGGAGGGCAGATGCATAGAATAAGTCTTAATTCCAGTAACTCAGTCCAGTCCGGGCTGCTCCCCACAGATCCCCCTTTCTTTTTATTTTTTGGCGTTGATACGCGCCTGTCTTCGGTGTCCCGCGGCACACACTCTGCTCTACTTGCTAGAGTTGCCACAGGTTCTTACAAGTCCTATCAATCAGGCAAACCGAATCCGGGTCCTCTCTTCGCCATGTTGTGAGGAGGTTTTTAGGCGCTGATGCGTGCCTGTGTTCGGTGACCTGCGGCTCACACTCTGGTCGAGCCGCTTGCTGGTGCTTACCGCCTTAATCAGGCAGACCGAATCCAAGCCTCCTAATTGCTGTATTGTGGGGAGGCCTTACTGATGTTAATTCGTGCCTGTCTTCGGTGACCTGCGGCGCATAAGCTGCTAGCCGCCCGCAGGTGCTCATCGCCTCACTTAATCAGGCAGACCGAATCCAAGCTCTCACATTGCAGTGTTGTGGGGAGGCCTTTCTATTTCTCTACTTCTCTATCTCCGGGCATTCCTATTTCTCCCATTTTACTTCTGTCTGCCAACATTCTTATTTCTCTCATTTTACTTCTAAACTTCTGTTTCTCTTATCCCCGCGGCCTCCCGGCGCCCGCCCCGAGGCTGCTTCTCGGCGGCTTTCCGGCTCTGAGCCGCTTCAGCCCACGCCTCTCTCATCTGCGCGGCTTCGCGGCTCTGCGCGGCTCGGCTTTGCGCGCACACTCCGCGGTCTCCGCGCCAGCCCCGCGTTCCCCATCTACTTGTGCCCCGCACGCTCTCTCTGCGCGCGGCAGCCTCCGCGAATCACACAGCGTCAGCTCACGTCTCCACCACTAGCATTCAATCTAAGTTCCCCGGGCTAGCCTGGCGAATTCAACCCAGCTCACGTCTCCGCCCCGCGATCTGGCTTCCCGTCCTTTGCTCCCCGGGCTAATCAGACGGATCCCAATCTGGCTTACGTTTCCGCTTCTGGTTTCAACTTTTCGCCCCCCATTCCCGGGCTAACTTGAGAATCCCAAAGTGGCTTTCGTCTCCGCCTTGGCCTGCCCCCCGCGGCTTCAATTTCCCTAACATTTTTCTCTACCCGGTATGTTTCCCCAAGCTTTCCTCCAACAATACTCCTCCCTCATTTCTCCTGGCCTCTCCCCACAGTCCACATCCGAGTCTGTTTGTTCTAGCTTTCACTTTCGCTTTCGACCTTAGAGATTTCTCTCAGCTTCCCCCCGTAGTCCGTATCCGAATCTATGCCTAGGCTTTCAATAGCTTCTTCCGGCACCTTTATCGTCCGGCTTTTCCCTAGGTTGTTTGCTAGTCTCTCTCTCCGATATTTTCCCACTTCTTCCCGGTTTTTCCCTCCTAAGTTTCCTATCCGTCCTAGGTTTCCTATCCGAGTCACGGCACCATTATGTCGCTCCCCCTCTTCGTGGAGGAACGACACAGGACCCTGCGCTGTTCTTTCGTCTGCTCGGCCCTCCCCGGGTTTGCTGCTGGTTCTTCCCGGGTTGGCTACTATCCCTTCCACCTCCGTGGAAGGGCAGTTCCCCCTGGCCACATTCCCCACTTCCGCAGGGGAGCGGCACACCGCCGGCCGGCTTTCTCGGGGGCTGCACAGGTGTTCCCCTTAGATGTTCCCCTTAGATGTTCCTGGTGCATGCCGTCTCTCTCCTCCTTTATAGTCCTCCTCTGCCAATCCCAACTCGGCTGCCCACACGCCGAGTACGCTGCTCTCCTCCAATCAGTAGCAAGTCCTACAGTTTATTGGTTGAACTGGAGGCAGCTGTGCGGAAGCTGTTTACTTCTCTCCCAGCACCATATTGTGGGAGGGCAGATGCATAGAATAAGTCTTAATTCCAGTAACTCAGTCCAGTCCGGGCTGCTCCCCACAATCACATACACACACACAGACACACACACCAAACCATTAGAACTGTTATTAGTGTTTAGTGTTACATAAATTCAGCAAAAATGCAAATTAAACATTCAGCAGAGTGAAAAGGCAACCTCTGGAATGGTAAAAAGTATTTACTGCATATGTCTTACATATTTAGAATATATAAAGTATACCTACAATTTAACAACAACAAAATAACTGAATTAAAAGTGGGCAAATAAATTATATAGATATTTCTGAAGAGAAAACATCCTTATGGCCAACAAGAATATGAGAAAATGCACACTATTAACCAAAGAAATGCAAATTAAAATCACATGGAGATATCTCCTGTATTTTAGGATAGTGATTATCAAAATGGAAACAAACAAAATAACACTAAGAGTGTAGAGAAATTGAGACTTGCGTACTGTAGATGGGAATGTAAGATGGCGCATCTACCATTGAGAACAGCATGGAGGTTCATTGAAAAATTAAAAATAGGATTATCCCGTGATCCAGCAGCTTCACTGTTGTGTATGTATTCAAAAGAACTGAAATAGGTGTCAGAGATATTTGTCTGTGCTTGCAGTATTATTCAGAATAGCCAAGAGATAAAAGCAACTGCATTGATGGATGCAAGCAACATCCATTGATGGATGCAAGGATAAAGGAAATAGGAATTTTCACACAATGGAAAGCTATTCAGCCTTAAAAGAGAAAGAAATGTTGTCATATGCTAAAACATGGATGAAACTTGAGGACATAATGCTATATGAAATAATGAAATAAACCTCTCACAAAAATCATGCACATCATTCCACTTCTCTAAGATACCTAAAAGAGTCAGACACGTAGGAACAGAAAGTTACTTGTGATTCTCAGAGGCAGGGGCAACGGGCAGAGTTGTACACTAGAACAAATTTAAGATTCTTATTTTGGGAAAGAAGGAAGATGGATAAAAATCCCGGTGAGCAGAGTTTGCCTAATCTGCAAGCCACGCTCCTTTGAAAATGCTGCCTTTGAACTTATTTTTTCTACCTTTATCATTGAAGTACACACTGACTTGCAATGATGAAAAGCAGTTAATAATCATTGGTGGATCAGATTTCTGAGTGAGGGTGAATAAAATGACAAGAATCTGAAATGTGCTGCCAAAGAAAACACCATTTATTTGCCTCTGTTTTGTGATGATTTACTGTGGGAATGAAAAAGAAAATTCCTTTTAGAATAAAAGCATTAATGATGTGAGCTGTGGCAGGAAGTTGGGGGTGGGGGGTATTACAATTGCTTCAATTTCTGTTTCTGTTTTGTTTCTGGTTTTTCTCCTGATGGCTTTCCACGGGTTTCCAATTAGAGAGTGTTTTCTTGGCAAGCTAGGGTAACTAATAATGTTCTCTAAAGATGAGTAACAGTTTTTGGAAATGTTCCCGTTGCCATTAATGTAGTTTGACATTGGAGACAGCAGGGAAATTCCATTGCTTCCCCAAAACTGCAGTCGGACAGAACACCCAGGCCTGGCAGTCCACAGAGTTCCAAAGTGGTTGGCTTTCTCAGAAGAGCCCTTTTCGAGGGAGCGGCATTGCTATTCCAACCTGAGTCTCTGCTGGTGGCTGTTACTGTTGTGGTCCTGACTTAAAGACCTGTGCAACAGAGAGCCTGTGGGGTTTGATCCAGGGCTTACTGTGTTTCAGCTACAGACTCCTGACATTAACCATGTAAAAACCAAAACGAAAAAACCCGTCCTAACCAGCTGTCTTTATTCCAGGCTGAAGATGCATTGTTTTGTTAGATTTAAGACATGGGAAATCTGCTCTTTAGATTGATTGGTGGTGCCAGAATTGTGCGAATGATTGTGTACCTCGGCGTGGTGCAGAACACCATTTGCTATTCACTCCAAGTCCAAGTTTTAATTTTATTTAGGAGTGGTGTGCCCACTTCTATATTTTTTTTTTACAGATTTCATTCCACACACAAGTCCCAGTGATGATTCTAAGTCTCTGCTCCCCTTAAGTTACCAATTCCCACCCAGACATATACTCTACAGATGGTAGCATTGCTGGAGCTAGCATGGAGCTACGATGTATGAGTTCTCAAGGTTACTCCCTCTCTGTTTCTGCATATTCCTACTTTTTTTTAGTCTTTGCTTAGAGACAGACGCAGGCTTCTGGTTTTCTTTGTTAACCCAGATTCCCTACCTCAGTTTTATTTCTGGAAAATAAGGGAGACAGCCCAATAAGGAATAAAGGATCAAAACACTTGGATTTTATTTCCCAGAAATAAGCCATATATTTTATTTGCTTTGTTTCATGTTTCTTTGTCTTCAGTTTCTATGGAGCAAGATCTACAACCCAAGGATTACATGGAAAAGGCTACATTTTATGTGCATGTGTGCACCTAAGGCAACAGTATTAAGATATAAGATAAATTTAAGTTTGAACCTATCTTGGGTCATTTGCTAGCTGCATCTATCAGAACAAGTGACTTGGCACTCAGCCCTCTGCCTCTCTGCTGAGTCGCCTGCCTGGTCTGGCCAGGTGTAATCTCTGCACTCAACCATGTAACCTCACTCCTTCCCTCCCCCCCCCCCCCAGCCTCTCAGGCTCTGTCTGCAGAGGTGCCCATCCATCCTTATGGATGTCCCTTCCCTAATAAACCTTGCTCTTTTACCTCCCACTACTCTCTGTCTCATGCCTGAATTCTTTCTTGGCGCGAAGACAAGAACCCTACAATTTCTCCAGTAACATTTTTGGTAACCACGAAGGGATTTTGAGAAGACATCAGAGGTCAGTATTCCTTCCCTCAAGTGGGACCGGATCTGTGGAAGTGACCATTGAGTGTCCGGCACCCCACAGTTCTCCGAGAACGTGGAGTACCCCCGGCCACAGCTTAGCTACGGCCGAAACTCCAGAGGGATTGTAAGGAACGGGAGGGCAATTAGGAAGGGCAGTTGGCTGAGAGCCTGGAGACCCCCTGAGCTCGCTTTGGCTTCCTGGTGGCCGGACTGCGACCCGAGGACCAGGTCTCTCTCTTGGAGGGACGCCTGGTCACGCTGCCTACTGCTGCGCGAGCAGGGCTTAGCTTCGGTCAAGGCTAATATTGGCCCTCCAGGTAAACTCGGACAACTAGGTAGTGGGCAATCTTGAGCGATAGGAGATTGCGAACCCCACTCAGCCCCCAGACATCAGGGCCTTTCCCTGTGCTCTCCTCCAGCTGAGATTCCTAGGGGAAGGTGAGGGCAGTCGCTCACATCTCATCCTCTGTAGCTTTCCGCCTTCCTCCTCCTCCTCCTGGGGCTCCCTCCCCCACTCCTTTGCTCTCCTGTACCGCTGGCCTGGAGAAAGGGAGAGGGAAATTCCACAGGTCTCTCCACCTAGGGGAAAGCTGTTACCTGTTAACCTTTTCCAACCTGGTAGAAGGTTTTCCGTCTTTGCAACTTATGGTAGCTCTGGTGTGTCTTGAAGTTTTTGTGTGCTATTACTATTGCTAAGCTTTGATTGTCTGAGGATTGAATCTGGAAAGGAGCTAAAGTTAACCATCTGTTTTAATTGACTGAGTGATTGCAGTAGTCCTGATTGGATCTGGTTTTGGTTGAAGCATTCGAGCAGTATGGATTAAGATCTCACCTTGATGGCTGTTTTGATTATTCTAGATAGTTTGAACTTCTTTGTTGTGTTATAAAGGGTTTGCTAGCTTATATTGTGCCTACCAAGGGTCTGGTCCCTTATGTGCTGTTAATGGGACGCAGCTTCAGAGTTGACCTCATTCCCCCGCGGGTTTTTGTGTCAGGTCTGGCTTGCTCTGCGTGTTGAATTGTGCGATAGCAAGGGCAGTGGGAAGCGTGTGCCCTCCCTCCTGGTGTCTGACCAGTGCCCGGTTGGCACCAGGACAGGGAGCTGGTTACCTCTCCCCGCTGCACTTCTGCCTTTACTCGCGGCCCTCCCCTGTTCCCCCTAAGCATAGGTCTGGACAGGGAGCCATCTGATAGACTTTGCTATCGGGCTGCACCCTTCCAAGTGAAAAAAGCACTCTAGTATTGTCCAAGCAGTTTTGCAGGCCCGGATTCTGTTGTTTCAGAAGAAGGGCTGACTGGCTTAGCCAAATTAACATTAAAAATAGCCAGAAGCCATCAGGCCAAGTCTGACTAAGGGATAGTACTGAGAACAGAATTCCAAAAGGGAGAGATTTAGAGACGTTTTGAGGCGGTTATGTGGCAGATACCAGATTACTGGGTTCCAGGAACCCCAAGAGTTTGCAGGCTACACAGTAATACTAGTTAAGCCTGGCAACCCAGGCCCATAACCCACTGGCTACATAGCGAGCCAAGGAGTGATTTGGAGGTTTGCGGGGACACCTGCTCCCTCCCTAGTGCGGCAGATACCTCTGCCACGATTTCTCCTCTATTCTCTTTCAGATGGGAAACCAGCTCTCCTTGCCACCACGTGACTCACCGCTAGGATGCATTCTCAGAAATTGGTCTCGGTTTGACCCAAGGGTCTTTTTTTTTTTTTTTTTTTTTTTTTTTTTTTTTTTTTTGACAGGCAGAGTGGACAGTGAGAGAGAGAGAGAGAAAGGTCTTCCTGTGCCATTGGTTCACCCTCCAATGGCCGCCGCGGGCGGCGCGCTGCGGCCGGCGCACCGCGCTGATCCGATGGCAGGAGCCAGGAGCCAGGTGCTTTTCCTGGTCTCCCATGGGGTGCAGGGCCCAAGCACCTGGGCCATCCTCCACTGCACTCCCTGGCCACAGCAGAGAGCTGGCCTGGAAGAGGGGCAACCGGGACAGAATCCGGCGCCCCAACCGGGACTAGAACCTGGTGTGCCGGCGCCGCAAGGCGGAGGATTAGCCTAGTGAGCCGCGGCGCCGGCCTGACCTAAGAGTCTTAAAGAAGAAATTGCTAGTTTCTCTCTAACAACGTGTGACCACAATACAAACTAAATGATCAGAGAGTGTGGCCAGGAAACGGGACTTTAGATTCTAATACCATTTCTTGTTTGTATCAATACTGCTGTGAGCATGGTAAATGGACAGAAATCCCTTATGTACAGGTCTTTATGGCACTCAGGAAAGATCATGAGCTCTGTCAAAGTTGCAGACTGGACTCAGCAATGTTAACTTCATTTGAATTATTATCAGGAGTCCACTGTAAAGCTAAGCCAAAGGAGCTGCCATCTAGTGCTCCCCTAGATGCCCCGGAGGCACCCCGCCCTCAGCCTCCTGGGGAGTCAACCGCCCCACCTTGCCCAGAGGTTCAGCAGAGCAACAGGCCTAGCTGGAGCCCCAGCCCCAGGCCAAGGCCTAGCCGGAGCCCCAGCCCGAGGCCGAGCACTAGGCGTGAGCTGGGGCGCTAGAGTGGAGGGTGCAAAAATGTTTCCCTTACAGGAAGTGATAGGACCCAATGGCCCCACCAAAATACGGGTCCCCTTTAAAATGCAGGATTTAAATGAGATGAAAGCAGAAATGGGAAGCTTCACCGAGGACCCCAACAGGTGGCTAGAGGGATGGTACAAGATTACTGGCATGTTTGAGCTTACTTAGAAGGATGTAGTATTCCTTCTAAACACTACCCTAACTCATGGGGAAAAGCACATGGTGTCGCAGCATGCCAATGATTAGGCAAACACCTTGCATAGGCAGGATGAGGGACACCCAATCTCGGAGGCAGCAATCCCAATTAAGGAACCTTCATGGAACTATAATACCCCTGAGGGAAGAAAAAGTAGGGACCACATGCTGACTTGTCTTTTAGCAGGTCTAAGGGCAGCCAGTAAGGCAAGACCGAAGAACTTTAATAAGCTATCAATGATAGAACAGGGACCACAGGAAAATCCAGCTGCCTTTCTAGAAAGACTCAAAGAGGGTCTTGATAAGTATACTGATTTAGATCCTGATTCTGCTGTAGAAATGCCATATTAGGGGACAGGTTCCTGACTCAAGCCGCCCCTGATATTAGAAGAAAGCTTCAGAAATCAGGGTTGGGTTGAGCACCCCCTTGACTGACATCATAGAGGCTGCCTCCTTGGTCTACTTTATTAGAGACCAGGAGCAAGCTAGCAGCAGAGGATAGGCAACAGGCCAATCAATGACTGTTCTGCACGGTGATATGCCGTCAAGGAGACCCAGCAAGGCCAGTGCACCCCAAACGGCACCTGTTGCTGATATAAGGAGCCAGGGCATTGGGCAAGCAGCTGTCGTGACAGCAACTGCCTTCTGTCAGCTCTGCCAAGAGCAAGGCCACTGGACACGGAACTGCCCTGGGTGTCGACTCCTGGTTCAGAACCGCAGACCCTGTGGCTCTGAGCTAAAAAGCCTTTGGCTCTGCCCAGCCTCTGCCCAGCTTCCAGCTCCAGCCACTGCTATTGAGGGGATGGCCTAGGGTCAGTGAAACGCAAGTTGCCTATTTCTATCAGCCTCCTATTCAGCTCTCCTCCTAGTCCAACCATGTAATGTGAGTCAACTGGGTGCCTCCCTTAAAGGAGATTCACATCTCTTGAAATTCTCTTCCAGCACCCCATGGATAGGTCTGGGCCTCACACACCCAGCCAGGCCTTAAAAGTCTATCCAGTAGTATTAAGCTTAGAAAGCCCTCCCTGCCAGTTCCTAAAAACAGGGCTTTCAGTAACTCAAATAGTCCTGCACCTATTTGGACAGGTCCTCCCTGAGGACTTAAAGGGCCTATCTCTTGAGGGGGGTGCACAATAATCCATAATGTAGATGGTTAAATGTGAATGATTTATTAGTCTGTCTCCTTTCCCAGCCCGAGACTCTAGTCTTGTACATTGGCTTAACTTCCTAGCAAAACTAGCTGCTGGGTATGCAGGGGGCGGGGGAAGGGGGGGAAGCATTGCTAGTCCATTAGAGTGTTAATTGTTTAATCCTTATCCTCACCCCTGGGGAGAGAAAACCTGCCCCCAGAGAGGATATGGGCCATGCAGCAAATTCCTACTTCTGCAAACTTCAGGCAGTCCCAGTTTTCTCTATCAGGTTCCTAGATACAGGGAAACAGCACAGTTCCTACACCAGGCTCTCGACAGGCAGCCAAAACAGAGCCCCCTCCTTTGGGGGAAAGAGCAAACCACAGCCTTTGCTTAGCTAAAGGATGCTATGACTAAAGCCCCTGTGCTAGGACTGCCAAACCCAGGGAGACCCTCCCAGCTGTACATCACTGGGAGGCAGGAAGTCACCTTAGGAGGGTTAACTCAGGATCCAGGACCTGTTAAGCAACCTGTGGGCTACTTTTCTAAAACCTTAGACATGGTTGCACAAGGATGGCCTCCACTGCCTAAGGATGGCAGCAGCTGCCTTGCTGACAGAGGAGGTATCTAGAATTACACTGGGGCAAGACATTGCCCTTTATACCTCACCTCAAATAAATTCTCTATTAGAGCAAAAGGGCTTTCACTGGCTCACAGATAGTAGGATACTAATGTATCAGGTCCTCCTTCTGGAAAATGCTCAGGTAAAAATAATGCTTTGCTCTACTCTAAACCCTGCTACTTTAATGCCAGTTCCAGGGGACCACCTTCCTCCAATCCTGTGCTGAGACTATAGACTTGATCTATGCCAGCAGAAGGGACCTAAAAGACAGCCCCCTGACTAACGCAGATGAAGCAGCTTTGTCAGACGGGACCTGCTTCTCAGGGTATGCAACAGTTACAGCATGGCACGTTACTGAAGCGTGCTCTGCCCCCAGGAACTTTTGCTCAGTTAGCAGAACTGATTGCCTTAACCAGAGCCCTAGATCACACAAGGGATTTGTAAGGCATCTTCACTCTGCATGGAGACCTCAGTCTTCCGGTAAGGTAGAAAGAGCCAACCAGGCTCTATGGAAAACATCACAAGTATAGAATTGTGTGCTTGGTAAGAAAGGTTTAGAAGGAAAGAGTGTTGTTGGTAAGAAGGGTTAAAAAGGAAAGAGCTTTTTAAATAAGGAAAGGACATGGTTTGTAAGAATCCTGATGGCTAGTTTACTCTAGACTGGAATGGAAATGATGGAATGTTTCAAGTAAGTTGAAGAGGGTGTGTGGAAATCACAAAAGGTTACGAAAGAAAGAAATATTGGAGATGGTAACTGCTGCTCGAGGGGGTATCTGTGCCATGTTCCAGGAAGAATGTTGTCTCTGGGTCAATCAGACTAGACAGGTACAAATCCAAATTCGTACTTTTACTGGACAAAGCCAAACAGCTCCAGGACCAGGCCAAGCAGGGCTTGGATTTCTGGCCTGACATCTGGTCATGGAAATCCTGGCTATTTCTTCTCCTTGGCCCAATAACTTCTGTAATCTTGCTGCTTCTCTTTGGACCCTGTGTTTTTAATGCCCTTGTTCGTTTTGTCTCTAACAGACTAAAAGCTGTCGAACTCCAAATGGTCGTCAGACAAGGCAACCTGAGCAGCCCTCTGGACCGAGCAGCACAGTCTTTCCAAGGCCACTGTCGCACACCATAAGACAGATAGCAAGAGGAAATACCCAAATCCCCCTCGATGCCCACATGCCAGCTTTGAAGAAGTTACAGAAAACGGAACTCCATCCATAATCCCAAAGAAGAATTTTGGGTATTACCTCTTGAGGGGGGAATGTTAGGTAGGAAGTCAGTTATGAGCTTATGTGTGTGTGACATAAGGCCTAAAGAGAAGACATCTATGTCCAGCATATGCTGCATCTCAAGGTCATCCCGATGGTGTTTCAGGGGCAGCCCGATATTCACATCCTGCCCTGCCCTGCCCCCTTCCACCTGATAACCTGCCAGGTGGGGTCCCCACCCCTTCTGCCTGACAAATCTTCCACAATATCCCAGGTGCAGCCCAGTCCCTGCATCTCAAAACACCCTGCTCCCTTCCTCCTGTCTGATAACATTTGCATCCATAAAGTCCTTTGTTTCAGACCTTCAAGAGAAAACTCAGGGAGAAGCTTCTTAACATTTGCAAAACTCAGGGAGAAGTTTCTTAACATTTGCATCCAAAAAGCCCTTTGTTCCAAGGGGAACCTAGGTGGGGAAGCAAGACCCATCTCCTTAAACACCCCCCCACACCCTCACACACCCCCACCTCCCCACCCCACCCCCTACCCACCCCTCCACCCCCACCCCCGGCCTCAGCCCTCTGCCTCTCTGCTGAGTTGCCCGCCTGGTTTGGCCAGGTGTAATCTCTACACTCAACCATGTAACCTCGCTCCTCCCCCCACCCCGCCCAGTCTCTCAGGCTCTGTCTGCAGAGGTGCCCATCCATCCTTATGGATGTCCCTTCCCTAATAAACCTTGCTATTTTACCTCCCACAAAAAAAAAAAAAAAAAGTGACTTGAACTCTCTGAACCTCAATTTCCCAATTTTAATGTGGGAGGCTCATATTTATGCTCATTAATGGGTATTGTGAGGATTTAATTGTGTAACAGATGCTTTGCCACAGGACAAAATGTGTGTTCTGTAAACGCAGCCTCCTTCCCTGTTGTCCCTATATTTATTCACCCAGTTATGGCCTAAAAAGCACTGGCTTTGGAGGTTTCTCAAGTGCCTAGTTCTATCTTACTGTAGATTCTAGCTCAAAGGAAATATCCTATAATCTGGAAATCAGAAAGTCAGATTTTTAAAAATTTATGGCATTGAACAAATCAATAACAATGAAATGAAAACAAAATATGAGCTCAAGGTTTGTCTAACATGGAGAGTAAAACCACCCTTATTTATGTTAGCTGACCATAAAGTTTATCATAAGGTGGGATACTTGGGAGAGTAAAAGTGGACACTACCTAGAATTGACCAGGATCACTCTATGGCTATTCTACCATACGGTGTATAACACAATGAGAGGATGCATGTGAACTTGCAAAGGCCTGCACCACCCACTCAGGGGCTGACAGACTTTATGCTAAATTTGTAAAAATGGAACTTTTAAAAGCTGTCATCTGGCCGGCACTGCGGCTCAGTAGGCTAATCCTCCACCTGTGGTGCTGGCACACCGGGTTTTAGTCCCGGTTGGGGTGCCGGATTCTGTCCTGGTTGCCCTTCTTCAAGGCTAGCTCTCTGCTGTGGCCTGGGAGCGCAGTGGAGGATGGCCCAAGTCCTTGGGCCCTGCACCCGCATGGGAGACCAGGAGAAGCACCTGGCTCCTGGCTTTGGATCAACATGGTGCGCCGGCCGCAGAGCGCCAGCCACGGCGGCCATTGCGGGGGTGAACCAATGGCAAAGGAAGGCCTTTCTCTCTGTCTCTCTCTCTCTCACTGTCCACTCTGCCTGTCAAAAATAAATAAATAAATAAAAGCTGTCATCTAATTCTGTTAGAATGCCGGCTAGGTCATGGTGATAGTTCTCCAGCCCTTTACAGCTTCTGTGAGAAGGTGAACCCACCATTGGCCTCATTAAGCACTGACCAGCTGCTTCGAAAACAGTACCTTGGAGAGGGGAGTTTTAACTTAATAAGAAAAGGCGGGATCCAGACTGAACGGATTTCAATAGAGTTTTGCAGAAAGATAACTCATGAAATTACAGCTGGGGAGGCAGCATTCTCACACGCTATTGCAGTTGTTAAGGGAAATTTTCAAAGAAATTGTATTACCAGTGATCTAAAGAGAAATGGCAGCAAAGGCTGACTTCCTGCTCCTGTTTAGCAACTGGTTCAGGGCTGATAAGGAAGATTTGATGGAGCACAAAACAGATACAACTGATTGAGCTTCCTGTGCTGCAGGTAGAGTCTCCACTTGTGGGCCATTCTTTTTTTTTACAACAGTTATTTTGCTTACATTATTTGTGACTGGCACAGTTCTACACACAATAGCATGTGGCTGAAGAAAATCAACAAGAGTTACTCATGGCTTTCACAGTCTAATTAGAGAGGACAGAAAATAAAATATAAGTAAATTATTTAATACTTTCTATGTGTAACAGATGAACAGAAGACAAATAAAGCAGAAATGGTGGCTGGGGGTAGTGGTGAGTGTCAACATTTCACATTGTAGGTTTATGAAGACCGCTGTATGACCAGCCTTGTGAATAATGGCCTACCTGCATGGAAATTGGCACTGTGTAGGACTTAATGGTAAATCACCCATCTAGAAGGTGCACACATTCTCAGCATGTATTCAGCCATGGCTTGAAATGCAGTCAAGGCAGAAAGTAAAAGAAATGTTGGCTGTCCAGACTAGCATTTCTCACAGTGTGGATCAGACCTGCACCACAGGCACTTGTGGTTACTAAAATGCGAAATCTCCACTCTGAAGCCAGGGCTAGCGCATCACCAGCTGTGCACACGGGTCCCAGGAAGAGGTTGTGGAAGATTCTGAGACATGCTACTGTTTCAGTATTCATAATGTCTACCACGAAAGCCTCCAGACAAGTAGACATCTACCCATTTGCTTCTTCATGAAATATTTTGTGAGCATCTCTTGTCTCCTCGCCACTGTGTAACCGAAGGGTCTGAAGAGATGAGTCCATTTCTCAGATGGTTTTGTTTGGATCAAGGTTACTAGATACACAAGTTCACAAAAGAATATAAAGATGCATGTGATAGTTTTTCAGAGTTAATTTTAGTTTGAGGACAGAGAGCCAACTGCTGACTTTTTTTTCTCACATGCAGTGCTTGTGAATATAATTTATACCTGTCTTCCAATTTGCATAGCCTGTGCTTAAGTCCATAGTTAGTGGTCTCAAAAGGAAGGCTGACATTGTGGCCAATGATATGTTAACACTAATTTTTTTTTGTAGTTGTGGGACTTCCACAGCATTCACACAAACATTCTCATCTGATTTTTTATAAGTTATTGAGATCTACCGAGTGCCAGTGTTCAGGGTCCAGAGAAAGAGGAAGAGAGATCATGGATGGTCCCATATAGCATGATGCAGGCATGGAGAACTACATATTTTAGAAGCACAAGTGAAATTGGACATGACCCCCTAAAATCTACACAAAAATATGCCCTTTAAAATTCCCCAGAAGTGCCATTTGGGGTGCCCACATATGCTACCAGAATTTGGGGTGCCATATGATTTCACCATGGGCTTATTTCTAAATCCCTAACATTAATAAGCCCAAGAGAGTTCTTGCCTAATATTTAGAGAAGAATTCTAAATACTGGCACAGACAAATGAGGCAGCATGGTACATTTTAAGCTTTATTTAGTGCGAGAGGTATCTAGGAAAGTGAGGGTTTTAGTTCAGGTTGGAGAGAGGGGAAAGTCTGGAAACTAGGGTAACATCCATACCAAGCAGAGAGCAGACCAAAAGCCTCGTACAGCAAGCGCCTTGAGCTGCTATCCACCGCTTATCACCAGCAGCAAAGCAAAGGCAGAGAGCTTTATTTGAGAGAGATAAATATGGGTTCATACCACGCACCAGGAACCAGCCACATGGATGAGCATCTAGGCCAGGAACCCTAGAGCACATGGCCTGAAGGCCATGCACCCTGGAGGCGCAGGGCTACAGCAAGCCCCCTCCTGGCAAGAGGCCAGAGAAGGAGAGAAGGCCCGGACACATCATGTCCTAGGCTTTTAACCCACTTCCAAAGGGGAGTGGTTAATTAATCTGATTGGCTAGTTGTCACCCAGGTGTGTCCAGGTAGGGGGATGAGGTCACACAGGGGCGTGGCAAAGGTATCAGGTAGGGACATGAGGTCACACAGGGGCATGGCGAAGGTGTGGTCTTCCAGCTCACAAAACTCATTGACAGTTTTTTCCCCCACAATTCTGCTTAAAAACCAACAGCCAACATAACAGTGGGCATGGGCAGCGATACACAAATACAAAAAAAAAGTAGAATTTTTCATCACATTGCAACATGGCTATGAAAAACGGACATCTGATTGTCACCAGCGCTGGATATTGTAAGAGTCACCCCAAAGTATTATCGATTTACAGAACTCGTTTCCCCTAATTTACACAGTTGCCAGAATTTTAAAAACAGCCTCTAATGGGTAAGAAATAAAAATTCTAATCTCAACTCCTTGTCCAGGCCATTTCTTTCTTCCCTTCCTCCTTCTAAGTTGGCGATCCATTGTAGAGGACTCCATGGACTAAATTGCAATAGAGGAGAAGCACTTGGGTTGTTGTTTTGCTGGTTTAGGCCAGGGGGTGGAAATTGTCATTCACTGATGTCACTGATAGACACATGGAGAAATGGGCACCTTCATTGTGTCTCCTTTGGGGTAAGAATTCTTGGCCTTATCACCACCTGGCAGTGTGGATACCCTGGAATCCTGGATTTCTCTGAACTTTATCACTGACCTAGGCTGCCTACCCTAAAGCCCTCAGCTAAAAGGGTGCAATTTACCCTCACTTTGGAGACGCCCTCTGCAAAGAGCTGTAACACCCAATAACTAAATCCCACGAGGAAATTACTTCAACTCTATGTGCCTCAATTTTCTTATTTGTTAAATGGATACAGTGATAGCAACTTGTTCAGTGTGATTGCACAGAAAATACGATTCAGTGATTATCCTGCATTAGCAGAATGCCTGGCATATTGCAAACAATCAAGTCACATCTGCTACAATTATTCTTCATGTTTCCCTTTGAAGCATAGGGCAACTGCATGTGATGCCATGAGCTAGAAGCACAGCTTCAGGTTCACCTAATGCTGCATCTTTCTACTACATCTACTGGACCTATTGCATTGGTGTGGAGTCAGCCTGCATAGCAGTCTCCCAATGCTTTTGAATTTGTGCCCAACGCCACAATCCCTCTTTCTTTTTGGGTTTTGCTAAAGAAAAAAGAAGTAAAGGCACATAGAGATCTGGCTCTGTTTGTGTCTTCTCCTTCTCATAAGCCCTAGGATCCAGTGTCATAATCCATTCTTCCTGTTCTACCTGGAAAGCAATTTCTCTACATCATGCTTGAGCCCTATGTTTTTGGAATTGTATCTACAAATCACATTGACTCTGTTAAAAACTAAAATTAAAAATTGGCCGGCACCGCAGCTCAATAGGCTAATCCTCTGCCTGCAGCGCCGGCACACTGGGTTCTAGTCCAGGTCGGAGCACTGGATTCTGTCCTGGTTGCTCCTCTTCCAGTCCAGCTCTCTGCTGTGGCCCCAGAGTACAATGGAGGATGGCCCAAGTCCTTGGGCCCTGCACCTGCATGGGAGACCAGGAGAAGAACCTGGCTCCTGGCTTCGGATCAGTGTGGTGCGCCAGCCACAGTGGCCATTGGGGGTGAACCAACGGAAAAAGGAAGATCTTTCTCTCTCTCTCTCTCTCTCACTGTCCACTCTGCCTGTCAAAAAAAAAATTAAAATTAAAAATTAAAAAAAAAATAGGGGAAGTTATGTATGGGGTATATGGGTATTGTTTCTATACCTTCACAATTTCTGTTTTGTGAATTTGAAATTATTTTGGAATAAAAAATTTTCAAATAAAGATATCCAGAACTTGCCCTCCATGTTAATGTGAGTTAAATATATACTTAAAGTGTTTTCATTCCAAAGCCTGCCTTTTAGAATCATTATCTACCATGGAATTTCCTAAATTCTCTTTTGTGAGTGGCAAAGGTTGCATACAAGAAGACACATCTCTATCTTGATATACAACAATAATGCCGTGAGTGTCTCGGGGAGTCTGGCCAGTAGACTCAACCCAGGGCCCGCGACGACAGTTTCTCGGGCGAGAAAAGAACGAAGGATGTTTATCCGTCTTCAGTAGACTTTTTATTAGAGAAAGTAGACGTGACAGAGGTAGAAAGGAAGGAGGAAAGGAGAGGTGAGAGAGAGAGCTTCCTCCTTATACCCGCGGCTTATATACAAAACGTGACCAATCAGAAGCAAGCTAGAGTCCATGCATCAGGCACACCAATCCAGTCTCTGTTCACGTGAAGGGCATGCATCCTTCGGCCAATCAGGTGAGGTGTCACGCAGCAGGCAGGCAGGCAGACTCACTGCGGGGGTCCTGGCGCCATCTTGTTGTTTACCCTGACCTGGATCCCTCCGCCTCCGGAGAGCCCCGCCCATAGGAAAGCCCCCGGGTCAAAACCGAAAGTAAAAACCTCCACCTAGCGATGCCGCTGCGGACTATTCCCCAACACAATAATAGTCCTCTCTAAGACAAATGTCTCCTGCAGAATAGTGAGAAAACCAGACACATGGAAATCAAAATAACAAAAATCACATGTATATATCTCAAAACTATTCCTATTTTTTCCATAATTATTGAAGAGTTTAATGTGTTCAGAAAGCAGGATATAATGATTAATTTGGTAGTAAATGTGTAGAATTTACACATTTGTGTGTGTGTCTGGGGAGAGGATATGTTCAGGTGGAAGAGAAAGTAGGTAAGTAGCCAATTTCAGACAGTTGGCGAAGAATATTTTGTGTCATGCTAAGATTTCTTTTAAGTGAAACAACACTATGTATTAAGTAGGGTATACATTTGTGTGTTCACTGCATGTGTTAGAAAATTCACCAGGTAAGACAGCGCTTGGTATACCTGCAACCATATTGGAGTTCCTGGTTTTGAGTTCTGGTTTTAGCTTCTGATTCCAGCAATCTGCTACCGCATGTTCTGGGAAGCAGCAAGAAGAGCTCAAGTGCTTGTGTCCCTGCCACTCACGTGGAAGGCACAGATCGAGTTCTGGACTCCCAGTTTCAGCCCGGCTCAGCCCTGCTATTGGGAGCATTTGAGGAGTGAACCAGGACATGCAAGATCTTTGTCTGATTATTTTCGTTTCTCTCTCTGTCTCTCTGCCTTTCAAAATAAAATGAGAATAAAATTAAAAGTTTTTTAGTAAAGAAAATTGAAGCTCTAAGACATTAAGCTTTATCCTTACATTATCTCACTGTAATTGTTAGAGCTATGGTGAAATTTAGTTCTTCTGATTTATGACCTATCACACTATGCTGTTTCTTTCTAAGCTCAACATCTTTACAGAAGTCACACATTGCTATTTTTCATTTTGGAGATAAATGGGATAAATCCTATAGAACAATTACCTAAATCAAAAACATTCCGTTGCTTCTGAAACCAGTGCCTCCAGCAAAGCAAAATCCTAATGCAGTGTTCAGTAAGCTCCTCTGATGTATTTATTGCTTGTCTATCACTCACTGTCTTACTTGTCTTCAAAACTGGTAAAGGCTCAGAAATCCTGCCCCATGAGGATATCAAATAGAACTTGTGTAGAGTCTAGATGATGCTATTATTTAGAGCCATAAACTTTCTAGAAGTAAAAGTATAATTTTAAAAGTGTCTTCTGGATTAGTTGCAAATCTTTGGTAGAGAAGACCACGGATATGTGCTTTTATGCCATGATGTCCCTTAATCAAGACCTAAGAATGGGGTCGGCCCTGTGGCTTAATGGGTAAAGCCGTTGCCTGCAGTGCCAGTATCTCATGTGGGCACTGGTTCTAGTCCCAGCTGCTCCTCTTCTGATCCAGCTCTCTGCTGTGGCCTGGGAAAGCAATGGAGGATGGCCCAAGTCCTTGGGCCCCTGCGCTCACATAGGAGGCTTGGAAGAGGCTTCTGGCTTCTGATCAGCACAACTCTGGCCATTGTGGCCATTTGGGGAGTGAACCAGCAGATGAAAGATTTATCTCTCTGTCTGCCTCTGCCTCTCTGTAACTCTGTAACTCTGCTATTTAAATAAAATCTTTAAATAGCAACAACAACAAAAACCTAAGAGTTACAACCAATTTCCTCCATCCACGTTTTCTCAGACCAACATGGTCCCTTAGAACCACCTATAGAAAAATATATTTGCTAACAAAAAAGGGGCTAAAGTATAGTTTTGCAATTAAATAATTACTTTTGATTCTCTGGGCAGCTAGTGCAGTCAATTCATGGCAGAAGCTTTATGTAGTTAAGTTCTGCATAAAAATAATTTAGTCACTGTCTTACAGTGGAACCCAGATCAGTCTAGAGATAATTATTCCCCACTCGTTCAAGATCTTCATGAGTGCTCTGTCCATCTGCATCACAAATTTTCCCAGAATGGGGGATGACAGAGAATGGCACCACTCTTGGCCGCATGCAGTCTCTAATTCTTTCTGATTGTTCTTTCCTAGTTTTGGGAATCGTACTTCTGAACAACCATTTACCAGCAATCTGCTAAAACTACCCATATCTCTCTGTCTCTGTCTCTCTCTCCTCAGCATTCTCCTGTCTGGTATTTTACCTGTGACCTCTAGCACCAGTCTCTGCAGATTCTGAACTGCTTCTCCTTAATCACAAGACCACTCGGACTGGGCTTTTTCCCTGTGCCACAGTCTGGGGACTGTCTCCAGGTTGAGAACTGGGTTAATCATAGGACTAACACCATTCATTCCTCACACTTAAGGTAGTATTGTGCTTTGAGGTCTGATCTCTAAAGTTTTGAAATTTGCTGTTTGTTATAATGTGTCCTCTTTTTTTTTATCATTTCAGATGGGAAGGCATCTGTTCTTTGATACCTCATCTTGGTTACAAGCAGAGGGACTTGTGTCCCTGTGTTATTACTTGTGATTGCACAATAGAGTAAATTGTCCATCACCTATAATGGAATTCCATCTGTATAATTCATCATTCAGGTTTCTAGTAAAAATGCTGAAGAATTCAGGACCAAGGGAAAAGGTATAAACTTTGTCATTAAAAAATGTTCTTTCAAAAGTTGCATCGATATATTACTCAAAGTTTTTCATGTTGTGAGTTTTCATGTTGTAAATTTTTCATTAACTGGTTCACTGCTTCATTGCATTTTTAAGTAACTGATTTTAGGAATAATATATAAGTGCATCCTCCTCATTTGATGCACATTAATTCTACTTTCTGACTATTTCTGACTCTTCAAATTTCTGGCTATGGTAGAATTGCACTTCCTGACCCACTTGTGGGTCAGTGGCACCATGCAATCATTTCTGGATTATTACTGATAAGGATAACTGTTGCATACTACTTCCGGGATAGTCATTTAATTGCCACTGCAAAACCCACAGAACTTTCCTTGACTTTAACTTTTCAGACAGTGGCTGCTTTATCATGCTAAATATGTGAGTAAAGTAAACGAATAGACACTTCAGTCAACTCATGATAAACATGGAATATTATGATGAAATAAATCTTTGCTGTTGTAAACCACTGATATATGGTGTGTGAGTTTGTATGTGAGAGAGAGAGAGAGGGAATGAGAAAGAGGAGGGGGGAGGAATAATTTAGAATCTTCTTACTGACATAGCTTATAGAAAGTTAAATTCTTGCAATAAAAATTGAAGTTTTATTTAAATATCAAGCACAATTCCAGTGTCCTCTCCCTCTGTCCTTGGAACCATTTAATCATGGTTATAATTTTGTGGGTCTTCTTCAAGTTGTTTCCTTACGTCTCTCTTAATGTATAGTGTTCAATTTGTCTTTTCATTAAAGTGTGTGTATGTATATGATACATGGATACATGTTCTTTCTTTTAACTATTATATATATCACTTCATATGAATATGCTTTTAATCTATTTGGATTGCCATGTATATATAGAATCAATTTCCCTGTTGAAAGACATTTAAGCTATTTCTGATTTTGTATCACCAGAGTAACAGAATATCTTTCTATTTCATTGTGTGTTACATGAAAGTAGGACATTTGGTTGTTGGATGTACGTATTTTCAGTTTTTAAAAACAGTACTACACTCTCGTCTAGGGTGACTAGAGCACTTTATGTTGCAACTGTTTTTGTTAGGTTTATTATTGTATGTATTGTTTTTGTTTATATTATAGGTGAGAAATTCTTCATACTTGAAAATTTTTTGAATGGTGATTTATGATCCAAATGTTATGGACTGACATTTTCATGGATACTGGAAATACATGAATACTTCAAAAAGTTTGTGGACAAATTAAATTAAAAGATACATATATTTTTGGTGCAGGCAAATTTTGAAATGCATGCATAGTTTTTTCATACTATACATTTACCAAGAATTTTTGAAGACCCCTCATATAAACTGGCACTGTTAAAGAGACATCTCTATATAGACAGGATCATCTGAACACTTGGTAGCATGCTTTATTAGATAAAATTGAGCTAATGTTTTCATTGATTGTAACCACGTATAAAATTGAGCTCTTAAATATGGTATAATGTTCTATAATCTCTTTCCTACCTCTTCAAAATGAATAGCAACTAATATAAAATAAGGCACTTAACTGAAGAAGTAATCTCATGGAATATTTGATGTGCTGTTGTATTTCATTGTAGTTTTAACAGATGATGATCTCAGTAAATGCAAGGAAGAGTTTAAATTTACTAAAAATGAAGATTGATTAGGAATATTCTGTTACTCTGTTATGATTTAACGATGAATTCATATTATTTTAAAATGCATATTTTAAACCATAGGGTTTAAACCTACAATACATTTTAACAGCTTTCAAATAAAATCAGTATATGAGATAAAAGGAATCATGAAAAATGCTCAGATGAAATTAGAGAAGTCAGGAAAAGCAATAACAAAAAAGAAACGAAGACAAATATAACCGATAGAAAAAAGCAAGGTGGTAGAAACTCTAAATGATGGCTTTAAATATAAATAGTTAAACACACTTTATTGAAAGTTATTGTAGGATTGGGCTAAAAAAAGAAGACTCACATCATGTTGTCAATAGGAAAACCACTTTAAACATGAAGAACTATATATAGATTTTAAAAAGTCATGGTGCTTCCAAAGAAAAGTGTGGCAATTCTTCAAAAAGTTAAGCAAAATTATCACATGACACAGAAATTCCACTCCTGGGTGTGTACCCAACATAACTGAAAACTTACATTCACCCCAAAACTCATAGGCAAATATTCATAATAGCCTTGTTCATATTAGCCACAAAGTTGAATCTATCAAAATGCCCATCAACTGATGGGCTAAGCACAATGTGATCTATCCATACAATGCAATATTATTCAGCTGAAAGAAGCAACAAAATACCAGTGTATGTTACAAGTGGATGAATCTTGCCAACATGCTAAGTGAAAACCCAGTTGCAAAATATTGCATATTGTATAATTTCATTTATATTAAATGTCCAGATGTGGCAAAACATAGGTGTAGGTAGGTTAATGGTTACCAGGAGCTCAGGGAGGGAGGCCACAGGGTCAACTGCTAACAGACTTGATGTTTCTTGGAATGATGGACGTATTCTGGAGTTACATTGTGTCGCTCCCCCTCTTCGTGGAGGAGCAACACTAAACCCTGCCTAGGCTTCATATCCGAGTTACGGCACCATTATGTCGCTCCCCCTCTTCGTGGAGGAACGACACAGGACCCTGCACTGTTCTTTTGTCTGCTCGGCCCTCCCCGGGTTTGCTGCTGGTTCTTCCAGGGTTGGCTGCCGTCCCTTCCACCTCCGTGGAAGGGTGGTTCCCCCTGGCCACTTTCCCCACTTCCGCAGGGGAGCGGCACACCGCCGGCCGGCTCTCTCGGGGGCTGCACAGGTGTTCCCCTTAGATGTTCCTCTTAGATGTTCCTGGTGCATGCCGTCTCTCTCCTCCTTTATAGTCCTCCTCTGCCAATCCCAACTCGGCTGCCCACACGCCGAGTACGCTGCTCTCCTCCAATCAGGAGCAGGTCCTACAGTTTATTGGCTGAACTGGAGGCAGCTGTGTAGAAGCTGTTTCCTCCTCTCCCAGCGCCATATT
Organism: Oryctolagus cuniculus; assembly: GCF_051225735.1. Lineage (NCBI taxonomy): Eukaryota > Metazoa > Chordata > Mammalia > Lagomorpha > Leporidae > Oryctolagus > Oryctolagus cuniculus. The sequence continues at coordinate 78,625,917 of NC_142882.1, forward strand.
GTGGGAGAGCAGATGCATAGAATAAGTCTTAATTCCAGTAACTTAGTCTAGTCCGAGTTGCTCCCCACACATTGTGCTGCACATCATGAATACACCACTAAACATTCCATTGGGGACTTTAAATTAGTGGATCTTGTGTTATGTGAGGTTCATTTCAACAAAAACTTTTAAAGTAAAAGAATTGAGAAACTGATACTATGAAAAGAGCAACCAAGGAAGGCTGGAGAAGTTGGCAAAGCAGACTCCAGAACAAGAAATATCTTCAGGGATTAAAAGACGACATTGTGTACCAACAGAGCGGGTGAGCATCCAGGGGGATGTACTACCGAAACACTTGTGCACTTGACAGAGGAACCTCAGACTGTCTGAGACACACTGAGGGAACTCACAGGAGACATAGCATAGGTAACGCCCCAAAGAAGCAGGCAGAGAATCAGCACGGGTAAGCAGCACCTGAACAGCATGATCAACCACTGTGGCATAACTGGTATGTACAGAACACTCTAAGCACAAATAGCAAAAGGCACATTTTTTCTCAAGTGGACTGAAACTTATGAAGAAAGACCATATTATGGTCCATAAAGTAAACCTTAACAAACATAAAAGAATATAAGTCATACCAATACACTCTGGTCACACAATGAAATTAAGCTAGAAAGCAGTAACAAAGAAAGCTAGAAAATACCCAAATACTAGAGAAAGAAGCAAATTCATGATATACAACCAAAGAAGTGTACTAAGGTTGATACTGGTAGTAAAAAATAAATATCTTTAAAAACAAGATCTATAATCAATCAATATCTTAGGCATCAACTTTAAAAAACCAGTGGAATGGCTGGCGCCACAGCTCACTTGGCTAATCCTCTGCCTGTGGCACCGGCACCCCAGGTTCTAGTCCTGGTTGGGGCGCAGGATTCTGTCCCGGTTGCTCCTCTTCCAGTCCAGCTCTTTGCTGTGGCCCGGGAAGGCAGTGGAGGATGGCCCAAGTGCTTGGGCCCTGCACCTGCATGGGAGACCAGGAGGAAGCACCTGGCTCCTGGCTTTGGATCGACGCAGCGTGCCGGCTGTAGCGGCCATTTGGGGGGTGAACCAAAGGAAGGAAGACCTTTCTCTCTGCCTCTCTCTCTCACTGCCTAACTCTGCCTGTCAAAAAAAAAAAAAAAAAAAAAAAAAAAAAAAAGAAACCAGTGGAAGAAGTATAGATTAACCTACCACAAGTGGAAGAATGGAAATGATAAAAATGAAAGCAGACATAATTGAAGTTCATCAACATTTTCCTAATTGCCTTTGTCCCGGCTCCTGATAACAACCATGCTACCCTTTATTTCTGTCAGTGGATCAGAGGAATAAGTTCAAGAGGTCTATTTTACAGGGCGATAACTACAGTTAATAACAATGTATTATATTCTTTAAAGAAAATTACAGACCAATATCCCTGATGAACATAGACGCAAAAATCCTCAATAAAATTCTGGCCAATAGAATACAACAACACATCAGGAAAATCATCCACCCAGACCAAGTGGGATTCATCCCTGGTATGCAGGGATGGTTCAACATTCGCAAATCAATCAATGTGATTCACCACATTAACAGACTGCAGAAGAAAAACCATATGATTATCTCAATAGATGCAGAGAAAGCATTCGATAAGATTCAACACCCTTTCATGATGAAAACTCTAAGCAAATTGGGTATAGAAGGAACATTCCTCAATATAATCAAAGCAATTTATAAAAAACCCACAGCCAGCATCCTATTGAATGGGGAAAAGTTGGAAGCGTTTCCACTGAAATCTGGCACCAGGCAGGGATGCCCACTCTCACCACTGCTATTTAACATAGTTCTGGAAGTTTTAGCCAGAGCCATCAGACAAGAAAAAGAAATCAAAGGAATACGAATCAAGAAGGAAGAAGTCAAACTATCCCTCTTTGCAGACGATATGATTCTGTACTTAGAGGATCCAAAGAACTCTACTAAGAGACTATTGGAACTCATAGAGGAGTTTGGCAAAGTGGCAGGATATAAAATCAATGCGCAAAAATCAACAGCCTTTGTATACACAAGCAATGCCATGACTGAGAAAGAACTGCTAAGATCAATCCCATTCACAATAGCTACAAAAACAATCAAATACCTTGGAATAAACTTAACCAAGGACGTTAAAGATCTCTACAATGAAAATTACAAAACCTTAAAGAAAGAAATAGAAGAGGATACCAAAAAATGGAAAAATCTTCCATGCTCATGGATTGGAAGAATCAACATCATCAAAATGTCCATTCTCCCAAAAGCAATTTATAGATTCAATGCAATCCCAATCAAGATACCAAAGACATTCTTCGCAGATCTAGAAAAAATGATGCTGAAATTCATATGGAGGCACAAGAGACCTCGAATAGCTAAAGCAATCTTGTACAACAAAAACAAAGCCGGAGGCATCACAATACCAGACTTCAGGACATACTACAGGGCAGTTGTAATCAAAACAGCATGGTACTGGTACAGAAACAGATGGATAGACCAATGGAACAGAATTGAAACACCAAAAATCAATCCAAACATCTACAGCCAACTTATATTTGATCAAGGATCTAAAACTAATTCCTGGAGCAAGGACAGTCTATTCAATAAATGGTGCTGGGAAAACTGGATTTCCATGTGCAGAAGCATGAAGCAAGACCCCTACCTTACACCTTACACAAAAATCCACTCAACGTGGATTAAAGACCTAAATCTACGTCCTGACACCATTAAGTTATTAGAGAACATTGGAGAAACCCTTCAAGATATTGGCACAGGCAAAGAATTTCTGGAAAAGACCCGGGAGGCACAGGCAGTCAAAGCCAAAATCAACTATTGGGATTGCATCAAATTGAGAAGTTTCTGTACTGCAAAAGAAACAGTCAGGAGAGTGAAGAGACAACCGACAGAATGGGAAAAAATATTTGCAAACTATGCAACAGATAAAGGGTTAATAACCAGAATCTACAAAGAGATCAAGAAACTCCACAAAAACAAAACCAACAACCCACTTAAGAGATGGGTCAAGGACTTCAATAGACATTTTTCAAAAGAGGAAATCCAAATGGCCAACAGGCACATGAAAAAATGTTCAAGGTCACTAGCAATCAGGGAAATGCAAATCAAAAGCACAATGAGGTTTCACCTCACCCCGGTTAGAATGGCTCACATACAGAAATCTACCAACAACAGATGCTGGCCAGGATGTGGGGAAAAAGGGACACTAACCCACTGTTGGTGGGAATGCAAACTGGTCAAGCCACTATGGAAATCAGTCTGGAGATTCCTCAGAAACCTGAATATAACCCTACCGTTCGACCCAGCCATCCCACTCCTTGGAATTTACCCAAAGGAGTTTAAATTGGCAAACAAAAAAGCGGTCTGCACCCTAATGTTTATTGCAGCACAATTCACAATAGCCAAGACCTGGAACCAACCTAAATGCCCATCAACGGTAGACTGGATAAAGAAATTATGGGATATGTATTCTTTAGAATACTATACCGCAGTAAGAAACAACGAAATCCAGTCATTTGCAACAAAATGGAGGAATCTGGAACACATCATGCTGAGTGAAGTAAGCCAGTCCCAAAGGGACAAATACCATATGTTCTCCCTGATCGGTGACAACTGACTCAACACCAAAAAGGAAACCTCCTGAAGTGAAATGGACACTATGAGAAATGGTGACTTGATCAGCATAGCCCTGACTGCTAAGGGACAACTTAATACATTATCCCTCTTAGTATTTTTTTTTTGTCTGTTCTACTTAATATGACTGGTTTAATTCTGTAATTATCACACAGTTATTCTTAAGTGTTGAAAATTAACTGAAATGTGATCCCTGTTAAACATAAGAGTGGGAATAAGAGAGGGAAGAGATGTATAATTTGGGGCATGCTCGGGCTGACTTGCCCCAATTGGTAGAGTTGGAAATATACCAGGGGATTCCAATTCAATCCCATCAAGGTGGCATGTGCCAATGCCATCTCACTAGTCCAAGTGATCAATTTCAGTTCACAATTGATCATAATGAAAGGACTAAGAGTCAAAGGGAGCACATAAACAAGTCTAGTATCTGCTAACACTAACCGATAGAATAAATAAAGGGGAGAGTGATCCAACATGGGAAGTGAGATACTCAGCAGACTCATAGAATGGCGGATGTCCTAAATAGCACTCTGGCCTCAGAATCAGCCCTAAAGGCATTCCGATCTGGCTGAAAAGCCCATGAGAGTATTTCAGGCATGGAAAGCCAAGACACTCTGGCAAAAAGATCTCTGTGAGTGAGATCCCAGTGGAAAGAACAGGTCTTCAAAGAGGGAGGTGCCTTTCTCTGAAGGGAGGAGAGAACCTCCACTTTGACTATGACCTTGTCTAAACAAGATAAGAGTCGGAGAACTCAAGGGGCTTCCATAGCCTTGGAAACTCATGACTGGTGCATAGGGAGATTACTGATGCCATAAACAGGAGTGTCAATTTGTAAAGTCAACAATAGGAGTCACTGTGCACTTACTCCTCATGTAGGATCTCTGTCCTTAATGTGCTGTACACTGAGGCTTAATGCTATAACGAGTACTCAAACAGTATATTTCACTTTGTGTTTCTATGGGGGTGCAAACGATTGAAATATTTACTTAATGTACACTAAACTGATCTTCTGTAAAAAAAAAAAAAAAAAGAAAAAAAAGAAATTATCAATTCCCAACTTGACTCTCACTGGGATTAAACATGACAATAGGTCTGATCTGATTTCATCATCATTTAAAAAAAATCATCTATTATTTTTCACTTTATGTTTCTGTGTGGGAGCAAACTGTTGAAATCCTTACTTAAGGTATACTAAGCTGATCTTCTGTATATTAAGATAATCGAAAATGAATCTTGATGTGAATGGAAGGGGAGAGGGAGTGGGAAAGGGGAGGGTTGTGGGTGGGAGGGACGGTATGGGGGGGGAAGCCATTGTAACCCATGAGTCGTACTTTGGAAATTTATATTCATTAAATAAAAGATAAAAAAAAATAAAATAAAACAAGCTGTATAAGCACGTTATGAATAATGCATAAAATACATATTCTAAAATAACTTCAAAAAAAACCAATGTATTATATTCTTTAAATCATTAATAGAGTATATTTTAAGTGTCCTGGCATAAAAAAGATAATACGAGTTAGTGCATATGTTAGCTCAATTTAGCTACCCAAAATATAATATACACAGTGCTTTTCAATTTAAAGTAACTAATTTTTAAAGATCAATAAAATTAAAAATAATAGAGAAAATCAATGAAACCAACATAAAAATGAAGGAAGGGCCATCACTGTTGATTCCCTAGACACTAAAATGATCCACTGAGAAAAATTAAAAATAACTTATGACTGTAAGTTCAAACTTTTAGATAAAAGATAGAATAATTGCTTGAAAGATGCATACAGCCAAAATACATTCTGAGAGAAATAGATAACTGAAATAACTTTATATCCATGAAAGAAATTAAATTATTAGTTAACAAGCCTTTTAAAAACTCTAGGGCCACATGTTTTCACCAATAAACTCCATTTATGTTCTCATCTGCTACTACAGCAAGTGCAAATTTTTCTGTTTTGGATTTTGGTGAGAGATAAGTCAGTATATTACACCCAACAATTGGTCTTTGATAAAAATTGGTTTAAATCTGATAGACAATATTATGCTATATTCTTGGTGTTTCTGTATAATCCAGGAGTCATACACATGCTACCGGTAAGAGAGATGTTTGCCAAAGTGGAAAGAGTGTGCTTCAAGGGATGTCTGGAAAAGGGAACTCAAATTCCCTCTTCTCAGAATGGGAATCAAGGGCTGTGGCCTTTCCACAGGTGCTAAGCTTAATTTGTACTCTAGAATTTCCTGCAAAGATATTTTAGGGCTTTTTATTTATGCATTGTTAACAGCAACAGTATCTTTTGTTTGTTTGTTTTTTAAACTTTTATTTAATAAATAGAAATTTCGAAAGTACAACTTTCGGATTATAGCGGCTTTTCCCCTAATAATCTCCCATCCCATCTCCTACTCCCTCTCCCATCCCATTCTTCATTAAGATTCATTTTTAATTATCTTTATATACAGAAGATCAACTTAGTATATCTAACGTGTCTGCCTCAACCTGGTAAGAAACAGCTGTTCCTCCCATAGAGCACATTATCCTTGCTTCCTGCCCAGGTGGGAATAAGAACACCTAAAGAACCGCTACATGCACACACAACAGACAATAACAATGAAGGAAAGTAATAGCCGACTTTTTCAAAAAGTATTATTTGATTGAAAATTCCAGAGAAGCCATTCCACACGCAAAACCCCAAAACCCTTGCGAGGAAGGTCACCTCCAGTGACCTCACTAGATTGCTTTCCAAAACATCATTAATCAAAGCCAAGAACTGAAGTTAAGAAAGCAGGGAGATATGGCCTTGTTTGAGTTACACCTACAGTTTCTGCTTCCCCACATAACCAGAAATCTTGTCTCTCTGTTACGGCTTCTGGCTTCTATAGCATAGTGCTTGGAGCCAGTGTGTTTGAGGAGAGTTTGAACGAACCCAAATGCTGCTCTAATTATAGTTTCATAAAACTGAGGAGATGGAAACCTCCCATTTCTGAAATATAGTGAGGGATGAAATATGTCCACCTCCTTGTTGAAGGAAAAATGTCAGACCCCAAGGAGGCTGATCACGTGTTGCCAACACAGCCTTTTGGACTTGCCATTAACTTCACTGGGAAGTCCCAGGAGCCAGTGTGCCACAGGATGGGGGTCAAATGATTTGTTCCTCCCACACAGAGAACCCTGAGGAAGGCTTCATTGTGGTGCCCCTACTGGGAAAACCCATCCAAGCCCAACATCCATGGCATGAAATTGCATAGCCTCAATCTTTGCACACCCAGCTCTTCCTTTGCTAGCTAGGACAGGAACCCCAAACCCAGCCTCCAGTCCTTTCTCTCCATTTCTAGCCATCCTTGGTGCCTCATACCTCCTAACTTCCATTCACTAACCCCCTCTCCAGACTTTTCCTGAATTCCTAAGCAAAGTTTACTTCCTGGCATCCTAATAGGACTTCTGCTTTCTATCTCAAATTTCTGTTGCTGATAAGAAAGAAATGATTTGGAGAAAAGACAGGTGAGAAAAGTCATTCAAATATTGCAGTCTGTTGGTCCCTTTCTGGTTAACGCCAGATACTCGCCTTAAATTGAAACAACGACAGTTGTATTTCAAGGACTAGTGCCCTGCTACTATCTGCGTATTTTTAGGTCCTGTGTTATCATGAGCAAGTTTTTTTTTTTTGTCTTTATTTTGCTCAGTGAAGGAGAATATTGCAAAGTTAAATTTTATGGCACTATTTTATGATTTGGGTGATAATTTATTTTGCTTGTGTCCTTGCTCATTGCAGTTGTGGGAAATGTGCCATTTTGTCACATGTGGAGTTATAAAATACCCCTGTACATCTCTATATGGTAAGGAATGCTATGGGACAAAGCAAATATTGAAATCTCAGACCCTTTGGAAATACAATAAGAATGTGTCACATGGGTTATTCCTTTTCCATACTCATTGGATTATTCCGTTTAGGACCACAGCATTGTTTAAGACAATTCAACATCGGAAGATTAAAGAACTGAGGTGATGACAGTCAATGTTTGGCTGTGATTAGTGATTCCTGTTCAGCAAGCAAATTCTCTCATCAGTATAATTCTCCTTTAGCGTGGACCTCTTTCAAGTTATTAGGATCTCTCCGTAAAATGCAAATTGAGACAAAAAGAAAATTGGCCCAATTTATCGACTTTTTTTAATCATTGCAGGCTTAGACAGGTTGATTTCAGTTGATTAGTATCATAGCAATGATTTCCTATATTCCCTAAAAATAACAGAGTGGAACAACTCAGATTGTGAATTTTTACATCTGATCATCATAATGCCACCTCTGTTCCAAACTTATTGTGTGGACTAAATAATATTCATGCATGGTGGGCATTTGACCTGGAGAAGGCACTGCCGGGGATGCACCTGTCCCAGCTTTGAGCACCTGGGTTCCAGTCCTGGCTCTGCTCCCAGCTCCAGCTCCCTGCTAACACAGACCCTGGAAGGCAGTGTGCAATGGCTCAAGGTCCCTGCCTCTCACATAGGAGACCCAGACTGGGTTCCCAGCTTCCGGCGTTGGCCCAGCACCACCCTAGTAGTTGAACGCCTTTGAGAAGTGATCCATGGGAGATACCTCTTTCTTTCTGTCTGTTTTTCTCCCTCTCTCCTCCTCTTCCTCCCTCCTTCTCTCTCTGCCTTTAAAATAAAGAAAATAATTTAAAAAAGTATAAAATATAACTAAATCATGAAGAATTTTATAACATAAAGATCTTTAATTATTTTGTTTCTGCAAAAGTACCTATATACCTAAAATCTTTTTACATTATTTTTTGCCATTGAATATCTTTTAATTCCATACAGTGCCTCAATATTTTTCTTTTTAGCTCATGTTTTTGTTGTTGTGCGTAGGAATTCCTCTCACCCCCAAATGTTATACAGACACGTACTGTGTAACGATGCTTTGGTCAATGCTGGACTGACATACGTGAGAATATAATGGACCTGAGAAATTTCTACCACCAAGTGACATCATGGCCATCCCAACGCTGTAGAGCAATGCATTACTCAGGGGTCTGTGGTGACACTGGTGCAAACCTACTGAGCTGCCAAGTGGTTTCACAGTATAGCACTTGCAATTATCTACAGTGACAAGGAGTGATCGTGATTGGTTTATGTATTTACTGTGATATCCTTTGCAACACTAGCTTAGCATGTAGTCATTGTACTTCTTTGTTTTTAAGTTCGCCGTAGAACAGGCTCAGGCAGGTCTTTCAGGAGGTGTTCAGAAGCCACTGTTATCAGAGGAGATGACGGCTCCCTGCGTGCTGTTGGCCCTGCGGAGTTTCCAGTGAGACAAGCTATGGAGGTGGAAGACAGGATTATTGATTATCCTGCCCCTCCGTAGGCTCAGGCTATTGGGTGTGTTTGTGCCTTGTTTATAACAAAAAAGTTTAACAAGGAAAAATAAATTTAAACTTTCTTAAACAAGAAGCTTAAAGAACCAGGATATAAAGAAAGAAAATAATTTTGTACAGCCATACGATGTTTGTTATCTTAAGCTAAGTATATCACAAAATAGCCTAAAAGTTAAAAAAAGTTCATAAAGCAAAAAAAATTACAGGAGAGTAAGATTATTACTGAAGAAAGAAAAATGTGGATAAATACGGTGTGGCAGTGTCCATACAGGCTGCCGTGGAGCACAGTGATGTCATAGGCCTTCAGTCCACTCACCACTCAGCAGCTCAACCAGACACACTTCAGCCACGCAAGCTCCCTTCCTGCTAAGTGCCCCATGCAAGTGTGCCGTCTTTCTCTTTTAAGCAACTACTATTGCACCTTTTATGTTTAGACACACAGAGAGCACAGTGTTACAATTACCTGCAGTATTAAGTTTAAATTTTCCTTCTTAAAAACGATTGTTGGAGCCAGCTTTTGGGCCTAGCGGATAAAGCCACTGCCTCCCGTGCCAGGATCCCATAAGGGTGCTTGTTTGTGTCCCAGCTACTCCACTTCCCACCCAGCTCCCTGCTTGTGGCCTGAGGAAGCAGCAGAGGATGGCCCAAGTGTTCAGGCCCCTGCCACCCACATGGGAGACCTGGAAGAAATTCCTGGCTTCTGACTTCAGCCTGGCCCAGCCCTGGCCATTGCAGCTATCTGGGGAGTGAACTAGTAGATGGAATCTCTGTCTCTGTCTCTGCCTCTGTCTGTCTGTCTGTCTGTCTCTCTGTGTGTGTGTATGTGTGTGTGTGTGTGTCTGACTTTCAAATAAAATTGAAGAGCCACTCCTTTCCGTCCCAGATGAAGTAACCTTTGTCCTACTTAGTGAGTTAGTTCTTAGAAGTAACCTTTGCCCCACTTAGTGTGCTGGTTCCTAGAAGGAGCCCTAGGCACCAGCTGTCACTTGAGATGTGGTTCGCAGCAGGAACCCCGCCTCCAGGCTTTGCGATAACTCCTAGTTGCAGAGCACCTTCTGGCGAGCAGCAGATATCCCACCCTAAAGTCTTAAAGTGACTCCTGCGATAGCCAGAAAAATTTTCCCTCCACTAACCCCCTCATTTAAATCCTCCAATCAGTGTGTGAATCATGTGTGTATCATTTAAACCCTCCAATTAGCGTGTAAATTGTGTGTATTAAATAAATTATGTGGTTTTTCCCTTTAAAAATGCTCGTTAACAACTGTTCGGGGCTTCTTCTTTGGATGACTTCGTGCTGTCGAGAGGCCTGTCTGCGCAGACGTTGAATAAATCCTCTTGTGTGTTGCATCTACTGGTTTGGAATCTGAGTCTTTGGGGTGCGCATCTCGACGTGTTGGGGTCCTAGTTCAGGAATCCAACAAAATGAATAAATCTTTTTTAAACATTGATTAATTGATTTGAGTGGCAGAAAAACAGGCAGAGAGAGCTCCATTTGCTAGCTCATGCCTCAGATGCCTGCAGTAGCCAGGGCTGGGCTGGGGCTGAGGCCAGGAACCAAAAACTCAATCTAAGTCTCCCACAATGGTGGTAGGAACCCAATCACTTGAGCCATCACTGCCACCCCCCAGGGTCTGTATCAGCAGGAAGCTGGAATCAGGAACCAGAGTTGGGAATTGAACCCACATACTTCTACATGGAACTCAAGACTTTTTACCAGCAACTAAACTGCTAAGTTAAGCAATCACCTAAAATTTTACTTTTTCAAACTGCGGGTATATGATCGATTCCCTCTTATTGCTGCTAGCAATACTATCTTCACTCCTTTAATTTTTTGTTTAATAATATATTCAAAGTTATGAAATTTATTTTGCCGTGGATGGACATGTGTCTTTTTTATTCATATCTCTGGCCAGAATTGTTTAAAGCCCGTATGCTTTTTTTTAAGACTTATTTATTTATTTGAAAGTCAGAGTGACAGAGAGAGGTAGAGACAGAGAGAGGGATCTTCCATCCATTGGTTCACTCCCCAATTGGCCGAAACGGCCGGAGCTGCGCCGATCTGAAGCCAGGAACCAGGAGCTTCTTCCGGGTCTCTTACGTGGGTGCAGGGGCCTGAGGACTTGTGCGATCTTCTACTGCTTTCCCAGGCCGTAGCAGAGAGCTAGATTGGAAGTGGAGCAGCCGGGACTGGAGCAGCCCATATGGGATGCCGGCGCTTCAGGCCAGGGCGTTAACCCGCTGCGCCACAGCACCGGCTAAAGCCCATATGCTTTTAATGATAATGATCTTATAAATGTTTAAATAGATAGTAGAGCATGTTAACTCATCACTCTGGGAAAGTAAACATTTGGATCATTTTCTTTTTTTTTTTAACTTTTATTTAATGAATATAAATTTCCAAAGTACAGAATATGGATTACAATGGCTTCTTCCCCCCCATAACGTCCCTCCCACCTACAACCCTCCCCTTTCCTGCTCCCTCTCCCCTTCCTTTCACATCAAGATTCATTTTCGTTTCTCTTTATATACAGAAGATCAGTATAGCATACATTAAGTAAAGATTTCAACAGTTTGCTCCCACACAGAAACATAAAGTGAAAAATACTGTTTGAGTACTAGTTATAGCATTAAATCTCAATGTACAGCACACTAAGAACAAAGATCCTACATGAGGAGTAAGGGCACAGTGACTCCTGTTGTTGACTTAACAAATTGACACTCTTGTTTATGGCATCAGTAATCACCCTAGGCTCTTGTCATGAGCTGCCAAGGCTATGGAAGCCCCCTGAGTTCACCGACTCTGATCATTTTAGACAAGGCCATGGTCTAAGTGGAAGTTCTCTCCTCCCTTCAAAGAAAGGTACCTCCTTCTTTGATGACCCATTCTTTCCACTGGGATCTCACTCATGGAGATCTTTCATTTAGGTTTTTTTTCCCCCCAGAGTGCTTTGGCTTTCCATGCCTGAAATACTCTCATGGGCTTTTCAGCTGGATCCACATGCCTTAAGGGCTAAATCTGAGGCCAGAGTGCTCTTTAGGACATCTGCCATTCTATGGGTCTGCTGTGTATCTCACTTCCCATGTTGGATCATTCTCTCCCTTTTTTATTCTATCAGCTAGTATTAGCAGACACTATTCTTGTTTGTGTGATACCTTTGGTTCTTAGTCCTATCATTATGATCAATTGTGAACAGAAATTGATCACTGGGACTAGTGAGATGGCATTGGTACATGCCATTTGGATCATTTTCAAAGCAAGGTGTTTAGCTGTGAGTAGAAAACCAGCTAGCATAACAGCTAGATTACATGCACCTGAAAGTTCCTAGGCAAACAGAATGTTAGTGGCCAGAACAGCTGAAGCAAATGACCAGAAGATTGTAACCCTATGGTTACTAAGCCAATGAAGACGATCCGAGGGTGGGAACCTGTGTGCCAGGAAATAAATAGCTTGCTGTAACCCAGCCCAGTGAGCTGCCCATGAGGCACCAGGTCGTGCACGATTGCTAAGAAAGCTTTCGCTGCACTTCCTCAGTCCATCCCTTGAGTGGACAGATGAGCCTGTTTCTCACAACCTGGGGGCTTGTCCAGGAGCTCTGCTGGTGTGAAGTGGGAGCTCTGGTGGAGGGAGAGACGTTGGCCATCCCATTTTGGGTGGTCTGCTCTGTCCATGGTGAACCATCTAACTGCAGGAGCCACCGAAAAGCCCGAGGCTGTTATTTGAAAGACTATAGCGGCAATGGGGGGGGGGGGGAGCAGGTACCGCGGCAACCTGGCAACCACATGCAAGAGCCAAGGTAGGAAAAACAACTTTCTAAGCACTGCCTTGGTGGTGGGGGCATTTTTAAGGGTTAAATGTGTGTGGTTCAGACATAGCCTGGCCACTCAAGAAACCCCTGAAGGGGAGGGAAGAGTGCATCAGAAAAATCGGCCACAGGGACCTGTACAAGAGACGTCCGCATCAGGGTGGGTTGAGTGCGCCTCGCTGCAAACAGGAAAGTTCTCCTAGGGAGGAGAAGCTCAAAAAGCTCTGCCCATTCCCCTGGAAACTCCTTTGGGGAGAACGTTGGGTTCTGGGGGAATGTCCCACGGACCATGTCTTGGCATGTGCACAAGTCTGCGGGTCTAGGTGGCGTGTTTTTGTGCCTGTGCCAGGGGTACTTGCATGTTTGTGTTTCATTTGGCTCAGAACAGCCAATCTTAAAGCCTTCGTGTTCTGGCCTTAATTTGGTTCAGCTGAGGACTGGGCATGTCTTGCTCTAGTTTTGTCTGCACCTGCTGGAGCCTCATCGTCCCAGAGAGAGATCATTCTCCTTACTGGGTGAACAACCTAAGTCCCTTCTGCTGACTCCCACTCCCGTGTCTCCTCGAAGAGAGGAGGAAAAAGACTCCAGGACTGAGTGCTGGGATCCCTCCTCGCGCCTGCCTCTCCTTATGTGCCCTGGATGGGCCCAAGAAGAACAGACAGGGAGGAGGAGCAGGGGAGTGCAGGCCTAAAGAATGTGGTGGGGCTGAAACCACAGAGCTTCCAAATTCATATCCCAAATTACACCACCACAGAAAGGACTTAGAGAACTTCTCTGCTCTTTGTAGACCCACTTTGGTCCCCCGCCCCGAAACCTTTTATTTAAGGAACACAAACTTCACACATTCCTGATTACAACTTCAGGAACAAGTGATTCTTCCACTGTACCCGCCCACCCACCCACCAACTCTCCCACCTTTCTTCCTCCTTCTGCTCCTATTCCCATTCTTATTTTTTACTAAGATCTATTTTCAATTAAGTTTATACACATATGGTTAACTCTATGTTAAGAGTTCAACAAATAGTATGGGAAAAAAAAACTTCAACAGTTGAGACAAAGGCTGTTCAAAGTCATTGCATCTCAAGTGTCAATTTCACTTCTATAGATTACCTTTTAGGAGCCCTGTTAGTTATCACAGGTCAGGGAGAACATATGGCATTTGTCCTTTTCGGACTGGCTTATTTCACTAATGATGTTTTCCAGTTTCATCCATTTCATTGCAAATGACCAGATTTCGGGTTGTGTGTGTGTGTGTGTGTTTACCACTATGTAGTATTCCATGGTGTACATATCCCATTTTTTTTAATCCAGTCTTCAGTTGACAGACATTTGGGTTGATTCCATATTTTGGCTATTGTGAATTGAGCTGCAATAAATATAGGGGTACAGATAACACCAGTGGCACGGGCTGCTGCAGTCTGATCACACCTTGCTTTCCACGGCTGGCACTTTTCCAGCTCAGGGCTGCTGGGGTTGTTTGTGTCCATGCTGTTGCTGCACATCTGCACATTCCACCATCACACAGATCCACGACGTCTCTCCTCCTGCTAAACCTCCACTACAGTCTCCCTCCAACTCTCCCTTGAGCATGCACTTTCTCCCCCCGCCTTTTTTTTTTTTTTTTAACTACTTTTGCTTAGCCTAGAGCAGACTGCCCTGACACTCTTCTGACATCCTGGAGTCTTCTACTTTACTTCTGATCCAGCTCCCTGCTCATGCACCTGGGAAAGCAGCAGAAGATGGCCCAAGTGCTTGGACCCCTACTCCCATGTGGGAGATACAGATGAACCTCCTGGCTTTGACCTGACCCAATCCTGGCCATTGCAGCCATCTGGGGAGTGAACCAGTGAGTAGAGGTCTCTCTCTCTCTCTCTCTCTCTCTCTGCGCCTCTGTCTCTGTCTCTCTTTAACTCTGATTCTCAGATAACTAAATAGTTTTTTTAAAAAAGTGAATTCAAAGGACGAATGCATTCCAGCTTCTTCTGCACACTGAGTGGAGGAATCCCACAAAGCTGTATTTAAACAGCCTTGAACAAAACCTCGTTGGATGGGAGCGCCACAGCTTCCACAAGAGAAAAAAGCTTGTGGAGTCGCAGATCAATCTCTCCCATTGCTGGGCTGAGGGAACCCTGAGTTTTAATAAATAACATCTTCAAAGACATTCTTGTTCTAACTCCAGCAGCAAGCTCTGGTGTGATATGTTATATTTTTTAAATAAAAGATTGTTTTTGTTTGAAAGTCAGAGTTATAGACATGGAGGAAAAGACACACACGCATAGATATTTCTTCCACTGGTTCACTCCCCAAGTGGCCACAATGGCACGGGTTGGACCAAATGGAAGCCAGGAGCTTCATTTGGATTTCTCACATGGGTGCAGGTGCCCAAGCACTTGGGCCATCTTCCACTGCTTTTTCCCAGGCCATTAGCAGGGAGGTGGAATAGAAGTGGAGCCTGTGTGGGACACTAGCATCACAGTCACTGGCTTTACCTGCCACACCACCATGCCAGCCCCAGGGTTGATTGTCAAATGCCCTGGAAAAGTGAAGACATAGCAGCAAAGTCCAGTTGGTTAACATAACACTACTTAGAACTAAATTTACATCATTTACCTCCATAGCTCATGGTAGACTGCCTTAACTTATTGGTTTTTGTATGCATAGATTATGAGTGGCCATTGGTTTCCACTTAAGTAGAATTTCTGCTTAATTATTGGTTAAGGTAGGAATGATTCTGAAGCTTCACTGAGGCTTAGTAAGAAATCTGTAAGATATCTCACTGATTGATACCGAGTAGTGATTCAAGAAGTAGCAGGTGTCAGTCCATAAGCCTCAATAAGTACTCAATAGGAAGAAGGACTGTATTTACAGTTTCCAGATAATTCTCCATTGAAATAATGTAGCTATTTCAATGATGTAATTTTTCAGACTCAAGAAGCTAGGTAAACCCTAAACACAATTCAAGAAAAACCGTATCTAGATAGTTTATTATCAAAATGTTGAAAACTGAAGACAAAGCAGTCCTGAAAGCAGCTGTGTGAGAGGTGGTAGAGGCAAAGAATGGCATTCTTTGATAAAGAAGATTAGAAATTACCTCTGTAGGTCACCCCTCAAAGAAATCCCACAGAAAAATGTTCAGGCTGAAGGAATTGATGGCAGACCATGAATTGAAGGAATGAAGAGGGAGCAGCAGAAATAGTAAACATTTTGGAGAATATAATAGATTATGTGTTTCATGATTGAAATGGAAAATTATAACATTGCAGAGGATATTTCCACCTATGTAAACACAACATGCTTACAATATACCATGTAAGGGAGAAGGTAAGGGTCTAGAAGGTTGTGAAGCCTTATACATGAAGTGGTAAGAAGACAAAAAAGTTGGTGTATATCTTTTAATACATAGAGAAATCATTAAACATACAAAATAATATTAGCTAAAAAGTCATTAAAACATGATACCTTGGGGGCTGGCGTCGTGGCTCACTTGGTTAATCCTCCTGCTGTGCCGGCATCCCATATGAGCACTGGGTTCTAGTCCCAGTTGCTCCTCTTCCATTCAAGCTCTCTGCTGTGGCCTGGGAGGGCAGCGGAGGATGGCCCAAGTGCTTGGGCCCCTGTACCAGCATGGGAGACCAGGAGGAAGCACCTGGCTCCTGGCTTTGGATCAGTGCAGTGCACCGGCCGTAGCGGCCATTTGGGGGGTGAACCAATGGAAGGAAGACCTTTCTCTCTGTTTCTCTCTCACTGTATAACTCTGTCAAGTAGATTAGAAAAAATGATACCTTAAAAGTTCAAATATTCAAAAGAAGGTAGGAGAGAGGGGCAAAGAAACAAAAAGCAGAGGCGAAAAAAAATCAACCATAAATAGCTGCATTAATGTAAATGGTCTAAATATAAATACAAAATAGATTGTCAGACTGAATTAAAAAAAGATTCAACTATGAACTGCCTATAAAAATGTACTACAGATTAAAGGTGAAACAATGAAAAAAAGAATTGGAAGATGTACAGCACCTGATTCACACGGTTTAAGTTCACACAAAAAATTTTTGACAGATGTTTAAATGGCTTCATTTACCAAAATCTAGAAGTGACCCAAACATTTTTCATCTGTGGAATGGATAATCCAACTGGGTTAAATCTAGTTAAGGGAATATCACTCAGGAATAAAAAAAAAAAAACCTGAATACTGATACCAACCACATCATGCCTACATTCTAATTTATGACGCTTGCTGAAAGAAGTCAGGTTTGAAAGTCTACATACATAAGATCTGTTCTATTTGACCCTGCAGCAAAGACAGAACTGCATGAGTGGAGAGCAGAGCAGTGACACCAAGCGCCAAGGAGATGGGTCCAACTATTCAGGGGACAAATTCCAGGGGTTAAGGGGATTCGTGAAACTGTCCTACATCATGGTTATTGCCAGGGTTCCATGACTGCACACATTTATCAAATCTCTTAGAACTATGCAACATAAAGCCTGTTTTTACTGTATTTATATTAAAAATAAATTTGTAAAATCTTGATGTTCCCATAGTTTCATATTTGAGCAAAAAAAAAAAAGAATACAGATTAATATGTAGACCTTTTACTTCAAAGAAAGTGTAACTGTCATTCACTCTTCCTTGTCCTTACATTGCATTTTCCCCAAGAAAAATAACAGATTTGCTACCTTCCTATTATAAGGATACCAAAATATTCTGTCAAGGAGATGGGAGGGGTAGAAAAGACAAGATTGTATGTTCTTTGATAAATCTTTGCTGCTACACGAGTAGTCACTCTGTAAGCCAGGGAATTGCTATCTTGGTCATTTTCTGAATAGAATTGTATAACAGGAACAATCAATGAAGCTTCTGGCTGATTAATAGGCAAGAAAACACGGAATGCTGCTGTCTTTATTAACAGTGAAAAAATATAGACCCTAAGAATAAACCGAGCAAAAGACATATAGGGTGCAAGTCATTCTTCCTAGCCCTGGCTTGCTGCTTTTAGGAACCTACTTATGTCTATGTGATGATGAAAAACAAACTATGATAAATAATATGTCAGTTTTGTGTTTGGGTGGAAATGTGTGTTGTAATATTGTTAGATCAGATTGACAAAATCCTATAAACGGCCGGCGCCGTGGCTCAATAGGCTAATCCTCCACCTTGCGGCGCCGGCACACCGGGTTCTAGTCCCGGTCGGGGCGCCGGATTCTGTCCCGGTTGCCCCTCTTCCAGGCCAGCTCTCTGCTATGGCCAGGGAGTGCAGTGGAGGATGGCCCAGGTGCTTGGGCCCTGCACCCCATGGGAGACCAGGAAAAGCACCTGGCTCCTGGCTCCTGCCATCGGATCAGCGCGGTGCGCCGGCTGCAGCGGCGGCCAGTGGAGGGTGAACCAACGGCAAAGGAAGACCTTTCTCTCTCTGTCTCTCTCTCTCACTGTCCACTCTGCCTGTCAAAAAAAAAAAAAAATCCTATAAACATCTAAACTAGTTATCATTGGTCTATGAATTTGTCAGCACTTCTTTTCTTAAACCTTCATTGTCCTATCCTCTTTCTTCTGTTCAGTAGAATAAAATAAAATGCATTCACTTTAAGTGGGTGATGAATTTCTCCAATTCCTCCAAAAAAGCTTCCAGCCTTAGTGGAGGTGGGAACTTCAGCAGAGTTGTGACTGGCATGGCAGCTATTCGAAATACCAGTTAGTCAAAAGAAAAGATAATCCAAATAGATATCCAGAAATCATATCCAACTGTTCTCATAGTTTTCTGTTCCCAATTCTTTTTCCCTTCTTCCCCCATGCCCAGGTTATGGTGTTGCTGTGGCCATGGAAATGATAGGGCCAAAAAGAATTGATAGAATAACTAAACGTATTTTAAACATAAATCTCTGTACAAGTACTCACTTTCTTTACTCTGCATCATATCACTTGCTGCTAATTTAAAATCTCTTCATTTAAGTACAAATTCTCTGAGGGCAGATGACAATATTGGATAATTTTTCTGAGAGCTTAACTACTTACATCTAAATTAAGTGTTGATGAATCAATATGAGAATGTATTAGGAGTTGAATAACACACGATTTCCTATTTCTGCCTGATTTACTAAAGAGTCCGCCAAATATATTAAAACTCATGTTTATGATGAGTGTTAATATGTAGTATCAAGGGGTCAGGGGGAGAAGGGGTGTGGACCACTCAGGAGGAAATATAAGAAGTGACGGTCATGAGATGGGAGAAAAGGTCAGTCCTTGAGGATCACAGAAAAATGTAAATGGATAGACTCTTGGCCAGTCTAGAATTCAGGGTCTCCCACAGTATTATCCTAGTAGCAACCTCAGATGTACAATTCACCTCTCTTCTCACTCTTCTTTCTCCAGCTGTCTCCTTATAAAGTTCTCATCTCATGTCCTATAATTTTGTCCCCATCCATTTTCTTAGCCCAGTTTCCTGTATAAGAAATTATTAGTGCCTTAGATCCCGAAGAGTCTCTATTTCTACTAGCCAGAGGTGGTATGTTAATATATTCAAATCTTTCTCTAATAAAACAAGGTATTTCTTTGACATGTAAATTTGAATGTATGTCTCCCAGAGAAACATAGTAGTATAGTTATGTTAATATAACACACCACATATGTATTTAGACTTGGTGGCCTCACCAAAAGATACATGTATTCTATATATTTTCTGCCAAAGAGCAATGTAAAAAAATTGGATCAGTAAACTTTTCAGTGACTTTTTATAAATTTTTCCTAATGATTTCTTGTCTGGTACAGTAATTTATGTCAGTTTTGGCCCCTGAAAAAGACCTTCAAGGGGTCTTTGGGGTGTTTGAGACAGCATTTAAGTCACCATGTGGGACTTCCACAGCCCATGAGCTGTGGGCTCGTGTTCTAGCTCCAGTCTGACCAAGCTTTCTCCTAAAGCACACCCTTGGAGGCAGTAAGTGATGGCTCAAGTGATTAGGTGCCTGCCACCTATGTGGAAGGTATGGATTGTCAGTCTTTGGCCTGGCCAGCCTTGCTATTGCAGGCATTTGGGGGGAATAAACCAGCAGGTGGAAAAATCAATCAATCAATTTCTCTCTCTCCTTCCCTCCCTTTCTCCCTCTGTCCCTTTAAAATAAAATAACTAAATAAAAATTTTAAAAGCCTTCAAAATGTAATTCTGTCATTGAGTTACTTTTGAATTGGGCAGGTAAATTAACCTTCTCAAGAGGATGGTAGAATGGAGTTCTATGGCAAGTTCCAGGGTATCCTGATTATTCAAGTTAACCAGGAGGCGTAAGATGAAATGCAAAGCTTTGAAGGATCCACTGGCTCCTGCATTTAGACACTGTGGTGATGAGGCACTTACAGAGATTTGGGCATGAGGTGGTCTCTGAGAGATTATCCAAAGTAAGGAGTTCTGGTATGTCACAAGAATTCTTCCCTTTGCAGTATTCAATCCATTTCAATGTGAGTTGGTAGCACTTCCACTATAGAGGTGGTCTGTTGTTCCACTCCCGCTAATGTCTTTCTCTGGCCAGTAGGTGCAGTTGACATGTTTTAGCAGTTCTGTGCAGTCTCCAGAGGCCGTGCACACACCCATTCTTTCTCATAACTTCGACAGCCTCCAATTGAGTTAGCCTGAGCTAACCTGCAGATTGATGAGAAACCATCTTCTTTTAATTCCAGCTAATAATACACTGCCAGATGGGAGCGAGGTCGGTCTACTTGAAAACTCTCGTCTAAAAACACCCACCTTAAAGAGGGATTAGTACATTCAACTACTAAAATTAAAATGTCTTGTTTTCAAAGCAATCTAAAATGAAAACAAGTCACTTTAGAACAAATATAAGAAAATGTAAGGGTCAGTGACTTAATTTGTAAATCCATGAAAATCTCTTACATATTAAAGTTTTTCAAAATGGGAAATCCAACTGGGAAGTAGGCTAATAAATTCAACCAGCATTTTATAAAAAGGAATTGACCTGAATCACAAACATTTGACTATGTTTTTAATCTCTTTAGAATTAATAACATAATAAAATATCAATATTCACTAAAATATTATCAAAATGTGAAAGCTAAAATTACCTATAATGTTAAATTGAATTATTGCCGTCGCCACGGCTCACTAGGCTAATCCTCCGCCTTGGGGCGCCGACGTACCAGGTTCTAGTCCCAGTCGGGGTGCCGGATTCTGCCCTGGTTGCCCTTCTTCCAGGCCAGCTCTCTGCTGTGGCCAGGGAGTGCAGTGGAGGATGGCCCAAGTGCTTGGGCCCTGCACCCGCATGGGAGACCAGGAGAAGCACCTGGTTCCTGCCATCGGATCAGCACGGTGCGCCGGCCGCAGAGCGCCAGCTGTGGCGTCCATTGGGTGGGTGAACCAACGGCAAAGGAAGATCTTTCTCTCTGTCTCTCTCTCTCACTGTCCACTCTGCCTGTCAAAAAAAAAAAAAGTACATTATGCTTCAAAGCATGTTCCAGTCACTGCTGGGACCACAGTGACTGTGGATTCCAAGTTTGTCATTTTAGATCAAAGCTAACAGAATCAGAGATCCTGCATACCTACTGTTAGGGTCACAGAGTCTTTGATCTCCACAAGACTCTAGCCAAGAGAAGAAATACTTTTAACTATCAAGTTTGCAAAGCAAGAATTAAATAATTAAATGATTGCATTTGCTCTAAGAGAAGAGTACTAAGAACCCAAGTAACAAGAAATGTCCCAATGACCAGTTCTGCAGAAATGAGTGCATTGAAGTATTTTTGCATTCCTCTAGGAATGAGAGGAGAGTGGTGTGAAATAAAGAGGTCCCTAAATTAGACACAAAGCCAACTTTTTCACAATCCTCAAATTTACTTTTAGTGTAGCTTCTATTGGGTAACTCATTTAATTACTCTCATGAGTTTGTTTTTTTTTTTTTTTTGAACTTAGAGTCTAAGAGACCCTAAATCTGCTTCTACACTTTACCTTTCAAATCTCTAAGGCCACTTTTAATTCTTGTTGAAAGTTTTGCCATCTCGGCAAAGAGGTTTTCCAAAACTCAGAAATTTAATGAAGTCAACTGAAAGTTTAAATATAGTACTCCAAATAGAAAATGGCATATAAACACAGGCTGAGGGTCTCATTGACCTTGGAAATAGTGGTACCATTCTGGTTCAAAATAATGTCATATCACAGCACCATCAAGACCATGAAATGAAACAAAACCAACCAAACACCACCACCAATAAAGAGTCAATAATACCCTGTGTTGTGTTCCGTTCATAATCTAAATAGAATTTTTTACGAGTCTTTAAACTCCCAATAGGCTATCTGAACCTCATGTACAGGGCGAGTCTATGCCATCGGTTGGTTAAATTGGAGAAAGTGAAACATTCCCTCTAGCATCCAAGTAGTTCCTAACATTGCTGCTAAATTTTTTCTGGGCTAACAGAAAAGTCTACAAAAAACATAGGAAAGGCCTAGAAATGAGGCAAGGGCAGCTGGGGCTGGCTTTCACTTACTACAGATGTGCCAGTCTCCTCTTCTCCATGGGAGGGTTTGGTTAAGCGGAGTGTGCTGACCTTGTCTAAATAAGATAAGAGTCGGTGAACTCAAAAGGCTTCCATAGCCTTGGGAACTCATGACTGGAGCATAGGGAGATTACTGATGCCATAAACAGGAGTGTCAATTTGTAAAGTCAACAACAGGAGTCACTGTGCACTTACTCCTCATGTAGGATCTCTGTCCTTAATGTGCTGTACATTGAGATTTAATGCTATAACGAGTACTCAAACAGTATTTTTCACTTTGTGTTTCTATGGGGGTGCAAACTGTTGAAATCTTTACTTAATGCATACTAAACTGATCTTCTATATATAAAGAAAATTGAAAATGAATCTTGATAAGAATGGAAGGGGAGAGGGAGCAGGAAAGAGGAGGGTTGCGGGTGGGAGGGAAGTCATTGGGGGGGGGAGCCAATGTAATCGATAAGCTGTACTTTTGAAATCTATATTCTTTAAATAAAAGTTTAAAAAAGGGCGGGGGGAGTGTGCTGACCATCTGGGATCCCTCAAGGCTGGTCCGGGGCTGGATATTTTCAAAGTTAAGATGCACAAAACTGGGTGACCAAATTGGTTATAATGGCCAAGAGGGCTTGAAATGTGCATTGGGTGCCAAGACATAAGCAAAAATGGTGGTCGAAGAATCAGGGATACAAGAATGAGAAATGGTAGGTTAAAAATAGAGAAAAGATAAAGAAATGTGAACAAATTCTAGTGCTAGAGAGTCATTGTTTGAGATAGAGCTTTTAAATATTTTCAGCATATATGTGCAGAGCCCTGAGGTAGGGGAGGAAGAAGAGCAATCAATATCACAGCTCCTCATTTTCTAGATACTAAACAAGAAATAAATTGTAATTTTAGAGGGCAAATTATCAGTTTTATAAACAAGTGGCTAGGTTGGAGGACCCGGCTTTGATAGTGAATTATACAGACTCAGGCACCTGGTTGCAGGCAGTTCTGGGCTAGGGAGTCTTCCTTACAGCATGGAGGTCTACATGGCTGAGGTTCCCAGTGCAAAGTAGAAAAGAATTTGTCTTGTAAGCAGGCTTGCTTGCAGAAGACACAAGGGGAACGGAGCCAAACCTGTCACTTTATCCTACTCAAGTTCAACACTCAGATGAGTTATTCTACCTCCTCCAGGAAGAGTAAGTAAAGCAGAGGAGAGAGATCCAGATTATACTGAAAGAATTCCATTCATCAGAAGGAAGCACTGGGCATAGATAAGGCACCTTCCCCAACTAGCAGGAGGTGGCTCAGTTGGATAGACAAGGTCAAGGTGGAAGGAGCTGAGAGCAATATGGAGCTGTCAGCCAGTGCGGTACTTCAGGACTTAGAATGAAGCAGTAGCCATCCCAACCCAGTCCCTATGACTGACACATTGAAGAGCCTGGGATACTGAACAAAGGAGAAAAGGAATGAATTGAGCCCAGCATTTGCACCATCATCTCTCCATATTCACCTGGGCTCCAACACTTCCCTGCAGCTACCTGTCATTTTACACTTTCCAAAACAGTTCCACATTTTGCCATTTTATTTATGTTCACAATTGTCCTTGTTGAGCACACAAAAATGTCATAATTTGGATTTTACAGAAAGCACAGAGAACTAAAAATACCATTCTCTTGGGTGTATTTATTAGAGGAAATAAAATAAGAACATGGGTTTCCTAGAATGTTTATAATCCGAATATCAAACATTTAATTTATGTGATAGTAAAAGTAGAAACTAACAAGATGCTGAGATATGTTTCTTAATATATTGGCCTTATTTTCAGGACATAAAATTCAAAGGCCTGGAGCTTCAGGCTGGGGCAGAGGTATTAGTAACCACCTTGTGTAAAAATCTTGAGCCCCTTTGATGTATAAGCTATAATTTAACATAGTATCAAATAAAGGAAAATCAGTTTGATTGTTTTAAACACATATTAAGCATGGGCTAACATGTTTTTCTTTTTGTTGAACTAATAATATAACAATCATCCTCACCATTCTTTTTGGGGAAAGGACATTTGCGCACAAACTATTTACTTAAGTTATGCAGAATGAACAGTAAGGTAGGCTCTGTGCTTGGTGGTGTTTACACAAGAAGAAAAGGACTTGGGCACTGTCTGTAGGTGAGTCTATTGAGGTCAGGGCAGTGGACACAGAAGAATAATCATCTGCAGCTGAAATTGTGGGGGACATATGAGTTTGGTCAAAAATATTTTTAAATTCATGGGATTTTTTTAAAAGTCTTTATTTATTGACAGAGTGGACAGTGAGAGAGAGAGAGACAGAAAGATCTTCCTTTTTCTGTTGGTTCACCCCCCAATGGCTGCTGCAGCCGGCGCACCACACTGATCTGAAGCCAGGAGCTAGGTGCTTCTCCTGGTCTCCCATGCGGGTGCAGGGCCCAAGCACTTGGGCCATCCTCCACTGCACTCCCAGGCCATAGCAGAGAGCTGGACAGGAAGAGGAGCAACTGGGACAGAATCCGGCGCCCCGACTGGGACTAGAACCCCGTGTGCCAGTGCCTCAGGTTGAGGATTAGCCTAGTGAGCCATGGCACCAGCTATGGAATTTTTTTATAATGTGCATATCCCTTGAATTTGTTGGAATAATCTTGTGTAACCTGCTATGGAAGCAAAAAGTAGAAAACCAAATTTGTTTTCAAGTGTAAACTTTTAGAAATTTTCTTGGAAATTTCATATAAAAAATTCTCTTCTATCACAATTTTGCCATACAATATTATAGTTGCAGGATTTACCTAACTCAGCTTGAAAACAAAAGCAATTTATCTTTACTGCCTATATAATTATCTAAAAAGAAAATGATTGATATCGATTATCTTTGAATAAAGGATTGCCTTAGCATTTCCCTGTTGATCAGTTTCTTGAGGTTGGGGACTAGGGAAGGAAAACACTTGGATCCCAGAGCAGTTGGAATAATGTAAGGACTGAATAATATGCTTTTGAAAGACATGTTCCTTTATCCTAGCAGAGAACAGAGTGACAATTTCTATAGAATCTCTGGACTAATTGAGCAGTAATCTATTAAGTTAATGAATCCTCAGAAGAATCTACTTTTATGATTTGCTCTGTGCCTATTGGGGTATTTTCAATGAAATATAGACTGTTCCTAATTGCACAGAATCCTATGGAAATGACTGCCATCGTGACTGAAATATTGAGCCTTTTTTCAAAATGAGAAGTATTTCTGGAAGTATCCACTCTTCAAGGATCTTCATCTATGCAAAGTTCTTTAGAAAAGCTTATTCTGAATAGGAAAAAAGGGCCTCTGTTAGCTTGGCTGTTGAAGCATTTTAAATCTCTCATCAATTGAACAATTCATTCCATTAAGTAGACACGATCCCATGGGGTTTTGTTTGTTCCTATAATGGGAACATAAGCCATAGTCATGGCACAAATGCCCAGTTCTGAAGCATTCAGTTCTAAAAGAATTCACCTATTTCAATACAAGACCCACCTTAGAGGACGCAAGTGGGACAAGTGTTTATAGTTCTCTAAGGGCTCTTTCATAATGATTGATTTTCTTTGCTGCAGATGGGATTATACCTCATCTTTTTCTTCTTTAAATAAATAACTTGCACAATTATGTGTTCCTAAGAAACAATTGAGATATAAACAGTGAGTAATTTGTCTATTTGGCTTCTTGAGTTTGGTAAAATTATTGAGACAGCCTCTGGCCTTAGTGCTAACAAATACACTATAGTAGGGGGCAGGAAATTGTAGCAAACTCCAGGGAGGCCATGGGTGACCCCACAAAGCCTGGTGGGGAAACATCCATGGTAGAAAGTCATTAGGCAGCATTTCTGAAAGTGACAGTCCATTTGTCATATGGTGAGGAGTAAACTGTCCGTTCACGGATGTGAAACTGGCAGCAAAAATGCAGAAGGCTCAGTAGGAAGCAGATGGGGAGGTGGGCAGGAATTAAGCGACACGCTTGAATCTGGGCATTCAGTAACAGTATGATAAGGGCAAGCTGCAGAGTACTCAAGGAAGAAGTAGACACCTACCCATGTGAATTGATGACAGCAATGAGCTTTGAGAACAGAGCCAGGCAAGAATCAAGGTATGCAGCTCAGGTAAAAGTACTTTCTGGTGGGCAGTACTGAGGTTAATTCCAGCAATGTAATCCCTGAGTCAGGGCGATGGTCAGTAACTAGGAGGTCAGCAGTCGTGATCAACCAAATGTATGTGTGGTCCCCCCCTCCCAAATTTATATGCCGAAGCTCCACCCGCCCCTTCCCCCCAGTGTGGAGGTATTTGAAATCAAGACATAATTAAGGTTAAAAGAAGTCATAAGGATGGGCCCCAGATATAATGCAATTAGTGTCCATATAGGAAGAGATACCAAGTGCGTGCATACATATTTTGTTGCGAGAGACAAGATTTCATTCTTTTTTACAGCTGAGTTATATTCTGTACTATATATATATATAGAGAGAGAGAGAGAGAGTGTATATATCACAATTTCTTTATATATCACAATTTCTTTATCCAGTCATCAGTTGGTGGACATCTGGGTTGATTCTATATCTTAGCTCTTGTGAATTGAGCTGCAGTAAATTTGAGGGGTTCAGATAAATTTCATATGCTGATTTCATTTCATTTGGGTACATTTCCAGGAGTGGGATTGCTGGGTCACATGGTAGATCTATTTTTCAGCTTTCTGAGGTACTCTGTACTATCTTCCACAATAGCTGTACTAGTTTACATTCCCACCATCAGTGGATTAGGGTACCTTTCTCCTCACATCTTTTATTGTTTTTGATTTTCGTATGACAGCCATTCTAACCGGTAAGGTGAAACTTGCTTGTGGTTTTTATTTGTGTTTCCCCTGACTGCTAGTGATCCTGAGCATTTTTTCATGTGTCTGTTGGCCATTTAAATTTCCTCTTTTGAAAAATACCTGTTCAAATCCTTTACCCATTTCTTTACTGGATTGGTTTGTTGTTGTTGAGTTTCTTGAGCTCTTTAGATTCTGGATAATAATCCTAATCAGTCTCATAGTTTGCAAATATTTTCTCCCATTCTGTTGGTCTTCTCTTTGCTGAGTGCTTCTCAGCTTGATGTAATCCCATGTGTCTATTTTGCTTTGATTGTGCATCTCTGCTCTTTCCAAGAAGTCTGTGCTCATGCCAGTGTCTTGCAGACTTTTCCCAATGTTCTCTTCTAGTAATTTGAAGTATCAGGCCATGGATTTAGATCCTTGGTCCCTTTTGAGTTGATTTTTGTATAAGGTGTAAGGTAGGGGTCTTGTTTCATACTTCTGAATGCAGAGATATAATTTCCTCAGCACCATTTGTTAAAAGAGACCATTCTTTCTCCAGGGATTGATTTTAGCTCCTTTGTCAGAGATCAGTTGGTTGAAGATGCTTGGACTGATTTCTGGAGTTTCTATACTGTTGCATTGGTCTACCCATCTGGTGTGTGTGTGTTTGTTTGCCAGTACTAGGCTGTTCTGATTATAACTGCCCTGTAGAATGTATTGAAATTTGGTTTCGTGATGCTTCTGGCTTTGTTTTTGTTGTTTAAGATTGTTTTAGCTATTTGGGGTCTCTTGTGTTTGCATGTGAATTTTAGCATCATTTTTTTCTAGATCTGAGAAGAATGTCATTGGCATTTTGATTGGGATCACATTGAATCTATAAATTGCTTTCGGTAGTGTGGACATTTTGATGATATTAATTCTTCTAATCCACAAACATGGAAGATTTTTTCCAATTTTTTGTCTTATTCTATTTCTTTAATGTTTTATAATTTTCACCATAGAGATCTTTCACCTCCTTGATTAAATTTATTCTAGGTATTTAAAAGCTTTTGTAGCTATTGTAAATGGGATTGATTGTACAAGTTGTTTCTTAGCCATGGCATTGTCTGTATTTAAAAAGTCTATTGGGTTTAATGTGTTTGTTTTATATCCTGCAACTTTACCAAACTCTTTTATGAATTCCAGTAGTCTCTCAGTGGAGTCTTTTGGTTCCGCTATCTATAGAATCATGTCAGGCCAGTGCCAAGACTCACTAGGCTAATCCTCCGCCTGCGGTGCCAGCACTCCAGGTTCTAGTCCCGGCTGGGGCACCAGTTCTGTCCCGGTTGCTCCTCTTCCAGTACAGCTCTCTGCTGTGGCCCGGGAGTGCAGTGGAGGATGGCCCAAGTGCTTGGGTCTTGCACCCACATGGGAGACCAGGAGGAAGCACCTGGCTCCTGGCTTCGGATCAGTGCAGCGTGCCGGCTGTAGCAGCCTTTGGGGGATGAACCAATGGAAGGAAGACCTTTCTGACTCTCTCTCTCTCTCTCACTGTCTAACTCTGCCTGTCAAAAAAAAAAAAAAAAAAAAACAATCATGTTGTCTGCAAACAGGGATAACTTGGCTTCCTCCTTTCCAATTTGTAGCCTCAAAGTTTGTTGTATTCAGGAGAAGAGTGCATTTTAATATAATTGAATTTATCACCCTCTGTTAGGATGAAAGATTTTTCAAGTTTTTTTTTTTTTTTTTTTTGACAGGCAGAGTTAGACAGTGAGAGAGAGAGACAGAGAAAGAAAGGTCTTCCTTCCGTTGGTTCACCCCCCAAATGGCTGCTACAGCCGGTGCGCTGCGCTGATCCGAAGGCAGGAGCCAGGTGCTTCCTCCTGGTCTCCCATGCAGGTGCAGGGCCCAAGCACTTGGGCCATCCTCCACTGCCTTCCCGGGCCACAGCAGAGAGCTGGACTGGAAGAGGAGCAACTGAGACAGAATCTGGCGCCCCGACCAGGACTAAAACCTGGGGTGCTGGTGCCACAGGCAGAGGATCAGCTCATTGAGCTGCGGTACCAGCCAGATTTTTCAAGTTTTTAAAAGAGATTCTTTTCTGCTTCAAAACTCACAAAATATTCTTTTTCATTAATTTATTTAAAAACAGTTATTTTCTTTTTTTTAACTTTTATTTAATGAATATAAATTTCCAAAGTACAGCTTATGGATTACAATGGCTTCCCCCCCATAACGTCCCTCCCACCTGCAACCCTCCCCTCTCCCACTCCCTCTCCCCTTCCATTCACATCAAGATTCATTTTTGATTCTCTTTATATACAGAAGATCAGTTTAGCATACATTAAGTAAAGATTTCAACAGTTTGCCCCACACAGAAACATAAAGTGAAAAATAATAGATGATTTTTTAAATGATGCTGAAATCAGATCAGACCTATTGTCATGTTTAATCCCAGTGAGAGTCAAGTTGGGAATTGATAATTTCTTCTTCTTCTTATTTTTTTTTTTTACAGAAGATCAGTTTAGTATACATTAAGTAAAGCTTTCAACAGTTTGCACCCCCATAGAAACACAGAGTGAAATATACTGTTTGAGTACTCATTATAGCATTAAGTCTCAATGTACAGCACGCTAAGGACAGAGATCCTACATGAGGAGTAAGTGCACAGTGACTCCTGTTGTTGACTTTACAAATTGACACTCTTGTTTATGGCCTCAGTAATCTCCCCATGCTCCAGACATGAGTTTCCAAGGCTATGGAAGCCCCTTGAGTTCTCCGACTCTTATCTTGTTTAGACAAGGTCATAGTCAAAGTGTAGGTTCTCTCCTCCCTTCAGAGAAAGGTACCTCCTTCTTTGAAGACCTGTTCTTTCCACTGGGATCTCACTCACAGAGATCTTTCATTTAGGGTTTGGTTTTTTTTGTTGTTGTTTGTTTGTTTGTTTTGCCTGAGTGTTTTGGCTTTCCATGCCTGAAATACTCTCATGGGCTTTTCAGCCAGATCAGAATGCCTTTAGGGCTGATTCTGAGGCCAGAGTGCTGTTTAGGACATCCTCCATTCTATGAGTCTGCTGAGTATCTCGCTTCCCATGTTGGATCACTCTCCCCTTTATTTATTCTATCCGTTAGTATTAGCAGGTACTAGACTTGTTTATGTGCTCCCTTTGACTCCACAAGAGAAATCTGTATCAAGCTTAACCCCTGGGAAATCTGGGATTTATCCCTGAAGGCATTATTTGCACAGGGTCACCTGAACCTTGTGGAAGAAAATTTATGGAGGACTTCTGGAGCTGACAATTAGATTCTGTGATTCCTAGAACTAGGATTCCAGAAGAAATAATTGAAACCCTTGGGGACTGAATCCTGGGATGACAGGGACTTCCTTCTGGACTCTAGGGTTATTGTTGAGGAATATGCTTATTCAGCTTTCCAATACCCCTCACGTTAGTAACAGGGAATATATGAGAGTGTTTCAAAAGTTCATGGAAAACAGAATTAAAAGACACATGGGAATGTTTATGCCAACTAAACTAATAAGCCATCTAATTCAAAAATACCAGTGCACTTCAAAATGTTCCTGGAAAGTTGAATAAAAATAAGTTTATATTGGTGCAAAAATTTTGAAATCTATGTAGACTTTTTTCATAGTACACATTTCCCATGAAATTTTTGGAGAGTTATCACATCCTGAACACTATGTCTGTACCACACATTATGCTAGATGCTAATCAGACAGAGATGGAGACATGTTTCCTGCCCTCAAGTAGTCCCATATAAGAGGTCAACAGCCATCTATCAGATATATCCTAGGAGGCCTGGATGAAAGCTTCATAAGCCACATTCCCACCCTGTGCTGAGTCACTCTACCAACAACCAAGTCTGAGTAGTTTGGGTCATGTTTGCCTCACTATACATTATGAAGGCTTAAGGAGGAACTAATACATGTATGCATGGT
The DNA here is from genome assembly GCF_051225735.1 of Oryctolagus cuniculus. Lineage (NCBI taxonomy): Eukaryota > Metazoa > Chordata > Mammalia > Lagomorpha > Leporidae > Oryctolagus > Oryctolagus cuniculus. Next base: position 78,656,984 of record NC_142882.1, read on the forward strand.
AGCATTACAGTCTATAGCAAATGAACTAGATGAAATAAAATAATGAGAAGATTTATAATTCTGCAGTAGACAATTATGGTTTGTATTTCTTTGGAGTTTTATGATTTTAAAACTTAATGTCAGTTTTTACTTATGATCTTCTTGATCAATGCATAATTTTTATCTCAAGTTACTCAATGAGAGAAAAATCTCACACTCCCAAGAATCTAGTGAGGTCAACACCCTGGCCTCTTGTGACCCAGCAAAGGGAATGGCTCGGGATGTGCCTCCCTAGCACTGAGCACAACCCTGGCTCCCAATGTGATGTGAGCCCAGTCATTCTCCCTGCCTTCCCCACAAGTCCATAGTCATGCAGGACCCTGATCTTACACATTCTGCTCCTTCCACAGCAGAAACAAAAGGTTTCTTCTCTTGTAATTGCAGCCCTCCAGGCTCCCAAGGCCTTCTGCTAAAGCTTAGGACACAAATGTACTTTAAAAACTTCCTGGGTGATAGAATTAGGAGATAAGTTTATTTTTATGTAAAAAAAAATTCTGTAGTCTATCCATACATGAGGTCTTCAGAAAGTTTATGAAAAAATGCAAGCTATGAAAAAATGCATGAATTTTCATTTTGCACCAAAGTTATCTTTTAATTCTGTTTTCCAAAAACAGTTATTTTCTTTTAATGCATAGATCTTAAGTCCACCTGAGATTTTTTGAAATGTATGGTATGAGGCAGTAGTGGTATAATTTTACTTTTGCTATATTAATTTCAACTATCCAAGTACTTTTTGTTAAAAATATTTGTGTTTCTTTTCTATATATCCTTTTTTAAACCAATCAAGTAACTATTTATGCAAGATTTGGGAAATGGTGGTTATTCTGTTCTTAGTTCTCTGTGTCTATCATTGAAGCATGATGTTTAACTTTCTAAAAATAAATAGTAATCTTGGTCCCTGCTAGGAAGAGTTCATTTACCTTAGGAAAAGGGCAAGTTAAAATTCTACAAAGCTTCTGTTCTTCATGTGACCTGCCTGTTGTTGTTCTTGAATAAGTGCTCTCCGGGCTGCTGCAAGCCTTTGGTATACGTCTAGAACTTACTATGTGCACATAATGTCCTGTTTATGCATGAAAAGCTTTCGACCTTTCCTGCTCACATCAAATCTGACATAAACATTTTCAAATACTGACTCTGTTCTAGCAACCTTATATAACTAACCTACTGATTCTCATATCTATCATTGCTTTTGAATACCTCTATGTGCAAATATATCGTAGGTAATAGTGACAATTTTATTTCTTTTTTCCACACCTTATGATTTAATTTTTGTCTTACTAGAGCCTCAAATGTAATATTTAATAGTAGTAAAAGCAGACTTTCTTCTCGTATAGCCAATCTCCAAGCAAAGCTTTCTGGTTTTGTTGTTAAGTGTATTGGTGCTATAGACATTGTTACAAAGTCTCTACCAGATTTAGAAAACTTGCTTCTTTTTCTAGTTTTCTAAGATTGCTTAATTTTTCCTGAAGATATAGAATAATATAACTATTCTCCTCTACACTCCTAATGTGGTAGATTATAATAACTGATTATCTAATACTAAACTGAATGTAGATTTCTTAGATAAATTCCATGTAGTCATAATTTTTTATCCTTTTATATTTTGTTGGAGTGTACCTGCTAATATTTTTTGAGTTTTTATATTATTATTAATGATTGAAATTAGCCTATAATTCTCCTTCTTTGTGCTATTCTTTTCAGGTACTGGTATCATCAATATCATACCAGACTCAAAACATGACTTCAGTTTTTTCCCACTAGTTGGAAGATTTGGGGAGAGATTGGAATACTCTCTTTCCTGGAAATTTGATCAGGGTCACCTGTGTGGAAACCCTGAAACCTGGGTTCCCCCCTGTGAAGCAATTTTTGGTAACTTGTTGAATTCTTTCAAGTCATTTTCAGGTTTTTTATTTCTTTTTGGTTTGTCGTGGGAGTGTCTTAGTCTATTTGGGCTACCATAACAAAATACCATAAACTAGGGACTTAGGAACAAAAGAAGTTCATTTCTCACAGTTCTAGAGGCTGGAAAGACCATGATCAAGGCACTGGCAGATTTAGTTTCCAGTTAGAACCTGCTCTCTAGTTCATTGATGGTACCTTCTTTTTTATTATAATTATTTTAATTTTTATTTATTTATTTGAAAGGCAGAATGACAAACAGAAAGAGACTGCCTGTCTGTTGATTTATTCCCCAAATGCCTGCAACTGCCAGGACTGGGCCAGGCTGAGGCCAGGAGTGGGAATTCAGCCCTCTGCTACATGGGTGGCAGAGACCCAAATACCTGAGCCATCATAGCTGCTTCCCAGGATGGGCATTAGCAGGAAGCTGGAATCAAAGCAGTGCTGGGACTCAAACCTAGGCACTCCATGTGAGATGCACGCATCCCATGCAGCATCTTAACCATTGTGCCAAATGCCTACCCCAGATGGTGCCTTCTGTGTCTGCCATGTCACAGAAGGAGTGCCTTCTGACTGTGTCCGCCATGTCACAGAAGGGGTGCAGGGTCTCTCTCAGGTCTCTGTGTAAGGAAACTGATCCCATGACTTGGTCACTTCCAGAAGCACCCCACCCCCACCCCCTGCAACTCTGTCTCTTAAGATCTCAGCATATACGTCGTAGAGGGTTGCAAATACTTAGACCTTAACAAGTAGCTTATCATTTTTCAGGAATTTATCCACTCTCCCTAAAATATCTAATCTATTAGTATCACATTTTCCATAGCAATTGTTAAGAATTTTGACATCAGCATCATTTGTAATGATGTCACTTTTTTAAAAAATCAGTGTAACTGTTAAGTTTTTTTCCCCTGAAGAATCAAGTTTTCTGCTTATTCTATTACATGATTACTTTCTATTTTATTCATTTCTTGTCAAGTTTATTTCCTCAGTTTTTTGCAGTTCTTATTCTTGTATGTTGAAGATGTTTAGTTCTTTATTTTTCAGGTGTTCTTCCATTATTTAATTTGAAAGGCATAGAGACGTAGAAATCTTCCATCTGCTGGTTCATTGCCCAAGTGTCCACAATGGCCAAGGCTGGGACAAGCTAAAGCCAGGCACTAGAAATTCAATCCATGTTTCCCACATGGTTGGCAGGAACTCAAGTTCTTAAGATGTCACCTGCTGCCTCCTCGGGTGCACATTAGCAAGTTCCTAGAATTGGAGGCAGAGCTGGGACTGGCACCCAGACAGTCCAACATGGGATATGCTAAGTTGACAGTGCTACACCAAACACCCAATTCTGTATAGATCTGTGAAAATGCTTCCCTTATATGTGATCCTTCAATGCACTTTTTAAAAATTTATTTGACAGATAGTTAGAGAGAGAGACAGAGAGAAAGGTCTTCCTTCCGTTGGTTCACCCCCCAAATGGCCGCCACGGCTGGAGCTACACCAATCTGAAGCCAGGAGCCAGGTACTTCTTCCTGGTCTCCCATGCAGGTGCAGGCGCCCAAGCACTTGGGCCATCCTCCACTGCCCTCCTGGGCCACAGCAGAGAGCTGGACTGGAAGAGGAGCAACCAGGACTAGAACCCGGCGCTCATATGGGATGCCAACGATGCAGGCGGAGGATTAACCAAGTGAGCCATGGTGCCGGCCCCCTTCAATGCATTTTAATATTATATATTTTATCCAATATTTGGGGTATTTTTGAGCAGAAATTTAATATGGTGAACTTGGTCCATGTTTTTCAGAAGAGGATAAGAACCCTCTTCTGATGGAAACGCCACCTTGGCAGGAGAATGATCAGGAAGAGAAGACTGCCTTACTTTGGGTGTCTCCAGTCATCCTAATGTTCTGATATTCCCTCGCTTAGCTTCTTCTAATCTTTGGCCCTGTATATTTCTCTCCAAATATGTTTTTCCCTCTGGACAAGTCTTTCTCAAAACTATTTGTACTTTCTCTATCACTATCCTCCTTGACCTATCCAAATTCTTCTTTAAAACCCAAAACCCAGTTCTAGTCTCCAATTAAGTCTTGCTCAATTACTCTTTCCATCATTGAGAATTACACATGCTTCACCCTGTGGTGATTAACATATTTAATCAGTCCTCATAGCAGCCACATGAGAAAAGCAATATTATCCTTATACCTGTTACAGTAAACTAAGGCTCAAAAGCAGTTTACAAAGCATTACACAAAAAGAAATAGAACTGGCACTGGCTAACTAGGAAGCCTCCTTTTAAGCACTTTGTACCCTATTTAGTCTTATTCTTTCTTCGGGACGCACAGCTAAACACTTTGATATACTTCTCCTTCTTGCTGTTGTCTCTTAAGCACATAAAGCTAGGGCTGCCATTTCTCTTTCTCTTCCTCAAACACTTAACCTATTTGTGGCCACATAGAATGGAAAACAGCTGCTGACTGAAGGAAAATAGAGTTACTATCTTTATGCCTCTGAGTCTAGACCTTGTCTCCATAAATAAAGGATGTAGCTACAATAATTATTGCTGAAACAATGAAAATTTTGTTGACTTATGACTAAAATGTTGTCATTACTGTCACTCATCTGACACACCTTGCATTGGAAGACTGGGGCCAGTCTCTTAAACATTGACATGAATATTGGAATGTAGTTATTACCTGTACAAATATTTAATATCCTTCAGAGATGCAATGAAAGCAAGGCTGAGTGATTTCATTAAAAGCTTTTAACACAAATTTAAAGCTAGGGGTGTTTTATTCTACCCCTTTGTATTTCTGCAAGAACAATTGATGTAATGTTGCTTAGTGTAATTTGCATTGTTGCTTGATAATTTTTGGAAATTCCTTAACATCCTTTGCTTGAAAGGTAAATATTGTCTTTCTAAATTTCTCATAGTGTTCTTATTTTATAAATCAGTGAGTACTCATCATAAAAGTTTTCCCACCCTCATCATTTCCCATCTTCTGAACGTCACAGGTCATCCTATTTATTTATCAGCCTCATTTTCTGATTTCCAAGTAAGCCTAGCCTGTGGGAGTCAAAGAAACAGATTAAAGGCAGGTGCTGGGCAAAATCCAGTGTTTATCTTTCTGTACCTCTGGTGAGATCTCAGGCAGGGGTCCAGTATTCTGCTAGCTGCCACATCCATTGCACAGCCTCCCACTGCCACCATGATTCCAACTGCCGCAAAAGGACCTGGCTTCCTGTGACATCGTCTCTTCCCCCGAGCTCTCCAGCTGTTTGGGGACAGCGCTTTCTCTCTGCTGCTAACCTGCAAATGGCTTCACCTTCAGCTTCTGCTGTCACAGCTCTTCTCTCTGTTAAAAAAAAACAGATAATCGGGTTCTTTTTAAACCCAATATTAGACCTTTGTCTTAGAGATGCCTGGAAAGGTATATATCTATGTTATCTTTTGGACCTTGGCTGACCCACACATTAGCCATCCTTTTTTTTTTTTTTTTTTAAGATTTCTTTATCTATTTGAAAGTCAAAGTTACAGAGAGAAAAGGAAAGCCAGAAGGAGAGAGGTCTTCCACCCACCGGTTCACTCCCCAGATAACCACAATGGCCAGAGCTGTGCCGATCAGGAGCCAGGAGCTTCCTCTGGGTCCTCCCACATGGGTGCCAGGGCCCAGGACAGCAGACAGCTGGATCGCAAGTGGAGCAGCTGGGACTAGAACCGGTGCCCATATGGGATGCCATACTGCAGGCGGCGGTTTCACCCGCTACTCCACAGCGCCGGCCCCATCATCCTCTTTTAGATTAGCTAGTATGACCCAAGTAACATTTTCAAAAGCTTCAAATGCAGTAGGAAAAACTCAGAAAATGAGCAAATAATTTATGAAAATCATTTTATTTCCTGCCTTGAGCATTCAAGGTGTAATGGCAGTGATGTGTGGCACTTTGGAAGTCTCGTTGTCCCTATGGTTGATTATATAAAGCTGAAAGTCACGCGAGTGAACTTCAACACTACTTTCTGTTTTGGTCAGTGCTTCCTCTTTATTTAAATTGGCTCAGCATATTTTGCTTTCTAATTGGATTTAATTTAAGTTAATTGGAATTCTGATATGTTTAGCATAATAAGTTAACAACTAATAGACAGTGGAAGTCTTTCATTAAATAAAATAGACATGCATTCTTACAAAAGGATGAACTGGGCCGGTGCCTCTGTAGCTCAGTAGGCTAATCATCTGCCTGCAGCGCCCGCACACCAGGTTCTAGTCCCGGTCAGGGCGCCGGATTCTGTCCTGGTTGCTCCTCTTCCAGTCCAGCTCTCTGCTATGGCCTGGGAGTGCAGTGGAGGATGGCCCAAGTGCTTGGGCCCTGCACCTGCATGGGAGACCAGGAGAAGCACCTGGCTCCTGGCTTTGGATCAGCACAGTGTGCAGGCTACAGCGCGCCGGCCCCAGCGGCCATTGGGGGGTGAACCAATGGAAAAGGAAGACCTTTCTTTATCTCTCTCTCACTGTCCACTCTGCCTGTAAAAAATAAATAAATAAATAAATAAAAGACTGAACTGTCCAAAGTAGTGCTTCAATAGAGAAGTAGTCATACCTTTAAAAGACAAATCAGCTACAGCAATATCTTATGTTCCCGTGGCGTTAATAAATAAGCAAGTTCTTGAGGCTGGTACTGTAGCCTAGTAGGTTAAGCCTCCACCTGCAGCACCAGCATCCCATTTGTGCATTGGTTCATGTCCCAGCTGATTCTCTTCTGAACCAGCTCTCTGTTATTGCCTGGGAAAGCAGTGGAAGATGGGCCAGAGCTTGGGCCCCTGTACCCGTGTGGGAGACTTGGAAGAAGCTCCTGGTGCCTGGCTTCAGTTCGGCCATTAGGAGAGTGAACCAGCAGATGGAAGACCTTTCTCCCTGTCTTTCCCCCTCTCTGTACCTCTACCTCTCAAATAAATAAATAAATTTAATCCTTAAAAAAAAGTACCATTCTAGAACAATGTGTCATTATTCTATTCTAAGATAAATCAAAACATACTTTGTTAAACCAGTGGAACTTCAGGACTCAATAATTCTACCTCAGAGCCTGGCACCAAGACAAGCCCTCAAGCCCTTGACACTGACATCTGGAACTGCATTGAGTGATGTTGCCAACTGTGTCTTAGATTACACTTGAGAGACTCAAAATTAAAGCTTCAGATACCTGGAATAGCAAACTGAAATGTGCTCTTTGTTTCTACCTTGCTGGCCTGCATAGAGAGAAAAGTAACACCACACCCTACCCAGGCCAGCACATTTCTGGATAACCCCCCAACGCATAACCCTGTTATCAACACAATGGCAAATTAAATGTTCACAGATTGGGCAGGGGAACTAGGCCTGAACCCTCCTACTCTCATTAATTTGAACATCTCCATCAATGTCCTCTACTGACAACCAAAATAGAAAGGTGGTCTAACGCAGACATAGTTGAAGATTTGGGAAGAGAATTTATGTCACTCAGGTGGGGATGATCTCGGAAGGTGGAAGGCGTTCTTCCTCTTCTGTACCTCAGTTTACTCAGCGATCAAGCAACGCATCTACAGCAGCTGACTTCAGCGCCCTTTTATTCCTAATGTTGCCTGCTTTAGAATCTCCAACTCCCTTTGGTCATATTGATGTGACATGAAAAAATAAAAAGATGCTTATTCTAGGGAAACCAGCATTGATATTTGCAAAACAAAAAGCTTATAGAAATAATGCTACCTCATACAAAATCAGAAAAGTTTATTTGGTGCAGGTGCAAAAAATTTTAAAATCCATGCATACTCATAGAGTTAATGGTTGCACTACATGGTAAATATATCTAAAATTCTCCAGAACATATTTTTCATCTATGAAAGCAATATAAGGATGTTATCAGATAGGATAGCAAGAGCTAAGATGTACTAGATGTCCCTTCATGTTATACTTTAAGGTGATTAATGTTATATAACTTTTATCTCAATAAAAATCACAATAGTTATTTTTTAAAATGGACAAAGGATTTGAATAGGCATATCTTCAAAGTCCTCTGAAGGGAGGAGAGAACTTCCACTTTGACCATGGCCTTGTCTAAATATGATCAGAGTCGGTGAACTCAAAAGGCTTCCATAGCCTTGGCGACTCATGACAAGAGCCTAGGGTGATTACTGATGCCATAAACGAGAGTGTCAATTTGTTAAGTCAACAACAGGAGTCACTGTGCACTTACTCCTCATGTAGGATCTCTGTCCTTTATGTGCTGTACATTGTGATTTAATGCTATAACTAGTACTGAAACAGTATTTTTCACTTTGTGTTTCTATGTGGGTGCAAACTGTTGAAATCTTAATATATGCTAAACTGATCTGTATATAAAGAGAATTGAAAATGAATCTTGATGTGAATGGAAGGGGGGAGGGAGAGGGAAAGGGGAGGGTTGCGGGTGGGAGGGAAGTTATGGGGGGGGGGAGCCATTGTAATCCATAAGCTGTACTTTGGAAATTTATATTCATTACATAAAAGTTTAAAAATATATATATATATAAATAGCTATTGAACAGTTTTAAAAATTCTCAGCTGAGAAAATTTGTCTCTCGCATATTCACATCCCAAAAAACTAAATAGAAAAAAAAGTTGGCCGGAGCTGCAGCTCAATAGGCTAATCCTCCGCCTGCGGCACTGGCACCCTGGGTTCTAGTCCCGGTTGGGGCGCTGGATTCTGTCCAGGTTGCTCCTCTTCTAGTCCAGCTCTCTGCTGTGGCCCGGGAGGGCAGTGGAGGATGGCCCAGGTCCTTGGGCCCTGCACCCACATGGGAGACCAGGAAGAAGCACCTGGCTCCTGGCTTCGGATTGGTGCAGCGCGCCGGCTTCAGCGGCCATTGGGGGGGGTGAACCAACAGAAAAAGGAAGACCTTTCTGTCTCTCTCATTGTGCACTCTGTCCAAAAATAAATAAATAAATAAATAAATAAAGCCGAAAGGAAAGAAATCCAAATAAAGTTTTCAGAAATGAATGAGAAGTGTCAAAAGAGGAAACATCTCAAAGACTTATGAAATTGTCTGTTGTATTTCCTTTATATTTATGCTTTTTTAAAACAATTTGTTTCTTATCAAGAAGTAATGGGGGTGAAAGTCAAAATTGAGTGTGGTGGAATGAGGTGAAAAGGTCGTATCAAGATGGCCTCTGACAACAGAAACTGCCTGGCAACAGGCCGTGATTGGATGGCTTTAGAAACTGCCTGGTGACAAGAGCCTGACTGGCAACAGGCTGTGATTGGATGGTTTTGGAAACTGCCTGGCAACAGGCTGTGATTGGTTGGGGCATAGACCGCCCCTTGACCGGATTGGCTGGTCTTGGCTATATAAGCTGTTGTATTAACTCAAATAAACGAGTCTGCGGGCTGCTGGCCTCAGGCCTGCTTTCACCCGACTACCGGGGTCTGTGTGGTGACTCCGCGCCTCTTGCCCTCACCACGCTCCTCCTCTCAGAAATGAATCCACTGCAACATTGTTGAGAAATCAACGGCAACAACTGAGGTGCTCAGTTATGGCAGAAACAGGCACCAAAGAGAGAAGACCCCAGCAAGGAAGCCAGCAAGGTCCTGATTTTCTTGCACACTCCTTCAAGTGGAGCAGGCAGTGAAGGCACCCAGCACTTCTCAGACTTTGCGACATTATAAACAAATGCACAGAAAACAGCATCTCACATGAAAACTTACACAGGCACAAACAATGTGGGAAAACGCTTTTGCAGAGCGAGGAGCGTCTTCTTTTCAGCCCTCCTAATAGAAACTGCTTGTGCATCGGACAGAACCTCGAGAAAATGCCAGCCTCTTTTCCATCTCCTTTTATTTATTTTGTTGTTGTGGTTTAATCTTATTCTCAGGTAACCAGAAATTAACCAAGAAGAAAATCTTATCTGTGATGTGGTTTCATTAAAACCAGAAAACAGTGTGTCAAGTTGAATAGATTCCTTGGTGAATTTTTATTCTTTGAGCAGTTTGTTTCTAAGGATATCTGAGAAGTAGCTTAGAGGGCGAATGTCACACAACAGCAGCGTAGCTGTGCGATTGGAGAGGAACTCACTGGCAGCGAGGGAGAATCGCCTTGGTCCATACTGGGGTCAGTGCATGCAAGTACAAGGAGTGGGATGGGAAGCAGCTTCCACATGCCCAACAGCAGCTCCATATTTGATCAGTTAAGTCTTCTGATTGTCCTCAGAGCTGATTGCCCCTGAATTGAGGGTTTTGCCTTCTCATCAGAGATTGGGGCATGAAATGCAGTTCTGTGCATCAGTGATCCTTTGACGATGAAGTAGCACTGCAGGACTCCAGTGGCACAATGTGGCCCTCGCACGTGGCCACGAAAAATACCGGAGCTCTGATGGACTCCCTGGTGTTCTTTCCTCCCCAGTCTCCTTCCTCTCTTGATCGGTCTACCTGAATGTAGGAAAGAAATCTTCCTTTAAAGTCTGCTCCAGAAAGTTTGGAGGACTAGCGAGACCCCTGGGGGTCAGAAATTTTCAATTGACAAGATCATCAAATAATAAAAATAACAAAACCAGTAATAATTTAGTGGTTACAATATCTAATATTTTCTTGAGGATTCATACATATTTATATATATATATATTTTAATTTGGTTTTCATCATCTCTGAATGGTATTACTATGACACACACTTTATAAATGAGGAAGACGAGATTTGGAGACGTTCTATCCTACAGCTTATTGATGGAACATTCCAGGATTCTGTTCTAGGCCGAGCTGCCTTCAGCAACCAGCACACTCTCCTTTGCTTCTCCACATTTTCTACAGCTCAAATCCTTCCCTGTTTCTTAGAATCACACTTCCTTGGTCCCTATACCTAGTGGATGAAAAGCAAAAAAGCAGAAACTACAGCAAGCCACTTTTTAAATATGAAAACTATTATTAAAGAATCAATTTCATCACTTTAACAAAGGCAAAATATCTTGAATCAGGAAAGGAAAAATTCACTGAGAAACATCAAGCTATAACTGGCAATTTACTCCTTTCAGGTCTCACCCACTAGTAGTGCTAGCTATTTTACCAATCTGATTATGAAAATTGCTTTAAATGCTTAACTTAATGTTGGCTCTCAGAGGAGAAGTTTCTGAGATGGTGGGGCAAACACTGGATTATCTTTAGAAAGGTTCACAAGAGTTTCTGTGGGTACTTTCAGTGTTAAAATAATGCAGTATTTACTTTTTTAGTATTATGGTAAGTGCTTAAGCTCTATTTGAAGATAGCTTGCAAAGTGTGTTGAATGCATTGAAGTACAGATCTGCTGAAGAAGTTCCTGGCTTAGTCGCTGCTTGATGTAAAACTCAGATTCCAGCCAGCACAGTGATTGCTTTCTAAACAGCTTTATTGAGGCACCATTCAAATACCACACAATTCACCGATTTAAAGTGTACAACATTTTCAGTGTGTTCACTGGGTTGGGCAATGATCTCAATGTGTTTTAAAATATTTTGTTTCCACTTAAAAGAAATGGTATGCTAATTAGCAGTCAAACGTCCATGCAACTCCTACCTCCCTCCCCAGCTTCCACAGTGCTGAACAACCACCGATTTACCAGAGGGTCAGAGATTTTCCTATCCTGGGTGTTTCACGAGAATATGATGATTTAACCCATGCTCTTTTGTGTCTAGACTTTTCACTGAGAATTTTGTTTTCAAGTTTCATCCATGCTGTAGCACACATTAGAACTTCATTTCTTTTTATTATAAAATAATATTCAATTTAATGGAGGTACAGCACTATATTCTCAATTGGTGACTGGGTTGTTTCTGGTTTTTTGTTGTTGTTGTTGTTATTATGAACATGGTGTGCAAGTGTATATGAGATTTCTTTTCTCTCAGGTTTATATACTCGGGAGTAGAATTACCAGGTTTTATGCTTAACTCTATTTTTAATTTTTTGGGACATTGCCAAACTGATTTCCTCAACAACCACTCTATTTTACATGCCCACCAACAATAATTGAAGGTTGCAAATTCTTTGCATGTTCACCAACAGTTAGCATCTGTCTTTTCTATTGTAGCTGTCTTGGGGGATATGGAACGCTCTTACGTCATGTCTTTGACTTGTATTCCCCTAGTGACTACTGATGCTGAGAATTTTTCTTTGTGCTTTGCAACCATTTATATGTCTTCTGTGGAGAAATATCTATTCAAATCCTTTGCCCATTTTAAAAATTGCTGTTTTTGTCTGTTTAGGTAAAAGTCATATAACAGAATCACCACTTTAAAGTAAGCAGTGTGGTGTCACTTAATACCTTCACCATGCAGCAACATTACTTCCATGTATCCCATTCCTAGTCAGTGGCCAAAGGCCTGGAATGAAAAGAGGCCTTTCTTGGGAATAAGCAAGGTTTAAGCAACTCAAGCCTACTGCATTAACACTTTCCCATACAGTGCGCATCCAGATTATCTAAGTTAAAATTGAATATAGCAAAAAAAAAATCAATAGAAATGGTAAAATGAATTTTGTAAACATCACCAAAGAATATTTATATAAATGGTCAACAGCAGTCAGAAAAGATTCTCAATGTCTCTATTCATCATGGAGATGCAAATTAAAACACAATGAGATATCATTAGGCATGAGCCAAATAGGATAGAATTCAAAATATTTACAATACTAAATGCTGCCTTAAATATGGAAACCTGAAATTTCCTATATTTTTGTGAAATTGTAAAATGGTATAGCCATTGTGGAAAACAGGTAAACATATGCTTGCCATTACATTCAGCAATTTAACCTTTAGTTTTTAGAAGATATATATCAATACAAGAACTTACCCTGAAATGTTCATAATAGCTTTATTTAGAATTGCCCCAAAGTGGAAATAATCCAAATGTCCATTGATAGGTGAATTGATTGGCATACTGTGGTGCATTTTTGCAATGTAATACTACATAGACATTAAAAAGTATGAGTTTCAGATACACATAATACTGATACATATAATTACATAAATGAATCTTAAAAGTGTGAGGCTGAGATGGGCCATTAGCCTGGCAGTGAAAATGGCAATTAAATGCCCATGTGCTGTATCAGCATACCTGGGTTTGATCCCATCTCCTGGTTCACTCCTCAAATGCCTGGGCCATACCAAAGTTGGGAGCCTGAAATGCAATTCAGATCTTCCCTGTGGGTAGCAGGAACCCAACTGCTTGAGCCATCACCTGTCCCAGGATCCATGTCAGTAGGAAACTAGAGTTGATAGTGTAGTCAGGACTCAAATCCAGGCACTCTGACAGGGGATGTGGGCATCTTAACCAACAGATGGAATCACTTACCCCTCATGCAGTGTTCCGTGCTCTCTTTGAACAGATGAGAGAAATAAATGAAACAGTCCATAAAATACAGATTGCATGATTATTTCAGAACAATTAACACATAAGGGGTTTTTCCATTTATTCCTAAATTGTGTTCTTTCTTCCATGCCTTTCTTTTTCTGCACATTTTTCTAAAATACAATAACCTGAGGAATAGTAGTAAGGCTTTCATTTTGTCATTTCTTTTGGATCAGTTTTTTGTTTAGATTTCGGCAATGTGTTGAACCATTTTCTCAGTTAATCGTAGAATCTCTTCGTAAGATGACACTAATTTTATCTGAACAATCTTAGTATTAATCAATGTCCTGAATCAAAGTTGTTCCTTCGTCTATTTCATTAATGAATAGATGAAGAAGATACTCATGCCTGTAGAAACAAAGTTGCTTTATAGTTTTCTTGTGTAATGCAGGAATAATGGTGTTGGATTTTGTTCAGTTGTTTAGGAAGGTCCCACATTGATTTCCTTCTGCAGCACTTTAATCAGTGAGCTCTCTACATAAAGGCCATCCATACAAAATGGATAAGTGAATTTAGTTCTGCTCTGTAATACCTTTCTGTCTTCAATAGATTGAGGGGTAAACTTTTCTAGATATTTGGTATAAACATCTTCTGAAATAAGAGAATCTTGTTAAATATTTAATTAGTACTACAGGCAGACAATCAAAGCCAGTGTCCCAAAGTATTGGTTCTATAGCAGGTAGAACTGGTTTCAAAAAAGTTTCCAGTTAGTGTTGTGTCACCATGGAGATGCTGGTTCTCTGTGCTTTATTTTCTGTATCTAACAAATAGACAAATTAGAGTAGTTGAAAGGAAATTAAATTAAAATATGAATTAAATTGTAAATAAGAAATCAAATTATAAATAAGAAAATTTAATTATAAGTTAAAATATAAGAAAACTTAAATGTGCTTAGTAAAATTAAGGGTACACGTTAAGTGACGTGTTCAATAAAATCTTTTTTTTTTTTTTTTTTTTTTTTTTGGACAGGCAGAGTGGATAGTGAGAGAGAGAGAGACAGAGAGAAAGGTCTTCCTTTTGCCATTGGTTCACCCTCCAATGGCCGCCACGGCTGGCGCACTGCGGCCGGCGCACCGCGCTGATCCGATGGCAGGAGCCAGGTGCTTCTCCTGGTCTCCCATGCGAGTGCAGGGCCCAAGCACTTGGGCCATCCTCCACTGCCTTCCCGGGCCACAGCAGAGAGCTGGCCTGGAAGAGGGGCAACCGGGAAAGAATCCGGCGCCCCGACCGGGACTAGAACCCTTGCTCCCATGTGAGAGACTAGGAAGAAGCACCTGGCTCCTGGCTTCGGATTGGTGCAGCTCAGGCTATTGTAGCCATCTCTCTCTCCCTCTTACTGTCTGTAACTCTACCACTCAAGTAAATAAATAAAATCTTAAAGAAAATTGAAAATATATCATTGTAAAAATTAAAAGAAAAATAAGAAAAGGAGGAAGGAGGGTGGGAGAATATGGTAGGAAGAATCATGTTCTTAAAACTATATATGAGGCTGGCACCACAGCTCACTAGGCTAATCCGCCTGCGCCGGCACCCCAGGTTCTAGTCCAGGTTGGGGCACCAGATTCTGTCCCAGTTGCTCCTCTTCCAGTCCAGCTTTCTGCTGTGGTCCGGGAGTGCAGTGGAGGATGGCCCAAGTGCTTGGGCCCTGCACCCGAATGGGAGACCAGGAGGAAGCACCTGGCTCCTGGTTTTGGATCGGTGCAGCATGCTGGCCGTAGCAGCCATTTTGGGGGTGAACCAACGGAAAAGGAAGGCCTTTCTCTCTGTCTCTCTCTCTCTCTCTCTCACTGTCTAACTCTGCCTGTCAAAAACAAAAACAAAAACAATTTTAAAAAACTATATATGAAATATAAGAAAAATATGCTGTCGCAAAAGTTAAAAAGAAAGAAGGAGAGGAGTTTGTGGGAGAAAGGGAGGTAAGTATAGTTATCTTCTTAGAATTATATTTATGAAAAGCATGAAATCTGTTATATTTCTATTAATAAAATTTTTAAAAAAGGGAAAATTACTCTTATTATTTTTATTAGCATTTTTGCCAGGACCTAATAATAATTTATCTTAATTGTTAAGCCATTCAAGTACATTGAAGAGATACATTAAGGCACCAGAAGTTGTCTTGTGCAGTTTACAGCCTATCCTTAGAAATAAGACCTGCTAACAGATTTCTAATTCAGTGAGATGTTCTGTATCATGCCTTGATATGCTGTGTTGTGGAAGGATGGTGTGAGCTATGTGTTGTGGCATTTCAAGGGGAAAAGACACTGCATATGAGCTCCGTCTCACCGTGAGAGAAGGTAGAGGGCAAACACTGGTGGGAAGATGACTCTCCATGCATGCTGACATCCAGGCTTGCCCAGAAGTTACCTGAGAAGGGAGGTCTATGCAGTCAAGTCTTCTTTTTTGCACAATGACTGTTGTAGACTTTACTCACCCTTCTTCTCCCTTGGAATGCCTCTTCTCCCTCCCACGTTCTTAACAGAAGATAGTAGTTGCATAGTTTTTGGAGGAATGGGAAGCCATCAGGCTAGAGTGCCACTCGTTTCATTTTTCCTAATACTCAGACCTGTCAATCTCAAAACCTGTCAGCACCCTATCACTCCTGGTGAAGGAGTGGAGGAACCAAAGCTCCATGTGAACCTCGAATCTCATCTCCTCCACTGCCTCGGGAAACTATGTTATCTGTTCTTCCTCCATTTTGTGTACTTAACACCTTCTTCCCAGCTGGATCCTTCAAATGGCTTTCATATGTGACATGTGGTGGCCGGCACTGTGGCACAGCAGGTTAACACTCTGGCCTGAAGCACCGGCATCCCATATGGGTGCCAGTTCTAGTCCCAGATGCTCCTCTTCTGACCCAGCTCTTTGCTATAGCCTGGGAAAGCAGATGGCCTAAGATGGCCTAAGGCCATATTGGAAGACCCAGAGGAAGCTCCTGGCTCCTGGCTTCAGATTGGCACAGCTCTGGCCGTTGCAGCCATCTGGGGAGTGAACCAGTGATGGAAGACCTCTGTCTCTGTCTCTGTCTCTACCTCTACCTCTCTGTAACTCTGTCTTTCAAATAAATAAAATAAAGCTTTAAAAAAAATATGTGACGTGTCTCCCATAGGAAACACACACACGCACACACAAGCCATAGCCACTTCTCCAACCTCTCCCCTTCACAAGTAAACCTCTTTAGAGTCATCTGTGTTTATGTCTTCTTACCAAATGACGCTCTCCCTATGGATTTATTCACTTTCACTGGATCATTAGATATTAAGAACCTGGACATCCCATTCTCTTCTTATACCATCCTGTTCAGGATAGCATCATCCATGTCTGTGACGTTAAAAAGCACTAATATACCAGTGACTCCTATCAAATTGCCTACTTCACATCTCCTCTTCATTATCTCAAAGCCACGTCAATCTCTATCTAAAACCCAGTAGTGTCTTCCGCCTCCCACAAGCACTTCAGAATCCACGTGGCATGATGGTCTTCCAACGCAACAGACTTTGAATGCTGACAAAGCAGACACTTGTTTTAATTATCTCACCCTCTTTATCCTCAAACTGTCACATAGGCATTTATATTTCAGCTCTGAAATATTTCTTTTTTTAGAAAAATATTTATTTACTTATTTTAAAGTCAAAGCTATGGAGAGAGAGGAAGAGGCAAAGATAAAGAGATCTTCCATCTGCTGGTTTACTCCCCAGATAGCTGCAATGGCCAGGGCTGAAAAAGGCCAAAGCCAGGAGCTTCCACAGTCTCCCACGTGGGTGGCAGGGGCCCAAACACTTGAGCCATCTCCCCGCACCTTATCAGGGAGCAGGACTGAAAGTAGAACAACCGGGACATAAAACGGCATCCTAAATATCTCTAATTCTTTTTTTTTTTTTTTTTTTGACAGGCAGAGTGGACAGTGAGAGAGAGACAGAAAGAAAGGTCTTCCTTTTGCTGTTGGTTCATCCTCCAATGGCCGCCACGGCCAGCGTGCTGCGGCCAGCACACCGCGCTGATCCGAAGGCAGGAGCCAGGTACTTATCCTGGTCTCCCATGGGGTGCAGGCCCAAGTACTTGAGCCATCCTCCACTGCACTCCCTGGCCACAGCAGAGAGCTGGCCTGGAAGAGGGGCAACCGGGACAGAATCTGGCGCCCCAACTGGGACTAGAACCCAGTGTGCCGGCGCCGCAAGGCGGAGGATTAGCCTATTGAGCTTCGGCGCTGGCCAAATATCTCTAATTCTATTTGTGTCTATCTCCATTGCCACCACTGTAGTCCAAACCTCCATTGCCTCTCACTCCAGTACCTGCAGTATCCGCTATACTAGTTTTCTATTGGTAAGTAACAAATTCTCACAAACTCAGTGTCTTAGAACAGCATCCATTTGTCAGCTCCCAGTTTTATGGGTTTAAGTACAACACTGAGTATGACAAGGTTGAAACCAAGCTCTCAGAGAGTCTGAATTCAACCTCTTGGCTCTGGGGGAGAATCCAATTCTGAGCTCATTCTTGTTGGAAAAATTAAGATTTTGGCAGTTGTGGGACCAAGTTCCCCATTCCTTGCTGCTTATCAGAGGTGGCCTTCCCTCCTTTCCATGGAGCGCCCGTCATTTTCAAGCCATCAATGATGCATGAGTGCTTTCTCGTGCTTCCAATGTCTTTCCTGGTCTTCTGAAACCTGATAAAGAACATGTTCTTCCTTTTAGTGCCTCAAGTAGTGACCTCAGGAGACCTTGGTTGGCCGACCCACAAAGATCATCCTACATTACTCATCAAAGCAATCCTACCAGCTGACAGTTTATTCTCCAGGAAAGGGGAGTTACACTGTGATACCATCAACCAGGTCAGTGCTTCAAAGGTTGACTGGAAACAGTGTGGTGGGAGAACACACTGAAAAGTGCAGAGACCACTGAAGCTAAAATGGAGCAGGTCTTGGAGTGAGCATGGATGCTGGAAGAAGAGGGATGGCTTCTAGAACATTCTTGCTTTCAGATGAAATTTTAACTAAGTCATCTTGATTTTCATTAAACTACTACCATTCACCAAGTGTTCCTTTATGTATACTTTTTGAAAATACATTTACAAATTGTAACAACATCCCTAATGCCTATCTTGTCCCAAACCCCACTTCCATCTGATTATTGGACCAAGAGAACCTAGTGTCATGAGACTATTATATCCAAGGTCTCTTGGCTTTCCTGGTATCAAGATGGTCCTCGAGGTAGCCCAATATCTTTGGTGAATGATGCTCATAGTTGGTTTCCTTATCCTTTGGTTTCTTCCACAATTTCAGTGATGGGGGCTTCCCACACTTTCAGATCTATCAGCAGCTTCCCACTGGGCTGTAAGAATCACAGAATTGATCCATTCAACACAGAGAATTTTTATTAATATTCTGCTTTCTGTGCAGCGTGAATGGTAGGGACCACAGAAGAACTGAATAGTGTGTGATCAACTCTTCTGACCTTGAAGTAATAGAATCCAGTAAAAATTATAAACATATAATCAATTAAAATGTATGATCAGAAGTGATATGTATGTTGTCAAAAAAAAGTGCTATAAAGCACGGAATATTATCCCATTATTTTCTATAGTAGTTGTTCTGAGCATCAAAAAGCAAAATTTCTAAGTATCCCTATGTGAGAATACTTTAATCTTACATAGATTGGAAAAATTCAGAATGGCAACATGCTTCGTGGAGTTAGTAACCTTTAAAATTAATTATTTTAATTTTACTAATACAGAAGCATCTGTGATATTTGAAAAATTAAAGTGCATACATGAATCACTTTCAGTCTACACAAGATTTGATGCAGTTAAGGATATACACTTTCCTTGTAACTTTAACAACTCTATGAGCTCTAAGAGACTTGAGGCAGATAATCAGACAGTCCCTGGTTAAGGTGGCCTGAAGCTCAGAGAAGGGCTAAGAATAATTCAGGTCTCTGGGACACTGAGAATGGGTTACATATTGTGTGGGAAGTGAGACTGGAGCTGAGAACAGTTTCAGTCAGCAGGTCTGTGTAGGTCCCTGATACAAAATGTTCAAATTAGTAGGGAATTTAGGGATTTTCTGTCTTGAATCTTCTCTTTGAAATACAGAAACTGAAATTCAGATGTGAAAATACTTTTAAGGGTTAAGAAATGATACAACAAAAGCATGACCTAGGATTCTTGAATCTAAGTACACTGCTTTATCTAATCTGTTAAAAGAAATATGATTGAAAAATTTTTACAGTGCAAATTTTTCCAATATATACAGTATATAAATTTTAATTTTTGATCTGTGGAACAAGTTTTGACATTAATTATATGGAAGAAAAGACAAATTATAAATAATAAAAACATTCATTCTTGTTTACAATTGTACACAAGTTTTTTTCTTTAAAGATTTATTTATTTATTTATTTGAAAGGCAGAGTTACAGAGAGGCAGAGGCAGAGAGTCTTCCATCTGCTGGTTCACTCCCCATGTGGCCACAATGGCTGGAGCTGTGCCTATCCAAAGCCAGGAGCCAGGAGCTTCCTCTGGGTCTCCTATGCGAGTGCAAAGGCCCAAGGACTTGGGCCATTTTCTACTGCTTTCCTAGGCCATCGCAGAGAGCTGGAGCAGAAGTGGAGCAGCCGGGGCTGGAACTGGCACCCATATGGGATGCTGGCATTGCAGGTGGTAGCTTTACCTGCTATGCCTCAGGCCACACACAGGTAGGTTTAATTCGAAACTGGAAGATACAAATTGATAAATTTTCCTTTCCAAGACTGGAATCCAAATAAACCACAAATAAATTAAAGCTGTTTTCCTCTGAGAAGTATTTGAGTTTGTAGCTCACTGATTATTCTAGATCAGAATAATTATTCAGGAGAAGAACAATTGGAAAATATAGGCCTGACGCTTCATCCCTATTCTCACAATAATTATTTGTTTTCATTTCCCACAGTCTTAGATGAAGAAATAATTTCCTTTATTTTGTTCTGGCTATAAATGAGATGCTCCTTTGCTTCTATTAATTCTAATTAAAAACAATAACCACTTAAGTGTGACTACTCAATGTAGGCTTGGTCAAAGCACCTGTCACCACCAATGATATAATTTAAAACATGTATTATATATTTATTCAGAACTCCATGTATGGTTCAATCAAGGAAACAAGTCTCACCTTGCTTATCTTTAAGATCACTCATATTCTTTTACAAAATGTACCAAGTTGCTTTTTGTCACCAGTGAGCTTGTGGTACAAAGAATCATGAGGGCTAAAGAAACAATCTGGAACTGAAAGCCACGCATGAAGACAAATTGCGTTTAACTTTGGGATTAGAACTTCCCTCCTTAAGTCATCAGACATTGTAACCATTGAATTGAGACCAGTAAAACAAATATTCAAAGTATACTCCAGATATAAAATAGAAATGAAAACAGGGAAACAAAATACAGCAAAAATAAAAAACATGTTGTAAAATTAAACCACCAATGCATACATCTAAAATAAAATAAAAGTTATTCCATTGGAAGCTAGATAATCAATTAACCAGGAATAGAAAATAGAAGAATTAGTAAATATAGAAGGTGTAAAAAGTTCTCGTAAGTTAGTAGAATGTACAGAAAGTGAAAAACCAGAAAATGTGAAGAAACAATACTTTAAAACAATGACAGAATTTCTAAAATTTATAAAATTTGTGAATACTCAGAAATAGCTTCAGTTTCTTAAAAGAATCTAATTGTAATAAATCCACATTACAGTGAAAGGTACCTTATGTTAAAATTACAGAATATGACAGAAAACAGATTTAAAAGCAACCAGAACCACACTGACTACAAAAAATAGTCACATGAACTCTTATAATTACATGAATTTTCATTCAATGTGATGGCAAAAATACTACCATTTTAAGAAAAACTATTGAGATTATAACAGTAATAAACTCTCACTGAAAGAATTGAAGATACAATTGAGAAAAAAGAAATATAACTTCTAAAGATGAAAGCATAAAGATTATATAAAATAACAAGAATAACAGTTGCTAACTAATTTGGGCATATAGAAAGTTTTAGAAAAGCAAGACCTAATTTCTGGTAGTAATGGAGCATGGATGTGGCCCCACTAACTTCTTACAGATAACAATGATGAAAGTTGTGTAACTGCAAAGTGTCCTAAAGCAGACAGAAGAGGTTGGGGTAGAGCCTATTCTAAAAAGCCTACAGCTGGAAGAGACAGAAACTTTGAATTTGGAAATTCCTGGCCCAAGGTCATTGCCCAGTCCCAATGGCTGTGGCCATGGCTATGGAGAATGGCTTTGGGAAAAACAAAGCACTATAGACTTATCAGGTAAAATTCCAGAAATCAGAGATCAGACCTGGGAATGAAGCTGGGGATATAATGGGGAAATTGTGTTAATGTAAAAAGCAAAGAAATGTGAGTCCAAAATTTGGAATATAAACTCATCAAATCACTGCTGATGAGTGCACCATACATAGACACAGGATTTCCCAGAAGACACAAAGGGAAGTGAACAGAGACCACAAAGAAATCTGCTCATAAAAACTAGAGTGATAGGGAACCAGGCCTGTGTGTTTGATGCTATTCTTGACTGAGTGCCAGGTTCAAGATCCTCAGCCAAACTGAGCAATACACACACACACACACACACACACACAATGTATAAGATGAAACTGACATCTTATGATCTGATTGTTGTCTATAGCCCTTGTATATATTCCTATGGAACAGTGGTCTTCCTGCTTTTTACTTGCCAAACATTATGGTTAGTGATACATTAAATCTGTGATTATAAACAGAAATTATGGTATTGCAAAAATTAAAGGAAGAAAACCATTGAGGGAAGGTGGATGGTAGGGAAGTATAATTATCATTTTTTAACAAGAATTTCCTTTTTAAGATTTATTTATCTATTTGAAAGGCAGAGTTACAGACAGGCAGAGAGAGAAAGAGAGAGAGTAAGCGAGCGAGCTTCCATCCACTGGTTCACTCTCCAAATGGCCACAACAGCTGGAGCTACACTGATTTGAAGCCAGGAGCCAGGAACTTCTTCTGGGTCTCTCATGTGGGTGCAGGGGCCCAAGCACTTGGGCCATCCTCTGCTGCTTTATCAGATGCATCAGCAGGGAGCTGGATCAGAAGTGGAGCAGTCAGGACTTGAACTGGCATCCATACAGGCTGCTGGCACTGCAGGAAGTGGCTTTACCTGCTACACCACAGTGCCAGCCCCATCGTCATCTTCTTAGAATTGCATCTATGACATACATGAAATCTGTTTTATTTATATTAATAAAAATAAAGCAATTTAAAAAATTATGAGACACTAAATAAACCTAAATGAAAAACATACCATGTTTAAAAATTGAATCAATTTTTAAAGATTTATTTACTTATTTGAAAGTCAGAAATAGAGAAAGAGAGAAAAAGTTCTTCCATCCACTGATTCATTCCCCAGATGGCCATAACAACTGGAGCTGTGCTGATCTGAAGCCAGGAGCCAGAAACTTGCGCCAGGTCTCCCACACAGGTGCAGGGGCCCAAGGACTTGGGCCATCTTTCACTGCTTTCCCAGGCCATAGCAGAGAGCTGGATTGGAAGTGGAGCAGCCAGGACTCGAACCGGTGCCCGTATGGGATGCCGGCATTGTAGGCAGTGGCTTTACCCGCTACACCACAGCACAAGACCAAATCAATATTTTAAGATGAAAATTCTCCTCCAAATTGATATTTGAACACAAATTATACTCCCAGTATTTTTTCTAGAAATTGACTAGTTAATACCCAAACAACTTCTGAAAAAACACACACACACACACACACACAGTTGGGAGGTTTGCATTAAGTGATTTTATGTTGTTCAATAAAAATAACTAGAAGAGTGTGGTATTGACATAAAAGTAAGCATATATAGAGTTCGACAGATCAGAATAGAGTCTAAGATGAGGCACATACATATAAACTGTTAATTGATTTTTTTTATAAATGGCCAACGGAATTCAATGAGTGAAGTATTTTCACCAGGCCCAGCGCTGTGGCGCATTGGGTTAATGCCCTGGCCTGAAACACCGGCATCCCATATGGGCGCCGGTTCTAGTCCCAGCTGCTCCACTTCCGATCCAGCTCCCTGCTATGGCCTGGGATAGTAATACAAGGTGGCCCAAGTCCTTGGGCCCCTGTATCCGCATGGGAGACCCAGAAGAAGCTCCTGGCTCCTGGCTTTGGATAGGTGCAGTTCCAGCTGTTGTAGCCAGTTGGGGAATCAACCAACAAATGGAAGTTCTCTCTCTCTCTCTCTCTCTCTCTCTCTCTGCCTCTCCTCTCTCTGTGTAACTCTGACTCTCAAATAAAAAATAAATAAATCTTTTTTAAAGAAAGTATTTTCACCAATAAATTGTGGCGGGTATTCACATTGAAAAAGTAAATCTAAACCTTTAATTCACACTCCAATCAAGATGTTAATTCAATATTCTTCATTAATCTAAACTAAAATGTTAGTTACTAACTATTGAAAAACATAGGAAATAATTTCCATGGCTTTGGGGTACGTAAAGATTTCTGGGTAGAAAACAAAAACAAACCATAAAGAAAAATGATGAACTAGAGTTCATCAAACTTATGAACTTCTGCTTCCAGAAAATATCCTCAAGGAAATGAAAAGATAAGCTACAGACTGGAAAAGCCTTCTCAATACATATATTGAACCAAGAACTTGAACCCAGAGTATATAAAGAACTATTACAACTCGATAACAGTAAGAAAAGAAATTGGCAAGAGATTTGAACTGAGACTTTACAAGGGAACATTTAGATGCTTAACATCATTGTTCATCAACAGAATGCAAGTTAAAACTAAAAAGATATACTTCTGCTCACCAGTAGAATGACTGGAAGGGGAACAAGCAGTATTTTGGGATAAAGCAAATGTTCTCTACCATGATTATGGAGATTCTTACACAAATCCTGTCAGTCCAAACTCATCATGCTCTGCTCTTGAAATTGATGCATTTATTGTAAATTTAACTCATGAAGAAATAACATAATAGATATAAATGTAATATATAACAATAAAGAAATACAAAAGTAATAAATTTAATAAAATATATAATGTTGAGATAAATTACTTATTTAATATAGAATAACAAAGATTGCTTTCCTGTGGAAAAAATACATTTTAAATGTATTTGTTTAAAAAAGTAACATACAATGCAGAACACATAAAGTAATGATAATATCACAAATAACAAAATAGACTGAAGAATCGAGGCATTTAAGGTTGGGGAAGAGAGATTCTATAAATCATTAAGAACAAGGTCAAGCAAACAAGGATAAAAACTGGCAAAGAACATAAACAAAAGAAAATCTCATACAAGGAAAATGCAGTACAAAGAAGCACAGGAAAGCACACTGTTGTAAATGTAAAATAAACCCGCAAGAGACATATCATATATGATAATACCAAGTGTTGGCAACACTATGAAATAGTCAGGATTTCTTGCTTATGGCTGAGGAAAGTATAAATTGAAGACCAATTTGAGATTAACTCTTAAAAATGACTCTCACAGATAAGAACATATGTACATACATGGTCACTGCAGTACTATAAGAGACAACGCATAAACAAAATGCTTTTGATGACTAAATGGAATGATGGATAAATAATTTGCACCAGACTCATCTTTGTAGGAGTTGCATCAAATGGATATTCTCACAAAATTGAAATTGAATAAAAAATGAATTGTTGGAAGAAATAATAAGTATGAGGCCTTTTATAATAACACATCCAGAAAAACAATATATGTGGTAAAAAGATGCATGGGAAGATAAACACTAAATTCTGAAGAATACATAGAGAAGGATTCCTAGAAATGAAGTCAGGATAGTGCAAAGCGATATGACAAAATGTTAGGATAGGAAAACCTGGGGAAGAACACTTGTTGACAGATGAATAGATAGATAGGTAGATAACCCGAATTTTTAATATTAAAAAACCTGAAATAGTGTGTAATTTTTTTCCAAATTTCTAACAATTTTTATATGCATATGTCTAAAATTATACATATTGGATAATAAAGTCTCACTTTATTTTACTGATAGAAGATAATCTATTACTAAGCTGTCAAAGTTCTATAGGAATAACTTGTTGGATCCATAATTTCACGAGGAACAAAACTTTAAGACTGGGTCTTTAACTGTGAATTGATCAAACCAAGGCACAGTAGAACCAGTTGTGCCAGCTCTCTTCAAGACCAATACTGATCACCATAATAATGATTGGTCTACACAACCAGATATGGATTGGAAACTTGGAGGAAATGATTGAGTCAACCTGCTTACACAGCAAGTCTAACACAGGTCTGGGGAAGTGACGCAGCAAGACTCCCAATGTATCAGATGAATTAAATTAACTTTAATCCTACCCTCAACCTTCATTCATTATTAATTCTCCACTTTACCTTCTAGAAAAGGTTTAGCTTTTATTTCTCCCCTTTTGGGTTGAGAAGTGATTACATTGTTTTTGAAGGTATTCTGTACCAATCCTCCAAAAAGCATACCTGAAGTCTTTTTGACAGTGCAAGAGTGGGGATAGGGCTCCCCCTATGCAGAATTAGAATGTAAAATCCAGGAAAAGAAGATTTGTAGATTCAGACAATTGCATGAAAAGGGACTGCTACATTGTAATATACTGAAATGTTGTAACATACATCTTAATATTATCTAATATTCATCTAAAATTTGAAAGTTTTGATAAAAAATGGATGCCTTTAAATACCCTACCACATATGAAAATGTTGATTTGTTTCCACAGGATTATGATTCATTATTAGAATTTGAAAGTATAAGAAATATGAATGTGGTATACAAATAGAGGAGACAATGTGCTTTTGTGGCCATTTAAAATGCAATAGATAAATATATTATTCAGATTTCTTGTGTTACCTTTTTAAACCAATTCCCACATTATCACATAGAACTGTGAAATGCAGTGATTGGTGGTCAGTGAAAGAGTGAAATAACATAATTTGGTTATTTAGCATAGCAGAATTCTCAATACTGGCAAAGGAAATTCCCCTAATAGTCTTAATGCCATTGGACTCATGTAGAGATCAACTTAACATCTGCTTCCAGATATAAGGCATAGCAAGCAGCTTTCAGAATCACGAAAGCAGAATCCTACTTCAAAGCACTTTCTTCCCCCCAAGATAGGCGAAAGATGCAAAATGTTCCTACAGTACTCTCACCATCAGAGCCACGGAAGGCGTAGCAGCGTGGGAGAGAGGTGATGTGATGACGCCCGCCTGGGAAAAGATGTAGATCGCTTTGTTCGTGTGTACCACCTGCTGGTGGACACGCGGTGTTGCTCTACAGAGAGGGGCGCAGAGGCGAAATACACAGAGCGAGCTGAAGGGAGAGATGCGTCACCTACGAAGGGGTGAGTGCAAATGAGCAGACCTGACAATAAGCTGGTGACCACATCTCCTCCCCTCAAGAACTTTCCTAGCAAATTTCTGAGCCTGACTTTGGGAAATCCGTAGTAGTAGTGATGTGTAACTACATCGAAATCCAAGTCTTAGCATCCCCAGCCATTCCTCACCACCAACCCTAAGGGGAAATTTGGCGTTGTCTGAAGACATTTGCAGCCGTCGCAGACCGTGGGGGTACTACTGACACCTAGTGGGTAGAGGCCAGGCGTGCTGCTCCGCATCTTGCGGTGTAGACAGCCCTTACAACACAGAATCCAACCCCAAATGAAAATAATGCCAACCTTGAGAAATCCTAACGCGGTAAAGCCAATTTAAAGAATAAAAGTACAAATGTCAAGGTTAACCATAACACTTTCACATTGTGCCATTTATTAATAATATCTTACATAGTGTTTGCTAGGTGTCCAGGGCTCTCCTCAGAGCTTTATTAACATGTTTTCTTCTTATAGCATCCTAAGAGGTATATAATATTCATAGACTGGTTTTGAAAATAGAGAATGTGAGGTGCAGAGTAATATGACTTAAGCATGGATTTTTGCACATTTTCTTCTATACTAAGGGAATATAAGAGGGTGACACACTCATTGGAAATAAAGCTTATTGAAGACCTGCTATATGCTAGGATCAGTGTCATCATCAGGAATATATAATTAATGCAATATATTCCCTGACAGAGATAGGTTCCATAGCAGTGAAATGAGCAGAATTCTCTGAGCACAAAGAGAGGACGAGAGAGCAGAAAACAAGGTCTTAGCCATAGTGCTGGGAGAAGGGCAATTGAAAAGTGAAACACATGGGCCCTGAGTTCTAGGAGCTGGGAAATCCTTAAATTAAAAACTCGAACAAGAATTTGTAATAAAACACGAATTTGCTGTACATAGTGCTTAAATCTAAGAACAAAGCAGAAAGCTGGGTACAGAACTAAGCAGCCAGAGTCAGGACCAACAGTACAATTGACTTGCTCTTCAGTACCCAAAGCACAGCTCTGTGTTTCCTGCAGTCTCCTCTCTGAGAAGATGGAAAAGGTCCCAGGACCCAGAGGTGGAGACTGACCCTGCAAGTGAAGTGGGTTCCTGGCATAGAAGGATTAAAGCTGGAGGGTTACTAAGTGATCTTTTATGACGGAGGAGCGACTAAATATGAATTCAGATTCTTCTTTTCTAATCTTCTGTATCCAGGATTAGTGACAATTTATGAACATTAGCCCTAATGAAAACAGGAGTGAAACTGCTCAAATTCTCCATCAAATTCCTCTTTTCCTTAGGACCATAACTCCTGTTTTCAATAGTTCATTGATTAAATTTATGATTAACATGAAATGCCTGTACATTTTATGGGGTACAGTGTCATTCCAACAAACATACACAGCTTAATCCAACCATACCAGGCACCGAGCCCTTCCATTTCCTTTACTAAGATGGCCCATCCCGATGTGGCTCTCCCTAGGCATGAGAATTTCATATTCCAGTTAATATTTTTCCTTACTTGCATTATTATTAAAATATTTACCCCAAAGGAGTTATTAAAGATGTGTGCCGTCTACCAGGCAGTTCAGGGACTTGCTGAATCCCTACCACATGTCACCAAGGAAACAGTCTCAGGTTGAAGGCTTGATTTCAGAGCAAAGGAAAATCATGTTTTGCTGTCTAGGGGAATTGGAAAGTGGTTGCAGGTGGTAAAATCACTGCAGGATGCTCTCCCTCTTCCCTCCTCTGCTGTATGAAAGAGCGCCCTGCATATTCTTTAGAAACCCATACCACATGTAGTTGAGATGATTCGACTCCACTCATTTTAACCAGCTTACACTCAGGAAGCTTTCAATCTATCCTGATCACAAGAAAATTCTTCTCTTCTGGAGGTATTCTGAAAAGTTAAACCGTAACTTCCAACTAAAAAAAGAAAAACCAATTTTCATAACCTCGAAAGACCCATGGTTCTGTTGAGACTGATTTACAAAGAACATTTTAAGGGAAAAAAAAGTCATATGTGTTTTTGCCAATCATTATAGAATTGACTGCTATCTTGTATGTCAGACATTTGAAGGAAGGCTATGACAGATATTGTATGATTAAAGTCTCTTGACTTTAGCCTCTGAGTATATCATAATTCTGGCCTTTTACTGTCAAGTTTATAATTAAGATCCTTAAAGCCAAAAAATGAGAACCTTCTGACAGATGCTAGACTTTGCTGTAAGAAACATTTGAACAGAAATGTTTTCTCAAGTTGGTCCTACCTCTTGCAAAACCCTTCCACTTTCATAAATAATTCCCACAATGGAAGTTTCACACAACAGAGGGATCTTCAAGAAATTCATGGAAGCATGTATTACGGAAAACCTATGCATGAATTCCAAAAGCTTTTGCACCAAAGTAAGTTTTTTGTTAATTCCATTTTCCACAAACCTTTTGAGGTCTCCTGGCATGTTGTATGCTGTAGCCATACTCTCATAATCTGATTGATTTCACTTACGAAATGTGTACCTCTGAGCAAGCATTCTTTGAGTCAATGTGTTGACCTGCTTTAATAGTTCCATTTATTAGGAACTCCGTTTGTAAGAAAAGCTAGGGTGTGGGCCACCATAACATGAGCTTTTCACCGACGGTCATGGCACTCCGCTTCTCCCATTTGCTTGGGAAATGAAGACCCTGCACTCACAGACATAAGAAGCAAAAATGGAAATGATCATTATTTCATCAACATATGCTTAAGGTTCAGGTAGAGAAAGATGACGTGTTAGAGATTTACATTGCCAACAGCTTTTCCACTCTTACTTTCTTAAAGCCTTCTTTTTACCCACAACACGAAATACAGATCTGATGGCCGAGACAGGTGATATTAGCTCTGAAGTTTCAAGCTCTCTGCCACATCCCCCTCTATCCTAGTACAAGGAATGTATGCTACCCCTGTGGCCTGCTCCCAGTTCCTCTGTAGCCTCCTGTCTTCAGTGTGGTGCTGGGCAACTGCCTTTGGTCTCATGTATGTTTAATTAAACAACCTTTTAGGGCCCGTCACTGTGGTGCAACAGGTTAAAGCCCTGGCCTGAAGCGCTGGCATCCCATATGAGCACCGGTTCTAGTTCCGTATGCGCCTCTTCCGACCCAGCTCACTACTATGGCCTGGGAAAGCAGTATAAGATGACCCACGTCCTTGGGCTCCTGCACCTGCGTGGGAGACCCAGAAGAAGCTCCTGGCTCCTGGCTTCGGATCAGCGCAGCTCCAGCCGTTGTGGCCATCTGGAAGACCTCTCAAGTCTCTACCTTTCTCTGTAACACTGTCTTTCAAATAAATCTTTAAAAAAACACACAATCTTTTAAGGACTATTATACTATAACTATGAAGGAACTCTGGATTTCTGCTTGTGGGTTTAAGTGTAGCTGTGTCACTTAATACCTATGTATATTTTGCCAAATTACTAAACAGCTTCCTTTCCTTCTTTTTGGTCTGTGGAGTTAGCATAATAATTTTGTTAACTTACAGGGGATTGTGAGCATAAAGTAAGATAATACATGTACAATGCCAGTAATAACATCTGGCACTTCATAAGAAAATCTTATTTTATGTAAATACCTTATTAATAGCATTGTAATTTTTCTTATTTTTTTGTCTTTTGAATCTGGGGAAATATTTCATTTTCTACAACTATGTTTACTCATTCTCTTTAGCTAATATCAACAGAGTGAGTTTTTTAATTAAGCTCAAATGATATCAGATGACACAATGATGAGATTAAAATTGTAACTGCTAAAGTCTTTATGAATGCATAAAAACTGTTTTATAGACCAAAATCTCTGTGTCTCACACAGGGATATAATGGATATAATTGATTTCTGTTTTTGTTTCTTTCATTGTTTTATTTTGATTAGATTAATGTTGTATGCATAAATTTGATAGCTATAATTATCCATTCTTTAAAGATACTAAGATCTCAATGGATCTTGCTGAGCAGGGCCATTGGGTATGATTGTGCTGAACATACACTATGTTATTCCAGGACAACTACTCACATTGAAATCTAAGTGCATGGCTCCCTTAGAATAGTGCAGCATACCACCTGTGAAGCTGTACTTGGGAAGTTTAACATAGCCAAAGGTAACTATAAATCTTCTTGTCCTTGGGCTGTGGGGGTAAAAGCAATTATGATAGAGGCACCTGACTAATTAAATGTTCTATCTATGTCTCATATATATATGTATATATATATGGGATACACACACACATTTCAGATACATATATTTGTTTCAGAAATAGATACTTTCTCCATTTTGTTATGGCTTAAATGAAATAGTTGATTTTAAAAGAAAG
This sequence comes from Oryctolagus cuniculus, assembly GCF_051225735.1. Taxonomy (NCBI): domain Eukaryota; kingdom Metazoa; phylum Chordata; class Mammalia; order Lagomorpha; family Leporidae; genus Oryctolagus; species Oryctolagus cuniculus. The sequence continues at coordinate 78,688,039 of NC_142882.1, forward strand.
GGCTTTCATAGAAAGGAAAGTGCTTTTCACAGACATCGGTTTCTCTGAGAGTGGCGTGAAATGGCAGTAAAGAGCTCCATCCCTCACAAGCCAGGAAGTCTTTATTTACATTAGGAAACAAAAGACTTGAAGGATTCAGATTGCTACTGTTTTACTCCCTGTATCATTGTAAGATGCATGAACCTGTGCTTTAGAATTAGAGTTATATGCAAAATTATTATGATGCAGTGATTTAGAAGAAATGTCTTATTTTTAAAAAAAAAATCAAGACACTTTTGTGAAATGCTTCTAGTCAACAACTACAGCTGAAAATTCATGGACTTTTTCTTTTTTCAACTTTTAATTAATAAAAGTATATTTCCAAAGTACAACTTTTGGAATATAGCAGCTTTTCCCCCCATAACCTCCCTCCCACCCGCAACCATCCCATCTCCCACTCCCTCTCCCATCCTATTCTTCATCAAGATTCACTTTTTTTTTTTTTTTTTTTTTTTTGACAGGCAGAGTGGATAGTGAGAGAGAGACAGAGAGAAAGGTCTTCCCTTTGCCGTTGGTTCACCCTCCAATGGCCGCCACGGCTGGCGCGCTGAGGCCGGCGCACCGTGCTGATCCGATGGCAGGAGCCAGGTTCTCCTGGTCTCCCATAGGGTGCAGGGCCCAAGCACTTGGGCCATCCTCCACTGCACTCCCTGGCCACGGCAGAGAGCTGGCCTGGAAGAGGGGCAACCGGGACAGAATCTGGCGTCCCGACCGGGACTAGAACCCGGTGTGCCAGCGCCACTAGGTGGAGGATTAGCCTATTGAGCCGCAGCGCCAGCCAAGATTCACTTTCAATTATCTTTATATACAGAATATCAACTTAGTATATGCTAAGTAAAGATTTCAACAGTTTGCACCCACACAGATTCACAAAGTATAAAGTACTGTTTGAATACTAGTTTTACCGTTAATTTGCATAGTACAACACATTAAGGACAGAGATCCTACATGGGGAGTAAGTGCACAGTGACTCCTGTTGTTGATTTAACAATTTACCCTCTTATTTATGACATCAGTAATCACCTGAGGCTCTTGTTGTGAATTGCCAAGGCTATGGAAGCCTCTTGAGTTCACCAATTCCGACCTTATTTAGACAAGGCCATAGTCAAAGTGGAAGTTCTCTCCTCCCTTCAGAGAAAGGTACCTCCTTCTTTGATGGCCTGTACTTTCCACTGAGATCTCACTCACAGAGATCTTTCATTTAGTTTTTTTTTTTTTTTTTTCCAGAGTGTCTTGGCTTTCCATGCCTGAAATACTGTCATGGGCTTTTTAGCTGGATCCAAATGCCTTAAGGTCTGATTCTGAGGCCGGAGTGCTGTTTAGGACATCTGCCATTCCATGAGTCTGCTGTGTATCCGCTTCCCGTATTGGATCACTCTCTCCATTTTTAATTCTATCAGTTAGTATTAGCAGACACTAGTCTTGTTTATGTGATCCCTTTGACACTTAATCCTATCATTATGATCAATTATGAACTGAAACTGATCACTTTTACTAGTAAGATGCATTGGTACATGCCACCTTGATGGGATTTGGAATCCCTTGACATGTTTCTAGCTCTACCATAAGGGGTAAGTCTGAGTGAGCATGTACTGAACTGTACATCTCCTTCCTCTTTTATTCCCACTCTTATATTTAACAGGGATCACTTTTCAGTTAATTTTAAATGCCTAAGAATAATTGTGTATTAATTAAAGAGTTCAACAAATAATATTAAGTAGAACAAAAAATACTAAAAGGAATAAAGTATTAAGTTGTTCATCAACAGTCAGGACAAGGGTTGATCAAGTCATTGTTTTTCATAGTGTCCATTTCACTTCAACAGGTTTCCTTTTAGGTGCTCAGTTAGTTTCACTGATCAGGGAGAACATATGATATTTGTCCCTTTGGAACTGGCTTATTTCATTCAGCATGATATTTTCCAGATTCTTCCATTTTGTTGCAAATGACCAGATTTCATTTTTTACTGCTATATAGTATTCTATAGAGTACATGTCCAATAATTTCTTTATCTAGTCTTCTGTTGATGGGCATTTAGGTTGATTCCATGTCTTAGCTATTGTGAATTGAGCTGCAATAAACATTGAGGTGCAGACAGCTCTTTTATTTGCCACTTTAATTTCCCTTGGGTAAATTCCAAGGAGTGGGATGGCTAAGTATTATGGTAGGGTTATATTCAGGTTTCTGATGAATCTCCAAACTGTCTTCCATAGTGGCTTGACCAGTTTGCATTCCCACCAACAGTGGATTAATGTCCCTTTTTCCCCACATCCTCACTAGCATCTGTTGTTGGTAGATTTTTGTATGTAAGCCATTCTAACCAGGGTGAAGTGAAACCTCATTGTGGTTTTGATTTGCATTTCCCTGATGGCTTGTGATTCATGGACTTTTTCTTTCCAGTTACCAATTGGTACCATTCCAAATAGCTTTAATAGGTTACAAACTCACCTATTGCCATTATTTGTTAAGTAGTTGACAATTCCATAATGTTCTCCAGATACTTTAGTCTCCAATGAAGAGACGAGTAGATAAGGGGGCTAAACGAGCTGTGCATTCAGAAACATAACATTTAATGTAAAAAAAATGACCAGAGCACAAGTCCTTTAAAAATGGCATATTGCAATTATTCATTTCTAAAATTACCTTTCAATTTAGCAGTTAGATAGATAAATAGTGAAGTAGAATTATGGTGATGTTAGAATTACAGTGATGTTATTTGGTCGAAGATTTCACAATCTCAATTTTGTGAAAGATTTCTTTAAGAATCTGCATTGCATTTTGTCTTCTAATATAGAAACCTTAAAATAAAATTTTTCCAAAAAATTTCTCAGAAGTACTTATGCATAAATTCCACCACATCTGGTATTCATTTCTAACATATATGTCACAAGTAACTTTACAAAATCGCAGTTTATATTGATTGTGTTTTGGGTGCTCTCCTACAATAGTTTTTTAGCATGAGTTTGCTTATCAGTGTCTATCAAAATAAATATTTATGTTCATCTTTTCAACTTTTGCTTATTAAATTTTATAAGTGTGGTCAATAATTTTTGCCATGATACTTTATTAAGACAAAACATTTAATTTGTCATTGTTTAAAAATACTAGTATACATGCATTCTACCACCTGTTCTTTCATGATAAGGCTTAAAGCTTGTGGTGTTTGAGTAATAGTAAATCTCTCTCAAGTAATTAGTACTTAATATCTTTTTGTGCACCTTTAATATTTTTTTACTTGAAGGAAGGGGGAAGATAATGGTGACTTGATCATTTATATCAGATTATTGCTAATGTGTATCTTTCCTTAAATAAGCTAGCCTTATCATTAAGCCCTATTTTGTCTTAATTGCATTTTGTGATCCTGTTGGAGTTATACACCCCACATTGAGGCATGTCAGAGAAGTGAGAAAAAGCAATTTTCCACAGCCTCCCCAGCAATTCTGGACCTCCTCTCTTGGTCCACTCTCCACTCCTGTCCAGACTCATGCTAAGTGGTCGTCGCGGAATTGCTGAACATCCCTGACTCCATAGCAGAATGTAAGGAAGACATGTTTCATCAAGTGGACCCCTGCGTCGTTCAGCTCAAAGCCATGAGTGCATCATTTGATCGTTGATTTTTCTGATCTTGTTTTTTTTTTTTAAAGATTTATTTATTTATTTGAAAGAATTACAGAGAGAGAGGAGAGGCAGAGAGAGAGAGCGGTCTTCCATCTGATGGCTCACTCCCCAATTGGCTGCAACAGCCAGAGCTGCGCTGATCCAAAGCCAGGGGTCCAAGGACTTGGGCCATCTTCTACTGCTTTCCCAGGACATAGCAGAGAGCTGGATTGGAAGTGGAGCAGCCGGGACTAGAACTGGTGCCCATATGGGATGCCAGCACTTCAGGCCAGGGCATTAACCCACTGTGCCACAGCGCCAGCCCCCTGATCTCGTTTTTAAAGACATTTATACTCATAAATAAAGTTCAACCAGCATGGATCCTCACCACTGGTTAGATCCATGTTCCCATCCAATGATGCCCCATTTTCCCTGGTCCTACATTCGGCATCCTATTCAGATTTTGATCAAGTTGCACTGTGCCTTACTTGAAAAACAAAAATATTTCTCCAGCGTTGTTCAAAGAAGGTATGAACCCAGGAGTTAGTCACTAGGCAGGAGCATTCTTGTGGCATGTTGACTTCATTTCTGAGATTAGAAAGCTCAAGCAGGTGGGGTGCAACACCAAAGCAGTAACTATCATCCAGCACCATTCTAATTGGTTTTCACATACTTTAAATTTTCTGTTATTATTTTTATTAATATTCTATCACTCTCCCACAGGACCATACACTCAGACATAAGTATAATATAATCTTTTTGCTTCATTTGGATAATTTATATAAACCCATCTTCAACTTAATTAAGTCTCTTATTGCTTATATCCTGGCAGATATCAAACCCATCAAATGAGTTTTCATTTCTGATATTACACTGTTCATTTCTAGGATTCCTGCCTAGTTTTCTGCTGGAAGTCTCCCTCTGTTCACATCCCCTCTCTACCTGTCCTGGATGCTGCTGCCACATGAGGAATCATGCACATGCTTCGTAGCTGGGTAGAACCATTCTAATTTGTTCATGACCTTGTGGTAATTCAGGAAAGGCTTGGGCTTTGAGGTCTCTCATCTGAGTGTAGTAAGATGTCAGCTGGGGCTGTGGCCTCCTGGAGACTCTACTGAGTCTCAACTGATACAGGCTGTCACCTGGAAATTCATTGAGGACCGTTGGTCTGAGCATCTACACATGTCCTTGCCAGGATGGCAACCTGAGGACAAACTTCTTACCTGGCCTCTGGCTACTTTCAGAGTAAGCATCCCAAGATGAAGAGGAAGAAATTACTCTTTTCAGATCTTGCCTCTGGGGTCACATGGGATTACTTCTGCCATACTCTATTGTTTGAAGCATAAAAAAACCTTATCATATTCAAGGGAGGGAGGTATGGTAGACAGTACTTCTTAGTACTATCAATTAATTTAGAAACTGTGTTTTCAAAGCATCACTGCGCTCTTAATTCTAAATTGTTTAATAGATTTGTCATAGTTCTTTTAAAAGCATTTTCAGCTAATTCCAAAACCTTGTCATATGAGGGCCTACTTCAGTTGACTTTTTTTTCCTAAATATTTTTTTATTTGAAAGGCAGAGTTACAGAGAGGCAGAGGCAGGGAGAGAGAGAGAAAGAGGTATCTTCATGTGTTGGTTCACTCCCCAAATGGCTGCAACGGCTGGAGTTGCGCCAATCTGAAGCCAGGAGCCAGGAGCTTCTTCTGGGTCTCCCATGTGGATGCAGGTGCCCAAGCTTTTGGGCCATCTTCCACTGCTTTCCCAGGCCATAGCAGAGAGCTGGATCAGAAGTGGAGCAGCTGAGACTGGAACCTGTGCCCATATGGGATGCCGGCACTGCAGGTGGCAGCTTTACCAGCTATACCACGGCCTGGCCCTCAATTAATTCTTTCTTCTCCTCTTCTTTAATTGCAGTTGAAGGAAACCCTATTGTAAGGTTTCTCATGCCATGTGCCAGAAACTACTATCTGTTCTACTGAATATGTCACATCTGCCATCCAGTTGCAATCGAGGATACTGTTTTATAAGCTCAGGAGTGCACCATTTTCTCTCATGGTGCATCTGATTTTCTCAGGAGTAATATCAGCAAATCTTTTGCTTTTTAAAAGTGGCACCAAACTCTGCCATTTTACCTAGGATGCGCCTGAGTTATTGTCATGCATGGTGGGATGCAAATTTAAGGGCTTTCACATGGCCTTTCCCACTATAATATCTATTATTCCAAAGGTTAATGAATCAGAATTCCATTGTCTACAAAATCCATCATTTCAAGCACATGGTTGTTAGAGAAATATCCACAATGTTCTTCATGAACCCACTGAACTCACAGTGGGTTGAGTTCAGGCCAAATGGCTCTGTTTTACACCAAGCCTTAATACAACTTCACCCCGTCAACAAGGACACCATAGCATGGAGTTGTCTCTGAGACAAAGTGAATTAGTTATCTATTACAGTCTAATATATTATCACCCAATGTTATCAGTTGTAAACAACAAACTTTTATTGTCTCACATAATTTGTGAATGTCAGGAATCCAGAAACAGCCCAGCTATGTGATTCTAAGGGCTTTTCGTGAGGTTGCAGTCCAGATGTTGGTTGGGCTAGAGGCAAATGAACGTGTGCTGGGCAAGGAATCTGCTTCCATGACAGCTCATTCATAGGTGGGTATTGGCAGAGGCCCCAGTTTCTAACCACGTGAACTGCTCCGTAAACTTCAACATTCACAGAACATGGCAGCCAGCTTCTTCCAGAGTGAGTGATACAAGAGAGACAGTAAGGAGTGACCCAAGATGTCTTTTATACCTACATTACAAATAGTCATTTGCATCACATCCTGTGGATTAGAAGTAAGTTACCAAGTCCATGTGATTTAAAGAAGGAGCTTTTCATGAAGCAGAGTATACCTGGATATCAGTGAGCACAGCTAATGATGACCACAACTCTTAAGAAACAAAGTCAAGCCTTGAAGGCAGCAGAGCCTAGGTTTCTTCTCAGAACAGATTCGTGAGATAATGGCAGCAAATGAGAGTCCTAGGGGGCTAGTCCCGAGGGAAAAAGGGGGCAATAAGATGGAAACTTGGAGGCCACATGGCCTGGGAGGAAGATACTAGGTCCTAGAGGTGTCCCTGTAGCCCTGTCACCTTTCCCCATGAGTCAGGGAAGGCTGAATCCAGCACACACAGATGGTCGCCTCCCAACATCTCCATCACAATTCCCATACGAGGAATCACATTACTTACGCCACTAATCTGTAGGGCAATGAATCCGTAGCTGCTTAAGAAGAAGCAACGCCTCGAAGTGCTGAGCCTCTTCTGAACTCTCCCTGAGTGAATCCATTTGCTGTTACCAAAGGTGCATTCAGATACCTGTAGAGGAAGTGATCATAAGGACGTGAGGAGCTCCCAGCCACTGGACCTGGGAAGGACCATGCAGTGTTTAAAAAAAAAAAAAAATTGCTGTTATTTGCTACCCTTCTGCTAACCAGGGTTAATGATATTATCCATTTACCCGTCATGCTAGATGTCTGAAAACATATTGTGTTGAGGAAATAAGTGTGTTAAGCCTCTAATAATCCCATTCATTTCCATCACCATCATTAAGGTACCTTTCAAATGAAATGTGAAGGGAAGATGCAGGCTTCTGCAGTCATTGTAGATTTCATTACGCTATCTTGAGATTGACATTGTTAACCCCAGTGCCTCGCTCACTTCAAATGAAAGTAACTAGATTCTGTGTCTGCCACCTTTTTGAATTTCTATTCTCAAGGGGAAAATCCCTTCTGTTTTCCATGCCTTGGGCTATGACTTTGTGCAATTTTTTGAGCATCTATAAGTTTATTAATCATTTCAAATTTCAAATGGAATTTTTAACTTTTAATCAAGAAAAACTAGGAAACATTTCTTTTAAGAGATCATAAATTACAGTATTACCGAATTACATCAGCATGTTCTGCACTGAGTTTTTGTGTGAGTACATGGCTGCTACCAGCCTCTGCATTCTCGCAGAAGTCATAATCAGAATACTGTGAAATATAGCAAGTTTCTTTAATACAAGAAACTGAAATATTAGTCAAAGACCTGGCAAATATAGGATGTGTTTCCCTGTAATCAAAACAAGATTAACTCTTAGAGAGAAATGAAGCCAGGCAGACAACGTACCATTTTTAACTGACTCCGTTTCACCACTTGCCTGAATTTTTAGGTGTTGTCTAACCAAAAGTTTGCCGCTAAGAGAAAACTTTTTCTGAGAAAGTAGAGTTCATATCAGTCCCAACTCTCCTCCAGTTATTCTCCCCACTGTCATTTCACTTTTCAATATTATCCAGTACACTCCCAGATGATATTCTGTGTCCTAGTTGGTGAAATACAGCATAGGAAGAGGCAATAAGGAAAGTGTGGAGATTGGATCTGAACCATAGAGATGTTTCTCTCATGCGTCATCACTTTCTTGTTATTATATTTATACTTTATCAACAAAGCACTTTTTTTTTTTTTTTGCTTTTCCTACAAACCCTCCCGAGATCAGATCAGAATTGTCAAGACAGGTGATGAGGTGATTTGGTGAGGCTTTCTAAAATTGGCTCTAAAGCACTTACTGAAAAGATGATAGAGATTCTTTGCATAGATCAGCTTACTTTTGGAAAAGTTTGCAATGAGTGTGAAGCATAGGAAGGGGAGATACAGAAACTGTATAACAAGACAGCCTGGACTCAAATGCACATAAGCCATGAACAATTAGTGTATCTATCTGTCCCTACTGCAGAAGCAGGTGAGCTGAAGATGAAGGCCACTAGGATCAAGTTTACAACTTAGGAATACTTATGAAAGCACCCATGTATTTCTTTTTTTTATTTTTTTTATTTTTGGATAGGCAGAGTGGACAGTGAGAGAGAGAGACAGAGAGAAAGGTCTTCCTTTGCCGTTGGTTCACCCCCAAAATGGCCATGGCGGCCAGCGCACTGCGGCGGGCGCACCGCGCGCTGATCCAAAGGCAGGAGCCAGGTGCTTCTCCTGGTCTCCCATGGGGTGCAGAGCCCAAGGACTTGGGCCATCCTCCACTGCACTCCCGGGCCACAGCAGAGAGCTGGCCTGGAAGAGGAGCAACCGGGACAGAATCCGACGCCCCGACTGGGACGAGAGCCCGGTGTGCCGGCGCCTCAGGCAGAGGATTAGCCTATTGAGCCACGGTGCCAGCCAGCGTCCATGTATTTCAACAAAGCTGAAATAGTGTATGATCAAACTATACGTTAATAGATATTACAATCCTCATTTTCTTGCCCACTTCAAAGCAAAAGACTCTTAAGACATTAAGATATCTAACTTATTTAAATGAAAGGAAATGTTAGAAAATTACTAGCATGGAAAAATAGAAGCCATTTCTATTTATTTTTAAATTTGTATTAAATATTTTATTTTGTATGGAATGCATACACCTATGCCTTCATGTCCCACTTCAGTAATAATTTCTCTATCAGATAACAAGATTTGCATAGAGATGAGTTTCATGTGAAAACTGATTTTGGTTTATTGCTAGCAATAGATAATTTGATGAAGGCTCCAACTCTGCAAAGGAGCCACCCACGATGAAAGGGCTCATTAATGCCCCAGACAGTGTACTAGAGGCTTACTAAATCCAAAAACCTATCCAAATTTTGAAATGTAAAATAAAATAAAATGACCATGGGGGAATATGAAATATTTTGACTTTTTTCCTGAAGAGTAAATGCCCTAATCTTTCCTTTCTGTATTCAAAATGGATTCTATAGATTTTTAAGAAAATCTCACATTGGATAAAAATGTTCACAAGAATGCAAAGGAAAAATTAACAAACAGTGAAATTGATAATTTGATGAATTCTCAACAGTTTAAACCCTTAAGAAAGTTGTTGCCATCTGAGGAGTGAACCAGTAGATGGAAGATTCTCTCTCTGTCTCTCTGAGCCTACATTTCAAATAAATAAATAAATCTTTTTTTTAAAGTTGCCATAACTAGCACTTGACTTTCCATCACTCCTCGTTACTCGAGACACTGACAAGAAGAGAACATGTTTTGTCTAAAAGAAAAATTTTCTTTTTGAGATCTTAAACAACCCATCTTGTAATCAACAGGACTGAAGAGTACATGTGTTCTGAAATCATGGCCAGTCCACTTTTCCCTTCCCATTAACTTTGATAGACTCTTGTGTACCAAATTGTTTACAGGTAGTCAATCAACACTTAACAATCCTCTTGCCACATAGATATGACCAAAAATATACATGTGTTCTTGGGTTGAACCATTCACTGAGTCTTTCGTAAAACATAATGTTTACGGAATCATGTTGTTCTAAATGACTTTTTCAATATGTTTCATCAGAACTCAATTTAAAAACTGTTTTTCACAATTGTCTAGCAGATATATTTATGTTTACATACAGATGTAATTCAAATAAAGATTTTAACTATGCAATGAAAGATGATATTCTCAATGCATTCTGTTGCGACTGGATTACTCTTAACCTAATGTGTTTTATATTCTGATTTAAATGGCATTTATAGATCTACCAGATTGATATCACAACCCATTTGTGGTTGTGTTCTTCAATTTGGAAAACACTGATGCAATCTCAAAATATAATCTAGATTCAATACAAATGGGAAGAAATCCAGGAAAATGAACTGTCTTCTAGAAGCAATGAGTTCTCTAGATAACTCGCAAGCCAAGTAAAGTAGGAAACTATTTTAGGCATGAGAGTATTTCCAACTAAATGACTTTATACAATATTTAAAGCTTACTGACAAAAACGCAGAACCTTCCAACACTGTAGGAAATCTATAGTACTGTACTTGAATTCACCATGAAGTTTCCCTTTATTGCTTCCAGAGATGACATGCACATAAAACATGGAAGGACCAAAAAAAAAATTGTCTCTTTGTCTAGAATAAGGACTTGATGGAGAAGAGGAAGACATCCTACAATGTGTCTACCTGATATTGTGACATTAAAGTTATATCAATATCAATGTCCAATGGCTGACAAAAAGACAAGAGCTACCCAAAGTGGTTCCAGGATGGTATAAACACAGCATCTTCACAGGACACAGAGCATCTTCCCAACAGAGGACCAGGCGAAACATTTTCCAAGTGCCTAAAATTTGTTAGCATTGATTTCATTTCCATTTGTGTTTGCTTTCTTTTTTGTTCTGTAGTCTTCTTATACCATAAGTTTCCAGGCACACTTTCTCTGTTTCAATCATATACATATGTTACATTGGTTTTAATTACAAATTAAAGTTTTTATGGGCCCTGAAGCCCATCAGAAAGAAAAATGTTTTTCTCTTATGAAAAAGATAAAAAAGCAACAAAAGAAGAACATTTTTCTTTGTTTTAAATATTTCTTCTGGAAAAAATATTATGTATAGGGTCACGATAAAGATTTAGTGGCATATCTTACTCAGTATGATCCATTATCTGGCATTATGCATTATCTGATCACGGATTATATTCCAGCAAAAAGGAAGTAAGAGAATCACTTTTTAGAATCACAATATCTTAGTCAGGCTTTTGAAGTGTTCATGCATTTTAAAGAAAGAGCATAGGATCCCCAAAGGTTTAATGCACCTGTATTAAATAAAGAAGATCGTCTCTTTTTCCAAGTAGACTTAATGTGGAGAGAAGAAAGAGCAAAAGACAAGAAAAAGAAAAATTCAATAATATAAGCTGAACTGAATTTAATACATAATATGTCTAGTCATTCCAAAGAAGTACATTTTGATGCACTTTAAATTCATAATCAACTGAATACATTTGTGCAAACACTACAATCATATTAGTGCACCAAGTTTTATATTCTCTGGCATAAAATAGGAAAGTGTAAAAAAGAAGACACAGAGATAGGATATGAATGTACTATACCATCATCTCCAGATAAGATGCAAAAACAGATCATTTTGCCATGTTTTTAGGTCTTTTTTAAGGATTTTATTTATTTAGAGGCAAAGTTACAGAGAGAGGGAGAGAAAGAGAGATCTTCCATCTGCTGGGTTTACTCCTACAACAGGGCTGGGAAAGTCCAAAGCCAGGAGCCAGGAGCTTCTTCTGGATGTCCCACTTGGATGCCAGGAGCCCACGTTCTTGGGCCATCTTCTGCTGCTTTCCTAGGTGCATTATCAGGGAACTGTATTGGAAGTGGAGCAACTAGGACTTGAACTGGTGCCCATATGGGAACTGGTGTCCCAAGCAATGGCTTTACCTGGTATATCGCATCAGCCCCTTAAATATCTTCTAAACTATCACAGCTAGCAGTAGCACTTTACTGGTGATGAAAATGTTTAATGGGATGCAATTTGGACAAATCTGCACACGGCACATTTTAAATAGTTACTTCTGCAGTATGTAACATGATATTTGACTTACATCTTCCCACATCTAAGTTTTATAATGCATTTGGATGAAAACTACTGACATTACAATAATATTGGGTTTGTTTAGGTGGGTAGGTTCTGCTTCTAGCAATAAAGAGCTGAGTAAAATTAATCTAGAAATGTTTTTGATGTGAATTGAACTTTAAATATGTATTTTATTCTAATGTGGATGTGTTCTGTGCCATTACTGTTTTTCTTTTTAGCACAAAACAATTAATCTTTAGTTAAAGACCGTATTAGCATTTGTGATAATTGCTTAAGTTGAATCTCCTCACAGGTAATATTGAGGATCTCTGAGTTAGCTGGATATGAAAAAAAAAAAACTTAATTACTTTAGTCTTAGAAGAGACTCTACATAATTTCTCACAAAGACACTTCAAGTCATGTGTGACTCAGTTCCAAATAGTGTAGGTCTATATTATTAATCTTTGAATGCCAGACCAATATTCGATTTAAAACATTCCAGCTGCAAACCTTTTTCTTTAATCATCAGTGCATTGTAATGATATAAGCTTGATCGAAAAATACGACTTTGTGCTTTGTTGTTAAAACGGTTTTTAATTTAATTACAGATTGCATTCATTTTCTTAGACTGTGTAAACCATACTATATTTGTGTCTTAAAAATGCTTCCATTGAATGAATTGGAAGCGGTAAAATACATACACCATTTGCCATAAGCAAGCCTCAGGTGGGGAGCTCTGTTATACACTCATTCACTTGTATGAAGCCTCTCAGAAGCCTCGTTGAGGTCTTAAGACAAGAGGTATTGAAGCAATCTAAGGCAACAATCGTTAGAGCAAAATAGAGCTCTATTTTTTTTCAGGTTTGTCTTTATTCTGGGCAGTGTGAGTGGCCTTTCTGCACACTGAAGAGGCAAATTCCGGGAAGATGGGGGGAGGGGAGGGTGGGAAGAGGGAATGACCAAAACAGGACTCACAATCTGCCTTGAATTGCAGCTGTTGGGATGCTCACCTTTAGGAAAAAGGACTCCTTCCACTCAGATCCGCCTTGAATGCTCAGCTTTAGAGACCAAAAAAACCATTAAAATGTAATGTTGCATTGCCTACTTCTTCTCATTCCTATATAAAATACTCTTGAGAGCCAAGTGGGGATTAGGAGTGTTTGCACTAAATACAATTATGGCCTTCGTCCCGAACATATATCCAGTGGTATCTCAGAAAGAGATAGCACATGCACACCAAGGAACAGGCATTGGAGGACAAGTTACAGCATGGACAGAATCCTATATGGGAAGTGGCTGCTTCTTCTTCTTCTTTTTTTTTTTTTTTTTTTTTTTTGACAGGCAGAGTGAACAGTGAGAGAGAGAGAGAGAGAGAAAGGTCTTCCTTTGCCATTGGTTCACCCTCCAATGGCCGCTGCAGCGGGCACACTGCGCTGATCCGAAGCCAGGAGCTAGGTGCCTCTGCTGGTTTTCCATGCAAGTACAGGACCCAAGAACTTGGGCCATCCTCCACTGCCCTCCCGGGCCACAGCAGAGAGCTGGCCTGGAAGAGGAGCAACCGGGACAAGAACCCGGTTTGCCGGCACCGCAGGCGGAGGATTAGTCTAGTGAGCCAGGGCACCGGCCGGGGAGTGGCTTCTTGTTTTTCAATTTCAAAGTCAAAGCACAGTTATCTGATGTTACTAGAATTAGATCCAGAGAATTTTGGGATTTTATGTTATAATATCATTTTAAAACCTGCTGAATGAAAGTCACTTGGAAGGCAGGAATCTGGCCATGGTGAGAATAAAGACACATTCAAGGTAATGCTGGAAACCTATTCTTCAGCCTTAAACTAAAGAGGAAGCTACTGTTCTTACCACCCAAATTCCACACAGAACCAACAAAGTTCTTCAGTGTTACATGTTCAGTGAATGCCCACAGCTGGTATCTTTTTTTCCTAGGGTTAAGGGAGCCTCAGTGCAAACCAGGAACTTGGGCATTGGTTGGTGTCAGGACTTTGCTAACCTGACTTATTTTGCTTTGTTTTCTTCTATTTATTGATTTTTTAAAAAATCATTACTGACAAATTTCAAGTTTCTGCATGTGAAGTCATCACACGCTGTGTTCCAGTTACAGTGGGAAATGTAGTTTAAAAAGAATATTGTGTTTTAATAGAAAAGTTTTTTCCTATTCATTCAACAGATGTTTGTCGAGCACCTAATAAATGCCGCAGAAGTGAAGTTCCTTCATAATGTGGGAGAATTTTGGAGATGTGAGGAATAGACCTACAGCATGGGACCAAGGCAGAAGATACACTGCTTCTGATGTTGTGGTGAGGGTCCACTCCTCATAAGGAAGCTTTGAAGGCAGCTTTTGACAGCAGAGACTTGACAAGCCCCTTCAGGCTTCCAAAAGATTATTGGCAAAGTCAGACCAAAGTAAAATTAACATTTTGTGAGGTTGCTCTTAGGTGTCTCTTCTCATCTGGAAGACTGGGCAACAACCTAGAAAAGGTAAGGGCAGCACACTTGGTTTCTCTCATCTAACTTGTGGACATTCCCTTAAATAATAACTACAGCTCCTTAGCTGTCTACTTTGGCCTTGATCTAAATTTCAATAGGTACTGAAGAGGGGAAATTTCTTTGTTTGGGAGCAATTATTATATCAGAGAATTAGCATTTATAGTGTAAGTTGTTGCTTGTAGATTTAGGGGTCTTTCATTCTGGGATTATTTATAGGTAAATCACACAGGTATTATTCCAGTATTATAGTCCTATATTGTGCTGAAATCCCAGAACCTCAAAAAATTAGGATTATGAACCATTGCTACATGGTAAATCAACCCCGGACAGCATGTATTTGCTTGTGACTCTGCACTTTGGCAATTTAGACAGGGCTAGCTGGAACAGCTTGTTTCTAGTCCATGTGTTGGCAGGTGGTTGATTCATGTCTTGTGATCAGTTGGGAGATAGGCCAGGGTGTGCCTGGCCCTGGATAGTCTAGGAGACTAGAGCAGTTAGCAGAGTTGCCTCAGTCTTTCTCCACACCTCTTTGTGCAGCTAATTCAGACTTCCCCACCCGAAGGCTGCATTGCAAGGCGGCACAGCCCAGTGCACAAGGGTTCTTCAAGCCTCTGCCTGCATCACAGAGGCTGATGCTCCATGGGACAACATACATCACAAGGATAACTCCAGAGTCAGCAGGGAAAAAGGCATGTGAGAGCATGGGTGGTTGGAGTCATGCTCATGGGGGCCACTAATGTAACAATATGACACAGTCGGGTGAGAATAACTCCTCTTTAGTAATAAGAGTCTATGTTAGTTCTTTGCAAAAAGAGGTAAGTTAAACACACACACACACACACAGTATTCACCAGAGACATTTTTAGCTAGGGCCACATCCAATAAGAAAAAAAAAATGTTTAAGAGTAAACCTTTGAATTATAATGCTACTATAAAGAAAAAGATGTGATTAGTTTGCAAGAAAATAAATTCTACTTATTAGAAAAAGAGAAAGTTAATTTGCTGTCTTCTATGGAAATAGGCATTTTTTTCAGTAATTAAAAAGCATTTGAGTGTGTTAACTGGTCTGTAGTGCCATCCATTTCTGTGTATAATAGTGTCTGGTAGGTATGGTCATCTCTGGGTACATGAGCACCTCTCATACCCCATGGATACCAACAACTACAGATACACAAGTTCCTTATAAAAATTCCATAGTTTTTGCATACAGATTACCTATAATCACCTACTGCACTATAATGCCATGTAAGTTATTGTTATTCTGTATTGTTTACAGAATTGTATTTCCTTGGGAAATAATTCCAAGGAAAAATGTCTACATGTTGCTGACAGGCACAAATTTTTTTTTCAAATAGTTTTGATACCAGGTTGGTGGGATCCATGAATGTAGAGCCCACAGACACAGAGGGCCTGCCATATATATTGTGTGTTCAGAACTTTCAGGAAAAGAGGGTGACTGAGTAACTCAGGGTTCAGATGTTACTTTACCCAAATCGTGCACTGTTTCGTTCTTTTTTTTTTCTTAATATGAAAGTATCAGATGATGGATGAAATTGTTTGATTGCTTTAAAATGGGGATCAAGTTAAGAAATTAGTGCAGGCCGGCGCCGTGGCTCAATAGGCTAATCTTCTGCCTGCGGTGCCAGCACACCGGGTTCTAGTCCCGGTCGGGGCGCCGGATTCTGACCCGGTTGCCCCTCTTCCAGGCCAGCTCTCTGCTGTGGCCCATGAGTGCAGTGGAGGATGGCCCAAGTCCTTGGGCCCCGCACCCCATGGGAGACCAGGAGAAGCACCTGGCTCCTGCCTTCGGATCAGCGTGGTGTGCCCGCTGCAGCGCACCGGCCGCGGTGGCCATTTGAGGGTGAACCAATGGCAAAGGAAGACCTTTCTCTCTGTCTCTTTCTCTCTCACTGTCCACTCTGCCTGTCAAAAAAAAAAAAAAAGAAATTAATGCAGTGCCATCAGCCTACACTATTTGATTGTCATCAGCCAAGATAATGCTCTGTAAAATGTGAAGAATTGTAGAATTATTCCAAGCAAGAACTGGGCACTGTAGTAGCAGGCAAAATTCTGTATTGTCAGTTTCAAAGTAAGGCACACTGGAAATAACAGTTTAACATCCTTGGTCCTGATTCTGTAGTTTCTGTGCCCAACTTCCATTATTTAAGAAGGCAGTTTTGCCTGAGTATGAACTGTGGAATTGGATCACAGCTGATAAGCTGTGAAATAATTTAACCACTTGGAGGAGAAAGAACGAAAAAAAAAAAAAACCCTCTGGAGCGATCATTTTCATGACAGCTTAACATAGTCTTCTGTCTGGTATGAAAACGACCTTAAAAAGCAAAACTCTAGTCAATCTAAAGAAGTGAATATTATATATTAAAACTGTGCACTGAGTGTCTGGTGTATGCCAAATACATACTCTGATTATCTCATTTAACTTTCATTAAGATGCCTGTGAGGCCACTGCTATTGTCATCCTTATTTTACAGATAAGGAAACTGAGGATTAAAGAACTTAAATGTGTCAGTCATGATCTCACAGGGTCAGGAAGCAGATTCAGGGAGGCTGCTGCCAGGCTGCTCCTCTGTGACTGTTCCCCATGATGCCCCCCAACAGGAAAGAACCCTGGAAATAAGAAAGTCCTAGAAATTCCACTGTCCAGCTCTGCTGGTAGCTTATGAGGTTCCACTCATGGGAATGCATAAACTCGGATGATTGCAAAGAGAAGAATGCTCATTTGCTTGTCTTCTCCAGGCGCTCGCTCTCACTCTCTCTCCTCTCTCTCTCTCTCTCTCTCTGTGTGTGTGTGTGTGTGTGTGTTGCTTTCATTCTAATATCATAAGAACTCCCAATCCTCTCTCTCTGGTTCAAATCTGGGGGCATAGGATATATTCTTTGAGTAGCTCAAGACTGCCAGCTTCTTTCACATTCAAAACACAACCTACTCAGTCCCAGGTCATTGCCGCTGACCAGTAGTTTCCAGCATCCTGGAAAAAATCTCTGTGCTCTGCCCAATGAAGCTGTGGGGAAATGCTCTTCTGCATCACTGAGCAGATGGGTTTCTCCTTCACTTCCGAGTGTCCTAGTGCTGAATCCACAAAGAGAGCAGTGCTCCAAGTCCTCAGCTTTGTGCAGGAGGATCAGTGACATCTGCTGCTTGACTCTCTGCTTCCCTCTCACCGTAGAGCCCTGGCTTAGAGACTGAGAGAGTTCTGCTACACAACCTGAGTGTCGCTTCACCATGATGAACACAAAGTATGTGCTATTCATATCAGGAATGAAACGTCACAAAGACTTTCTTCCCCCAGGGAGAGATGAGCGGAGCTGGATGGCAGCACCCACAAAAGACCCTGTCTGCTCCTGAGCATGCCCATGTCTCCTCATGCACACAGCCCCTGGCGGGTCCACCAGCCAACCCTTGGAACATGCGGGATGAATCTAAGTCTGCAAGATACTAACATTCTGGACATGTGCCAGAAACCCGTAATCGGTTAGCCTTAGGATAAACTAGTTATTATAACTGTCAACCTGTATGTTTTACCATGAGATGGAGCAGGGGAGCAGAAGGCAGCAAGGTTGAGTGCTTGTGTCACTGCCGCTCATGTGGGAGAACCTCATCCTGGCCCAGTCCTGGCTGTTGCTGGCATTTGGAAAGTGAATCAGCATGTAGAAGATCTCTCTCTCTCTCTCTCTCTCTCTCTCTCTCTCTCTCTCCCTCCTTCCTCCCTTCCAAATCCTCTCCCTCATTGTGTGTATCTCTGCTTTTCAGATAAAAATGAAAATAAATAAAATTTTTAGAAGATCTTGTTTCAGAAAGAAAACACATTGTTATGCAAATTAAGGCAATAATTAGGCATATCTTTGCAGAATAAGTTGTGTGGGTAAGATATAAAAATCACCTTTTGTCAATCAGTCCAGGTTAATTTTTCCTGACATGCATTGTGTGCCAAGCTCTTCTATAAGAAAAATGGATGATAAGCATAAGAATTCAAATACTTTGGAAAACAATTTGAAAGTAAACACCTGCCCTGTTATAACCTGAGGAAACGTGGCAGGACAGAATGAGCTGTCCTCTCTAAGGTCCTCTGGCAGAAGTGAACTTTATGGTTTGAACCATGATCTCTTGACACCAGTGTTACGTCTTGATCCACTAACCCTGCCATCCTCCTGCGTCTACGCATGCTCGTATGCGATGAGATGTGAAGTCAGGAGTTCCTTTCACATCCAAGCCATTTGTGAAAACCCCAGTCTGTTGCCAGGAAGTCTCCTAGAGGGTCAACTACGTTAGGCATTTTACCTGCTCTGACGACAGCCACAGTGGTAGTCGGAATGGGAGGGATATTGAACCTCTACACTTTGTACAGCATCTTGCTTAATTATCTCAGCAACTCAATAAAGTAGAAATATTCATCATAATTTTCCAGATGAGGAAAACTAGGTAAAGAGAAATTAACCTACTTTTCCATAGTCAGAGGAGTAAGATCAGCATTATTTTAAATCTCACATTTTCTCAAGTTTGATCTTAGAGATGTGTTATTTCCAGGAGATCACAAATTCTGAAAATGCAGTCAGATGAATAGAAACTGTTGGGAAGTGAAGACTGAGATCTCTGGAACTGAAGAGACCAGTAACTGATACGTAGGAGATAGAGGCCGATGGTGAATGTCCATAGAATACTGGGAACTGTTGTCATGGAATGAAGCTGAATTGGCTCAGGCACTGACAACACAGGAGTAGGTTTGTATGAGACAGGGTGGTTTATGCAATCAGGAAAAGGCAGTAAATGCATTCAGGCTTGGAGAGGGCACCTTAAGTAGATAGTGGGATTTGGAGAATAATTATTTTTCTTTTTTTAAGTTTTATTTTATTTATTTGAAAAAGAGTTACAGAGAGAGGTAGAGACAGAGAGGTCTTCCATCTGCTGGTTCATTCTCCAGATGGCTACAATGGCCAGAGCTGCACCGATCCAAAGCCAGGAGCCAGGAACCAGGAGCCAGGAGCCTCCTCTTGGTCTCCCACATGGGTGCAGGGGCCCAAGGACTTGGGCCATCTTTTACTGCTTTCCCAGGCCATAGCAGACAGCTGGATTGGAAGAGGAGCAGCCAGGACCTAGAACCGGCACCCATATGGGATGCCAGCGCTTCAGGCTAGAGCTTTAACCCACTGTGCCATAGCGCTGGCCCCTATAATTATTTTTCTTGAAGTCATAAAAACTTCCTAAAGAATTAGGGTTTTTTTGGAATATTTCATTTAATCAAGACCACTTTAGAAATTGAATGGCATTATAGATTATACTACAATGAGTTTCTGTTATTGGGAAACCAGAAGGTATCTAGTTTTATAGCTTTAAATCAAAAACATGAAAGTAGAAGAAGAGGATATTGTAAATTCCCATCAGTGGCTTAGAAATCAATACAGTAAAAGTTTCAAAATATCTTATATTGAAATAACAGTGCAAGGATGTACTGACCAGAGCAGGATTGCTGTCTTTCCCATGCATTTTCTTTCTTCCCCATTAGTAACAGAACCCAGTAGTAGGGGGGTGAAGGATATAAATCAGATGATTACATGTTTACATATTTTTCTTGGGAAAAGTGGAATTACAGTCAATGAGCCATAAGTAGAAGATGGGCACTCAGTGATGGCCGAGCAGCAAGATGGAGGGAGACCGGATCCCTGGTAATCCTGGAGTCATAGCAACGCAACAGCTGCTTACGTCTGGACTTTTCTTTGAATGAGTTAAGACTTTCCTTTAATGGTAACCTATTACTTTTTTAAAAAAGATTTATTTATTTATTTGAAAGTCAGAGTTACACAGAGAGAGGAGAGGCAGAGAGAGAGAGAGAAGTCATCCATCCGATGGTTCACTCCCCAGATGGCTGCAATGGCTGGAGCTGCGCCAATCCGAAGCCAGGAGCCAGGAGCTTCTTCCAGGTCTCCCATGTGGGTTCAGGGGCCCTAGGACTTGGGCCATATTCTACTGCTTTCCCAGGCCATAGCAGAGAGCTGGATCAGAAGAGGAGCAGCCGGGACTAGAACCGGCACCCACATGGGATGCTAGCACTTCATGCCAGGGTGTTAACCTGCTGCGCCACAGCGCCAGCCCCGTAACCTATTACTTTAGGCTTTCCCATTTTATAGGGCCAAATATGATTCAAACCAATGCAAGTTTAATTTGGTTAAATTATCATTACCTTACAATGTTGTTAAATTATAATTTTAAAATTAAAATTAAAATAAATAATGATAAATAAACAATTCAGATAATCTACATTTTATATGTGTGTGGAGCTTGTGGCTAAATTTAGCTCATGAATAGCAAATATAATAATTATTTGAAAGCTAATCTAAGAGGAATGAATCACAGGTCAGTGCCTATAGCTCAAAATTCCCTTTACATTTCCAGTATATCAAGCACAGAACATAAGCGCAGAGACACCAGCAAAGTTGGTAGGCCATTTCTCTACGTAATTAATGTGCTGTGATGAAAATGTAGGAACACAGAAGTTATTTTAAGCTCTAATTTTCACAGAAGTGGGAGGGGTCTTCAAAAAGTTCAAGGAGGCTGGCGCCACGGCTCACTTAGCTAATCCTCTGCCTGCAGCGTTGGCACCCCGGGTTCTAGTCCCGGTTGGGGCACCAGTTCTGTCCCGGTTGCTCCTCTTCCAGTCCAGCTCTCTGCTGTGGCCCGGAAGGGCAGTGGAGGATGGCCCAAGTCCTTGGGCCCTGTACCCGCATGGGAGACCAGGAGGAAGCCCCTGGCTCCTGGCTTCGGATCGGCACGGCATGCTGGCCACAGCGCACCAGCCATAGCTGCCATTTGGGAGGTGAACTAATGGAAAGGAAGACCTTTCTCTCTGTCTCTCTCTCACTGTCTAAGTCTGCCTGTCAAAAAAAAAAAAAAGTTCATGGAGAATGTATGTTATGGAAAAATTGTGTCTATTTTGATAAATTCCTTACAACAAAATAAATATATCTCTTAATTCCATTTTCCACAAGCTTTTAAATTGTATTATTGATTGAATTATATCACTAAAGAAAATGTGATTTCTAAAATTAATGCGATTCTCAAGTATACATTCTGATAAACCATCACCTTTGAAATAAATAATGAAAGAACAGATTGCAGAAGGCTTATGAATATACTTGCAAAATTCCAACTGACGATGATTCATTGTCCAAAACCCAGCCTGGACAATACTGGACCATGCCTTAAAAGCCGTCAGTAATGATCTTCTCCTAATGACCTTTCTAGCTTCACCTCCCATCGTTTATTCCCCACGACCTTACACTCCAGGAACAGGAGGCAATTCTTACTCATTCACACAAGATAAGACACCACCTCAGGTCCTGTTCTCACTGATTCACACAAGACACCACCTCAGGTCCTGTGCTCTGTCCTCTGCATGAGCAACTGTCTCTACTCCCTTCTCTGCCTCTCCACTGCCCCGTCTGTGTGCCTTCGTGGCCCCTTCTACGTCCTTATCAGTCTGAATGAAGGCTTCTCTGTCTCCTTCGTGCTCTAAAAGCATTTGGCGCACACCTTTATGAAAACACTGGGGTGAGCCTTGTGGCACAGTGGGATAAGCTGCAACCGACAATGGAGTGTTGGTTTAAGTACCTTCTACTCCACGTCTGACTCAGCTCCCTGATAATGGGCCTGGGAAGCCCCAGAAGATGGCTCCTGTACTTAAGTTTCTGCCGCCTACCTGCGGGACCCAGGTGGAGATCCTAGCTCCTGACTTTGGCCTGACTGATCTCTGGCTGTTGGGACTCAAGTTCTTTTGAGGAATGGACTGGTGGATGGAAGATTCTCTCTCTCTCTCTCTCTCTCTCTCTCTGTGTGTGTGTGTGTGTGTGTGTGTCTCCCTTTAAAATAATATAAATAAATATTTTAAATTAAAGCTTTTATCTTTGGATGTTCTCTAATTTTTCCTTCTCATAACAGCACTTGTCTGTGGGCTCTTTGAGAGGCCATATTTGATCAGTTTTTGTGTCTTCAGTACCTAATGATCTGCCTGCACATAGTAGCTTCTTGATTGTCAGAAGTGCTATAAAATGTACTTTATGTTACTCACATAAAGATTGGTTTTTGTCCTATATGGAAAAAAATCAATCACTTTAGTTTTATTCAGAAAAGGTAATGACTTGAAATGAGTTAGGGAATCAAACCTGGGAGATATTATTATTGCATTTACATAGCACATTTCATCTGCACCATAGTGCTTACTAATCACCATAATTAGTTATTAAAGTTTAACTTTTTCCAGTTAATTAAACTTGCATTTGATAAAAGTATCCAGTTGTGGCAGATAAGCAGCTTGTATGCGTGTGTATATTGTTAAAGGCTGGATACAGAAGTTGAGGTTTCCATATTTCTCTGCTTACTTAAATACCTGGCAATATTGCTTCTCTAATACAGGAGACAAATAAACTCTGTTATTATGACTTATTAATACCTAGTTATTGAAGTTCTGTTCCTTGCAGTCATACCTAATTTCTTTTTTTTTTTTTTGGAAGATTTATTTATTTATTTGAAAGGCAGAGTTTCAGAGAGCCAGAGAGCGAGAGAGAGCGAGAGATCTTCCACCCGCTGGTTCACTCCTCAGTACCTGCAATGGCTGAAGCTGCACTGATCTGAAGCCAGGAGCCAGGAGCTTCTTCTGGGTCTCCCACGTGGGTGCAGGAGCCCAAGCACTTGGGCCATCTTCTACTGCTTTCCCAGGCCATATCAGAGAGCTGGATTGGAAGTGGAGCAGCCAGGACTCGAACCGGTGCCCATATGGGATGCCAGTGCTTCAGGCCAGGGCATTAACCTGCTGCGCCACAGTGCCAGCCCCCCTCCACCAATTATTCTTAATGCATCCTTAAGGACTCAATCAGAGGCAATAGCCAAAGCCTTCAGACCTACCTGACATCAATATTCTGGTCCAGCAATATTCTGGACTCTTCCCTCCTCATCTACATTGCTACTTTCTCTCCATTGTAGAAACTTATGGAAAAGTAGTCATTAATTGCTTAAATTAGGAAGTTTACATGAAATGTAAAAAGGTAGTAGTCTTCTGTTTGCAGCTATTCAAAGTGTAGACCAAAAATGACATACAGAGATTTTACAATACTATTTCCCTAATTCTGATTGATACTAAGTCCTACAACAGATTCATGCAGAGGCGGAAGTGTTTTCTGTGCTCTGTTCTAAATGCTGATACCCATTATCCTGGAGAATGGTCTCTCTTTGGCTGCATTGCCAAATGTCTCAGCACAGGAGCTGCTGTGGTAGTGGTCGCCGTTGTCATTGTGCTACTACAGTTGCAGCTGGAAGAAAAAAGATTCCAGACTGGGAAAAAAATCTGGAAAGAGTCACTCTGCTTGAAAGAAACCATGCATTCTAGACTTTTCCAAACTTCTTATCAAGGACATCCTTAGGTCTAATATCCTAGATTTGGAGTAATTCATTTCATATCTGTTTTTATGTGAAGCTCTTTAATTCATCATATCCAAATTGATAACTGAAAAAGATAAATTGTAAAGGAGAATACAGTATTGATGAGTGTAATGTAAAATAAGAGAAACAGAAGCACATGCAATTACTATTTTTAACATGGAAAAACTGCTAAGGAGTAAAGAATCAGAATAGTAATGGTGCTTGTCTTTGGTGAACTGTAGGTGATTCACTTCTTCCCTTTTGTTCTCTAAATGTTCTACAACAAGGACCATGACTTGGAAACAGGAAAAAATTTATAACTCAAGTTCCTGAAATACTTGATTATATAAAGAAACACATATGAAAATGAAAAGTATTAGGAAAAGCAACACAACATAGAAGTCAGTTGCAAACAATAGACAAACAATTCTTACCTATATTGAAGGAAGGCAACAAAGACCTGTCTTAGACAATATCATATCATAGCTATCCCAAAGAGCAGACAACACCATGGTCCATTTCATTTGGGCAGGTTCTGGAACACCTGTGCGATTAACCTTCCAGTAACTTCCTTCCGAAGCCTTCGGACTCCAGTCTCCTACTCTGTGAAGTTACAGCTTCCGAGAAGCCTGAAAATTGATGTGAAAGCACCTGGATTTCAATTTGCAGCAGATGAAT
The DNA here is from genome assembly GCF_051225735.1 of Oryctolagus cuniculus. Classification (NCBI taxonomy): domain Eukaryota; kingdom Metazoa; phylum Chordata; class Mammalia; order Lagomorpha; family Leporidae; genus Oryctolagus; species Oryctolagus cuniculus. Next base: position 78,712,648 of record NC_142882.1, read on the forward strand.
AATGAGTTCATATCATGGTCAGAGCAGATGTTCAATCAATTCCTGGAGCGCTGTGTGAGTGTACACCATGAGCGTCAATGTTGTGTGGGAAACAACATGAGTGAGAGAGCCACGTGGTGTTTATGGGCATCACCACTGGGCTGGAATGATAAGGCATACTCAAATAGCTACCCTGGCATCAAGTACAATGGGCACAGAGGCCAATTCAGAAAGCTCTGCAGGGCAGAGTACCCCAGGGTAAAGATTCTGTGAAAGGGCATGAAAACCCTAAATTCCAGAGTCGGCTGCCTCATTACCTATGTGACCCAAGACAGGGTTCCAAGCCTTCTCTGAGTCTCAGATTCATCATTTTTCCAACCAGGAGAATTTTTCCATATGCCAAAATAACTTCTGCTTGTATGACAAACACTGATATAATACTTTGTACAAGAACTGATCTAACCTTCATAGCTACAGATATGAAGATTGCATGTAGGGTGCATGTGTAAGGCATATATGTATGACATAGAATGTAAGAGAATGCACATATTAAATCATCATATCAACCTTATCACACAAATACAATTATTAACGTTCCTGTTTTTTTTCAACTGAGAAGTTGAGGCCCCAAGAGACAAAGATAAGTTCCTTAAGTCACATGACTAGGATTCAAAGCCAGGCAGTGAGTACACTTGATTGAAGAGTTGAAAGGTGTCTAGGATTTTACAAAAAACTGTGATGTGAGGCGTACTTTTCAGAGTGGAAGCTCACCATGAGTGGAGGGCCAGAAGTGGGCAAACAAGAGAGCTATTGGGAGGCAAGGCAGGAAACTGGAAAGACTAAACTTTAAATGCATGAGTTGGGATCCTTAGTCATTTTGTGACAGTGACAAACCACTAAGTACCGTAAGCTTTAATTATCTATAAAGTAAGAATAATGACATGTTCCTTGCAGGATTGAACTGAAGATCAAATAAGACAACACGTGTACAACGCTACACACAGCGGCTGACACATGGAGCTATTACTGCCAAACAGTGGAGAACCTGCTTTGTCCAAATCATAATTCAGGATCAGATGAAATGGGGCAATTATTGTCTGTCACTGTAGTTAGGATACAAGTTAGGAAGATCTTGAATGTCTGGCCAGGTAGTTTGGATTTTTATGGTGTAACAAGGAGACTTCAAGGAGGACATTGGTAACAACTGCCAATATTTGAATTTCCTAAGCTCTCATCTGGTGGGCAGGGTGAAGGGGGTGTTGTGGGAAGATCCATGGAAACATGTGTGGGACAATACCCACATTTGTGTACAGGGATGTCGGTCCCTCCCTCCCAGCTTACGGAACTGCCGAAATTTCCACTGTTTTTAATTGCTAAGATATTTTTGAAGAAAACCAGAGCTAGTCCCATTTCCACAGTCATGCAGCAATGCATTTTTCAGATTTTAAAACGAACATGGTTTCTAAGACGGTGGGCATAGTCAAGAACGGTGCTAAAGCCTGGCTACTTGAAAGGTGACTCAGGAGCCAGCATCATTCGCATGACTACTCCTTAGGAAGGCAGAATTGCGGGCCCCACCCCCGACCTCATAAATCAGAGAGTGCATGTTGACAAGGTCCTCAGGTGATGTGTAGCGTATTAACATTTGAGAAGCACTACCCTAAATTCCTTAACCGAGTCCATCATTCTGCGTATACCAGTGGGTGATTCTTGTCTAGTCATTTTTAAGAGGACGTCAACTTAGACTCCAAGTACATGAAGCCATCTCCTTTTCATAGCATTTTAGTATGTAGCCTATTTTTTTTATTTTTTATTTTTCACACAGCTGAGAACCTGGCTGCCCTTCGCTGGGTGATGAAAATGAAAACAAGAGTCTTCGGCGAGGGGCAGGCCGGCTGTAGCATGGAGGAGGAGAAATTTATGTCGACGGGAAAAGAGGGCCAGCAAAGGGTTAAACAAAAAAGGTAAAATATGAAGACATCTTTGAATGAACCAATAGCAGAGGGAAACATTCTTTAAATAGAACAGGAATAAAGCGGACGCGGGAACATGCTGCCCCCCTTTGAAGTTGAGAAGGGAACGCTGGCGAGTGCTGGTGCTCCAGTGGCAGAGGCTGTTAACGAGGTTCTGAAGATGTGGCTTCGCTCCCGCCCGGCACACATACAGAGGTCTGGGGTCCGTTTCGTCCTCAGTAATCACTTTCGGGGCGAGGGCGGCTGCAGCAGCACCACAGGAACAAATACCTAGTGTCTCCTGGTCCCTTTCTCCCTCTTCTTTTTTCCCTCCTTCCCGACCGGCCCCTGTACTGCAAGGTGCCTTTCCCTTTTCAGTCTCCACTTTGGAAAGCCTTATGCACCCTCATCTTCCTCCTCTCTGAGTCACACACGCCGTTAAATCGACTTCTGAAGTAGTTATCAGTGCTCCCCCTGGGCCTGTCACCCTGTCATTTAGAATCGTCGGGTTTTTAGAAAATCTGAGAGGCTGACAACAAACAAAGCAGCCCGCCGGATTCTCAGCCTCTCACATACTCAGAAGTGTGTCTCTGTTCTCTCCTGGGTTCTCGTCCCACCAGCCAGTGCTGGTGCTGATGGGGCAGCAGATTTGCAACGTGCAACAACATTGGCCTCCCTGCTAGCCTGCTTCCCTCCATGTTTTTATTTTGTCTTTAAAATATTGTTCTTCCATGTCTCATTTTATTTTCTTCCCTTTAAGTGCTCAGCCTTGCAAATTTTCACCAAAATCACATTTCCGTTTAAACTATGGACCAGAAAGAATCATAAATGTTTAAAGACAGTATCCAGAGAAAAGTTGTATGGACGCTGTGTTCGCTGTTACACATTTCATTCATGTCTGTTTACCACGCCACTTTTCATACCGAGAAGGGGAAATCCTGTCTCTGAGGCATGCATGGCTTTGTTTGTAACACTCGCCCCGCCACACGAGGGTCTGTTGGTGCTGGGCATTAGATCTGAGATGACAACTGAGAAGTACAGACCTCTCCCAGGCGTGATTAACCCCTCGCTTCCAAGCGCCCAGGGCACTGGAACACGCATCTGCTACAGACGTTAGGATTATTATGGCTAATTGTTTAAAATGGTTTGCCTCCTCCATTAACCTGCTCGCTGGGATGCCAACACCCCTCAGTTATTCAGGGGGCTCGGTGTTGAGTTTGTGGATAGTCAAAGCAGAGGTGATTTTTTGAAAGATTTTTGCTTGGTTGTCACTTTAAAATGTGTGAATATGTTCAGAAGTGCCCATTAATGTAATCTTATGCTTTAGTATTGTGTGTGGATAAGTGGGCTTATATCCGTGCTGAATAATTAGTGACCAAGAGCTAGTGGAATACAGATGAATACTCAGTCATGTGTTGCTGATGGCAGGGCAAATTCTGACAAATGTATCGCAAGGCAATTGTGTCCTTGTGTGAACACCATCGAAACTGTCCTTCCATAGCTGTGACATCACACGACAATCTGATGTGCTGAGAACACTGTTGCATGGTGTGGGCCAATTGCATCTGTCTCTGGATCTGTACAATGGGGATAATAATAATGTGCTTACCTTGTAGAAGTAATATGATAATGCTTTAACATACTTAATAAAATGCTTAGCATAGAGTAGGTGTTCAGTAAAGACCAATTAAGCTATTGATTTTAATCAGAAATGAAAAGCTAAGAATCATATATAGTAAAATCAAGTTTTGTGTTAGTTCCAGGGGACATTGGGTGTTCTCCTGCGTCTTAGCACTCTGCCAGCGCATCCTGACACGATCCAAGTGAAATGGTGCCATGTAAGACTTTTCTCTACGAATGGAACTTCATGGGAACCAGCCCCAGAAGTACAGAAAATTAGCAGTACCTATCCCATACTTCCCATGTCCCAGATTTCTGAGCCAGACTAAGTACTATTAAATTATAGAGAATCTTTTACAAAGACACACATATACATACACACACAATCACAAGAAAAGTAAATGCTGGGCCATTAGGGTGTTTATTTCTAGCTCACAGGAGTCGCAGTATACTTTGTGAGACTCCTACCAGGGAGTTCAGAACGGCTGCCTCATTCCCATTCACAGGCTTAACTCAAGGAGCGCCTTCCCCACCCCTGCCCATCAGTCAGTTCCTGGTGCAGGAACATGATAGCATAGTCAGTATCAGAAATGGGCTATTTCCTATTTTGTCATTGTCTACCTCCCTCCTAAGATTTCTGAGCTCAATGATTCATCATTTATGGGATGAGCACACATTCACTTCCGAAGTTTTTCTTCAGGGTCTTGAGCTTCCTTCTAGAATTTTCTTCAGAAGATAGGAAATACCTAGATAATCCCCAACTTCATGGGCGATGAAGAACAATTCATTTCCATTGCTACTTAATGGTATATGCCCCGCCATCCCCTCTGACTCTGAGTTATTCATTCATGAAGTTAACAGTTAACTCAAGTTTATGTAAGGGCAATCTGGAAAGACACTTCCTAGTTCACATGGGATTTGTTTTTCCCTGGCTGGAGACTCGGTCCTTAGAGAAACGCTCCCAGGTTACCCACTTTGAAAGATGCAGAGAGACTTTACTAAAGCACCAGCTCCTATGCTCCCTGTCATGTCAGCAAAACTGGGAAAGTGATTAGAGGAAGGCTCATCACCACTATTGTCTATTGGGAAGGAGGCTATGCAAAGAAGCAGCAAATGTCCCCGAGGAGACTGTGGGCTTCTCGAGGGTAGGAGCTGTGGGTCCCCCGTGGGTGTCTGGCCCAGAGTGTTCGGACATAGGCAGTATTGAATAACACATTAGCACGAGCAATTGGGATATATTTCAATGTAAGAAAAGCTTTGCTGATGATGGGGATGGGGAGTTACAAAAGCTAGGAACTGAGTTTTTGAGAGGCCAGATCTCTTTAGTAAATTTCTTTTAAAAACAGAACAAACACTAATGCATTTAACCACACCAACATTTTTTTCCTCGCATAGAACGAAATGACTTTTTCCAGTCTCTACAATCCAGCCTTTGTGTACATTACGGTAGTTAACAAGAACAGATTTCAGTAATTTTAGTCTTTACTCTAGAGCAACTTTCCTTCTACTCACTGCCATTGAACAACTTGAGGGATTGTTCTGGAAAAGGCACTGGATTCTAGAGTTGTAAATGGTAATAAAGTGACATGGTCCGAACCCTGGTCTTGTAGATAAATAAACCTCATTCTGGAAGGACAGAGTCAAGAACTCACAAAACCTTTTAAAATTTTATTTATTTATGTATTTAGAGCGGCAAAGAGAGATCTCATATGCTGGTGCCCTCCATGGGAACTGGACTCAGGTCTCCCATGCAGATGTCACCTGCTGCCTCCTGGTGGGGTGTGCATTAGCAGGAAGCTACAATATGTTGCAGAGCTGGGATTCAAACCTGTAGACCAGATGCCCACCCCTCACAAGCCCTTTCTACAGGGCAGGACTTCACGTCCTCAGCAAGGAGAATGGACGGTTTGGGGACAGAAGTGGAGTTTGCACACAAAAGCTGCTCTTCCATATCCACACCTGGAAGACAAGATCAACAACAGAATCTTTCTTCGTAAAGTAGTAGTTGCCCAAAAGGGAAACGTTTTAGAGGAAGGACCGAAGGAAGAGGGCAGAGTCTCATTAAAACAGAATCTTAAACTCATAACTGATCAGTAACAAGAGCAGAGATATGTGCTTACCACAGCTGAGGATGTTTATTTCCCGAACGCCCTCCTGATAAACTGGTTTCATCTGAAGGCTTATTTGCAACTAGAAAGTATTCTGAAGATCACCTTATTCTAACCAAGAACCTGAAGATAATTTTGTGACCCCCCCCCCAAGAAATAAATACACTTAACTTTGCAAGTCAGTCCACAAACATGGTAGAAGTGAGACACAAACTTCAGGAAACTCTGCTCACACTTGTCAAATCTGATGAACTCTGCCATTTTCCGTTCATGTGCAAAAGGCTACATGTGCGCCCCTAGATTGATTTCAGGACCCAGTAATGGGTCCTACAACATTTCAAAAAACATCGTCATTTCCTCTTACCAGGTCATCCCCACGTACTCAATCCTCCATGGACCTACAGGGTCCGTATAGAGAATCTTCTCCAGTAGTGTATAGACAGGGGTAGAGTTAAAATTCTGCAGTGCCAGCTGCACAGCCTTTGGTACTCAAACTTGTCTTGCTGACAAGGTCAGTTCAGCCCTCTTGTGGGGCCAAAGAGCCTCATCCCTGTTCCCATAGCTGTGTCACCTTTTCTGGAATTTCCTGCCTACGGAGAACTCTCCGTGCTCCCTCCAAAACTGTCTTGACATAACTAGTATTTTCATCGGTGCAGGTTGCATATGTTTAGGTCACACACAGTTTTGGGCTTTATGATACACGCATGCCCTTTGTAGGCTGAGTTGTGGTTAAGCACCGAGACCCTCAGATCTTCAGTAGCAGCTTAGAGCCCTGCTCTCACAACCCTGGCTGTCAATGTCAGGTAGCTAGGATGCCCGAGGATAAGGCTCTCGCAGAAAAATTCCACTGTGCCTGCCCTGCCACGCAGCGCTGAGGGCAGCAGCACCGTCCACTTGGCAGTAATCTTCCTACTTTGATGCTATTTCAATGACTTGGGCTAGGACAGCGAGATATTCTCCATGTTTGGCCCCCAGCTGTTGACCAAACAATGTTAATCATTCTCTGCTCTTTGCACCAAAAGAAGGTAATTAATGTTCCCAAAGAGAATGTTTAAAGGAAGGCATGATCAGGTGTTGGCTGGTCGGCAGCAGCTGGGAAGCAGAGAACGAGTGAACCCAGGACAGATGTCAAGCACAGAGATGTGTTTCTAAATCCTGAATGTGGAGGGTTTCTTCTACAGGTGTTGTTTATGTGGCTGTGTGTGTGTGTGTGTGTCTTCGCCAGCCTGCCTCTCTCCCGCATTTCTTCCTGTTAACATCATTGCCACTGAAAGCCAGGCAGGCAGGGACTGTACAATCTTTCCCTACAGTGTGGCAGTGCCTCAGGTTTGAATCCTCGCTGAGTCACACGAATCCCTCTGGGTCACCAGGCTGGAGGGGACAGGGAAGGAGGACAGACAAACTCCCGGAATGTTTGCTAGGAGAGCTGATCTGCCTGCGGACTCCGACTCCCACTGGATCCCCGGAAGACACAAAGAGATTCTTGTGGTCCCTCTGGGGTGGAGAGTGTGGGGTCACAGTAGAAACGGGCAGGCAGCACTGTCACCTTCAGCCACCGCCTTTCCAGGGAGGGGCCCCTGGGCTGGACGGGTGCAGGCTGCAGCCCGGTGCAGGGGACGCCTCCATCTCGCCTGCCAACCGCCCTTTCTGCTTAAGGGAATCTTGGGACCGCTGGGGGAAGCGTGCCGCTCTGCCGTCCGGCTTTCTCCCGCTCCTGTTATGTTGCTGTTAGGATTCCTTTTGCCCAGGGACAGTATTAGCAACCTCGACGGTGCGCAGCCACCTCGCCGGACAAAGAGGATGCGGCTTCCATAGCCCCCAGCACCCCTAGAAAAGAGTTAGGGACGAAGTGCCGGCTGCTGCCTCGCCGCGCCCCGCCGTGGGCTACAGGAGGTGGCGGGCGGCCGGTCCTTGGAGCCAACTTGCCCGGCTGCGCCCTGCCTGGAATCCGATTGTCCCGGGCTCCAGCTGGCATCCAGGACTTAAAGTGGGGAGAGGGGGAGGAGTCGCAGCCCCCGACACCAAGTCCCGCACCCTAGACCCCCAGCTTCCAGCGCCGTCCCCACTGCGCTCACCCACCCCAAGATACGGTGCCCCCCAGCAGCGCCCCAAGCGCAGGGCACTGTTGGCCAAACAACCTGCACCCCAGCCCTCAGCGCCCAAGTCCGAACGCTCTCCCGGGTTTGTCGGACCGCTGCAGCCGCAACTCTGACCTCTCCTGCCCCCAGTTCTCGGCCGGCCATCCTCCCGCGCCCCCACCTCACTTTCTCCAGCGCCCCGGGGCTGTCCCCTGGGTGGCCGCAGACGGAACCGGGGTGGCACTATCTCCCGGCGGGGGTTGCTTGGCCAACTCACCACCCTCCGAAATTTGCATCCTCCGGGGAGCGGACGGGGCGCCCACAAAGCTGTCTCCAGGGACAAGTTGGAAATCTCCCAGCCCGGACCGCAGTCTCCTTTCGGGCCTCCACGGGGGTCCCTCGCCTGCTAAGAGTGGGTGCGCGCCCCGCTATCGGCCCCAGGACGCGAGGGTGAGCCCCGCCTGGCCCTCGGCCGGGCAGCGGCGGAGCGCAGCCCCATCGCGGGCCGGGGCCGGGGCAGGGGCTGGCGAGGAGGCGCGCAGAGCTCGGCAGCTCGCCCCTCCCTCTCCCGGGCCGGGAGGGACTGAGGGGAGGGGAGAGGCGCGGAGGGGAGGGCCGGGAGGGGCTGGAGGGCCGGGAGGGGCTGGCGCGCCTCGCTGCAGCCGCCGCCGCCTGGGCTGCGTGGGGAGGCGGGCGGGGCGGGCTGCGCTGAAGTCGGGAGAAGTTTGCGCGCAGCTTCAGAGCCCGGCGCGTGCTGCAGGCGCCCGCAAGGTGAGCCCGCTGACTTGGGACCGGAGTCTGCAAGCGCGGGGGAAACCGCCTGGCAGCCTGGAGCGCAGCCTGGGCAGGCTCCGCACCATCCCTGCGGGCGGCGTTAAAGGGTCGGGGACTCAGAGCGGGGGCAGGAGAGGGCGAACTCGGACTAACGCAGTTTGCTCTCACGTCAAACTAGGAAAGTCAGCCCCTCGCTCGCTGGCTTGCGGACCTCCGTGGGGAGCAGAGAAGCGCGCAGCAGTGCCTCGCCTCGCCCTGGCGCTGCCGCCGCCTGCCCAGGAGATGGGCGCCCGTGCCTGACTTGCTACCACCACCTGAGAACGCCCTTCGCGTCCCCTGGGTTGTGCCCCGCCGCGCACTGAGAGAATTCCAGGTAAGGAGGGTCTGGAGGGGAGCGCGACTTGGAGCTTTGAGGTGTCCTAGCGGTGGGCGGCCGTGGAGGTGCGAGGGACCTTGCTTTTTTATTGCGAAGCTGCAGTTTGATTGTGGGGCTGGAGGTGAGCGTGGAGGGGTCAGCTTGGTCTCAGTTTGCCTTGATTAAAGGAAAAACAGGTGTCCTGGGAGGGTGTTATGATTTAGCGGTTTGGGATTGAGGGGTCCTCTCAATTTCTTGGGACTTTTACCACGTTGCTGTCACCAGTTCTCCCTCGAAAGTTGTTATTTTCCAACTTACTGGGTGTGAAAATGACAAGACTTCAAGTTGTAAATTTTCTCCCAGAAAAGCTGTGTGTTCACTAGCACACGGAATCCTGGCATCCGTAACATGTGCCGTGGCGGTCCTGGGTATTGGAAAGGAGTACAGTAGCGAACGGGTTGCTTGTTAGGTCATCTTTTACTGAGAATTACTTTCCAACAATCATTTATGCATAGCAGCCATTCTTCACACCTATTAAGAAAAATATGTTGCGTGCATAGTTTCCAAAGAGTGCTCCTTTTCATGATGCTCTTTCCACGCCGGGTGAAAGACAAGCTCTACAAATTAATCCCTCTGTCCCCAACATTCATTTTCCTTGACGTCCAAGGAAATCCCAATGATTGACAAAAATCAACAATCAGATGAGATTTGTAACCTATCCTACCAGCTTTATTTAGCAAATCTGCCTAAAAAATATTCTATCTGTAAGCTTTTACCCAATGTTAAACGGCGTAAGCTAAATTAGACAGCATGGTTCCACTTGCTAATCTTGGGGAGACCTGACTGCTACCCGGCTGTGGTTACCCTGAACCAAGCCACGGCTTTTTGTTGACATTGTTGGGTGACTGAAAGTAGCATGTTCAAAATCAAGCCAAGTTTGACCATGCTTCTCCTGAATCTCACCTTTCAATAGCAGAGTGCCCAAGTTTAAGTTTGTCTTATGTGATGAAAGAAAGCAAATGTTTTATCCATGTGGACTGTTTGGCTTGCTATTAAGGACATAGTAGGAATGCAACTAGTGTTGTAGGATTTATGAAGCAAACTCTGTAAGAGCCTGTTGCTAGCCCACTGTGTGTTCAGTAAAGAATTCAGCTTTAAAACATTGAAATCACTGGCTTTCTACACTGGTATTGTAAGAACTAACATGACTACATTTGCAAAACCGTTACAGTTGAAGTCAGTATTCTTGGTGGGCACTCATTTCTACTCAGTGTTTTAAAAGAGTTCAAAACATCCATCAGCCAGGATTTGTTTTGTTTCAATGCCTCTAACCTACAGTTAATTTTAGGGATTAAAACCACCAAGAAAAATATTCAGTCATGTTATAAAATGTCCTAAGATTATTTATTGACCACACCAATGACTGAGTGTAGTAAACATGAGATCTTCATTATAACTGATGCGCAAGAGCACATAAATTACCTCAGAGTTGTCTTGCGATGCTCAAATTCACTGATATAAATATGGCTTCTGTTACCTACTTCCTGTGTTTGGGGACTGCAGATAAAATAACGGTGGATGGATAAAGATAGGAATTGCTTTAAACAGTTGAAAAGGAGGACTCAATATTATTGTAGTTGTGCTGTGGCAACTCTGTTGTTGGTGAATGAAAATATTATCTAATGTTGGCTTTTATCTGTGTAAAAGGAACATGAAATTAGGAGTCCAATGATGCTTAGGTTATCACCACCGATAACCTAAACCTGTGATCACAACTTGGGCTGCAAATTAGAGTCAATGAAAGAAATTCCATCCGTAGAAAATTCATAACTGTACCCCCAAACTAGTTAAATCAGAATATCCACGGACAGGGCCTGCAGTTTCACGTATTTCTTTAGGTGATGAAAGTATGTAACCTAGGTTGAGAACCACTGACTGAGATGGTTTCCATGAGATTTGACACCGCCTGTCAATGTTAGGGGGTCTCGGTGAAAACAAATGCCGGTTGTTACATTGCTGGTTTAATCTTTCATTCTTAAAAAATATATATGTGTGTATCTTGATGTGCAATTAGAAGAAAGAGATTTTACTTCTTTTATTGATGTTAGATGTTTAATCCATAACAGATTCCATGAAAAACATTTTGTTGTTGTTTTTTCCAGCAAACAAGCTATTGAGTTTGAAAATTATCTGGTCATCCAGAAAATGCCTTAATAAATGAACTCTAGCTTTAAAAGAGGCTAAAAAATAATGCTTTATGAAGTGGAATTTGATTTCCTTTTGCTTAAGACCTAGATGTAGCAATGTGGAAACATCCCCTTTGGAAAAGGAAGAAGGGGGAAAATAGTATCATTCTCCTTGAGAAACTAACTTCCATATCCTGATTATGTCCTAGCTTTTCACACACACACACACACACACACACACACACAGTTTAACTCACAATACAATTGTGAGGCAGAAGCAATCATTCTGATTTTCTATATGAAGAAATTGGGGACTCATTAGGTGAATGAATTTGCTCAAAGCTACAAGCCAAAGAAATTAAGGCTGTCTTTGAACCCAGGTTTTCTTATTCCAAGTTCAATTTCCTCGTAAAATATTTTGATGTGCACATTCATATTGTTTAAAATTTAAAGACAGCATTTGTTGTAAAAGCTGCATAAGAGTGCAGATTCTTGCACGACTCTGCTTGGGTTTGATTCCCGGCTCCATCCTTTTCTAGCTGTGTGATTTGGGCAAGCAATTTAACCTTGCCTGCCTTCATTCCCTTTGTAAAATGAGGGTTTCATTGAATGAGTTCATCTTTGTTAAGCATTTGGGTAGGTTCTAGGTAAGTATCATGTGTTTTCTTTTTTAAATGTCATTTATTCAAAAATCATTTTGATTATTTCTTATATGCCAAACATCTCTAAGTCTGAAGAACATAGACAAATACATCATATCTCTGTCTTTAAGGATTTTGTGTCCAGTAAAGAATGACCATTACAGAAGTAATGATTTCACTCTGGGGACTGGATTTTCTTCCCTTGGAGTTAGAATCAGAAGCACAATTCTATTTGTCAACTGTGTGCCTTTCAGTGTTAATATGATCCTCTTTATAATGAAGATTCTAAAAGCTAAATGATAAAATTTTGTTGCCACAGTAGTAATAACTTGTTTTCAGTTTCACTTTCAAAACATGGAAAAATCATATTAACATATATTTCTGACTTTATGAGGTCAAAAAACAAGTAACTTGGGGGAGATTTCAGATCTTTAAATTTTTTGTTTTAAGAGCGAATCATGGCGATGAAACCTTGAGGGAGAATTGGCAAAAATTGTCGGACTTGATTCCTCATCACTTCTAAGTGAAATTTTCTTGATTTGTTTTTCCAAAAACTGTTTTATGACCAGGATGTAGTTTTATTTTGTTTTTAAAGACAGAATACATTTTTAAAAAGGAAGACTGGATCAAGGAATTCAGGTGAATTTCCCAAAGCCAGGGCTGGCTCATCAAGATATACCTCATCAGAGCTGCCGGGCTGTGTGGACTGTGCCTGCAGCCCCAGGAAACTGCCTGGGACCTCCAGGGACCCGTACATAGCCAACCCTCCAGTTCCATCTTGGTGCACCTGAAAGTCTCTTTTTCTTAAAAACAGCATATGAATTTGAATTTTGTATGCAAAAAAAAAAAACCTAGCAAGAATAATCCAAAACTAAGGTGTTATTTTTCAAAGTATCTAGTTCAGTGAAATATTTTCTCTTTTTGAAATCAGTATTTAGCCATCCCATTTCACTAACATGTCTGTTTGCAGACGTGTGTCTTTCTTCACCATTATCAAGACTCAAGACCACATCCAAATTTTCTCATGGTTGCTACATTTTGCTTCCTCCCAGTTTCACAACCACTACTCTCGTTTAAGCTTTTCTTGCCATTAAAAAATCCTTAAGAGTTCTCAATTCAATGATTCAGTCACTGTGTGCTGGATTCAGGGTTACAGGACACAGGCAGCTTGCTCTCACCATTCCGTCCCTCTCCATTCGTATTTTTCAGGGATTATCCAGGGACTTGGAGCCCCTCTGCAGTCTGATATTTCAGATGTTTCAGGACATAATCTCCTTTTATCTTTCTTCTCCGAGCCAGGTAGAAAACCTCAGTGGCTCCTGAATTTCAGTTCTAAAGCTATAATTACAACAGGAAAACTGACTCCACATTCGGAATCCATCCTTCGTTTCAAACCCTGTCAAACTCAATTTATATCCAGTGGCCTCCAAATTTTGGGGTGTATGTATGAGAGAGAAAGCGACAGACACACACACGCACACACACCCTTTTTGTCAATGGTTTGGTTTCTGAGCCATGTTTCTTTATTTTTTATTTCTCCCCACAGCCGTAGTTCCACTCCCTGTCTTCATTTGTACCGTGGTTTGGAATGCAACCTTTCAAACCTTACCTTCTCCATCCTGCAAAATATACAAATCATTTCCCTGTAGCATATTTAATCATCTCCACCCTAATAGCTCTTCTCCTATTTAAAAACCTAATAAATATTTACTAAGTGCCTACTATGTCCTACTCAGGGGATATTATGAGGAATTACAGTTCCTGGCATCATGGGGATGGTAAGAGGGAGACAGACCAACGGACAGCTACACTCCCAGGTGGTGTGCACCACAATACAGAAAGGCAGTGAGAGCTCTGGATGCGGAGAGGAAAAGCACTTAGCCCCACATCCGGAACGATCTCTAAGGCAGTAACCCCAAGGGAGCCGTGAGTTAGCAGAGAAATGACAAGATGGAATAAACCCCATTAAGGTGGAAGAGCTGAAGTTTGTTATGTGCAGGACTCCAGACTGTATGAAGCCCTGAAGGCTTGAAACAGCATAGAGATTTGGGGAAACTGGGGCCATTTTGATTGTCCCGATGGGATTTGCTGGGCACGGATGGTACAGGTGAAGGTCTGCTTGCCTGCTGTCCTAAACAGTTTACATTTTATCATGATCAGTGGGGATCCCTAAAGGAGTTAACACGGAGGACTCACATAATCAGATTTGTCATTCTGGTAGACCGTCCTGGTGGAAAAATCAGAGAAATATTAGATGGAAAGTGAGATGGATACAAATTAACTGGAGGCCCGGAGCCTTATTGCAGGAACAGAGGGGAGAGACAGGGCCACCTTTATTGGTGATAGCAAAGGAAAGGGAACAATTTAAATGTAGCTTGTGTAGGATTTGGTGGATGATAGAAATTGGAGGTGGGGTGAAGGAAATGGCTAATTGTATTCTGAATACAAATTCTGAAAAAAAAAATGCCATTTGCAAAGTCTGGACAGGAATTTTTGGAAAAATGAAGAGGAAGAGTTGAATTGTGAGAGAAAAATGATGTATTTGGTTTATCTATATAATGCTGTATAGAAGTAGATTCAGAAATTCATGCCCCAGGAGAGATTTCAATACATCTGGGAGACCTGAATCTGTTTCTAGCTGACGGGTTAGGAGTGGAGCACACCAGCTATGGAGAACTTAAAAATAGAGAAATAAAAGGCAGAAAACTAACAAGAGAAGAAAAAATTCTAAGAATCCTGTGGGAAACTAATTTTTTAAGGGACAAATGGAAAAGATGCTTGCAAAAAAAAAAAAGAGTTGTAAGGGGCTGAATGAAAGGAAGCATCACGGAGGAGGTAGCTTTCTGGAAAGCAGAGAGGATAAGTGTGTGCTTGTGTAGTGTCAGGGAGATCAAGCTGGGGAAAGGGTTGAGAGATCACAACTGGACTTTGATCACGGGAGTGGGTCGGAGGGGGGCTGAGAAATGAATTAGAAACAAGAAAATGAAGACACTAATTGTACACAACGATTTTGGTTTCTTGGAAATCTTGTAAGCTTTACTTAAATGCTACTTCCTTATTTTCTGCACAGCCAATGACCCCTTGAGGTTCTTGCCTTAGAATTTCTGGAGATCCTGTGTGTGTGAGCATGTGTAAATGTGTGTGTGTGTGTTTGTGTGTGATATACATTTACACTAAATATATAAAGAGTACATGTTTGTAATAATATGTATTCTTCCTTTTTGCCATCTTTTGTTGAAATAAGTCTTATTCTCAATAACATAATAGGAAAAAAATAAAGGTTTTATAAACCCCTGCCCTCAGTGATAATGAACTAGAAATCCCAGTATTTTAGCACATATAAAATATTTCCCAGAATGTTTGTGTCCTTAAAAGTTACACAAGGAAATTTTCAGGCCAAAAACACAGTATTGGAAGTGGAACTGTTGCGTGGAGCTTTATTCTCCCTTTTGTGTGAATTTTTCCAGCTTACCTCTTTTAGGTTAGCGAGGTGAAAGCCATCCGCATATCCCACCTTCCAATCTGCTTGGGGACCGTCTTTTCTGCTAATGAGTTGAAACTTAGCTAAATATAACCATAAAAATGGTGCACTTTCTGTCACTGAAATGATTCTGCTACACCAAGGTTTACATTTTTCTTTCAAGGCATCAGCTAGCTATGGCCCCAGAGCTTTCAGATATTTCTCTGATATTCCTTCAAATCAGTAATCATATTTTTAACCTTGTTACACCCCTTCTCCTAGTTTACATTTCAGTGAACGTTGGTTTAAGAAGCTGATTCTGTTTTCTTTAGTGAGCCTTTAGAACACAGCCGACAAATTCAGAAGGTAGCATGCGGTGTATAAGCATGAAAATCACGTCCCCGTGGCTCTGTTACCCTTTTTAACCATGGTGCCTTCGGTAGGTCCTGTGTACCTGTGGATTCAACTAACTCAGGAATGAAAATTTTTTTTTAATTGCATGTGTATGGAACATGTGTGAACTTAATTTCTTGTTTTTCTTTTATAAATACAGTGCAACAGCTCTTATTTAGCATTTACATTGTATTAAGTATGGTGATACGGAGATGATTTAAAGTATTGCACAGGTTGTCTGTGAAGTCTATGCTTTTAGATAAGGGACGTGAGCCTCCAGAGCTGTTGGTATCCCCGGGAGACCCGGAATATTGTGATTCCCCATGGATGCTAAGGGACAACTGCACCTCTAATTCCCCTGCCTGTTGTACTTGGCCAAAGCTACTTTGGTAGGGTTTATACTCTGCAAACAGGAATAAAATCAGGACTTTTCTGTCTCATCTTCCCATTACAGTCTGGAGTCCTGTTTGAGTAACTGATTTTCCACAAGTGAACACCCCCTAGATTGACTAAACCTGATAGCAAAAGCAGCTACACTTTGTTGAGCCCATACTGTCTGCTGGATGCAGTGGCATTGGAAACAGGCTCAGAAAATATGGGCCTCATAGGTTCAGGCGTCTTTGATGAGGTAGAGTGAGAACTCAAACCTAAATTTGCCTAATGCCAAGACTATGCTCACTCTAGGACTGTTGTCAAGTGACGCTGTGATTATGACTTAGAGGTCTCTCTCTATTATAATTAGAATGTTATCTTAGATAATCAGAGCCTTTATGTAACTGATGGGATTAGAAGGCCCTTCCTATGGACAGGCATCTCAGCTGGTCTCTTGGAGGCCTTAAGCTCTGCTCGCCAACCTAGTTGTCTTCAGGAAGTGAAACTCTATCTAAAACCAAATCCCAGTCTTATGGATTAACCTGGAATAGTCTAAACTCATACCCCATGCAAGTGGACACTCCGCATAGCAGAGTACGTAAGCATAACATTCCTGCATGGCAGTAAAAAATGTGAAATATGATAAAGTTCTAGGATTTATACTTCTACTGAGCCAAATCTATTAGTCTATTAGGTTTCAAATAAATTTATGTGAGTTTGATGTCAATCAAAAATGTAAATGATATTTGTCATTGCTTGGAGTCCCAAAGTGATAGCATTTGTCCCACAATTACAACAATAACAATAACAAAATCTCTCAGTGGGAATGATTTGTAAAGAGAAGCTTTAACCATTGAAAAGATTTCTTCTCCGGTTGGATGTTAAGTCACGCTGGGCAACAAGGGGGAAAGGAAAGGCAAACTGTACTGCTGCCAAGTTTAACTTTGAAATTGGCTTGTCTCATACATTAATTTACCCAACTTTAAGCATAACTAGTTTCTAATCTTAAGTCTGACAGATGGAAGCTTAGCAAGTATGAGGATGGGTTGTAGAAAATGTGGCTGTTTGTGACTGTTGTGACGGGGAATCTCTTTAGGCTGAAATCCAATGACATGCTTGGCACAGAGCACACCATAATGCAGATGGCTTTAGCACCTCCTTCGATGGACATACTACAGGGCAACAAGTTCAGGAGAATATCAGAACACTTCTTCCTTCCTAAGATGCCGTAGATTGCAAAGATGGCATTAAAGCAAAAACCCCAGCAAACTGGTGATTCCTGTTGCTTGGGGACCAATTCTGGTTGCTCCTTTTCCCATTCCAAATGAAGATATCTTCATGCACCCCATGTGAAAAATATGTGTTTGTAGATTAGATGTATGGTTGGAATGAATAGAAGGTCAATGAGAAAATCGTTCTTCTTAGCTACTAAAATATGACCATCAGTATATTTGAAGAGTTCCAAGTTGAAGTCAACAAATATCAAAATTGGAAGTCGTGGCCTCACTTGAGGGCATTTTAGTGTAAGAGGCATTTCTAATGTTTGAAGCGATGTCATACATTTCCTGTAACTAACATATTCCCTTACTTATTGATCAGGAACCCAACACTTTGATTAAGGAGAAGACTGAGGCAGAGATGGCGCATCTCCCTCCCAGCAGGTAGGTCGTGGTTTTGCTGTGATAATGAAACCCTTCTGACTCTGTGTACATTGCTCTCCTAGAGGATCCTGAAAAGTTACAGTGAGCCACAGGCATTAGCAGAACAATGTCTGCATCAGTGCACTCACAGGTGAATTTAAGAAGAGTTAAAGGGGTGACTGTGTGTCCTCGCACAGTCATTGAGACCCCATCTCAATGTCCATTTTGTGTAATACATCCTCACATGAGCAAGAAATTGATTTATCAGACTGAAGTTTGCAAACATTATATAAGGGGCAGAACTTGTCTCTAATGTCCCTTGTCCCCTCTCTCCTCCTCCTAGATTTTCTACTTCTTCTACTCATATAGTATTCTCATTGACTCTAGAAGCTGGCTTTCCTAAGGGAAAACCTCATTACTTGGTTCTTTCCACAATCTCCCCTTCAACTCCCTTTAGCCCCCTCCTAAACCAATTAATCTTCTTTTACCCTATTTCCACAAATCCTACTTTATGCAGACAGTGTCACCACGGAATAAGAAAATAAGTGTGTCATCGCTGATGATGATATGTTGTTTGATCAAATGAGTTTGGATATTTATTCTTAAAGCCTTACACCACACATAATCACAAGCTTAATATCTTAATATCTACTGTCTCTAAGATAGTGTTTTAACGTGTGCTATGCAAGACTAGCTGCAAGAAGAAGGGCATTAGTGTTAACTGGTGCATGGTAGAGTCTCAGAAATTAAGTGATAATTCTGGAACTGACTGGACTGTAGTCTAAACAGAGACAAACATGAAATGTTGATCATACCCAATTCTAGCAAAGTAAAATTCATTTTTTTTAAGCTTGTAAAATTTTCAAGAAAACTTGGATATAAAAGAGATTTATTGAAATAATTCAACAATAATAACGGTGGTAATGAAAATAGATAACATCTACATAGCCCTTACTATGAGCCAGACATGTTCTATGCCTTCTGTAGATTTTAACGTATTTCATCCTCACAGCAGCCGTTTGAGGTAGGTGCTAGCATTCCTTCGTTTGGCACAAGAGGACACAGAAGCTCAGAGACGTAGGTAGCCCACCTGAGCAAACACAGCTACTACAGCAGATTTGGGAATGAAACCATGGAGGGCTGGCTCCAGAACATAAGTGAATCCAAAAAGGGGGATGCACTCGTAATAAGTTGTTGACAGGTAAAGTCTTTTTAGGTAAAATGTCTTTCAGTTAGGCATTTGTGTATCTTTGAACAGAAGATCCATGGTTTTCTTTCTTTTTTTCTTAGACTATTAAGGAAAGTACACAGTGATTTTCCTTGTTTATTCTGAATGCTAATCTCTGCAGCTGTCATGGGATATACTCGTGCTTATAGTATTCCACTGTGCACTGTGGTTTTTACAAAAAGGGGAAATTGTGCTTTGCCAGGCTGATAACTCATTCATAAAAATCAGGATCAAATGCAAAAACCTGTTTTATTATTTTAAAGGTGCAATTTGGGGCAGGCATTTGGCCTGGTGGTTATGACAGCACTTAGAATGCCCACACCCTGTATTGGAATGCCTGGGTTAGCCTCCCAGCTCTGGCCCTGTTTCTAGCTTTCTGGTAATGTGCACCCTGGGAAGAGGCAGTGGTGAAGGCTCAACTAGTCAGGTGGCTGCTGCCCTGTGGGAGACCTAGATCATACTCCCATCTGCATCTCATAGCCACTGCTTTCTCTTTGTTGGTCGGGTTCTCTCTGTCTCTCTGTATATGTGTCTATCTTTCCAATAAATACAGTATTTAAATATGCAGTTTCTACTACAAATGCAAAAGGTGACTTTTAAATATAATTCAAATATTTTTTTAAAATCTTTAATTACTTATATGAAAATGAGTCAGAAACCCATGATGTGTGTGGTTTTACTGATGTGGAGAAAAAAAAAGTCGCAAGGCAGCAAGTAAAAATACATTGAATTTTACTTAGTCTAAAAATGGTGAAGTTTCCTATTCACCCTCCTGGAAAGACACACTTTCCAAGACCTATTTTAGAGCATGGTAACTCTTTTCCGTGGGTCCCGTTGGTCTCATTTCCCCACGGGGTGACTGTGCTGCACTCTGTGTGCTGTGCAGTGGAGAGCTCTCTCCTGATGCCCAGAGGGAGCTCTGGGTGTACTTCAGGTTCGGGCTATGCAGCCTTTGTAAGTGCTTTTTATTGACCATCTGTATTTTTGTATTTATTTACCATAGCTGGGGATATTTTCTTAGTACTAATTTAAGTACCTGTATTGTTTTTAAGGTTATCACATAGTCCATAGTGTAACATATTTTAGTCTAAAGCTTTAGTCCCTCTACTGCGGCAGTCCATTTGAGGAAGGAAGGAACCAAGGAATAGAAGTTAACCAGGATGCATAGGGAGATTACTGATGCCATAAACAGGAGTGTCAATTTGTAAAGTCAACAACAGGAGTCACTGTGCACTTACTCCTCATGTAGGATCTCTGTCCTTAATGTGCTGTACATTGAGGCTTAATGCTATAACGAGTACTCAAACAGTATATTTCACTTTGTGTTTCTATGGGGGTGCAAACTGTTGAAATCTTTACTTAATGTATACTAAACTGATCTTCTGTTAAAAAAAAAAGAAATTAGCAATTCCCAAGTTGACTCTCGCTGGGATTAAACATGACAATAGGTCTTATCTGATTTCATCATCATTTAAAAAATCATCTATTATTTTTCACTTTATGTTTCTGTGTGGGAGCAAACTGTTGAAATCTTTACTTAATGTATACTAAACTGATCTTCTGTATAAAAAGAGAATCGAAAATGAATCGATGTGAATGGAAGAGGAGAGGGAGTGAGAAAGGGGAGGGTTGCGGGTGGGAGAGACGTTATGGGGGGGAAGCCATTTTAATCCATAAGCCGTACTTTGGAAATTTATATTCATTAAATAAAAGTTAAAAAAAATTAAAAAATTAAAAAAAAAGAAGTTAACCAGGAGCCTAACTTGGATGTAAGATTACCTGATTTCCTCATGAACTAGAACACTGTGAGGATTATAGTGATAGATAGATATAGATCACTGTGAGATTATAGTGATACAGCTGACTTTATCCACTTTACTCCATCACTGTCCAGAATCCTCCAGCTGGCCAGACCCCCCCCCCACCATGTTAAATACAGCGAAAGGCCAGACAGCAGCCGTGAGCACATGGTGACCAGTGGTGGTGACCTGTGGATGGCAGGTGCAAGAGGTACCTGCACTGTGGATGAGCCCTGGGCTGTTAGGCTGCCAGACACCTGACAACACAAACATCGAGAAAGCACGCTCCCCTGGCCTTAACTGTGCTGTAGATGTTTGTGTGCTTGTTTTTGTAATCGTCATTGTTTTTCTCTTTTCACTTCATGATGCCTTGAAACCATGTTCCCTAGTACATAATATGTTACAATCAGGTTTCTCAACAAACAGGTATTCTCTCACTGAAATTCCACAACAACCCTGAAAGCTAGGTATATTTGTCTCTGTTTTATAGACCAAAGGAGCTAAATAGGTTAAGAATGGAAATAAATATTAAAACTAATTAATGTAACAATAAGTAATAACAATATGTCAATAAGTAGTTAATTTTAAGACTAACATCTATGGAGTGCTTGCTATAGGTTCTGGAATTACCTGTGGCATTCTCGTAATAATCAGAGGGTTATTATGATGCCTGTTTTACCTCCAAGCAATGGTGAGTCTCAGAGAGGTAAGGAGGTGGTGCGAAGCCGAGGCAGGGTTTCACTCTGAACAGCCTCGCTGCAGCGCCTGGATGGCTGCCCTGTCCTCCTCCTACAGGCACCGCCTGCATCCTTGCTCGGGTCTGTTTGCTGTTCCGCCTGTGAGTTTCAGGCCCGCACGTGGCTTTTCATCCGTGGGCTCAAGAGTGTTCTGATGACCCAGGCTGATCTGGGACAGGGTTTCACCGTCTGGCTGTAAAATTTTGAAAAATCAAAACCAGCATCAAGGGTTTGTCTTGCCACTAAGTTTGTCCAATTTAAAAGATCACAGTTCTGAGATTTTCTTCTTCTGGGACAAAAATATGCCTCTTTTTTTTTTAATCTAATGATGTTAACAGTTAACAATATTTTTAAGCCTTCCTTATTTAAAAATTACAAATGTCCCTGCCCTCCCATGGACAACAGTGGGTGAGGAATTAGACTTATTTGTAAAATTGAAAGTCAGCTCTTCTGGCCGGCACCATGGCTCAATAGGCTAATCCTCCTCCTTCGGCGCCAGCACCCCGGGTTCTAGTCCCGGTCAGGGCACCAGATTCTGTCCCGGTTGCCCCTCTTCCAGGCCAGCTCTCTGCTGTGGCCCAGGAGTGCAGTGGAGGATGGCCCAAGTGCTTAGGCCCTGCACCCCATGGGAGACCAGGAGAAGCACCTGGCTCCTGGCTTCGGATCAACATGGTACGCTGGCCCCAGCAGCCATTGTGGGGTGAACCAACGGAAAAGGAAGACCTTTCTCTCTGTCTCTCTCTCTCTCACTATCCACTCTGCCTGTCCAAAAAAAAAAAAAAAAAAAGTCAGCTCTTCTAAAAACATAACAATGCTGTTGGGGAATGAAGGGTGGTCCCCAGAGCAAACACCCCCAGGTTTGCCCAACAGTCAATCAAATGCTAGTAGGTACAACTAATAGTGTTAAGAAAGCAGGTTATACTTGAAATATTATCAGTTTAATAAAATAATTTTGTTAAAGATTTATTTATCTGAAAGCAGAGAAAGAGAGCGAGCAAGAGAGAGAGTGAGCAAGCGAACACGTGAGAGTGCTTCTGTCCATTGGCTCCTGCCAGGGCTGGGCAGGCCAAAGCTAGGAGCTTCTTCCGGGTCTCTCACATGGGTGGCAGGGGCCCAAGGACTTGGGCCATCTTCCACTGCTTTCCCAGGTGCATTAACAGGGAGCTGGATCAGAATTGGAGCAGCCAGGACTCAAACTAACTCCATATGGGATGTGGCACTGCAGGCAGCTGCTTAACCTTCTACCCCACAGTGCAGTCCCCAATAATACATTTTTACAGCACTCCTTGATTAATGCCCACACAGCCTATAAAGTGCTTTCACATTCAGTATCTCATTTTATCTTCTCCCAAGACTTTGGGGAGGCAGTACTACTATACAACCAAAAGAGTATTTTCTGTAGAGTAGAACAGCCTGTACTATTTATTAGTGTCACTTTGCCTCTCTTAGCCTTATTTTCTTGAAGGAAATAATTATGTCTTGTCTTAAAGGATGATTTCATGGGTTTTATATAATTTTAAAAGGAAGCTGAGTATGGTACAGAGGTATACAGAAGACAGTAACTGCTATTGTTGTAACTCTTAGAATTTTCACTTTACAGTTAAGAAAACTGCAATTCAGATTAAGACATAAGCTAGAATTGGTTGTCTAGTTAGTTGATGGAGTTAGGGCTTGAGCCTAATTGCATCCTCACTGAATTCACCAACAATTCCATGTGGATCTCAGCCCTTCGCTCCCCCACGTCCCACTTCCAGTGATGGTAAGAACCTCAGAGAGCCCGTAGGTGCCAGCGTCCCTCCATTGTTCTGTAGGAGTGTGTCTCAGACGTCCTTGTCCACCAGGGCACAGCGCAGAACCTGCTCAGTGGGAAAATCATAGAAATTTTTCAGTGATTTATTATACTTTTCAAGCCAATAAAATTATATAAAGCAAGCACAAGTAGAAGTGGAAATCATATAATATCACAGATGATTTGAAAAGTAAGATTTTGCGATGCATAAAGGAAAGAGAAGTTGAAGTCCCTCAGTTGAATGGTAAGATAAAATTTGGAGGTGGGCCTGTAGTTTAAATATTTTTTAAAGTCCTCATTGTATGACAGGTGCATCCAAGCAGATATGTTTTCCTACATTGTGGATGCTGGTGATCAGTTTGGTGGTTCTGTTTCCTTTCTTTTGGGCTGAGATTATCTGGAAAGTGACTTCACCTCTGCGGGGTGGAGTGTGGTTTTGATTGCCAGGGAAAGATGAGAAGTGGCCACCTCACTGAGTCTTTAGTGGAAAGCTTCGTTTTAATCGTGACCCCAAAGAATGAAAAGTTTCTGTCTTTTTAAAGAGAAAGCAGAAGTGTGTCATAGTTCAATCCTCAGAAAGAGCGAAGGAGTAAGGAAAACCAATTCATTTCCTTTCTTTGTGAGGGGTTTGCCTCTTACTGTAGCACAGTCTGTGGAGTTCTCATCATTGTTTTGAGCTCATCAGAGATCTGGATCATAAATAGCTGTTGCTAATATATTCAGAGATAAATATATGCTGAATAAATACACTGTATTATGGGAATGAGTATCCTAAACTTAAAGGAATTAACAGGAAGTTTCCTATCTTCCTGTGATGTAGGGTGCAACTTTGCAGCAAAGAAATTGTCACATGGTGTGTCAGCCACCACATACGGAACATAAAGAGGCTGGATCCCCAGAGGGAAGTTAAGAGAAGTATACAAAAGACAGGGACGCTGGTGAGAAGTAGGAGAGAAAAAGTAGGGAATAATTATGAGACTCTCATTTGCTGCACCAATTTATGAAACTAGCTTTAAAATATTTATATTCAAAGACCAAAATATTTCTGCCAAGAGTAACTTTGCTCCATTAAAAGTGATGAGTAGAAATATTACAAATATTTTTTCAAATACCTAAGTATCTTGCTGGCAATGCACCCCATGGCTAAAAGTGAGAAGAGGAGAGACATAGCATTTATCTTTGGGCTTGCAGATTTATTACAGGTAATGGAAATATTTTGGAGGGAATAATAGACCAGGCTTCTAAATAAATAATTTTGCTAAGCCACAAGAGGTACTTCTTCACTGAAGAAGATCAGCCCCTTTGTGCTCTACAGTCGTCACGGGAGCTGAATTGTTTGTCTTGGGTCTGGAGGGAAGAGGTAGAACAGTTTTGGCTCATCAGCATCCAAGTAAGCATACCCATTGTTGGAAAGTCTAGTTTGTGTGTGCAGACGCTGGTGAGGAGGGTTGCTATAGAGACTTACCTGACTGCCTAGCAACTTTTACAACTATGGTTTGCTACCAGTCTTAGCATCATATTTTGTTAAATAATTTTCTCAGCTTTTTTTTATCCTCCTGACATTAGAGGTGATGATAAAGACAAGGATTTTATTACTTGTCAGATTTTTTAAATTCCCATCTCTTCCGAACATGCCCCTCTACTTGCTGCTCTAAAATGGTGATAATCGAAGTTCAGTGAGCAACAGTCACCTTGAGGGCTTCTCAAAACGCAGATTGCTGGCCTAATCCCCAGGGCTTCCAATTTATTTTAAGGTAGGACCCAAGAATTTGCATTTCTAGTAATCAATAAGTTCCCAGATGATCTTGATGCTGCTGGTTGTGCTATCAAGCTCAGCAATGGATTCTTTTATTATTATTTTTTTTTATTTGACAGATAGAGTTAGACAGTGAAGGGGAGAGAGAGAAAGGTCTTGCTTCCATTGGTTCACCACCCAAATGGCTGCTACAGCTAGAGCTATGCCGATCCAAAGCCAGGAGCCAGGAGCTTCTTTCTGGTCTCCCATGCGAGTGCAGGGGCCCAAACACTTGGGCCATCATCCACTGCCCTCCCAGGCCGAAGCAAATGAAAGATCTCTGTGAGTGAGATCCCAGTGGAAAGAACAGGCCATCAAAGAAGGAGGTACCTTTCTCTGAAGGGAGGAGACAACTTCCACTTTGACTATGACCTTGTCTAAATAAGATCGGAGTTGGTGAACTCAAAAGGCTTCCATAGCCTTGGCAGCTCATGACAAGAGCCTCAGGTGATTACTGATGCCATAAATGAGAGTGTCAATTGTTAAGTCAACAACAGGAGTCACTGTGTACTTGCTCCCCATGTAGGATCTCTGTCCTTAATGTGTTGTACTATGTGAATTAACGGTATAACTAGTACTCAAACAGTACTTTATACTTTGTGTTTCTGTGTGGGTGAAAACTGTTGAAATCTTTACTTAGTATATACTAAATTGATCTTCTGTATATAAAGATAATTGAAAATGAATCTTGATGAAGAATGGGATGGGAGAGGGAGTGGGAGATGGGATGATTGTGTCTGGGAGGGAGGTTATGGGGGGGAAAAAGCCATTATAATCCAAAAGTTGTACTTTGGAAATTTATATTTATTAAATAAAAGCTTAAAATAAAAAGAAAAAAGTGGGAAAATGTTATTAAGCAAAAAATCAAGGATGATGAGCCAAATTGTAAAGATTATTATGATAAGGCATTCAACTTCATTTGTATTCTAGAAGCAGGGAATTTAGTATTACTTGTGCAAATTTTAGATCTCACATGTGTTGGCCTAGCATTTCTACTCAGTATCTTCCTATAGAAATGCAAGTATTTCTGTACATATCTTCAGGTTCATCAGGATTCCTTACAATATTACTCTTAACACTTCCAAGAACTTCAAAGATGGGTACTGTGCTCACTTCAGCAGTACATATACTAAAATATACACATATATTTTACATATACTAAAATATACTAAAATTGGAACCTTACAGAGAAGATTATCATGGCCCCTGTGTGAGGAAAACACACAAATTTGTGCTATGTTCCATATTAAAATATAGATAGATAGATATAGATATAGGTTCTGTCCTACTTGCAGATCAGGAGGGGAGCAGTAGTTCAATGTGCTCTGGCACACCATTATTCTGCATTAATGCATGGCCATTCAAAAAGGAGAAGGTAGATCTCTATGGATTGACATGGGAAAAAAAGAAGCCAGGAAAATGTATCTAGATAGATCAATAGACTTGTTTTGTAAAATAATGCATTCTACACACATCTGTGTGCACAGACCTCACACTGTTAACAGATTCAATTTCTGAGGAATTACACTGGAAAAGGGAGATGGGCATAAGACAGGACTTGAACTTTGATAAAATAAAGTTGAAAACAAAAGTTCTTTCCAGTGTCAAGGTCACGATTTACAGTATTTATTTTGATAAGGAAAATAAGAAAGAAATATAGTGGAAAATATGTTGAAACAAACCTTAATTAAAAATAAAGGATGTAGAAACAACATTCCAAGTGAAACAGCATAGACAATTTCTCCTTGAACAGACTCTGAGTGCAAAGGCCTCTTGTTTCTATCTGGCTTAAGGGTATCCAGGCCCTTGAGTGCCACCATCCTGATAATGAAGCCATCTACCCAAATGAGATCCGTCCAAACCCCATTTCTCTCTTCTTCCTTCCCTGCTCAGCCACTTTTAAACAAAAACTGGCTGTGGAGAAGCACACTTAGGCATCCTCAAGTATCTTGGTGACTTAAAGCTGATATGGACGGAGTCATGAAGAATCCCATGCCCACGTTCATTATTGGCGTTCTTTTCAAAGTTGTTGAGAAAGATCTCAGTGGACATGGGATGTTTTAATGAAGGTTAAAATTAGGTAGAAGAAAGCATGAGTGTTCATTCTTTTGACATCCCCTGTTGTGCAGTGGGGACCCTACCTGTACCAAAGTTCCCCTTGGGCCTCACGCCCTAGGGAGGATGTTTTCCATAATCAGCAGCATAAGACCCCTAAGTGGAGAAGTTAAATGCGGGGACTCTGAGGCCAACGTCAAGTCCAGGTCTTGCTGGTTGCTGGCAACATGGCCGCAGGCAAATGTTTTAACCCCCCAATGCCTCAGTTCTCTCATCTGTCTGCTAGGGTTGGTTCCTGTCCCTCAGAGTTGTGTCACTAAAGCGTGAATGGGTGATGCTCTCAGCACAGTGGCTAGTGCACAGTAAGCACTCAGATATTAGTGATAGTTTATACTTTATAAAATGGCATGAGCAAATACCGTACTACATATATAGCCTGGAAAACGGAACATCTACCGTCTCTGCCTTCAGAATTTTGCATTTGTCCTATCCATGTAGATGGGGTTTCTCTTTGGAGCAGTGTTTAGCTTAAGTTATAAATAAACTGCTAATCGGTCCTAAACTTTCCATTCTTCCCAAGGAGATATTGCTGTTGCCCTGTAGTCCTGTTACTTCCCTCCCCCCACCAGGTTAGGTTTAGCTACCTTGTTCTAGCAACCAGAAATGGAAGATGAACAGTAGCTGTTCCCTATGGAAGTGAATTGTGACCTAAATGGTTAAATATCGTGCCATCCAACTTCTATCTCCTGTGGTCTATTTCCAAATGGATTTTCCTTCTTTAAGGAAAATTTGCCTATGTTAGTTGTTTCCTAATCTACAAGGAATAGGAAAAGATCTCTTTGGCAAGTGTTGCAAACCTTCATTGCCATCTCCAGAAGATAGAATTTCATGCGAAATAAATGTTATTGTATAAATGACTTGTAAAACAAGTGGTGTTTCCAAGAAAGCTCATTTTTGTTATCAGTGTTTGTGACTGTTTATTTTAAAATGGTCAACTTCTATGAAAAAGAAACACATAAAACAGTCTTATTAATTTGCCAAATTCACATGAACATGTCACACTAAAACAAAAAAGTAGAATAGGTGTATCAACGCAACATTTATCTTTTGATAACAATAAGTATCACAGTTAAAGTTTAAATCCAGATTTTGTAAACAAGTCGACAAATTCAGAGAAAGCAAACAGCTTTCTCCTCGCTTAGCACAGGCCCTGTGCTGCCTGGGACCACGCCTGCTCAATTTTGACTGACACACAGCCCCTGCATAGTCACACGTGATGTGCATTTTGTAGAGAGGAGAGTGTGTGGACGTTGGGTGGGAGCAGGAAGGGGCACACAGAGGATTCATCTGCACAAACACTCTCCGAGGAATTCACATGCACTCATTGATCATCCCAACACTAGGAAGCACGTGCTGTTATTAGCCTCATTTTGTCAATGGGGACATTGAAACACAGGAAACATCAAATACTTGCCCCCAAAGTTATACAACTGATGGTGAGCAGAGCTCCCTAACAGCTGTCATGGAGTCTGACTGCAGTCTATGTCTTTACAGCACTGTACCGATCTGTCTGTAAAGTTCTTGTGCAAAAATCAGTAGTAAATTTCTGGACCAAGCATGCACCTGTTGAAGGGCCCAGTCCCTCCACAGTATCTCCAGTTCTTCCCTCCCTGAGTAGTTCTCCAAGTTCTTTGATACACTGAGCCAGAATCCATTGCACTGCCATTCCCACCTCTGGTCCTTGTGTCTTCTGTGGAGAAACCAATCTACACCCTCTTCCCTGGGGATGCAGTGAACAGCATTTAATCCCCAACGTGAGTGAAATTTGATGAGAAAAGAAACAGAAGCAGCAGATTTTAAAAATAGCCCATGATTGAATGAAAGCATATTGTATTTTAAAATCTCCCTCTACAACAACATTATACATTTCAAAAGAAAGTGATTAAGGTTCAGAGAAATGAGTTCTTCTATTGCTTTGCCATTGCCATTGCCATAGGAACAGATGCTCTGTCTATCTCATGCAATGGGGAAGAACTATTTTGTTTTTCCCCAATAGATGTGTCAAATACTACACTGATAATATGGTCGACCATGTCCAATTGGGCAAAAGAAACCCCTTTTTCATTGGAAGTGGAGCCCCACGTAGGGAATGTGGGAGCTCCATTTGAGCATTTCTTCTTGTCCTCTTCCTCAATTAACTATTATTTGAGATGCACGAGATCTCTTTGATGTAACAATCCATTAATGTGCTATAGTTCATAAATGGAGATGATGCTCATTATCAAAGAAATTATGCTTCTACTTGTGACCTCCAGAGAGGATGGAAAAGGGCCAATGAGAAATAATTACAGAGACGTGGCTTTATATAAAGGTTTGTATCCAACTTGATTCCCCCATCCTCCAGGCCATGGGAGTAGCTTTCCGGAGAGGGGGCTGAATGGAACACAGCCAATCAGTTGGTTCACAAAGGTCAGTCCTTGACCTTGGTGTACTGGAAGCCGTATGCATATGCCCATTAATGTGCATACTAATGGAGCTGAATTTAGTTTTAAATGATTAAAATGCCAGACCTGAAACAGTGTGGCCTTGGGAAGGTCATCACAACAACAGTCAGAGACTCCTGGGTTCCAGTTCCAGCTCTGCCAACAGGTTTTGTGACTTTGGTAAGCTCATAATATTTATTGGGTACCTGGTAGGCTTTGAGGACCTGACCTGATATTTTGTCTTATTTGATCTTCCTAGCCACTTTGTAAGTTAGATAATATGTGAACCTTATAGAGATGAGGAAATTAAAACTCTTGAGAGGCTAAATAACAGTGGTTAAGACCCCTTGGCTGGTAAGTGACAATACTAGAATTGACCTAAACTTTGCTCTGCAGTAGACTGGATCTGTCACTTAGCTTTCTGTTTCAGTTTGCCTAGTTGTAGAAATAAGGTGCATGTACGCTCTCTGTTCTTTTTAACTTCAATGGTCTTTGATTTCAATAGAAACATTCAGGTGTAATATCCTGTTCTTTTATCATTTTGCTGCTGGAAAACCTTTTTCTTAGTTTGTGTTCATGTAATTGAACATTTATTTCAGTTACATTTACCAAATTATGCAGTCTCTGCCTGGGCAGGCTTGGCATGCAACACCATCATGATGCAATTTTACACTTGTGACACCTGTCTTCTGCAGTCCAAGACTACAGATACTTTTTGCTGATGGTAGAGGTGCTTCCACCTTCTACCCCTCCATCCAGGAGAGACTGGCCCCCAAGGATGCACCTCACGTTTGTTTTCACAGAGTCAGGGAGTAGTAGATAGCAAGCTCCCTAATCTTTTGCCTAAATACTCATGGCTTTTGCTGTCATTTTTGGCCTGGTGTATACAAATAGACTTGTTACTGTATCTGTGGGAATAGACTCTAAAACAGCTGACACTAAAAAAAACCAGAGAGGGAGGTTGCTATAGGTGTGAACATTGAAGGACTGATTCTGAGAGTGTGAATCATGTCAGCAAAAGGCTTTCAGTAGTAGTTAGAGGCGCAGGTTGTTGACAAATGAGTTAGGAAAATTTGATTGCATATATCTAGAGCTTCATTCTTGCCAAAGGCCCTCTCAGTTGATTTAGATGAAATATACATTTCAAGTCCCTGAACGCATTTCTTTGGAGTTGACAAGTTGTCCAGTAGGTGGCACAGTGTTAACACTACATATATGGCTTTTTGCATTAAACTTGGTTAAAAAAATCTCAGGATGGACTTGCTTTATATGTAAAGTGTTTAAATATATACTCAGTATATTTATTTCTCTTTTGGATATGCATTTTGAGATAAAAAAAGAGCTTTTATATCTTAGGGTTTAATTTCAGACTTATGACTTCTTCCTTCATAGATTTATATGATATACTTCCAAATATTTTTTCTTCCTCAGAAATAAGCAGAAACAGATATATATTGAAGATAGATTTTTAAATGTCACAAATACTTTTTATCAAACTTCTTGGAAGTGGAAATTTGTAGAATCAAGATTACTGGTATTGGGTTGATGGAAGTTGCTACTTTTGTGTAGTTTGCCACTAGACTATAGTAGTAGCCGAGCCTATAGCAGGAAGGTCACAGCTATAAATTATGCTGAAAATTCATACAAATGCGCTGATGCTTTCAACCTATTTGAATATATCAAGGAGGTGTTTCGCTCTCTCTTATTCATCTATGTATATTGCCTGGCACCCTTTTCTAATGATCACAGTTCCTACATCTCATTCTGTCGTGTGTGTGTATGTGTGTAAAACCCAAATAAAAATTCTTGGTTACAATAATTGTGAATTGTAAAAATATTGAAACCTATCAACAGTAATCAAATTCACAAATGATCTCCATTAATTTGTCTTTAAAGTAAAATTAAAGCCATGTTGTAGACATGTGGAGTAAACACTGTATAACAAAGTCATTATTTTGAGAAACAAAGCTGATTAAATGATCTGTGCTGGGGAAAAATAAGGATTATACCACACATTTTGATATATCTTTACATTTAGCTGAAATGCAACCAATGATGAACTCTGTCGTGTTCTGAGGCAAATCATTGCATCTAATTATCTTGCCAGTGTGATCTCACCAGAAGATAAGATTTTGAGTGATTGAAACTGAATTGCCCCTTTGCATTGTTGAAAGCACTGCTGTGTCAATGGCATATGGTCCTTGTGAATGGGTTAGCTCCTGGATAGTCCTTCTTGAATTGACTTACCATAATAATATTTCAATACTCTCAGTTGAGTTAAAAATATACAGAAATTCCCTGACATTTTGTGTTAACTCTATGAGAGGATTTAAAAAGTTCATGGAAAATGGAATTATAAGATGAATTTATTTTGGTTCAAAAAATTGAAATCCATGCATATAAAGGGCCTTCAAAAGTTTATGGAAAATGTATATTATGAAAAAAGCTGTGCATGGATTTCAAACTGTGTTGCTCTAAAATAACCTTACTTTTAATTCTGTTTCTCCACAAAATTTTTGAAGTACCCTTATAGCTAGCAAGAACTTAGCTTTCAGAAAAATGTGGTCTAATGTTCACTTCATTAATTGGGTAGTTTATATGGTCCATAGTTAAAGATGCTGAAGAAACAAATGAGAGGATCTCATTCTCTTTTCTGTTATATTTCCCTTTCTCTGTCTCCACCTTCGTAGGCTGAGAAGGGCATATAGAATTAATAGTCTGAAAATATGAAAGGTATGAAAATAGTCTGAAAAATACATTATTGCCCTTAATTGAAAAAATAAAACGGATCTCAGAATACTTCCATCATTTAGTCTCTAAGATTCATTTGAATGAAGAGTTCAAAAGCTAAAGTAATAAAACCAAAAATAATCATGAACATTCTAAGAGAAAATAAATACACAGTTACCAAAAAAAACCACTTTTACCCAGTCACTTTATTGTAAGCATGAACAAATGAAGACACCAGAGAGTTAAAGTGACAGCCGGACTTCCTTCCTCAAATAATTGACAGAATTTAACAATTGGAACGTCTGCATCACTTACTTTGGTCATAGGCTTTAACTCCTATTTCCGTAATTCTTTCAAAATAAGGAAATAAAAACCCAATGGAATACTTTTTTCTTGAAAATAATTTCCTTGAGAATTTTTATGACAACATTTAAAAAAGAGTAGACAAATTCAAATTTAAAAAAAAAATGTATTCATTTTATTTGAAATGCAGATTTACAGAGGGAAGGGGAGAGAGAAAGGAGACAGAGAGGGATAGGTACCTTCCAGCCAGTGGTTCACTCCCTGAAATGGCAGCAACTGCCAGAGCTGGGCCAGGCTGAAGCCAGGAGCCAGGAGCTTCCTCTGGGTCTCCCAAGTGGGTGGCAGGGACCCACATACTTGGGCCTGGACTGTCACCTACTACTTTCCCAGGCACATCAGCAAGGAGCTGGATTGGAAGTGGAGCAGCTGGAAATGAGAGCCCATTGGAGATGCTGGTGTTACAGGCGGTGACCCAACCCACTTTACCACAACGCCAGCCCCAAATTTAAGTTTTAATGAGTCCCAGGAAAAAAGATTTATTTTCTCTCTCTCCACATGCACATACCAGCAAATAATGTCTTCTAGATTGAATTATCATTACAGTTATTTTCAACTGAAAATTCTCCAAGACAAAAAATACATTGTCAATTTTAATAACTACTGAGTATCCAAAGCACAGCTTTTAAACAATTTTTTGTAATGAGATAGATGAAACATTTGTGAGCTTTTTATTGTTTCTTATTCTAATTAGTTAATATGTCCAGGGACAGTGATTATATATTGCTAGAAATATACAGAGTTCACCAATTATAGTCAATTATGTTCTTTTTTTATATTTTTGTTTTTTCTGACAGCAATGTCTATACAAAAATGAAGATGGAATAAAAGAAGGTTTATAATGTTTATGTCCCTCAGACCTCAGAATTCCTCCTTAGTTATAGGTCAAAACTCAAGTGATTGAAAATGAATTAAAAATTACATCTTACCATTTTTCAGCTTAACATTAGATCCTCCAGGCCGGCACCGCGGCTCACTAGACTAATCCTCCGCCTGCGGCGCCGGCACACGGGGTTCTAGTCCCTGCTGGGGCGCCAGATTCTGTCCCGGTTGGCTCTCTTCCAGGCCAGCTCTCTGCTGTGACCCTGGAGTGTAGTGGAGGATGGCCCAAGTGCTTGGGCCCTGCAACCCATGGGAGACCAGGAGAAGCACCTGGCTCCTGGCTTCGGATCAGCACGATGTGCCGGCTGCAGCACACGGGCCGCGGCAGCCATTGGAGGGTGAACCAACGGCAAAAGGAAGACCTTTCTCTCTGTCTCTCTCTCTCACTGTCCACTCTGCCTGTCAAAAAAAAAAAAAAAAAAAATTAGATCCTCCTACAGGTTTCTTGAAAGCAAAGAGCTAGAAAGTTCCTGACTTAGAATGAGACTTGTTATCTAGTCATTAGAGTCATTTGCTATGCCAACAACACACTGATGGTTTGTACTGCAAGGGATGCATTGGCTAAGACTGGTGGTGGGTGAGAGGAGGCCTTCATGTTTCCTTTGATCTTGGCAAAGCAGGAGAAGGTATAGATGAGAGGACTTGGGGTAAGAACCTGGAAGACATCAGACAAACTCCAAAGCAGATCAGTCTTTGAAAAGAGCACACACAGAGACTGAGGCCTGCAACCAGGAAACTGCCATTCAGAGTCCCTTGGATGGCCCCCACTTTAGAGAAGTTTGCACCATCAGGGTCATGTGTGTGCCTGTTTGAAGCCTGCTGGATTGGGAAGAGTCAGGGAAAACAGTGAGGTGGTCTAAGGCTCAAGGGCTGTGCCTTTGTGTGGGCTCATCCTGTGAGGCCCACACTGTCGGGATGGTGGGGTGTTGGCGTTCTTCAACAAGAAGCACTGGAGAGAGTTTTGGTGAACATGTCTGTTTATTAACAGCTGGGCACAAGCTTTTATAGGGCAGGCAAAGGGGAGTACTAGTTCAGGGCAGCAACACTAATTCTATAGGATAAAGCTGATATTGGCTCCTCTATGCTTCTCCAATCAGCTTGACGGTCATGTAGCCTACTTAGCCTTCCAGACAGTCTTATGAGTCTGGGCCACACTCGGGAGCTATTCACCTAGTTGACAATCACAAGGCGCCTCAACAGGAAGTGGGGGTGGGGGAAATGTGCCTGGGGCTCCTGCCACCTGCCAGCAGTCAGGTCATATGTGGGGGTCTCAGTGTGCTGAGCTCTCGACCAGGGTTTTTCCAGGGGTGCATGGTGTGCCATAGGGTGTGCATGGGCTAGGCAGGCAGTCTCCCAGCCAGGCACAGGATCACTCACCCTTGAAGCCACTGTTCTGATGTCTGCCAATCAAGGCAGTTCCACAAACACCTTTTCTTAGGGGCAAACTTCCCCCTAGGCAGTGTTGTAAGAGCACCCAACATATAGAGGCCAAGTAGATTCAGGATGGCTGAGTTCGGAACTCTGCAGGCCAGGCCTTGTGCACGCAGCAGCCTAAAGAAAATCCTGGTCTCAGGAGTCTTTTTCCTTGCTGTCAGATGTTGCAAGGGTCAAGTTGAAGAATACCCACCCTGTCCTATGCCTTCTTCTCAGGGGGCTCACAGCCAGATTTGCAGCAAGTTTAACCTTTTGCGCGTTCATGTGCACCCTTCCACTCAGCAGGAAGAGAAAGACGAGGATAAAAACACACAGAGCAGGTGGTTTCTGATGAGGGGAACCCAAGTCTGAGTCCAGATTCCTTTCTAATCAAGAACATGCTGTTCATTACCAATCACTCATGGGTCCTGCTTCAGGACAAATCTTGGGGACCCTGCTCCCAATCAGGCTCTGAGGTCAGACTACCTGGGTTGGATTTCCAGTCTCTACCACCTACAGACTGTGTGGCTTTACATACATCATGTAACTGTTGTGTAAATCAATTCCTTGTTCCTCAGCCCTCAGATAATAGTATTTTTTAAATTTATTTATTTGAGAGGGAGAGACAGAGAGAGAGAGGTCTTCTACCCACTGGTTCACTACCCAAGTGGCTGCAGCAGATGGAGCTGGATCCAACCGAAGTCAGGAACCAGGAGCTTCTTGTGGGTCTCCCACGTGGGTGCAGGGCCCAAGCACTTGGCCATCTTCCACTGCTTTTCCAGGCCATTAGCAGGGAGCTGTATCAGAAGTAAAGTAGCTGAGACTCAAACTGGTGCCTATGTAGGATGCTGGCACTGCAGGAAGAGGCTTAATCTACTATACCTCAGTGCTGGCCCCTAAAAATCTATCTTTCTCGCAGTTCTTATTAGGATAAAGGGTAAGTCACATGAGTAGTACCATCATATAACTTACCATTCAAGCCGGCACAACTGTGTGAGTGAACAGGGATGCTGTTGACAGTTGTATCAGGGCAAGGGGAGTGAGCCAGGACTTTGCTGAAAAACCCCAGCTGTGTGGGGTTGCCCTAGACCTTGTTAGAGTTAATGAGCAGTTAATATCCCATTAATATATTAATATTGCCCGAGGAATTATAGTGAAGAGAGCTTTGAGCTTTGTTCTTTTCATATTAGCTTTTTCTGAGTTCGTTAATATGCAGCAATTTTTTAAAAAAATGTTTTTGGATAAGGGAAGAAAGAGTGAGTTCCAGTACATCCTCGTGTGTTCAGAGGGTCCCTTAGCATGCTGCACAGTTTAGCCTCTAATCCCTGACCAGGCCTTTGTTGTCCAGGAGAGGCCCAAGCAAGGAGCGGAGTGGGGAGGCTCCTTGGTTTTGCTCCAGTCCACACGCCATCAGCTGATGGACAAGGGGGGATGTGAGGTCGGACCCGGGGTAGCAGCAGGACTACAATTTAACTTCAGGAAGTTGACCATTACTTTAGTTTAGATTTGTTAAAGTCTTAAAAAAAACTGTCAAAAATCCAGCCAAAATAATTGGTAAGAGAAGCAAAGAAATTCCAGAGTCACAAGTCCCATGAAGTCATCTCTATGCCGCCTGCCAGCAGAGGGGCTTTTTAAAACGTTCTCAGGATCCTGGCCAGTGGAGCATCAGCTGCCCCAAGATGGAGCTTCCATCACTTCTTTGGCAAAACATCCTCACAGTCCAGCAGGCAAGGTCTTTTGACATGGATTGCTCAGGTCAGTGGAATCCCAGTGCTAGATGATGCCACATTAAATGTCCGTTGAAGGCAACTCCATAACCAAAATTTTGCTTTGGTTGAATATGTGCCTTTAGAGCAGAATGTACATTGTATAGTTGGAATTGCTTTGATAATTACCATCAAAAACCTTCTTGTTCTTCTAATCTGTATTTTGAAAACACCAGCACACTAGACTTAGCCAGAGGACAGTGTTTTTAGTCTACGTGGCATAAAAAGCAGCTGTATACATGAAAATCAAATTTTAATGAAGAGCCAGATAGGTCCCTTTGTTCCTGATTATACCAACAGGAATGGCATTTGGACAGGGCCTCCCAGTTTAGAAAGCAGATTGAGATACATTATCTATGAGTATTGTATTCTCTCGTGACACCAGTTGAACACTCTGCAGGCCTGGCTTTGCGCGTGCAGCAGCCTAAAGAAAAACCTAGGCATTCTCTCCCTTCCCTGAAGCCCGGGGAAAGTATGGGGCAGCTAAGGAAGAGATGAGTTCATGTTCAGCCTGGGAAAGCTGCGCAGCAGCCTTCCCTTCAGCTCGGCATGAAATGAGCCTTGAGCGGCGTGAAATCACGGCCACAGGTGTGGGGACTTGCAGTGACATAAATATCCTTGCTGGTTAGCAGTTGGAGGAGCGCTGTGGGAAGACTGGCCATGAGCTCCTTTCTAGCCAAGTCTGCCTTTATGAATAGATGGTCATGTAGGCCCCCCCTCGCCAAGGACCTGGGGGAGCCTCAGCCCAACTTCCAATTAAAAGACGTACAGGGGAGGGCGTTGAGCCCAAGCCATTGGGATGCCATTGAGGACGACCTTGCTGCACATCCGCATACCTGGCTTCCATTCTGGGCTCCTGCTCCTGATCCTAGCTTCTTGCCAGAATAGGCACCTGTCATGGCTGATGTAATCAGACTTCTGCCACCCACATGGAGGACCTGGATTGAGTTCCCAGCTCCTGGCTTCAACCCCAGCCCAGTCCCGGCCATGGCGGGAATTGGGAGAGTGAATCAGTGGATGGGAACTTTCCTCTTCCCACGTTGTCCCTCCCGGCTCTCCCTCCTTCCTGCCTCCTCTCAAATTAATTATTTTTAAAGGCCCATTAGAAGAATTAAAGAGGTAAATGAATACTTATCTCAGGCAACGCTATCGAGGAAGCAAAAAAGAAAAAAATCATATAGTGCAAAACTGGTTTGTGTTACCTGCA
Source organism: Oryctolagus cuniculus (assembly GCF_051225735.1). Classification (NCBI taxonomy): domain Eukaryota; kingdom Metazoa; phylum Chordata; class Mammalia; order Lagomorpha; family Leporidae; genus Oryctolagus; species Oryctolagus cuniculus. Next base: position 78,750,450 of record NC_142882.1, read on the forward strand.
ACTCTGAGAGCCTGCGTGTTTAAAACACCTCCATATACAAAAGTTACAAAGAGCAAAATGGTAATCCAGACAACAAATTAGTACACAACTATGCATGATGTTTTAAAATTCTCTTAAAAATGGCTTAATTTGAAAATATGCAAAGAAAATGGAAATGGAATTACCAAAAGGGAAAATCTGAAAAAATATACAGGAAAAATGTTCAGATTTACTAACAATGGTATATATGGAAACCAATAATTTTGTGTCTTAAACTGGATGTCTTTTATTTCAGTTGTAACACCCAGCCTTAGCTAAGGTGCGGAAACTATGTCACTTGATTTGAACTTTGTAACCTTTCTTCTATATTATTTGGTATCAGATACATTTTTCTTTTTTATTTTACTTATTTCTACATCATTTAGTTTCATTACACTGTAAGTAGGACACAGTTAAAGGTTTTAACAAAACTAAAAGTGACTATTTTTTAATGGGAGAGTATTTGAATATTCAAACTATGTTTACTATCACAACTGAGATGATTGGTCTTCAGTTTGTACATTTTCTACTTTTCATTCTTGTTGTCTGCTATGCAGTCTGTTTTGTTTATTTTTAATTTCTACTGAAATGTAAGGGTCAGAATTATTTTTTAATTATTGTTTCAACCAATTTTTATTTACAGAATATAAATCTCTTCAAAAAGATACATTTCTTCATTTAATCAATGGTAAGAAGACATTAAACAAAGCCTAAACATCATCCCTTATAATTAAGCAGAAATACAGATCATTAAAGGTGTATGAACATAGAACACAAAATGTAGTTTTTACTTAAACAGTTATATGAATGAGGCTATTTTTAAGTTTCTTCATTGACAACTCCATTTTAAACATTGAACAAATTGTACTTAAATTAACAATAAAAATGTAAGAATTCAATGTAAACAGGAAAATATGGAACAACAACAAAAAACAGGGAGTATCTTCATTACCAAACAGATTAACAAATTTGCAGACATTCTGATACTTTCTGAGGTATATCAAAATGCCTACATCAAAGGTAGCATTCATTTGAGAGGTATCAATACATGTTCAGTGATGAGACCATTTGTAGCACTTATAGTATATACAAAGCAGCATTGGACTAATATGGTTCACATTTGAGAAACACAGATTCAAGTTTTATGCTACAACTTGCCAATTTGACATTATAGCTAATGCAGTGACAATTACTCATATGTTCTTCTGAAACTCAGTAAACAAGTTATCATTGAAGCACATGGAATAATGCCATGTCTTCTTCCTTATAATAGCAAATTTTAAAATCCAAATACTTTGTATCATGGAAACTTTACCTAGCTGTGCAAAAGCTCCCAAATACAGTACAGTCTTCAAGTTTCTTCTTTGTAGACCCATTAACTTGGAGTTATTTTAGCACAGATAAGTGCAAACACTACTTCAGATTACTGGGCAACAAGAATGTCCGTGTGTCACTACCTGTATTTGAGTATGAGCACACCACAACCACAACCACGGCAAGTAAATGCCCTCCCATGTCATCCTCTGCTTCCGGGGTTCCTTTCCACATCACAGGAGCTGGTTTAATGGATGCTGTCAGGTCTCCACCTGTCTCTGAAAGTTCCTTTATTAGGCTCACTTGGTTAATCCTCCGCCTACGGTGCCAGCATCCCATATGAGCACCGGTTCTAGTCCTGGTTGCTCCTCTTCCAGTCCATCTTTCTGCTGTGGCCCGGGAGGGCAGTGGAGGATGACCCAACTGCTTGGGCACCTGCACCCACGTGGGAGACCAGGAGGAAGCACCTGGCTCCTGGCTTCGGATTGGCATAACTCCAGCCGTAACGGCCATCTGGAGGGTGAGCCAACGGAAGGAAGACCTTTCTCTGTCTCTCTCACTGTCTAACTCTATCTGTCAAAAAAAATTTTTTTGAAATTTAGCTAAGGGAACATCTATAGTCTAAATAAGCTAGTTTTTTTTTCCTTACTCTTTACTAACTAGTTCAAATACAATATGTAATGTTTTAAATTTTTATAGATACCTTATTAAAATGACTAAAGGTATCTAAGATACCATTATTAACCAAAAATTTACCAAATAAATATTAACCAAAAAATTTAACCAAAAAATATTTACCAAAAAAATTACACTAAGTATTTTTGAGACTATTTTTTTCCTAAGTAGAAAAGCCTTGGGATTCATAAGGAACACAGACATAATGACACTTTAACCCTGCTGTTCTACAACAGCAATAATAAAAGCAAATGCATGAAGCACAGAAAAGAAGAGCAGGATTCCAGGAGAGAGATCTGATAAACACTTAAATTTTGGATGCTCAAACACAAAAGGGTTCACGGTGCTTATATGCACTATCATTTTCATCTTTTAAGTAGTTCAACTCTTTATTTCATTTCTAATTTTATCCAGAAATAAAACATAATTCATTCCATAATGTATCTTATCAATTTCAATTTTCAAGTATTCAAGTGATGCAAACCCAGGTATTTCCTTTTGTGGCAACAACACACTACAGACTGAGCTTCAAAGACCAGGAAAAATTCATTTAAAATAAAATTTTTTTTTGTCTGTTCTACTTAATATGACTGGTTTAATTCTGTTATTAATACACAGTTATTCTTAAGTGTTGAAAATTAACTGAAATGTGATCCCTGTTAAACATAAGAGTGGGAATAAGAGAGGGAAGAGATGTATAATTTGGGACATGCTCAAGCTGACTTGCCCCAAATGGTAGAGTTAGAAACATACCAGGGGATTCCAATTCAATCCCATCAAGGTGGCATGTACCAATGCCATCTCACTATTCCAAGTGATCAATTTCAGTTCACAATTGATCATAATGAAAGGACTAAGAGTCAAAGGGAGCACATAAACAAGTCTAGTACCTGCTAACACTAACCGATAGAATAAATAAAGGGGAGAGTGATCCAACATGGGAAGTGAGATACTCAGCAGACTCATAGAATGGCAGTTGTCCTAAATAGCACTCTGGCCTCAGAATCAGCCCTAAAGGCATTCGGGTCTGGCTGAAAAGCCCATGAGAGTATTTCAGGCATGGAAAGCCAAGACACTCTGGCAAAAGATCTCTGTGAGTGAGATCTCAGTGGAAAGAACAGGTCTTCAAAGAAGGAGGTACCTTTCTCTGAAGGGAGGAGAGAACCTCCACTTTGACTATGACCTTGTCTAAACAAGAAAAGAATCGGAGAACTCAGAGGGCTTCCATAGCCTTGGAAACTCATGACTGGAGCATAGGGAGATTACTGATGCCATAGACAGGAGTGTCAATTGGTAAAGTCAACAACAAGAGTCACTGTGCACTTACTCCTCATGTAGGATCTCTGTCCTTAATGTGCTGTGTATTGAGATTTAATGCTATAATGAGTACTCAAACAATATATTTCACTTTGTGTTTCTATAGGGGTGCAAACTGTTGAAAGCTTTACTTAATGCATACTAAACTGATCCTCTGTAAAAAAAAAAAAAAAAAAAAAAAAGAAATTATCAACTCCCAACTTGACTCTCACTGGGATTAAACATGACAATAGGTCTGATCTGATTTCATCATCATTTAAAAAAATCATCTATTATTTTTCACTTTATGTTTCTGTGTGAGAGCAAACTGTTGAAATCCTTACTTAATGTATACTAAGCTGATCTTCTGTATATTAAGATAATCGAAAATGAATCTTGATGTGAATGGAAGGGGAGAGGGAGTGGGAAAGGGGAGGGTTGTGGGTGGGAGGGACGGTATGGGGGGAAGCCATTGTAATCCATAAATCGTACTTTGGAAATTTATATTCATTAAATAAAAGTTTAAAAAAAAATGCTACCATGAAGGAAAAAAAAAAAAAAGACCAGGAAAAATTCATTTAAAATAACTGATGCACTCTTCTGCCCAAAGACATAAGAACTAAGACAACACTGCAATCACACAAATGGTTTGTTGTAAGAGAAGGAAAAAAAAGTGGTCAATTATAATCAATGTTTTCTTTTTAACAAGATTCATAAACAAATTTCCTTAATATGTGGCCAGATTCCCAGTAACAGGATATTCTGAAATCTAAGGAACTACAGAAGAAAAACCAGAGGAAGTTTTTTTTTTCTATAAATGTTTTTTTTCCATAAGTATTCCTATTGTTTTCTTTGGATTTCCTTTGGACTTTTACTAGGAGATTTTTTGCCTTCACCTTCTTGCATAATGATGACAATGTTTCTGTGTGTGGCACATCCTTAAGCATCTGTTGTAAGGCTGGATGAGTGGTGACAAGTTCTTTAAATTTCTGTTTGTATGGAAGGTTTTTATTTTACCTTTATGCATAAATGAGGGCTTTGCAGGGTACAGTATTCTAGGTTGAAAGTTTTTTTCTCTCTTAAGACTTGGAATATATCCTACCGTTCTCTCCTAGCCTGTAGGGTTTCTGATGAGAAGTCAGTGTGAGTGTAATTGGAGATCCTCTGAAAGTAATCTGGCATTTCTTTCATGTACATTTTAGAGTCTTTTATTTATGTTTTACTGTGCAGAGTTTGACTACAATGTGTCATGGCAAGGATCTTTTCTGGTTATGTCTATTAGGAGTTCTGGGTGCTTCCTGTACTTAGATGTCCCTTTCTTTCTCCAAATTAAGGAGGTTGTTTGTAATTATTTCACTAAAAAGACCTTCTAACCCCTTCTCTCTTTCCACACCTTCTAAAACTCCTAAGACTCATATGCTGGATCGTTTGATAGTAGCCCATAAATCTCCAACACTGTTTTTTAGTTTTATAATTTCTTCTTCCTTTTTTTTTTTTTTTTTTTTGGCCTGACTGTAAAATTTCCATAGCTTTGTCTTCTAACTCAGATATTCTTTCTTTTGCCTTGCTGAGTCTATTTTAAGGTTTTCTGCCATGCTTTTTGTTTGATATATTGAATTCTTCATCCCCAATATTTCATCTTGATTTCTCTTTAAAATCTCAATTTCATGGGAAAAATTTTAATTTATGTCACGTATGATTTCTTTAATTTGTGTATTTGCTTCCTATGATACAGTTTTTGAATTCTGTTTCCAGCATTTCTTCTATCTCTTCATTTTCACATTTTAGTATTGAAATGTTGTGTTCCTTTGGAGGCATCATGTTGTCTTCCTTATTGTTTCCTGAGTTGCTGCATTTAATTTTGGGCATTTGTGGAAATACACCTTGGTTGTTTTTTTTCTCTCCTACGATGGCTTTTATCTTCGGACTGTGCCTCTGTGGATTAGTGGAGTGTCTGCTCTTTCAGTGGGTACCCTGAGGCGTGTACTATGTGTGGCCAGGGAGCTCTGCTCAGTGCTCCAGGGTGAAGGGAGTGTCCAGGTGACACCCAAATTGGGCACTTTTTTTTTTTTTTATCAGAGGGGAGGATTAATCTGGTCTGTTGGTGTAGTCTCATGTTCACCTCCTGTCCTCCAAGGAGACCAATGCCTGGTCACTAGCCCTAGTGGGTATAATATTCATTCACACTGCCACAAGAACCACACAAAGGATCCGTGCAGTTCTCAGTGTGAGCACAGATTCCACAGCAGTGACTCTAACCAGGGAGTCAGGGAGCCTGGTGCGTGTGGAGCCACCCACAGTGACTACCCAAAGACCCAGCCACACCCAGCTGCCTGTCAGTTCTCCCAGCCAGACTGGGGCATCTCTGCTGGGCTTGTTGCTGGGTGCACAGACACTAGCTGGTTCAGCTGTTACCTGTGTCCAAAATGCACCTGCCCTCTCTCTGCTAGTTACAGGATGCCTGGTCCCAGGTGGAGGTCCCAGGGAGAAGTGTGCTCCCCCCTCTCTTTCCCTCTAGGTGGCAGGTACGCTGTCCCCACCAGGGCTCCAAGTCCTACTCACGCCAGGCTCTTCCCACAGCTTTATCACCAGTGGCTTAGGCTGCTGCAGCCTGGTCTCATCTCACTCCAAAGCTGATGCTGAGGCTCTCAGCTACTGGGTCCTGAATTGTATGCATCCACACCCTCCACGTAGATCCACAGTGTCCCTATAACTTGCGTAGACTTTCTTCTGCCATTTTCTCCCTAACTCTTCCCTGAGATTGGACTCTGTCCATGTTTTATTTAACTATCTTCCCCTAGACTAGAGCAGTAAGCTCTCTCCCTATTCCACCATCTTCCCCTTTTATCCAGGGTCAGAATTCTTAAAGCAATTACCACATGTAAATGTACTCTAAGCACTAATTATAATAATTATAAAGAGACCATTAATGGGAGAAAAAATAAACAACTAAAATATTAAATGCAGTAGCTTTAACAATTTAATTGACTTAATGTGGTTATTAAAATTTCTACTTAAAAATTTGGCATGTAAAAAAGCCTCACAGTTTAAGAAGAACTGGGCCAAAAAATCTAGAGTATGATCCCCACTGTGCAAAAGCTGTACCTGAGTGGGCTTCTATGGTTTGTAGCCATAGGGAGAAAGACCAAGAGGTAGCCATATCAAAATGGCAATAGTGGTTGTCACTTATTTATCAGTTATGGGACTTTTACTACATGACATTTTTGCTAATTTTCCAATTTTTATATAATGAGCACCTCATGACTGATAATGCTTGGTAAAGAGCAAAACCAGAAACTCTTCTAGTGCCCCGTCACAGACTATAGAGACTGTTTTATTTTAAAGTCTTTTAAAAATGTATTTAATTAATTCATTTGAAAGGTGGAGAAAAACACAGACAAAGATCTCCCATCTTCACTCCCCAGATGCCTGCAACAGCTGAACTGGGCCACATAAAAGCCGAGAGCCAGGAACTCGAAGCAGGTCTCCCGTCTGAGTCTTAGGGACTCAAGTGGCTCAGACATTACCTGCCGCCCCCAGGGTGCACATTGCCAGGACCCTGGAATCAGGAGTACAGCCAGGAATCAAACCCAGGCGCTCTGACTTGGGATGCGGATGTCCCATGCTGCTTCCTAATACCTGCATGAAATGCCTGCCCTGGTAGACATTAGAAGACTAGAGATGGCCGGAGCCATGGCTCACTAGGCTAATCTCCGCCTAGCGGCGCTGGCACACCGGGTTCTAGTCCCAGTCGGGGCGCTGGATTCTGTCTCGGTTGCCCCTCTTCCAGGCCAGCTCTCTGCTATGGCCAGGGAAGGCAGTGGAGGATGGCCCAGGTGCTTGGGCCCTGCACCCCATGGGAGACCAGGAGAAGCACCTGGCTCCTGCCTTGGGATCAGCACAGTGTGCCAGCCGCAGCGTGCCAGCCGTGGCGGCCATTGGAGGGTGAACCAACGGCAAAAGGAGGACCTTTCTCTCTGTCTCTCTCTCACTATCCACTCTGCCTGTCAAAAAAAAAAAAAAAAAAAAAAAAAAAAAAGAAGACTAGAGACTTCCTTTATAGTCAGTGATCCCAGGCCAGGCCTTTCACAAATGGTGACCAGTTCCAACCATGCGGAAAGTTCTTGAAATCTGTGGCTGGACAAATGGATGGTAGGCTAGAACTTGAAGGGACCGGCCTTGTGGCGTAGTGGATTAAGCCATCATCTGTGGGCACCAGTTCCTGTCTCAGCTCCTCCACTTCCAATTCAGTTTCCTGTGAATGTGTCTGGGAAAGCAGCAAGAGATGGCTTGGGCCCCTAGACCTGCATGGAAGAACTGATAGAAGCCCCTAACTTTGGTCTGGCCTAGCACTGGCCATTACAGCCATTTGGGGAATGAACCTGCAAATGAAAGATCTCTCTCTCTCTCCCTCCCTCTCACTCTTCCCCCCCCCCCACTCTCTCCCCCACCCTCTCTCCCTCTTCCCCTCTCTCCCTCCCCCATCCTCCTACTCTCTCCCCCCCTCCCTCTCTCTCCCCCTCTCCCTCTCTCCCTCCCTCTCTCTCATTCTCTCCCTCTCTCCTTCCCTCTCCTTCCCCCTCTCCCCCTCCCTCTTTTTTAATTCTCCCTTTCAAATAAATAAATCTTTTAAAAAAAGAACTTGAACTGCACTCTGACACTGCTTTCCTATGTTAGTATTCAAGTCACAAACTTAGCCCATAAATTGTGTAAACACTCCAGGAACTGATTTTTTAATACTAAAAGTATTTAACATATTCTAAACTCAATATTTAATGGAAATGTAGGTGTGAATTTAGCTTTCTGTGATATATAGCACTTAATTTAGATTATTTTGCTCTTTTATCTTGAAAAATTTCAGTGCTCAGTTTGGTGTTTCATTTCCAAAGTCATAATTTGATTTTGTTACTTTGTAGGCTATAATCCAATTTGTGTCTGTTCAGTACAGTGGAGGGGATTTGCCCAGCAATCGTATGTTACACGTTATGAACTAAAAACACATTCTGAATTTTTGAAGTCTTTAGAATGGTACAGTATTTTAATCTCAAATCAGTTATTTGTCATTTTTCTTAGTGAAATTGAATTTTTTCTACCAATAATAAATTATTCTCTATTGAATGTTTCCTGATTGGCTAGAAATGCGATGTTGAACTAAATTCATTTACAGAGGAATGTCAATGTGCATCTATTCCCACTTTCTCTTATACCATTTAAATATAATGAAGATGAAGTTATTTTCCTTAGAGCCATCTTAAAGCTTGAACGTATTTAAAATTAGGACAACTGGGGCTAAAACAAGACAAACTGTTTAAAAGGAACAAGAAATGACAGTTTAGTAGGCATCTAAGATAAATTGATTACTATTGGGTACTAAATTTGCCTCCAGTTTCACTGTAAGTAAATGCAAATAAAGAAACATATTGAGTTATGAAAGGATGGAAAGATAAAATGTATAAGCAAAGAAGCTTTTAAAACAAATTTCACTCCATGGTACCATTTTTTTTTTAAAGATTTATTTATTTGAAAGACAGTTACAGAGAGAGGTAGAGACAGAGAGATCTTCCATCTGCTGGTTCACTCCCCAGATGGCCACAATGGCCAGAGCTGCACCCATCCAAAGCCAGGAGCCAGGAGCTTCTTCTAGGTCTCCCACATGGGTGCAGGGGCCCAAGGACTTGGGCCATCTTCTACTGCTTTCCCAGGCCAAAACAGTGAGCTGGATTGGAAGAGGAGTAGCCAGGATTAGAACCAGTGCCCATATGGGATGCCAGTGCTTTAGGCCAGGACTTTAATCCGCTGTGGCCACAGTGCTGGCCCCTCCCTGGTACCACTTAATTAAGTGTTGAGCCTCAGCAGAAAATACTTTTGAATATAGTTTTTCTAAAGACAGTGAGTGTCTTCTCGCAGGACAGTGAACTTACATTTGCCTGTCATCCACATGGAGGGAGGGGTTCCCAAACCTGGCCCTCTCCACTTCCCTATTTACTGTCCTCATGCAACTGTTCACAGGTACTGAAAAAAAATGGTCAAATCCAAAATCCAGCTACCTGCTGCTCAGAGCCTGTGGAATTCATTAGTGGTTTTAATTGAACATAACAAAACCTATTTGCTGTCATCTTCACAACTAGTGTTTGTTGGAAGCCTCTAGGGGCAGCTTAAAGAAACTGAAGGCAACTACTCTCTCCTCCCTCTCCCCACCCCCACTACGAGAAGAGGACTAGCCGTTGGAGGCAGGAGGCCAGACAATGCTTTCCTTCCAGCTCTCCAGGCTCTGTGCTCCTGTCCGTCATTCCCCTGCACACCTGTGATGTATGGGGCAGAGGATAGTTTCCCAGCAGGTCTTGGATTTGACATAGCTCCTGCAGACTGTCACATAAAGACATAAAACAGTTGCCTTTTCTTCTTCCTCTGCCCAGGGAGGGAGCTTTCTACTCAGGGCACACCATGTTCTCTCCCTGTTGCAGCCTTTGCCATCAAGTGCAATTCTCCTGTTATCCCACACTGCGCTGCCTTTTACAGACGGGAAAACTGAGCCTCTGCAAGGTGTTCAGTATCTCGCCCAGGAGCATGGGAAGAGTGTCAGGGCTGAGTGCCATCTCGAGATGACTGTTTGGGAGTCCTTGACCCCAGAGTGCGTTGTCATAGAAGGTTAAGATGAATCATTGATTTCAGAAGAATACTTCCTCCTCAAATCACACATCTGTCAACCAATTAGATATATTAAGTTCCTCAAGTTTCCTCTAACACTGGATGAGCAAACTGTACTTAACCAGATACGTATCACTCGATCCTTATCCTAAAAGCTTGTGATCAAAATGGCAGATAATCATATCCCACTGTAGATGGCAGCCAAGATCCTGAATACATAAAATAGGACATTAGGCAAACAAATGGTATAAATATGTAAATATAAATATAGACCCCTGGAGGCTAAAAAAATCACAAAAAATTGAAATAGGATATAAGACCTTGATTTAAGGGATTCTGAGTTCATAAATCCTTATGTGGAGAACAATAATGAAGTTTATAGATGCACAGAAAAAAATGACCAGGGAAGCTATAAAACACGTCAGCATGTTATGTGATATACTAAATCAAGTGTGTAAGGTCTCTGGGTTCAGTATCTTCCAGGAGCTACAAAACACAAATCCTGGAGAGGGTGCAGAGTAGAGATTGTTCTTCTGAGGCTCCTGGACCCTAAAGAGTCTCAGAATGCATTGCCATCCCCCAACACAAGGTCACTTATACATCTTCAAAATACAGGTTCTAGTTCCCTCCTCAGTTTTGTTCAGCTGATGTCTCAGGAATCCAGTATTTAAACAACTTACTGTATCTTGATAACCTCTATCCCGGAGTCACATGCACATGCTCTAGGAGAGGGTACATGTGAAAGAGTGTGTGGAGTTGGGAGCATGTGCACCTGTCTTCCTGGACAGAGGCTCCAGGCTGCCATCAGACTGTCAAGTGGGATTACCATCCCCCAAAAGGTTAAGAATCAGTGGCAGCGGTTGGTGTTGTAGTGCAGTGGCTTAAGCCACTGCTTGCCACTCCAACATCCCGGATCAGAGCGCCATTTGGAGTCCTGGCTGCTCCACTTCTGATCCAGCTTCCTGCTAATGTGCCTGAAAGGCAGGAGATGATGGCCCAAGTACTTGGGCCCCTTACACCCATGTGGGAGATCCAGATGGAATTTCTGGCTACTGGCTTTGCTTTGCCCAAACTTGGCTGTTGTGGCATTGGAGATTGAACCAGTGCATGGAAAATCTCTCTCTGTCTCTCCTCTCTCTGCCACTCTGCCTTTCAAATAAATAATTTTGAAAATCAGTAGCATACAGGAAAGAAAAATAAGATAATCTAAAGGTAGAGAAATAGAATGTTTTCAGTGTTAGGGAATTAGAATTATCTACCTCAGGATAGAAGCACTAACCTGAGGGTGAGTCTGAAAATGTAGTGATGTCCAATGGATGATAATTCCAGCCACGTGTTTACATCTCTGCTGAAAATTGGAAGAATAAGTATCAGGAAAGTGTAGCAGAAGGAATTGATTTAGGAAATAAATACTCCTTCATACTAAAAATAGTGGTAACACCTCAAAGGGTAGGCATAAACTAGATAATCACCTGTCTGGAAAGTCAGACACACTAACAGGTTATCCATTTCTGCTTTTCCAATAGAAAAATGTATGTATTTGTTCTTGTCCATTTTTGTTGCTGCAGTAACCATAATAGTTCTCCCTGAAAAAGAGAAAAACTTTGATATTTAAGGGATTTTGAACCTGTAGCTTTTATTGACTATTTAATTTTGTTACTCCTTTATATGTTTTCTATGTCTTTCATTAGTTATCCATTATCTTAGCAAAGTGACCATTGCTACAATGCAGTGGATGGGTTAGTGATTTTTTTTTAAAGCCACATGTTGAGCACAGATTTCTTAGATCCTTTCTACAAGAAAAAGATGTAAAAAGTCATGTAATAGAATCTATCTTAAATAAAGTAAACAGATTTATGAATATAATATTAAAAGATGTATTTGGCCCTGGCTAAAGCAATCTCATAACAATTAGTCAACTTCATGAATTTGATCAGTAATAAACCCATCAAATGTGTTTGACTATATATAAGAAAATAAAAGTGCTGGGTTTCCAACCACGTGGTGCATAGCATTATATAACTATAGATATGCACATATGCAGTCAAAATGGTTTAAAACATGGCACACGATTATAAATAAGTATGGAAAGTTTGTAAAGAGTATTGGAAAGAATTGTAAGAAGCTGGTTATGTGATTACAATGGGATTTTAAAATTTTTAGAAGTAAAATTGCAAACAGTTATCTAATAATAAGCTAATTACTGTGTACTAACCTTAAACTAATAACAACAATAAAAATCAAATGTATATTCACTATGACATTAAAAGTCTGTGAGATGCTACAAAGTTTAAGCAAGAGGAGATGGATAGCTGTATTCATAAACATTTATGTTTTAGATTTTAAGAAACATTTAATTTTATTAAGATCAATACGATAATTTGAAAGGTGGAAAATGTGTAATGTAGAACTAGACTAATAAAAATGGTATCCCGAGCAGCATAGTAAAAGGAAGACAATGCGTCAGGAGACTTCAACCACCATTATCTGTCTGAATCTGTTCTGATGTACAGTGGTTCTGGGGAATAATCTAATAAAAAATACCATGATCCCCTGAGATGGTGAACTAGATCCATCTCATCTGAAGTGTTAATTTCCTACTAAAAAAATGCCATCATCATGGAAACTTCACCTTAACCTGGGACACAGTTTAAGAGTAAAAGACTGTATTACTTCACTAAATAGTTTAATGTTTATGAATGCTTAAATAAAATTTTTCATAATGTTATCCTAACAGGAATTTATTTCTACTTTTAAAGAATATTTATTTATTTGAGAGAGATAAAGATAGTTCCCCCATCTGCTGATAAACTCCCTAAATGTCTGCAACAGCCAGGCTGGACCAGGCCAAAGCTGGGAGCCAGGAACTCAGTCCAGGTTTCCCACGCGGGTGGCAGGAACCCAAGTCCTTGAGCTGTCACCTGGCAGGAAGCTGGAATCGGGAGCAGAGCTGCAACTTGGACACAAGCACTCCAGTACCAGATGCAAGTGTCCCAAGTGGCATCTTAAGTCACCCCTTATTTTACCTTTTATTGTCATAAAATATCAAGCTTATAGAAAAACTAACAGAATGATATAACCATTTTCTATATATCCTGTCCCCAAAGACAGAGAATCAGAGACAGAAGTGGGACCTGAACCCCAGCACTCTGATATGGGCTGTGAGTATCCCAAGAGGTAACAACCACTGTACCACACTGCCCACTCCCTTTGTAATTTTTCTATATTTTTTCATAAATTGAATAAAAATAAGTTGGAAACATTGAGCCCCTTTACCTTGAAATACTTCATCAGCATGTATTATCTTGGAACCTGTGCATCCTCTTATTTTTGTTTTTTGATTTTAGTGTATCCTCTTGCATAACCATAGCTGTGTTCTCAAAATGAGGAAATTTGACAGATAACACCATTATTTAACCCACAGTCCATATTTAAATTCTACCACTAATTTCTTCTATCAAAAGTGATACAAAGAAAATTAAGAAGTTTCTAAACATATAAAAGGAGCAAAAAGCTTCTTCCTGGGGAAAAAACATAAAGATGATGCCATCTCCTCTTCCCCAATCTTTTTTTTTTTTTTTGAGATTTTTTTTGCATAATACCAGAAAAGTTCAGGGTTTTCTGAAAGGCCCCTGTTTTTCTTTCAAAAATCATTTAACAGGAAACATTAGCATTTCTTAAACAGGAGTACATGACACTATAACACAGATTTCTTTAAGATAATCAGTAGAATATGAACAAAATTAATGCCCAGGCCTGGTGGCACAGTGTGCCACTCTGTGAAATAGCACGTGTCATTCTGAGGCCAAGAAGCACATAGCATAGCAAAGAGTGATCAAAAAATGCTTCCTATGTGCACTCACAACTGGAAATTAATGACTAGAAGAGAAAAAGAATTTCTGGACAGCTTCATCAGTGAAGTTACTTCTTTTCAGACCAAATAGCAAATGCTTATCTGAGGGCATTCTCTGCCTTGGCATGTGGATGTAAATATAATGATACTAAGTAAATAGAAGCAAATATTCAGTGGGATGCAGGTTAGAAAGGTTCAGATTTTAGGGGATGCAAAATACTAGTTCAAAGGTGAGAAAGAGGAAAAAATGTGAAAATCCTGTTTCTAACCAGAACTTTACATATGAAAGCATTGGTGGGAGAGTTCAGCCTACATGGGCAGTTCCAGAAGTCCCTCCCGGCCTTGGTCAGCACCTAACTTCGTGATGAGGTCAGAGCACTTCTCACACTGCCCTTTGGGCCAAGGGCAAGTTCTTAAGGAGCATTCACTGCCCTGAATTGGGAATGGCCTTGTTGTGGCTCACTGGTTAAACTGTGTCTTGGGACACCCACATGCCATACAGGGGTACCTGGAATCAAGTCTTGCCTCCAGTTCCAATTTGGCTTCCTGCTAGATTGTACCCTGGGAGGCAGTGGATGACGTCTCAACCATGGTCCCTGCCATCCATGTGGGAGGCTCGTATGGATCTCCAGGTCCTGTCTTCAGCCTGGTCAAGCTCCTGCTGTTGCAGACACTTGGGCAGTGGAGATCCGTGTGTGTGTGTGTGTGTGTGTGTGTGTGTGTTGCTCTGGCTTTTAAATACATAAATAACAATAATTTTAGAAGAGCGCCTACTGCCCTGAATAGATAGGGAAGATTTACTTCTGGTTTTCAATATGAAATTCCTTCACCTTGCCATACTGCGTTTTCTTTCCCTTTTTTTTTTAATGATTTATTTATTTTACTTGAAAGTCAGAGTTACGCAGAGAGAGAGAGAGAGGTCTTCCATCCGCTGGTTCACTCCCCAGTTGGCGGCAACGGCCAGAGCTGCGCCAATCTGAAGCCAGGAGCCAGGAGCTTCTTCCCAGTCCCCCACATCGGTGCAGGGGCCCAAAGGGCTGGGGCCATCTTCTTTTTTTTTTTTTTTTTTTTTTTTTTTTTATTTTATTTTTTTTATCTTTTATTTAATGAATATAAATTTCCAAAGTACGACTCATGGGTTACAATGGCTTCCCCCCCCATACCGTCCCTCCCACCCACAACCCTCCCCTTTCCCACTCCCTCTCCCCTTCCATTCACATCAAGATTCATTTTCGATTATCTTAATATACAGAAGATCAGCTTAGTATACCTTAAGTAAGTATTTCAACAGTTTGCTCCCACACAGAAACATAAAGTGTAAAATAATAGATGATTTTTTTAAAATGATGATGAAATCAGATCAGACCTATTGTCATGTTTAATCCCAGTGAGAGTCAAGTTGGGAATTGAAAATTTCTTTCTTTTTTTTTTTTTTTTTTTTTTTAACAGAAGATCAGTTTAGTGTACATTAAGTAAAGATTTCAACAGTTTGCACCCCCATAGAAACACAAAGTGAAATATACTGTTTGAGTACTCGTTATAGCATTAAGCCTCAGTGTACAGCACGTTAAGGACCGAGATCCTACATGAGGAGTAAGTGCACAGTGACTCCTGTTGTTGACTTTACCAATTGACACTCCTGTTTATGGCATCAGTAATCTCCCTATGCACCAGTTATGAGTTTCCAAGGCTATGGAAGCCCCTTGAGTTCTCCGACTCTTATCTTGTTTAGACACGGTCATAGTCAAAGTGGAGGTTCTCTCCTCCCTTCAGAGAAAGGCACCTCCCTCTTTGAAGACCTGTTCTTTCCACTGGGATCTCACTCACAGAGATCTTTTTGCCAGAGTGTCTTGGCTTTCCATGCCTGAAATACTCTCATGGGCTTTTCAGCCAGATCCGAGTGCCTTTAGGGCTGATTCTGAGGCCAGAGTGCTGTTTAGGACATCCGCCATTCTATGAGTCTGCTGAGTATCTCACTTCCCATGTTGGATCACTCTCCCCTTTATTTATTCTATCGGTTGGTGTTAGCAGATACTAGACTTGTTTATGTGCTCCCTTTGACTCTTAGTCCTTTCATTATGATCAATTGTGAACTGAAATTGATCACTTGGAGTAGTGAGATGGCATTGGCACATGCCACCTTGATGGGATTGAATTGGAATCCCCTGGTATGTTTCCAACTCTACCAATTGGGGCAAGTCAGCCCGAGCATGTCCCAAATTATACATCTCTTCCCTCTCTTATTCCCACTCTTATGTTTAACAGGGATCACATTTCAGTTAATTTTCAACACTTAAGAATAACTGTGTGATAATTACAGAATTAAACCAGTCATATTAAGTAGAACAGACAAAAAAAAATACTATGAGGGATAATGTATTAAGTTGTCCATTAGCAGTCAGAGCTATGCTGATCAAGTCACCATTTCTCATAGTGTCCATTTCACTTCAGGAGGTTTCCTTTTTGGTGTTGAGTCAGTTGTCACCGATCAGGGAGAACATATGGTATTTGTCCCTTTGGGACTTGGGGCCATCTTCTACTGCTTTCCCAGGCCATAGCAGAGAGCTGGATAGGAAGTGGAGCAGCCAGGACTCAAACCAGCGCCCATATGGGATGCCAGCACTGCAGGCGGCAACTTTACCCACTACGCCACAGTGCCGGCCTGTATGCTGTGATTTTCTATGAACACTGTAGCATACATAGATTCCTCATGCTTAGCACTGGAAGGCAGTGCTATTAATGTTTCCATGAACAAAGACTGTGCGTGAGCACTAAATAGAATAAGAACTTTAATAGGCCCATTCACTTACGAGATTAAGCTTATGCAGAGCAGTATCTGACTGGGTGGAAGTTGTCTAATACAAGGAATAAAATTTGGATTCAAGTTTGTTTGGAGTATATTATCCAATAGATTTCAGTTATATCATTACCTGAATGACTTCCATAAACCATGTGTTATGATTATAAGAAATATGGATGGTGCTTAGAGAATAAGTATATAATTAAGCATCATATATCAGCAAGATTTAATGATTGTGAGATTTACATTCATTTCTGTGTATGTTCACATGAAAAATGATGAGAGGATTATTAATAGCCATACAACAATCTGTAAATAATGTTAAAGACAGTGTAGTTCTCTGAACCAGGAAGATTAGCATCACAGTTTGATCATTGGCTAATTTAATGATCTTGGGCAAGTGTTTAATTCTGTGAGTCTGTAAAATGAAGATGGTAATAGTCTCTTTTTTTATTTTTATGTGGCTGAAGTACCCTACATAAACCATCTATATATAACTCAATAAATGCTGTCTCTTATATGAGTATTTGAGTAGCTCTGTAGGGAATTATCTATGTATTTCTTAACACTGTGGACTCTGGCTTCTGTAAGGATATTTCTTGTAGCAGATGTGTGTTTGTTTAGTAAAGCCTTGTGGAAGAATGATTTTTTTAAGTTTTATTTATTTATTTGAAAGAGTTACACAGAGAGAGAAGGAGAAGCAGAGAGAGAGAGAGAGGGAGGGGTAGGTCTTCCATTAGATGGTTCACACCCCAAATGGCTGCAACGGCTGGAGCTGCACTGATCTGAAGCCAGGAGCCAGGAGCTTCTTCCGAGTCTCCTATGCAGGTACAAGAGCCCAAGTACTTGGGCCATCTTCTTCTGCTTTCCCAGGCCATAGCAGAGAGCTGGATTGGAAGTGGAATAACTGGGATTTGAACCAGCACCCATATGGGATGCCAGCACTGCAGGCAGTGGCTTTACCCCCTACCCCACAGTGCTGGCCCCAGAATATGATTTTAATGAAAAAGAGGAAAAGAAAATGTAGTGGAATTCTTTCACAAGGATGTTGCCACCTTCAGTTCTGCAGTCATTTTTTTCTTAAAGTTTTTATTTATTTATTTAAAAGGCAGAGTTAGAAAGTGAGAGACAGAGATCTTCTATCCACTGGTTCACTCCCCAAATGTTCTCAACAGCTGGGGCTAGGCCAGGTCGAGAGCCTGGAACTCCATCTGGGTCTCCCATGTTGGTAACAGAAGCCCACACATTTGGACCATCTTCCACTGCCTTCCCAGGCACATTCGCAGGGAACTGGATCAAAAGTGGAGCAGCTGGGACTTGAGCAGGTGCTCAGATAGGATGCTGGCATTTCAGGCCATGGCTTAACCCTCTGTGCCATCCTGCTGGCCCCTGTAATCATTATTACATCTGAGTATAATAGTCTCTCATGATTTGTGCAAAATCTTCCTAATAATGGTTTATTTTGATACTGCAATTAATAAAATTTTGGGATTATTAGAATTAATTTATACACTGCCAGCGCCGCGGCTTAATAGGCTAATACTCTGCCTGTGGCGCTGGCACACCAGGTTCTAGTCCCGGTCAGGGCGCCGGATTCTGTCCTGATCGCTGCTCTTCCTGTCCAGTGCTCTGCTGTGGCCCGGGAACGCAGTGGAGGATGGCCCAACTGCTTGGGCCCTGCACCCCATGGGAGACCAGGAGAAGCACCTGGCTCCTGCCTTCGGATCAGCGCGGTGCACCGGCCGCAGCGGCCATTGGGGGGTGAACCAATGGATAGGGAAGACCTTTGTCTCTCTCTCACTGACCACTCTGCCTGTCAAAAAAAATAAAATAAATTTAAAAAGAATTAATTTATGCATAACTATAGTGATATATTTATTCAAAAGAATGACTTATTTTTGAAGGAATGAGGTTTGCAATCTCCAAGCGAGTCTGTGCACTTGTGACCAGCATATTGTAGAGGGAAGACAATGAGCTTTGTACCACGCTCTCCTGGATCACAAATTCCAGCTCATCAATTTACACTCCGTACAACTGGGGGCATGCTTCTTGCTCATGTTCAGCTTCACTTTCTACTCTTTAAGCTGGCGATAATAATACCTGCTTTTTAGAGCTGTTATAGATATTAGAGGCAATATGTAATCATTGTTAAGCACTTGATGGGTATGTTTTCAATCATGTTTCCTAGCTTTATGGAGCTATTTTGATAACAGGCCTTTATGACATTGGAAAAATGTTGTTAGCTTCCTCCTTTGGTTCATTGTTTAAAGTGACATCTTCAAAATCATCCTTCTGTTAGATAAAGAACACATTTATTAAAACCTAATGGTGCCAGCGCCGCGGCTCACTAGGCTAATCCTCCACCTTGCAGTGCCGGCACACCAGGTTCTAGTCCTGGTCGGGGCGCCGGATTCTGTCCCTGTTGCCCCTCTTCCAGGCCAGCTCTCTGCTGTGGCCAGGGAGTGCAGTGGAGGATGGCCCAAGTCCTTGGGCCCTGCACCCCATGGGAGACCAGGATAAGTACCTGGCTCCTGCCACTGGATCAGCGCCGTGGCCATTGGAGGGTGAACCAATGGCAAAGGAAGACCTTTCTCTCTGTCTCTCTCTCTCACTATCCACTCTGCCTGTAAAAAAAAAAAAAAAAAAAAAAAAAAAAAAAAAAAAAAAAAAAAAACCACCTAATGGTGCTTGATTTGATTTGCTGTCTACTTTGTAACAGGGAATAGAGAGCTGGTCTCTAGGGTGTGAAGTATGACTATCCCAACTTCTTTTTTTTCCCCTCAAGATTTATTTACTTGGGAGGCAGAGTTACAGACAGAGAGGGAGACACAGAGAGAAAGGTTTTCCACCTGCTGGTTTACTCCCTAGTTGGCTGCAACAGCCGGAGCTACGCTGATCCAGAATCAGGAGCTTCTTCCAGCTCTACCATGCTGGTGCAGGGGCCCAAGCACTTGGGCCATCTTCTACAGCTTTCCCAGGCCATAGCAGAGAGCTGGATAGTAAGAGGAGCAGCTGAGACTTGAACTGGTGCCCATATGGAATGCCAGCACCACAGGTGGAGGCTTAGCCTACTATGCCACAGCACTGGTCCCTATCCCATCTGCTAAACATCAATAAAGTGACAGCAAGTTGCTACCAAACTCACGAGCACTGACCCAGGTTTTTTTTTCCCCTCAAATAACATGGCAGAAGAAAGTTGAGTATCTTCTACATTTACTGGACCAGAGGAGAAAAGGCCTCTGAAATGTTAATAGCTTATCCCTGTAAATCTTAGATTCACCTAACTACTAAACCACATGAGCAAATGGCTCTAATGCACCTCTTTTCAGTTATCAAGAACAATGCAGAGCAAAATGATGTAAGCACAACCTTTGTGTGGGTTCCCCTTCCTAATCTTCCAGTTCCTGTCTAAACATCTAGCAGTGCCAAGTCTTCAGGACCCTACCTTCAATACCTGCAGCTCCCAGTGAAACCTCAACTCAAAAATATAAAAGACTGGTATCAGTGTAGCACTTTATCCTGCCCATTGGGCTTTGCATTTAAACAGAGGTCAAGGCAAATAATTAAATCGAGTGCATAAAGCACAAACTTCACAAAATGTGGTGCTAGGCATGGTCCCATTTCATACTTGTCACAGTCCTGGCAAGCACTGTAACCATCCTTGTTTTGCTAAAACTCGTAAAAGTAAAGCAGTTAAGGCTGAGTAGGTAGTTGGCAGAGCTGGGGCTATAATTATTTCCATCCCATTTGGTGAACTATTTACTGAGTGCTTATGGTGACCAAAGTCCTCTACCATCCAAGGTGCTGGGCCTTCCTCTTTGTTGCTGTAGATATTCCCTTTGTTTGCCTTAGTTGGCAGAGTTCAAGGGACCATGCAAACTTTTAATGCAGTGAAGTCATGCGTTGATGCGTGGGAGGGCCTTTAGTTTCTCCAACTTGCATTGCACCATACAGCCCAAAAACTGTAGCCCAGCTGTGTACCTATGGGGAAATAATAAGTACAAGTTTCCCATTTTAGCCATAATCCAAGTAAGTCTTGGTTCTCTGTGGCTTCCCTATGTAGCAGAGCTATAGGAAGACATGTAAGAAAACCGTTTTACCCAATGGTTTGGCACATCAGTAAGGTTAAAGGATTAGACATCTAGTTTGCCAAGCATTTCTGCATTGACCAGGAAATTCTGAATTACATTTTATACCAAAGGCATGAATATGAGTGAATTTTTTAGTTTTTTCTGCTTTGGACATGAGCAATAAAGGCTTAATGGTGTAGATTTGTATTGAATTCCTATAGAAGTTCTTTTGCGCCTTGTTTCAAAGGATCACTCCAGCCATTTGTATTCTAAAGAATTGCGTCCATAGGATACTCTCTGTCCTCGCCTTTTAAAATCTAGCCAGATGGGCTGTTAGTGAGTCTATTCGAATCTAGGGAACTAATCCATTGCTTTAATAATTTTGTTCTGTGTGTGTCAGCCTTTGACTGAGGTTTTGGCCCACCATGAAGAGCGATTATGCAGCGTCCTCATTACCACCCTGATTCTTCTGTAAAGAGAGCTGCCAATAAATTACCTTCCCTGCTGCTTGACGTCTTTTTTAACCTACCCTGCCTAAAGCAGAAGGAGTGGCAGCAAACATCAGGACAAACAACAGAAGGACCTGCAAAGATAAAGTAGCGATTAGTGGACAGTGGAGACCATGAAAGAAGGCAAGACTGCCCTTCCATTCAACACTGTTCACCTTTGGGGCTAAACCCTTAGCAGATAATCTCCTCGGGACTTGTGGATATAGCTTTATTACATAGCCTGCACTTTAGATAAACTTTGTTGTGCAGTGTCTTTTCCAAAACTAAGATAGAGGGAATTTTTTTTTTTTTTCATGAAGACAAGCAATTTTATTTATTTATTTTTAAAGCAATTTTAAACTACAAGATATTTTAATCTTTTTTTTTTTTAACTTTTATTTAATGAATATACGTTTCCAAAGTACGAATAATGGATTACTATGGCTTCCCCCCCATACCGTCCCTCCCACCCACAACCCTCCCCTTTCCCACTCCCTCTCCCCTTCCATTCACATCAAGATTCATTTTCGATTATCTTAATATACAGAAGATCAGCTTAGTATACATTAAGTAAGGATTTCAACAGTTTGCTCCCACACAGAAACATAAAGTGAAAAATAATAGATGATTTTTTTTAATGATGATGAAATCAGATCAGACCTATTGTCATGTTTAATCCCAGTGAGACAGTGAGAGTCAAGTTGGGAGTTGATAGTTTCTATTCTTTTTTTTTTTTTTTTTTTTTTTTTACAGAGGATCAGTTTAGTATGCATTAAGTAAAGATTTCAACAGTTTGCACCCCCATAGAAACACAAAGTGAAATATATTATTTGAGTACTCGTTATAGCATTAAATCTCAATGCACAGCACATTAAGGACAGAGATCCTACATGAGGAGTAAGTGCACAGTGACTCCTGTTGTTGACTTTACCAATTGACACTCCTGTCTATGGCATCGGTAATCTCCCTATGCTCCAGTCATGAGTTTCCAAGGCTATGGAAGCCCCTTGAGTTCTCCGACTCTTATCTTGTTTAGACAAGGTCATAGTCAAAGTGGAGGTTCTCTCCTCCCTTCAGAGAAAGGTACCTCCTTCTTTGAAGACCTGTTCTTTTCACTGAGATCTCACTCACAGAGATCTTTTGCCAGAGTGTCTTGGCTTTCCATGCCTGAAATACTCTCATGGGCTTTTCAGCCAGATCTGAATGCCTTTAGGGCTGATTCTGAGGCCAGAGTGCTATTTAGGGCATCTGCCATTCTATGAGTCTGCTGAGTATCTCACTTCCCATGTTGGATCACTCTCCCCTTTTATAGTAGTGAAAATTTATTATTTTACCATTACTTTCATACATGTTGTACTTTTAATTTTTACAGTTTTACAGTTTACTTTTTGTCATACAGTTATGTTATTTCTTCATAACACTCAATAGATAGCATTTTAGAATACTCAGTGATATTCAGATTAGAAAGGTCCATGTTTTCCTTGAAGAATAGGTTTTCATTTTTAATCTCAGAGTATTTTTAATTTGGAGCATATGTTAATCACATTTATAAGCCTTGTTGACTTATTTTATGCAACATATTAAATATACTTCAGCTATGATGATTTAAAAATAAGTTCTATGATTACTGATAATTTCATCATATTGAAATTTTAGTTGCACTTTGACTTTTGATGAACAGTTTAGTGACTAAATCTTTGTGTGATTTCAACTATCTTAAAGATTTTGCTTTCTTTGTTTTAAAGTTTCCATTATGAGTGGCATTCACAGTTGGCATTTTCAACATGGAAACTAGTATGAGAATGCGCATGAAGAAATGAGTTGATAAATGTAAATATAAAAGATCACATATATTCATATTCAGTCAAAATTATAAAATGTCTTTGAAGAGTATATAAAAATAAATTTAAGAAAAAATATTTTTCATATTGGTTCTTTAAATTGGAAGTTCATTTATTTTCCAAAAAGCTTTGTGATTTCCTGCTCTATTGTATGATATGTAAAGGTAGTGTGTAATTGAAGGAAACATTCCCGAAATCGTGGGGCCTGGAAGACGGATAAGTGGAACACCAAAGGTCATAGTTTGTTATTTCAGGTTCCTGGCAACTTGCAAAGATCTAAACAGCTACTCAGCTGGCATTTACACTCTCAAAACGCCAGTTCCTCTGTTGCCTACAGCAAATGCTTCTTCACGTAGCCAAGTCACATTTAGCACCCTATAATACATGTTGATGAATTCCTAATTCAATTAATTCTAATGAATTCAAAATGAATAAAGAGAAAACATCCTGTACATGAATGGATACGGTTTTATAATTTAACTAGAATGCGAAGTATGATAATAGTTTCACTTGTACATTCCACTGTATTCTCTCGAGAGCCTTTACCAAGGCACCCCGAAATAACATGACCGCAAAGATTCTCAACTTTTCACTTACTGGAACCATCTGGAAGGCTTATGAAAGCACCGACTACTGGACCTCACCACCAGTCTTTGGTTCCATAGGTCCTGGAGGTCAGGTGAAAGTTTCATTTCTGACCAACTCCCAAGTAATGCCCATGTGGGTGACCTGGGGACTACAGTGACAGAGAGAACCCCGCTTAAAGGACCCGCCTCTCTGCTAGGGTTGTATTTTCTGTCACTCAGCCACTTTTTGAAAATTTAAAATCAAGCAGAATATGTAATATAAGGATTTAAGAAGGTGGCAGTATTGAAAAGAAGTGCTTCGAAGAGCCTCTGGTGTTACTATTTCCAGATAGTTAGTTTCTTTTCATGGATAGCTCTGCTCTCCTCCATCAAAGGAGTTTGCCACCAGTACCTGTATGGCTCATTGTTGTCTGTATTCTCTGGAAGTATGTTAATAGAACAGGTTAAATTCAGTATTGAATTCTAAAATGCACCATTTGTGTGTGATTTTAAACACTTTCCATGTAAAGGAAATTATAGACCTCCTTTTAAATATATTAATCCACAAGACTGAAATTGAGCCAACATTTTTGTGTGATGTGACATTAACGTCAAATTAGAAGATGGGGGAATAGGTGCATAATCAACATAGCTGCTAAAATGCAAAAAATGAAACAAAAAAACTGGTCGGCCTGTTGAGTCCCCAGATAGCTTGCCAGTAAGGAAGAGAGAACACAATCTCAATATTTTGATTGATAAATTCACAGCTTCTGCCATCGCCATCAACTGCATGTGTGAGGATGCCTTCACCTCTCTAGCACTGTTTCCTCATTTCCATAATAATGGGTGATTATGTTGACCTGATCCTTAATTATGAGAGCAGGATTAATGGAAAAGAGCCCTTTTCAGAACTTAACTTGTTAAAATCCAAATTAAAGTGCCTATTAGCATATTGTTGTTCAATTTGGTTAGCCAGTGTACCTGAGAGATGATGCTGAAAATGAAAATCCTGATGAAAAGCAGGTAAAATAATGGTGTTTTACATATAGAAATATGTCAGTAGTGGCATTTGTAAAGCTTTTGCTAGTATGAATTGAACACTACTCCAACACAGAGGAAGATGTTGAGTTCATAGGTATTAATATATATTTCAGTTGCTGTCTTCCCAATGATTATTCTATGTATTTTAAAGTCATATTCTCTGGCCACCCAAAGCTTCATCTTTTCATTCATATGTTGAGCAAATACTAATATCTCGTGTTTTGTTTGAACTATGCTTGTTTGAGTTTAAGATGCAAGATATTTAAACCTGAAATTAGAAGAAATAAAGGAGACAGGAAAAGATACTTGGGGCCTATAGGATAAGCAATTTAACAATAAATGGAAAAGAGCAAGTATGCAGCTTTTATTCAAATTTGTGCTTTACTTTGCAAATATTCATAATTATACCTTTATCATATATCTAAATTTCACTCATTCATCCACTTGTGCCTGCATGCAGCAGGCATTAAAATAAGCCAGTTTTCCTGCAATCACATGCCTACTGCTATACAGTACAGTATAAGAGAAATTGTGAACCCCAAATCAAGCATTCGTCCTTCACAAAGTAATTGTTAAAGCTTGTTAAGTTTTTAACTGAAAAGTGATCACTGTTAAATATAAGAGTGGGAATAAGAGAGGGAAGAGATGTGCAATTCGGGACATGCTCAAGCTGACTTACCTCAAACAGTAGAGTTAGAAACATACCAGGGGATTCGAATTGAATCCCATCGAGGTGGCATGTACCAATGCCATCTCACTAGTCCCGGTGATCAATTTCTGTTCACAATTAATCGTAATAATAGGACTAAGAACCAAAGGGATCACATAAACAAGAATAGTGTCTGCAAATACTAGCTGATAGAATAAAAAAGGGAGAGAATGATCCAACATGGGAAGTGAGATACACAGCAGACCCATAGAATGGCAAATGTCCTAAACAGCACTCTGGCCTCATAATCAGCCCTTAAGGCATGCGGATCCGGCTGAAATGCCCATGAGAGTATTTCAGGCATGGAAAGCCAAAACACTCTGGGGGAAAAAAAAAAAAAAAAACCTAAATGAAAGATCTCCAGGAGTGAGATCCCAGTGGAAAGAATGGGTCATCAAAGAAGGAGGTACCTTTCTCTGAAGGGAGGAGAGAACTTCCACTTTGACCATGGCCTTGTCTAAAAATGATCAGAGTCAGTGAACCCAGGGGGCTTCCATAGCCTTGGCAGCTCATGACAAGAGCCTCGGGTGATTACTGATGCCATAAACAAAAGTGTCAATTTGTTAAGTCAACAACAGGAGTCACTGTGCACTTACTCCTCATGTAGGATCTTTGTCCTTAGTGTGCTGTACATTGAGATTTAATGCTATAACTAGTACTCAAGCAGTATTTTTCACTTTATGTTTCTGTGTGGGAGCAAACTGTTGAAATCTTTACTTAATGTATGCTAAACTGATCTTCTGTATATAAAGAGAATCGAAAATGAATCTTGACATGAATGGAAGGGGAGAGGGAGAGGATAAGGGGAGGGTTGCGGGTTTGGAGGGACGTTATGGAGGGGGGAGTCATTGTAATCAATATTCTGTACTTTGGAAATTTATATTCATTAAATAAGAGTTAAAAAAGCTTGTTAAGTTTTATCTATGATGTTCAGGCTAAGTTAGCAGCTTGAAAGAGAGTAAATCAGGCCATGTGTTTTGGGTAAAATAGAATATTAGTATTATGTAATGTTGACATTAGCAAAATTTCAGTGTGGCCTTTCTTTTGTATTTAAGTGATTCTTTAAATACTCAATATGCAGGAAAAGGTCGTGGAGTAGACCTTTTCCAACAATTTTTTTTTGTGCAAAAAATTGGAAAATTGCAATCATACTATGTATTTCCCACAAACCTTTTAAAGACCTTTTGTGCATGGGTTTTAGAACTTTTTACACTGGGGCTGGCATTGTGGTGTAGCCAGTAAAGCTGCCACCCATAATGCCAGCATCCCATAGGGGACTGGTTTGAGTCCTGGCTGCTCTACTTCTGATGCAACTCCCTGCTAATGTGCTTGGGAAAGCAGCAGCAGATGGTTCAAGTGCTTGGGCCCCTGCACCCATGTAAGAGATACACATGGAGTTCCAGGCTCCTGCCTCTAGCCTGGACCAGTCTCAAACACTGCAGCCATTTGTTGAGTGAACCAGTAGATGGAAGGTCTCCCTCCCTCCCTCCCTCTCTTTCTATCTCTCCCTCTCTCTGTGTAGCTGCACCTTGCAAATATATCTTTAAAAGGAAATTTTTTGCACCAAAATAAGCTTTTCTGTTAGCTCCATTTTCCATAAACTTTTTGAAATTCTCTCATATAAAATCTTACATAATGAAATTTTTTTCTAAAAGGAAAAATAAATACTCAGTATGCATGACATAGTTCTAAATGATTTCCCATTAGCCTTCTAAAATTACATTTTCTAATAAAATAATTAATTTTGATATGTTTATAGACTAATTTTTAGAGCTTATTTACATGATTCTATAACATTCAAAATTTTCAGCAATTTGCCAAATGTGCTTTGAGTATATGTGTATTTTTAAAGATTTATTTATCCATTTGAAAGGCAGAGTTACAGAGAGGCAGAGGCAGAGAGAGAGAGAAAGTTTTCCATCCACTAGTTCACTCCCCAGATGGCTGCAGCGTCCTGAGCGGGGCTGATCTGAAGCTAGGAGCCAGGAGCTTCTTCCGGGTCTCCCATGTGGGTCCAGGGTCCAAGGATTTGGGCCATTCTTCTACTGCTTTCCCAGGCCATGGCAGAGAGCAGGATTGGAAGTGGAGCTGCCAGGACTTGAACCAACGGCCACATGGGATGCCAGCACTGCAGGCAGCAGCTTTACCCACTACGCCATAGTGCCAGCCCCCGAGTATATTTTCAAGCAGACAGTGGTCTAAGCTCCAACAATGCAGAGATGAGTAGTACAACAGTGAGTTTGAGCATGTTCAGGCTTTTTAGTTCGGTGCAAACTTTATTTTAACATGGGCTATCTTTTGGACTAACCAGAGGTCTCAGAGCATCTTCCGAACAGTTTTAGACTGAGGGAAAAACACTACCATTTCAGTTATAGACGCTGGCATCCTACAATGAAACTCCAAATTACCCATTACATTTCATACAACTTTAATATGTTTACTAAATTAAATTTAAAAGTTTGATACTTGGAGGCATTGAGTAACAATAACTTCACCCCTAAAATTAAAACTGTTCTGTCCAAAGATGCCTTAGCTTGAATCATGTTAACCCTGAAGATAGCATTTCCTTTCGCACCAGAACAACGTCGGTAAAGGAGCAGAGAGTGCTGACTGATGAAGTCAGCCAGTGTTTGGAGAAATGCTTCTGTTGTCTGTGCCCATCTCAGAATAGCTGTGGGCCCGCGGGTCATTTCAGGAACCTCTCTCCAGGGTTGTCCCTAGACAATAAGAGTCTGAAGTGGGCGGAGTTTGGCTGCTGTCTTCCCACCACTGTTCAGTCCTTTGTTGAAGAGGTCTTCAGTTTTTCATCTTTAATCAGAGAACCTAAAAACTTAAAAAATGTGTTACTCAAATAGCTCAAAACTAAGTAAATATAAAATAATTTAAATAATTAAATTTTCAAAAGGTATTTTTGTAAATTTGTATCATTCATGGCTTAGAATTAATCAAAGCTTAAAATTATGCTAAGACTTGAGATCTTCCTATAAATAAAGATAATAGAGACATAATTTAACATAACATTATATTCAACATAAATCTATATATGTATTAAATCATAAAGTTATGTGCAATATGTACATTTGTATAAACATGCATTACATTTAGTATAAAGAGATGTTAATATTACATGAATATAAATATATATATATATTCTCTGAAATTCACCTGTTTGCCAGTACACCTACTTGATAGATCATTAAAGGAAGAAGATATATTATCAAGTTAATTTGAAGTTGTCCTAAAACCAAAAACTTTAGAAAAGATATTTTCTACTTAATTACTCCTTGTAAGTGTGTGTGTATGTATGTCATAATAAATGCCCAAAACTGAGAGAAAGAACAGGCTTAAGGAAAAATGTAGACTTTTCCCCAAAATCCATTTAATTTTGATCCTCAATTTTATGCTCCTTGGAATAATTTAATTCACCTTATATCAAAAAGTAGCTAACCTAATGCCATGTATTCACCCAAAGCTAGAATTTTAGCATCCTGTATTTGTTTATAATCCATGCTATAAAATTTCTCTTTCCTATAAAAAGCAAAGTTGGGATCATAAGGAATTATGTTGAATAAATTTCTAAAATTAATGTACTTAATAATTATCATATTATTTCTCTACAGACTAAACACATAATATTATGCAATAACTGTGTTTAAACTGCATGATTTGCCTGGTGGAATACATTTCATGAGTTATCACTTTATGCTATCTTTTATAGTCTAGGATATGTTGAAAATCTTCTGATTAGCATTCTTTATGACCACACAGATAAATAACTCATATACAGATCTATGTGATACAAAATGTAAATTACAAATTGCAGTCTAATCTTTTCTTTCATCTTATTTCAGAGTCAATATTGGTAGTACTCCAAGTCAATATTGGTGTCCTCCCCCCCCCACCTCATTACACTGTCTAGAGTGGGTATCAGTCATTTAACTCCGAAAGACAAGTATCAGTGTGATGGATTGGTGTGACAAAAGAATGAGTGCCAAGGGGTGTGGTATGTCATCCATGCTCTGCTACTATTTAGCAATGTCATCTTGGAGAAAATCCCTTTATCACTCAGGATCCATGTTTTCCTACTCAAACAGAAAAGGATCTAATTCACATAGGCAGACACTAAAGTCTTTCTGTATCTTACTGCCACTGAGTCACTTTGGAATAGTGGCTTCTAATCAGAGTCCTCATAGGTTACTGAGAAGTCTTTAAAGAGCTACTATTTGTGGTCACAATTCAACTAGATCTATTTCCTATTTTGCATCTCACCGCTTCATAAATATTGAAAGTGACAGTGCAAACGGAAGTTGAATTCCATATTTGCTGACATATTCCACTAAGGTTAAGCATTATACACACAAAGTCATTCTTTTTCCAAAACTTATCCAGTCATTTTTGAATTAACTTAATATGAAACAAGTCTCTAAACCACATAATTAACGTTACCCAAAGAAATATGTTTTAAGCCAGTACTGATGTATTTTATATTGAAAGACATAATAATTTAAGGATTAATGCTCATTGACTATTATCAATCTATTTCCTAACTAGATATTCAACAATAAGTGGACAAACTTAGTGACATAAATCTCTAGACAAAAATCTCCACCCGTCTTCTCAATGAAAAAAAGTCAGGATTTGGGATTACTATTTGACCACCACACTTTATCATTAACAATAATTAAAACTTATAGTTATGAAGTGCCTTTTTGTGTGTCAGGTAATCTCTAAGTATTTCACATGCAGTGTGTCTTCCAATACTCCAAACAACTCGGAAAGGTAAATATGCACTTTAGCCTTTGACTTTTGAAGATCAAGAGGTCAGCGCTTTCAGACACGATGCAGCTTTCCCTAAAGACTTCAGTTTTATAGTAGAAAGTAGTAAGGACACAAATCTACATTATAGACACTTTATTAGAATTGTTGAAATTAATTTTCTAGAAAAAGTAGAGTTTCATCTGCTTAGGGACAAAAGGTTGGCTATAGAGATATTAACAATTACAAACACCTCCATGTATATTACTTTCATTTTTCATTTCTGAGACCAATTACATATTCAAGTTTGTTGTGGGAGAAAGACACAATCAGTATGTTTATGGAACAACTAGGAAGTGTATTTGCTTACTTAGTCCTAGAAAACATTTTTCTTCCCAAGCAGAAGCATTAATAAAATGATACATTACATTACAATTACAGTTTGATGATAACTTAGAAAAAAATCAGATATAAATGCCTAAAAATTAGAAGGAAATAGACAAAAATATCGTAAGTAGTTGTTTGGGGTTGTAGGACTTCAGCCAGTTTTCTTCCTTATATATTTTCCATTTTATTTAATGGATGTTTGTTACCTCTATGATGCAAAATATTTGCATATAGAAATAGGAAATGTAATTATATAGTGACATAACCAGATCTTTAAAGTTATGAGCGTACTGTCTAGAATAAATTTCTATAAATATGGGCATTCACTATAGAATTTTGTTTTAAAGATTTTATTTATTTGAGAGGTAGAGTTACAATCAGAGAGAGGGAGAGACAGAGAGAAAGGTCTTCCATCCACTGGTTCACTCTCCAAATGGCTGCAACAGCCGGAGCTGGGCTGATCTGAAGCCAGGAGCCAGGAGCTTCTTCTGGGTCTCCCATGCAGGTGCAGGGGCCTAAGTGCTTGGGCCATTTTCCACTGCTTTCTCAGAACATAGAAGAAAGTTGAATTGGAAGAGGAGCAGCTGGGACTACAACTGGCACCCATATGAGATGCCAGCACTGCAGGAGGAAGATTAACCTACTGCACCACAGCTCCAGCCCCAGAAATTGTTAAACAATAGGCACATCTGTTTGATTTTAAATCTTAGAAACTCGCTACTTAAAAAAGACATACCTCATTATCAAAATATTAGATTTGGGGTTTATAAAATCAGATTATTGGAAACTTCTTTGGATTGGCCTAAATTTTATTTCATTATAGTGGTATACACTTACAAAATAGGAAAAATCTCTGGGTTTAAAAAAGTAATCAAGAGGAATGTTTCATTCATTGACTAGTATTTTTGAAGTGGTCTGTATTCAAAGCATTCTGCTAAGCACTATTTAGGGCGTAGCAAGAGCAATAGTATGTGATTCCTGGTCTCAGAGAGCACCTCTTCTACTTGAATACATGAACCATATGCTGTATTAGTCTCTTTTCAGGTACAGGAAAGTATGGGAAAAGCATCTTAGGAAAGAAGAGGGTTTATTTAAGCTTTCAGTTTTGGAGGTTCATAGCTCAAGATCCAGCAGCCTCAATTCACTTGTCTGATGGGAGTGATGAGTGGAAGAATATGTGTGCAGATGGTGAGCCAGGAGGCAGACAGAGCCTAAGCCAAACTCCACCTACATAACCAAACCAGTAACAAAAACTACCTTCCAAGATGTACCTCTGTGACCTAAAGATCTCCCACTGAGTTCACCTCCTAGCTGCTACAGTTAGATCAGGTATCCATCCTCAACCCATTAACCATTCACAATGCATTGGGGACCTAACCCCCAACACATGAGCCTTTGTGGGGGTCCCACAGGCTATTATGCAAACCACAACATATACCTAAATAGGAGTTGGGAAAAAAAAGCAGACAAGACTTCATTCGCTGATCTGTTCTGCAAACAGTATTGAATACCTAATAGATGCTGGGAGTAGAGCATCAAGTAGGATACAGACTCTGCCCTAGAAAACGTCATAGTCCAGTAGAGGAACTAAGTAAGAAATGCAGTGATTATTGTGAGACAAATGCATCTTAGTTCATTTTAATGATTTTGTTAAGGGTCCTCTGCATATCTTACCAAGAAAGTGGGGAAAGCTATGTAAGGTACAGAAGCATATCAGAATCAAGTCCCTTTTGAGAAGAATTGACTGTCTTCAGTAGAGAAGGCAACAAGTGGCATTTGAAGCTATTGAAGAGAATATTCAAAGCAATTCTTCAATGTTTTAAGTGGTAACAAAAAAAATAAAGACCTGATTAATCCAGGGACAACTCCACAAAGGAAGTGTTCTTGAGCAGTCACTTATAAATTACTGTATTTCAGGCGCCAGCACTGTGGCGCAGTAGGTTAATCCCCTGCCTGCAGTGCCACAATCCCATATGGCACCGGTTCTAGTCCTGGCTGATCCCTCTTCCAATCCAGCTCTCAGCTATGGTCTGGGAAGGCAGTAGAAGATGATCCAAGTCCTTGGGCCCTTGCACCCAGGTGGGAGACTGGGAAGAAGCTCCTGGCTCCTGGCTTCAGATCAGCCCAGCTCTGGCCATTGCAGCCATTTGGGGAGTAAACCAATGGAAGGAAGACCTTTTTCTCTGTCTCTCCCTCTCAATGTCTGTAACTCTACCTCTCAAATAAATAAATAAATAAATAAATAAATAAAATATTTAGATTACTGTATTTCAAAGAGATCAGTATTTTGAAGCAACATTTTTAGTAATGCTACTTTATCACATGAACTTCAATAATGAAGCAGTAGAATTATCTCAGTTTTCTCAGCAGATTTTCCACAAATTGGAAAAAAGAATATAATAAGCTCAGTAAAAAGAAATTGGTCATGCCCTATCCTTTGGTTTTTGCTTCCAAATATTTAACAATAGCTTGGGAGTACATGAAATTTTAAGAAAATGTGTTGCTATTTCCTAAATGCCAGTCTTTATTTAATAATATATATCATCATTCAACATGAGAAGAACTGTATAAAACAAGATGGGATGATGGACTTGGCAAAAGCCCAAACCACAGATAGCAATGCTAGACTTTTTCTAGTTGTTCCTATGTGTGCAAACCACCCAAGCCCTCTGTGGCTTGGTTTACCCAGCTCCAAAGTGTGAAAATTTTGAAGGTAACTATAAAAATAACTACCTTGTAGCTTTAAAATACTTCACTTTTTAAAAAAGATTTATTTGATTTATTTGAAAGAGTTACAGAGAGAGGTAGAGAGAGAGAGAGAATCTTCCATCTGCTGGTTCACTTGCCAAAGGGCCAGAGCTAGGCTGATCTGAAACTAGGAGACAGGAGCTTCTTCCAGATCTCCCATGCAGGTGCAGGGGCCCAAAGACTTGGGCCATCCTCTGCTGCTTTCCCAGGTGCATTATCAGGGAGCAGGATCAGAAATGGAGCAGCTGGGACTCAAACTGGTGTCCATAAGGGATGCCAGTGCTGCAGGCCAGGACTTTAACCCCCTGCACCACAATGCTGGCCTCAAATGCTTCACTTTTATAAGGTAAGTCCTTAGCAACTAAAAAATTACATGAAAAGGACAAAGATAGGTAGGTAGGTAAGTAGGTAGGTAGGTAGGTAGGTAGATAATTTTGAAATAGATAATATGATTACTTGCAGTCTCCAGTTTCTGAGAGCTCTTCAAAGGCCCAGAGGACCAAAACCTTGAGATGGAAAAATGTTTCAGGCCCATACATTATCTAAAGCAAGCAATCATGGAGTAGCCAAATTATTGAGAAAATACTATACTTTGTATAGAAAAGTGAAATGGTATCAAATATTTTACAAGTCAGTACCTGAGTAGCAGCATTTGAGAGCTTTAAAGTAACTTTGTTTTTACTAGATTTAGCAATTAAAGAATTGGATACTCATTTACAAAAATTTATTTGAAAGGCAGAGGGAGAGAGACGGAGAAGTAGATCAGCTGGGGCAGGGTTGGGGTGGCAGAAGCCAGAATTTCCATCATCTGGCTCACTCCCCAAATGGCCACAACTGCTAGGGCTGGGTCAGGCCAGATGGAGTGGTGGCAAGGGCCCCAAGTACTTGGGCCATCCTCTGCAGCTTTCTCAAATGCTTTAGCAAGGAGCTGGTTCAGAAGCAGGGAAGCAAGTACTCGAACCAGTGCTCCAATATGGGATGCTGGCATTCAAGCAGCAGCTTAACCCACTGCTCTGCAACACCTCCAGATACTCAGATTTTAAATTGATGAGAAGCATCTAGCTTCCTGCTTGATATGAGTGAACTGCTTCACATCAAGGTAAAAACAATTCCCACTCACAGACACACACCTACTAACAGAGTTTTGTGCCACAAATGTGGGATGTTATCTCTGAATGCTTGTTTAAAAAATAAAGGTATTGAGGGAAGAGAGACAATTCACTGAGAACTATAAAGTGCAGAAATTTCTCTGTAGCTTTCTGATTGCTCCAAGAATGTTACCACAAAATCAGAGCCTGGTCACAGGACAACAGTTTAGCAGGTGGAATATCGCAGCCCTCCGGACTTCAGTAAAGAGAAAGTATTGATAATGTAGGTTTGCAATGGTTGTCACGGAGTCTGAAATGATTATGTAATGGATACGTAATAGACCCAGAGATATCTGTGCATCTTCATCAAGGATTCTTCGCAGATCTGAATTGGAAAGAGTCCCCAGAAATGTATTTATATGGATACCAAATGAATGGTTTGGAAAAAAGAAAATCTAGAATCTAGAATGAAAACTGAAAGAAGAAATAGCCCTATAATTTTTACTTGTCAATAGCTGGTTCTCCCCCTAGTCATTTTTTTACTTTTTTAAATTAGGAGACTTAATTTCTTGGTGCCTTAGGTTTTGTGATTAATTTTTAAAAAATTATTGAGAAATGAGGCTATACAGTCTTTGACACATGGCTCACTCCTCTGTCCATATGCAAATGAAGTGTCTCCTACTCATCAGTAGGGTCTACATTGGATACCATGTCTCACTTAGAGAAGTGGCTGATTGCCACTGGATGTGACATGTTCTCCCCAGGTGCCACAAGAGTTACAGCTCCAAATCTAACTTCAGGCCAAACCTAACTTCAGCTTCCCTGGCACCAAATCAAGAAAGCGACTGGAGCTCTGAAGTACTGGAACATATGGACCCTAGAGCTATTTACTAAACTAGAGCTAAAAGTGGCGAATTGTTGGGCGTCCTCAATAACCTTACATCCGCCAGGTCAGGGGTTTAGACCTTTCACGGGCTGTGAAACACAAGAAAGAAAATATGCCTCCTACACAGGGGGCCCACCAAGAAATACCACAGGTTTGTTTTTATAGTCAGGCCTCTTAATAAACTCTATTTTTCAGGAAGTCATTGTGACCTTTCTCAAATTGCATATGTTCATTGCTAATGGACTCCAACACTGTTTAAAGTGGACATAAAAGATATAAACATAGAAACACCTGCCAAATTGTGACCTTTGCCGCTTTAAACTCAGGTCTCAGAGTGAAAGGCCCAAAAGAAAATTGGACACATTGAAAGGTGGAAAGTACAGCCTGTACTGTTTACAATAAGTAAATAAAAATGGGGCAATTTATATAGGAAAAAAACCTGCATTTCTCATCAGAATATCTGTAGCTATAGTTAGCTTGCTCCTTGATAAATAAACAACTTTTTGTTGAGTTGACTTTTTCTCTTTTCCATCTATTGATGGAATTATGACGCATCAAGCAGGGTGGGAGGAGAGCTAAAACTTTGCTAGAAATAAACTTCCCAAGTGCAGCAGCATGAACTTGTACAAATGCAAACTTACATAACAAGGAACGCTGAGGACTGAAAAAATGGTGACGGAGGTTCTTCTGATGAACAAATGAAACATATTGCGTCAAACTCTCCGAGAGCACACCATGGTATCAGTGAGAGGTAGAGGAAGCAGCTAGGCAAAAGGCCACATCGTTTTGTGCACATCACATTTGAGGGAGGGATGATTAACTGGCGGCACTGAGGCCTTTGTGCACCTGTAATCCCATTCCCATCAGGTTACTCAGCACTTTTTTCTCATTTTCTTGTGAACCCACTTGGGTAACTGGGATTCACATCGATCACCTTGCTTTCTCTCATAATCGTCTACAAGCTGTTTCCCATCTTTGGAACATCCAGTCATTTCCACCCGAGAAACTGAAGATGATATGTGGAACTCTGATGTTTTCAACAAATGAGAAGTCTTCAGCAATAATAGCAATTGATTCTTTTTTAAAACACATTTTGGAAGTTGTTCATATTTGAAGGCCACACTATATTAGAATTCAAATGGCCAATATATTTCACAAATTTTTAAAAATATTTTCATATATTTAAGTTGGGCAAGTTTCATGTGTTTTGTATATACAAGTTTAGGAGCTTAGTGCTACTTCCCTGCCAAATCTTCCTCCTCCTCCCTTTCTTATTTTAATTTTTACAATAATATACTTTGTTTTATTATCATAAGATTCACCCTCCACTAAGTAGAGAATTCAACAAATAGTAAGAAGAAAAAAAGACCAGTGTTCCTCAACAATAGAGTTGAGCAACTTCCAAGATGTGTTTTAAAAAATAGCTATTATTGCTGAAGATTTCTTATTTGTTGAAAACATCAGAGTTCACATATCACCTTCAGTTTCTCAGGCAGAAATGAATGAATGTTCCAAAGATGGTAAATAGCTTATAAATGATTAGGAAAGAAAGCAATATGATCAGATGTGCACTGTAAATAACAATTAAGTCTCAAAATGTCAACTTCTTTACATTATATTTTTTATACTCTATTAGTTACCACAGATCAGGGAAAAATATGGTATTTGTCTTTTAGGGACTGGCTTATTTCACTAAGTGTGATGATTTCTAGTTATATCCATTTTGTTGCAAAAGACAGGATTTCTTTCTTTTTATGGCTGTGTATATGTGCCACATTTTCTTTATCCAGTCATCAGTTGACAGACATCTGGGCTGATTCCATATCTTAGCCTCTGTGAATTGAGCTGCACGACACATAGGGATACAGATAACTCATATGCTGATTTCATTGCCTTTGGGTAAATTCTCAGGAGTAAGGTTACTGGGTCACGTGTTAGATCTATTTCCAGGTGTCTGAGGAATCTCTAGACTGTCTTCCACAATAGCTACAAGTTTTCATTCCCACCAACAGTGGACTTGAGTACCTTTTCCCCCAGTTCCTCGCCAGCATGGATTGTTAGAATGGGTCAAGTACAGAAATCAACAGAGGTGAGGTTAAACCTCCTTGTCGTTTTGATTTGCATTTCCCTGATAGCTAGTGATCCTGAGCACATTTTTCTTGTTTCTGTTGGCCATTTGGATTTCCTCTTTAGAAAAACACATGTTCAAATCCTATGCCCATTTCTTAACTGGATTGTTTGTTTTGTTGTTGATGAGTTTCTAGAGCTCATTATAGATTCTGGATGTTAATAGTTTATCAGTTGCATAGTTTGCAATTCTCCTTTTCTGTGAATGGCCTCTTTACTGTGTTAAGTGTTGCATTTGCCGTGCAGAAGCTTCTTAGCTTGATGTAATCCCATGTGTCAATTTTGGCTTTGATTGCCTGTGCTTCTGAGGTCTTTTCCAAGAAGTGTTTGCCTAAGCCAACGTCTTGCAGAGTATCCCCAATGTTCTCCTCTAGTAATTTGATGGTATCCCGTCATAGATTTAGATCCTTGATCATTTTGAATGGACTTTTGTATCAGGTATAAGGGAGTCTTATTTCATACTTCTGCACACAAAGATCCAATTTCCCTAGCACCATTTGTTGAAGACTCTGTTCTTTCTCCAGGTATTTATTTTAACTCCTTTATCAAAGATTAGTTGGTTGTAGATGCATGCATTGATTTCTGGGATTTCTATTCTGTTCCATAGGTTTATGTGTCTATTATTAGACCATTACCAGGCTATTTTGGTGTTCACTGCCCTGTGGGATGTCATGGAATGTGGTATTGGTATTTACCCACTGTGGTGTAGTGGGTAAAGCTGCCGCCTGGAGTGCCAGCATCCCATATGGGCACCAGTTCAAGTCCCGGCAGCTTCTCTTCTGATCAAGCTCTCTGCTGTGGCTTGGGAAAGCAGTAGAAGATAGCCCAGTCCTTAAGCCTCTGCACACACATGAGAGACCTGAAAGAAGCTCCTGGCTTCGGATCTGCCTGGCTCCTATGCCTGTTGCGGCCATTTGGGGAGTGACCCAGCAGATGAAAGACCTTCTACCTACCTCCCTCTCCCTCTCTCTCTGCCTCTACATCTGCCTCTGTCTTTCAAATAAATGCAACTCTGTCTTTCAAATAAATAAATAAATAAATCTTTTTAAAAAGAGATGACTTTAGCTATTCAGGGTCTCTTATGTTTCCATATGAAATTTAACATTTTTTCTTCTAAATCTGAGAAAGAATATCATTGATATTTTAGTTGAGATTGCATTGAATCTGTAAATTGCTTTCAGTAATATGGATACTTTGATGATATTCTCTCAATCCATGAACATGGAAGGTTCTTCTATTTTTTGTGTCTTACTATTTCTTTAATGTTTTTGTGATTTTCATTGTAGTGATCTTTTGTCTGCTTCTTCAAATTTATTCTGAGGTATTTAATTTTTTTTGTAGCTATTGTGAGTGGTAATGATCTTACAAGTTCTTTCTCAGCCATGGCATTGTGAATACAAAGGCTGTTGAGTTTTGTGTGGTGATTTTATATCCTTCGACTTTACCAAACTCTCTTATGAGTTCCAATAGTCCCTTGGTGGAGTCTTTTGGTATCCATCTATATAGGACCATGTCATTTGCAAATGGATAATTTGAATTCCTCCTTCCAGTTGGTATCCCATTGATATCTTTTCTTGCCTAGTGGACGTCCTTGTCTGGTTCTGGATCCTAGTGTATAAATGCTTCTAGCTTTTCCCTATTCACATCAATGCTGGATGTGTGTTTGTCATATATTGCCTTGATTGTTTTAAGGAATTTTCCTTCTCTACCCAATTTGCTGAAGGTTTTCATCATGAAAGAGTGTTGTATTTTATCATATGCTTTCTCTGCATTTATTGAGGAAATCATGTGATTTTTATTTTTCAATTTATGTATTAGATTTATTGATTCACATATGTTGAACCATCCCTGTGTACCAGGGATAAATCCCATTTAGTTCAAGTGAATGATCTCTCTGATGTATTGTTGGATTCAATTAGCTAGTATTCTGTTGGGGACTTCTACATCTATATTCATCAGTGGTATTGGTTTATAGTTTCTTTCTTTGTATCTTTTTCTGGTTTTGGAATTAAGGTGATGCCTCATAAAAGGAGTTTGAAAGGATTCCCCCTCTCAGTTGTTTTGAATACTTTGAGAAGAATTGGAATTAGTTCTGATTTAGAAGTTTGGTTGAATTCAGCAGTGAAGCTCTCTGGTCCTGGGTCTGTCTGTCTTGGGAAGGTCTTTATTACTGATTCAGTCTCCATCTTGGTTATTGGCCTACTTGGGTTTTCTGTGTCTTCATGGCTCAGTTTTTGTAGATTGAATGTGTCCAGAGATGCATCTATTTCTTCTAGATTTTCCAGTTTGTTGG
Source organism: Oryctolagus cuniculus (assembly GCF_051225735.1). NCBI lineage: Eukaryota > Metazoa > Chordata > Mammalia > Lagomorpha > Leporidae > Oryctolagus > Oryctolagus cuniculus. The sequence goes on from NC_142882.1 coordinate 78,790,053, forward strand.
TATATAGTTGTTTGTAGTAATTCCTGATGAATATTTTTATTTATGTGGTATCCATTATAACATCTCCTTTTTTCATCTCTGATTTTATTAATTTGGGTCTTTTTTTTTTGGTTAGTTGGGCCAATATTGTATCAATTTTGTTTATTTTTTTTTTAAAATACAGCTATTCATTTCACTGATGTTTTGTATCTTTTTTGTTTCAATTTTGTTTATTTCTTCCATAATTTTAAATATTTCTTTCCTACTCCTAATTTTGTGTTTGGTATGTTGTTTTTTCAGGTCCTTGAGATGCGTTATTAGGTCATTTATTTGATGCCTTTCCAATTTTTTGATGTAGGCACTGATTGCTATAAACTCCCTTCTTTACACTGCTTTTGCTGTATCCCATATGTATCATCCCATACTGTGTTACTGTGATGTTTTCTCACTTATATTTGTTTCCAGGAACTTTTTGATTTCCCTTTTGATTTCTTCTATGACCCACGTTCATTCAGGAGCATGTTGTTCAGTCTCATGTGTTTTCATATTTTCTATATGTTTTACTGTTGAAAGTTTGACTATAATGTGTCATGGTGAAGATCTTTTCTAGTCATGTCTATTAGGAGTTCTATGTGCTTCCTGTACTGAGATGTCTCTTTGTTTCTCTAAATTAGGGAAGTTTTCTGCTATTATTTCACTGAATAGGCCTTCTAATAGCTTCTCTCTTTCCACACATTCAGGAACTGCTAAGACCCGTATGTTGGGCCATTTGATAGTACCCCATAAATCTCAAGCACTGTTTTTAATTTTTCTGATTTCGTCTTCTTCCTCCATCTCCTCCTTCTCTTCATGTTCCTCATCTTCTCCTCCTCCTCCCTCTCTTGCTCTTCCCTCCTTTTCCCTCTTCTTACTGAGATATTCCCAAAGATTTGTCTTCTAGCTCAAACATTCTTCTGCTTCACCTAGTCTATTGTTGAGGCTTTCTACTGTATTTTTTAATTGACATACTGAGCTCTTCATTTCTAATATTTCAGTTTGATTTCTCATTAATATCTCTGTCTCACAGGATAATTTTTCATCTATGTCATGTATGGATTTCTTTAACTTATGAATTCACCTTTAAAATCTGCACATGAATTAAGTATGAATATCAGATCTTTTTTTATATGAGTGGCAGAGAGATGGATCTACTATCTGCCGATTCATGCCCCAGATGCTCACAATGGCCAGGACTTGACCAGGCTGCAGCTGGGAGCCGGGAAATCAAACCAATTACTTGAGTCATCCCTGCTGCCTCCCAGGGAATACATTAGTATGAAGCTGGACCCAGGATCTGGAAATCAAACCCAGATATTCTACTGTGGACCAGGGGCATCTTAGCTGCAAGGCTAAATGTCTACCTGAAAATATTTTTAACATTTTTAATAAATAATTATTTTGAGCACATTCATGGACAAGCTAAATAGAAGAAATACAGTTAATGTAGATTTAGTAGGAGCAACAGACTGATTTAAATGTTAATATATTGCCACAATTTATACTGCATTTCTATATCTTCTTACTGAAGTTTTATTTGCAGTAAGTGAATATGCAGTTAAGACAGGGAATGTGAAATTGAAAGGTGTCATCACAAGATATCATATTTTTCTCCTTTCTACTCTAGCATATAGTAGCCCTAGTTGAGCATGCAAGAAAAACACATTTTTGGTGATATTTTTACATCTTAATTGAGCACAGGAATAAAATACAGGCTATGTCAACAAGTAGACACCAATTCCAGCATGTTAACTACCTGTTCTTTACTTTGTGCCTCATGTAGTAACTGCCTTGAAGGTTGATAAAAATCTAGATAACCATGATTCAGGTGACTTCCTGTAAACACAGACTCTCTCTCTCTCTCTCTCACTGTGCCCAGCCTGTGATCTGGGGAAAAATTCTGTACTTCAGGAATTTCTCATTACCACATCTCCAAAGTTTATGGACTAGCAGAAGGTTTGAAGCATTCCTTTTTTTTTTTTTTTTTTTTTTTTTTTTTTGACAGGTAGAGTTAGACAGTGAGAGAGAGAAAAAGGTCTTCCTTCCATTGGTTCACCCCCCAAATGGCCGCTACGGCCAGCGCTGCACTGATCCGAAGCCAGGAGCCAAGTGCTTCCTCCTTGTCTCCCATGCAGGTGCAGGGGCCCAAGCACTTGAGCCATCCTCCACTGCCTTCCCAGGCCACAGAAGAGAGCTGGGCTAGAAGAGGAGCAACCGGGACTAGAACCGGTGCCCACGTGGAATGCCGGCACCGAATGCAGAGGATTAGCCAAGTGAGCCATGGCGCCAGCCCCTGAAGCATTCTTCATGGCTGCTCACTGTGGCAACCACCGGGGGAAAGGCTTTATTACTGTAGAGAGAATGCAGGACAGGAGACTTTTAAGTCTTCTGTTCTGCTTCTATGTGTGAAAACCACTTCTTAATATCCTTTGATTTGGGTGCTAATGGATATTCCTTTTTCTTTCCCTGCTTTGAGCTCTTATTTCAGCAAAGGAAAAAGAAGAGAAATAAGCCATGCTGGTCTGTTTCTGACTACAGTTGCATAAGAAAATTTTAGTCACAGGGTTCCAAAAAAATAGATGGCCCCCAGAGCAGCGAGAAAAGGGGAACCCAGCATAGATCCCACTACAATGGGCAGGCCCACATTGGGGTCTGAATTAAGAATTTTACAAATGAGGAAAAACTCACTTGCTATGTTTATTTCCATTGTGGGTGAATACAGAACATAGCAATGGATGTATGACTGGACCTAATGACTTCAAAATTCAACCTGAAGTTGCCTCTGATATCATAGAAGCTTCACAATATCCAGAAAGAATGTGGACCTCCTACTGGAAATATTTGGATTTTAACACTTATAATTTGAAAAACAATTTCAACTTTCTTGGGGTCCTAGTCCTCCATCTGCACTTACATAGATGGAAAGACATGAACAAGTTCCGCCTATTTGAGCCTCATGTCCCTTATCTATAAAATGAATATTTTTGCATCTGCTGTCCCTATTAAGGGGTGTTATAAGGTACAGTGTGGTCATGTGTGTGGGAGTCATTATATTATTCAAAATATAATGTACTGTAAGTTTCGAAGATTCAGACAATGCATTGGTAGGGATGCTAATCTCTTGTATGAATCCTGTTCACTATCACTTCTTAGCCTTTTAGTAAGATCAAGTGTGAATCCTGCTCATACCTGTCTGTTTTCTATGGGTATGGGACACCTGTTGGTAAGTAAGGAAATCAAGACTGGTACAAATATGCTAAGTACTCTGTAGAAGCACTGTGCTCCTAAAAAGCCCTTATAATAACAAAGACGTTCTTTGTCCCTTCCCTTACACAAATAGTGGATGGTTATTCTTGTATGGAGGGAAGACATAACTCCACTACAACAGATCCTCTTTATCTTGGTCATAAAACTGGAACTTACTAATTCTTTTATTAAGCGAATATGATAGCATAAACATATAACCCAGTCAGCAGAGTGGAGCAGATTAGATCTATAGAATGTCTGTTTTCAAGGCAAATTAAATTTCTCATGCCTTATTTTCAATGACTAAGACAAGGAGCTGGCCTTGTGGGTGGAGGTCAAGTGCAATTTTATAAGGAACTTGGTCTCAAAATATATTAAAGATCAGAACAACCTATTAAAGATTAGGATGCAGTTTCTTGAACTGTTAGGAGAACTAGAGGATATCGAATTTCAAGGGGCTTCAGACACCAGCTAATAAAACTTTTTCATTTTATAGATAGGAATCTCGAACAGTGTATTGATTAGCCTGAGATGAGATGAGTGCAGTAAGTGGCAAAACCAAGACAAGAGTATGGGTCAATAATACTTGAATGTTATTATTTGTAATTCCAATAGTGATATATCCAAGTCTCCCTCTAATTTTAGTTATAAATGCTGTTTCATAGGTGCGTAGGACACTCCCTAAATTGTTTTCTCCTTCTCTCCATGACATGCAGCTGGCCCTATCTGTTGAGAGATATACTGAAAGGAAGTTTTCCCCAGAGATGAGGAGCAAGAATCCTGTGACTCTGTTAGTTATTCATCTCCCCCACCTTGCTCTTTATGGCTGTCATTTGAACAGACTTTGCTCAGTGGTGTCCAGGGTGTTGAGGGCAGCATGTCTTAATATTGTGCTCCAGGACATGCCGTGTCAATGGCATTTCCTCTCTGAGTATCTCTGTTTCTCACTTTTATGTCTGTGAAATGGGGTGAAAGCAATATCTACCCCATCTGCTACTATGAGGATTAAATAGATGGCACACATAAAACACTTTGAACATTGCTAATACATCACTGATAGTATTAGCTATTATTACTATTGCTTTGTTGTTAATATTTACTAAACTCTTTCCTCAAATAATGGTAATGAGATGAATTCCAGTTTTTAAGATAGTAATAGTATCTGGAAAAATCTGACCAAGTATTCTCAATATAATATTTGAGATTATTCAAAAAGACCAGTTTGTTGGCAAAAAAAATTCCATTAAAGATTGTTCCTTTTTAATTATAATAATTGAAGATGATATAGAAGATAGTATGTATATGAATAGAACAATATTTTAATGTGTTTAATTTAATATTCAGTTATAAAAGGAAAAATCTACCAAAAACCTGCAAAAATAGTCCACGAAATGTGCAAATTTGCCCCAACAATTTGATTGCACAAGGAATCAAAGGTGATTTTTTTTTAATTCTGTAAGCTCTCCAGGGACTTTCTACTTCTCTGTTTCTGCCCTCTCCCTGATTTATTAGGCTTTATGCTTTATGGAGGCTACATTCTTTTTTTTATGATTTATTTATTTGAGAGGCGAAGTTACCGACAGAGAGAGGGAGAGACAAAAAGAGAGAGAAGACTTCCATCTGCTGGTTCACTCCTCAAATGGCTGCAATGGCCAGAGCTGAGCCAATCTGAAGCCAGGAGCCAGGAACTTCTTCCAGGCTTCCCATGTGGGTGCAGGGACCCAAGGATTTGGGCCATCTTCCACTGCCTTCCCAGGCCATAGCAGAGAGCTGGATCAGAAGAGGAACAGCTGGGACACAAACCATGGCCCATATGGAATGCTGGTGCAGCAGGTGGAGGCTGATCATACTACACCACAGTGCCAGCCCAGAGGCTACATTCTTAATTATGGTTTACCCTCAAAGAGAAGCGGAGAAGACCCAGGTCACAATAAAAAACGAGTGTCTGTGCATTAGATACTTAATATTTATAAGATGCGTTATGGACCTAACCTCCTCGACATTCACACAAACACTGCAAGATAAGCGTTATGATCCCATTTTTCAAATGAGAATAGAGCCTGCAGAACGTTAACTGGGTTTCCTAAGATCACATGGCTTATCAACACCATGGTAAAGATTCAGACTTAGTCACTCCAAGATGCCATGTGTAAAGTTAAATGGTCTTATTGCAAAATCAACATTTTACAAAATAGTATCTTTGGAAATACATATGAAGATATTAAAACATAGCTGAGCAACTCAAGTGAATGGAAATATAAAAACAGAAGAACTAAGTTTTTAAGCCAGTTGTCTGTAAAAACCAGTGGTTCTATATTGCAGTATTTGACAGTGTTCTAGGAAAAAAAAATATATACATAGATATTTGTACACATACACACACTTTTAGCAGATGTTATTAGAAAAAAAGTTTTACTTAAACATTTATTAACATGAGTGACAGCTTCATCCTCTGGAAAATGAAGATGTTTCCATAGTCCCTATAGTACTCCTGAGACTGCTAGTTGTCATCAGGAGCTACTTATGACCCATTTTCCTTGGAAGCCAGGACTTACTGCTTTAAGACTATCCCAATAGTGCCCTGAGAAGAGGAGCCAGGATTCACACATAGGTGAAAATCACATTGATAGGGTTCAAGCGGTTGCAGAAGCCTTCTTCACTGGCTCTCTGTCTGGACTGGGGTCATGAAAATCAGCCTTAAAAATGTTAGTAGTCACTCCAGTCCTCCACGAGATATCCAGTTTACCCAAAACATTTTGCTTCTTTGTAAAGCAGGCTTTACTGCCTTCTTGCTTAGATGCTGGCTCCTGAGTATGGTGGTCATTTGTTGGAAGGAGAATGGTTATCATAACAGTGCTGCCATTTGTGGAGAAAAAATGCTTGTGAGTACCATTTAGAATCATGGTGTTTTCTTCAGAGATACCCTTATACACAAGGGTATCTCCTGGCACAGGGAGCCAGGTGACATGGTGCTCCTCAAGAACTCGAGTCTCTTCTACTTGGAGAGAGCTGCTGCTTTTTAATTAGAGTTTTCAGGTTGTCTGTGCAAGTCACAGTAATAGTTTAGGATCTTCCAGCTGGACTTAATTAAGCAAGCGGGTACCCCATTGCTTCTGCTTACCAGATGGTTGCTGATTCCATGTAGATTTTACTAAAGCCTCATGTTATCTCCATTTTTAAGGCGCAGACTTAATTTTATTACAAACTGTGGTAGTATAAAAACAAAAGCAGGCTTTTCTAAAAAGAGGAAACCAGCATTCGAGACTGGGGAAAGAAATCATGGGCTGCGGAGTCCTAAAGACTTGGACTTGAGTGTAGACCCTAAGTCTTGCGAAACAGAAGGCCTGGGAGAAGTCTCTTCACCTCTCTGGGGTGTAGTCACGTCCTCAATAAAATGAAGATGGTATGACCATGCAGGGTGATAGTGAAAAGTGAATAGTGTGCTGCCTGACCACACCAAGTGACCAACAATGTTGAATTCCCTTCTGTAGTGGAGACAGAGCGTACTGTTCTGGGCAACGAGTTAGAGGACTGAATGCTATTCCACCTACCGCCACTAGTGAGACTGTAGTTACTTTGTGTTTCATCTGGACCTTAATCTCCTAAAGAAGAGCATTAAGCTTGGCTGAATCTAAAAAAAGTGTTCCAACTGCAAGAATTGAAACCGGTGCACTTAACTGGGGAATCGGATTGTGACCCCAGTATGTCTACATTTAATGCTAGTAGACCATGACTACGGAAAAGAGATTCTTTTCTATTTTAAAAAATTTTTAGGGGTCGGCGCTGTGGCACAGTGGGTTAATGCCCTGGCCTGAAGCGCTAGCATCCCATATGGACGCAGGTTCAAGACCCAGCTGCTCCACTTCCGATCGGCACAGCTCCATCCGTTGCAGCCAATTGGGGAGTGAACCAGTGGATGGAAAACCTCTCTCTATTTCTACCTCTCCTCTCTCTGTGTAACTCTGACTTTCAAATAAATAAATAAATCTTAAAAAAATTTTATTTTGATTTTAATTAGTTTTTAACAGATTCATTGTGATTTGTAGATATAATTCTAAGAACATAATGATACCCCTCTCTCCTGAGAATCTTTCCTTTCATGGGGTCCAATCTGCCATTAAGCCCATCTAGTGAGTTTCTGTTTTGGATACAGCATTTTCATTCCTAAAATTCCAATTTTGTAGTTTGTTCAATTTTTTTAGATTCTCTCCTGAAATTCCCTACCACTTGATCCACTGTAGCCATCATTCACCATAGTTTCACCCACTATGTCCATAATGTAGCTTTAGTGGTTATTTTTTTTTAATTTTATTTAGTAAATATAAATTTCCAAAGTACAGTTTATGGATTACTATGGCTTTCCCTCCCATAAATTCCCTCCCACCCACAACCCTTCCATCTCCCGCTCCCTCTCCCATTCCATTCACATTAAGATTCATTTTCAATTCTCTTTATATACAGAAGATCGATTTAGTATGTATTAAGTAAAGATTTCATCAGTTTGCACCCACACAGAAACATAAAGTGTAAAATACTGTTTCAGTACTAGTTATAGCATTAATTCACATTGGACAAACATTAAGGACAGAGATCCCACAGGAGGAGTAAGTGCACAGTGACTCCTGTTGTTGACTTAACAATTTGACACTCTTGTTTATGGCATCAGTAATCTCCCTGGCTCTAGTCATGAGTTGCCAAGGCTATGGAAGCCTTTGAGTTCACCAACTCTGATCTTAGTCTGACAGGGTCATAGTCAAAGTGGAAGTTCTTTCCTCCCTTCAGAGAAAGGTACCTCCTTCTTTGATGGCCCGTTCTTTCCACTGGGATCTCACTCACAGAGATCTTTCATTTAGGTTTTAGTTTTTTTTTGTTTTTTTGTTTTGTTTTGTTTTTGTTTGTTTGTTTTTTTTTGTTTGTTTGTTTTTGCCAGAGTGTCTTGGCTTTCCATGCCTAAAATACTCTCATGGGCTCTTCAGCCAGATCCGAATGCCTTAAGGGCTGATTCTGAGGCCAGAGTGCTGTTTAGGACATCTGCCATTCTTTTTTTTTTTTTTTTTTTTTTTTTTTTTTTTTTTTTTTTTGACAGGCAGAGTGGACAGTGAGAGAGAGAGACAGAGAGAAGGGTCTTCCTTTACCGTTGCTCTTTACCGTTGCTTCACCCTCCAATGGCCGCCACGGCCAGCCACTGCAGCCGGAGCACTGCACTGATCCAATGGCAGGAGCCAGGTACTTCTCCTGGTCTCCCATGGGGTGCAGGGCCCAAGGACTTGGGCCATCCTCCACTGCACTCCCAGGCCACAGCAGAGAGCTGGTCTGGAAGAGGGGCAACCAGGACAGAATCCGGCGCCCCAACCAGGACTAGAACCCGGTGTGCCAGTGCCGCAAGGCGGAGGATTAGCCTTGTGAGCCGCTGTGCCAGCCCATCTGCCATTCTATGAGTCTGCTGTGTATTCTGCTTCCCATGTTGGAGCGTTCTCTCCTTTTTGATTCTATCAGTTAGTATTAGCAGACACTAGTCTTGTTTGTGTGAATCCTTTGACTCTTAGACCAATCAGTATGATCTATTGAAAACTGAAATTGATCACTTGGACTAGTGAGATGGCATTGGTACATGCCATCTTGATGGGATTGAATTGGAATCCCCTGGCATGTTTCTAACTCCACCATTTGGGGCAAGTCCGATTGAGCATGTCCCAAATTATACATCTCCTCTCAGTCTGATTCCCACTCTTATATTTAACAGGGATCACTTTTCAGTTAAATTGAAACACCTAAGAATAATCGTGTGTTAATTACAGAGTTCAACCAATAGTATTAAGGAGAACAAAAAAAATACTAAAAGGGATAAAGTATTAAATTGTACATCAACAGTCCAGACAAGGGCTGATCAAGTCACTGTTTCTCATAGTGTCCCTTTCACTTCAACAGGTTTCCTTTTTTGTGCTTGGTTAGTTGTCACTGATCAGGGAGAACATATGATATTTGAAGGTTTTTGTTGGGTGAGTTGAGTCCAGCAACCCCATTGTCTATGAGTCTACTTCTAACTGACTTTTTCCTCTTAATTATGAATTGCACTATCCTGATTCTTCACATTTAGTCATGTTTCATTGTAGCTTATCTTCACCTCAGCATATACTGACTTTTCAATAAATTCTTGATGAATCCATTGTTAATAAAAATCCATGGAAGCCTTGATTCAGAGTTCTGTTGTTAACAATGAGAGATTTAAACTCCCCTAAATATTAGTTTATCAGATTATGTATCACTTTATTGTTTTAAGGGATTTGTGTTGTCTTGAGTAGATACAGAATGCTTCTTTTTTTTTAAAAAAAAGAGAGTATTTTATTATTTGAAAGGCAGAGTTACACAGAGAGAGAGAGAGATCTTCCAATTGCTAGTTCACTCCCCAGATGGCCTGCAACAGCCAAGGCTGGGCCAGACTGAAGCCAGGAGCCAGGAGCCAGGAGCTTCTTTTGGGTCTCCCATGTGGGTGCAGGGGCCAAAACACTTGGGCCATCCTCCACTGCTTTCCCAGACCATTAGCACGGAGCAGGATCAGAAATGAAGCAGTTGGGACTCCAACCAGCTACAACACAGTGCCAGCCCTGCTGCTACTACTGCTTGTTTTTTTGTTTTTAGACTTATCTTACTCACTTGAAGGCAGAGTTAGACAGAGAGGTAATCTCCAGATGTGAGTATTCAAAATGTTACTTTGGCCAAAGTAAAAGAAAACAAAGCCACTTTTTGCTTTGAAGGCAGTTCACCTCCAAAGTAGGAGATTGATTCTAAATTGGAATTTTTTGCTGAGTTGTCCTGAAAGTTTTTTCATTTTGTTTTGTTTTTGTGCTCTGCAGTAAAAGGTCCAACAGGACTTGAGGCTTGTGTTTATTTATAATGTTTGAGGTTAGAAAACCTGTTAGCTCTTAAACACCCTATTAGGGTTGTCTTCTTCCCAGATAATAGTATGTTTCTAATACTGAGCCTCAGGAGTTGCCAGAGACCTTGAGAGAATGGTTCCCCAAATTAGATTTTCAGTAATGTGCAAGGTAAGAATTCATCATTTCCTGCCTGAACACCAATATTATTGGGCACAATTTAAGAGATTTGGAGGAAACATTTTCCCTTGGAGTGTTACGGATTCTCTCTCCCTTGCTGTCATCTGATCCAACGTGGCACCAAGAGGCCCAGCTTTGCCCTCAGTCCAGTTTTCAATCTCTCAATGGCAGAGTCCAATCCCTAGAAACAAAACTTTATTCCCTCACTAAACCTGGGTCACCTTCAAGTGAAGACATTCAACCTGATTTGCTGAGGGTCACCCTCATGTTTCCTGGGCAGTTGGGCTAGTGATCCTGAGAATGACCATGAGACAAACTGATGGCCATTTCCATGTTATAATCTTCCATATGGTTCAACTGAGTCACTGCCTCACAGCTTGATGTTTTCCTTAATATCATAGTTCATTTCTGCCACATGTAACTTCTTGGATTTTCTATGATCAACAAATTGAAATCATAGTATTTATCCCTCTAAATAGCTAGTTCCCTATTTTCAGTTTAGGATCATTTTGTTATGAAAAATAGAAAAGACGACAACTAACTGAGCACCAAAGGGGAAATTCGTTGAAGTGAAATGGACACTATGAGAAACAATGACTTGATCAGCCCTTGTCCTGACTGTTGATGTACAATGTAATACTTTATCCCTTTTAGTATTTTTTTTGTTCTCCTCAGAGAAAGATCTCTCAGGAAGTGGAGGGCAAAAGTAGCATGAAGAGCTAAGAGAGAAAGTGAGATCCAGCCAGCTGTACACAGCAACTTCGGGGATGTTTCCTTATAACCCCCTGGGCCACGCCCACATAATCAGCATCCTGAGGGTGGCCCCAGGAAGCCGGTGTGCTTCTGAAGTTCTCCATGTAGTTCTAATGTGGAAGCCCTGGAGTTTCCAATGTTGATTGTGTCCCATGTCCCCAGCCCGCAGCTCCTGCTCCACATTATCTGTGTTGATATTGTCTGTACTGTTTCTCTAGCTGTACCGTTGAGATGGTGAGTGATGACAGCCACTCTACTTTTTCATCATAAAACCACAAGCAGAAATGCCTACCTTCCATACAGCAGTTAATGCTGTTTGAAGATGTTGTGAATGCAAATCCACTCAGTGGAATTCAGATGACCAGATTACTGTTTCCGTTCTATTTGCTCTGTCATAATTAAAACTCACAAGGTATTTAATTATTGCTATACTTTGATTTATGTTAGTCTTTTTATTAATTCAACAAATATTCATAGAATATAGCTCATGATATTTCTTTATTTAGAATATTCCATCACAGACTCACGAATGCTGGGACTAGAAGGGACCGACTACAGTTTTTCTAATTAGAAGATGAAAATAATTCAGATCCATATGGATGTTGTGATTTATTCAAGACCAGTTATACCAGATTAACATAACTAGTTAGTGGCAGAACTAGAAATAGAAATCGACACTTTTCTTTAATCTTGTTTTTCTGAAGCCATTGAGCCATATTGTACTACAGTTCTCCATGGCTGTACAACCAATCACCTACTATATAGCAGTTTGAAACAATAAAAATAATTTGTCTCTCACAGCAAAAGCTGGAAGACTTACAGGGATGGACTTGTAAACCCGTCTCGGGGCTCTTTGCTCACAGGTGTAGCACTTGGTGCTTGTACTGTCAATCAGAACACCCATACTTAGCCTTCACTTTTGTTACAGCCTGGGCTTCCTTGCAACGTGGTGGTTGGGTTCCAAAGGTAAATGTATTAAGGAAAAGAGACAGCCAAGCAGATCTCATATTGCCTTTTATAGATGAGACCAGAAAGTCATGTTTGCTGTATACTCTGTTGGTCAAATAAGTTACTCACGTGCAGCATTGTTATATTTGGGGCAACACGGCACAGTTCCAACAACAAGAAGGCCCTGAGAAGTCTGAAGCTGATCATACTTTAATGCCATATGCCCTCAACATTTAGTGTTTTGATTTATGTTATATCTTCATGCTCTGGCTTGTTAATGCAATACAAATTCTTTAGAGCCTTCAGAGAGCAGAAAATAATTTTTTCCCACAATGTTTTGAAAGAGAAAGTGACTTCAGCAACTCATAGGAAGAGTTTAATATACCTGGGCACCTGAGAAGAGTAAGGGTGTTGCATGTGCTCCTGGAATCTAGAACTTTCCCCTCCATCATACATTTCACAACCGACTTCCTATTTTCTTCCCCTTATTCTTTTGCATAATAGCTCTGAGTGGGAGTTTCTTGTGCCTTTCTCTTTGAGTTGTACTTGTAGAACCAGAAGAGTCTTCTGCTAAGATATTTTATCTCCTTTCAGCAATGTTGGAGGGGGTATGTGTGTGTGCATGCTAAAAAAAAAAATCCCAAAATAATTATTTTTATTTTAATTATGTTTCCTATTATATATTATGGGACAGCAGAATGTTTTGGCTTTGTTTCCAACTTGAGTAGGTTCATAGTCCAAACACATAAAAGATTTATTACACAAAGTGAAATAGGAAATCTCTCCTTATTCTGTAATCTTAAGGAATCTATACAAATACTGAGATTTGCAACAAGATGAAGGAATCTGGAAAACATTATGCTGAGTGAATTAAGCCAGTCCCAAAGGGACAAATTTCATATGTTCTCCCTGATCGACGACAACTAACTGAGCACCAAAGGGGAAACCCGTTGAAGTGAAATGGACACCATGAGAAACAATGACTTGATCAGCCCTTGTCCTGACTGTTGATGTACAATTTAATACTTTATCCCTTTTAGTAGTTTTTTTTTGTTCTAGTACTATTGGTTGAACTCTGTAATTAACACACAATTATTCTTAGGTGTTTAAATTTTAACGGAAAAGTGATTCCTGTTAAATATAAGAGTGGGAATAAGAGAAGGAGGAGATGTACAATTTGGGACATGCTCAATCGGACTTGCCCCAAATGGTGGAGTTAGAAACATGCCAGGGGATTCCAATTCAATCCCATCAAGGTTGTATGTACCAATGCCATCTCACTAGTCCAAGTGATCAATTTCAGTTCACAACTGATCACACTGATAGGTCTAAGAGCCAAAGGGATCACACAAACAAGACTAGTGTCTGCTAATACTAACTGATAGAATCAAAAAGGGAGAGAACGCTCCAACATGGGAAGCGGGATACACAGCAGACTCATAGAATGGCAGATGTCCTAAACAGCACTCTGGCCTCAGAATCAGCCCTTAAGGCATTCGGATCTGGCTGAAGAGCCCATGAGAGTATTTTAGGCATGGAAAGCCAAGACACTCTAGCAAAAAAAAAAAAAAAAAAAAAAAAAAAAAAAAAACCACAACACCTAAATGAAAGATCTATGTGAGTGAGATCCCAGTGGAAAGAATGGGCCATCTATGAAGGAGGTACCTTTCTCTGAAGGGAGGAGCGAACTTTGACTATGACCCTGTCAGAATAAGATCAGAGTTGGCAAACTCAAAAGGCTTCCATAGCCTTGGCAACTCATGACTAGAGTCTAGGGAGATTACTGATGCCATAAACAAGAGTGTCAAATTGATAAGTCAACAACAGAAGTCACTGTGTACTTACTCCTCATGTGGGATCTCTGTCCTTAATGTGTTGTCCAATGTGAATTAATGCTATAACTAGTACTGAAACAGTATTTTACACTTTGTGTTTCTGTGTGGGTGCAAACTGATGAAATCTTTACTTAATATATACTAAACCGATCTTCTGTATATAAAGAGAATTGAAAATGAATCTTGATGTGAATGGAATGGGAGAGGGAGCGGGATATGGGAGGGGTGCGAGTGGGAGGGAAATTATGGGGGGGCGGAAGCCATTGTAATCCATAAACTGTACTTTGGAAATTTATATTTACTAAATAAAAGTTAAAAAAAAAAACACTGAGATTTAAGAATCATTAACAAACAAGATTTTAAACTCAATGATATATTTTCTATTGTGATTAAAACAAAGTAATCAGAGGCGCGGGCACTGTGACACAGCGGTTAAGCTACTGTCTGCAGTGCCAACATCCCATAGGGCGCCGGTTTGGGTCCTGTCTGTTCTGCTTCTGATCCAGCTCCCTGCTAATGACCTGGGAAAGCAATGAAGGATGGCCCAAATCCTTGGGACCCTCCTCCCACATGGGAGACCTAGAAGAAGCTCTTGGCTCCTGGCTTCAGCCTGTCCCAACCCCTGATCATTGCAGAAATTTTGGGAGTGAACCAGTGGATGGAAGATTCTGTCTCTCATCTCTCTTTCTTTAACTCTTTCAAATAAATAAATAAATCTTAAAAAAAAAGCATCATAATCAGAAAAGTTAAAACACATTAACTAAATGGTTTTTATGATAGATAAACCTTAGTTTTATTTATAAAACTGACTATATTGACATTTTTTAACAAAACTGTTGTTTTCAACACTGTTTCTTGGTCATTGAACTAATATCAACATATTTTGGAGAGGTAGATTCAAACATGCAGTTGCCAATTTGGCTGCTGACATGGTAGGCCCTGCTAGCTTATGTGAAAACTGTTACATTACATGTAACTTAAATGCATGGGTAAAGATATTATTGAAAAGTGTGGGGGCCGGCACTCTGGCGTAGCAGGTTAAGCTGCCTCCTGCAGTGCCTGGCATCCCATATGGGCGCTGGTTCAAGACCCAGCTGCTTTACTTCTGATCCAGCTCTCTGCTATGGCCTGGGAAAGCAGTAAAAGATGGCGCAAGTGCTTGGGCCCCTGCTCCCGTGTCGAAGACCCAGAAGAAGCTCCTGGCTCTGGATTGGTGCAGCTCCAGCCATTGTAGCCAATTATAGAGTGAACCAGTGGATGGAAGACCTCACTCTCCCTCTCTGGCTCTCTTTCTCTCTCTGTGTAAATCTGACTTTCAAATAAAGAAATAAATCTTAAAAAAAAAAGAAAAAAGAAAAGTATGATGACAAATTTCCCTAATATTTTCAGTTTAATGCCAAAGTAAATTTATTATGTAAGTCCTGAGGAAAGAACATCCTTACTAACTTGTGATTTCTAACAACTAAATATATAGCTGGCCTAAGTCTTTGTTCTCTCAAACTTCAAGGTTTTCTGAATGTATTGGGGGGGGGAATTATTTTCTAAATATTTTAAGAACTAAAAACAAAGCCCTTGAACAAAAATATGTAGCTGGGACAGAGGCCTTGTTTAAAGAATCGTTAATTGATTAACCCTAAAGTCAAATCTCAACTGAAGAATTCTTAAACTTGAATTCTAAAATACATTCTTAAAGAAGTACATATATAAAATATTTAATCTTACATACTATGATTAAATGTAATGTTGATTCATAGTTCTTAAATCACTCAATCGTGACAATTATATACTACATCTTATAAAAAACAAAACTCTTTTGATCATATGTGTCTTACTATCATTCATCAGAATGCTGTACTCTGTACTCTATAATTTTGATTTATCTTAAGTTTAAAGACTTTTTTAAAAAATATCTGGTACTTTGATTTTATAAATGAAGATCAGAAGATTTTGTAGATGGCTTGTGAAATTTTCTCTGTTAACATCAATGTTTATGATTTGTTTGCATGTAATTATTGTCCATAGTTTTATTGTTAGCCAGGACTAATAACACATTTTTTCTGTCGGTTCTAAAAAGAATATGTAGGGGCCGGCGCCATGGCTCACTTGGCTAATTCTCTGCCTGCGGCACCAGCATCCCATATGGGCGCCGGGTTCTAGTCCAGGTTGCTCCTCTTCCAGTCCAGCTTTCTGCTGTGGTCCAGGAAGGCAGTGGAGGATGGCCCAAGTGCTTGGGCGCCTGCACCAGTGTGGAAGACCAGGAGGAAGCACCTGGCTCCTGGCTTTGGATCGGCACAGTGCTGGCCATAGCGGCCATTTGGGGGATGAACCAATGGAAGGAAGACCTTTCTCTCTGTCTCTCTCTCTCACTGTCTATCTCTATCTGTTAAAAAAAAAAAAAAAAGAACATGTATATAATGAGTGTTCATGTGTACTGCCACATTCAGCAGAAATCATAAATGAGTGGGACAGAAAAGTCTTGAATTTCTGCAGATGAACCCAGGTACCCAGTTTGGAAATGTGAAACTACACATCCATATAGTATTGAATGCCTGGTTTGCTTCACTTTTTCACTTCATTGATTGATTCAGTCTCTTCTGGCTCATACTTTGGTAATGTAGTCTACGTGAAACTAATTTCCAAATGTTCTTGATTGTTGAGGGTACAGGTACATTAGTTGTTTCGTGGCTACTGAGAGGTAGAAAAAATCTTAGCCAGTTTTTTTCTGTACTGAGTACCTAGTTTATTTAATTTGAGCAAGAGAATAGGAGAAGACAACCCCAATTCCCAATTATTAATCACTTCTTTAGAAATTACTTCTCTGAAATCAGGGGGAAGTTACTGGGTAATCACCAAGTACAAAGGCTCTCAGATCTTAGAGATGTGTCACTGAGTTCCAGCTCAGAACCCTCTCCCATACAACCCCCGCTCTGGGGCTGTTGAGAGTGTTAATTCAGGTAATGAAAATCAAGAGCTTAAACATTGCTCCAGACCCACAGCTATTATCATAAGAAATCCACAGCTATTATCATAAGAAATACACAGCTACAAAGGCCAGCTGCCAGGAATCTTAGCTCTTCATCTGTAATGCCTATCACTAAACATTCCTTTCAAACAATATTGATGAAAAGTGAATCAATACCTGCTGGACCGTTCAAATACTATTTACAGTCATAGTCCTCATGTACAGTTTGTTTATTGAACATGAAAGTTCAATGTCAGTAGAAGCAAAAGTAAGGTTTAAATTCAAAGTGGCATCAAAAAGTAATCCCACTTAATGCTTTGATTGTGTTAAAGAGTCTACCTTTTCGTGAATTCACATGTGCTCAAATAGCCACGCTTTCAAGAGAGTAGAATACCCAACTGGAAATACATTGTGTTTGGTTTGATTCATCCCTGCCTTATATTAATTAAGTACATTGAAATTAGGATAAAATATCCAGTGTATCCCATAAATTAGAAGTCTGTTTTGTCAGTATTGGTGTAATAAGTACATATGTATTTGTCTTTGGATATATACCGAATGGCAATTAAGTTTTGTGTTTAAATTATAATTATAATTGTGTTATGTTTCTGTAAGATTCTCTAAGAGCATCTTATAACCTATTTCACACTGACTCGGAAACTTTTAATCAGAGATTCTGACTTTCACGAAGTTGGAAGTATTGATTCTCACAGAGGAAAACAGAAAAGTTGCCCTTTTTCATCAGGGTGCCTGTGAACACTTCAAAGTAAAGGCAGGGGCCGGCACCATGGCTCAATAGGCTAATCCTCCACCTTGCGGCGCCGGCACACCGGGTTCTAGTCCCGGTTGGGGCACCGGATTCTGTCCCGGTTGCCCCTCTTCCAGGCCAGCCCTCTGCTGTGGCCCGAGAGTGCAGTGGAGGATGCCCCAGGTCCTTGGGCCCTGCACCCGCATGGGAGACCAGGAGAAGCACCTGGCTCCTGGCTTCGGATCAGCACGGTGCGCTGGCCATAGCGCGCTGGCCGCGGCGGCCATTGGAGGGTGAACCAATGGCAGGAGGAAGACCTTTCTCTCTTTCACTGTCCACTCTGCCTGTCAAAAAAAAAAAAAAAAAAAAAAAAAAGTAAAGGCAGGAGGAGCCGTTGTGTCACAAAGGATTAAGCTGTTGCTTGAGAAGCCTGCATTCCTTATCAGAGGGCCTGGTTTAAGTGCTGGGTTCTCCATTGCTGATTCACTTTCTTAGAATGTTCACTGTGGAGGCATCAGAAGATGACCCAAGCAATGAGGCCTCAGCCACCCACATGGAAACCCAGATGAAGTTGTAGGCATCTGGCTTTGGCCTGAACAAACCTTGGCTGTGGCAGACATCTTGCCTCTCCCCCATTAAAAGCAAAACCTCCAGGGGCTTGTATGATGTGTTACATTGTGTGGGCCCCACCACAGTGCCACACACTGAGTGATTTAACCAACATTTAGTTTGGCAACATCAAGGTGTCCAGTCTCTTTGGTCTGTAGATAGCCGTGTTCTCTCAGTGTCTTTACGTAGTCTCTTCTCTGTACGTCTAAGTTCCTCTTATAAAAAGGTGAGGACCCAGACACTAATGACTTCATTTCATCTTAATCACCTCCGTAAGGGTCCTCACTTCAAACATAGTCACATTCTGAGAGCTCAGAGTCAGAACTTCAAATAAGAACTTGGGCAGCCGAGGGCTTGGCCACTATTCGGCCCATAATGTATGGCCTATTCATGTGGTCTGACCCCAGCTCGCAGGGATCTTGAATTCCCTGATACTCTGCAGTATTTTTCCTGTTGTTTCTGGAACCAGGAGCTCTGTCCCTTCTGCTTGGTAAACTGCTGTCCCCTCAAAGCTAACTTAATTCATGCTGTTTGGGGGAAATTCCCCACCTATGCTTGCTGCTTTGCCAGGTAAACTCCTGCCTTGGAGACTCCTAGATCTCCAAGAAGCCCTCTGTAGCACTTATTATAATTGGGATTTTACATTTATTCTCTCAGTTCCCTTCATTATGTGTGTCACTTTGTAACCCATGCTGTCAGGAATCTCCTGTGCTCTTGTGTAGCATTGCTTTCCCATTAATTAGCACGAATTAGAAACTCAACAAATACATTTTTATTTCAATAAATGAATTGACTCCAAGTTTCCTGTGTTTGTTAACTATTATAATCAATTGAATAAAATAAGCATAAGGATATAGTGTGCCTTCTGGAGTTTCTATTATACTATAACACTATAATAGGAATAAAAGATCAAGCAAAATTTAATACAGGAATCTGTTTCTCACCATTATTGGACTCCCACAGGCCATGCATCTGTAATAATTAAGCAATTCATTCATGACTTCTTTTGACTCAGTTTTGTTGAAAATCCCTGGCTGGCGCTGCGGCTCTCTAGGCTAATCCTGTGCCTGGGGCACCGGTACCCCGGTTCTAGTCCCGGTTGGGGCACCGGTTCTGTCCCAGCTGCTCCTCTTCCAGTCCAGCTCTCTGATGTGGCCCAGGAAGGCAGTGGAGGACGGTTCAGGTCCTTTGGCCCTGCACCTGCATGGGAGACCAGGAGAAGCACCTGGCTCCTGGCTTTGGATCCGTGCAGTGCGCTGGCCACGGTGCACCGGCCGTAGTGGCCATTTTGGGGGATGAACCAACGGAAAACGGAAGACCTTTCTCTCTCTCTCTCTCACTAACTCTGCCTGTCAAAAAAAAAATCTCTTTACTTTATGATTTAATTTCATTGATGCTTTTTCTGTCTTTGTAATGCTAACCTCACTCTTCATCCAGATGCTTCTTAGAGAAAACCACCCCATCGAAGCATTTTCATGACACAGCATTGTTTCTGATGGTTGCTCCAGGCAGCATACGTACTAGTTGCTCTTTCAGGATGATTTCTGTCCAGACCATGTCCAAAGGGAAAAAAACAAGGAGATATTAAACTAATAGCGTTGATTCAGTGACTTTTCTTTCTTGGCTGCATCCTAGAGTTCTCCAGGAATGGCATCCTCTTAATTCTTTTCCCACCATCTCTGGGGAAGTAAGGCATCAGGTCCTCTCCAACCAGTGTCTTTGTGTTGACCTTCACTGTTTGGCCCGTGGACACCCAAAGCAGGGCATGATCTTGCCTCTTAGGGAGACAGAGAAAGGTACAAGGTATCCACTAGGTTCTACAATCCTAACTCCTATTTATAACAGAGGATTAGTCTGTCACTTGCTAGAAAGCCTTTTTTTTTTTTTTTTTACTATTTTTTATTTTATTTTGACAGGTAGAGTTATAGACAGTGAGAGAGAGAGAGAAAAAGGTCTTCCTTCCATTGGTTCACTCCCCAAATGGCCGCTACAGCTGGCGCTGCGCTGGCCCGAAGCCAGGAGCCAGGTGCTTCTTCCTGGTCTCCCATGCAGGTACAGGGTCCCAAGCACTTGGGCCATCCTCCACTGCCTTCCCGGGCCACAGCAGAGAGCTGGACTGGAAGAGAAGCAACTGGGACTAGAACCCAATGCCCCATATGGGATGCTGGTGCCGCAGGCGGAGGATTAGCCAGATGAGCCACGGCACCGGCCCATAACGTCTTTTCTGCTTCTTCCTTCTACCATCCCTCAATGCTGAGTATTGCAGTGCTTGTCTTCAATTTTCTACTCAGCATTGCCCAACTTCATAGAATTTTAGAGTTAGCAAAACGTATGAGAGTTTATAGTACAATCTGTCATATTCACATCTGAAGTCCACATCTTTCCCCAGACCACACAAGTAGCCAATAGCAGGGCTGGATCTTGGATGCATATCGGGGTTCCCACTCACTGTGCTTCCTCTTAGCCACCACCCCAACCAGTTACTTTTCCTTCCCCACTGTTGTGTGAACTCTAAATTATGCTAGTGATTTGGAGCTTTTTTCCCCTGATATTATTATCATCATTATTCTTTTTATTAAGATTTATTTTATTTATTTGAAAGAGTTACAGAGAGAGACAGAGACAGAGATAGAGAGAGGTCTTCCATCTGCTGGTTCACTCCCCAGATAGCCGCAATGGCCGGAGCTGTGCCAATCCAAAACCAGGAGCCAGGAGCTTCTTCTGGGTCTCCCACGCAGGTGCGGGCCATCTTCTACTGCTTTCCCAGGCCATAGCAGGGAGCTGGATCAGAAGAGGAGCAGCCGGGACTAGAACCGGTGCCCATATGGGATGCCAGCACTTCAGGCCAGGGCTTTAACATGCTGTGTCACAGAGCTGGCCCCTATTATCATTATTCTTAATTGTGGTAAAATACATATAAATAATTTGTAATCTCAACCATTTTTAAACAAAAGTACACTGCTATTAGGGGCGCCAAATTTTTTCATCCTGCAAAACTGAAACATTTTACCCATTCTGTAGTAAGTTCCCATTCCTGCTTCCTCCAGCCCGTGAGTTTGACTACAAATACCTCATACAACTGGAGTTTTGCAGTGTCTGTCCTTTTGTGATTCACTTTACTTAATATAAAGTCTTCAAAGTTCATCATGATATACTACAAGTCAAAATTTCCCTCCTTTTTAGGGCTCAGTAATATTCCATTGTCTGTATATGCTATATATCACTTAGGCATTCATCTGTTGATAGATACTTGGCTTGGTTTGACCTTTGGCTATTGTGAAAAATGTTACTGTAGACCTGTGTATACAACATCTCTTTGACACCCTGATTTCAATTACTTTGGGTATTATACACAGAGATATGATAGCTAGATCATTTGGCAATACTATTTTTAGTTTTGGGGGGACCCAACATGCTCTTTTTGATAGGAACTGAATCATTTTATATTCCCACCAACAATGCACAAGGATTTCAAATTCTCCACATACTTGCCAACATTTATGTTCTATTTTTACTTTGTTCTTATGTATGATATCCATCCCAGTGAGTGTGAGGTGGTATCTCATTGTGTTTTGATTCACGTGTCTCTGATGACTAATAATGTGAAGCATCTTTTCATGTACTTATGGGCCATTTGTATACTTTGGAAAATATCTAGTCATGATCTTTGCTCACTTCTAAATTTTCTTTTTAATGTTTTGATGGGACTTTTTTCTCTTTTCATAGCTTATATAACATCTGTTTCTTCCTAAGAAATGTCATGCTACAAAAATATCGTATCATGATAAAGCATGGTGGAAAATCACTGAAAATCATCAATCTGGAATCTTTGGCTGAAGATACATCACAGGTGTAGCACAGTACCTGAAATACAGTAGGTACTCTAAATGTTCATGGAGTTCATTCTTGAGTCTTGATCTCATGTCTAGATCTAGAAGCAACCCAAAGAGATACATAAGATAATGAAAGCAATTTATCGAAAAAATAATTAATCTGGTGCTAATTATTAGAATCTTAAAATAAATTTTTGAAGGAAGCATTTGAGTCTACATGAACTGCACCAGAGATTAATGTGAAATCAGTTGACTTTATATATGGCATGAAGATTATACTCTTACAAGCATGTATTTCTAAATGATCTATTAAGTCTGTAATTTAACATTTTTACACCTATTGAAGGGACCCTGGTTCCCCTAAGCAATGAAAAGGTTTTGTTGTAATAGAGATCCAATTTATTTTGTACAACAAAATCCTGTTCCCAAATATTTTCATAAATTGATAGTTATTTGTGTCCATATCCTTCAAATAATCATCTGAAATATTAAAAATGTATTACTTCAACCAAGTAAAAGTCATTTATATCTCTCGTTCAACAAATCAGAGAGCCATTTACTTTTGTTTGGCATTTGGATCAGATAAGATCACAATTTGGCTACTCAAAATGTATTTTTAAAAATAGGCTGTAATTTACAGTAAGTGTTGGCTTATGTCTTTGCGTCTTTTCTGATGGTAGTTCTGTCAGCTTTACTCTTGGGAGGGAAGTGGATTGTGGACAGTTCAACACTGAAATTGAATCACTAGAGCCCTTGTGTAAGTGTGGTCTGACCTTTTCTGCTTGATTGAACTTGGAGATGTCTCAGTCTTCCCAAGAGAGTATCAGCGAGGAATAACTAGACACATTTTACTTTATTCTTATGGTATGGCATTATTTTGTGTCAGGGAAACAAATTTTATGTTGTACCAAATTGGAAAAGAGTATGAAGTTTTGCATGGGGAGAGTGGAGAAAAGAGATAGTAATTGAGGACATTGAACATTTTGGACATTTATTTCTCCTAGATCTTAAAACCTTAAGGCTTTTGGCAGACATAGACACTTATCTTATTCACAGTAATCTGTGAGTATCTGCCCACAATGTCAGATCACACATTTTACGTACAGCGGAAAAAAAAAAAGATAGTGCTGAACAAAAGAAATAATGTGGTTAAAGAATTCCTGCTGGTGTTTTTAAGTAGCAAATATTGCTGAGGTTAGATATTGTAACTATTTTATGACCTATTATTTTCCAATTAGGGATTTCTTTATTTCAAGCACAGATGTTGCAAAATTTAACTGTTTTTTGCCATAAATATGTAACAGTGATAGTGTGTAGTAAGGAAGGCAAATGTGAAATGTAAGATAGAATTTGTTGGGTTTCTGTTTGTTGGAAATTTCCAAAGAAGCAAAACAGTGATAAGAATTAACCAGGGAAACTCAGGTAATTTTCTCTGATAGCACTGAATGATTTCTGTATGTGTTCATTTCTTGTTGGGAGTTGCTGTTTGAATGTATTATGACTATTCATTGGCCATGGAGATTTATTTCCTTTTATAGTTTTGAAATTACACCTATGAAATAATTTTTAACACCTAACAACAATCAGGGCACTCTTAAGAGATGTAATTAGAAAGCCCATCAGACATTCCATCTTAAAAGCACTGCTAATTAGTACCAAGTTATTTTTTTTATTGCTACTTGCTGTTGGTCCCATGAATAAAGCTCTAATTATAGAGAATGGTTTTCACTGAAATGGCATTCCCCTTCGTTTAAGTGCCTTTCAGTTTGTGCATTGGTTTTTACTGAGGATTATTGTCATATTTTTAAAATATAGACTTCCAGAGACTGGCATTGTGTTCAGCAGGTTAAGCTAAATATGCTACAGTGATTGCGTATATTAATAAGTACGGGCCAGCCACTCCTCTTCCAAATCCAGGTTCCTGCTGATGTACCCGGGAGGCCCCAGATGATGGCTCAAATACTTGAGTCACTGCCAGTCACATGAGGAACAGGCATTTGCGGGGGTGGACGTGTATGGAAGATCTCTCCCTCTCTCTTTCTCTGGCCCTCTCCCTCTCTGGCTCTCTGCCTTTCAAAAATAAATATTTTACATGTTTATATAATATACCTTATGTATTATATTTCTATATAGCTCTAGTTTACATATCATACATTTAAGTAATATTTAAATAATATATGTTTTGACTTCCATTTACCTGAAGACAAATTGACAGGACAGGTGTAGCTTCTCCTCCCGCCTACCACATCCTTGGTTTGCACTGCGAGGTGACTGCACAGGGAGCAGTCCTGGCCGTCACCTCTGAGGAAAACACCAGCAAGGGCCATGGCCTTCATTTGTCTCTTTTGCCCCTCTTCTGTTTTCCATAGTGATTCTTGTATACTGTGAAAATTAGAAAATAGAGGCAAGCCAAAGAAAATAAAGTCACTGTGATCCCAGAGAGGTCCCAGTGCCACCTAGATCCTCTGTCACCCTGCTGTGGAGACCTGTGTAAAATTTCTCCCTCCTCCTCCTCCTTCAGCTACCACCACCACCACCACCACCACCTCCTCCTCCTCCTCCTCCTCCTCCACCATCACCACCCTTCCTCCTCCTCCTCCAACTTCTTCACCTATCATCAGCCCCGCTCCTCTTCCTCCCCTTACTCCTGCCCCTTCTCCTCTTCCTCCTGTCCCTCCTCCTCATCCTCTCCCTCTCCATCCTCCTCCTTTCCCTCCCTTTATCCCCCTCCCTCTCCCCCTCTCCCTCCCCCCTCCCTCTCCATCTTCTCCTTCCCCACCACGCCTCTTCCTCCTCTTTTCCCTCCTCATCCTCCTTTGTCCTCCTCTTCCTCCCCCTCCTCTCCCTCCCTTTATCTCTCCCTCTCCCCCTCCCTCTCCCCCTCCCTCTCCCCCTCCCTCTCCCCCTCCCTCTCCCCCTCCCTCTCCCCCTCCCTCTCCCTCTCCATCTTCTCCTCCTCCCACTTCCAAGTAGTCCCTTCTCCCTTCCTCAGAAAAGGTTATCTATCCCTGTACCAGCCACTTTGGCCTCGACATCATTAGGGCAATGGATGTGAGTGTTGTGTCTTGCCTTGGCCCAGCAAAGCTTGCACGGCTGTCTTCAGTTCCTTGATGCTGAGAGCAGCACGCTCTGGGACAGCACTGCCCCATCTTTGGTCCTAGAAGAATCACATGGAACAGATGTGTAGCAGGAGCTTTAGCTGCCACACGGTTTCCCTGTGACTTGAGCCAAACAGAAGTATCTGGTTGTAAACCACTGAGATACTTGGGTTGCCTGTTACACAGCAAATCTAACCAAAATTTAACTGGCTCCTCATGACTCACCAGTTTTTATGGCTGCAAAATAACAGCAGTAGTGCCTCCATGAAGAAGCTATTGAAAGGATCAAGAGAGATAACAGACGAATAGTGCCTGGTGCATAATGAGTACTTAAAATTAATTTTCTGATATTCTTCAAGCCTTTTTTCCCTAGGTATATATAAATATATTTATAAAATTGAGATAATGCTATGAATCCAGCCGATAATTCCTTTTTAAGTAATGACATACAATGAACATTAATCTAGGTGATTAAATACTCTAATACACAATTTTTAATGGTCACAGAGTATTTGTGTAGGTATACCATGCCTTATTTAACAAATCCATTATGTTGAGCACTTATTCTGAATTCCACTACAGTGGACAAGTTTATAATGAATATTTCTACAACCAAATGTGGGCCAGTTTATAATTATATGCAGAGGGGAAACCTTGGTCAATGGGTCTGGATGCTTTAAGAACTTTGACACCTATTATAATCATAATTTATAAACTTAGGTAGTTAATAAAGCAAAACTTAGCCTGAATTTGGCTGCATTTCCCCATTACTGTGATTTCTGTATTTAAAATTTCCTAATGGCAAAACCCATTGTTGTTTGAAAATGTAAGATTCCTTATATTGAAGTATTTTTTCCTGCCTTCTTTACTTTAGTTCCCCCAGAAGCCATTATCAAAACACCTCATTTTAGCCGGCACCACGGCTCACTAGGCTAATCCTCCGTGGCACTGGCACCCTGGGTTCTAGTCCCGGTTGGGACACTGGTTCTGTCCTTGTTGCTCCTCTTCCAGTCCAGCTCTCTGCTGTGGCCCAGGAGTGCAGTGGAGGATGGTCCAAGTGCTTGGACCCTGCACCCTCATGGGAGACCAGGAGGGAGCACTCGGCTCCTGGCTTCGGATCGGTGCAGTGCACTGGCTGTAGTGGCCATTTGGGGGGTGAACCAATGGAAGGAAGACCTTTCTCTCTGTCTCTCTCTCTCTCACTGTCTAACTCTGCCTGTGGGGGAAAAAAAAACACCCAATTTTTATTTTGATATCAGGGAAAATGTGTTGTATTAAATAGCATCACCTGGTGGAGTAGTAGGTAAAGCCGCTGCCTGCAGTGCCAGCATCCCATATGGGTGCCATTCAAGTACTGACTGCTCCACTTCTGATCCAGCTCTCTGCTGTGACCTGGGAAAGCAGTAGGAGATGGCCCAAGTCCTAGGGTTCCTGCCCCAACGTGGGAGACTGGGAAGAAGCTCCCAGCTTCAGATCGGCCCAGCTCTGGCTGTTGTGGCCATTTGTGGAGTGAGCCAGCAGATGGGGGACCTTCCCCCCTCTGCTGTAGCTTCTCTGTATCTCTGCCTTTCAAATAAATAAATAAATCTTTTAAAAAAATACAGTATTATCATTCTTAAATAGGAGCTGTAGGGTCTCAGTCTGTGCTGGTGATGCACTTGAACTGCAGACCCCAGCTGGTCATAGGACTAAAATATGTGACAGACACTTCTATCTTATTTTAAAAAAATAGGCCTTATATTTGTTTTTCAGGAAACATTGAGTTACAACTTAAAAAAACATTAAAGACACTTCAGTAGGGCTGTCATATACACCCCTCTCTCTTATGTAAATCAAAGAAATAGTCTAGGCTGTTTCCTGTTCCCACAAGCATCACCTTGTATCCTGTGTATTCTCTTCCTGTCAGTCATGTGTGTGTGTACTAATGGATGGTATAGGTGTTAAACTTTATAATGCCCCCCCTTTAAAAAAAAAAGATTTATTATTTGAAAGAGTTACACAGAGAGAGGAGAGGCAGAGAGAGCGAGAGAGGCCTTCCATCCAATGGTTCACTCCCCAATTGGCTACAACGGCTAGAGCTGGGCTGATCCAAAACCAGGAGCCGGGAGCTTCTTCCAGGTCCCCCATGTAGATGCAGGGGCCCAAGGACTTGGGCCATCTCCTACTGCTTTCCCAGCCCATGGCAGAGAGCTGGATCAGAAGTGGAGCAGCCAGGTCTCAAACTGGTACCCATGTGAGATGCCAGTGCTTCAGGCCAGGGCGTTAACCCATTGCACCACAGCTCCAGCTCCTGTCCCCCCCTTTTTAAAGATTCATTTATTTGCAAGGCACAGTGACAGAGAGGGAGAGCCAGGCAAAGACCTTCCATCCACTGGTTCATTCCCCAAATGGCCACAATGGCTGGGACTTGTCCAGTCTGAAGCCAGGACCCTGGGACTCCATCCAGGTCTCCCATCTGGGTGCCAGGAGCCCAAGTACTTGAGTCATCAACAGCTGCTTTCCCAGGTGCATTAGCAGGGAGCTGGGTTGGAAGTGGAGCAGCTGGGACTAAAAAGGGTGCCTATATGGGATACTGACATCATAGGTGGCAGCTTAACTCGCACCACAATAGAAGTCCCTGTTTGCTGCCACTTTTAAGCACTGTCTGTCTATTATATGCACAAAGCCTTATGAAAAATAACTTTCTGTTCTAGAAAGACAAACTATAATTGAACTGTAATTAATCCAGTGACAGTCTGTGAATTTCTATACCACTAAACAAAATAGTAACTGATGACAGTACGAGGAAATTACTCATAAAAGTGTTGCTCTTTATGTTTGAAAATTCCATTGAGTTATGCATTTGTTCTAATGGGCTTCTCTCTTTAACATTTCCTTGTCAATGCTTAATTAAGATAATTCTAAATTAATATTCAGTATGGGCCAGATGGGAGCATTTAGCTGGCTATATTTCCCACAGTACTTTGGTTTAGGAGGGAAGTGGGAGTGCAGTCTGTAGGCATTAGTAATTTATATTCTATTAACTATTATTATACTTTACACATCATGGGGATGGGGCAGACAGAGTTAAGAAAATCTTTGGGCCAGCGCCACGGCTCACTAGGCTAATCCTCCACCTGTGGCTCTGGCACCCCGGGTTCTAGTCCCGGTTGGGGCGCCAGATTCTGTCCCAGTTGCTCTTCTTCCAGTCCAGCTCTCTGCTGTGGCCCAGGAAGGCAGTGGAGGATGGCCCAAGTGTTTGGGCCCTGCACCTGCATGGGAGACCAGGAGGAAGCACCTGGCTCCTGGCTTGGGATTGGTGCAACGCCGGCCGTGGCAGCCATTTGAGGAGTGAACCAACAGAAGGAAGACCTTTCTCTCTGTCTCTCTCTAACTCTGCCTGTCCCAAAAAAAAAAAAAAATCCTTGATAAACTCAGATTTTCATTTGTGTTTTAATTATCTCTGGCTTTATAGGCTGTACATTTGATTCTGATAAAATGATGATGCTATAGTATTCTATTTTTAAGTCACATACTGTTGGAATATTGAAGGAGTTACATCAAGGACTATTACTTGGAAGCTAGCCCATTGTCACCCATTGGCCATTCTTAGACTTGTCACAATTCTGCAGAGACCAACTTTGAGACTGAAATTGAAGAATTTGTGAATAATTATTTCAATAAAGTCCGATTAGAAAAAAATCTAGATAATTACATAAGTTAGGCTTTTGTGTCTTAAAAATATTATTTATACATTTGAAAGTCAGAATTAGAGAGAGAGAGAGATCTTCTATCTGCTCAGTCACTCCCTGGATGCATACAACAGCCAGGTATGGGCCAGACCCAAGTCAGGACCCAGGAACTGCATTCA
This sequence comes from Oryctolagus cuniculus, assembly GCF_051225735.1. Lineage (NCBI taxonomy): Eukaryota > Metazoa > Chordata > Mammalia > Lagomorpha > Leporidae > Oryctolagus > Oryctolagus cuniculus. The sequence goes on from NC_142882.1 coordinate 78,819,005, forward strand.
GGTCTCGCACCTGGGAGGCAGGGGCCCCAGTACTCGAGGCATCATCAAGGGCCTCTCTAGCACACTAGCAGGAAACTGGGTTGGAAGAAGAGGAGCTGTGACTTGAACCAGCATTCTGATACAGCATGCAGCTTTCCCAAGTCTCAGCACCTGTCTGGCATTTTGTTTCTTTAATTAAAATATAGGATAGGAGCAAATTAGGAGGGAAGGTTTATTTCAGCTTACAGTTTGGAAGTTCATGGTCCAAGCTCAGGGGTCCCATTAGTCTGGAATTTGGTAGTGGCTCACAAAGGCAGAACGTGGGAGGAGGCGATCCCATGGTGAGCCAGGAAGCAGAGACACAGGAACCCACTCCTCTACTCTGCTGTGTGGTCTCTCCTTCTAATGCCTGCATCGTTGACTCAGGTGTCTCCACCCAAGAAACCTAACCTGATCTGATAACTTTCCAGAGGCCCCCACCTTCAGACACATATTGGGGTCAAGCCTCCTCCTGAATCCATCAACCATTAGCATTAATCCATCAATCAGAACATCAGACTTTGGGGTTTCAGCCTCTCTCTGAGTTTGGGGAGCCACATCTTGTTCAATCCATAACAATTATTTACATTTGTCTCACAGTAATAATCATTCCAAGGTTTGATTATAAGTTTAAATGCATGGTTTATATAAAAGTCAATGGTCAGTACGATTGTCCTTGGAACATAGCACTTGCCTATGTTTTTAAAATGAGTCGCCATAAATCTCTTATTGCCTTTTAGATGTGAGCCTTATTTGAGGTTTTCACTGGATCTAATGGGTTGCTAACGAGAACTAAAAATATGCATTAGCCCATAACCCTTCAACAAGGAATGTTCATGAAGAAACTAAAAGAAATTATGTTGCCATTATTTTTAATTAGTTATATAGTTATATATAAAATATCAAGTAAAAATATTAACCAAGTGCAAAGAAGAAATATATTGTAACATATTTAACAGTCTTTCAAGAGTGTAACAAATTTAAGAGACAATATATCTTTACTGAACTTCCATTTTTTTAAGATTTATTTATTTGAGAGGCAGAGATATATAGAGTGGGAGGGAGGGAGGGAGGGAGGGAGGGAGAGAAAAGAAAAGAAAAGAAAAGAAAAGAAAAGAAAGAAATGTCTTTCATCCTCTGGTTCATTTCCCCAATGGCCAGAATGGCCAGAGCTGGGCTGATCTGAAGCCAGGAGCTTCTCCAAGGTCTCCCACGTGGGTGCACTGGCGACATCCTCCACTGCCTCCCCAGGTCATTCGCAGGGAGCTAGATCAGAAGAGGAGCAGCCAGGACATGAACCAGTGCCCATATGGGATGCTGGCACTCCAGGCAGAGGCTTAACCTACTACACCACAGTGCAGGTCCCTGAACTTCATATTTTTCCTAAATAAAAAATCTGACAGAATCTGTAACGGGCAGTCAATTAAAGAGAGAAATCATTGATAACTTATTTTCAGACTATCATTACCCAATATTTATTTTAAATATACACATTTCTAGAGTCAATGTGCAATATGGGAAGAGAATAGATTTGGAAGTAAGAGCTATTGTTGACTTCTTTCTCTGCCATTTACTGACTGTGAGATCTTACTCAGCTTATTTAACCTCTGTGAACCTCTTTTCCCTTGTACATAAAGTAGATATAAATTGCTTGTTTGCATTCGATTTGAGGATGATGTAATATACATGATTTGCTTGGCTCTTTGTACATGCTCAGTTCATTTTAATTCCCTCATTCCTTTCCCACTGGTTCCCTCCACTCTCATCCCTCTGAGAAAGGAATTCATTTTATTTATTTTTTAAAAACATTTATTTATTTACTTGAAAGTCAGAATTACACATAGAGAAAGCGAGGCAGAGAGAGGTCTTCCATTCCACTGGTTCACTCCCCAGTTGACTGTAACAACCAGAGCTGTGCTGATCCGAAGCCAGGAGCCAGGAGCTTCTTCCGGGTCTCCCACGTGGGTGCAGGGGCCCAAGGACTTGGGGCATCTTCTGCTTTCCCAGGCCGCAGCAGAGAGCTGGATCAGAAGTGGAGCAGCAGGGACTAGAACTGGCACCCACATGGGATGCCAGCAGTGCAGGCAGTGGTTTTACCTGCTACGCCACAGTGCCAGCCCCAGGAATTCACTTTAATATAGTTTAATTTGGCTATAGATTACCATATAGTCTTCTGTATTAATTAACCAGGAAAACAGGTGACTTTTCTTTATAAGCACTGGATTCCCCATACATCTTTGCAAAGAACATTGGAATTTCCCTGGGCTGAGAACAGAGCAAAAGGGAAGAGTTCTGTTGCCTGTCATATGCCTGCCCTCAGAGTTAAAGTCCCAGGGAATCCTCCTCGTTATCACTGCTGCCATGAGCAACAGTGGAGGAGCAGTGAGCTTATGTTAACCCAGCGTGTCCTTGGAGAAGCTGTTGTTAGTCGGGGTTGCTTTAGAAGAGAGCTGCAGCTCCTGTTCAGGTTCCTTCTTGGTCACCCTGGCGTTCTACTTCACTTCATCAACTCTGCGTAGTTCCAGCTCTTCTGCGCTGCTTGCTCTGGCTTCTCTCACTGAAGCCATACCACCACCAGAGGGAGGCATGGGGACACAAAACCTCCTGGGAATGTAGTCAGATCGCAGGAAAATATGAATGGGAATTGCCCAAGGACCTGAGGGACCTCAATGCCCCAAGACACATCCTGAAATAACAACTTTGGCAGTGTATGCTTCTCCATTCTTATCCCATCTTCATCCCCAAACTAAATCACATCAATTAAGATTACTTATTTGGTATTCCTAATTAAGCTTGTTGTTGGCTAACTCCTGGTGTATGCACTCTAACTTCTTAAAAACTCATTTTTTGAAAGTTAATTGGCAAGCTGCATCATATGCCAATTCCTTATTAATAAAACGGATGCTTATTTCACCTGACGAGCTAAGTTGACACAGTGAAATTGACTTTGACACCAGCATTTTAGGTAACAGACCTTCAGGTCAGAGCTTGACTATTCTCTTTGGGTGATGGTGGGAAGCAACTGCTATGATGAAAACTATTTGCATCACAGCTGATGTTCAGAGATCCAACTCTGCTGGCCATCACTGATGTCATTAATCCCACTTAATCTCTCTGTTTTTCAGGGAAATCCAGCTAATTTTGCAGAACCTTTTGAATTGCTTGCACAGCCCAGCAAAAAAAGGATCATTTCCAAATCATCCAAAGTTCAGGGAAATGGATTATTTAATAGGAAGAAAAGCAAAGTTTAGTTTGATTAAGTTACATTTGGTGGTGCTTTTTCTCTATTAGTAGATGTGTGTTCCGAATGGGAAATGCAGGAGCAAGCTTGTCCCTTCAGAGGTTCACAATGAAATATCTTTGGAATCCCACAAATGGTGAGAGGATTAGGAGACGTGTATGTTAAGGGGGTGATAAGGGTAGCCCCCCCCTTGTGCATTCACTGCAATGCAAAAAGACTTCCTAAGACTAAGTAATGAATCTGACTCAGTAGATTTTTGATGAGTGAATATATAAATACAGTAAGTGACCCCTGCCTCATTCCATCCCTCCTCTGTGACTGCAAACACAAGTAAGAAACATAGATACACATGGATAACAAGGTTGTGGGGGAGAAACGGAACGTAAACAATGACAGCAGATGTGTGCTTACTGGATGTTTCAGTAGCAATGGTCATTAAATATTTTAATGTCCCACAGGCCCCCTTTATTTAACAATGCAACTCAAGTTTAAGTTCCTTCTATCCTAAGATATCCTTGACATTAGAACAAAACTAATTCCTAAAGGTGATTTTAAGGAAAATCAGAGTGGGCCAGAAAATGAACTGTGCTCATGGCCACATGTATCCCTGTAAACCAGACTTCAGGGTCTTCACTGCAGAATGTTGAAGCCAGCTGGGAAAAGCCTTTGATGGGAAGCAAGGTAATAATTTAGAACATGCAGTCAATTGAATCTCGGATAGAGGTTTGACCAGAGCTCTTCCATTAACTTTCCCACAGAAGTGACAGAAATCATTTCAGTCCATTCTCATTAGCTCCAGACATGAGAAGCTTGGGATATTTAAATTCTATGATAACTTCCAGCTTCATCATCTGATGAAATCAGCTGTGCCAAGATTCTTTCAGCAACGTTTGTATAAGGACACAATATATTATGGTTGGTAGGACTCTATCTTAATCCTACCATTTAAAATTCCTACTGGTAGTTATAGAATAGTTTTGCGTATGTGTGGAATTGAATACTGTGTAAGTATTTTAAAATTTGGCTTAAAAATGTCAACATTTTTGTCTGCCACTGTAGTGCCACTCAGTCTCCGGTGTAAAAGAGAATGCTTTTCAGACATCTAAATTTGTGGGGGAGGGAAACACGCATTTAAATCAATCATATCTTCAACAGTTTCAGGAAGCTAGACAACTATGACAAAGTCTATCAATCCTATTCCAATGTAATAAAGCTAGTAAGTCTACAACATACACCTTTTCTTATAGCCTGTTTTGCTAATCAAGAGAGCAATTTCCTGCTCCTGAATTTCTTTACTCTCTATCCTTTTACCAGGCTAGAGACCCAGGAGATAGTTTTAATCTCTCTTTGTTTCTCTCCATAATCATATCAGCATTTGATATTATAAGAGTGCATATACATATATATATGACATATAAGATACTATATTACTCTCCTAACCAAGTATTTTAGTGCATTTACTTAGATTGTAGGGAATTTTTAAAGAAGGACATAATTATACTCATTTGGTATGGAAAAATATATATGTTGTAGATCAAGACCAGAAGCCGGGAAACTGTTCTGGAGGCAGGATCCTGGCTGGGTCTGGACAAGAACCATGGTGGAGAGGTGTCTGTCGCTTCTCTGCCTTGTGGCTGAGATCAGGTGTGGAGAGGCGTGCACATTCTCAAGAAGATAACAAAATGAAGACACAGTCAGAGAGTCTGGAGACCAGATGTGGCAATGAAGAAGTGGGTGAAATCAAGGAAAGTTGTTTCCTAGTTTTGCGTTCAGACAATTTATGAATAATTGTACAAGCCACTGCTATGGGAAATGCAAGAAACTGGAGAAGGAAAATGATACATTCAGTCTGCTAATGTGGTATGGTAAGGATGCAATCATAAACATCATAGTTCTCAGTTTTGCTTAATTTATTAGCTCACAAATCACCATCATTATCAATATAGTAATAATCAGATGTAATCAATCGTGTGAGATGCCAGAGACACATAGATCATTAGCATCTAAAAGGGATTTAACATCAAGCAAGGTTGTGAGAATATGTGTATGTAAGGATGACTAAACATGTGTGCACACAAAGTGCTCAAAGAGTGGCTTGGGTAGCAAACTTCCTAAGCACACAACATCTGCTTTTCTAACTTTATTTCCACATTCTGAGAGGCTCCATACTCCAGCTAAATCAAACCATTGTATTCATTATGCTTTAGTGACCCTAAAGTTTCTAATATCCATATGTTGTTATTATCTGTTGGCTTTGCCTACTATGTCTTCATTTTGCAAAAATACTAATGAAGTTTCAAATTGCATCTCAAGTTGTAAATCTGCCCTACTTCCCTACCCCACCCCCAGGTGAAATTATCTGGCTTCTCTAAAGAAGCTTCTTATTTATGTAATTTTCTTTAACTTCTTACCCAGTCTGTTTTACCACATCTTGTATCATTCATCCCTACCCTGTCTACCCAACATGTGCTCAGTTGCTTGCCACCCAGCTCACCCATATGTACGTCCCAATGCACCTTAGCATGTTTTAGGTGTATGTGTTTTTAATTTACTGTGTAGACCGGAAGTGAATCAGAAACAATGAATAATGATCAGCACATAAGATGACACCATTTCCACCATACTGATAAATAGATGAAATATAATTTGCTTTTTAGAGGGCAAGTATATTGGGTACACATTGTAGATCCCTAGCTGAATATATAGAATCTGTGAATGAATAGTGCAAGAAGCAGCTATGTGACCTACCATACAGTCATAACCACAAATCCATAGTTGAAATATGGTTTCACACCAATCCTACTAACAAAAAGAAGTATAGGTTAAATTGTCACCCTGTATAACATTATTTGCAGAGTAATGACAAACTGATACTTGTGGCAAAGCATACTGTTCTGTTGTGTTCTTGAGTAGGAATGGTGAGTAGTTGGGGGACATACTCAATCCTTGCTAAAGAAATTTTTTTTTGTAACAGCAACTTGAACCTTCAAGAAATAGTTATTGGAAAGACAATACTCAAAGCTCTAAATAAGACTACTTTTACAGTTGACACTGATTAGTTAATTACCTTATTCATTCATTCATTTGAGAGTCAGAGAGAGACAGGGTAAGACAGAGCTTCTATCCACTATTTCAGCTCCAAATGTCTGCATCAACCAGGGTTGGGCCGAGGCTTAAGTCAGGGACTAGGAACTCAGTTCAATTCTTCCACGTGAGTAGCATGGACCAATTACTTGAGCCATCACTACCACCTTCTAGTGTCTGATTTAGCAGGAACATGGAGTCAGGAGCTAGAGTCCAGCACCAAACCTGGGTACTCTGATATGAGATTTGGGCATCTTAATTGACATTTTCACCACTAAGCCAAATGCCTGCTGCTTAAATGGCATGCTGGGCTGAGCTGTTAATCCTTCTCAAACCACAAATTGCATTTGTTCATATCCAGTGAGGTGACTTTTTAGATGTCACCATTGCCAATATCAGAAGTTCTGTTGATAATGCATGCTCATTGAAGTCAACATGGATTGTTCTTGAATCCTTAGAATTCCTGTATTTCCCTTTCGATGGACAAGGGTAGCTCCAGAATTTCTTAAAAGGAGAGTCTTATGAACAAGTCTTATTGGCAAGAAGGACAAAGGAACCTGTGACTGCATGGGCATTACAAGTGCATGAATCTTACTTACATGCATTTCATGTAGGGTGTCTGGGGACATTAATCTTATTCAAGCCAAATAGAAAGGAGAGAACAAGCCACAGTTGAGATTAGAGCTACATTAATTTAAATCTTTGTTACTTTTATATCTTTCTAGGATGAAGAGAGATCTTCAGAAACCAAAAATGAAGTTCACTCTTACGTGGCGGTGCTTTGCGCTGTTCCTCCTTCTACATGTAAGTAAGACAAAATTATTCTAAGTCACATTAATTATGAATGCTGAGTAAGGAAGGATGATTGGGGTGTGGTTGAACATTTGCTGGGAACGCATTGTTCTCCGTAAGCCAAAGCTAATTTCCTCAAAACTATAGTTTTCCTTACTATTTTATTAACAAATCTCCCCTCTACACTTTCACTAATTTAAATACATGTTATGGTTTACCCAGAAATTTGAACCTTGTTTGTTTACGGAAATTTAGCATTGATCTGAGCAATCCTCATATTGTTATGGAAGTTAACATAGATGGTTAATGATGTTCTTGGATAAAATGTTTTTTGTTTTTTTTTGTGTGTTTGACTTGGATTTGAATCATAGTTTCTGGAGGACTTTTCAAAATCTGTACTCAGTCTTATTACCTATTTCAAATGTATTTCTCTATCTTTATATTCCACTATCATTCCAGAACCCTTTCTCCAGCCTTTAAAATAGTGTTCAACTAATGTAATTTATATTTTATTCCTAAAGGATTTAACTAGTTACAAGTATAATTATTTGAGAAAACACTATTAAATGCCTGTTTATTTATGTCAACATTGTTAACCCACCCTCATCACATCAAATTCAAAAATATGTGAAAGGGAGATGAGTAAATTTTACTTGACTCAGTTTGTAGTTATCTTGATCCTCATCCTTTTGATCACTTCAAAGTAACATTTGCCAATGAATTACAGCTGACAGTGAAGACCACTCAGTATCTTGTATTGTGAAACTGACCCAAGCAAAGCTTACATAGGGTTCTAGGATTTCCGTTACTCATTCATGTGTAGGGATAGGCTTAGGGTTCCACCTAAACTGTTTCTCTTTACATTATTCAAGAAAAAACCTCACTGCTGTTCCACAAATGTTAATTTAATTTGTAAGGGAATTTTTATTTTGTAATGTGATAATCACATAAGTGGCTTATGGGAATGATTGTTAATGTGACCCTTTTACACCTATATAGATAAAGGCATCGTTTCATTTTATTATCTCAGACTATCATATTTTAACTTACGTTTTTCTTTAGATAAATTACAGTATAATTTTCTAAAACTAATCTGGTATTTAGAAATGTGGGTTACTTTATGCCACTTGAAATATAATAAAAATACTTAAACAAGAAAATTATGTAAACTAGTAGAATATTTTAATTTCTCAATAAATGCCAAAGTCTTCTATACTACAGATGTAGAAATATTGACATGCATTATTCATAAATTTATATTGTTATTTCTCATAATTCAAATAAAATTAAATGTTAGAGTACATATGAATATTTATGAATCACTGTTTAATAAAGCAAATAATTATATTGGACATGATAGAAGAAAAGCTAAAGAAACCACTAAATAATAACAAAACAGGATTGTCTAATCATCTTTTTTTACTATGAAGACTATAGTTAATTGTTGGTATATTAAAAAACTAAAGTCATTTACAGTCAAAGTTTTCACTTAGTATATAATATATAATAATAATTCAAATACTGACAAAGTTCATAGATTTCCATGGGCCATGAACAGAATGGTTTTTTTGGTTGGTTTGTTTTTTTTGGTTTGTGGACAGCCCGTAGCAGCTAGCTTAACTACACAGGGCACTTAAATGCCTATGTGCTGCATTTGCTGTGACAGAGAGAAATTTGCCTCTCTGGCTTTATTTGAATAACATATTTAATTTAGAGAACTTGATCATAAGACAGAATTTAACACACCAATTTCCTTCAAACAATTGGAAATGTTCTGCAGTGATGCTCATCAAAGGCAAATTTTAAAAATGACAATGTTCTTATAATTTCAAATATGATTTTTAGACAACACATTATTGTAAAAAACAGTATATTTATTAAATTCTATTGATTTGATGTCCAGGTGGCCTGTGACGATCAGTTTCAGCCATCACCTCTCATTAGTCTTCTCCATTATCCCAAATTACTCTCCTCCTGTCCCTTCTCAGAGGTAATACAACAGGCTCAGAGCAGTGGTTGGGCACAGAGAGCACCAAAACATGCTCGTGATGATGACAGTTTTGGTGGTATTGCTTGTTTCCTTAGCTGTCTTCCCCCAGGATGTACACAGGGCACCAACCAGGCATCTGAACCTACAGCAAGATCCAGGGCTAATATTTTACAAAGTTACATTTTATCCCTGTGGTATTTGGAAAAGTAGAAGTACATGGACTCCACAAGTAATTCTAAGCGGTATTATCATGACTGTATTAAGGATAGTGACATAGGAATCCTGTTGGTTACATCCACTTGTGGATTCTGGATTCTCATTCTTTTAGAGCGGTCTATAGCACATTTGCATAGGTCTGAACTGCACAGTCAGTGGGCTTGAACCTAAGAAGAGGTTGGCCATTTGTCAAAGTTCCAAAAGGACCATTCTGTAACTGTTCTTTGTACCTCTAGAAACCACCTGTAACCCAAAAGCAGACTTACGGGCTTACTAAGTAAGGAATTTCCAAAGCACATGGTAATTTGAAATCCAGTTGTTTTCCTGGGGAGTGCATGATTAATGCAGATGAAGCTGTCTAGTCTGTAAGCTCCATGAGAGCAGGGACCTTGTCAGTCTTGTTCACTGTTGAATTTCCAGAAAGAACAGTGCCTGGCATGTGGAAGGCACTTAAAGTATATGTTGTGCAAAAGAACCAGTGTGATGTTTGTGCTGCTTGACTACCTGTTGGTGGCAGCTTGGTGGTCGTATGTGTGGTGCCATTCACTTGAACCTTTAGGGGTGACATCACATATACGGTGGCTAAACTGCTACAAGGGACAACGAGTAAGTGTAGAAGAATCACATAGATGGTTTGCATGTGAAACACTGAACTCATCTTTACTCATGCAAGCAATATGCCCCCAATGTCTCATTTCTATCTTTGAGCACAGAATCATATACTTAGTTAAATCCTCAAATAAACAGTATAGACTCATATACAGTATTCCACTTGGTAAGTAGAATATGTATGTCTTTTACATTGCTTGGTAGTGTTTTTTTAATATATAATCACTAATGGTTTTATTTTGCCTCTTCATTGATGAAACCAATACCACTTAACTAGCATTTTTTGTTGCGTGAAATTGTCAGCAAAATGTTTAATGTGTTTATGAATTCTATGAAGCTTGTATATTATTTTAAGCACTATTTCTATAATTGAAGTTGTATGTATTTATGTATATATTTATGTTATCTATTTATCTATAAAAAGGATGCTCCAATGTGTACATTATTTTAGGAAGAACGTCACGGAGACATTCAGCTGCCACTGGTTAAATTCCATCCTCAGTGCTCAAACGTGGTCAAGACCAGAAGCGGGCTCAGCTGGCTGTGGCTCTCCTAACAGCAGAGGTTCTGATTTCCCATTCTTTCAGTGTTGAAACATCCTCTATTGAATTAGGCTTTCAACCAAGTTCACTGGAGTTTGTTTCAATATTGCAAGAATGATAAGATTGAAGCTACTGTCATCGGCTTGAACTGTTCCTACTCTTACCCAGATGACCATACCTCCACTGTGACTGATGTTAAAACTGCAATAACCAAATAAAGATGTGATTGAAAACCCAAGTGTAGAGTTTTTCGCTTGCTGTCCATGCATGTACTATTTCCCAATGGCTTCTGTGAAATTCCAGGAACAGTTCTTAATTAGTTGTCAGCCATGTAAAGATAAAATTCATAATGATACTTTTGTAAAGAAAGCCAACCTGTGCAAAGTAGTCCCTAATGTCTAAATTACATAGTACAAGTGGCAGAGATGGTTTATATGTGTTATTATACAATAGAGATACAATATTCTAATTTAATTTGAAGATGGTAGGAATATGGCCCAGAAGTTAAACATTTGTCAATTGATAATTCTCATATCAACTGCAGATTCTAAGAATACAGCTACAAAAGAAGAATCTAAAGTGTATGCATACACTAAACCAACTATTATTATCTCTATTGTGAGAGCATCAGGATCTTTCCCTACTTTGACATTTTAAGATATTTAGTTGAATTTTGAAACACAAACACATATACATTTATACAAATATCAGCTAATTAAACACAAAAAGAGGCCTTAACATAGAATCTCTTCAAAATACTTTTCTTTCAATTTCTTTTTTTTTCTTATTCTTTTTTTTTAACTTTTATTTAATGAATATAAATTTCCAAAGTACGATTTATGGATTACAATGGCTTCCCCCCCATACCGTCCCTCCCACCCACAACCCTCCCCTTTCCCACTCCCTCTCCCCTTCCATTCACATCAAGATTCATTTTCGATTATCTTAATATGCAGAAGATCAGCTTAGTATACATTAAGTAAGGATTTCAACAGTTTGCTCCCACACAGAAACATAAAGTGAAAAATAATAGATGATTTTTTTTAAATGATGATGAAATCAGATCAGACCTATTGTCATGTTTAATCCCAGTGAGAGTCAAGTTGGGAGTTGATAATTTCTTTTTTTTTTTTTTTTACAGAGGATCAGTTTAGTATACATTAAGTAAAGATTTCAACAGTTTGCACCCCCATAGAAACACAAAGTGAAATATATTGTTTGAGTACTCGTTATAGCATTAAATCTCAATGCACAGCACATTAAGGACAGAGATCCTACATGAGGAGTAAGTGCACAGTGACTCCTGTTGTTGACTTTACCAATTGACACTCCTGTCTATGGCATCAGTAATCTCCCCATGTTCCAATTCCTAACTGAATATCTGAGAATTTTATGGCTGACAATGATTCTTTGTTGTTCACAATTGCTATTGTCAGGGAACTAGTGCTCTGCTTGCTAGGGTGTAAGCTCTGTGAACACAGGACTGTGTCTTCTGCATCTAACACAATGTTTGGATCATCATATTGCCAGCCAATGGGTCTGAAAGCTGGTGGGCAAAAGAGCAAAGTGGCAACAGAGTTGTCTTCAGCTACACTGCTCAAGGATTTTCATATTTTGAAGTCATTTGTGTGGATTCATTTCTCTCTCTCTCTCTCTCTCTCTTTCTCTCTTTCTCTCTTTCTCTCTTTCTCTCTTTCTCTCTTTCTCTCTCTCTCCCTCTCTCTCTCTCTCCCCTCCCTCCTCTCTCTCTTTCCCCACCTCCCTCCTTCCTTTCCTGCTATAACATTCACAAGGCATGACTATCAGAACTACTGTACACATTTAAAGTTGTGACATTTAGTTACAACAATAGTAGTCTAAGGGTAGTAAGTGTTGCTCTCCTTTGTTAGTCATCTCTGCTGAGATGGTTTGCTGGCCTCTCCAAAACAGAACTTGCCTTCTCCATCCCAATTAGGTTTGCCTTCCCCAGCATTTCCCCTTTCCCAGGGCACTACCAAACTTTTCCCAATTACATAAATTAAATATCTGGACTTTTTGACTGTTACTATTCTCTGTGTTTTAAATACACCACCTTGTTTTTATTATTTATTCCTGTGTAGGATGATCTAATCCAGGTGTCAACTTCTTGGCTGTCCTCCCCGATTTTCACCCGTGGACCTCTGATGGCTCCCGCCTGAATTTTTCTAAAATTCTCCTTTCACAACCTTCACTAATCAAAAATCTGGAAAGCATATTTATTTTAATATCACTTTTCATTATTAACTGAAAGGTGCTGAGCCATTCATGTCTCAGGCACTTTGTTTTCTTGTTTTTTTTTTTTTTATCCTTATGTCATCCATAAAGGATAAATATTAATATTGCTATTCTCATTTAACAAATGAGGAATTGCGGGCTAGAAAGTTATCTAGCCTGTTCAAAGTGACAAAAGGAGTTTTAATTCTTTCCCTCCCTTGCCCTTTCCCTTCCTTTTTTGTTTTTGTTTGTTTGTTTGTTTGACAGGCAGAGTGGACAGTGAGAGAAGTAGAGAAAGATCTTCCTTTGCCATTGGTTCACCCTCCAATGGCCTCTGTGGCTGGCGCACTGCGCTGATCCGATGGCAGGAGCCAGGTACTTATCCTGGTCTCCCAGGGGTGCAGGGCCCAAGCACTTGGGCCATCTTCCACTGCACTCCCTGGCCACAGCAGAGAGCTGGCCTGGAAGAGGGGCAACCGGGACAGAATCCAGCGCCCCGACCGGGACTAGAACCCGGTGTGCTGGCGCCACAGTCGGAGGATTAGCCTAGTGAGCCGTGGCGCCGGCCTCCCTTACCTTTCTTCCTTTCTTTCAAGCATTCAAGGCTCTGCATCATCCAGCCCTCCCTGACCCCGTTTATTCCATATGGTTACTCTACAAGGTAGTTCCCTACCAGTCTCATAGGTGCCAGTTCCAGTCTCTGGACTTCTGTGCATTCTATTCCTCCCCTCATGAAAGTCTTCCTTCTCCTCTCTGCCGACTTAGACACCACCTGTACCCAAGGTCCCGTCCAGATTCTGCATTGACTCTGTAGCCCATCCTGGCTCTCTTTGCTCCATCCTCTCTCCCAACTCTGAATTGTGATTGTTTTGTGTACTATATCATGTAGCAATTAGTGATATGCTGTTACATTGAACATACACAGTGAGGTACACCGGAAAACACCGAGACTCCACCAGGATTAGCCTGGGTAGACAGGTCAATTTAGCATGATTTTTGTGTTAGATACAGTGGGTAACATACAAAAGAACATAACATTATTACTGCCAGAAGTACACTTGGGAAAACATCAATCTCGGAACGATTTTGATAGATTGAGGCCAAATTAGTGTGTATTTCAATGGGTATAGTAGAGAGCAAGCAATATTCCTATATCAGAAGGAAAACTAGAGAAGGCTGAGGTTGGAAGGTTTTTTATCCCCCCAAAAAATCTCTGTACACAACGTGACTTCAAAATATCACAGATTTATGGGCATCACTAAGAACATCAGTCACAGCCACAAAAGAAATTATAAATCTATATAAATATGGATTAGAAAGGACAGTATGTCAGACAGTGGTTTTTTTCACACACACACATCTACTCTGATAGAGCTCAGTAATGGTGATGATGATTAACTGAAACTCAAAGAACTAATGTCAATCTGTAGCGAAAAGGCTACAAGTGCTCACAAAACCAATTTAAAGAGATTAAAATCGACTATCAGAGGCAGAAAACACATTTTGTGTCTTCTGGCAGTGTACACAATCCAGACACAAATAAATTTTAGCTGAAAAAAATAAAAGAAAAAGCATATTTACTATGTTTTATCTATGTTTAATAACTTGACCTATGATTCTTTAGAGTTCCAAACAAGACAAAGTTAATGTAATATTGGTAATTTTTTTTTTTTTGGAAATTAGATTTTCTTTGTTTACTCTAAACTTTACAAGGATAATAAAATTCAAATCATCTGTAGATGATAGAGTTGTTTGAGTACGTGTGGGTGTTATGTATTTTTAACAGTGAATGGAAACTAACACAAATACTAAATTTATAAGTGTAATTTGTTGATGAAATGTAAATATAATCTATGGTTATGAAGCAAAAAGACATTCTCCATGGAGACATAAATAAATATTGCTTGTTTAAGGAAAAAAATTGTTTTCCATGTTTTGATTGTCTCATTTAATGCTCATGCATTCCTCTTCTCTGTAAGTGACTGATTTTCCTTTTTAATACAGCAACCAACACCAGTTAACCCTGCCTCTTCAAATGACACCCATCCAACAGTTGAACCTGAGCCATTTCTGTACGTCATAGGACGCAAGAAGCTGATGGATGCACAGTACAAATGCTATGACCGAATGGAACAGCTACCTCCATACCAAGGAGAAGGTAAAGAGAGGGATGCATGTGAACGTGTCTGAAACATCAGTGAAGACTTGTTTTCTTCCATGGGTAAAAACGTGTTGAATAATTTAAATGTAATATGTCTATGGGATGGTAGGTGTGTTTATCTCAAGCAGCAGAAATGCCTGCTTCCAATGCTCAGGTTCATCTGCCTTCTGTCTGGCTAATGTCTTCTCGCATGATAAAATTACTGCAATAAGTCTGTATGCACACCCAGAGAGCAGAAGGAAAACAGGACTTGGTGAGGAAGGAGAAGTGGGAAACGTGGGCAGAAAGTTTGCCTGAGGTAGAACCTGTGAAAATCCTGTAGGGTTGGGTCAATTAGGCAGTATCTGCCCTTAACTGTCAATTGGTTGGCAACCCGTGCCATTTCTTCCCCCTTTTCAAGAGAAGTAGAGATAGATGCCTCCTAGGCAGACATTGTCTATCTCTTACCTTCTCTATAATACTGAGTGTGACTGCCCAAATGTGTTCAGGGCTAAGCATACACTACTCCCTGGAGACGACACAGAGGAACATGACAGGAAGATGTGATGGCCAAGCGTGGCAACATCCATCTATGTTCTCTCTGGCCCTTAACCCATTTAAAGACGGCCCTACTCAGTAGAGAACAAATGGCCAAGTATATTCTGTAACCACACATGGTTTCCTTTCAAATAGTTCAAGTCTTAATTTGTAACTCCTACTTTTAGCATTTCCCTTGCAACAAGCAGCAAGTCCATGGAAAGATGGCTACGTATTATTCTTCAGTTTGCATCATTTCAGTATTTATCAAGAACTGAAAAAGCATTAGATATAACTGTGCCCAAAGGATTTCTCTGAAGTAAATGAGACAAAAAAACCACAGGCTGGGAGGGGACGAGAATATCATCATATTCTTAGAATGATATCCATGAACTGCAGTGAATCTTTTCTCTTGGTATTAATAGCACATTAACAGGGAAAAAAGAAAACTCAACTGGTATTTTCAGAAACCAAGTGAGTTTCAGTCTCTTTCACTTAGACCTTGACCAACTTGGAGAAATGAACTTTTTAAAAAGTTTTTATTTATGTAAGGTGAACAAATTTCATGTATTTCATATACAGGTTTAAGAGCCTAACGATATTCCCATCATACTCTCCTGCCTGCCTATGCCCCCACCCCTCCTCCTTCCTTTCTTATTTTTTTCTTATAATTTTACAATGATGAACTTTCAGTTTATAATACTAAGTTTAACCCTCCACTGAATAAATAATTCAATTCAAAATAGTAAGTAGAAAAGCCACTTTTCCTCAAGAGTATAGGAAAGAGCTGTAAACAATCATCAAATCTCAAAATGTCAATTTTGTGCATATACATTACACTTTTTGTCTGTGTATTAGTTACCACAAATCAAGGAAAACCTATGATGTTTGTCTTTTGGAGACTGGCTTATTGCAGTGAACTTTTGTGTTGCCTGGACTGCCTTCCAACACTCTTGCTCATTCTTCTGTATTCTTTTATTGAGGCAAATCTTGATGTTTTAGGTTAGATTTAGTTTTGAAACCAGCAGGAAAGCACTTGGAAGCAGTGTTGTTTAATACATACATGATCAAACTGGGTATTCTTTCATTCAGTAACGAAGTATAATTCTAAAATATATGATTCATTAAATACCTGCAAATGCTTGTCCATTCAGAATGTGGAGCAATGACCTAACCCTTAGATTAAAATAGAACTGTGCAAGCAATTCCTCTGAAGGCAGTAGTGGTCCCGAGTGTTCCAAAGCCATTTCAGCTTTTCAAGACAAGCCTCTATCCAGGGATGAAATCACATATGCTTTCACAACAGTTCCCTTGTACCATTTCTGGTTACATGAGGGGTTTTCAAAATGTTCATTATGAAAATACTCTGCATGTATCTTAAAATTTTTGTACCAAAATATATTTATCTTTTCATTCCATTTTCCACAAATGTTCTGAACTATACTTGTATTTTTTATATATATTTTTTATTTTATTTAATGAACATAAATTTCCAAAGTACAGCTTATGGATTACAATAGCATCCCCCCCCTAACTTCCTCCCACCCACAACACTCCCCTCTCCCACTCTCTCTCCCCTTCCATTCACATCAAGATTACTTTTCAATTATCTTATATACAGAAGATCAATTTAGCGTATATTAAGTAAAGATTTCAACACTGAGCTATACTTGTATTTTAAAGGAATGTTTTTGGAGGAAAGAGTGAATACATAGAGCATGTGCAACTTTTGAAGAGCAAATAGAGAAACTCCTACAAAGGTATAAATTCCATTAGTGCAGGTGAAGTGGACGCCTTCATTTTGCTGCTGTTTTTCACTGTCTTCATGCCCAAGTGGAAAGTCCCAGAAGAACATATGCTCAGTTGTCTATGCGCTGTGAAATCCTGTTGAGGATGCCACAATTTTTGACAACTTTTAAAGTCTCTTGTTTAGTTTAAACCTGGACTCCAAATAAAATATTTGGTTGTAAGAACCAGACTGCCAAGGACAAATTCCCTGGAGAAAATTCAGGGACCTTTTGTCAATTCCTAGATTTCATTGTTTCTGAATAAAATAAATAACATATAGAATTAGTTTTCTCATTAATATTAATAAGTGATCAAATGCAACATGCTGATAAATGTTGCAAAATCTTTTAACAATATCCCCACCCTTGAAATTTGTTTCAAGGTTCTGAATAATTAATTGATCTCATCAGTTTTGTCAATACTGTCTTAGAGGATCATTCTTCAGATCCTTTTGTCCATAATGATGTAAAAACAGCACCTCTTACAGCAACTGCAAGACCTGTTAAACCAAATCCAATTTAGTTTAAAGGATAAAGTGTTGGGAAATTACAACTTAGCACAAATCTCAAAACCCAGTTGATTAACATCCAACCTATACCCCAGATCTACCTCACTTACAATTTAAGAAATAGCAGAGTGAAACATAATCTTTAGGGTTGCTTGCTCTTTGAGAAGCACAGTTTTGAAACTTCTTACAAAGTAGGTCCTGAAAACTGCTTGTTATCCAGTGAGGTCATTTCATGGGAAATATGCTAAGACTATGTGGGGAGCAACCCGGACTAGACTGAGTTACTGGAATTAAGACTTATTCTATGCATCTGCCACAATATGGCGCTGGGAGAGAAGTAAACAGCTTCCGCACAGCTGCCTCCAGTTCAACCAATTAACTGTAGGACTTGCTCCTGATTGGAGAGCAGCGTACTCGGCGTGTGGGCAGCCGAGTTGGGATTGGCGGAGGAGGACTATAAAGGAGGAGAGAGACGGCATGCACCAGGAACATCTAAGGGGAACATCTAAGGGGAACACCTGTGCAGCCCCCGAGTAGAGCCGGCTGGCGGTGTGCCGCTCCCCTGCGGAAGTGGGGAATGTGGCCAGGGGGAACTGCCCTTCCACGGAGGTGGAAGGGATAGTAGCCAACCCGGGAAGAACCAGCAGCAAACCCGGGGAGGGCCGAGCAGACGAAAGAACAGCGCAGGGTCCTGTGTCGTTCCTCCACGAAGAGGGGGAGCGACATAATGGTGCCGTGACTCGGATAGGAAACCTAGGACGGATAGCAAACTTAGGAGGGAAGAAACGGGAAGAACTGGGAAAATACCGGAGAGAGAGACTAGCAAACAGCCTAGGGAAAAGCCGGACGAAAAAGGTGCCGGAAGAAGCTATTGAAAGCCTAGGCATAGACTCAGATACGGACTACGGGGGGAAGCTGGGAGAAATCTCTAAGGTCGAAAGCGAAAGTGAAAGCTAGAACAAACAGACTCGGATACGGACTGTGGGGAGAGGCCAGGAGAAATGAGGGAGGAATATCGTTGGAGGAAAGTTTGGGGAAACATACCGGGTAGAGAAAAATGTTAGGGAAATTGAAGCCGTGGGGGGCAGGCCAAGGCGGACACGAAAGCCACTTTGGGATTCTCAAGTTAGCCCGGGAATAGGGGGCGAAAAGTTGAAACCAGAAGCTGAAACGTAAGCCAGATTTGGATCCGTCTGATTAGCCCGGGGAGCAAAGGACGGGAAGCCAAACCGTGGGGCGGAGACGTAAGCTGGGTTGAATTCGCCAGGCTAGCCCGGGGAACTTAGATTGAATGCTAGTGGCGGACATGTAAGCTACGCTGTGTGACTCGCGGAAGCCGCCGCGTGCAGAGAGAGCACGGGGCGTGAATAGATAGGGAACGGGGCTGGCGCGAGGCCGTGGTTCAGACGCGAAAGGGTTAAGTGCGAGACTGCGGAGTGTGCGCGCGAAGCGGGCTGAAGCGGCTCAGCCGGAAAGCCGCGGAGAAATAGCCTCGGGGCGGAGCCTGCCGGCAGGGCGAGGCACAGCCGGGAAGCTGCGGGGATAAGAGAAACAGAAGTTTTAGAAGTAAAGTGAGAGAAATAGGAATGCTGGAAGATAGAAGTGGAATGGGAGAAATAGGAATGCCCGGAGATAGAGAAATAGAGAAATAGAAAGGCCTCCCCTCAACATGGCAATGAGAGAGCTTGGATTCGGTCTGCCTGATTAAGTGAGGCGATGAGCACCTGCGGGCAGCTAGCAGCTTATGTGCCGCAGGTCACCGAAGACAGGCACGAATTAACATCAGTAAGGCCTCCCCCACAATACGGCAATGAGAAGGCTTGGATTCGGTTTGCCTGATTGTTAGGGCTTGTAAGCCCCTGCAGGCAGAGCAGAGCATGCGCTGCGGGGCACCGAACACAGGCACGCATCAGCGCCTAAAAACCTCCTCATAACATGGCGAAGAGAGGACCCGGATTCGGTTTGCCTGATAGGACTTGTAAGAACCTGTGGCAACTCTAGCAAGTAGAGCAGAGTGTGTGCCGCGGGACACCGAAGACAGGCACGTATCAACGCCAAAAATAAAAAGAAAGGGGGATCTGTGGGGAGCAACCCGGACTAGACTGAGTTACTGGAATTAAGACTTATTCTATGCATCTGCTCTCCCACAATATGGCGCTGGGAGAGAAGTAAACAGCTTCCACACAGCTGCCTCCAGTTCAACCAATTAACTGTAGGACTTGCTCCTGATTGGAGAGCAGCGTACTCGGCGTGTGGGCAGCCGAGTTGGGATTGGCGGAGGAGGACTATAAAGGAGGAGAGAGACGGCATGCACCAGGAACATCTATGGGGAACATCTAGCTGAAGGAACACCTGTGCAGCCCCCGAGTAGAGCCGGCTGGCGGTGTGCCGCTCCCCTGCGGAAGTGGGGAATGTGGCCAGGGGGAACTGCCCTTCCACGGAGGTGGAAGGGATAGTAGCCAACCCGGGAAGAACCAGCAGCAAACCCGGGGAGGGCCGAGCAGACGAAAGAACAGCGCAGGGTCCTGTGTCGTTCCTCCACGAAGAGGGGGAGCGACAGACTATTTGAAACTTTGTTTCCAAAATAAATGACTTGGTTTGAAATGTGGGCAATGACAGAAATAGAGGGTTCACCTACCTGTAAGATGTCTGGGATCGTCTTCTCCTGCAGTGAAATTCACATGCCTTCAAAATTCATTTGCTTCTCCACGGCCAGGTCCCTACTGCAACCGGACCTGGGATGGATGGATGTGCTGGGACGACACTCCAGCTGGAGTCCTGAGCTTCCAGTACTGCCCAGATTATTTTCCAGACTTCGATCCAACAGGTACAGTATTGATTTCCACTTTGTTTTTCCTATGAAGCTTGCAGTTTTGATGGTTCTGAAAAGAAAATCAAATATAAAATGTACCTACCTAATCATACTCCACATTTTAGCACATTCTGAAGGTGTTCTGTAATTGAGTTATTATTCAGTCGTATAGACATGGCCCATTGTCCTTAGTTTTAGAATTATATTGCTGCTCAGCTGTGCATATTGTTATCAAATTTTGGTTTATAAAATTTGTTTTTTAAAAACCTTGTGAATAGCCTTATTTAAATGTGGGACTTTTAAAACATTTTTAATTGTCTCATATTTGTCATAATTGGTGATGTATGCAAATAATTGACCTTGAATTTGTTTATACTGTGCTGGCATAACATGTACAATGAAAACTTTAAATAACCTTGAAAATTAAAGTCAACTGTCATGTTTAATGGAAAATAAATCAGAACGTGTAACTCTTGATACACCATTTCTGTTCCAGTAGCAGATTTTAAAACTCATTTGGTAAGAAAGACAAATACTGCAGTCATTGGTCATACCAACACCCAGTTCTGTGCCTGGGTTGACTGGGACAGATGTCTGTTATGTAGGTGAATGGTCCCAAATCGACTTGAGTTGTGGAAGTTATAAAGGAATGCTTTTCTTTCAATATCACTTTTTCAAAATGTTTTCACACATGTTTTCTCATGTTAAACTCACTAAGTTGGACACAGAGCTGCAAGTGAACTTAGTCAAGACTTTTCAGCCAATACCTGACCCTCTCTATATAATCAAGCACAGCAGACTAGGAAGTCATTTGTAGAATAGTATTTCTCCATCTGCGTACAAACTTGTACAAGTTGAAATACTTCTAGAACACTGAAGAGAGGACTCCTTATTCCTTGAGGCGTCCAGGTGGCCATACTGGCGTTGTTAGGAGCTGGGTTGGGGTTCTCCAGCAAGGCGAAGGTGTAGTAGAGTATGAGATTCTGAGTGGAATGAACAGTGAGGGGGGTAAGGTTGTGCATCTCAGGCTCCTCAGGGTTGCAGACCCGTGGGAGGTCTGCAGTTGGAGGCCTCCCCGTGGTGTGTGCTCAACAACAACACGCAGGTTGTGTGACATCCCCAATCCAGAGAGCAGGCAGATGTACACAGCGAGTGACTCTCAGCTTGGCTGGGAAACTAAAATGGAGAGAGAGAGAGAGAAAAAGAAAGAGAGAGAGAGATTGAGAGACAGATGGAGAGATAGAGAGATTGAGAGATAGAGAGGTTGAGATATTGAGATACCTGATGCTGAGTAGTTCCCCAGAGATTCTGATCTAATTTGTTTGGAGATCAGGACTTTTGAAAGTTTTACATGTGAATAAATGTGCAGCCAAGATGAAACTGTGTAGTCAACAATGAAATAAATCCCAATGAGAAGGTGGCCAGGACCAGGGAGGCTCAACCACGTGCATTAAGTAGCTGTGCCCGTGGGAGCCAGAGCCCAGTCTCAGATGTGACTGATACTGGGAACAAGGAAGCGTACTTCAGGGTGGGGTGGGGGCGGAGGGTGTTAGTAGCCCAGATCCAGGAACCAGGTTTCAGGGCCAGAAAAGTTTTATTTTAAGAAACCAGATAGGAAATCTGCCTGATTACAATACATCTGGGGTAAGGTACTGAAAAGGGGTCTAAATCTTAGTTACAAAGGAGACTCAAATGCTAAAACAAGTGGAATCAACAACAAACACAACATGGAGTCCTTGATGGGGGAGAGATTTGTACTCAAGGGGAAAGTAATCCCGAGCCAGCAGAGAGTGCTTAAGTGGCTCTAGGATCCCAGTAGAGCAGAGAGGAATCTACGTGAGATGATGTTTGGAAAATGCTCTTTGGACTCTCGGTGACCACCACCACCTCACTGAGGCACAGGTAAAGGAAGTGGGACGGCAGAGGGCCTCTTTCCAAAGCAGAGCAGGCCAGAAACTTCTGGGAATGCCCCCTTTGGATGGCAAAGTTGGGACGTGCGGAAAGGGGCCTCAGCTCAGTGCCTGGCTCTGCGCTGCATTCCTGTGAACTCACTAATACCATTTGATGATGGTGCTTCAGGCTCTCCCTCTCCCTTCCCAATAATGGATGATCCATTAATCTTGATTTGACAACTACATTAGAGGTAACATCATCGGCTCAAAGAGCTGTGCTGCAGTTGAGGCTACTTGGCCAGTTCCAAAGTGGCAACCATCTCTCTCCAAAGCAGCTGTAACTGTTGACCGAAGGGCAAGGTTTTGATCAGCAGAACAGGGATTTCTGGGCACAGATCCATCTTCCAGCCTGGTTTAGATAGCTCGCAGCTGGGGGATGATCCACGTCAAAGGAAATAATAATGTGCATTCAGTATGTCTATTCACAAAGCTGTATCTGATCCAACACACTCAAATAAAAAATAGGACTTTTATTATTGACTTGAATTCTTTTTTTTTAAGATTTATTTATCTGAAAGGCAGAGGGAGGAGGAGCGAGAGAAAGAGATTGATTTTTCATCTGCTGGTTCACTCCCTAAATGGCCATTATGGTCAAGTCTGGGTCAGGCTGAAACCAGGAGCCAGGAACTCTATCCAAGACTCCCGCGTGGGTAGCAGAGGCCCCGGTACTTGGCCCATTTTCCACTGCCTTTCCACGTGCATTAGCAGGAAGCTGCATCAGAAGTGGAGAAGAGGGGACTCAAACCGGTGCTCCAATGTAGGATGTAGGGGTTGCAAGCAGGGGCTTAACCCACTGCTCCACAACACCAATGCATATTGACCTACATCTTAATGATGCACAAAACACGTTAGCAAAAATGTCAGGGATTTCATTTTGGAAAAAAAAAAGTGATTGATAATAGAGTGAATAATACTGAAATTCAAAAGAGCTGACAGGATGAAGGAAGATGCAAGAATGTAAAAACCAAAGTTTCAGAGGAGTAATTTGCTTAGAGTCAAATATTCAGTTAATATTCTTCAAATAGTGAAAGAGTTGTCAGGTGCAGGAGGACAAATTCTCCATAAGTGCAACAGTTAAAATCAGGAAATGGCTCAGTCCAGACTTCCATTAAAGCAATAATGTTTCTTCCAGTTTAATCCATGAGTGGAACAGGCTTCTTCACACAGTGTTTTTTTTTCCCCCTATACATGGGTGCACAACTTTGTTAAACCAATGTATTTTCATTTTGATTTTAAAATAATACATTCTGGGACAGGCATCTGATGCAGCAGGTCAGATGCTGCTTGGGACAACCACATCACGTATCTGAGTGCCTGGCTTCCAGTCCTGGCTGTTCCCTGGATTCCAGCTTCCTGCTGGTATGCACCCTGGGAGGTAGCAGATGATGGCCCAGGGAGTTAGGTCCCTGCCACCCACTTGGGAGACCTAGATTGAGCCCTAGCCTCCCCAGACCTAGCTATTGCAGGCATTTGGGGAGTGAACCAACAAATGGAGGTTTCTCTTTGTCTTCTGTTTCTGTCTGCCTTTCAAAATAAATAAATTCTGAAAATACTGCTTTCTTACAAGATAGCAAAGTGTTGCCGTAACAAACACCTTTTTAAAATTGCAGGTAAGATTAGATTGGTTATCATCAATCCCAGTATCTTTTCTGTGATATGAAGAGAGATGATTTAAGTGAAATCTTTATGAGAGGCAAGAAAAATATGACTTCCTGATACATCTTTTAGTTTTGAATTTCTTTATTCTATTGGCTTTAACCATAGGAATTGCCAGTCTTTGACCATTTGATCCACAAAAACTAATTTCATGCCACTGACCTAATAAAAACATTGCATATAAATGAAGTAAGCCATGGTTTTGATCTTCTCATGTAGTCCCTATTGTAATCAGAAGTGAGTCTGTTAAAAATATGAATTCAGGTATAACTATATAACTTTGGAGTCTGATAGCCTTGGATTTAAATTCTGGCTCAGTCCTAGTGATTTTTTTTTAAACTGTAGAACCTCTGCCACTATTTGTAAAGTGGAGTTGGCGATGCCTGCTTCACAATGAGCCTGCTGCAGATGGCATGAAACGAGCATATTAATTCATCTGGGACGATATATGACTCATGTAGTCTCTATGAGCTTATATTCACATTCAAGTGAATACACCTTTGAAATGGCTTTTAGGATTCAACTGATTATTTTCCTTCTTGGAAAATTTTTGGTATACTAATGGAACTATTATGTTTCCTTAACAGAAAAGGTTACAAAATATTGTGATGAAACAGGAGTTTGGTTTAAACACCCTGGGAACAACCAAACCTGGTCCAACTATACTATGTGTAATGCGTTCACTCCTGAGAAACTACAGGTAGGCTGGGTTTCACATCTCAGCGTGGGGTGAGAATGCCATTAGGTGTGCATGGAAATGGATGCATAACTGTGCAGTATCTGCTACCCAGAAGCCAGGATATCTTTACCAAAGAAAATCAGATGATGACCTGTTAAGTTCTAGGTTCTCCATGCAATGGCATTAGAGCAAATAATGTTTCACTCTTGCTTGTCACTCAGTGTCAATGGACGTTCCGTGTGCAGATGGAATCAGGTGATTTATGGCAAAGGAATTGTGTCCAAAGAGCAGTTGATGGGATTCTCACTGACACCAGAAATTAGGTAGCATTTTCAAGGGCTCCCTAACATCTCTCGCCTTCCGGAAGACTTATAAAACTACAGATTTTTCCACAAGGCACAAGCTAATGGTTGTCTCTTCATGTTGGAGATGGTGTTAGTTTTACTATCAGACTTCAAAGGAACCCCTAAAATGGGACTTCTTGTCAGCCCATGGATACAGGGTGGCTGTTTACATTATTTCCAGAAGGAGCCCATTCTGATTTGTTAGCACTTATGTCTTGGTGGCAGTTAAATATTTTGACATCATCTCTGGTAGAAATATTTATTTAAGCAAATTGGGGGGGAAGCCCAGATCTTCGATCAGATCCATTGGAAATGTAAAAAGATCACTAAGCCTGCAATTAGCCTTCCTAGTCCGCGGACCTGGGAGAAACAGTTAGTCAAGTTTCCTTATCCAGGCATCTCTGAGAATCCTGCCGGCTGCAGCAGGAACCTACAGTAGTGTTCCCTTCAAGGTGGGGCAGTGAACTCAGTAATTTCTGGGCTGGAAGCTAAAAGCACATCATGCTTCTGTTTTCTCTTAAGAAGCATGGGAGTATAGGAAACTTTCCTTTTATTAAAAACAGAACAAACAACAGCAAAAGGTAAGCAAGTTGATTAGATTAGCAACCAGTTGATTGGAAGGACCCCTTGTCACAAGCATAGATAGAGAGCACTAAAGCCAATGACCTCTTCACAAACTGCCGAGTCCACCCTGAAAATCAGATTCATGTCTTCACCCTAAAAGAGAGCTGTTGACTTGCTAAAGTCTGATTGAAATGACAGCTTACAGTTAGGAATTTCCTAAATGAGTGCTGGATGTGACTTCACCAAATATATATATATTTAGTTAATAGATATGTGTATATATTTAGTTAACACTATACATATATATATATGTATATAAAACCATGTTAACTGAATTGTTAGAAATAGTGCAAATTCAAATAAACAGTTCTCAAGTGTTGCCATGTTTGACCATCCCACACTGGTCACATCTCAGAAGGAAATGAAGAATTCTAAGATATGTTCCCTTCTATAATGATTAAAATTATTTACACAAATCTTCCATACAAATATTGTCACAAAAACTGATGAAAACAATCTAGAATAAAATTTTTTTATTTGTTTGTTTGACGGGCAGAGTGGACAGTGAGAGAGAGAGACAGAGAGAAAGGTCTTCCTTTGCCGTTGGTTCACCCTCCAATGGCCACCGCGGCCGGCATGCTGCAGCAGGCGCACCGTGCTGATCCGAAGGCAGGAGCCAGGTACTTATCCTGGTCTCCCATGGGGTGCAGGGCCCAAGCACTTGGGCCTTCCTCCACTGCACTCCCTGGCCACAGCAGAGAGCTGGCCTGGAAGAGGGGCAACCAGGACAGAATCCGGCGCCCCGACCAGGACTAGAACCCGGTGTGCCGGTGCCACAAAGCGGAGGATTAGCCTACTGAGCCACGGCGCCAGCCTAGAATATAATTGTTAAAAATTTTATTCAGTCCTGAGAGGGACAGAAAGATGGCACCTGAATTATGAGTTGCTGATTTAGTCTTACCCAGTTAGACGACCCTAATTCAGAGGAATACATTTGTTTGTTTGCTTTTTTAAGTGAGGGAAACTTTATATTTTTAAGTGAGGGCAACTCTGAAGGCAACTAAAACAATGAGTCTATTTATAGAAGTCAGCTTTCAAAAATAGCTGGGAATTAAGTTATGTGAATTTTCTTGGAAAATAGCCAGAAAACAAATTCCTAGGAGAAAAGACAGAAGCTGAAAAGATTCTTAAATTCTACCTACCCAAGGAAACTATCTGAATGTGTTTTTTTGTTTCAGCTGCAGTTATAAATCAACTATTCCAACTTTGTTATCATTACTTGTGAGGGTTTAAATACTGTTAGGAAATTGATATCAACAAAGAAAATGGGCCACAATATGTAAATACCCGTCAGATGGTATAATGGGCACAATTCAGGAGAAGCTGATTAGTCCACTTGGAAATTCTGAGGACTAAGAAGGGAATATTTGTCTCAGGACAGCAATAATGCACGTAACCAACGAGTTCTGTGAGCTTTGAGAGTGTTTTAGTAGAACTGGTGTTTCAATCTCAGACTTTCACAAGGCGATTAACAAGAATGGGAGTGTTCCAGGTTATGTGAATATTCCATATTTATCCTAAAACACCAAAGAACATATTCAACTTATCTACACTACATTTGTGTTCATACCAAGACCCCAGTAAACTGTGGAAGAAACTTCAAATAAGAAGTCAAGCAGTAAAAACACATCTACAACATTATACACACATTATGCTTCATTAAGAAAAAGAGCAAGTGAAAACAAAAACCCCCAGTTCCAACAGATTCCTCTCTACTTCAGTTAGAACTGATGAAATGAAATAATACTAATTGCAAAAGCTGGTGTCAAAATTGTGTGTGTATGTATGCGAGAGACAGAGGCAGAGACCGAGAGAGATGGATGACTGGATCAATCTCTTCTTTTTGTATGGTGAAAATGAAATCTCTTCTTTCTGTATGATGACTAGGCTAAAGATGCTATGGTATGCCATTAATGAAGGAAGACATTCTTTTGGAGTCAACTAACATACAACTATAAGCGAAGAACTAACATTAAGCATGACTATGGGAAAAAAAGAATTAAATGGCTGTCAAGGAGAAAAGTTTTGGTTCTTCAACCAGCTAAATTTTAATGATACTATTTTTTTATTTTTCAAATTTCCTTTTTTAATTGACATATAAAATTGTTTGTATTTTAATCCTAGGTTAAGCAAAATCACCTGCCACCATACTTTCTGCTCCCTCTGTTTATACCTAGTGCTGAGAGACAGGAGAATACGGATATTAGATTACTATTCTGCCAGGTCTGTGAAGTAGACATGGCCAATGTCTATGATAAGACTCCCGAAATTAAACCTAGCCTGCATCATTTGCTGGGCATAAGAATGATAATTTTTAACGCTTTGAAAACTTACATATAATTTTTATGTGTCTGTTAAGAAACTTGAAAATAATAATAATAAAGCTAGTTCTGAAATATATTTTTAAATGAGTTTAATTCATCTCAAGGCACTTTATTCTTTAAAATCAATTGTTTCTATTAAATAATGAGTAAAGATAAAAATAATTTCATTCTCTGAAATATTTGTTGTAATTTTAGTATCCTTTTTTAAAGGAGGAAACAATGTATTGATTTATACTTGTATTTAGAAATAGAAGCTATTTCCCCTTTGTATAATTATTTACTCATCTGTGGTTTCTACATTTTTTTCTGTGTTCCAGAATGCGTACGTGCTATACTATCTGGCTATTGTGGGTCATTCTCTGTCGATTTTCACCTTGGTGATTTCCTTGGGGATTTTTATGTGTTTCAGGTGAGTACGTGGACTGCCTCTACTCTTTATTCTAAATTATTGAAGTAACTGGTAAATTCTGCAAGAGTGAGGTTGAGGATTACCTGCTAGTCACAAGAAACAGGCAACTGTAGGAGCCATGACGTAGCCAGAAAATGAAATGAATAACATGGTTTTTTAACCCCATCTTTGAGGTTAACAGGGCATACTCGCTATCACTTTCAAAGGCAGTATTCCTCCCCAAAATCATACATCATCCTTGTGAGCCCGAGAGTATACTGTGGTAAGAGAGTAAAGGTACCACTTGCTGTGGCTAAGGCTCCTCGTGGGGATCTTCGACCTTCTCTTATCCCCACTCGAATAGAGGAAGACCACAGACACCAGTTCAGATGCACTCTGCCCAGCAGTGAGCTCCGTCACAAGGAGATTTGGCCAGAAAAGAAATGGGGCTGGGAAGGCCAAGAAGGGGTTACCTAGGAAAGAAGCTGAGTCCTCAGTCTCTCTGCTGGCGTTAACTCACACCGTGCAGAGGAAGGAGAGCTTCTGGAAGATGGCGGCACGTTGTCTAGGGTCAATTCTGTGCCCTTGCAAGCCTATCGTTGTTAACCACAGTCATCTTCCAAGACTCGCCAATGAGCCCGTGGTTATAAAGTAAATTGAAATTATGTTATGCAAAAATTGAAGGAACAAAAAAAGAAATGAAGGAGACTGGATTGAGCGAGGGAGAGAGGGAAATGTGGTTATCTTAGAATTGTATCTATGAAATGCATTAAATCTGTTTTTTTTAGGTTAATAAAATTTTTAAAAAGACATTTAGAAGAATAAAATTCCAATGAGGATTAAAATGAGTCTATGTACTTGATTGATTATCTACAACAAAACGATTAAGCTAATACTGACACTGATTCTACAAAAATGGAGAATTTAGGATGTTGATTCTAATTTTTAGGAAAGACCTTATAACTTACGTGAGGCAGTAACATTGTTGTGTTAATTTGGTGTCATGTCTTTAAATGAGAGGTCTGAGGTATTATACTAACCCATTTTTTGTTGTTTGTGTAATAAGTTTTTATTTATATAAGGTGAACAAATTTCATGTATTTCAGATACACAGATTTAGGAGCTTGGCGATACTACCCACCCTACCCTCCCTACTGCCCTGTGCCCATCCTCCCTGCTCCTTCCTTTCTTAGTCCTTCTTTTAATTTTTACAATGGCATACTCTGTTTTTTTTTTTTTTTTGAAGATTTATTTATAAACAAGCAACTGGTAAACATAGTCCAGACTTCAGTCAGTTTGAAGGGAGCATTTCTTAACTCCTTATTTTTCTAGTCACTTAAGTGATAAGATGTGAGAGTCAAGGAAGAATGTTTTTTCCAAGTATCATTTATATTAAGCTACTAAAAGTGAGTGTTTAAAATTGCAGCACATAGACAAAGTAAGACATTTCTTAGCTCCAGTTGGTCCCAAAGCAGTAAGATTTCAGTTAAACCCTTGAGAAAATAAGGGGAAAGATCATGTTGGAAGCATCTGATTTTGTCTTGGTATCTCTCAGTTCCAAGAGCTCACCAAAAAACATCTCAAATCTGGGAAGGGATCATAGTTTTATCAGTTTAAAATCTAACTCTAATAATAAGAAGATATAGGCCGGCGCCACGGCTCACTAGGCTAATCCTCCGCCTGAGACACCGGCACTCTGGGTTCTATTCCCGGTTGGGGTGCCGGATTCTGTCCCAGTTGTTCCTCTTCCAGTCCAGCTCTCTGCTGTGGCCCGGGAAGGCAGTGGAGGATGGCCCAAGTGCTTGGGCCCTGCACCTGCATGGGAGACCAGGAGGAAGCACCTGGCTCCTGGCTTTGGGTCTGCGCAGCGCGCCAGCCGCAATGCGCCAACCGTAGCGGCCACTTGAGGGGTGAACCAACAGAAAAAAAGGAAGACCTTTCTCTCTCTCTCTCTCTCTCTCACTCTCACTCTCACTCTGTCTAACTCTGCCTGTCAAAAAAAAAAAAAAAGAAGAAGAAGAAGAAGATATAAACTTAAATAGCTAGATCTCCAAAGAAGAGACAACAACAAATGAATAAGATACGAAAAATACATGCTAAAATGTCAAATAGGTTCTTAAACCCTTCCAAACTAAAAATATCAGGGATGTCTGTTTTCTTAAGAAGTGAAGTATGTTCTTGACTTCTTTAATTTTCTTTAGTATTTGGATGACAGAAATATTAGACATGGTTGTTAAAGTAGAAAGGTATTTGATCAATGAACTTTTAATTAGCAAAAGTTTCCCAGAATTTCTGTACAGACACACAACCTGTCCTTAAGATTTGTACTCTACATTCTGAGAGTTTTGGATTTGTGCAGTTAAATGGCATCACCTGTATGAAACCTGAGCAAAAATGTAATCAGCACTTTCTTGCTTTTTTCCGTATTCCCAGAGTTGTTGTTTTGCAAAATCCAGTCAATTTCATAAAATTTTCATGAAGACAAAATGAGAAGTTATGCAGTTCCGCTTCTGAGACCTGATGCCGTGTTCATAATCATCCCATTGAAATCTCACTCAAAACTCTGCAAATGGTCCTTAGAAAGTCTGTAATGAGGAGTGACCCTGCAGGTGTCCTTAAACCAGCAGGTGAAGGGGTCCTGCAGAGGAATTTAAAGTCACTGAATATACAGGAGGTTATGGAATGGCAATGCTTCACTAGAAGTCTTGGAAAATTACTGAGTGAGATCATTAAAGGATGCCTCTAAACTTAATGAGGTTTTATTCTGAGTATGCCAAGGAAGGTAAAAGTCAGGATTATGTAACCCTGAAACAAATAGGAATCACGCTCCCTGTGCTACTGGAAAATTAATGTAGAGTGCATATCAAAAGTCTTTGTTATTTAGAAGAATAGAATTGAACTTCTATACCTTCTTTAATCTGGAGAAAAAAATATTTTAGTGATTCAAATCATAGAAAAGGCAATACTAAAAGTCGTAACTGTATAGAAATTTAAATAACTCCAGGATGATATACGGGTTATTTCTGGTCCACCTGTCAAATATAAAAGACATTCAGATAACATTCAGTTTCAACATTTGCAGGAAGAATTGAAGTAGCAACATGGAGAAGGATTGAACAAGACCATCAAATTAGTTCAGCGAGAGCTCTCACTACTAGATGCCAACTGTAAATGTCACAAAGAGAGCTAAGATGAGGATCCTTTAGGGAAGAATAGTTTGGGGAAGTCACAGGAGTAGACATTTATTGTACTTTGGTCCTGACTATTTTCAGGAATTTTGCAATCAGTCCACTTACCCCATGATTGCCACTTAAAATTTATCAGTTTTCAGCCGGCGCCGCGGCTCAATAGGCTAATCCTCCGCCTAGCGGCGCCGGCACACCGGGTTCTAGTCCCGGTCGGGGCGCCGGATTCTGTCCCGGTTGCCCCTCTTCCAGGCCAGCCCTCTGCTGTGGCCAGGGAGTGCAGTGGAGGATGGCCCAGGTGCTTGGGCCCTGCACCCCATGGGAGACCAGGAAAAGCACCTGGCTCCTGGCTCCTGCCATCGGATCAGCGCGGTGCGCCGGCCGCAGCGCGCCGGCCGCGGCGGCCATTGGAGGGTGAACCAACGGCAAAGGAAGACCTTTCTCTCTGTCTCTCTCTCTCACTGTCCACTCTGCCTGTCAAAAAAAAAAAAAAAAAAAAAAAAAAAAAAAAAAAAAATTTATCAGTTTTCATTATTCTAAATACTGTGTTCTTTCAAAATAAAAAACTTTCATTGTTATTCATCATGATCAATTGGTACCCATGCCTTTCTAATTGTAAAATAGCTTAAATATCTGTTACTCCTATGTGAAAGTTGCTAGAAATACATGTGGGAAATCAGTGTCTTCATTATATGACAAAAAGTATAGGTAGTCATAGAGGTAGTAGAAGGAGGCTTCCACTAGGGCATCTAGATGTTTACCACCACTCAGTGTTCCGTACAATTCTGTCCACACATTAGATGAATAGATGGTGTTCAGTCCTCCATTATACATCTTTGACTGCCTTCCTATTCTCCCAGGGAACCTGCTAAATCAAAAATATCAAAAATGGCATCCTTTCTTCCAACTTACCATTTTATTTTTGGATTTCAATATTTATTTAAATACCAAACAAATTCTGCAAGTTTAGGGACATAAATGTGAAGTGCATTTTTTTTTGTATTTGAACTTTTATTTAGTGAATGTAAATTTCCAAAGTACAGTTTATGGATTATTATGGCTTTTCCCCCCCATAACTTCCCTCCCACCCACAACCCTTCCATCTCCCGCTCCTTCTCCCCTTCCATTCATGTCGAGATTCATTTTCAATTCTCTTTATATACAGAAGATCAATTTAGTTTATAATAAGTAAAGATTTCATCAGTATGCACCCACATAGAACATAAAGTGTAAAATACTGTTTGAGTACTAGTTATAGCATTAATTCACACTGAACAACACATTAAGGACAGAGATCCTACATGAGGAGTAAGTACACAGTGACTCCTGTTGTTGACTTAACAATTTGACACTCTTGTTTATGGCATCAGTAATCACCCTAGGCTCTAGTCATGAGTTGCCAAGGCTATGGAAGCCTTTTGAGTTCACAACTCCAATCTTATTTAGACAAGGTCATAGTCAAAGTGGAAGTTCTCTCCTCCCTTCAGAGAAAGGTACCTCCTTCTTTGATGGCCCGATCTTTCCGCTGGGATCTCACTTGCAGAGATCTTTCATTTAGGTCCTCTTTTTTTTGCCAGAGTGTCTTGGCTTTCCATGCCTGAAAATATTCTCATGGGCTCTTCAGCCAGGTCCGAATGCCCTAAAGGCTGATTCTGAGGCCAGAGTGCTGTTTAGGACATCTGCCATTCTATGAATCTGCTGTGTATCCCACTTCCCATGTTGGATCTTTCTCTCCCTTTTTGATTCTATCAGTTAGTATTAGCAGACACTAGTCTTGTTTATGTGATCCCTTTGACTCTTAGACCTATCAGTGTGATCAGTTGTGACCTGAAATTGATCACCTGGACTAGTGAGATGGCATTGGTACATGCAACCTTGATGGGATTGAATTGGAATCCCCTGGCATGTTTCTAACTCCCCCATTTGGGGCAAGTCCTATTGAGCATGTCCCAATTTGTACATCTCTTCCCTCTCTTATTCCCACTCTTATATTTAACAGGGGTCACTTTTCAGTTAAATTTAAACACCTAAGAATAATTGTGTGTTAATTACAGAATTAAACCAGTCATATTAAGTAGAACAAAAAAAATACTAAAAGGGATAAAGTATTAAATTGTACATCAACAGTCCAGACAAGGGCTGATCAAGTCACTGTTTCTCATAGTGTCCCTTTCACTTCAACAGGTTTCCTTTTTTGTGCTTGGTTAGTTGTCACCAATTAGGGAGAACATATGATATTTGTCCCTTTGGGACTGGCTTAATTCACTCAGCATGATGTTTTCCAGATTCCTCCATTTTGTTGCAAATGACAGGATTTCATTGTTTTTTACTGCTGTATAGTATTCTATAGAGTACATGTCCCATAATTTCTTTATCCAGTCTACTGTTGATGGGCATTTGGGTTGATTCCAGGTCTTAGCTATTGTGAATTGAGCTGCAATAAACACTGAGGTGCAGACAGCTCTTTTGTTTGCCAATTTAATTTCCTTTGGGTAAATTCCAAGGACTGGGATGGCTGGGTTGAATGGTAGGGTTATATTCAGCTTTCTGAGGAATCTCCAGACTGACTTCCATAGTGGTTTTACCAGTTTGCATTCCCACCAACAGTTTGTGTCCCTTTTTCCCCACATCCTCTCCAGCATCTGTTGTTGGTAGATTTCTGAATGTGAGCCATTCTAACCAGGGTGAGGTGAAACCTCATTGTGACAAAAGAGAACTGTTGGTCATATCATGGCATATTGTTCACACGTAGAACGGTTGTGATATGAAAAGAACCGAAAATAATTATTATAAGGGAATTCCTTGAAGATAAGCATTCTGTGCTCAGTCTTAAGGCATGAAGTCTCTTTCCAAAAGGAAAGATGTAGAATATATTGTGCTGTGATTTTTTTGTAGGAGTATTAATGCAGTTTATTCCACATTATTCCCTCTCTTATCCTCTCCTGGCCTCAGTTTTCATTTCCTTTGTGAACCAGGTGTGAAAATGAGATAAAGAAAATCTTAAAATGTTATAATGGAAGGTACGACTTGGGCTTGTACCAGTTACAGAGAATGATTTCTAATTGATGTTTTCCCACGCACCAGTAAATTTATGACAATCTTTAATTGTTTTATTATTTGCTGCTTTCCTCGTTTACTTCAAATGTAACTATAATCAAACTGTATTCTATAGGAGCAAACCCTGCTCTCTCTCACCTTGTGACAGTAAAGTGATCTACAAGATCTGCAAAACCCAAAGCACACAAATGCCTCCTCATACAACTGCAAGCTCTCAAAGAGCACACACACATAAGACAGAGCAACTCATTGAAACAAATCCTAATGTGAAAGATTTATACCAGATTAAATAAAACTGTAAAAATGACTATTAGCATTAGCCTTAAAAAATGACATCTTAAGGTTCACACTCTGGTAGGTCATTATCTCTTCTTTGCATCTGAATGACACTTTGGGTCAAGACAGAAGTACATTATGTTGTCTTATCTTCCCACTTATGGAGAAGCTATAGTACTTAGGCTTTGCTGTCACAAATAATAACCAGTGTTCTTTCCATCTGAATGCCTGTTTTCTTATCAGGGGAATAAAGTATAGATAACATCAGGTTTGTGCTATTTCAACTTAAGACATTTCAGGTCTGACAGGAAAATGTTGTCAGTTTTTCTTATGCTCATTTAAGCAAAAGGATGTATGTGCTGATTTTTTGAATGTTAAATTTAGTTCCTCCTCTCTAGCATCTCACACTTTTTTATAATTTTTTTCATTTTTCATGTTAATGTAGTATTAATATGGAGAACAAACTCAATGAAGTTTATAGATACAATTCTTCTTTTAAAGGTTTTTATTTGAAGGCAGAATTGCAGAGGCAGAAAGAGGGGGAAGAAGAGGGAGAGAGGGAGATATTTAGGTCTTCCATCTGCTAGTTCACTCCCCAGATGGTCACAATGGCTGTAGCTGCACCAATCTGCAGCCAGGAGTTTCTCCCCAGTCTCCCACACAAGTGCAGGGACTCAAGGACTTGGGCCATCTTCCACTGCTTTCCCAGGCCATAGCAGAGAGCTGGATCAGAAGAGGAACAGCTGGGACTGGAACCGATGCCCATATGGGATGCTGGCACTGCAGGCAGTGGCTTTACCCGCTACACCACAGTGCCAGCCTCCATACTTACAATTCTAAGGATATAATGATACTCACACCTATTTAAAGCCACTATCACAATACAAGTAAATGAGCGGCTGTGGGTCATAGAGTCCCTGGGATTAGAAGCTGCCTATTTGTCTACATTGGATCCCTACTGTCTCCCACAAGGCCTGGATCATAAACAGTACACAGGAATATGTGTTGGACCATTGACTGAATTTTTATATATTTAAAGTATCTCACTTCAAAAAGATGAGTATAAATGTCATCGAGTCAGTGTAATAGCAATTTTAGAACTCAGTAAGCAGAAATTGTATTGAAATGTCCAAAAAACAAACTCATATGCAAGCCTTAGTCATGCCCTTACTTTAGAGACCAAACTTTAGACTGCCATTCTCTCTGTCCCACTGATGAATGTTCCGTGTCTCTCATATCCATTCTATACTCACACAAGTACACAGTACTGGAAATATATTTTCGCTCGTGTTCAGCGAAAGAATAATGTTCAATAGTAGTGAGTACCTAACTGAAGGCAAATGCTCACTATGATACAGAGTATAAGTTACGAAACACCACTGAGTATAATTCTTTAATATACTAGCAGCATTTTCAGTGGTCACAGCTCAAAGAAAAAAAGTTGTTTCTTAAATTAAAAAAAAAATAATATTAAGCCATACAATGATTCAGACACTGTTTCAGATGCATTAAACAAATTCCTTTAGCATTTTAATTTTAGTAGAAGAAGTGAGAGAATAATAGGCAATAAACTAATACATCCTGTGTCAGACGGTGATTAATGATAAAAAGGAAAAAAAATCGCAGGGGCACAAGGACCAGAGAGCAAGCTGGAGAAGGTGGAAGTATGTTTTGTTCATGGTGGTTTGCGTTTATTCGGGAGATTGAAACTAATAACGTCTTTTAAGCTGATCTGGTGCCGTCAGTCGATTACTGAACATCACCCAGTCAAAGGAAAGCAGGCATGAGAATACCAGTACTGTGTGACACGTGCATTCCTACTCCTTAGTTCTGGATAATGTCAGTTGTCATTGGTCTGAGGCAATCTGAATCCAATGATGGAACCATAGATGTTTACCCCAGTGAGAAGAATTATCCAACGCTGTTAGGACTGTGCGGAAGGTGGCAGTCACAGATGCAGTCGAGCCAAATGCAGCAATGGAGATGGAAGAGTCCCTGCAGGGAATGGACGGAATCTTTCACCCAGGCGACATTTTCCTTTTCAAGTCTTCAGTTTGCAACCTGCCCTTTGTGCTGTTGTAAAGCCAGTTAAGTTTGATTTTTTTTAAGAACTGAGAGCCCAGTCTGTTGTTGTTTTGTTTTGTTTTTAATTTGTTTCATTTATTTGAAAGGCAGAGAGAAAGAGAGAGAGAGAGAGAGAGAGAGAGAGAGAGATCCATCCATCCATCCATCCATCCGCTGGTTCACTGCCGTTTGGCTACAAGAGCCATGGCTGGGCCAGATCAAAGCCAAGATCCAGGAGCTTCCTCGGGGTGTCCAATGGGGGTAGCAGGAGTCCAAGCACTTGGGGCCATCTTTTGTGACTTTCTCAGGCCCTTAGCTGAAAGTTGGATCAAAAGTGGAGCAACCAGGACTCAAACTGGGGCCCACATGGGATGCCAGTGTTGCAGGCAGTGACTTTATCCATAATCACAATGCTGGCCCCAGGTTTGGTTTATTTAAGAAATTTCCCTGTTGCTAAATAAAGTAGTCCATAGTTGGGGGTGGGAGGTAGAAACTGAGCAAGCGAGCTATTCTCTAAACCCTATCTTTACTATAGGCTGCCTCCAGGACATATTCTTGTAAAGTTCTGCATTCTATCCCAGCTCAACAAATTCAAAATGTTTATTAGCTGCCTATTAATGTGGCTGGTGCTGTGACACAGTGGGTTAAAACTGCAGCCTGCAGCACCAGCATCCCATGAGGGAACTGGTTCCAGTCCTGGCTGCTCCACGTCTGATCCAGCTCCCTGCTAATGTGCCTGGGAAAGCAGCAGAAGATGGCCCAAGTCCTTGGGACCCTGCACCCATGTGGGAGACCTGGAAGAAGCTCATGGCTCCTGGCTTTGGCTTAGCCCAACCCCGGTCAGTGCAGCCATTTGGGGACTGAACTAGCAGGTGGAAGATCACTCCCTCTGTGTCTCCTCCTCTCTGCCTGCCAACTATGCCTCTCAAATAAATGAATAAATCTTATAAAAAATTCCTACTAATTCTAAACCTTGTGAAAAGTTGGAAAATGTAGCTCCTTTCATCCAAACCTGCTCAAACATATGCCCTTAGTATTAAAATTTACTTTTTACTACAGATAATTGGAGCTCACTTTCCTGAGTTGTAAATATAGGGAAGTAATGTAAGCAAACCCAGGTCATCTCCATATTTCATCTTTTCCTAGAATTTCCTTTCCCAGCCTTATTTTACACTATCCAGTTTTTAGGAATAGTTACATAATGAGTGATTGGCATTGTTAAGTGCATGTGTTAAGTTTTCACTTGGTGAATACATCATAGCAACATTTTTTTGGCTGCATCAAACATGATAAAACACACTTTTTGTTCATCTAGAATTATCATTTCAACTTTGATAGCCATGATGCAGCCTTGCTCTATTGTATACAAAAAATGAAATACAACATTCAAACTCATGTTTATTTGTCGCTCCCCCTCTTCATGGAGGAACGACACTAAACCCTGCCTAGGCTTCATATCCGAGTCACGGCACCATTATGTCGCTCCCCCTCTTCGTGGAGGAACGACACAGGACCCTGCGTTGTTCTTTCGTCTGCTCGGCACTCCCCGGGTTTGCTGCTGGTTCTTCCCGGGTTGGCTGCCATCCCTTCCACCTCCGTGGAAGGGCGGTTCCCCCTGGCCACTTTCCCCACTTCCGCAGGGGAGCGGCACACCGCCGGCCGGCTCTCTCGGGGGCTGCACAGGTGTTCCCTCAGATGTTCCCCTTAGATGTTCCTCCTGCATGTTGTCTCTCTCCTCCTTTATAGTCCTCTTCCGCCAATCCCAACTCGGCTGCCCACACGCCGAGTACGCTGCTCTCCTCCAATCAGGAGCAGGATCAGCTCCTGGAGGTCATCACTCAAGTTGGCAAGAGGCAGCTGCGTAGAAGCTGTTTTCTCCTCTCCCAGCGCCATATTGTTGGAGAGCAGATGCATAGAATAAGTCTTAATTCCAGTAACTTAGTCTAGTCCGGGTTGCTCCCCACATTTATTGGTGTGAATATTCACACCAACATATGTGTATGGGTATGTGAGACAGAGGATGAAGAAATAAAAACCTTAATTTCTTGATACCCAAAATTACTCTCCTAAGAAGCAACAGCATTTCTGTAATTCTCATCAGACCCAAACTATCACATCTCACCCCAAGGTCAAATTTGAGTGTACCTGGAATTTTCTGCCCATGTGTGAACTCTACCATCAGAAGGGTGTACAGCAATGATTCCAAGTGGAAGAGGAGCTCTAAGAAGATGCTACAAGAAATGGGAGAAGAAAAAGTTAGGAGAAGCAAAGCCTGCACATGCAGTGACCCGAGGACATGGCTTCAGCCCCTCATCACGGGTGACCTTCGTTCTGACGTCACGCTCTCTTACCCCATTTGCCATGTATTTTTTGCCTGATTACAGCAACGAACAACAGATTTTTTTTCCTTTGAAGCACACTCCAAACCCTTATGGGATCTCAGTTTTAAGAGCCCTTCTCTTAATTAATCTACAACATTGGTTATAATTAAAAGTGATTTTATCGCTCATCAGTTATTATATAAAGTCACCCTGAGGACTGAAAAAGATGAGCTACTATGACTGGAGAGATATTTTTAAAGCTGTTTCAAAAATCAGACAGAAAAGCAGTAATGAGGCTTAAAGATGAGACTGACCTCACTCATTTCTTTTACAAGTTCATGAAAAGTTGAATTAAAGGATAAGTTTATTTTGTTGTCAAGAAAAATGGAACTCAAGCATAGTTTTCATCTTTTCAAAGATTCATAGTACACTCCCTCATCTGTTGCTAAGAATAGGAATAAGATTACTCAATGGCTCTTTTTCCAGGTACTCCAACATTTCGGCACTGATTGATGCCCTGTGTCTCTTTTGGTCCCAGGAGTCTTGGTTGCCAGCGGGTGACCCTGCATAAGAACATGTTTCTGACTTACATTCTGAACTCTATGATTATCATCATCCACCTGGTTGAAGTTGTGCCCAACGGCGAGCTGGTGAGAAGGGATCCGGTAAGCACTGCACGGTTCTGTCTTTCGTTCTATTCTGAAGGAGATGGCACCTGTAAACAGTGAACAGGGTGCTCATGTTTGATTTAATCAGAGGTTATGTGTGTGGTCATATTGACTTTCACAGTGGAATTTTGTGTTAAGCCACGTAGTCCACTTCTTTGTAGTTCTTGGAAGTAATTGTTACATG
Source organism: Oryctolagus cuniculus (assembly GCF_051225735.1). Taxonomy (NCBI): domain Eukaryota; kingdom Metazoa; phylum Chordata; class Mammalia; order Lagomorpha; family Leporidae; genus Oryctolagus; species Oryctolagus cuniculus. The sequence goes on from NC_142882.1 coordinate 78,859,236, forward strand.
TTTTGTTAAAAGGCTGGGAATATTTGCATCATAATAATTAAATGGAAATGGTGAGATAAATCATGAATTTTTTGTGACTAATAATTCAGTAACATCTATGAGAAGTGTACTGAGCACATCTTATGGACCTGGACGACACCGTGTGCATTAAGGCAGTGCTTCCGTGTCCCCGGTGTGCCTAGATGCTGACCCCTGGTGCTCTGGTGCCCAGCGGGGGTTGGGCTGGTCTCTTCACTGTGAGCAGCTGTGCGTGTGCTCTAATGAAATGTATCAATGTCGATCTCTAAGTCCACATACTTGTAAAAAGATTTGTACTACAATAACGGATCGCAAAAGGATTTGGGGGCAATAGGACATAAGTCCATGCAATTCTTATTCAGGTGTGCCATGGTCACATGCAAATCTTTCCATTTGAGTAGTCTAGAGAACACAAGGGCTGAAATCACTTAGCTCCACACTGAGAACCGCTCTGGAACCCTACTCCCGGAAATGTCCCAAGCGTTGTTACCAGCAACTCAAATTGGTCTCCAATCTGTCTCTTTATCACCAACTTTGTGGTTTTCATAGTGGTTTCCCAACCCGGCTGCACTTCAGAATCAACAAGGGAACTTTTGTAAATATTAGGTCACTGCTGTTTCGGGATGCTAGAGATTCAGTAGGTACGCAGTGAAACCGAGTTGGGAAATCATTGGCCAAAACGTACTTGCAGGGGAGGGCAAAGGAGAAGGACCCTGCAGCTTTGCTGGTTCACTAATATCAGTCCCTGAAAACATTGGGAGGTTGTTTTGTCCTGGCTCCTCATTTTACAGATCATGAACCTGAAAAAGACAAAGTGATTTGCTGAATCTCATGTACCGTGGGGAGCAGGGAGTCAAATCGCTTCTTCTTGCTGTCAGCTTTTTGTTCTCTCTGTGATACCATTGTGGCTCCAGTGATGAGTCCGTGAGGGCTCAGCAACACCACACTAGTTGACTAGGTTTCCAAATCTAGAAGATTGACTTTTGGAAAGTGCTGCAATACCAAGTAACTACTTACTTTACATAAAGGCTCACTTACCCATTGACTGTACAAGTGATGCACAGTGGTAGGTTTTATTGATAGTAATTTTGCCCTCAGTAAACATGTCCATTTCAAAATATCCACAAACACTTCTCTGCCACCTTCTTTGCCAACCTCCCTCCCTTCATTTTTGACAGTAAATCTTTTCCTTACCCATTAATGGTCTGCACTTGAATTCGATGACCCAAATCAAGTTAGTAATGTAACTATTTATAAGATTCCTTATGAAGTGGCCAAGATTTGATCATTTTTATCCTGCAAAATCAACAAATCCCTCTGTTTCGAACAAATATAAATATGTGGCCAGTACAGTGTGGGCTAGCAGCAGCAGGGACAGTCTCCACCCTGAGGCTGAATGCATGATGGGAGGGAAAGATGTAGGGCTGTGAAGGCAGAGAGGTGGTGTGGTGAGGACTACCCTCCAGGACTTGAGACACAGCCAGCCTGCAGCAAGCCCACAAAAGGAAGTTGGAAAATAAATACCACTGTTCACTCCCTTCCATCCCTCAACTCTGCTCATGGACCTCATTAACTGAGCTCAACCAGAAACCAGAGGGCAAGGGAGCCCTGTGAGACGCAGAAATGTGTTTCTCTGGGCCCTGGGCAAGGGGAGCAGGGTAGGAAGTGCGTGTGGAAGAACACACAGAAGCTCTGTAGCGCAGTGAATGGCCAAGGGATATTTTCCTTTGTGTTTCTCTGCTCAGCTGTGTTATGCAAGCATCTGTAGATAGCCTCATCTTTCAAAACTGGCTTTTGACAGTTCTGCCAACTCCATGACGAAAATGCGTGAAATCTGCCCCTAGCATGCGTCCTGCGTGAGAGCGGCGTGGCATGGGAAAGCAGCTGCAATTGGCTTTGGATGGACCCACAGTGTTAATAACTTTTGCAGTGTGATTACATCCAGAAAGGCATTATGGTCCACCTTTACACCATGATACCTGTTATCAGAAGCAAAGTCCAGTCACACGCAGAATAAGGGACCAAATGGGTTTACCTTGACAAATACGCTTTTTTTTTTTTTGTGTTGACTGACTTAAGTAAAATCCATCCCATTGAATTTAATCCTTACAAGACCCAGCTGAGTGGTGGATTTTATCTCCATGTTGAAAGCTAAGAAAATTGCAGATGGGTGCTCTCCACATTGAAACACAGACGTGTGTCACGCCCAGGCCAGCCTCTCCTTTCTAGCCACGTGGTGCTATCGATGGTCTTTGTTTCATTAGGAAGTTGTGTTCTTAAACGGGCTCAGCCATTTCAAAGACTGACCACAGTGGAAAAGCACACGACCATTAATTTGGGAAGCTCATCCCACTGTGTTTAAAACAGATCTGTCACAGCAGAGGATGGTCAAATTTTGGCTTTCTATTTCCCGTCAAAGGAGAAAACCCTAGGAAAGTTACTGTCTATAGGAAGTAGGCTAGGAAATGGATCTTTAGTTATTAAATCATCAACCACACCGACCTAACAGCAACACTCAAATTATGAAGTATTGTGTATTCTTAAACAGACTCTTCCATCTCTCTTTTGAAGGCATTACACCCATTTCTGATGCCTTCAACTTGCATCCCATTCTTGTCCACTGAGATCTTGCAAGACCTTTCTTCCTGAAATAGTCTAAACCGAGGCTTTTTTCTGAGTTTGGTACTAAATCTTAGAAGCCATTTAATTATGTCCATCAATGAGAATAACAAAAACTGTTCTGTATACTTCCAAGGGATTCGCCTGAGTCCCTAAGAAACATAACACTTTGTAAAACTCCCAAGGGTGTAACATTGCAAACAGTCTTCCATGAGGTTGCTTGTGAACCCTTGACTTGTGGCTAACTTCCTAGGTCCTTTTACTTGGCTTCCACAAATCTGTTACTCTTTTCATTGCTCTTAGTGGTCTCATAGGTTATCATTGCTGGAAGGTTTTGCTTTTTTAGGATGTCTAGGGGCAGATGTGACTAGGCACTCTGCCAGTCATGGCACATCTGCCTCCCAGCCACCACCAAGAAGCCCAATCTGCCCTGCAGCTCCTCTATTGCCTAGTAACCTTTTATAAAGCCTGGAAACTGGTGTCTGGGGACCTGGCTTTGCCATTATGCAGCTGATCTCCTGGGAAAATCTGAGTGTGAGCTCAGGGAAGCAAGGGAGATTAATAGTAAGCTTTCATCTGGGTGTGGAGAAGGTTGATTCTCCCAAACCTATTAGGTATTCCCAAAATAAGTGGTAGAAAAGGAGGTTGATCTTTGTAGCATGACTGGCAGCTGCTTCTCACAATCAGCACATTTTTAACTTAACAGAATTGTTCACTGGAGCCACGCAAGAACAAACATCATCAGGAAATTCTATAAAACACTTGGAATTAGAATTTTATCCTCTCAATCTTTTTAGAACACCCAAAACTCAAATGTGAGTCCTCAGGCTGAACTGAATTCATACTATTTTCAGAAAATATCCATGTATGATATCCCCTTCACAATCCTTAGAAATGAACCAAGACTGGCTGGCGCCACGGCTCACTAGGCTAATCCTCCGCCTGCGGCGTGGGTACCCCGGGTTCTAGTCCCAGTTGGGGCACCAGATTCTGTCCCGGTTGCTGCTCTTCCAGTCCAGCTCTCTGCTGTGGCCCGGGAGTGCAGTGGAGGATGGCCCAAGTCCTTGGGCCCTGTACCCGCATGGGAGACCAGGAGGAAGCACCTGGCTCCTGGCTTTGAATCAGCGCAGCGCGCCAGCTGTAGAAGCCATTTGGGGGGTGAACCAACGGAAAAGGAAGACCTTTCTCTCTCTCTCTCTCTCTCTCTCTCTCTCTCTCTCTCTGTCTAACTCTGCCTGTCAAAAAAAAAAAATGAACCAAGGCTTACATGGAATGAGAGTATGAGCATAAGGAAGCCAGAAAAATTAACAATAAACTTGTAACCACACATGTGGGTTCTGTCATATGTTTGCCTATCTCAAAGAGGCTTTTAAATTTGAAAGAGGAGCAAAAACATCTGGATAATTTTCTGTGTGCCTAAACAAAGTTCTTCCTTTCTTCCAAGGTAAGACAAAATGAGATTAAGTTGTCAACATCAAAGCCACTTGCAACAGTAAAAGGGCCAGTGACATAATGTGACAGTCCACTCTGCCCTCTTTCCCATTTATGTTAGACAAAACTTGGAAACACATGCCTCTTACCAAATAAATGTAAGTAGTATAGGCCAAAACCAAATGACTATGGTAACAAAATTAATTCATGTTTATACATTGTGAGGGACGCTATATCCAGAGGAAAGAAACTAGGTCATTTGTTTTCAGTACTTTCTCCATTTGAACACAGGCATTGTTTTCCATGGAGACTTTCGTTAAATCTCTTATCTAGCCCTCCATTTCCCAGCAACATAGAGCATTTCTCTCTAGGCAAGCAAAATTAGTTCAAGAAAAGAGAGGAAGGGACTCCCAGGTAGACATGTTTGAAATGTTGCTATTCCTCGAAACTGCTTATTTAGTAGCTCCAAGAGATGTGGGCGTGATGAAGTCTGTACTGTGTCTCAGCTCGAGAGCTCGCATTCTGGGACCCGCACTGTAGCACAGCAGGTTAAGCTGCACCGGGGACACCTGCATCCCATGACAGGGTGCTGGTTCAAGTCCCAGCTGCTCCACTTCTCAGCCAGCTTCCTGCTAATGCACCCTGGGAGGCAGTAGATGATGGTTCAAGTGTTTGTGTCCCTGCCACCCACGTGTGAGGCTCAGATAGAATTCCTACCTCCTAGCTTCAGCCTGCCCAGCCCTGCGTGTTATGGGCATTGGGAAGTGAATGAGCAAATAAACGCTATCTCTCTTGCTCTTCCTCTGTCGCTCTACCTTTCAAGTAGGTAAAAATAAGCATTTAAAAAAATAAAATATTCTGTCAAGAATTCAGCCCAATGCCCTATCTTTTCCTATCCAAAAGATGATTAAACAGTTGCAATTAAAACTATAAATTTCATCATCAAGAAAGAAGAAATTTTCCATGGTATAATAGATTTGAAAATAAAGGACATAAAGAAAAAAAAAAAAGGAAAGCTCTAACTGCGGCCTTTAAGCCTTCTCTTTCCTAGAAATAAAGAGACAGATAAATGAGCATCCACTGGCTGAGATTCATGTTAGGAAAATGGCTAAGCCCCAAACAATATCGTATGTTTAAAATTACTTTAAATGAATAATTTGAAATATTGCATTTTACTTGAAAAACTGATATTCCAAAAAATAGTAGATCAAGGTTTTCCCTAGCCAAGGAAAGTGGAGATTAAAAAAAAAAAAAAAAAAAAAAAAAAAAAAAGAGGGAAAAAGGAAGCTATTGAACTTTGACTTTGTCACTCTACAAATATTTATTGAAATTGCAACTAACAGGGGCCAGCACTGTGGCTCACTTGGTTAATCCTCTGGCTGCAGCCCCGGCATCCCACGTGGGCACCGGGTTCTAGTCCCGGTTGCTCCTCTTCCAGGCCAGCTCTCTGCTGTGGCCCAGGAGTGCAGTGGAGGATGGCCCAGGTACTTGGGACCCGCATGGGAGACCAGGAGGAAGCACCTGGCTCCTGGCTTCGGATCAGCACAGTGCCAGCCATAGCAGCCATTTGGGGAGTGAACCAACGGAAGGAAGACCTTTCTCTGTCTCTCTCTCTCTCTCACTGTCTGTAACTCTACCTGTCAAAGAAATAAAATCTTAAAAAAAAAAAAAAGAAATTACAACTAACATGAAAACCATAGAAGTCATAAATTAAAGGAAAACATGGCTGTCAGCATTTCTCTGTGATTCAGGCGCGTGGCTCCTTTACAAGCAAACAGAATACATGATTCTTAGGCGCTTTTTTGCTGCAGCTGGAGGTGTGAGTTATTGTTTTCATTCTGGCCCAGCTCTCAGGCCACTGAGTCGGCAGTTGAGAGACAAAAAGATTTGCCTTCCCAAAGCCCATGGAATATGTTGAAAGGAAAAGGTACTCCTCCATGAGGGAGGCCACAGGGTCACCGTCCCCATGGTGTCGCACTGCCCCTAAAGGAGTTTTTGAGGGAGAAACAACAAAAACCTAAACCCTGAATATCCTCACTCCTCCATGCAGAATTCCGGGGGTTTGTATGTCTTTCTCATCAAAGAGGTCAGTTTCTTCACTCAAATGATTTTGCCAAAGAAAAGAATCTCGTTTCTTTACATTCTTCTCTCTCTCTCTCTATTTTTAATGTAACTCAAAATAGCTTATGACATCAATGAGGACTTCATAGACTCTCAGTTGACTGAGTGATGTGAAAATTGGCCGTTGTCAGTTGTGTCCCTTGAGCACCTCATTTCTGTAATATCTGAAACTTCATTTTTCTTCCTTGGTTGGCTCGTTCTGTGATCCTCACGTGTGGTCAGGAGCCAGCATTAAAAGCATTGCTCCTGCTGCATCTAAAGGAAGCTGGTGGGCCAGCACCGCGGCTCACTAGGCTAATCCTCCGCCTGCAGCACCAGCACACCAGGTTCTAGTCCTGGTTGGGGCGCCGGATTCTGTCCCGGTTGCCCCTCTTTCAGGCCAGCTCTCTGCTGTGGCCCGGGAGTGCAGTGGAGGATGGCCCAAGTCCTTGGGCCCTGCACCCCATGGGAGACCAGGAGAAGCACCTGGCTCTTGCCTTCAGATCAGCGCAGTGCGCCGGCCACAGCACACCAGCCACAGTGGCCATTTGAGGGTGAACCAATGGCAAAGGGAACCCCTTTCTCTCTGTCTCTCTCACTGTCCACTCTGCCTTACAAAAAAAAAAAAAAAAAAAAAGGAAGCTGGTAGAGCCTCATCATTTTCTAGAAATAAATGTCTTTCTGGACTTTGAATCCGGATTAAAAGGGACAATGCAGGGAGTTTAGTTCTCACTGGGAACCTGAGCGATTTGCACCTCAACAATTGAACCACATGTTCTTACTGCCTTTCGTGACTCAAGTCAAATGACTCCCACGTTCTGAAAAGCAACATGAGTTTCTTCCATCAGGGCAACTGAGCCGCCAGGCTGTGTCACAGCTGCACCCTAAGTGGGCCCAGGAAGATCAGCTGCACAGACCATCAGGACGGAGACATGAGAGCGATGGACCCCTGCCCGGCCGGGGGGAGGCTGTGCAGAGAGCGAGCTCAGTGTGGGGAGGGTACAGAGAGCACAGACCCTCCTATCAGGGCTCAGTGGTTGGATTCTCTATCTCAGTAGCAAAAAAGTAGATCAGCAATACAAGTGTACAATGGGATGGAGGGGCAGTGTCGAGAGCAGTGCCAAGATGCGTTCGAGGAGAGAGGATTCCCCTTGTGGTTATTGATAATGTTTCACTGTGGGTACACGTCAAAGCCAGGAAGTGATCACTTAACCATCAGAGTATGAGGCAGAAAAGTATGGGGGGTTCTTTATTCCTTTTTGAGTTTATTCTTTATACCTGGCCACTTCCCCCTTATGGATTTAATGGAGATTATTCCTGAGCTGGCTGTGAACATCAACCTAATCTCCGGATTCTCTCATCCAGCTGCAGGGTAACTGTGCACATGTTTTGGCTTCTAGTCCTTTTTTTTTTTTTTTTTTTAAGATTTCTTTATTTATTTATCTGTAAGGCAGAGAGATCTTCCTTCCACTGGTTCTCTCTGCAAGTAGTCACAACAGCCAAGGCTGAACCAGGCTGAAGCCAGGAGCCTGGAACTCCATCTGGGTCTCCTGCCATGTAGGTAGCAGGGACCCTAGTTCATGGCCCATCCTCTGTGTCTTTCCCTGGCACCCTAGCAGGGAGCTGGATAAGAAGCAGGGCAGCCAAGACTGAAACCAACACTCCGATGTGGGGTGTAGGAGCCTAAGCTGCCGCTTCACCTGCTGCAGCACAACGCCTGTCCCTTGGTCACTGGTGACCCACCTAGCCCCCAAAAGGCTTTTTCTCTCCATTGTTACCAGGCGCTACCCTTCCCGCCTCCTAATTTGTGTGGCTGATTTCAGTGAAGGAGAAAGCCCACTTCACTCCATTGTCTCCGCCACATCCCAATGGCCTGGGTGAAAGTGACAGCACGTGGACGGTGCCCTCACCCACAGGCTACCAGAGGACACTGCATTGCTCCTAAAGGAGCTGACTCCTTTTTCCACAAAGGAAAAAATGCCAGACTGACTCTGAGGGATCAAATCTGCCGGGCGTAAAGCTCTACAGAGGCGATGCCGTGGGAGAGAGCTGAGTGCTTAGAAATAACAATGCCAAATAGCCCCACACTTTCCAGTTACATCACAAAGAATGGGAACACCTGTAGACTGTGCATGCGTGAAACTAACAACTGATGCCGAAAAGTCTACTCAAATAATACTACTTTAATACTCTCCTGAAATCAAAATTCTTTTTCATGGGTAGGGGAAGACTGGTGAAGATTAATACTTAATTAATGACTCCACGAAGTAGGACCTTTCTCAACATTTTCTCAGGGTATTTTCTCTATAATTTTCTTTTTCTAAGGAAATGCAGTTTGGGATGGTGGGGTGGGAAAAGGGACACTGAGCATGTTTGATTCAAATGAAAGCTTGTTTTCTTTTCATTGAAATGATATAGGGAGCAGCAAAGAGCCATGCTTTCCAAGGAACCTCCTGTAAACATGGCCACGGTAGAAAAATGGTTCGATTGCATATGTAAATAGTCCTCAGTGCAGAACATCCATCTTAGTGTCACGTGTAATTGAATTCAGCTGATAAATAAGCCTCACATCCCTCCTTTATGAGAAAAAAGTAATATGGATTTTACCTGTAATAAGTTAAGAGCTTGGAAAAGTTCTGCATGATTTGCATATAGTGTAAATAATTGAAGAATGTGAACCACTGTTTCAAAATGCAAACAAGTGTATTTTCAAAATGAAACTACCTACGCTATAGTTTTAAATATTTCATTTGAACGTTATTTTGACAGCAGAAAAGTATTAAAGTAATCAGCAAGTCATGAAAACAGGAAATGTTCGCAGGAATAAGGACTACAAGTAAATAGATAAACTAAAAAGAAAAAATACAGATTACTCCTGAGATAGTAGAAGGACTATTTAATAGGGTCTGAAAGTTAAAAATCACTCAATTATTCATACATAGTGTCAAATACAGTAAGTTACTAGAGTCCAAAGCAAATATATATTGGAAGGAAGAGGACACTTGAAACCAGGAGCTGTGGATGAGCCTCCATTGATTGATTTGCTGCATTTACCCCTTCCTAGGGTATCTAAAATTCAGAGAGGAAACCCTCAGTTTTACTGAGGTGAAGAATATAAGGTAGAATTTAGGGTAACAACGAAAGTCAAGGAAATAATTCTCAGAAAGAAGAGAGTCAGAGAACAGGGGCTCCAAAATATGTGCATGATCTTGTGTCTGGTCTTTGGCTGACGTCCTAACCATGGGTAGGCGAAGTCCAAACGCATAGCTAAGTCTGACATAAATACCACCAGCTCAGGGAATTTGCAGATTGGATTTAGCCAGCTCTGCCTACTGAAACAAACTAACCAAGATCAGAAGACTTCAAAGCCATGCAACAGAATATGGGGCATTGTATTAGGCACTTTAAATAATAATTAACTCTATAAGATAACAATATGTAGTTCTAATTCTCTACAAGTGTAGCTCCTATAACTGCACTGAATACTTGGCGAGAATGCCTACCTAACGGTGCCCAGAGAGGACTTGGCAAACACTTGGATCCCAATGTAGACACCAAGGCTCCCATAGGACAATGAAACCATGAACATCATCATCTAGGTTCAGCAGCCTGGCTCCTGGTCCTCAGACAAGAGATCTATCACCTGATTTGTCCCTCTTTATTGCTAATGAAACATCACCAACAGAGCACTGGCCTTCAGGACCAGCACTAAAAACGTCTGGGTTGTTTAGGGCCATAGAAGTCATGTCATGACTCCTTGGATTCTCTCTAAATTTACAATCACTATGCACAAAATGAACCTGTCTAGTCCACATCGATCCCCAGAATGTAATGGGGAAAGAACATTTTTGGACTGGGCTTCCATTGGCCTCTCTGGCAATTCATATGCAATACCAATGATGTGAACACTCACCCTGATCTGTGGATCCAGGCGGCACCACATGTTGTCAGGTGCTGGAGGCAGCTGCCCTGCCAGCCCAATGCAGACACCTCGGCCTGTGTTCACACACACCCCCTGTTCATTGCCAGATCTTCGCCTGTGTCTTGCACTGAGCATCTTCATTTCTCTCTGACAGGTGAGCTGCAAGGTTCTGCATTTTTTCCACCAGTACATGATGTCCTGCAACTATTTCTGGATGCTCTGCGAAGGGATCTACCTGCACACGCTGATCGTGGTGGCCGTGTTTGCCAAGCAGCAGCACCTGCGCTGGTACTACCTCCTGGGCTGGGGTAAGCACCTCCTCGGGCTGAGTCCTCAGCTACTTTTGCCTCTGTGCGTCTGTGCGTCCAGTCTACATCTTACTCCAAGTCTTCAAGGAATGATGCTATGCAGGGATTGCCAGGAGCTCCGTCTCAGAGAGAGCTTGGTGGAAGCCCTTTAACGGTGTCCATCAAGCTGTGACCAATTGCGGGTCAGCACAGAGAAGGGAGGGTATGACCATGAGTGTGTCTTCAGCAGATGAACCCGGCTGGGGCATGGACACAGACCCAAGCTGAGACGAGACCTGAGGAGGCCCCCTTCTGCCTTACCGGTTGCGCGTTTGTACAGCACAGGAGAAGTTCATGCTGTGTACAGTGGACCTCCCTCTCCCTGGCCCCAGATCCCTTTCAAGGATGTTTCTTCCTCGTGAAAGGTCTGGAAGTGGAGTGGAGCTGCCAAACAGAACCACAGGGGCCTCCAAGGAGAGACTTGCTGACGTCATCGAACGTGACAGGAGCTGTGAGAAGCCCAGGATTGAATTGTTCAGGCTGTGGCTGCTTCTGTCCACACTAGATAGGGGCGGAGATCCCTCGGGATTCGAATTCCCACCTCCCACCTCCACCCAGGGCACCCAAGATGCATCTACTGGAGGGGGTGGGGGCAGACAGCGAGGACTGGGGAGGGGGGGAGGCACTGGGACTAGAACACAGCTGCCCTATCCAAATAGACGCTGACACTGAACCCAGGAGCCATCCCACACTCACCAGAGCGCCCAGGGCCTTGCTCCCTAAATCCACTGATGGGGCGGCTGTGACTCTGAGCAGAGGCTGCGCATGGCCTTCCTCTAAGGCGGCCCTTCGTGCACCGGGGTGAGCAGCCAGCACCCCGATCTGACCAGAACGCAGTCAAGATCGCCTTTGATCATTTGTGCTTTTTGCTCCAGTTTCCACAAGAGGCTAACCTTTCCTTCACGGGCCCCCTCCTCCTCAGGCACGCTTCGTCAGTGGCTTCTGGACTTCCGAATCTGGTCATGCCAGCAATCACCTGGAAGTGATTTAATCCCCCCAACAGCAATTGTGCAGTTCTGATTATCACAGTGATGGTATTGGTGCTGAACAAATGCCTTCCAGTTGAAGAAAGTTACTCTCTCTCATACACACACACACATTTCCAGCATACATATTTTACTTATCTCCTTTAATACGAAATTTCTGGCAGAGTCCTCAAACCAGTGTTGACTATTCAAAAACATCTATGTGCAGCACTCGGAGAATTCTCCACAGGAGAAAAAGCACTGCACCTGTATTCTTGCCTGTGACACTCAGTGGAGATGAGGGTACCTGGAAGGAACAGCTGATACTGCTCTTTCCAGACGGGGCACCGTGAATTACTTGGGACACCTCATCGCAGACACCTCAGTGAAGACATCTTAGCATGGGTAACCAACACAGAGCAGAAAGGGAAAGCTGTTCTGCAGTGAGAAGAAGGCAGCAATAATAAGTAAAATATTTATGTGACACCTTACCCTGCCCTAATCAGCAAACACTTCACACCTCATCAGAACAGTCCAGGTAGGATCCTAAAGAGCCTTACACTCAGGGAGGTAAGCACAGGACAGGCAGCTGCTACTCAATACACAGTCAACGTAACACAAGACAAATAAGTCCTACAGAGCCTGTGCAACACTGTGCCTCCGAATCAGCATTGCCCACTTAAGAACCTGTTCAAAGGATAGATATCATGTTGTAATGAAATTAAAAATTCTAAAATGAGGATTTACACTTTGATAGTTTTTTAGATAGACCGTTAACCAAATGATTCTAAGATGTGACTTTAACTTATGGCTCAGTCTTTCATTCTCCACTGCCACACACAAATATGCCCCAAAATTCTACTGAGCATTTTTCAAAAGGTGGTATTTGAGAGATGAAGTGGGGAGGGGAGAAAGAGCAAGAACATGCTTGCATCTACTGCTTCACTCCCCCAAATGCCTGCAATGGCCTGGGCTATGCCAAACTAGCCAGGAACCAGGAACTCAATCCAGGTCCCCAACGTGGGTAGGAGGAACCCAATTACTTGAGCATCACCACTGCCTCCTGGGTGTGCACTAGCAGGAAGCTGCAGAAAGGGGTCAGGGCCAGGAATCAAACCTGGGCAAACCAAGGTGGAACACAGGCATCCAAAATAGTGTCGTAGCTGCTCGGCCAAATGCCCACCCCCACCACACTTTTTAATCATTGAAAAATTACAGTGCCAAATATGTTTTTTAAAAGATTTATTCATTTGAAAGTCAGAGCTACACAGAGAAGGAGAGGAGAGAGAGAAGGGGAGAGGGAGGGGAAGAGGGGGAGAGGGAGAGAGAGGGAGAGGGAGAGGTTAGTCTGGTTCACTCCCCAGTTGGCCATAAGGGCCAGAGCTGCACCAATCCTGAGCCAGGAGCTTCTTCCGGGTCTTAACAGGTGGGTGCAGGGGCCCAAGGACTTGGGCTATCTTCTACTTTCCCAGGCAATAGCAGAGAGCTGGATCAGAAGTGGAGCAGCCGGGACTCGAACCAGTGCCCATATGGGATGCCGCCATTGCAGGAGGCGGCTTTATTCGCTATGCCACAGTGCTGGCCCCCAAGTAACATGTTTAAAGAAATAGCCTCTTAGAATATTTGACAAGATGGGGCCGGCGCTGTGGCACGGTGGGTTAACGCCCTGGCCTGAAGCGCTGGCATCCCATATGGGCGCCGGTTCAAGACCCGGCTGCTCCATTTCCCATCCAGCTCTCTGCTGTGGCCTGGAAAAGCGGTGGAGGGTGGCCCAGGTCCTTGGGCCCCGCACCCACGTCGGGGGCCTGGAGGAGGCTCCTGGCTCCTGGCTTCGGATGGGTGCAGCTCCGGCCATTGTGGCTAACTGGGGAGTGAGCCATCGTTTGGAGGACCTCTCTCTCTCTGCCTCTCCTCTTTCTATGTAACTCTGACTTTCAAGTAAATAAATAAATATTTTTTTAAAAAAAAAAGAATATTTGGCAAGCATTATCTTTGGATGCAAGGAAAATGACTACCAAAAGCTTCTCAAGAAAAAGTAGTATCTAAAGAATGTAATGGAGGGGCAGGCGCTGTGGCATAGCAGGTGAAGCCAATGCCTACAGTGCCAGCATCCCCTATGGGTGCTGGTTCGAGACCTGGATACTCCACTTCCAATCCAGCTCTCTGCTATGGCCTGGGAAACAGAGGAAGATGGCCCAAGAGCTTGGGCCCTTGCACCTGTGTGGGAGACCTGGAGGAAGCTCCTGGCTTTGGATCAGCACAGGTCTGTCTGTGAACCAGCAGATGGAAGACCTCTCTCCCTCTGCCTCTGCTTCTCTGTAACTGTGCCTTTCAAATAAATAAATAAATAAATCTTTTTAAAAAATGTAATGGGGCAGAGAAGAAGAAATCTTTACTAGATAATATTTTAATTGTTCATTCAAAATTATCACAGTAAAACAGTTTGGTAGGTTGCAAATCTTATAATGTCCATAAAAAATGGCATAACCTATACTTTGTAAAGATTCTTAAACACTGGGCTACACCAAAAAATGAATTGACCCCCAAAAACTATATCCTGAGTCCTCAGTTTGTTTACAGGTAATATAAATTCCATCTACCCATTTCAGCTGAGAATAATGTTATCAACACCAGGGTCTGGAAAGAGCTCAAAGAATTATGAGGCATCGTAAACATCACCCAGGGTAAACAAGTATTTGGGGGTGAAATTCTCCCCAACAGAAAAATGAAAGAATGGTTCTCTCCGAAGTTACTCTTCCAAGTCTGCATGGCACCATTTAGTAGTTGGTTCTCCTCGAATTGAAGCAACTTCAGAAAAATCATTGATTTTATAGCATTCTTCAGATTGATTCTTCACTTTGCTGGTTTCCTCTTTCCTATAAATCAAAGGAAGGAAATTCCCCCATGAATGTTTATGTCAAACAAACAGAATTTGTCTCATCTCCCTAAAACAAAGACTACTGTGGAGAGAGGATCATTCTTATCCTCGTCACCTTTAATGGGTAGGATGAGTTGTTATTGATCTTAGGGCCTGAGGGGAAAAGAGGAGGAAGAAAGAAAGGCTGCATAAAAAGAGGGAGAAGGAAGCAGAGACCCCCACTGCCCTCATAACACACACACACACGTTAAAAGATGCAGGTCTCTTCTCCCCTCCCTGTTAGGTGGGAAATACCCTTCCCTTTCTACAAGATGCCGGGACTTCCACACACCTCTCCTGCTGTCTCATCCTGAAGTATGTCTTTCATCATAATTCCAAAGATTGAGTTTCTGAATCCAGATGAGGAAATGGAATGTTAGAAGTTCTATAGACAACAGACTCATATTTTGTGTAAAAAAACTCAAATATAAAAGTTGGGGTTATTCTTAGGTTAAAAACTCTAGCCTTTGAGACCTTTTTCATATAATTTTTAGAAACATGGATAGGGTTCTCTTCTGGACACATTTCTTAATCTGACAATAACAAAAACAGAAATTTCTACAGATGGAGCAATCAAATCAGAAAATATTCATTTGCACAAAGGTACATCTCAGTAGAAAATCTTTATGAAAATTACACAGAATAAGATGTATTTTTAAAATAATTGACAGGCTGCATTGTTAGTATCTGCATTGATGAATTTACTAATTCCAAGTTGATTTGTACCAGTACCTTGGGATTAGTCAGGGAAGTGGACACTAACCTGGATATACTCCTAAAGTTTCAGTAGCCAGAACTTACAGAGAGTAGGGGCAGCACTGGCTTCCCTGCAGCACTGGTGTTAAAAGGAAGCAGGATCAATGCATGTGTTAGCATCAGAAAACAAAAAGCCAGAAGAAATAATGTGAACATTATTTCTCTGTATACCATTGTTGCTTAGGAGCAACGAGACTGAGACTGTGGCTTTCATATGATGTCCAGAGTGTACATCTATCCAGAGTGCCCCAGCTTCTGTTCATAAGAAAGCCACGTTCACCCACGGTGGAAAGACATTCTGGTCTCAGTTTAATCATCATTATCATCACCTTCATCCCGATCACAGGCATCACAGTGGTAGTCATAGTGTGAGCAAAAGAGTGCCTGCTTACTCTACCGGGTCATTTGCTAAAAGCTTTTGGTTGGATATTCTTAACCAAACTCTGAAAGTACATGACCTTCTAACCAGGAACAGTTTTACCTGGCATGGTAAAGGAAAATTTATATGACAACATTGAGGGGGTATCTTGAGAGAAACCACTAATGGGCAACTATTTTTGCAAGTATACTAACATCTTCCATGCAATTATAATTACGACTGGTGACCAAGAGGCCAAGTGTGATGTGTACTTTTCACTTTCAGGGTTCCCACTGGTGCCAACCACTATCCACGCTATTACTCGAGCAATCTACTTCAATGACAAGTAAGCATCATAGACTTTCTATGTTAGCATATTCGTGGGTGAAAGGTGTCTGCATTGACCTGGTCCCTTCTGATTTTTCAGCTGCTGGATGAGCGTGGAGACCCATCTGCTTTACATCATCCATGGCCCAGTGATGGCAGCTCTGGTGGTGAGAACTGCTCTTTAAGTTCATTATTACTAAAGTTCTCTCTTGGTTGGGATTTCTATATATAACCTATATCCTATAATAACTTAAACTAATTGAATGACATTCTATAACAACGACGTGATTTTAGAGTCTTTAAAAAAAGCCTTTTGTCCACACCTAGGTGGATGGGTTATATAGTATAGTTGCTGCACACACTATAGCAGCTCTGCAGCTAGTTTTTAAAAACCTCTATAACTAGATTCTTCAAGGTAAAGGTGAAGGCCAAGGGGCTACAAGAAAGGTGAAAAGGTGTTGCTGATAAAAAGTGAGAGACCGTAGATTCACCCCCTATGCCGTTTTCCTCAGGTTCTGCAAAACAAAGCCATCTCTGCTTCATCTTTGGTGCGTGGATCCGCTGGTCAGGCATTGCCCGTACATTGCCTTGTGGTTCCTAACATCAGCCCTCTTGTATCAGGAGGGCTCACTCTTTAGAAAAGACTAGAGTGACCTCAAAGTCACAGAATAGTAAGAGGTTGGGATGTAGAGAGATGCAGACGTTTGTTAAGTCTACTCATGGTTTATGTCATGTTGACCACATCAGAACCATTAAATGTAGTATTTAGATAATTTCCTATTAATCTCAAATACAGCATTTTCTTCAGTCAAGGGTGAGAATAAAAGCAGTCTTAAGTTATGGACTAGATTCTGCCTCTACACTCAACAAGCATCATTAGTAATTCATCAGACTAGGTTATCATTCCAAACAGTCTTCTAATTCTCCTGGCCTTAGTGTCTCCAGAGCAGTGATTTACTCGTTAGCACAACCATTCTCATGAGGACCCACTAACCTGAGTCTTGAACCTGTGCAGCACACAAGAATTCAACTTTTATCCAAGTTCTCTTTTCTTGAATTTTTTGGGGGTACCATTAATTTCTGTTCCATGTAGAAAAAATTACTCATACCACTCTTAAATTAGCAATTAAATTTGAAAAACAAACTTTTTCAAAACTAGCCTTCCCAGCCAGAAAGAGAAGTTTGTGACCCAGAATATATTTCTTATTTTCTTTTTTTCTTCAATTTCTCTAGACAAATAATTTTGTCTTTTGAACCAATCCATATAATACTGATCAAATATTAGTTTTATTTTTGTAAGATGTATTATATATTCTGTTTTGATCTTTGATATTGTCTTGTAAGTGGGTACCCTTATTGCACCTGATAAAGTAATTTTTAATATCTTTGGTATACAGAGAAATGTGCTATGTGAAATTCATTCTTTCACCCAAAGTTTCTGCTAAGGAGAAGTTTGTTGTAAACATCTAGGATCTTTGAGAAGTTCTTCACATTTATCAGATCCTCTTTGGCATGCCCAAGTTTTAGTTTGGTGAAATTAGGGTTCAGAAATTTCAACATTCAACACAAGCTCAGTGAGGTGGTGATTCTTGGGGAGTGAGCCAGCGGATGGAAGACCTCTCTCCTTCTCTCTGTGTAACTCTTTCAAATAAATCTTTAAAAAATATTGGTACATACTAAATAATACTCCATTTCTGTGTAATGGAGATAGCAGGTCCCTGAGGTGGGGTGTTGAATGCAGGGCAGTGGGAGGGAACTGCTGGAGTGATGTTCTTTATCTTCTTTGGAGCAGTTGTTACCCAGGTTCATATTTGCCTAAACTCAAGTCTAAATTTTTCAGTTTTCATTTCACCGTCAGTTAAGCCACCCTTTCTAAGTGGAAAAATATTGATAATGAAAAGGGAAGATTTCGAAGTGCGTGTCATCTGCTCGGCTAGATCAGTCGGTAGAGCACGAGACTCTTTAAACGTGAATGTAGGCCTCCCCTTTGAAAAAGTTATGAAAATAAGGCATAAACACCCTTTGTGAGTTGATTTCAAAAATCAACATTTCAAAAATGAGAACAAGGCATATCACCGACTCACTCACTGAGCTTGTGTTGAATGTTGAAATTTCTGAACCCTAATTTCACCAAACTAAAGCTTGGGCATGCCAAAGAGGATCTGATAAATGTGAAGAATTTCTCAAAGATCCTAGATGTTTACAACAAACTTCTCCTTAGCAGAAACTCTGGGTGAAAGAATGAATTTCACATAGCACATTTCTCTGTATACCAAAGGTGTTATTCAGTTGCACCTAATGCATTGACATTACAGGAGAAATATCTCCATTCAGGAAATATGAATCCAGACCTGAGGGCCTGTGGTCCGCAGGTGCAGGAACTCCGAGTGACCCGTGTGACCCTCGGGCAGACTCCACTGTTCTCTGCCTGTAATCACTCCTCCCCACACTGGCTACGCAGAAGCGAGGATGGTGGCACTCATCCGGCTGATGTGTTTGACCTGTATCTTTGCAGGTCAATTTCTTCTTTTTGCTCAACATCGTCCGGGTGCTAGTGACCAAGATGAGGGAAACCCACGAAGCAGAGTCACACATGTACCTGAAGGCTGTGAAGGCCACCATGATCCTGGTGCCCCTGCTGGGAATCCAGTTTGTCGTCTTCCCCTGGAGGCCCTCCAACAAGATTCTTGGGAAGATCTACGATTACCTCATGCACTCTCTGATTCACTTCCAGGTAGGGACGCCAATGGCGTATTTTGTTAATTACTTGTGTTGCGAGTTGATTTCCAATTCTAAAGCCCATGACCTTAAATGTAATCGACAGCCTCCAATACAGCAAGCCCAGCCAGCATTCTAACGGAGACCAGATTTTTGTTTTGAGGCACTTGTGCCTGCTTTCCCAATATTCCTGGACCTCAGTTGGTCACACCCCTAACTACTGTGATTGTCAGAACCTCTTTCCCTAAATCAGCACCGACTCTGGGGAGATAAGGAGTAATGAACTTGCACAGAGCTACCTGTGCCTCCTGTTCTATCACCCTCCCATTGTCAGACAAATGTCAGGGATGCATCCATGCCCATTCACTGGCTGTAGAAGGAGTTTGTCCTCACATAGGAGAGAATGCAGTAGGATCTCAGGTGCTGTGCTAGGCCAGCTGGTGTCTTCCCCTGCCCTATTTCTGTTGATTCTGCCCTAGATGAGCACTCCCCACCCCGGAAGGCCAGTAGTGCTGGGTATTTTGAAAGCAAGATGGAACACAAGAGGTCCTAAGGCAGAGATGATTCTACTACAAGCTGTTAGGCCAGCATTTTGCCATCTCAATTTCAAATTTCCAGTTAGTTTTATTTTCTACTGATGAAAACAAATCTTAGAATGAGAAGGTGGTCAAAACAGAGTTCTAAAAAGAAAATTTAAAGATTTAAATAATCTGAGCTATTGTTTAACAGTGATGAAGACCTCAGGGGTTCCTTAGTCCATGTCTTTGAGGCATGAATTTGGATGTGGGTACAGTGCTGCCCTCGTACACCTTGGCAACCCAGGACACAGGCAGGCCCCCAGTCACCTGCTGTGATGCTTCTGTTTATAAATTTCTCTACTGAACTCAACAGGATCTCAGTTTTAGCCATTTTTAAGTACATTCTTTTCAAAGCCACTGCAATCAGCATATTCTGTTGTAAATCTCTGTGTTAAAGGAAGCAGTACATTAACCAGATGTAGTAGAGCTAGACTTATACTCAAATGATGGAATCCTAACAATAAAAGCACATGGTGCAATGTGGTTGCAGTGCATTGCTGAATACCAGTGATAAGCATCTTTTTCTTGCCTTTATATTTCATTGAGCCTTGACTTGCTATTGCAGTAGCGAAATGTTCCTCTCCAGGAAATCTCCTTCCAGTGATTATTAAACAACATAATGCATGCAAAAACAACTTCGACTCTGTTTTTCCTTTTCTTTTCAGGGATTCTTTGTGGCGACTATCTACTGTTTCTGCAACAATGAGGTAAATTCCATGTTAAAATTCGATATTGTACAGTTTCCCAAAGGCCTCTGTACACATTTCATTTGCTCTCACCCCTGAAGTTGACCTCAGAGCTGTGTTTTTTTCTACCACTCTGAGCTAATCTTATCTATGGATATGTGGCACAGTATTCCAGGCAGGCAGCTAACTTCTAAGTTCCTTGGGTCACATCCTAACAGCAATAATGAAAAATATTCGGGATTCCCACAGAAAGAGAAGCCATGTCCCTCTTCCCTTTAGTGGGCCCAAACCTTTGCTAGGGCAGAGCCAATATCTAGCCAACTTGTTCACTGATTTCGTTTTGAGTTGCTTGGTTCTAGCTTATTCCGCATCTTGAAAATTGCTCTAATGTTAAGTAATTTTTAAAAAGAGAATCCTCTGAGTCTTGACTATTTACATTAGTAGGCTTTAGAGGTCCTTCATGGTATTTGTAGTCACCATACCCTTATTTTCAATGAAATCTTGCTGAAACATAATTTTCAGGTGAGAAATCTAAGCTCCATAAAGATCATGGGACTTGCTGAATACCCCAAACATAGTCAGGGTTATAAACGAGGAATGGAACCCTTCTGACTCCCAGTTAAATTCTCTAGCACTCCTCCAGAACATTTTTTTTCTAAGACTACAAGACTTAATGAAAAAGCATTTTGGATTTTAGATTCCTACTCTGAATAATTTTTATGGAAGATGAATGTCACCATGTTTCCCTGTTAGTAACTAGGACTATTTCCATGCATTATCAGCTGATGCTTTTTCTCTATTCCTTATTTCTTTAAACATTTTGCTGCCCTATGACCTGTTGCTCATCTCCATCCCCAGTGTGGCAAGGTTTTCATTTTTCATATTTTCTCTTTCCATTGGAACATTTAATTCTATCCTTCATCTACCAACTAATTCCTTCATTCAACAAAAAACCTTGTGCATTCACTATTGCTAGCGGTTAGACTAGGTTCCTAAGACCTCTTTTTAATGTGAGCTCTCCCTTGCTGAGAACAGTAAAGAGTAATAAGCATATATAACTTGAACCTGACTTATGTTAACTTCTGTGAATATATATGTGTGCATTCCGAGTTGTTACAGTGGTCATGCAAATTTTTTGATCTAAAATAGTGTTAAACCAGGTCTCACATAAAAATCAGATTCAGGAGGGGAATATCTTGAAAAGCACGAGAGGTTTACAAACATTTGTGAAACTACTGCAATATTTATTGAGTCAACTATGATGCTGTCATTGGAAGTATCAAACAACAAACAAACCCAGAGGTACTCCTAACAACTGAAATGTCTCATTCATTCGAGTATGTTAACTTTCTTGAACTAAAGAAACCATTTCCCTTAAGTTCCCTATTACAGGAGGTACAAGTGTGACATTTCCAATAATACAGAAACTGTCCCGTGCCGAAGGTAATATCACAGTCCCAGCGATTTCAGGCATCCAGGTCTCAGCTGGGTATTCTGTATACACATCACCTTACCATGTGAATATAGGCCAGGCACTCCCTCTTGCAGGAAGTTATTTCTGGCTGCAATTGAGATAGAGCTATGATGGAATTTTGGCTGAATCGAATTTTAGCAGGGATCAAGGGGCTAATATATTAAAATTTGTATCTCCTCATTGCACAACTGATATCAGTAATATTACCAGTGAATCTTATGAAAATGGGTCTTAGAGGGTCCATAGGTAGACTAGAAGCAGGGAAAGAATTGAGAATTAAAATAATAGGAATCAAGAGCTGTCCATGAGGGAATACATTTTCTACAACAGTTCTTCCAGGTGTATGGACATTTAGGATCCAAATATAATAGTAAAATTTGAGGCATCTAAGAGACCTCAGAAAGATGACAGCAACAAAGTGGTTTCCAAATAGCAGCTCACAAGAGAGATACTGACAACCCCTGGATTTTCATCCTTTCTTGTGTTCCTTGCTGTTGTCCATGCCTTGTGGATTGTTTGTAGGTGAACGTAGCATGACTGGAAGAATCTCACCTTAATATCACAAATGTTCATGTCCCCTGTTCCACCAGCCTCTCTGGAAAAAAATACAGACACTTCCAAAGCCTTTGTCCAGAAGTGCCACTGATACCAAGTCACGCCAGCTCCCTTCACGCTGTAGCCTCCTTGACCAAGCCACTGTCTTATTTCAGTTCCAGACTTCTTTGCTATGCAGCACTTAAGAGCTTCTTCATGCCATGCAGACTCTGTGACATTGCCACTCCACTGCTCGGTCACCAGTTGGACGTGTTACCAGGGACAATGTGACACTTCTTTGCAGGGCTATCAGAATCAAAAAGACGGACCTGCTTGAATGGGGTGTAACTAAGAAAGCAAATTAACCCTCTCCCCATTTTTCCCAGCTACGTCATGAGAAATGCAAGGTCGTTTTTCTCCCTCCCTTCTTTCTCAGGACCAGAAGGGCTCTGTACTCTCACTTCTGAGACTCTCCCTAAGTCACACCTTGTATGTTCTCTGTATCATGGCTTTTAGTGAAATTCAATTTTCAGATCAGTAAGCTTTTCACTACATATGCAAAGAGCATTCCTGTTTAGAAATTCTTTCTCTTGCTCAATAAAACCTAGTTTTCATAACTATTGTTTTTCCATAGACAAGAAAATGAGCTTTTGGACTCAAACCCAAGCAATAATTTCTTTGTTCTATCTGAGTATCCTCACACTTGAGTGTGCATCAGAATCATCTGGAAGGTTTGCTGGGCCCCACCAACAGCAGGTCTGGGATGAAGATAGATTTCTGAGTTCCCAAGGTAGTACTTAAAGTGTGGGATCTAAACCCAGCAGCATAAGACCATTCTTCTAGATAGAATCCAACTTGTTCTTGAAACAATGAATGCTCTTGGCTTAATGGGGGAGATGCAGGGGAATGTTATTTGAGAATATTATTTAGGAATATTTAAAAATGTTTAATTTTTGAACATTATATATTTTAGAATAAAAAATATTCCACAATACAGGAAAGTAGGTAACCAAAGGGAATTAAAAGCCCTGTTATTACAATGACATACTTAAATACTTCAAATTATAGAGCATGTAAAGTCTCTAAAAGTAGAGAGACAAGTAGAGATTTTGCTGATAATATTTTTACCCTTTTGGAGTGCTTAACTTTGTCAATAGTAGAAACATCCCTGAGCATCTGATTAATAAGGTTCCAGCTGCCAATCATAAAACCACTTAAAATTATAATTCCTTTCTAAGTTCCAAATGAATTCACAGTGCTTTTTAGAATTATTTTTAACTGAAGACACTAGTCTTGTTTATGTGATCCCTTTGGCTCTTAGTCCTATCATTATGATCAACTGTGAACAGAAATTGATCACTGGGACTAGTGAGATGGCATTGGTACATGCCACCTTGATTGGATTGAATTGGAATCCCCTGGTATGTTTCTAACTCTACCATTTGGGGCAAGTCAGCTTGAGCATGTCCCAAATTACACATCTCTTCCCTCTCTTATTCCCACTCTTATATTTAACAGCAATCACTTTTCAGTTAAGTTTCAACACTTAAGAATAACTGTGTATTGATTACAGTATTCAACCAAAAGTATTAAGTAGAACAAACAAAAAAATACTAAGAGGGATAACGTACAATTAATCATAATGATAGGACTAAGAGCCAAAGGGATCACATGAACAAGACTAGTGTCTGCAAATACTAGCTGATAGAATAAAAAAGGGAGAGAATGACCCAACATGGGAAGTGGGATACACAGCAGACTCATAGAATGGCAGATGTCCTAAACAGCACTCTGGCCTCAGAATCAGTCCTTAAGGCATTCGGATCTGGCTGAAAAGCCCATGAGAGTATTTTAGGCATGGAAAGCCAAGACACTCTGGAAAAAAAAAAACCCTAAATGAAAGATCTCCGCTAGTGAGATCCCAGTAGAAAGAACAGGTCATCAAAGAAGGAGGTACCTTTCTCTGAAGGGAGGAGAGAACTTCCATTCTGACTACGACCTGACTCTGAATATGATCAGAGTCGGTGAACTCAAAAGGCTTCCATAGCCTTGGCAACTCATGACTAGAGCCTAGGGTGATTACTGATGCCATAAACAAGAGTGTCAATTTGTTAAGTCAACAACAGGAGTCACTGTGCACTTACTCTTCATGTAGGATCTCTGTCCTTAATGTGCTGCACATTGTGATTTAATGCTATAACTAGTACTCAAACAGTATTTTTTACTTTGTGTTTCTATGTGGGTGCAAACTGTTGAAATCTTTACTTAATATATGCTAAACTGATCTTCTATATATAAAGAGAACTGAAAATGAATCTTGATGTGAATGGAAGGGGAGAGGGAGAGGGAGCGGGAAAGGGGGGGTTGCAGGTGGGAGGGACATTATGGGGTGGGGGGAAGCCATTGTAATCCATAAGCTGTACTTTGGAAATTTATATTCATTAAATAAAAGTTAAAAAACTTATTTTTAACTGAAATAGTGAGGAAGTAGACTTACATCTTTTCGTTCATTAGGTAAAAACTCCCGAGATAAGATAAACCTTATGTTCCAGTCAATGTGCACCTAACAGAGAAAGGGCAAAGTCAAAACAACTCAGATCCAACCACAAAGATTCCAACCTGATTTTCTTCCTTTTGGATGTAAGAACTGAGTCCAAACACCTACCTTCTATAGCTCTTTTTTTTTAAATAAATTAGAGAAAACTCCCCCATCTGTAGACTCAGTCCCCAAATGCCTGCAATGGCTGAGGCTCAGCCAGGAAACTCACCCTCATTTGTAATAGAGTCAGCTGGAACAATGTCTTCAAACCATCACACCATGGCTCACTCTTAAAGCTGTAAATGCATTTGTACAGTCAGGAGAAAAAAGTAAAGCAATTTGTGTTCTTCTCAAGTGAGTGATGAATTTATTTCATTCAAAACTTTATATGCTGTCTATCTCATTTGACAATTCCTAATATTTCTGTTGCTTTGGGGGAGCAGCTAGGTACTCCCTTTTTTTTTTTTTTTTTTTTGTTCAAAAGGTTCATTGCTCTTTTTCTTGTCAACAAAGCAGTTTCAGGCTCAACCTGTGGTATTGTAGGAGGTAACGCCCCATGTTTAACTACTGACTGTCTTTTACAAATGGAAGCAGATTGTCATCCCCACGTAGAGAGATAGGTTCATTACTTTCTCTAATTGCATCCCAAAATTATAACCTTTCTGTAAAAATAATTTTGGAAAACCAGAAAAGGCTCTACACCTTTTGTACTCAAGCTTAACATATATGGATCTTCTGATGAGGATTATTTTGAAAGGACAGATAAGAAAACAATTAACTTTTATCTACTGGGCACTTTTGCAAACTCACTCTAAACTTGTCATTGTCTACCTTGGAATACCTGTGTAAGTTTTAGCTATGAGGATAGTCTTTGTATTTGGAAGATGATGAATTCATGGAAACTATTGATTTCCTTTACCTGGGATCATTGCTAATCCAAAAATACATTGAACCAGTATATTTCCCAATGCTTCAGACAGACATTTGATGGTTTCTAGGTTCTAAACAGCACAACCAAAATAAAATTGGGCTTCACTTGAGACTACCACATTGTCACTGTCTTACTGCAGACACATTGTACGACCTCAGCTACTCATCTACAAAGTGAAGATAGCAATAGTGCCCTTCTTACAGGGCTCTTGTGAGGATCAAACAACTTAACACAAATCCAGTGCTTGCACTGTGGTGCATAGTAAGCCATCGGTAGTCACTTAACTTCTACGGGCCATCATCCTTCATTCTGTGTGGTTTCTGTCAGTGCCAAGTTCAGCTGCAGGATACACCTCACTCCTTAGCACTGAAACATCTTGTCTTAGTCTCTTAAATAAAATTAGAATACCAGATTATGTTGATTACCATTTGTCATCTTGAATCTTGCTTTGCTGTGTGAAGATGTATCTCCACTTACAAATCCCATGCCTTCTTGACTTGCTTTTCCTGGATCATTGAACTTTGCTTTCTAAGTAAGATATTTAAAATTATATGACAATTGTATGTCTCTCAGGGGACAATGTTACTTTTAATGTAAACAGAAAAAAGCATTTGTCACAGAAGCATTCAGCCTTATATTAAACAGTTTTGTGCCATTAGGTTTTTCTGTCATTTTTATCTTTTAGATATTTACAAATATAGGTAAAATGGTTTTCCATGATCAGCTAGCTAGATAACTTATATTTCTCCCAGATTCTCTCTCCTATGTAGCAGGTATACTTGTGTTTAACAGCAGAATGAACCATGGAATGACACAAATGTTTTATGTACTAAGCAATAGAAACTCTCAGAACTACAGATGAACTGTAGTTCCTGAAAGAGCAGAGCCCAAGCAGCAGGTTCCTGGTCTGCTGGTTGAAGTTGTCATATTAGAGATTTCATATTTACAGTTTCCCGACTTCAGCATCTTCTCTCCTCCTTGTGTTCAATAGGTAGCTTATCATATTTATAAAACTGTTTAGCAACCTGCCTATGGGTTTGAGATTTTGTTCTTACAAAATTGGCACTGCATTAAAATCAGAGTTTTATCTGACACACTGCACCATAAGCCATGTTGGATAAGTGAAAATCCACAGGATGAGGCCCTCACCATCAAACCCAGAACTGTGCCGGACACACATTTTCCTGACTATTAAGTGGCTGGGAGATCCTCTGCCCTCTAAATGGTTTCCCAAACCTTTCCCCCGATAGCACTCGTAAGCCACATCATGAAAACCAATCAACTTTCATTCATTGGATTTAAGAGCTCAAGCAGCCTGTGCTCAAAAGTAGCAAATAGCCTTCCCAGTGACAACGCAGTCCTCCAGTTTGCAAATTCTGCTTCCAAGAGTGCGTAGTCCACAGCCACAGCAAATACCACACAGCCCTCAAGAGCAGAATTGCAGCTCGGCCTCCCTCAGCCTCTGATGGGTGTTATGTGTGCTCATAACCTTCACGTGGGTCATCCGTAACAACCATGTGGAAACGAAACCCCTTCTCTTTTCCAGGTCCAGACCACCGTGAAGCGCCAATGGGTACAGTTTAAAATCCAATGGAACCAGCGCTGGGGAAGACGCCCCGCCCACCGTTCCGTTTCCCGCACTGCAGCCTCGGCTGAGGAAGGCGGCATCCCCGTTTATATCTACCACCAGGAGCCCAGGAACGACCCGGCCCACAGCCTAGGCGAGGAGGGTGCCGAGATCATCCCCTTGAACATCATCGAGCAAGAGTCATCTGCTTGACTGTGAAGCCAACACAGCATCGTGCTCACTGAGCCTTCATCACCTGGGGGAAAGATAGACCATGCATTTAAAGTGACCCCCCTCCTCCAGGAGCTGAGCATATCATTTGTGAAGAATTAGTAAGTGAATTTGTCCATAGTGAATCTGGAGAGAGTTATCCTTGGTACTATTGCTCTGGGAGACAGTCTAGGAATGGAGTCTCCCACTGCAACTTGTGAACTCCATCATTCACCCAAGACTGAAATGCAGATGACATAGTAGTACAAGCAAGGTATCCAAGAAAAACACAAATTGACCTAGTGCAGATACAGGGTGCTCCTTGTTAATCTTGAGCCATTTATACCTTTGAAAAATTAAAATCACTGTCAATATTTTTTCTTTTTAACTCTAGATTTTGAATCAGACTTTCTGTATTTGGCTATGGATCTGATTTTTAATCTTTTTATTTCGATCAATTCTGATGTATTGAAATGTTCTACCATCCATACAGTGTAAACCGCACAAATTACACGACCTCTGTGGACACAGTGGCTTTTTAACATCAAGATGACTAAGCACGCGGGGGAAGAGGGGAAGAGACCTGCATCTGGCAGGAAGACCTAATGCTTTGAAAGACAAATTTAGATTCAATTTGCTGGTAATAGTACGTGTTCAGCTTGGCTTTGGATAAGCCTGTCCATTGGGCAGGCCCAGAGTGCTGTAAGGAATTGGTCTAATGTTGACTGTGCTTTGTTTGCTGACATTATAAACGGAGGTCACAAAGAATCCATCACAAAATTTTTCAGAAAACTGCCAAAATCATAATTCTTCATGGAACAAAATGCTCTTAAAAGAGTTTTCCACTTTCCTAAACTCCAGGATTTATAAAGCAAATCACTCCAAGGTTTATAAAGCAGATTACCTCTTGCCCTTGGGTGCTATCTAGCAGTAAAAGACAAATTTGTTTAAGACTGGTAATTACAAGACTCCATATAAGTCCATTAACTGCCTTCCACCCTGCTTCAAAGCTTAACAAGATCTGGCGTTCCCAGGAAGATTCAGTAGTGCTAATTGGAAATCAGTTTGTGGTTGACCTCTTGTTTGCTGCTATTAGCAAAACAGGAGGGGAAAAATGTAACTCCTACAAGTTTAACCATATTAATTCATGTTCAAAGTAAAATTTCTCATTAAAACCCAGTAGTTTATTTCCACATCTCTTTAGTTCTCAGCATAAGATCTTTGAAAATCCCTGAATAACCTGGAATCATCACTGGCATCTGAAATTAATTTGTGAATTTGCAACAGTAATAGTTCTCATTTAATTTGGATGCTAAATAAGTTGAAACTTTCCAAATCTCCAGTCTCATCTATATCATTTATGCCACTGCCTTTCAGAAGCAATTAAGTTGTGGAAAAACAATCAATTGATTTGCTCTGGTTACACATTTAGTGCACTCAGAGAAAAATTCTATTTCTCCAGTGAAAATGTATTTTGGATACTAAAGTAGTTTAAGTCTCCTTTACTGCATGTAAGGGAGGAATTGAAAAGAAGGTATTTTTTCAATCACAGTGTTATGTATTAACATTCCTATTTTTGTTTACAGACATGAAAAACAGTATTTCAGGCAGCTCTAGTACAAATGTGATAATATATTGCTAAAATATTTTAGGTGTTATTGTGCTAATATAGTAGGGGCTGAAGAAAACAAAATAGCTTAAAATAGAATTGCACATAGTGCCAAAATGATGTGAAATGCTTATGTTATATATATATGTGTATGTGTGTATAAATTAATAGAGTATGTGAAAAGCAAAAAGATGTATATTTGCATTATTTTTCTACAGAAATATATTGTTCATCTCTTCATTCATTCATCTTGTCTCCTGATCATTCCATGCTTGCTTTTGAGTTTCTGCCATGGCCCTGACATCCCATCTTGTTTGTAGTGCAACAGGGGGATAATCCAAAAGCAGAGATTAGAAATCCTGTGCAAAAATATCAAAGTCTTGTAACCACCTTCAGTCTTCAATTTGATTATAAACTTAGTTCTCATACCATTGCTAGCACAAAAACTATACGCAACTGTCAATGTATATTGTTTAGGCTTAAGAGAGAATAGCAAAGAAATCTAGGGTAAGTAAGCATTACATCCTTTTATTTTTTTTTCATTATTTTGAGACCAGACTTGTTCTGTCCAGCATCGTATTAGAGCTTAAAAACTAATGATTGCAACAGTTCTAATATAGTTTTGGAGAAAGACTAAACCTAATTAAATATAATGAGAATGCAGAAAAGCTACAGTTGGAAAGATTTCATATCTGGAAAGCATGAATTGGAAACAGCAAGGATGAAATGAAAGCCATGATGAACTTAGAAAGGGGAACAGGAGCAATTTGTATGCTCTTCGCATCTTGGGGACAGCATCTACAGTTGTTGCCTTGTGAGATGATGTGGGTGATGCTTTTAGACAAAGGATGCGTAATGGCTCCATGTTTCCCCTGTATGTGCCAGAGGGCACTCCTAGTGGATACTATGAATCCTTGTGATAATGAACAAAGGTAATTTCCCAACATACCATGAAATCCGATTCAAGAGAGTAACTCTTTCAGAGTTACTACACTAATCCCTACTACAAAGTGAGGCAGAATAGGTCATTGGGTACAAGTCAATATCATGGTTCCACAAAGGAGGAAAGGTGTTGGAAAAGACCAAAATGCTTATCATAGAGCTGCAACCCTTCTTACTTATTCATCATCCATTCCTCACTCATTGATTCAACAGATGTTCCATAATCTTCCATTGCCAATGAAGCAAATGCTTCTTATTTTTTTTTTTTCCCAACCCCACTCCCTCCCGGCCCCTCGGCAGAAGCCCCAGGCAACTCAGAGTTCTGGGCAGTCCCTGAGAGAAGCAACAAGGCAGAGAGCAAGCCCCACAGAGCTGCCGCCATGTCGGCAGCACTCAGCAGTCAAGGCCGGCAGCTCCGGAAACCCTGCTGGTCTCCCAGCCGCTGCCGCCACGGCCACCGCTGGCCCTTGTCCGAAGCAAATGCTTCTTAAGAGTAGTTATCACAGCAAAGTTTCTTTGCAGTAGTGATTACTCCTTTCCTGTTGGTGGTAAAAAAAAAAAAATCAGAACCTGCTAAGTGAACCATCACCCTAAGATCCTAGCCACTGGTAATTTTGGGCGTGGGAAAATACGTGCTTCCAGGTGCGATCATTTGTGCTCATCAGCACTGGTCAAGAGAGCCCCAGTCGTAAGAAACAAGTCACAGAACAGAATCTCACAGTTCTTCCACTGGCTCCATTACAGCTCAACTACTTATCAAGCCACTTAACACATTAGGGTTTAAAATAACGTTGGTCATGAAGAGGAGATATCAAAAACCATATCTAGAGAAACAATCAAGCTAACTCAGTAGGAAATGCAATCTGTTAAGGAGAAAGTAAAATACCTTACTTCCATAAGCACATACGTTCAAACTTACATTCTTAGACTAGCTTAAGCTTATTTAAAATTGATTTCACTGAATAACATGGAATGGTGGGGTAGTGGAAACAGAGTATGATAATATGTGTACACACAGACAAAGGAAATTAGAGAAGTCACATTTGAAAATTAAGAATGAATTCTATTTCTGTAGGTTTTTGTTCTTGTAGATATGGAATTAACATCTGTTCAATATCACTGAATAACATGAAGCATTTAAAGAGAAAAAAGCCATTGAAAGTGTAACTTACTGCAAAAGTCAGATGATCTTTAGTGTGTCTTCCTCCATTCGGATTCACAAGCATCTCTGAAATTCAGATTTTCTTGATGTAAGAAGTAGCCATCAAATCTCCCAAGTCACTAATCCATGTCCATTTTCTATTTGCTGAGATTCAATCTTCCATGTAGCTTTCCCAGAAACCCTTCCCCTGAGACAAACTGCTCCACCTATTTGCCTACAGTCCAACAGCACCACCTCATGTCTCTGATGTCTGCTTTGTGTAGGAAATCTATTATTTTAATTAAGAAAAGTTGCCTCCAAATAAAATTTCAGAATATTGCTAGTGAAGTTCTAAACAAAAATTCAATAAATCCAGTTGGGATGTCTTTAATAAAAAAAATTAGGAACTCTGTCCCCATTTAATCCTGCTAAACTGGCTGTTCAAAGCTAGCACACTGGTCTCTTACCCAGAGACCATACACTTGAACATAGAACCATCCGCAAACTCCCAAAATCTTTGCACAGAAAGCTGGGTAGTCAATATTTTGACAGGAAATATTTCTTTGAATGCAGTCTTCTCCACTGCACCAATGATGTGTACAGTCATCAGGAGAGAGAGATTGTGGACTCAAAGTAACAGAGGACATCCCTTCAATAGAAATGATTTACGAATAAGAAGAGGGCTCTCCACCCATCATTGAAACACTGTAATATGTACTCAATATAAACAGGCCCACTCCTTATAACAACTAATCCTCTCTTTATCCTCATTTTCATAGTGAGAAAACTAAGTACAAGAAAAGCTGAGTAACTTTCCCGCCACAATTATACCATAAGTGACCAAGATAGGATTTCTATCAAGGTCACTCAGTGAGTGATCTGGAATTGCCATTCCTGATTGGCCCTAACACACTATCCTGCCTCTCAACCCAAGATTGTTCTCCTTTAATTCTACAGGCTATTAGACATCATCTCCTGTCGGTTGATAGTACAAGAGGGATTGCATGTAAAATGCATCTTCATTTGATCAAAATTCATTTATGGCCCACAGACTCCTTCAAATATAAGAGGTATTTGGATGAGATTCAGCATCCCTTAGTTTCAAAGACTTCTTTTTGGTAGTGACAGTTGTCTTTGGTTAGACAGAAATTTTTTCACATACAGTGCCAGTTTGCAGCTTCTCCACTTCAAATGTCATCTTTGAGCAGATATTTGGGAGACAAAACATGTTTTTGGGAAACTTCCCATGGTCTCTCAATTAGGTCTCTCTAACCTGAAGCCTAGGCGTAAGTAGGCAGAACTGCACTTAGCACTGTCTAGCAAGACTACAAATGATTGGCTTCAAGAATTGGGACCTGAGGAGTTAGGATGGTAATGACCATGAATATTCATTTACCAATCAACCATGTGTCAGGCAATTAAGAAAGGTAGAGAGTCAAGAAAGAATGGAACTGGAGGCACAATAGGGCTAGCCCAGGTGGCTAGTTCCCTCTCCAGATAGCAACCTGGGAGAAATCTAGGAGGACGTGTGCATTTCAAGAATTAGTCATTTAAAAAAAGGAATGGGGGGGTGGGCGGCACTGTGGTGCAGCAGGTTAATACCCTTGCCTGAGGCACCAGCATCCCATGTGGGCGTTGTTTCTAATCTGCTAAGACCTGGGAAAGCAGTGGAGAATGGCCCAATTCCTGCACCCATGTGGGAGAGTGATGAAGAATTCCAATTAATCCTGAAAATGTATTTTGGAAGACTTGAATAAAGATATTACAACATGCAAGGAAAGAAGAAATCACACAACAGAACCCAGTGGGACCACTGGTTATGAAAATGGAATAGCTGGGCTGGCACTGAGGCATAACAGGTTATCCTGTGCCACTGCAATGCTGGCATATCATATGGGCACCAGTTTAAGTCCCAGCTGCTCCATTTCCCATCCAGCTCCCTGCTAATGGCCTGGGAAAGCAGCAGAAGATGGTCTAGGTACTTGGCTCCCTACAAATAATTCTTAAGGATGTGTGACATACATAAACAAAGAAAGGTAGTCAGATCAGAATTAAATGGATTTGAAGAAAATTCCAAGATGGTGGAATAGGGAGGGAGCTTACTGCTCTAGGCTAGGGGAGAATAGTTGAAAGTGGAGAGTGGGCAATCTGAGGGATGCTGTAGTTCTATGTGAGGGTGTGGATTCACAGTGTGAGCATGGACACAACACAGGACCCAAAAACAGAGCCTCAGCACCAGCTTTGGAGAGTGAGGTGACACCAGACTGCAGCAGCCCAAGTCACTGGTGATAGAATTGCAGAGAAAGCATGGCATGAGTCCAGCCTGGATTCCTGTAGGGGACAAGGTACCCACCAACATAGAGGGAAAAAGGGGGATGTTCCTCTGTCCCCATTCCCCTGTCAACTGGCTGAGAGGGCAGGCACCATTTTGGACTTATGTCACAGCTGTACCAGCTTGTGTCCTTGTGCCCAGCAACCAGCAGAGGGAGATGCCTGAGTCTGGCTGTGAAGATTGACAGGGGCTGGGCACCCACGTAGGACTGTGAGGTGCCCCCACCCTCCCAAAACACCACAGGCTCTGGGCTCAAATTGCCTAGGCAGAGGACCCACAGGCAGCTGGCTCTGAGAGTATCTCCGCCTCTCTGTGGACAGGATCGATTGGCAGGGCACAGTGGATCCTCAAAGCCCCATGGCTGTGGGATCCTTGTGTGCTAGGACTGTGCCAGCATCCTATATGGGTGCCAGTTCAAATCCTGGCTGCTCCACTTCCAATCTAGCTCTCTGCTGTGGCCTGGGAAAGCAATAGAAGATGGCCCAAGTGCTTGGGCTCCTGCCTCCCACATGGGAGACCCAGAGGAAGCTCCTGGCTTTGGATTGGCACAGATCCGGCCATTGCAGCCAATTGGGGAGTGAACCAGTGGATGGAAGACCTCTCTCTCTCTGCTTCTCCTCTCTGGGTAACTCTTTCAAATAAATAAATCTTTTTTTAAAATATGCTTAAAGATGTGCTACATACAGAAAAACAGAAACATGATCATCACTATGAAAGAAGGTGAAGGCAGAAAATCTCCCAGTAAAAGCACAAAGGAAATCCTAAGTAAAAATTAGGAATATTTATGGAAAAATTGTAGGGAAAGTCATTATTTACCAATAGTTATCTTAAATGTAAATGACCTCAACTCTCCAATTAAAAGACACAGACTGGCTAAATGGATTAAAAAAGCAAAACCCATCTATTTGCTGCCTACAAGAAACACATTTCACCAAGAAAGATACATGCAGACTAAAAGTGAAAGGATGGAAAAGATATTCCATGCTATCAGAAACCAAAAGAGCTGGTGTAGCCATTCTAATATCAGACAAAATAGATTTTAAAACAAAAACTGTTGAAAGAGATAAAGAAGGGCATAAGTAATGATTAAGGATCAATTCAACAGGAAGATGTGCCTATTATAAATGTATATGCACCTAATTACAGGTCACCTGGCTATTTAAAAGAAATGTTAACAGACCCAAAGGGAGACATAGACTCCAATACAATAGTAACAGAGGATTTCAATACCCCAGCAATGGGCAGATCAGCCAGACAGAAAATCAGCAAGGAAACAGAATTAATTGACACTACAGACCAAATGGACCTAACAGATAGCTACAGAACTTTCCATTTTATAGCCGCAGAATATACATTCTTCTCAACAGTGCATGGAACTTTCTCTAGGATTGACCACATGCTGGGCCATACAGCAAGTCTCAGCAAAATTAAAAAATCAAAGTCATACGATGCATCTTCTCTGACCACAATGGAATGAAGGTGGAAATCAACAACTCAGGAATCTCTAGCACATATGCAAACACATGGAGACTGAACAATATCCTCCTGAATGAACAATGGGTCACAGCAGAAATCAAAATAGAAATCAAAAAATTTCTGGAAACATAGATGACAATACAACATGTCAAAGCTTATAGCATACAGCAAAAGCAGTGTTAAGAGGAAAGTTTACAGCAATTGGTGCCTACATTGAGAAATTGGAAAGGTACCAAATAAATGAGCTACAATACATCAAGCACCTAGAAGAACATCAAACCAAACCCAAAACTATAGGAAAAAAGAAATAATTAAAATTAGATAATAAAATCAAACCAAAAAAAAAAAAAACAAAAAATATAAAAGATCAGCAAAACAAAGAGCTGGTTTTTTGAAAAAACAAAATGGACACACCATTGATCCAACTAACCAAAAAAGGGGGGAGAAGAGCAAAATTAATAAACTTAGAGATTAAAAAGTAAATGTAACAACAGGCACCACAGAAATAATCATCAGAAATCACTACAAAGAGCTGTATGCCAACAAACTAGGAAATTGAGAAGAAATGGATAGATTCCTGTACACATACAACCTACCTAAACTGAGCCATGAAGACACAGAAAACCTAAAGAGATCCAAAACTAAGATGGAAATTGAATCAGTAATAAAGACCCTACCAACAAAGAAAATCCCAGGAGCAATGACTTCACTGATGAATTCTATCAGACATTTAAAGAAGAGCTAACTCCAATTCTTCTCAAGCTATTCAAAACAATTGAAAGGGAGGGACTCCTCCCAAATTGTTTCTATGAAGCCAGCATCACCTTAAATCCAAAACCTGAAAAATTTACAACAGACAAAGAGAAGTACAGATAAATTTCCCTGGTAAACATAGATGCAAAAAACCTCAACAAATACTAGCCAATCAAATCCAACAACACAACAGAAAGATCATTCAACTGAACCAAACAGGATTTATCTCTGGTATGCAGGGATGGTTCAACATTCACAAAACCATCAATGTGATACAACACATTAACAAACAAACTGCAGAACAAAAACTATATGATTATCTCAATAGATGCAGAAAAAAACACATTTAATAAAATACAACACCCTGGCTGGCACCATGGCTCAATAGGCTAATCCTCCACCCACGGTGGTGGCACCCCAGGTTCTAGTCCCAGCTGGGGCACGGGATTCTGTCGCGGTTGCAACTCTTCTGGTCCAGTTCTCTGCTGTGGCCTGGGGAGGCAGTGGAGGATGGGCCAAGTTCTTGGGCCCTGCACCCACATGGGAGACCAGGAAAAGCACCTGGCTCCGGGCTTCAGATCAGCGCAGTGCGCCCGCCGCAGCGCACCGGCCGCAGCAGCCATTGGAGGGTGAACCAACGGAAAAGGAAGACCTTTCTCTCTGTATCTCTCTCACTGTCCACTCTGCCTGTCAAAAAAATAAATAAAATAAAAATAAAATACAACACCCTTTCATGATAGAAACTAAGTAAATTGGGTATAAAAAGAACATTCCTCAACACAATCAAGGAATTTATGACAAACCCATGTCCAGCATCCTATTGTATGGGGAAAAGTTGGAAGCATTCCCACTGAGATCTGGAACCAGACAAGGATGCTCACTTTCATCATTGTTACTTAATATAAACCTGGAAGGTTTAGCCAGAGCTGTTAAGCAAGAAAAAGGAATCAAAAGGAATACAAATTGGGAAAGAGGAAGTCAAACTATCCCTATTTTCAGATAACATGATTCTATATAGAGGAGATCCAAAAGACTCCACTAAGAGACTATTAGGGGTTGGGGCTGTGGCGTAGTGGGTTAAAGCCCCAGCCTGCAGTGCCAGCATCCCATATGGGTGCCGGTTTGAGTCCTGGCTGCTCCTCTTTCCAATCCAGCTCTCTGCTATGGCCTGGGAAAGCAGTAGGAGATGGCTCAAGTCCTTGGGCTCCCACAGCCACATGGCTTCTGGCCATGGCTTCAGACATTTTTCAAAAAAGGCAATTGAAATAGCCAACATACACATGAATAAATGCTCAGGATCACTAGCCATCAGGGAAATGCAAATCAAAACCACAATGAGGTTTCACTTCACCCCAGTTAGAATGGCTTTCATACAGAAATCAAGAAACAACAAATGCAAGTGAGGATGTGGGAAAAAAGGTACCCTAATCCACTGTTGGTGGGAATGTGAACTGGTAAAGCCATTATGGAAGATAGTAGGGTGATACCTCAGAAATCTAAATATAGACCTAACATATGACCCAGACATCCCAGTCTTGGGAATTTACCCAAGGAAAATGAAATCAGTATATGAAAGTTATTTGTACCCTATGTTTATTGCAGCTCAATTCGCAATAGCTCAAACAGAATCAACCCAAATGCCCATCAACTATGGTTGTACGCCATACACTATGGTTTATGTACACCATCGCATACTACAGAGTGCCAAAAAAAAAAAAAAAAAAAAAAAAAAACATGAAGTCTGGTCATTTGCAACAAAATGGATGAAACTGGAAAAATCATACTTAGTGAAATATGCCAATCCCAAAGTGAGAAATACCATGTAGTCTCCCTCACCTGTGATAATTAATAGAGTACCTAAAAGGCAATCTATAGAAATGAAATTGACAGTTTGAGAAGCAATGACTTTGAACAGCCCTTGTCATGACTGTTGTGGAACAGTTTTTTTTTTTTTTTTCCATACTATTTTTTGAAGACTTTATTTAACATAGAGTTAATCACATGTGTATAAAGTTAACTGAAAATATAACAATAAAAAATAAGAGTGGGAATAAGAGAGGGAGGAGGAAATGGGGTGGGAATATGATTGAGAGGGCAGGCATAGTGGGAAGAATCTCCACGTGCCTAAAGTTGTAATTATGAAGTTTGTAACTATACAGTGATATAGTTCTGCATACATTCCTATGGACTTTTTTTTTTTTTTGACAGGCAGAGTGGACAGTGAGAGAGAGAGACAGAGAGAAAGGTCTTCCTTTGCCATTGGTTCACCCTCCAATGGCCGCCGTGGCCGGCGCACTGCGCTGATCTGATGGCAGGAGCCAGGTGCTTCTCCTGGTCTCCCATGGGGTGCAGGGCCCAAGCACTTGGGCCATCCTCCACTGCACTCCCTGGCCACAGCAGAGAGCTGGCCTGGAAGAGGGGCAAGCGGGACAGAATCCGGCGCCCCGACCGGGACTAGAACCCGGGTTGCCAGCGCCGCAAGGCGGAGGATTAGCCTATTGAGCCACGGCGCCGGCCTTGGACTTACTTCTAAGGGTACAGTTTAAAAACTTGCCATGGGACTCCAAATCTCCTTAAGCTGGGTGGTAAAAATAGCATTTTAAGTGTTAAAGCAATCATATGGATATGATTAAGTATTGAAATGATCACATAAATAGGATTAAGTGTTTGGTAATAATTGTCGGGGAATAGTCCGCGGCGGCATCACTAGGTGGAGGTTTTCACTTTCGGTTTTGACCGGGGGGCTTTCCTATGGGCAGTGCTCTCCAGAGGCGGAGGGATCGAGGTCGCGGTAAACAACAAGATAGCGCCAGGACCCCCGCAGTGAGTCTGCCTGCCTGCCTGCTGCGTGACACCTCACCTGATTGGCCAAAGGACATGTGCCCTTCACGTGAACAGAGACCAGATTGGTGTGCCTGATGCATGGACTCTAGCTTGCTCCTGATTGGTCGCATTTTTTATATAAGCCACGGGTGTAAGGAGGAAGCTCTCTCTCTCTCTCCTCTCCTTTCCTCCTTCCTTTCTACCTTTGTCACGTCTACTTTCTCTAATAAAAAGTCTACTGAAGACCGATAAGCGTTGTTCATTCTTTTCTCGCCCGAGAAACCGTCATCGCGGGTCCTGGGTTGAGTCTGCTGGCCAGACTCCCAGATCGCCCGTGGCAAATAATAATAGAACTAAAAAGGAGTGAATGCTCCAACATGGGAAGCAGACCATGCTGCAGATTCATAGAATGACAATTGCTTTAGGTAGCACTCTGACCTCAGAATTAGCCCTGAAGGCATTTTGGCCTGGCTGCAAAGCCCATGAGAGCATTTAATGCATGAAAAACCAAGACATCATGGCAAAAAAAATGTTCTACATGAAGGATCTCTGTGAGTGAGACCCCAGTGGAAAGAAGTGGTCATCAAAGAAGGATGTACTTTTCTCTGAAAGGAGGAGGGAATTTCTACTTTGCTCACAGCCTTCTCTAAATACTGATGGAGTTTGTGGATTCAAAAGGCTAATAGAGTATGAAAAAACGTAATGTGTATGAGAAAAATTGACATTGTGAGATTTATTGATTGTTACAGCCCTTGTCTCTAATTTTGAGGAACAGTGTTACTTTCTATTTTTTAAACTCTTTAGTGTATGGTTAATCTTATGAGCATAAAATAAACTGGAAGAAGATCAATGTAAAAGTTAAAAGAATAAGAAAGGAAAAGAGAGAAGGAGGGTGCCAGCATGAGTGGGAGAGGAGTGTAGAGTGGAAAGTATCACATACTCCTAAATCTGTGTATATGACATACATTAAATTTGTTCACCGTAAATACTAAGTTTATCTAAAAAATAAAAATGAAAATTCTAAAATAATCCTTCACACATATAGGAACTATAAAAAGAACAAACAGACAAAAGTTAGCAGAAGGAAGGAAATGATAAAGACTAGAGTAGAAATAAAATAGAGAATAAAAAAATCAACTGTGACATAGAAGATTAAGTTACTGCCTGCCAGCATCCCAGCCACACCATTCCTTCCAGCTCCCTGCTAATGCACCTGGGAAAGCAGTGGAAGACAGCTAAGTCCTTGGGCCCCTGTATCCACATGATATACCCAGAAGAAGCTCCTGGCACCTGGCTTTGGCCTGGCCCAGACTTGCCATTATGCCCATCTGGGGAGTAAACCATTGGATGGAAGACCTCTATCCTTCCCCCTTTCAAAAAGTAAATCTTAAAAAAATTATTTTTAAAAAATAAAATTGAGAAACCTTAAGCTAGACTACAAAAAGAATAAAAATCAATGAAAGAGCAAACTTTACAACTGATCATGCCACAGAAATAAAAATTATCATGAGTCTACTACAAACACTTTGACACCAATAGACCAGATAACCTAGGAAAAACAGGTAAATCTAGAAACACACAACATGCCAAGAACCGAATCATCAATACAAAATCTGAACAAATGTGTAACTAGATATAAGATTGTATCAGTAATCAAAAACCATTCACAAAGAAAAGCCCTAGACCACATGTGTTTACTGCTAAATTATGCCACTTTGCTTTTTAAATGAATTTTAGAGCTAAATTTTTAAAACATTTTGCCACATTCACTTCATAAATAGACTTACATACATACACATAGATACTAATTTTTCTTGAAAACAGGTGTCAATATCACTAGGTTAGGGATTCATGGTAAGGTTTATAACGTGGGGAAAGAATATCCTGTCATGCAAAGGCTATGATTCAGTGAGGCAATACTTGTAACTACAACAAATGATACAACATCAACCATTTTTATAATCTATTTTACTATATCATTATATATAATCTACTTACTATATTACTTCCACAAATAAAACATAGTATTTGTCTTTATGAGTCTGGTTTTTTCACTTAGCATAATGATCTCCAGTTATATCTACTTTGTTACAAATTTCAGGATTTTATGCTTTATGTCTGAGCAAATGTCCATCAGGTATGGGCATCCAGGTTGATTCCCTACCTGCTACTGCAATTTGAACTGCTATAAACATGGATGCACCTCTTTCATGTGCAGATTTCACATCCTTTAGATATATTCCCAGGAGTGGAATTACTTGATCATATGGTAGATCTATTTTTAGTTTTCTGAGAAATATCCATACTATTTTCCATCATGTTTAGATCAACTTGCATTCCCAAAGAGTGTATTAGAGTACCTTTTCCTCCACAGCTTTTCTACCATTTGTTTTATTTTTTAAGATTTTATTTTTACTTATTTGAAAGGCAGAATTAAAGTAGTAGAGTCAAAGAAAATTCTTCCATCTGATGGTTCACTCCCTAAATGGCTGCAACGACTAGGGCTGGACCAGGCCAAAGCCAGAAGCCAGGAGCTTCCTCCAGGTCTCCCATGAGCACCCAAGCACTTGGGCCATCATCTGCTGCTTTCCAGGGCACACCAGCAGTGAGCAGGATCAGAAGTGCAACAGCTGGCACTCGAACCAGTGCCCATGTGGATGCCAGCACTGCAAACCACCGTGTCACAGCCCTGGCTGCACCATTTGTTATTTAATATTTGGATGATAGCCATTCTAACTGGAGTGAGGAAACACCTAGTTGTGGTTTTTCTTTACATTTCTCTGATGGCTAGTGGTCATGAGCATTTTTTCATGAGTCTGCTGGCCGTTTGTATTTCTTCCTTTGAAAAATGTCTATTTATATCCTGTGTCCATCTCCCAATTGGATTGTTTTGTTGTACTTTTTGAGCTAATATTTTCTGAGTATTGATCCTTTATCAGATTCATATATTCATGCATTGCAAACATTCTCTCCCATTCTGTCAGTTTTGACTGACAGCTTTGCTTCTTAACTTGATTTAACCCCTTTTGTCTATTTTTGCTTTTACTGCCTGTGTTTTTGGAATTTTCCCCAAGAAATGTTTGCCAAAGTCAATGTCTTAGAGCATTTTCTATTTTCCTCTAGTAGTTTGATTATTTCATGTCTTTAGAGTCTTGATACATTGAGATGACTTCTATGTAGGGTATAAGTAGTATTCTTGTTTCAGACTTGTCCATGTGAAAGGGCTGGGGACATAATGCAGGTTAATCCTCCGCCTGTGGCACCAGCATTCCATATGGGTGCCGGTTCTAGTCCCGGCTACTCCTCTTCCAATCCAGCTCTGCTATGGCCTGGGAAGGCAGTAGAAGATGGCCCAAGTCCTTGGGCCCCTGCATCCACGTGGGAGACCAGAAAAGAAGCACCTGGCTCCTGGCTTCGGATGGGTGCAGCTCCAGCCGTCGTGGCCATCTGGGGAGTGAAACAATGGAAAGAAGGCCTTTCTGTCTCTCCCTCTCACTGTAACTAGCTCTCAAATAAAATCTTAAAAAAAACTTGTCCATGTGGAAATCCAGTTTTCCTAACATTATTTGTTAAAGGTGGTGTCCTTTCCCAGAGACTGATTTCAGCTTGTTTGCCAAAGATTAGCTGGGTGTAGATGCATGGGTTAATTTCTGGGGTTTCCATTGTGTTCTTTGTGTATTCATGTCTATTCTTATACCAGTACCTGGCTGTTTTTATTAGAATAGCCCTGTAAGTATATCTTGAAATCTGGTGGTGTGATTCTTCTAGCTTTGTTTTAATGTTTAAGATTGCTAGCTAGCCAAGGTCTTTCATGTTTCTTTTTTTTTTAACTTTAATTTATAAATATAAATTTCAAAACTACAGCTTTTGGATTACAGTACTTCCCCCTCCCATAACTTCCCTCTAACCCACACACAACACTCCCATCTCCCGCTCCCTCTCCCATTCCATTCACATCAAGATTCATTTTCAATTATCTTTATATACAGAAGATCAATTTAGTATATATTAGGTAAAGATTTCAACAGTTTGTACCCACACAGAAATACAAAGTATGAAGTACTGTTTCAGTACTAGTTATAGCATTAATTCACATTGTACAATGCATTAAGGACAGAGATGCTACATGGGGAGTAAGTGCACAGTGACTCCTGTTGTTGACTTAAAAATTGACACTCTTATATATGACATCAGTAATCAACCTAGGCTCTTGTCATGAGATGCCAAAGCTATGGAAGCCTTTCGAGTTCACTGACTCCAATCTTATTTAGACAAGGCCATAGTCAAAGTGGAAGTTCTCTCCTCCCTTCAGAGACAGGTACCTCCTTCTTTGATGGCCCGATCTTTCCGCTGGGATCTCACTCACAGAGATCTTTTTGGTTTTGTTTTTTTGTGGTTTTTGTTGTTGTTGTTGTTGTTGTTGTTTTGCCAGAGTGTCTTGGCTTTCCGTGCCTGAAATACTTTCATAGGCTCTTCAGCCAGATCTGGATGTCTTAAGGGCTGATTCTGAGGCCAGAGTGCCTCATTCTATGAATCTGCTGTGTATCCTGCTTCCCATGTTGGATCGTTCTCTCCCTTTTTTATTCTATCAGTGTTAGCAGACACAAGTCTTGTTTATGTGATCCCTTTGAAACTTAATCCTATCATTATGATCAACTGTGAACTGAAACTGTTCACTTTGACTAGTGAGATGGCATTGGTACATGCCACCTTGATGGGATTGTATTGGAATCCCCTGGCACGTTTCTAACTCGACTATTTGGGGCAAGTCCTATTGAGCATGTCCCAAATTGTACATCTCCTCCCTCTCTTATTCCCAGTCTTATATTTAACAGAGATCACTTTTCAGTTAAATTGAAACACCCAAGAATAATTGTATGTTAATTACAGAGTTCAACCAATAGTATTAAGGAGAACAAAAAAATACTAAAAGGGATAAAGTGTTAAGTTGTTCATCAACAGTCAGGACAAGGGCTGATCAAGTCACTGTTTCTCATAGTATCCATTTCACTTCAACAGGTTTCATTTTTGGTGCTCAGTTGTCACCGATCAGGGAGATATTTGTCCCTTTGAGACTGGCTTATTTCATTCCTCATGATGTTTTCCAGATTCCTCCATTTTGTTGCAAATGACCAGATTTCATTTTTTTACTGCTGTATAGTATTCTATAGAGTACATATCCCATAATTTCTTTATCCAGTCCACTGTTGATGGTCATTTGGGTTGATTCCAGATCTTAGCTATTATGAATTAAGCTGCAATAAACATTAAGGTGCAGACTGCTTTTTTATTTGCCAATTTAATTTCTTTTGGGTAAATTCCAAGGAGTGGGATGGCTAGGTTGTATGGTAGGGTTATATTTAGCTCACTGAGGAATCTCCAAACTGACTTCCACAGTGGCTTTACCAGTTTGCATTCCCACCAACAGTGGGTTAGTGTCCCTTTTTCCCCACATCCTCGCCAGCATCTGTTGTTGGTAGATTTCTGAATGTGAGCCATTCTAACCGGGGTGAGGTGACACCTCATTGTGGTTTTGATTTGCATTTCCCTGATGGTTAGTGGTCCTGTATATTGCTTCATGTGTCTGTTGGCCATTTGGATTTCCTCTTTTGAAGAATCTTTGTTGAGGTCCTTGGCCCATCTCTTAAGCGGGTTGTTTGTTTTGATGCTGTGAAGTTTCTTCATCTCTTTATAGGTTCTGGTTATTAACCCTTTATCTGTTGCATAGTTTGGAAATATTTTTCCCATTCTGTGAATTGCCTCTTCACTTTCCTGTTTCTTTTGCAGTACAGAAACTTCTCAATTAGATGCAATCCCAATTGTTAATTTTGGCTTTGATTGCCTGTGCCTCCGGGGTCTTTTCCAAGAAGTCTTTGACTGTGCTTAAATCTTGCAGGGTTTCTCCAATGTTCTCTAATAATTTGATGGTGTCGGGTCATAGACTTAGCTCTTTAATCCATGTTGAGTGGATTTTTAAGTAAGGTGTAAGGTAGAGGTCTTGCTTCATGCTTCTGCACGTGGAAATCCAATTTTCCCAGCACCTTTTATTGAATAGTCTGTCCTTGCTCCAGGTATTGGTTTTAGATCCTTGATCAAATATAAGTTAGCTGTAGATGTTTGGGTTGATTTCTGGTGTTTCAATTCTGTTCCATTGGTCTGTCCATCTGTTTCTGTACCAGTACCACACTGTTTTGATTACAACTGCTCTGTAGTATGTCCTGAAATCTGGTATTGTGATGCCTCCGGCTTTGTTTTTGTTGTACAAGATTGCTTTAGCTATTCGAGGTCTCCTGTGTCTCCATATGAATTTCAGCACCATTTTTTCCAGATCTGAGAAGAATGTCTTTGGTATTTTGATTGGTATTGCATTGAATCTATAAATTGTTTTTGGGAGAATGGACATTTTGATGATATTGATTCTTCCAATCCATGAGCATGGAAGATTTTTCCATTTTTTGGTATCCTCTTCTATAAGATTTTGTAATTCTCATCGTAGAAATCTT
The DNA here is from genome assembly GCF_051225735.1 of Oryctolagus cuniculus. Classification (NCBI taxonomy): domain Eukaryota; kingdom Metazoa; phylum Chordata; class Mammalia; order Lagomorpha; family Leporidae; genus Oryctolagus; species Oryctolagus cuniculus. The sequence goes on from NC_142882.1 coordinate 78,903,812, forward strand.
TAATGTCCTTGGTTAAGTTTATTCCAAGGTACTTGATTGCTTTTGTAGATATTGAAAATGGGATTGATCTTAGAAGTTCTTGCTCAGCTGTGGCATTGCCTGTGTACACAAAGTCTGCTGATTTTTGTGCACTGATTTTATATCCTGCCACTTTGTCAAACTCTTCTATGAGTTCCAATAGTCTCTTAGTAGAGTTCTTTGGATCTCCTAAATAAAGAGTCATATCATCTGCAAAGAGGGATAGTTTGAGTTCTTCCTTCCCAATTTGTATCCCTTTAATTTCTTTTTCTTGCCTAATAGCTCTGGCTAGAACTTCCAGAACTATATTGAATAGCAGTGGTGAGAGTGGGCATCCCTGTCTGGTGCCAGATCTCAGTGGAAATGCTTCCAACTTTTCCCCATTCAATAGGATTCTGGCAGTGGGTTTTTCATAAATTGCTTTGATTGTAGTAAGGAATGTTCCTTCTATGTGGGGAGCAACTGAGACTAGACTAAGTTACTGGAATTAAGACTTATTCTATGCATCTGCTCTCCCACAATATGGCGCTGGGGAGGAGCAAACAACTTCTATGCAGCTGCCTCCAGTTCGACCAATAAACTGCAGGAGCTGATCCTGCTCCTGATTGGAGGAGAGCAGCGTGCTCGGCATGTGGGTAGCAGAGTTGGGATTGGTGGAAGACGACTATAAAGGAGGAGAGAAACAACATGCACGAGGAACATCTGAGCAGCCCCCGAGAGAGCCGGCCATTGGTGTGCCGCTCCTCCACGGAAGCGGGGAAAGCGGCAGGGGGTGCCGCCCCTCCACGGAGGTGGAGGGGCCAGCAGCTAACCCGGGACAGCATCATTCCTCTGCGAGTGAGGGACCGGCAGCAAACCCGGGAAGGGCCGAGCAGACAAAAGAACAGCGCAGGGTCTAGTGTCATTCCTCTGTGAATGGGGGAACGACACTTCTATACCCAATTTGTTTAGTGTTTTCATCATGAAAGGGTATAGTATTTTATCAAATGCTTTCTCTGCATCTGTTGAGATAATCATATGGTTTTTCTTCTGCAGTCTGTTAATGTGGTATATCACATTGATTTGTGAACACTGAATCATCCCTGCATACCAGGGATAAATCCCACTTGGTCTGGTTGGATGATCTTTCTGATGTGTTGTTGCATTCTATTACCCAGAATTTTATTGAGGATTTTAGTGTGTACGTTCATCAGGGATATTGCTCTGTAATTTTATTTCAATGCTGCATCTTTTTCAGGCTTAGGAATTAAGGTGATGCTAGCTTCATAGAAATAATTTGGGAGGATTCCTTCTTTTTCAATTATTCTGAGTAGTTTAAGAATTGGAGTCAGTAGGCCAGCGCCGTGGCTCACTAGGCTAATCCTCCGCCTTGCGGCGCTGGCACACTGGGTTCTAGTCCCGGTCGGGGCGCCGGATTCTGTCCCGGTTGCCCCTCTTCCAGGCCAGCTCTCTGCTGTGGCCAGGGAGTGCAGTGGAGGATGGCCCAAGTGCTTGGGCCCTGCACCCCATGGGAGACCAGGATAAGTACCTGGCTCCTGCCATCGGATCAGCGTGGTGTACCATCCACAGCGCGCCAGCCGCGGCGGCCTTTGGAGGGTGAACCAACAGCAAAGGAAGACTTTTCTCTCTGTATCTCTCTCTCACTGTCCACTCTGTCAAAAAAATTTAAAAAAAAGAATTGGAGTTAGTTTTTCTTTAAATGTCCTGGTAGAATTCAGCAGTGAATCCATCCTGTCCTGGGCTTTTCTTTGTTGTAGGGACTTTATTACTGATTCAATTTCTGTCTCAAATTTGGGTCTGTTTAGGTTTTCTATGCCTTCATGGTTCAATTTAGGTAGGTTGCATGTGTCCAGGAATCTATCCATTTCTGATAGATTTCCCTGTTTGCTGGCATACAACTCCTTGTAGTAATTGCTGATGATTCTTTTTATTTCTGTGGTGTCTGTTATATTTCCTTTTTCATCTCTGATTTTATTGATTTGGGTCTTTTTTTTTAGTTAGTTTGGCCAATGATGTGTCAATTTTGTTTACTTTTTCCAAAAAAACAGCTCTTCGTTTGGCTGATCTTTTGTAATTTTTTTGATTCAATTCTGTTGATTTATTCTGGTTTTACTTATTTCTCCTCTTCTAGATTTGGGTATGGCTTGCTGTAGTTTTTCTAGATCCTTGAGATACACTGAAAGCTCATTTATTTGGTGCCTTTCCAATTTCTTGATGTAGGCACCTATTGCTATAATCTTTCCTCTTAACACTGCTTTTGCTGTATCCCATAAGTTTTGATATATTGTATTGTTATCCTAATTTACCTCCACAAAGTTTATTTCTTTTGATTTCTTCTATGACCCATTGTTCATTCAGGAGCATGCTGTTCAATCTCCATGTGTTTGCATATGCTCTAGGGATTCCTGAGTTGTAAATTCCCAGCTTCATTCAACTGTGGTCTGAGAAGATGCATGGTATGATTCTAATTCTTTTGAATTTGCTGAGACTTGCTTTATAGCCTCGTATGTGGTCAGTCCTAGAGTAGGTTCCATTTACTGCTGAGAAGAATGTAAATTCTTTAAATGTAGGATTGAAAGTTCTGTATATATCTGTTAGATCCATTTGGGCTATAGTGTCAATTAAGTCTGCTGTTTCCTTGTTGAGCTTCTGTCCAGTTGATCTATTTCTGATAGTGGAGTATTTAAGTCTCCCAATACTATTGTATTGGAGTTTAAGTCTCGCTTTAAGTCCCTTAACATATCTTTTAAATAACCAGTGCCCTGTAGTTAGGTGCATAAACATTTATAATAGTTACATCTTCCTGTTGAATTGATCCCTTAATCATTATATAGTGCCCCTCCTTATCTCTTAACAGTTTTTGTTAGTTTATTTTGTCTGATATTAAGATGGCTACACCCGCTCTTTTTTGGTTTCTGTTGGCATGGAAGATCTTTTCCCAACCTTTCACTTTCAGTCTGCATGCATCTTTGTTGGAAAGATGTGTTTCTTGTAAGCAGCAAATAGATGGGTTTTGTTCCTTAATCCATTCAGTCAGTCTGTGTCTTTTAACTGGAGAGTTGAGGCCATTAACATTCAATGTGAGTATTGATAAGGAGTAACTTTGTCCTGCCATTTTCCCAAAGATATTTCTAACATATGCATTGAGCTTCCTGTGATCTTTTACTGGGAGGTTTTCTTCCTTTACTTCTTTCATATTGATGGCCGTGTTTCTGTGTGTAACACATCTTTAAGCATCTTTTGCAGGGCTGGACGAGTGGTGACAAATTCTTTCAATTTCTGTTTGCTATGAAAAAGGTCATTATTTCACCTTCATTCACAAATGAGAGCTTTTCAGGATATAATATTCTGGGCTAGCAGTTTTTCTCTTAGTACCTGGGCTATATCTCACCATTCCCTCCTAGCCTGAAGGGTTTCTTATGAGAAGCCTGCTGTGAATCTAATTGGAGATCCTCTGAGATTAATCTGAGGTTTGTCTCTTGCACACTTTAGAATCTTTTGTTTCACTGTGGTGAGTTTGATTACAATGTGTCATGGTGAGGATCTCTTTTGGTCATGTTTACTGGGGGTTCTATGAGCTTCCTGTACTTGGATGTCTGTCCTTCTTCAAACCTGGGAAGTTTTCTGCTGGTATCTCACTAAAAAGGCCTTCTAATCCTTTCTGTCTCTCCATGTCTTCAGTAACTCCTAGAATCAGAATGTTGGGTTTTTTAGTAGTATCCTGTAGATTCCCAACAATATTTAGATTTCCACTTTCTTTTCTTTGGTTTGACTGTATGCTTTCCTGTGCTCTGTCCTTTTATGTTTATATATGAATTTTAGGATTGTTTTTTCTAGATGTGTGAAGACTGCCCTTGGAAATTTGGGATTGCAGTGAATCTTTAATATTTAAAGGATTAACATCAGTTCTTCTCAAACTCCTCCAAAAGGCTGAAGGAAATACTTTCAAATTCATTCTATTAGGTCATACTGCCCTAATACCTAATCCAAAAACACAGGAAAGAAAACCATAGGCCGAATGAAAACTATAGGAAAACAGTCCTGAACTTAACAGCATACAAAAGCAATCACAATGAAGTAGAAACAGCCCTGGAATGCCAGAATGGTTCAACGTATGAAAATAAATTCAGGGACTAGCATTGTGGTGCTAACCAACCTGAACTGGCTGCAGGACAGCAAACACTCATTGGAGAGACTTGGGGAGCTGGTCCTCAGGACAATCCCGTCCCCTGCCCCCTTGGATGTGCCCTACGATGCCAGGCACAACCCCAACTGCAAACCGCACTCAGCTGCCTCCTCCTCGTGGCCACCGAGCACTCTATGACCAAGGCTTCTGGAGAAGAATATTTACAACTGGATCTTGGAACATTTCCTGTCCTTCACAAATGCACCTACCAGGTGGAAGAACTCAGTGCGACGTAATTTGTCAAAGTGTTTTAAGTGGACAGGGAGAGGAGTCAGCATCAGGACAGGGTCATTGTGAGCATGGATCCAGAGTATAGACGAAATCTAATTCAGGCTTTGAAAAAGACACCACCCACCCCCACAGGCGATCACCCAACTGCTCTCCTCAGGTGTCAAAACGCATTGCGTCCACCCATCTGGCCAGGCAGTTCCTTCAAGAGAAACAAAGCCCCTCTACAAGCTCCCCCAGCAGTGGTACAGAATGGAACACGGGTTCTGAGCGGAGGGTTGCTTCCTGGCGTCCGGCCCCTGCCAGTCACTCCCAGTGGAATGGCATTGGCAGCCGCAGGTGCAGACTGGGAGCGAGCCATCACCCGGCAGTCAGCGGAGACCCCAAGGAAGATCACGGGTACAACAGGGCCAAGTCCTCCAACTCCCGAAGCACCTTGCCCACCTCCAACTGCATCTCCTCCTCCACTGCCTCCTCTTCCACCAGCACCCAGGACTGCGATACAGAGGGCAGTGAGGGGAGCTTCCACAGCCACAAAAGCCACAGCGACTCGGGGGAGGACGGCAGGAAGCCCAGGCAGGAGATCAAGGATGCGTTTGGGGACAGCGGGCATGCATCCCAGCACAACGCCAGCAAGGTCCCCCGCGACAGGCTGCCCCTCAAAGAGGCAAAGATGGCAGTTGCAGTCAGCTGGCTGCTGCACGTGGCGGGCTTAGGTCCTGTTTCAATAGCATCACCAATCAGACAGCAAAGGTGCAGAAGGAGCAAAAGGAAACCACTGAGTGTTGAAATCAAGCGCCTGTTTTTTCTAAACTTGTGGCGATTTGGTGGTTTCAGTGTGTTGGGGGATTTGTAATGATTTGTGACAAAATCAGTACCTTCAATTTGTTTGATTTTTTTAAAATTTGCCCCCCCTTGCCTTTGTTTTGGACCCTAAATAATTTTGTTTTAAAAGATTGCAGCCATAAAACTCATGTTACCACTCAACTGTTTCACAAAAGCTTTTCATTATCTGAACAAAACCAAAAATGTCAGTTACCAGTGCTTCCTCCAGCCTGTCAGAAACGTGTGGCTAAACTGGGGATGTCAACAGCAATGCCACAGGATTTACACACAGAGCATGCAGAAGGCACGTGTGCAAAGCAACCAGCGCTGGCCCCAATTCTCAAGTTTAAACCCTCAGGTTGCCCACCCAGCTGGGCTCATGGAGTAGAGGGAAGGAAAGCAAATAGGAAGGAACCCACTGTTCTCCCCAGGGGCAGACCCATACCATGGCCTGGGCATGCCGTCATGCCAGGAGGGCCTGTGGCACTACACACAGTGAGCACAGGCCCTCAGCCTGTGGTCCTCTGCACCTCGTGACCCTGAAGCCTGGCAGCTGCTCGCTTGCTGGGCACAGAACTCTTTTGATACCTCAAGTATCCGTGACTGAAGAAACCACGCATATTTTTAAGCAATGTAGCTAATCCTCGAATTCTAGTCAATTAAGAAAATCTTCCAAAAGCCATGAGCCTGGGGGTTGGTCTGTGCACATGCATGTAACACAGCACAACATACAACACAGCACACATCTGAATGAGTGAGGAAAACTGATACAGAAAGCCAGCTCTGTCTACTCAAGGACCCAAGTGAAAGGCAATGGAGCCCACGAAGCTACAGCAGCTCCTAAGGAAATAATGGTAGGGATCTTTTTCTATCAAAACTATTTGATCTGGGGGCCGGCACTGTGCCGCAGTGGGTAAAGCTGCTGCCTGCAGTGCCAGCATCCCATACGGGCACTGGTTCAAATCCCAGCTGCTCCACTTCCAATCCTGCTCTCTGCTATGTCTAGGAAAGCAGTAGAAGATGGCTAAAGTACTTGGGTTCCTGCGCCCATGTGGGAGTCCCAGAAGAAGCTCCTGGCTCCTGGCTCCACATTGGCCCATCTCCTCCAGCTGTGACCACTCAGAAAGTGAACCAGCAGATAGAAGCCCTCTCTCTGTAACTCCACCTTTCAAATAAATAAATCTTTAAAAAAAAGGCAACTATTTGATCAAAGTGGGCCAAGCAAAAAGCTCCAGAACATCAGTATTGTATTTTTTGAGTGAAGGCACACTGATGGACAAAAAAAAAAAAAGTAAAACATGACAAAATAAATAAAAGTAACTCCCATACTGTCCTCAAAATGGAGTTTGCAAGTTAATGTCAGGTTCATCTTTGCAAAAATCAGTGCTTTCCACGTTCAGTCAGTGTAGCTGGCAGAAATTTCATCTACAATGCATAGATTCCTTTGAAGAAAAAAAAAAGCAAAAGCTAAAGAAAACAAAATCATGCAAACAAACTTTAAAAAAATAACAGATCTTGTATGGTAAATAGTGTATTTAACATTATGCATACATTTCACATAAATATAGAAAACACAAAGAAATACACTATAAACTTTGGGGCCAGCACTATGGCATAGCAGCTTTTAAGCCACTGCCTGCAGCACTGGCATCCTTTATGGGCACCAATTTGAGTCCTGGCTGCTCTGCTTCTGACTAGCTCCCTGCTAATGTGCCTGGGAAAGCAGAAGATAGCCCAAGTGTTTGGACTCCTGTACCCACACAGGAGACCCAGAAAAAGCTCCTGGCTCTGGATTCAGACCAATCCTGCTCTGGCTCTTGCGGCCATTTAGGAAGTAAACCAGTGAATGGAAGATCTCTGTCTCTTCCTCTAACTCTGCCATTCAAATATAATACACACACACACACACACGTCAACTTTAATACAGTATGATACCAGCACAAAGACGACATAGATTGAGCGAACAGAATAGAGAGTGCAGAAATAAATCCATACGTGTGTGGTCAACTGATTTTTTTTTGACAGGCAGAGTGGACAGTGAGAGAGACAGAGAGAAAGGTCTTCCTTTTGCCGTTGGTTCACCCTCCAATGGCCGCCACGGCCGGCGCGCTGCGGCCGGCGCACCACACTGATCCGAAGGCAGGAGCCAGGTGCTTCTCCTGGTCTCCCATGCAGGTGCAGGGCCCAAGGACCTGGGCCATCCTCCACTGCACTCCCGGAGCCATAGCAGAGAGCTGGCCTGGAAGAGGGGCAACCAGGAAAGAATCCGGCACCCCGACTGGGACTAGAACCTGGTGTGCTGGTGCCACAAGGCAGAGGATTAGCCTATTGAGCCATGTTGCCGGCCATCAACTGATTTTTGACAAGAGTGCCAAGAACACACAGTTGGGAAAGGACAGTCTCTTCAACAAATGGTGTTAAGTAAATCAAATGTCCATATGCTCAAGAGTGAAGTTAGACCCTTATCTTAAATCGCATGCAAATATTAAGTCAACATAGAATAAGAACTTAAGTATAAGAACCTGAAATTGTAAAATTATCACAAGGAAACCTAGGGCAAAAGTTTGGCAATCCTACCGGCAATGGTCATTTGCACCAAAAGGCACCGGCAGAAAAAGCCAACAGACACATCAAAGTAATAAGCTTCTGCACAGCCAGGGAAACAGTGAAAGGCAACCTAGGGAATGGGGGAAAATACTTGCAAATCATATAATGAATAAATAGTTAATACCAAAAATACTTAGCAAACTCCTACAGATTAGTAAGAGAACAAATCCAGTTTCAAGAAGTGTTAAAGACTTCAGTACACATTTCTCCAAAGACAGCATACTGATATGAAAAGATACTGCATTGCACATCACTAATGATGAGGGAAATGCAAACAAAACCACAATGAGATGTCACCTTGCACCTGTTAGGACATCCACAGCCCACATCATAGTTCCTGGGTCAATTCCAAGCTCTGATGCTTGATTCCAGATTGTTATTGTGTACCCTGGGAGCTAGAGGTGATGGCTTAGATAATCGAGTTCCTCCTATTGAGGAAGGAACCTTAGTTGGGTTCCTAGCTCTCAGCTTTAACTACCTGAGTATTTGGTGAGTAAACCAGCAGGTGGGAACTCATTCTTTCTCTCTGCCTCTCAAAATTCCAAAGAAAAAAATAGGGATATGGAGAAACTGGAATCCTTATACACTGGAGGTGAGAATGCAAAATGGCACAGTTGCTGTTTAAACAGTATGGCGATTCCCCCAAACAACTACAGCACTATTCACAATATCATGATGAAGAACCAACCTAACTGTCCATTCACAGATGACTGGTAGAGAAATGTCATTAACTATTGATACAGTGGAAGCCTGCATTGTGGCACAGATGGTTATGCTGCCACCTGTGACACTGCCACCCTGTATTGGAGTGTTCTTGGCTGTTCAACTTCTGATCCATCATCCTGCCAATGCATCTGGTAAAGCAGCAGAAGATGGCCCAAGTATTTGGGCCTCTGCAACCCACATAGGAGATCCAGATGGAATTCTCAGCTCCTAGCTTTGGCCTGGCCCAGGCCCAGTTGTTGCAGATGTTTGGGGAGTAAACCAGCAGATGGAAGATCTCTATCTCTGCCTCTCTGTCACTACGCCTTTCAAATAAGTATTTTAAAAAATAACAATTGAATAATATCCAGCCTTTAAAATAATAGAAATTCTACAGTTTAAGACAAAATGGATGGGTTTGGGTGGTTTTCATGCTAAGTCAAATAAGCAGTCTCAGAAATACTTCATGATTGCACTTTAACATAAAATAGTCATACTCATCAAATCAGAATAACAGTGGTCACCAGAGGTTGGGGGGGGCTGGCAGTTGCCCATCAGGTATAAAGTTTGTTACTCAAGTTGCATTAGTTTTAGAGATTTCCTGCAGAACATGGTACCTAGCATTAACAATATTATAATGTGCACTTAGAAATTTGTTAAAGAGTGCAGATCTCATGTTCATTGTTCTTACCACAGTAAAATTCTTAAAATGACAGGTCAGTCTTGTGATTCCAATTTAAAGTATGTACTATAATAATTTATTTTGACTTGTAATTTTTTGTTAGAAATTGTACTAAATTTATATGTAGTATGGAAATATTAAAAATAGACTAAATTTGTAAATAAGTTGTAATGTTACTCAGCAGTATAAATATGCAATAAACCTGATGAATCAGATAAAGAGAAAATCAAATGTATTTAAATATATACTTTAAAACTTTGAGTTTAACACTAAAAATCATCCTTAAATTGTTAAAATTTGGTAGATTTGGGGACAGAGTAATATGATTTTTTAGGTGAACTGAAATGCACAAAGAACTAGCCTTTTGAATTTATAATTTTAACCAGTTGAATATTAGTTTTAAAAACCAATCCAACTTCCAAATATTTCAAAAGCATGACAATGACCCTTGAAGGTACCACAAACCTTTAATTCAGTATTTCTGTAGTAGAGAGAGTAACTGAAAACTGACAGACCAGAAATTACATCTATACTTGAAAGCCTAAAATGTGTAAATTTAAGGATTTCCAGTTTGATAGTTTCAGCAAAGCTAAAATTAGTCATTTCACATCATCATTTTTTGTGGGAAAATATAACTTAGTTACAAAAGGAAAAAGAGGACATATGCAGTTTCTCAAGCAGTGCTGAACTTCTCATTCTTAGAGGGAAATGACATGATTACTATGTGAAATGGCAGCAAAATTGGCTGAAAAAATATACATGTATGGGGTGGTGTTGTGACACAGCAGGTTAGGCTACCCATTGGGATACTCACATCCCAAACTGGAGTGCCTAGGACCAAGTCCCTCCTCCACTTCAGAGCCAGGTGATGGCTAAAATGTACTCTGGAAGACAGAAGATGATGGCCAAGGACTTGGGTTCCTGCTACCCAAAAGACCCAGAGTTCCTGGCTCCAGGCTCTGGCCTTGCCTTGGCCCAACCCCAACTGTTGCAGACATTTGGAGAATGAACCGGAGGATGGAAGATATTCCCCACACCCCTGCTCTTCCACATCACTCTTTCAAGTTAAAAAAAAAACACTTTAAAAACCAAAGAAAAAAATATGAAAATAGTTTTTAGAACACTCAGGTTCTCCAGAACCTTAGTATAACTGCTACAGCCAAAGAGTATCCAAGCCACGCTGAGAGGTGGTGACTGGGGACACAATTTTCTTTCCTTGCCCTGAAATACAGCCCCATGAGGTCATCTACAGCATTGCCATTCACCCTGACTCCAAGGCAAAAGACAAGTTCTTACTTAGCAGATCTAGAGTGGGGCCTGAGATTAGACTTTTCATAAAGATCTCAAATTGTGGAGTAGCCACTTGGCCTGACAGTCAAGATGGTGGCATCCCATTAGATAGACTTCCTGGATTAGAGTTCCAGCTCTAGCTCATGACTCCAGCTCCCTGCTACTGCACATCCTGGCGGGTACCAGGTGATGGGCAAGTGACTGAGCTCCTACATGAGTTCTTACTACCCACATGAGAGATCTGGATTGAGTCCCCAGCTCCCAGCTTTGGCCTCATCTAGTTCTCGTCATTGTGGGCATTTGGGGAGTGAAGCAGTGGATGGGAGATCTGTCTTTCCCTCTCCTCCTTTCAATATTTCTCCATTCCTCTGTCCATCTCAAAATTAAAAAAAAAAGGCCCAAACATGATGCTGAGTCACCAGTTAGTTTCATGGACAAATGCACCTGGAGAGAAGTCTACAAATACTTAGCACACAATAGTTAGGGAGATTTCCTACAATTATATACTTTTTAAAAACACTGGGAGGTGTATTTTCACAATAAAAAGTGTTTTGATAAATTTCTATTATTCACTTTATCAAGTATTTTTAATTCCAGAAGATCATCAGTGAAGTCACTCAGTGGTGTTTGTAATTCAAGAGGACTACAAGAAAAACCCATCTCCATTTCCATGTTAGCCACAGCACACTTCCATTCAGTCCCTAATTTCTCCTCTCATGTCTGACATTTCCAAACAGGAGTGTTGTTCAGACTTAATGCTATTCAGTCACTGTCACTGAAACCAGTGAGAGTTTGCTTTACAGGGAAAATTTCTTCCTAGAGAAAGGATTACAATCCACATTTTGAAGTTTGAGATGTGACCATTTACTGGGAGGATATATTGTTTGTGAATGCAGTATACTTCTCCTGCTGGGAGAAAATTTAGTTATTAGGAACGCAGGGCCTATCTTTGGTTGGAATCCCCAGTACCAAAGTAAGACATGACATCTGTCAATAAATATGATATCACAAGACTCTTACCTTGTCAGCACTACAAAGTGCTCTGCAACATTGTCCTAGTATGTGGCTACCATGTCTGATTCACAGAAATCTCTCCAGCAGGGAAGAGCTTGTCTATGGCACACCAAAACTTCTGAGATACTTTGGCTTCACCACCATCAAAAGTTGTTCTCTGTGCTCTTTCAGTTGACAAACAATTTGAGCTTCCATTTGTAGAGAGCAGAACAAAAGTTACTGTGAGTTTTAATTTCTGGATGGGACACCAGTACTACATTCAACTCACTCAGTTCTTTTTCTGCCATGATCATATTGGAAGATTTCCCAGGGCCATCTGCTGGCAGAGGGGAGTCTGAGTGGCAAATGATGTGAGTCACCTTTTTTTAAGAAAGCAGCCTGTCTTCTCCACTGCTCACACCTGCTACAGCAACTCTAGAAGGCACAGCATGGGCCGGTGCTGCGGCATGGCGGTTCCCAACTAGTTATCTTAGTCAAGCCCCTGCACCTTTCTGAACGTCACATGCTGAATCTACAAAGTGAGCATCTCGGAATATACACAATACTTGGTGGAATGTGTGACATACCTAACATGCCAGGCACAGTGCAAGATTCTGGACACTGGACACAGTATTCCTTCCATGTCTCTGATCCCACAGCAGGAGATCTCAATGAGTCGGCCTCCCACATCACTCACAGCCTGGGGAATATGAACAAGGACCAGCAGCAAGGCTACAACTTGGGTGATATTAATAGAGCCAGGAGGTGAATGAATTCAACTCTAGTCGACAATTACAAGCATTTTCACTTCGTATTTCCCCCAAACTCATTTGTGACTGGTTCTTCGTCATTGCTGGTTCATGTTTCTTAAAGTCGCCTCCAAAATTTATTTATTTATTTAATTTTTATTTGATAGAGTTAGTGACAGAAAGTCACCTCCAATTTATAATAGCCTTTTAATTTTTATTTGAGAGGCAGAGGGAGACAGCTCCCATCTGGTGGATCACTCTCCAAATGCCCACAATAGCCTAGACTGTGCTGCCCTGAAACTGGGAGATAGGAAGGCAATCCAGGTCTCCCATATGGGCAGCAAGAACTTGAGCCATAACCACTGTCTCCCAGGGTCTGCAGTAGCATGAATCTGGAGTCAGGAGCCAAAGCCAGGACTCAGATCCAGGTACCTCCAAAATAGGATGCAGGTTTCTCAACCAGTAACTTAACCACTATGCCAAACACCTGCCCCACAAGAACAACTTCATTTGTGGAATGAAACATTTGCGACAGTTTAACAATTGCCTAACTTCAAGCTTCTTTCAACTTAGTATCTTCCCTCTCTGGGTCCCTCAGCCCCAGCATCCAGCAGACAAGACATATTGGATACTGGACACCTAACATGTTGTTTGTGGTCACTATAGTCCCAGTTAATATTGGAACACCGACAGTACTAGCTGGCATTCTATTTCTAAACAACATACACTGGGGTCTTCAAAAAGTTCACAGAAAATGTGTGTTTAATTCCACTTTTCAGTGAACTTTTTAAATTACCCTCATATGCATATGAATTTCACAAACTACTCAAGACAGGTTGGTATAATAACACAGCTACATGTATAGAACATAATTTAGTTCCAATTTATCTCTGCCATTTTAATAATAGTGAACTATATTTCCTCATGTATTAGATGCAGATCAGAGAATTAAGTTAGGTAATATATAAATAACATTACTCACATGTAAGCAATCAACAAATCAGCCTTTTCACCGGCCAAATTTGTCAGATGGATACTGTGGTTGCTAACCTCCCAATGATATTAAGTCAGGAACTAAATGACAGAGACCAGACTCAAACCAAGCCCTCACACTCCAAGTCTCACTGCTTTCAACACATAGACTTTGCTTTCTGTGAAAAAGCTTGTGATTTTGGTAGATGTTTAAGAAACAGTTTTCTCCATGAGTTATGCCTAGTTTGCAAAGCTTAGTATAAGTGGCTGAAGACACATTACTAAGCCTACTCTGATACTCACCTGGTGGTTAGGCATCATATATCTCAAGGCAGCCTGCTTGTGTCAGAATTTTGATTGGTTAGCAAATACAGAGTTTGAAAATCATAGCTCTAGGGCGGAGCCAAGATGGCGGAATAGTGAGGGCGCGCACCGATAGTCCGGGAAAATTTAGTGTAATAAAAGCGGAGCTACGGTAGCCTCAGAAAAAGGATCAGCAAAAAACTGCAGAGGAAATTCTTCTGGAGCTATTTGCTGTGACTCAGAGACCTACTGGGAGAGCAGGGTCGCCCACCACGCGGAAGCCGAACCGCGGGAGCCACAGAGTCTGAGCGCCAGTGTGGGAAGGGGAGTCTATGTGACAAAGAAACCAGCGGGGAGAGGAGAGACGCCCAGGGCTCCGAGTCCACACATCAGCGCTGGAAGCGGAGGTGAGCTTAGTAACTGGAGACATTGGCGGGGAAATGGCGGACAGAATTTTAGAGGGACGCGGGTTTTGAAGCGGGAAAGTCCAACAGACTACAGGAGAGAAGGAAAAATAAATAAATAAATAAATAAAAAGGTGGGGGCATACTGGTACAGACAAGTTCCACTCTCCACCAACCTTGCAAAGGCGAGCAAGAGACAAAGAGCTGGGATATATATAATAAAAGGGGAGAGTTAAGACTACAATTCAGTAGCCTAGGCAACCCAGTGGGAGTCCTCAGGACTCTTTGGGTAGAAGCCAGCAAAGGTAAATACCATCCATTCTGCTCAGCCTTGCAGTATTACTTACCTCCTGAACAAAAAATAAAATAAAATAAAATAAAATAAAATAAAATAAAATAAATGAATAAATAAATAAATAAAGAGAGATTTACCACGCATAACCTGAGGGTGTCACCTTTGCACACCTGTAACCCTGAAGAACAAAGCAGAGCTCTCAGGCCACACCCATCTCAAGCCTCCAAGGCTCCTCCATCAGCAGGCAGTACACTTCACACGGACATAGTATAATAATAATAATAAAAAAAAAACTCACAGTGAGGGAAAAAGAATTAACCATGCCAAGCAATAAACACAGAAATTGAGGGAACAAGATCAATGATGACATTATGATGCCTCCAAATAAACAAAACACCCCAAGCCAAGATTATGAAGATGATGAGATAGAAGAAATGCAAGATACGGATTTCAAAAAATTTATGATAAGAACATTTAGAAGTTTTCAAAAGCAAATCCTTGAACTACAGAAATCCTTATTGGACAGGATTGAGAATCTCTCTCGTGAAAATGAAATTTTAAGGAAGAATCAAAATGAAACGCAGAAACTAGTAGAACAGGAAAGTGTGATAGTGAAGAGAAATCAAAATGAAATGAAGAGCTCAATAGATCAAATGACAAACACATTAGAGAGCCTTAAAAACAGAATGGGTGAAGCAGAAGAGAGAATATCAGACTTAGAAGACAGAGAACAGAAAACCAAAGAAAAGAAGAGGAAATTAGAAGGATACTATTAAAAAAACCAACATTCGGGTTCTAGGAGTTCCTGAAGGCATGGAGAGGGAGAAAGGATTAGAAGGCCTTTTTAGTGAGATACTAGCAGAGAACTTTCCGGGTCTGGAGAAGGACAGAGACATCCTAGTACAGGAAGCTCATAGAACCCCCAGTAAACACGACCAAAAGAGATCCTCACCACGACACGTTGTAATTAAACTCACCACAGTGAAACATAAAGAAAAGATCCTAAAATGTGCAAGAGAGAAATGTCAGATTACTCTCAGAGGATCTCCAATCAGACTCACAGCTGACTTCTCATCAGAAACACTACAGGCTAGGAGGGAATGGCGAGACACAGCACAGGTGCTAAGAGAGAAAAATTGCCAGCCAAGAATATTATATCCTGCTAAGCTCTCATTTGTGAATGAAGGTGAAATAAAGACCTTTCACAGCAAACAGAAATTGAAAGACTTTGTGGCCACTCGTCTGGCCCTGCAAAATATACTTAAAGATGTGCTACACTCAGAAACACAGAAACACGGCCATCAATATGAAAGAAGGGAAAGGAAGAACACCTACCAGTAAAAGAGCATGGGAAGCTCAAAGCATATACTAGAAAATATCTCCGGGAAAATGGCAGGGCAAAGTCACTATGTATCAATAGTCACATTAAACGTGAATGGCCTGAACTGTCCAGTTAAAAGACACAGACTGGCTGACTAGCTTAAGGAACAACACCCAACTATTTGTTGCCTACAAGAAACACATCTCTCTAACAAAGATGCATGCAGTCTGAAAGTGAAAGGTTGGAAAAAGATATTCCATGCCAACAAAAACCAAAAAAAAAGCAGGTGTAGCCATATTAATATCAGACAAAATAAACTTTAATACAAAAACTGTTAAGAGAGACAAAGAGGGGCACTATATAATGATTAAGGGTTCAATTCAACAGGAAGATATAACAATTATCAATGTATATGCACCTAATTACAGGGCACCGGTCTATTTAAAAGATATGTTAAGGGACTTAAAAGGAGACTTAGATTCCAATACAATAGTACTGGGGGACTTCAATACTCCACTCTCAGAAATAGATAGATCATCCAGACAGAAGATCAACAAGGAAACAGCAGATTTAATCGACACTATTGCCCAAATGGATCTAACAGATATCTACAGAACTTTCAATCTACATCTAAAGACTTTACATTCTTCTCAGCAGTGCATGGAACCTTCTCTAGGATTGATCACATACTAGGTCATAAAGCAAGTCTCAGCAAATTTAAAAGAATTAGAATCATACCATGCAGCTTCTCAGACCACAGTGGAATGAAGCTGGAAATTAGCAACTCAGGAAACCCCAGAAAGTATGCAAACACATGGAGACTGAACAACATGCTCCTGAATGAACACTGGGTCATTCAAGAAATCAAAAGAGAAATCAAAAACTTTCTGGAAGTAAATGAGGATAACAACACAACATATCAAAACTTATGGGATACGGCAAAAGCAGTATTGAGCGGCAAGTTTATAGCAATAGGGGCCTATATCAAGAAATTGGAAAGGCACAAATAAATGAGCTTTCAGCGCATCTCAAGGACCTAGAAAATTTGCAGCAAACCAGACCCAAATCTAGTAGGAGAATAGAAATAATTAAAATCAGAGAAGAAATTAACAGGATTGAATCAAGAAAAACATTACAAAAAATCAGCCAAACGAGGAGCTGGTTTTTTGAAAAAAAATAAACAAAATTGACACCCCATTGGCCCAACTAACTAAAAAAAGAAGAGAAAAGACCCAAATCAATAAAATTAGAGATGAAAAAGGAAACGTAACAACAGACAACACAGAAATAAAAAGAATCATCAGAAATTACTACAAGGACTTGTATGCCAGCAAACATGGAAACCTATCAGAAATGGATAGATTCCTGGACACATGCAACATACCTAAATTGAACCAGGAAGACATCGAAAACCTAAACAGACCCATAACTGAGACAGAAATTGAAACAGTAATAAAGGCCCTCCCAACAAAGAAAAGCCCAGGACCAGATGGATTCACTGCTGAATTCTACCAGACATTTAAAGAAGAACTAACTCCAATTCTTCTCAAACTATTCAGAACAATCGAAGAAGAGGGAATCCTCCCAAATTCTTTCTATGAAGCCAGCATCACCTTAATCCCTAAGCCAGAGAAAGATGCAGCACTGAAAGAGAATTACAGACCAATATCCTTGATGAACATAGATGCAAAAATCCTCAATAAAATTCTGGATAATAGAATGCAACAACACATCAGAAAGATCATCCACCCAGACCAAGTGGGAATTATCCCTGGTATGCAGGGATGGTTTAATGTGCGCAAGACAATCAATGTGATACACCACATTAACAGACTGCAGAAGAAAAACCATATGATAATCTCAATAGATGCAGAGAAAGCATTTGATAAAATACAACACCCGTTCATGATGAAAACTCTAAGCAAACTGGGTTTGGAAGGAACATTCCTCAATACAATCAAAGCAATCTATGAAAAACCCACAGCCAGCATCCTATTGAATGGGGAAAAGTTGGAAGCATTTCCACTGAGATCTGGCACCAGACAGGGATGCCCACTCTCACCACTTCTATTCAACATAGTTCTGGAAGTTTTAGCCAGAGCCATCAGACAAGAAAAAGAAATTAAAGGAATACAAATTGAGAAGGAAGAAGTCAAACTATCCCTCTTTGCAGATGACATGATTCTTTATTTAGGGGACCCAAAGAACTCTACTAAGAGACTATTGGAACTCATAGAGGAGTTTGGCAAAGTGGCAGGATATAAAATCAATGCACAAAAATCAACAGCCTTTGTATACACAAGCAAAGCCATGGCTGAGAAAGAACCTCTAAGATCAATCCCATTCACAATAGCTACAAAAACAATCAAATACCTTGGAATAAACTTAACCAAGGACGTTAAAGATCTCTACGATGAGAATTACAAAATCTTAAAGAAAGAAATAGAAGAGGATACCAAAAAATGGAAAAATCTTCCATGCTCATGGATTGGAAGAATCAACATCATCAAAATGTCCATTCTCCCAAAAGCAATTTATAAATTCAATGCAATCCCAATCAAGACACCAAAGACCTTCTTCTCAGATCTAGAAAAAATGATGCTGAAATTCATATGGAGGCACAAGAGACCTCGAATAGCTAAAGCAATCTTGTACAACAAAAACAAAGCCGGAGGCATCACAATACCAGATTTCAGGACATACTACAGGGCAGTTGTAATCAAAACAGCATGGTACTGGTACAGAAACAGATGGATAGACCAATGGAACAGAATTGAAACACCAGAAATCAACCCAAACATCTACAGCCAACTTATATTTGATCAAGGATCTAAAACCAATTCCTGGAGCAAGGACAGTCTATTCAATAAAAGGTGCTGGGAAAACTGGATTTCCACATGCAGAAGCATGAAGCAAGACCCCTACCTTACACCTTACACAAAAATCCACTCAACATGGATTAAAGACCTAAATCTACGACCTGACACCATCAAGTTACTAGAGAACATTGGAGAAACCCTTCAAGATATTGGCACAGGCAAAGAATTTCTGGAAAAGACCCGGGAGGCACAGGCAGTCAAAGCCAAAATCAACTATTGGGATTGCATCAAATTGAGAAGTTTCTGTACTGCAAAAGAAACAGTCAGGAGAGTGAAGAGACAACTGACAGAATGGGAAAAAATATTTGCAAACTATGCAACAGATAAAGGGTTAATAACCAGAATCTACAAAGAGATCAAGAAACTCCACAAAAACAAAACCAACAACCCAATTAAGAGATGGGCCAAGGACCTCAATAGACATTTTTCAAAAGAGGAAATCCAAATGGCCAACAGGCACATGAAAAAATGTTCAAGGTCACTAGCAATCAGGGAAATGCAAATCAAAACCACAATGAGGTTTCACCTCACCCCGGTTAGAATGGCTCACATACAGAAATCTACCAACAACAGATGCTGGCGAGGATGTGGGGAAAAAGGAACACTAACCCACTGTTGGTGGGAATGCAAACTGGTCAAGCCACTATGGAAGTCAGTCTGGAGATTCCTCAGAAACCTGAAGATAACCCTACCGTTGGACCCAGCCATCCCACTCCTTGGAATTTACCCAAAGGAATTTAAATTGGCAAACAAAAAAGCGGTCTGCAGCCTAATGTTTATTGCAGCACAATTCACAATAGCCAAGACCTGGAACCAACCTAAATGCCCATCAACGGTAGACTGGATAAAGAAATTATGGGATATGTACTCTTTAGAATACTATACCGCAGTAAGAAACAACGAAATCCAGTCATTTGCAACAAAATGGAGGAATCTGGAACACATCATGCTGAGTGAAATAAGCCAGTCCCAAAGGGACAAATACCATATGTTCTCCCTGATCGGTGACAACTGACTGAACACCAAAAAGGAAACCTGTTGAAGTGAAATGGACACTATGAGAAATGGTGACTTGATCAGCATAGCCCTGACTGTTAATGAACAACTTAATACATTATCCCTCTTAGTAGTTTTTTTTGTCTGTTCTACTTAATATGACTGGTTTAATTCTGTAATTAATACACAGTTATTCTTAAGTGTTGAAATTCAACTGAAATGTGATCCCTGTTAAACATAAGAGTGGGAATAAGAGAGGGAAGAGATGTATAATTTGGGACATGCTCAAGCTGACTTGCCCCAAATGCTAGAGTTAAAAACATAACAGGGGATTCCAATTCAATCCCATCAGGGTGGCATGTACCAATGCCATCTCACTAGTCCAAGTGATCAATTTCAGTTCACAATTGATCATAATGAAAGGACTAAGAGTCAAAGGGAGCACATAAACAAGTCTAGTACCTGCTAACACTAACCGATGGAATAAATAAAGGGGAGAGTGATCCAAAATGGGAAGTGAAATACTCAGCAGACTCATAAAATGGCAGATGTCCTAAATAGCACTCTGGCCTCAGAATCAGCCCTAAAGGCATTCGGATCTGGCTGAAAAGCCCATGAGAGTATTTCAGGCATGGAAAGCCAAGACACTCTGGCAAAAGATCTCTGCGAGTGAGATCCCAGTGGAAAGAACAGGTCTTCAAAGAAGGAGGTACCTTTCTCTGAAGGGAGGAGAGAACCTCCACTTTGACTATGACCTTGTCTAAACGAGATAAGAATCGGAGAACTCAGAGGGCTTCCATAGCCTTGGAAACTCATGACTGGAGCATAGGGAGACTACTGATGCCATAGACAGGAGTGTCAATTGGTAAAGTCAACAACAGGAGTCACTGTGCACTTACTCCTCATGTAGGATCTCTGTCCTTAATGTGCTGTGTATTGAGATTTAATGCTATAACGAGTACTCAAACAATATATTTCACTTTGTGTTTCTATGGGGGTGCAAACTGTTGAAATCTTTACTTAATGTATACTAAACTGATCCTCTGTAAAAAAAAAAAAAAAAAAGAAATTCTCAACTCCCAACTTGACTCTCACTGGGATTAAACATGACAATAGGTCTGATCTGATTTCATCATCATTTAAAAAAATCATCTATTATTTTTCACTTTATGTTTCTGTGTGGGAGCAAACTGTTGAAATCTTTACTTAATGTATGCTAAGCTGATCTTCTGTATATTAAGATAATCGAAAATGAATCTTGATGTGAATGGAAGGGGAGAGGGAGTGGTAAAGGGGAGGGTAGTGGGTGGGAGGGACAGTATGTGGGGGAAGCCATTGTAATCCATAAATCGTACTTTGGAAATTTATATTCATTAAATAAAAGTTAAAAAAAAAGTAAAAAAAAAACATAGACGCAAAAATCCTCAATAAAATTCTAGCCAATAGAATACAACAACACAACAGGAAAATCATCCAGCCAGACCAAGTGGGATTTATCCCTGGTATGCAGGGATGCTTCAACATTCGCAAATCAATCAATGTGATTCACCACATTAACAGACTGCAGAAGAAAAAACCATGTGATTATCTCAATAGATGCAGAGAAAGCATTCGATAAGATTCAACACCCTTTCATGATGAAAACTCTAAGCAAACTGGGTATAGAAGAAACATTCCTCAATATAATCAAAACAATTTATGAAAAGCCCACAGCCAGCATCCTATTGAATGGGGAAAAGTTGGAAGCATTTCCACTGAGATCTGGCACCAGACAGGGATGCCCACTCTCACCACTTCTATTTAACATAGTTCTGGAAGTTTTAGCCAGAGCCATCAGACAAGAAAAAGAAATTAAAGGAATACAAATTGAGAAGGAAGAAGTCAAACTATCCCTCTTTGCAGACGATATAATTCTTTACTTAGGGGATCCAAAGAACTCTACTAAGAGACTATTGGAACTCATAGAGGAGTTTGGCAAAGTGGCAGGATATAAAATCAATGCACAAAAATCAACAGCCTTTGTATACACAAGCAAAGCCATGGCTGAGAAAGAACCTCTAAGATCAATCCCATTCACAATAGCTACAAAAACAATCAAATACCTTGGAATAAACTTAACCAAGGACGTTAAAGATCTCTACGATGAGAATTACAAAATCTTAAAGAAAGAAATAGAAGAGGATACCAAAAAATGGAAAAATCTTCCATGCTCATGGATTGGAAGAATCAACATCATCAAAATGTCCATTCTCCCAAAAGCAATTTATAAATTCAATGCAATCCCAATCAAGACACCAAAGACCTTCTTCTCAGATCTAGAAAAAATGATGCTGAAATTCATATGGAGGCACAAGAGACCTCGAATAGCTAAAGCAATCTTGTACAACAAAAACAAAGCCGGAGGCATCACAATACCAGATTTCAGGACATACTACAGGGCAGTTGTAATCAAAACAGCATGGTACTGGTACAGAAACAGATGGATAGACCAATGGAACAGAATTGAAACACCAGAAATCAACCCAAACATCTACAGCCAACTTATATTTGATCAAGGATCTAAAACCAATTCCTGGAGCAAGGACAGTCTATTCAATAAAAGGTGCTGGGAAAACTGGATTTCCACATGCAGAAGCATGAAGCAAGACCCCTACCTTACACCTTACACAAAAATCCACTCAACATGGATTAAAGACCTAAATCTACGACCTGACACCATCAAGTTACTAGAGAACATTGGAGAAACCCTTCAAGATATTGGCACAGGCAAAGAATTTCTGGAAAAGACCCGGGAGGCACAGGCAGTCAAAGCCAAAATCAACTATTGGGATTGCATCAAATTGAGAAGTTTCTGTACTGCAAAAGAAACAGTCAGGAGAGTGAAGAGACAACTGACAGAATGGGAAAAAATATTTGCAAACTATGCAACAGATAAAGGGTTAATAACCAGAATCTACAAAGAGATCAAGAAACTCCACAAAAACAAAACCAACAACCCAATTAAGAGATGGGCCAAGGACCTCAATAGACATTTTTCAAAAGAGGAAATCCAAATGGCCAACAGGCACATGAAAAAATGTTCAAGGTCACTAGCAATCAGGGAAATGCAAATCAAAACCACAATGAGGTTTCACCTCACCCCGGTTAGAATGGCTCACATACAGAAATCTACCAACAACAGATGCTGGCGAGGATGTGGGGAAAAAGGAACACTAACCCACTGTTGGTGGGAATGCAAACTGGTCAAGCCACTATGGAAGTCAGTCTGGAGATTCCTCAGAAACCTGAAGATAACCCTACCGTTGGACCCAGCCATCCCACTCCTTGGAATTTACCCAAAGGAATTTAAATTGGCAAACAAAAAAGCGGTCTGCAGCCTAATGTTTATTGCAGCACAATTCACAATAGCCAAGACCTGGAACCAACCTAAATGCCCATCAACGGTAGACTGGATAAAGAAATTATGGGATATGTACTCTTTAGAATACTATACCGCAGTAAGAAACAACGAAATCCAGTCATTTGCAACAAAATGGAGGAATCTGGAACACATCATGCTGAGTGAAATAAGCCAGTCCCAAAGGGACAAATACCATATGTTCTCCCTGATCGGTGACAACTGACTGAACACCAAAAAGGAAACCTGTTGAAGTGAAATGGACACTATGAGAAATGGTGACTTGATCAGCATAGCCCTGACTGTTAATGAACAACTTAATACATTATCCCTCTTAGTAGTTTTTTTTGTCTGTTCTACTTAATATGACTGGTTTAATTCTGTAATTAATACACAGTTATTCTTAAGTGTTGAAATTCAACTGAAATGTGATCCCTGTTAAACATAAGAGTGGGAATAAGAGAGGGAAGAGATGTATAATTTGGGACATGCTCAAGCTGACTTGCCCCAAATGCTAGAGTTAAAAACATAACAGGGGATTCCAATTCAATCCCATCAGGGTGGCATGTACCAATGCCATCTCACTAGTCCAAGTGATCAATTTCAGTTCACAATTGATCATAATGAAAGGACTAAGAGTCAAAGGGAGCACATAAACAAGTCTAGTACCTGCTAACACTAACCGATGGAATAAATAAAGGGGAGAGTGATCCAAAATGGGAAGTGAAATACTCAGCAGACTCATAAAATGGCAGATGTCCTAAATAGCACTCTGGCCTCAGAATCAGCCCTAAAGGCATTCGGATCTGGCTGAAAAGCCCATGAGAGTATTTCAGGCATGGAAAGCCAAGACACTCTGGCAAAAGATCTCTGCGAGTGAGATCCCAGTGGAAAGAACAGGTCTTCAAAGAAGGAGGTACCTTTCTCTGAAGGGAGGAGAGAACCTCCACTTTGACTATGACCTTGTCTAAACGAGATAAGAATCGGAGAACTCAGAGGGCTTCCATAGCCTTGGAAACTCATGACTGGAGCATAGGGAGACTACTGATGCCATAGACAGGAGTGTCAATTGGTAAAGTCAACAACAGGAGTCACTGTGCACTTACTCCTCATGTAGGATCTCTGTCCTTAATGTGCTGTGTATTGAGATTTAATGCTATAACGAGTACTCAAACAATATATTTCACTTTGTGTTTCTATGGGGGTGCAAACTGTTGAAATCTTTACTTAATGTATACTAAACTGATCCTCTGTAAAAAAAAAAAAAAAAAAGAAATTCTCAACTCCCAACTTGACTCTCACTGGGATTAAACATGACAATAGGTCTGATCTGATTTCATCATCATTTAAAAAAATCATCTATTATTTTTCACTTTATGTTTCTGTGTGGGAGCAAACTGTTGAAATCTTTACTTAATGTATGCTAAGCTGATCTTCTGTATATTAAGATAATCGAAAATGAATCTTGATGTGAATGGAAGGGGAGAGGGAGTGGTAAAGGGGAGGGTAGTGGGTGGGAGGGACAGTATGTGGGGGAAGCCATTGTAATCCATAAATCGTACTTTGGAAATTTATATTCATTAAATAAAAGTTAAAAAAAAAGTAAAAAAAAAACATAGACGCAAAAATCCTCAATAAAATTCTAGCCAATAGAATACAACAACACAACAGGAAAATCATCCAGCCAGACCAAGTGGGATTTATCCCTGGTATGCAGGGATGCTTCAACATTCGCAAATCAATCAATGTGATTCACCACATTAACAGACTGCAGAAGAAAAAACCATGTGATTATCTCAATAGATGCAGAGAAAGCATTCGATAAGATTCAACACCCTTTCATGATGAAAACTCTAAGCAAACTGGGTATAGAAGAAACATTCCTCAATATAATCAAAACAATTTATGAAAAGCCCACAGCCAGCATCCTATTGAATGGGGAAAAGTTGGAAGCATTTCCACTGAGATCTGGCACCAGACAGGGATGCCCACTCTCACCACTTCTATTTAACATAGTTCTGGAAGTTTTAGCCAGAGCCATCAGACAAGAAAAAGAAATTAAAGGAATACAAATTGAGAAGGAAGAAGTCAAACTATCCCTCTTTGCAGACGATATAATTCTTTACTTAGGGGATCCAAAGAACTCTACTAAGAGACTATTGGAACTCATAGAGGAGTTTGGCAAAGTGGCAGGATATAAAATCAATGCACAAAAATCAACAGCCTTTGTATACACAAGCAAAGCCATGGCTGAGAAAGAACCTCTAAGATCAATCCCATTCACAATAGCTACAAAAACAATCAAATACCTTGGAATAAACTTAACCAAGGACGTTAAAGATCTCTACGATGAGAATTACAAAATCTTAAAGAAAGAAATAGAAGAGGATACCAAAAAATGGAAAAATCTTCCATGCTCATGGATTGGAAGAATCAACATCATCAAAATGTCCATTCTCCCAAAAGCAATTTATAAATTCAATGCAATCCCAATCAAGACACCAAAGACCTTCTTCTCAGATCTAGAAAAAATGATGCTGAAATTCATATGGAGGCACAAGAGACCTCGAATAGCTAAAGCAATCTTGTACAACAAAAACAAAGCCGGAGGCATCACAATACCAGATTTCAGGACATACTACAGGGCAGTTGTAATCAAAACAGCATGGTACTGGTACAGAAACAGATGGATAGACCAATGGAACAGAATTGAAACACCAGAAATCAACCCAAACATCTACAGCCAACTTATATTTGATCAAGGATCTAAAACCAATTCCTGGAGCAAGGACAGTCTATTCAATAAAAGGTGCTGGGAAAACTGGATTTCCACATGCAGAAGCATGAAGCAAGACCCCTACCTTACACCTTACACAAAAATCCACTCAACATGGATTAAAGACCTAAATCTACGACCTGACACCATCAAGTTACTAGAGAACATTGGAGAAACCCTTCAAGATATTGGCACAGGCAAAGAATTTCTGGAAAAGACCCGGGAGGCACAGGCAGTCAAAGCCAAAATCAACTATTGGGATTGCATCAAATTGAGAAGTTTCTGTACTGCAAAAGAAACAGTCAGGAGAGTGAAGAGACAACTGACAGAATGGGAAAAAATATTTGCAAACTATGCAACAGATAAAGGGTTAATAACCAGAATCTACAAAGAGATCAAGAAACTCCACAAAAACAAAACCAACAACCCAATTAAGAGATGGGCCAAGGACCTCAATAGACATTTTTCAAAAGAGGAAATCCAAATGGCCAACAGGCACATGAAAAAATGTTCAAGGTCACTAGCAATCAGGGAAATGCAAATCAAAACCACAATGAGGTTTCACCTCACCCCGGTTAGAATGGCTCACATACAGAAATCTACCAACAACAGATGCTGGCGAGGATGTGGGGAAAAAGGAACACTAACCCACTGTTGGTGGGAATGCAAACTGGTCAAGCCACTATGGAAGTCAGTCTGGAGATTCCTCAGAAACCTGAAGATAACCCTACCGTTGGACCCAGCCATCCCACTCCTTGGAATTTACCCAAAGGAATTTAAATTGGCAAACAAAAAAGCGGTCTGCAGCCTAATGTTTATTGCAGCACAATTCACAATAGCCAAGACCTGGAACCAACCTAAATGCCCATCAACGGTAGACTGGATAAAGAAATTATGGGATATGTACTCTTTAGAATACTATACCGCAGTAAGAAACAACGAAATCCAGTCATTTGCAACAAAATGGAGGAATCTGGAACACATCATGCTGAGTGAAATAAGCCAGTCCCAAAGGGACAAATACCATATGTTCTCCCTGATCGGTGACAACTGACTGAACACCAAAAAGGAAACCTGTTGAAGTGAAATGGACACTATGAGAAATGGTGACTTGATCAGCATAGCCCTGACTGTTAATGAACAACTTAATACATTATCCCTCTTAGTAGTTTTTTTTGTCTGTTCTACTTAATATGACTGGTTTAATTCTGTAATTAATACACAGTTATTCTTAAGTGTTGAAATTCAACTGAAATGTGATCCCTGTTAAACATAAGAGTGGGAATAAGAGAGGGAAGAGATGTACAATTTGGGACATACTCAGGCTGACTTGCTCCAAATGGTAGAGTTAGAAACATACCAGGGGACTCCAAATAAATCCCATCAAGGTGGCATGTACCAATGCCATCTCACTAGTCCAAGTGATCAATTTCAGTTCACAATTGATCATAATGAAAGGACTAAGAGTCAAAGGGAGCACATAAACAAGTCTAGTACCTGCTAATACTAACCGATAGAAGAAATAAAGGGGAGAATGATCCAACATGGGAAGCAGACTCAAAGAATGGCGGATGTCCTAAACAGCACTCTGGCCTCAGAATCAGCCCTAAAGGCATTCTGATCTGGCTGAAAAGCCCATGAGAGTATTTCAGGCATGGAAAGCCAAGACACTCAGTCAAAAAAAAAAAAAAAAAAAAAAACCTAAATGAAAGATCTCTGTGAGTGACATCCCAGTGGAAAGAACAGGTCTTCAAAGAAGGAGGTACCTTTCTCTGAAGGGAGGAGAGAACCTCCACTTGACTATGACCTTGTCTAAACAAGATAAGAGACGGAGAACTCAAGGGGCTTCCATAGCCTTGGAAACTCATGACTGGAGCATGGGGAGATTACTGAGGCCATAAACAAGAGTGTCAATTTGTAAAGTCAACAACAGAAGTCACTGTGCACTTACTCCTCATGTAGGATCTCTGTCCTTAATGTGCTGTACATTGAGACTTAATGCTATAACGAGTACTCAAACAGTATATTTCACTTTGTGTTTCTATGGGGGTGCAAACTGTTGAAAGCTTTACTTAATGTATACTAAACTGATCCTCTGTAAAAAAAAAAAAAAGGAAGAAGAAATTATCAATTCCCAACTTGACTCTCACTGGGATTAAACATGACAATAGGTCTGATCTGATTTCATCATCATTTAAAAAATCATCTATTATTTTTCACTTTATGTTTCTGTGTGGGAGCAAACTGTTGAAATCTTTACTTAATGTATGCTAAACTGATCTTCTGTAGATAAAGAGAATCGAAAATGAATCTTGATGTGAATGGAAGGGGAGAGGGAGTGGGAGAGGGGAGGGTTGCAGGTGGGAGGGACGTTATGGGGGGGAAGCCATTGTAATCCATAAGCTGTACTTTGGAAATTTATATTCATTAAATAAAAGTTAAAAAAAATTTCACAGTGAGCACATATTACTCCTACATGCAGAAAATTACTGTAAATTAAAGAAAATAAGATGAACCACGTGTTTTGAACAGTATGTGTTACATGACGTTCATGACAGTTCCTCCCCATACAACTCCAGTGGTAGAGCACGCATGTTATTAACAACCATCTGGGCCACCATGGATATACGTTGCATCTTTAATGTTTCCTTCAATAAGAAAAATTAAAAGTGAAGCACTTTCTTCTTTTGAAAGTGGCTTGATAAAACTGGAAGAGAATGGGCTTTTTCCATCCTGGATACTTCCCTAAGAATCCCAACCTTCTTGCGACTCTGGGCAATCCGGCCAACATTTCTGAAGATGGGGTAGGGGCTACAGTGTGGAACGCTGGTGACTGTCTCTTGCTGTCTCTTGCTGCTAACCCTGCTTCTCTCTTCTGAGATGCTAACTCTGGGAGTTTACAAACTACATATCCCAAGATCATTTGCAGCTGGATGACAATAAAGATTTGCTAATATAAGTCACTGGCTGGTGCCTGAAGGAAGGTTTCCAGGCACTTCCTAGCTAGCTGCAGATGACAACTCCAGCTCCAGTTTCTGGCTTCTGTCCACAGGCTGAGCACCCAGCGCTTGGCTTCAATGGTCCAAGCACCTGGCAGTGTGGCCACAGAGGCATTGGCATCAGCCACAGAGCACACATCCTACCATGCACTCCTTACAAAGACCCAAATGCTGCTCCCATGGCGGGGTGAGGGGAACAGTGAGGAGTCTTCAGAACTCCCACTGATTTCAGAGGAAAATGTGCCAAAATATTAGCAGTTTCAATGATTTAATCAATCAAGCAAATATGGTTAGAGGCTAGCTGGTTCTGTGTGGATGTCTGCTGTCCACAGGCTATGATTATGCATTTGGCAAAGGTAGAAAACTCAGCAGTATTTGACAGACCAACTCTCTCCCTCTAACAGACTTTTCTGACCTGCAAGTTACGGAATGAGAGGGGGAAATTATTCTTGACAGTGGATTAAGTGCCTAGCAAAGACAGGGCTCACACCCTTGTCGCTCCCCATCTTCGTGGAGGAACGACACAAGACCCTGCACTGTTCTTTCGTCTGCTCGGCCCTCCCCGGGTTTGCTGCTGGTTCTTCCCGGGTTGGCTACCGACCCTTCCACCTCCGTGGAAGGGCGGTTCCCCCTGCCACATTCCCCACTTCTGCAGGGGAGCGGCACACCGCTGGCCGGCTCTCTCAGGGGCTGCACAGGTGTTCCTTCAGATAGATGTTCCTGGTGCATGTTGTCTCTCTCCTCCTTTATAGTCCTCCTCCGCCAATCCCAACTCAGCTGCCCACACGCCGAGTATGCTGCTCTCCTCCAATCAGGAGCAGGTCCTGCTGCCTATTGGTTGAACTGGAGGCAGCTGTGCAGAAGCCGTCTCTCCCTTCTCAGCGCCATATTGTGGGAGAGCAGATGCATAGAATAAGTCTTAATTCCAGTAACTCAGTCCAGTCCGGGTTGCTCCCAGTTGCTCTCCACACACCCTCCTCTTTTTTTTTTTTTTTTTTTTTTTTTTTTTTTTTTTGACAGGCAGAATTAGACAGTGAGAGAGAGACAGACAGAAAGGTCTTCCTTCCATTGGTTCACCCCCTAAATGGCCTCTATGGCCAGAACTATACCCATCCGAAGCCAGGAGCCGGGTGCTTCTCCTGGTCTCCCATTGGGTGCAGGGCCCAAGCACTTGGGCCATCCTCCACTGCACTCCCGGGCCATAGCAGAGAGCTGGACTGGAAGAGAAACAACCAGGACATAATCCGGCGCCCCAACCGGGACTAGAACCTGGAGTGCCGGCGCCACAGGCGGAGGATTAGCTAAGTGAGCCGTGGCGCCGGCCACACACTCTCCTTTAAGTTATTGAAGTACTAAAGATTCCCTCGTCTGAGGATATAACCCTATCCCCTCCAGAGTGACCACTGTACATTCTTTGCTTTTTGTAAAATAAATTGTATTGTGTTTACTTGAGGTTTACAACATGATGTTATGGGATACATACAGATGGTAAAATGGTTACTATTAGTATAGGAGATTAATGTAAAGGACTTAAAAGTTCATGAGAAATGTGTGCTATCTTAAATCCATTTGTTCACAAGCTTTTTGACATACCCTCATGTCTATCATATGATAAAGCTATTTTGTGATGACAGCAGCTAAAAATCTACTTAGCTGGCAAAAATCCCCGGTAAAATACAACTTGATTAATACAGTCTTGTCGTCTGCCCCTCCTCGCTGGTCCCAGTGTCCCACTGGCCACCCTGTCCCCGGTGGGGTGTGCATAATGCTCTTCTGCATTCAGAAACGTGGGAACAAGGCTCAGGAGAACCTGAGTAGTGCTGTTGCAAAGGAAGACAGCCAGGCCCTGGAAGTAAAATCCAGTGTGAGAACTAGTCCCGGGGGCACAGCACGTCGTCGTGACCTGCAAGGAAATTCCTGTGTCCTCAGGGCAGAGGATGGGAGCTAAGCCACTCTGGTCGGAGAAGAACCAAATCCCTCATGAGAAGGCAGGGCAGGCAAGCCCACCTCTGCCCCAGAGACCCCCATTCTAGTATCCAGGAACTAGACCACTCCCTGTCAGCCGTGATGATGCCTCTGAGTGCACGATCAGCCAAGCCACTCTTCAGCTCACCAGAGCTCATTCTTACTTTGCTATTGTAGATGTGTCCAGGGCCTGACAAATGGTGCAATACTTCATATGACAGAATGTTCTGTGCCAGGAGCAAGCAAACTCTGGACTGCTCATACATGAGCCGTCAGCACTTTCCAATGTTCTAATCAACTGTTTCCTTTTGTCTGGACTGGGAATAGACCACACTTTCTTTTTCCCAAAAATTAGGAACTAAAATAAGTATCATAAAATGACTGGGACTGCTGATAATTTTCCATTTTTCAACTCAAATATTACCTCACCTCAAATATTACCTCTCCCTCTTGCCAGCTGTCATTTAGTTTTGTAGCTTCTTTTTATAGTTACACATTCAGTTTAGAAAGATCAGCTACAAACGTAATTCTTTTAGGAGAGATTTTCACAGCACTATTTCTCACATTCAGCAAATCTAAGTCAACAGTTGCATTATATTACTTGTAGCCAGAAGGAAGAAAAGTAGAGACGAGGGTTACAAGTGAGTTCTCCTGCTTTCATATTTAAAAATTCAGTGCTAACAATTTTCATTCCAAGCTAGTTGAGTCCAAGGTTTCAGTTACGTAAAAATCCCTCAGGGGCTGACCAAGGTCTAGCACCCAAGAAGGGAATGATATGCTGTATGTCCTGCTTGCTCTGATTATAGCAACCATGAACTTTATCATTGCCAGCTGGCGTTTTCCCATGGCCCACATGTGTTTCACAGTATAACACTCTAGTACTCTAACTTGGTGATCCAAATGCCTTCATTTCAGTCTATAGTCCACAACCTCTCTCAACAAGGACTGTCTGTCTGCATTCACCTAGCAGGGCTCCAGTGTGAAATATGCTGTTTAGAATGCAGGAAACAACATCCCATAGGACAACTCAGGGCTGCCTGTGTTCTTGTTGCCTCTACTTTTGCAAAGCACATGGACAATGGCTGTATTTTAGTCGCTGAGAGAATCCCTGGCCCACTTTCCTATCTTCTGCTTATTCCTACTCCAAACCACCAGAGAGTAGATTTAGGCAGAAGAGAGCACCAGTATACTTCAAGAGCAAAGCTAGAGGCCAGCATTGTGGTGCAATGAGCTAAGCTGCTGCCTGCAATGCCAGCACCCTATACTGAAGCACCAGTTTGAGTCTCAGCTGTTCTGTTTCTGATCCAGCTCCCTGTTCATGTGCCTGGGAAAGCAGCAGGGGATGGCCCAAGTGCATGGGCCTCTGCCACCCACACGGGGGAGATCCAGATGGAGCTCCAGTCTTCTGCCTGCACCAGCCCTGGTTGTTGAGAACATTTGGGGAGAGAACAATCTCTCTCTCTCTCTCTCTCTCTCTCTCTTCTTCTCTCTCTCTCTCTCTCTGTCCATTCAAAAAAGTAAACCTTTCTTTTATAAAAAAAAAAAGTCCAGTCTACATCACATTTGTACAGCCTTCACAGCTAAGATAATCATTTCCATCACCACTTTTTGCTATGATAGGAAATGTACCATTCTCAAAACATGGTTGATAGTTAACCATCTACCCCTTTTATCCAGGAGATACCTGAGCTACAAACAGCACTGTGCATATTGTCCTTAGTTTGGGAAATCGGGCAGCAACACAGTTGGAGTAAACTAGTGAGTAACTAAGCAGAGGCAACACCAAGCCCGTGATCAAGCATGTCTCCCAGGAACCTTCTGATCCTACACCCATTCACAACTGGCCTTTTACTGAAGGTGAACTCTTCTCTTTACATGCAGCGCTCAGCTTGACCTGCCCTATCAGTGCTGGCCCCAGGCAGGAAGCAGGACATGCAGGGCCACGAAGAAGGTGTTGGAAGGTGGAAATGAAGACACCAGATTCTTGGAGAGCCTAAGGAAGGGAAAGGAGTACACCATGCTTCTTGTTCTATTATGTTTCTCTTTCTCTAGATAACACA
Organism: Oryctolagus cuniculus; assembly: GCF_051225735.1. NCBI lineage: Eukaryota > Metazoa > Chordata > Mammalia > Lagomorpha > Leporidae > Oryctolagus > Oryctolagus cuniculus. The sequence goes on from NC_142882.1 coordinate 78,936,459, forward strand.
AAATCTTCCCTGCCACTTGGCTCAGAAGAGCTAAAATCACATGAAAACTCAAATGCTGCTTTTGATCTGGGTCTAAGGATTGAGACCGACTTTGCCATTTCTACATGAACCAAGCAGTGATCAGAAAATGGCATCTCTGGAGCACAGCAGGCTGTTGTGGCTGTACTGAAGAGTCAGTGAAAGGAACTCAAATGTGATGCAAAGAAAAGGTCTCCACAGCCCTAGAGGGCAGTAGCATAATGGAGGCAAAGTGGGAGAAATCAGGAACATCCATTCAAACTGTACTAGGCCAAGCAAGAGGTATTAAGAACTGGAAATTAGGGGCCGGCGCCGTGGCGCAGTAAGTTAATCCTCTCACTGTCTGTAACTCTACCTCGCAAATAAATAAAATCTTAAAAAAAAGAAGAACCAGAAATTAGTCAAAGACAGTGTTAACGAAAGGAAGTAGCAAGTATGAGTAGGACGTTGTGAATAGAACCAAGCAGATATTTTATTTCACAGGGTATGGAAAAGGAAGGAAGTTGAGAATTGAAAATGGCCTAGAGGTTTCCAGCTAAAGGGCAGGCACTTAAGACACCACTTAGGATGGCTACATCCCTGAGTGACCTGGGCTTGAGTCCTGGCTCCGCTCCTGATTCAAGCTTCCTGCTAAAGCGCACCAGCAGAGGTTGAAGACCCAAGTAGTTGAGTCCCTGCCACCCACATTAATACCCAGATTGGGTTTCTGGCTCCTGACCAGGGCTGGCAAGCACTGGGCTGTTGAAAGTATTTGGTAGGATGACCCAGTGAATGACAGCCTCCCTCTCTCTCTCTCCTCCTACCTTTCAAATAAATAAACACATAAAAATAAACATATTTCCAGCCAGAAGACCAGAAGGATGCTTAAGCCATTAACCAGAAGAGATCTGCGGAGATGGAGAGGTTTGGAGAAGGAACGTAAGTGGAGAAAATCTTGGGTATATTTATAATGCACTTCAAATAAAACTGAAAGCATGAACAAAGGTGATGCAAGTTTATCGGGCAATTTAAAGATTGGCATTTTAATCTTTTTCTTAATGAAATTTGTAGTCTTACCAAAACCCAGTCCTTATGACAAATGTTTGACTGAAAATATATTAAACCCATTCTCCCCAAGGCTCTGTTCCCCTCTGAGGGAGATAACAGCTGACAGGTGATGACCATGAATCAAGATGCCTGGAATCACACAGTTGAGTAGTTCATTAACAAAATCATAGTTTCTCAGGATAACCAAAGAAGAATAGCCTACAGATCACACTTCTCTAACAGCCCATAACTGTAAGTGAGGATATGTGGTTTCCTAAGTTATTAAAAATAACTTGTAATAAGCCAGTGGGAATAAGCATTCTCACAATAACAGAAACATTCTACCTCTTTGTTTCCAAAGATCATGGTGGACACAGAGACAGAAAACTCTTCCTTATATGATACTCTTGTTTAGGCTTCCTTTACAAACTTAACTCTTGTATATAACATACATACATTTTATAATACAGTGAAAGTTTTCAAAATATGATCCAGCACATCCTACTGATCTGAAGCCACAGTCCACGTCAGATTTCTGCAGCAATAAAGATGTTTCTGCTTTCAGATTAAAGTGCGCAAATATTTTCCTACACAAGGAATATACAAAAATACTTCTAGAATAATGAGTTTAGTGAGGTACCAGGATACAAGATAAACGTTCAAAAATTGCATCTCTTCATACTACCAAAGAAAACATGAACAAAATAAGAAATATAATATCAATTATAATCACTCAAATGAAATGAATTTATAGATGCCAAATATGCACAGGACTTAAAGGATGAAACCTCCAACATGTTTCTGAAAGAAATCAAAGAAGCTTTAAATAAAAAGAGTGACATACTGTGTCTATGACTCAAAGATTCAATTTTGTAAAAAGTCTTAATCATACTCAAATTAAAATACAAGTTTAATACAATTCAAATAAGACTCTCAGCTAGATATTTTGTAAATATAGACAACATTATTCTAAGATGTATATGGAAAGACAAAGGAGCTAACATAGCTAAGAAAAATTTGAAAAGAAGAATGAAGTAGTAGGAACTAATCTACTTGATTTCAAGACTTAATATGTAGCTATAATAATCCATACTGGGTGGTATTGCTACATAGATCAATGGGACAGAATACAGAACCCAAAAATAAAACCAATTATAATCACTTAAAAAAAAGAAATGAAGAAATGGGAGCCTGGTTTCCCGTGTTCATGGCAGGAACTCAAACATTTGTGCCATTGCCTGATGCCTCCCAAGGTATGATTAGCAGCAAGCTGGAATTGGGAGAAGAGCTGAGACTTGAACCCAGGCTCTCTGATGTGGGATACAGGCATTCCAAGTAATATCTTAATTGTTGCACCAAACACCTCCCCTTATAAGAAATTTTAAAGCCACTCAGAGCTGATTTGTCTCATTAAGCAATATTATAAAAAAAAGAGCTTTTTTTTCTCCAAAATAATCAATTTTTTATTACTAGAATGATTTTCTCTGTAGTTGGGAATCACAACTGCTTTTTATATATTTTAAAAGTTCAGGCCCTTGAAAAATTGCATATAGGATGGAATCATCCCAAATACTTTCATAAATGTAATAAATTAAATAAAATAGGAAATAAATGAACACTACAATGTCATGATGGCTTTGTTCACTTTTGCTTTTATTTAAAATAATTGCACAAAAATATGTGAAGAACAGCATACATTTTGGAACATGGCTTACCTGGTCCCGATTTCCTGGGATGTTGCCAACACATGCAAGACCCTTGTGCAAACTAGAACAAGATGCCCATCTGGGTGGGGAATTTACAGCTGCCCCTTCCTCCACACAGCCTCTCGGAAAATAGAAGCATCCTGTTGGGTTGTTCATGGAGGTAAAGGAGAGTTTCCATTTTATGAGCAGCAACTGGGTGGTAGGATAAGGAAATCTCTGATTTTTTCTCATGGAGAGTCACAAACATACTCTTAGAGATTCCAGTCCCAGGTACACCTTGAAACTGCTCACTCAGTACCAAGTATCAGGAAGTCAATGAGTCCTTAACATGTGCTTCCTAGCTTCTTCCTGCAGTTGGAAATGCTCAACTTTGTCCACTCTACAACCTCCCAGAGCTCCCACTCTGACTCTATTATATTTGTTACCTCCAGTGTGCTCCTTGTTCCCAAGGCCCGGCCATCCTCCTGTGTCTACCCAGCTTTCCAGTCATTCCAAGCAGGTGTTATCAGAGAGCAGGTGCTCCTACTCCCATGCACACTAGTACTATTATAAAACTGCTGAATCACCTTCTGAGAAGGGGAACATTTATTAGTACTATTGCTAATATAATTACAGGCCTGTAGGAGAAAAGAGCATGTCGTACAGATGCCCAAATCCATCTTCCCACTCAGAACCGGGTTTGGGAATTTATGGGATTAGCTAAGCAAAACAAAGTGACAGAACATGATAGAAGAAAGGGGTGAGGAAAGCCCTTGGAGCATGTGCCTTGACAGGGCATGTATTTCTATATGGCTTATGTCAGGCATGGGGCATCACTTAACATGATAAGGAACCAAAATGTACCTCTCTGGTCTGAGTTGATCTGCTGTGCAGGCTCCAGTTGCAATGTTGGCTGCAGCCAGTTCAGTCCAGGCTTCTCAGGAACCTTGAAAGGGCAATTCAGATTCCCCACCCCCCACCCAGGAAAAACAACGGTTATGAGGTTGCAAGTTACTATGAAACAGGCGGGTGAATGACTGTTGCTGGGTGGTTAGTATGTTAAGCAGCCACAGGAAGCTTGCTGCTGAGCATGGGGAGGGGGACTCTGTGTTACCCGTGGTTTCACAGGCTGTAGGCCTTTCACTGTGTCTTTCCCTGTGGACAAGATGTTTAAGACCTTTTCATGTCTGCCACTGATCTCTGAACCCCTCTCAGCTACCAGATAATGAGATGGCCAGGACTGAAAACATCACTCACCAAGTAGGGAGTGGGTCCATACTGCCTCCCAAGAGGATGGTGGGATGCTCAGGTCATGTTTTTTAGCAATTTTTTTAAAAATAAATTTATCTCCCGTTTAAGATTTGAATATAATTTTGTCTGTTTATAACTAGAGTTGCATCTTTGCATGCGGATTTATTTATCCTTCCAGTTCAAAATTTTTTGAAGTATTTTGCCAGATGTCTTAGCTTCAGTTTTTAGAGAGTATCACCTTATTTGTATATTTCAGTATTTTTAAAGTTCATTTATTTCTTTTTATTTATCTGAGAGAACTTCCATCCACTGATTCACTCCCCAAATGCCCCCAATAGTACTTTTTAAAAAGCAAAATCTTTCAAGATACTCTATTAGAGAGTGCCCGAGTAAAACAATTTACATAACGCATTCCTACATATTGCTTTTTTTTTTTTTTTAATTTTTGGACAGGCAGAGTGGACAGTGAGAGAGAGACAGAGAGAAAGGTCTTCCTTTGCCGCTGGTTCACCCTCCAATGGCCACTGCAGCCCGTACGCTGTGGTGGGTGCACCGTGCTGATCCAAAGCCAGAAGCCAGGTGCTTCTCCTGATCTCCCATGTGGGTGCAGGGCCCAAGGACTTGGGCCATCCTCCACTGCACTCCCGGGTCACAGCAGAGAGCTGGGCTGGAAAAGGAGCAACCGTGACAGAATCCGGCGCCCCAACCAGGACTAGAACCCGGTGTGCCAGCACCGCAGTTGGAGGATTAGCCTAGTGAGCCACAGCGCTGGCCATATTGCTTCTTAAAAACAGGATGAAAGGCTTTATAATTAACCTTTTGCTCAGAGACAGCATCAAAACAGAAATTGTTTTGTAAATCACATAGTCTTTCACTTCTTTGTCATGGGGGAAATACTCCCAAGAGTATCAGATTATTTATTCTAGTCTTAACCATTTGAATTATGGAAGTACATGTAATCTTAAAGTCTTTAGGAAATGTCAAGTAATAAAAATAATTTTTCAGGGGCCAGTGCTGTGGCGCAGTGAGTTAAAGCCCTGGCCTGAAGCGCCAGCATCCTATATGGGCGCCGGTTCCAGTCCTGGCTCCTCCACTTCTGATCCAGCTCTCTGCTGTGGCCTAGGAAAGCAGTAGAAGATGGCCCAAGTCCTTGGACCCCTGCACGCATGTGGGAGACCTGGAAGAAACTCCTGACTCCTGGCTTCAGATCGGCATTGCGGCCATCTGTGGAGTGAACCAGGAGTGAACCAGCTGATGGAAGACCTCTCTCTCTGTCTCTACCTCTTTCTGTAACTCTCTTTCAAATAAATAAAAAAGAATGCTCTTTAACAAAAATTATCAAGAACAAGAAGTTGTGATGTAATTGCTCCCCTGAAGATTATACCTTTGGGGATACCAAACATAGCATTTATCAACACTGAAAGAAAACAAAAAAAATTTTCACAAGCAGAGAATACATCAAACAAACATTTGCTTGAATATATCTGGCAAGGAGAGTTTTCCAAAACCTAATGAATCACAGTCAGACCCTGGCAAAGAATGACACCAATTCATTTCACTTAACTGAAGTATTGACTCATTCTTCACCTAAAAATTTCAGAATATTCTATGTCCATTACCAAATGGTAGATCACATATAATAAAAATAGATTAACACCAATCACCCTCCTAGGAAAGACGTGAGTGGAAAGTAATTTAGCTTTTATGTTTTTGATCCAAAACTTGTGTCTGATAATTGGTTTATTTTTTATATGGATAGTGCAAATAGCACAATCTGATTTCAAGTAGCTTATTTTTGGCACTCTTTCTAGGGAAGTTTGAAAGAGTTTCTGGGAAAACATCAATCAAAAATATTTCATGTTGACAGACTACAATGTATGTAAATCTGATTTTCTGCCTTTGGGTGATTTGTCTTGATTTGAGACTTAACCTAAATTTATGTACAAGAGAAAGATGCTTTGGAGCTTCCCGCCCCATTAATCTAGCACACAATTAATGTAAGTCTCCCATCAGACATCACTACTAACTAGGGATTTTAGGTGCAAATGACAGAAAGACAAGTCAAATCAGTTTTAGAAGGGGGAGAAAAAGGAATGCATCAGCTCATATAGCTGAGGCTCAGCCAGGGTTGAACTGGCTTATGTGCAGGAAGATCTGGAAGCTCAAGGTGTCACCTGATTCATCTACCTTTCTCCTCCCCTATGAGTTTTGTTTTCAGGTGGGTTCTCTCTCTATTTTAATGACCTCAATAGTCCCAGATTCCGTTTCCCTGTGGTTCCAAATACAGCCAGATACTAAGTCTCATTGATGCACATGAAACATCAGGTTTCCATGCTTACCACCAGAAGGGGGTGTGAGTGAGAGAAGGACCTGTATGACCCAATCTATAAGGACCAAGAATGAAGAGGGCTTATTCCCAAAAGAAGAATCAAAACTGTATAGCTAGAAAAATGGGGGAAGGATGCTGGGCAAGCAAAACCTACATCTGTCTATCAGAAGTTGGCAGGACCTCTGACCACATGCAACAACTCCAGCTGCAGCATGGACAATAAAAGGAGATTTTTGGTTCACAAAATCCAAACCACTAAAATAGCAAGAGAAAAGCTGCACTTCAGGAACCCCAACATTTCTAGGACAGTCTTTTCATGTCTGCACTACTGTTTGTGTCCCAACCTCACTGTCTCAGACTGGACTCCTCCATGCTGGAAACATGGTGGCCTACAACTTAATATTTCTTTTCTCATGGTCCCCCAAGGAAGGGTTCTGAATTTGCACTCTCTGACCTGGCATTTAAAAAAGGCATTTAAAATGGTTCAACACAATCCCTGGGCCAATCTCTGTAGCCAAGGAGGAAACACCTTTGATAAAACCAGGAGAGCTCTTCACAGGGGAAGTGGTCAAAAGAATGGTTCCCAGGAGAAGAGAGATACAATTCCTAAGAGAGAAGAAAGACAGGACACACTGAAGGGTAAAGGTTCAGAATGTCTTGATTTGAATCACAGCACAGTACAATGATCGATCTATTATGGCTCCTATAAATACACCTTCCATATCTCCAAAAGCAAATATCAGAGATAAATAGTAGACAGGTAGTTGATGATACATATATAGACGATTGATAATATAGATGGATGAATAAATATGGATGAATGGATAGACAGGCAAGAAGTATATATAGTCAGATAGATACATATCACCATAGCGACTATATTCCAGTAAAGAAATTCTTACAAATTTCTCTAGGGCCTTTCCACAATGCCCTGCTTGCACAAAGAGTTATTTTCCAATAAAAGTATGTCTTATAAAAGGAAAAGTTTTGTAAGCAAATTCAAGCTTTACCTCTGTAACATGTCCTATTTTTCCTTTAGCTGCTAGGAAGATGAGACAAATTCATCCTGCCAAACCATGACTCTTCCCAATGCTAAAAGTCATCTAAGTAAATGCAGTACCACTGTACTATTGTTACTATTGAAACAGTAAAATCTTCAAAAATCTTGGTTTTGACTAAGATCATGAAATATGGGCAGGTTGACATAAAAGAGGAAAACTGGGTGGCTGTAGGGGGACTGATACTTCACATGGAGTTGCCAGTTGTACTGGTCAAGATGCTCCAGAAAAACAAATAGAATGAATAAAAGTTGTGTGTGTGTGTATGTTTACATGTATACACACACTCATTCACACGCAAGTACATGAAGGGACTTTGAAATGTTTATGGAGGGACCAGTGTTGTGGTATAACAGGTTAAGCTGCCACCTGCAATGCCAGCATCCCAAAACAGTGCTGGTTTGATTTTTGGCTACTCTGTCCAATCTATTTTGCTGCTAATGTACCTTGGAAAGCACTAGAAGATGAACCAAATCCTTGGGCCTCTGTACTCACGTGGGAGACCTAGATGAAGCTCCTGGCTCCTGGTTTCGGCCTGACCCAGCCCCAGCCATTGCAGCCACTAGGGGTGTGAACTAGCAATGGAAGATTCTCTCTCCTTCTCTCTCTCTCTCTCTCTCTCTAATTCTGTCTTTCAAACAAATAAAATAAAATTTTTAAAAAGTTCATGGAAAATGAATATTATTAAAAAAAACCATGCATAGATTTAAATTTTCTTTGATACCAAAACAAACTTACCTCCAATTCCATTTTCCACAAACTTTTTGAAATACCCTCCTGTGTGTGTACACTTCTATATATACATCTATAATTAATTTGTATCTTTTTTTAAGATTTATTTGTTTACTTGAAAGTCAGAGTTACACAGAAAAGGAGAGGCAGAGGCAGGGGGTGAGGTCTTCCATCTACTGGTTCACTCCTCAATTGGCTGCAATGGCCGGAGCTGAGCCGATCCGAAGCCAGGAGCCAGGAGCCCCCATGGGTCTCCCACGTGGGTGCAGGGGTCCAAGGACTTGGGCCATTTTCTACTGCTTTCCCAGGCCATAGCAGAGAGCTGGACCAGAAGTGGAGCAGCTGGGACTAGAACTGGCGCCTATATGGGATGCTGGCACTACAGGGGGCGGCTTTACCTGCTACACCACAGCGCCGCCCCTATAATTAATTTATATTATGAGGAATTGACTCATGTCATCATATAGACTGACACATCTAAAATCTGCAGAGTTGACATCCCAGTTCCATTCCAAAGGCCAGAAGGTCTCCCTGGAAGAGACAATGTCCCAGTTCCAAGGCCATCATATAAGAAGATTCTCTCTTACTCATGGGAGGATCCACCACAGGTTCTTTCCAGGCCTTCAGTTGATCAGACGAGACTCGCCACATGAAGGAGGCCAATCTGTCTGAAGCAGCCCTGAAAGCGGTCACTGTTCATGGAGCCTGCTTCCTTTTCATGGACAACAGGATTAGTGGTGTTTGGGTTAGTGATATTATTTATGCCAACTGTATTCATCAGATCTAACGAACTGATAAAAGTTGCATTTGTAGGCACATTAATTCACACATTTTATCTATGGATTTTGAACATTATGAGTTCACAATTATGTCTACAAATTTCAATCTGAAGCCACAAGGTTCTATTTCATTTTCTTCATGTACAAGTTTGTAACTCCCTTTAACAACATTGAGAACCCTGTCTCCCTAAAGTTTACCTATTTGATCAGTTTCCCCTATATCTAACCAATCTCCCACCTACAACACCTCATCCCTCCTAAACAGAAACTCTCCTTACTCTTTTGCGGCTTTAACATTACTTGTTGGCTCACTGTAGCCTCGTAGTATCAGAATTGGCAGGGTAGCCCACGGAGTATTTGACTAATAAGAGTACGGTGCATGTATCACTAGATAAAGAAAAATATGTGGCTTCTGGCTGTCTCCCTGATCACTTGCTTTGGGAAAAGCTAGTGTCAAATCACAAAAAGAGGCCTGTATAGTGAGAAACTAAGGACCCCTAGGCATATGAGCGAGCCAACACCAAAGTGAATCCTTCAGCCCCGGTCAAGACCTCATAGTGCAGTCCTGGACGTGTGATGGTAATATCGTGAGAAACCTGGAGCCAGAACCACCTAGGTGAGTTGTTCCTGAAGTCCTAACCCTTAGAAATTGTGAGAGATCAATAAATACTCACTCTTTTAAGCTATTACATTTTGTAGTAATTGTTAGGCAGAAGTTGATAAGTTATACAACCTGCTAGTGGGTGATCATGTCTTGCTACTGATTTTCCTGATTTTGATGTTGGAATCCCAAGTCTTTGTAACTCCTCAATTCTGGATAAACCAGCACAGCTGAACAGCCTACAGGTTGGACAAAATGCAAAGTACATTAACATGGCCGAGTCATGAGTTAATGTTTATGGCAAATAGCAACAGCTTCATCACAAGCATATTTATTATCATCTTTAAGACATTTTTTAAAAGAATTCTAATTAGCATGTAATACTTCTAGTCTGGGAAGACACAATGCAACATTTCAACATATAACAGGCACCAGGCTTTCCATTTCCTTTCCTATTCCTTGTGTTGGGAGTTCACTAGCTCCTCTCTTCTAGTGCCTTACACAGAAATAGACCATCTTGCATCACTGGGAGCTATAATCACTACACGATGCTCCAAAATACCAGAACCTGTTATGTTTACCCTACAGTGTTGGGTATACACTATCCAACCTCTACCCATCCCCGTTCCTCTTCCTGGACTCTAGTAATCACTTTTAAATTCAGATAAAACATACATACTACATATATACATATATATAATCATTACTATATTATATATTATACACTAATAGATTAGATTATTATATATTATTATTAACAACTTCCATATATTAGAGAGAATATGTAGTATTTGTCTTTGTACATCTGGCTTTATTATCTTTATAATGAAATAATTAAAATAAATTATTCCTAAATTCCAAAAAAATACCGAGGGCAATCTGTTTTACTCTGTCTATAAATATAATTAATGTCATCTAAAGGAGCCCTCATGGAAACACCCAGAATAATGCTTGACCAAATGTCTGGGCACCCAGTGGCCAAGGCAAGTTGACACATAATATTAACCATTACACCAGGCATCTCTGAGGGAATGAGATTGCAGAAGAACCAGCCCTGAGAAGATCTGTGAGAACAAGTCCAGAGGCCCTGTAGAGAGGACAGGTTGATAGATTAGGGGAACAGAAACAGCAGTGTTTGTAGACCAGGCTAGGCAAAGCCAGGGCATTAGCTGAGGCCAGAGAGGTGCACAGGACAGGCTCAATAACACTGAAGAGCCAAAAAGGAGCAGTGGTCTGCAAAGTATGTATGTTCATATTTTCAGTGTTTTAGTCTAAAAATCATAAGTGAATGAAAATCAAACCCCACATCGCTTTACATTTTAAATAGCTTTCTAATGAATAATGAGCAGAGATTATCCCAGAGGGTCCAAGAGGTGAGGTCGGCATCACAATCAGCCTGCGATACAGACTTGGAGGAGGCAACCATGGAGCGGTAGTGTGGGGTCTCTTTGGCACAGTTTATCATGATCCAGGGTGGGATACTTTGAAGCCTGAAACATAGTATCTTCCTTAATATTTCATGTTTTCCTGAACATTTTGTGATTTTCTGGAACTCCTTCTGCTTACATATAATCATTCTGAAGAATGCTGTTGTGTGAAGGATGGTCAAATTACACAGGGGAAACAGGCACGCCCACTTAGTCTTTGACTCACAGATGTCTCACCTAGTGGAGGTAAACAGAACACCAAGTGAAGTTGGAGCCAGACGGGCCAAGACTGACTCGGAAATAGCCACCCTGGCCCTTAACCCAATGGATCTTCTCTCTATGCACTTTTCTGAACACTTTGGATTTTACCCCCTGAGAGACACAGCATTTCCTTAATAGCATCTCTCTGGCAAAGGACCTGATACACCAACATTCAGCTTTGAAAGTTCCTCATGCTCACGTGATGGCTCGATGAAGGGTCTACCTTCGGGAGCTGAGTGGGTTCTTTCTTTCCTCTTTGCCTCTTAAGCCCCTTTACTTCCAAACCACTCAAGATCCACTAACCACAAATCTCCACGAGACTGCCACAGAAGGTGGAAAACAGCGCAGAGTATCCCCCACCACCACCACACGCACACTTGCAAACCTGTTTAGAATGTGTCCCACATCTGGAGAAGCCCAGTTAGACCTGGTTGATGAGTCAGTTCAGGCACTTTGCATTTAAGACTGTATTTTTTGCCTACGAGCTGATTATACAAACAGCTGCTCATAGCCAAGAGCAGAGATGAATGGCACGGTCAGTTTAAACAGACACACACATTGCTCCCTTCGGCACTGGAAAAATGTGCTGTTTTTAGCTCTGCTCATCAGCAGTTTTTGGTTTAATTCTCAATGAGAACCCTCTCCCGGAGCCAATCTGGGAAGAGAAGTTCTAGTCAAGGCAAGGACTTGTGAAGTCACTGATCTCTTCATGAGATAGCAGATTTCTCTGAAAGATCCAAGAGGACGTATTCAAATGAAGGAAACTTAATGTACTAGGATTGTCCACGGGAACAAAACCAAGAAGAAAGGTGTGTGTGTGTGTGTGTGTGTGTGTGAGAAAGAGAGAGAGAGAGAGAGAGAGAGAGAGAGAGAGAGAGAGAGAGAGAGAGAGAGAGGACTGGAATTACTTATGTAATCATGGAGCTAATTCTGCAGTCCCAAATACTGCAGGGCAAGTGGGTAAGCAGGACACTCCAGGAAGCTGATGGTACCATGCAAATCTGAGGGCAGCAGGCTCATGACCCACAAGGAGTCAATGTTTCAGTTCGGAGTCTACGAACAGAAAAAGCAGTAGGCAGGAGGAATTCTGTCTTTTTTGGGAGAAGGTCCGCCCTTTGCCCTATCCAGGTCTTCAGTCCCTTAGGTAAGACCCACTCACATTAAGTCTACAGATTCAAATGTGAATCTCCTCCAAAAATACCTCATAGAAACATCCAGAAAAGTGTTTGACCAAATGTACTGGGCTCCCCAAGGCCCAGTTGACAGGTAAAATTAACTACGACATTTTCAAACACTTGTATGATTACATTTTAATTTATTGATGAAGATTGATTCCAACACTTAAAGGTTTTTCTTTCCTTAACCAAAAACTAGTGATCCACTCACAATTTCCATGTTATCAACATTGTTTTGTACAATCTGGTAATATCTCAAGCAATATTGGGAAAATATATTTATTGGCATTATTTGAAACTACGGATTCTCCTTATATTGTGCCTGACATTGAAAATAAGTAGAGGTGGTCAGTGTGGTACAACGGGTTAAGTTGCCACTGGGTCACCTGCATCCCCTATTGGAATGCCTCTGCTTCTCATCCAGCTCCCTGGGAGACAGCAGCTGATGGTCCCTGCCACCCACATGGGAGACCCAAATGGAGTTCCCGGCTATTGGCTTCGGCCTGGCCTGGCCCTGGCTGTTGTGGGCATTTGGGAAGTGAACTAGTGGATGGAAATATGTAATTTTGTCTTTTTTTATTTTCCCACAGGGATTCTCTGGGCTTAGACTTTTGAGCAACACTAGATGAATTCTGATTTGGAGATGATGAGGTATAGAATGAGGGCATTTTGCATTAGGGTGGACATCGATCATGAGGACCAAAGGTGGGATGTTTTGGCTTGGATGGATCCCATGGGTTCAAGTATGGGAGGCATGGCTCCAGGTGGCAGTGCTGGCAGACGGTGTGGGTCTTTGGGATTGGGTCCTAGTGGGAGGTGCTATTTCTCACAGAACCTTTGGTGGTCTTAGTGAGAGAGCTGCTGTAAGACCCTGATCTTGCCCGGGGTCAAGGTGTCTTCTCTTGTTCCCACACACTGCTGCCACTGCCATCTGCCCTGATGTGATGCAGCCACGAGTCCTCATCAGAACCAAGCCAGTGCCAAGCCATGCTGCGGGACTCCAAACCTTGGCAGCTAAACAAACCTCCTTATCTTCAATTAGCTTGCCTTAGGTATTTCATCCTTGATAGTTTGGATTTTAGGTTCTGGTCTAGGATCCATTTTGAGCTAAATCTTGTTCATGTTGCAAATGAAAAGCTGGTTAATCCATTGACCAGTGGTGTGCATTTGCTGGACTGGCATATTTTAGAGACATTCTGTCGACAGAAAGATTCTGTGGACAAAGGGTTTGGAGATTCAGCTAGCGTTTCAGACAGGCCTCAATGATATCAAAAGTGATGATGAGCCGGTGCCGTGGCTCACTAGGCTAATCCTCCAACTTGCAGTGCCAGCACACCGGGTTCTAGTCCCAGTCGGGGCGCCGGATTCTGTCCCGGTTGCCCCTCTTCCAGGCCAGCTCTCTGCTGTGGCCAGGGAGTGCAGTGGAGGATGGCCCAAGTGCTTGGGCCCTGCACCCCATGGGAGACCAGGATAAGTACCTGGCTCCTGCCATCGGATCAGCGCGGTGCGCCGGCCGCAGCATGCCGGCCGTGGCGGCCATTGGAGGGTGAACCAATGGCAAAGGAAGACCTTTCTCTCTGTCTCTCTCACTGTCCACTCTGCCTGTCAAAAAATAAAATAAAATAAAATAAATAAATAAATAAATAAAAGTGATAATGAATGGGAGCGGAAAAAGTTACTCAGAAAGTTTTTGTGTTTTCTACCCACTGCTGAAGGAACTTAAATGAAATCACATCTATTCTTCCCCCATGCCAAGAAGGTCATCAAACACTATTTTCTTTACGTAGCCTCCCTTTCCCAAGGGGAAGCCTCAAGATTGTGTCTCATAACTGAAATGGGCTGCTGAGGGCTGCTTACTTATACATCTCTCTCTTCTGCAGAACTCCAGATGGGGGTATGAAGGCAAGATGCCCGGTAGGATGGCTTCAGAGCCAGGAGATGCTGTGCAGGCCTGAGTCTGCTCCTCTGCTTTGAAAACAACAGCCAGTTGGTGTCTCAGAGAAACCTGAATACAAGGGCCCAAGAGAGGGAAAAGTTCCAAATTCTGCCATCACACCTGCAGTGGTGAAGCTCAATGAAAATGCTGGCACCCAGGACCCTCACCCACTCTCCAGGAGCCTTGGAGGTTTCTATAATTCTTTTTATATGGTATCAGTGGAGAGGAAAGTCCCTGAAAACATGAAAAAAATTGAAATTCTTAACATCCTTGTATATAGGAACATAAATGCATGCAATTTTTAAACGCTGTTATTGAAGCAAAATAAATTGTGTTTGAAATGTTTTAACAGTTAATGATGTGTAGCATCTTCTCATGGCCTTACTGCCACTTATAGGTCTTTTATGGTAAACTCTCTTTACATATTTTGTTCATTTTTTTGTTGGATTTTTGCTTCCTCATTTTGTAGTTTTAAAGTTTCTTTATATAGTCTAGATCCAGTTCCCTCATCACATATATGACTCTGCTTGAGACTTTTCTCTTCTTCTCTAACAATGACTTTCAGGGGCAGGCATTGTGGCACAGTGGTTAAAGCTCCAGCATCCCATACTGGAGTACTGGTCCGAGTCCTTGGTGCTCTGCTTGTGATCTATCTGCCTGCCAAGGCACCTGGGAAGCAGCAGATGATGGCTGCAGCACTTGGGCCCCTGCCGTCTGTGTGGGAGATGGGAGTGGAGTTCCTCGCTCCTGGTTTCTATCTGGTCCAGCTCTGGCTGTTGCAGACATTTGGGGAGTGAACCCACGGATGGAAGATCTTTCCCTCACTCTTTATCTATTATCTCTCTCTCTCTCTCTCTCTCCGTTACTTTGGATTTCAAATAAATATCTTTCAAAAGATGTCCTTCCAAAAGCAGCCATTCTTAATTTTTATGTAGTTCAATTTATTTTTTTATGGTTCATGCTTTCTGTGTTTAATTCAAGAGATCTATGAACCGAATTCAGTTTTTTATGTTTCTTTCTAGAAGTATTATGATTTTATATTCAGGCCTAGGATCCATTTTGAGATAATTTTAGTTTATGTTGCAAGCTATGAATCAATTATTATAACTTTTGTTTTCTCGAGGCCTTGTGTTTTTGTTTAGTTTTTTTATTTCTGTTTGTTTTTTTACATACAGATATTCAACTACCCTGGCACCATCTGTGGAAAATACTATCTTTTATTTTTTCACCAATAAGTTGTCTCTGTGCTTTGTTGAAAATTGACCACGTATATATTGGTTTACTTCTGGACTCGCAATTATGTTCCATTGCTCTACATGCCAACCTTGACGACAATACAAACCGTCTTGATGGCTGCAGCTTTATAATAAATCTTGAAGTCAAAGTGGGTCAGAGTGTGCAGAGCAGACCTCCTTGCTTTGTTCTCATTCTCCAGGGGAAGAATTCAGTCCTTCACTATTCACTGCAACAGCAGCTGTCGTACTGTTGGAGGTGTTCCTTGTCATGTTGAGTAAGTTCCCCTCTATTCACTTCTCTGAGAGAGGCTGGATTTTTAAAAACTGCTTTCTCTGTATCATCCTTTCTCCACTGAACTGACTCCAATAGGATCAAACAGGAATCAACAGCAGAAAGATAATAGAAAAATCTGTACACACTTGGAAACTAAGCTACACACTTCTAAATAATCTGTAGGGGAAAGAAGCAGGCCTAAGGAAAATAAAAAGATAAACAGAACTGGATGAAAGCAGAAATACAACAAATTAAAACTTGTGGGAAGAAGCTAACTCAGCGCTGACAGGGAAGCTTACAACACTAAATGCTTACAATAGAGAGGAGGAAAAATTTCAAATCAGGCATCTAAGTGCCCATCAAAAAGCAGGTGATCAAAGGAATCCAAAGAACAATGGAAGAATCACAAAATAAAGCCAGAAAGCAGTAAAATTAAACACAGAGAAGCAATCAAGTCAATGAAACAGGGCATTACAAACATCCTACACAGCCAGTCACATGAGCAGTCCTGTATCTATTAAGGAAATCAAATTTGTAATTCAAAATTTAAAAAAGAAAGCGAAATTTCCAGGTCCGGCTGTTTCACAGAATTACAACAAATAGTTACAGAATTAACACAAATTCTAAACAATGTCTTCCAGAAAAAGGTAAAAGACACACTTCCAATTCATTTTATGAAGCTACTATTACTCAACAAAAACAGTTTAAGAAAGAAAACTACAGACAATATTCCTCATGAACACAGCCACAACAATCCTTTAAAAGACTGAAAAGTAGAATTAACCGACATACAAAAAGAACACTGCACCTTGACCATATGAAGATTATTCCAGGGACTCAACATTGTACAGAATCCACACAGCAACAAACTACAGGAAAAATCATACGTGGATTGCATTTCTCCTTGCTGGTCAGAGGTCCAGCGGCAAGACACATCCAGGGACATTCCCCACCAGACTATCCCTGAGCTCCTCTCTCTATCTACAACCAACACTGATTTATCAACCCATAACTGTCATCACTCCCACTTTCTAAGGGAGACCCTTTCTCTGATGAGCTTAGAAAGAAGGAAAAAAGAAGGTCTCAGTAATCTCAGGGAAGCAGATCCTGAGAAGAGAGGGGAGGGGAGGCGTCACTTCCAGCCTCAGGATACAACAAGGGCTGAGTCTGGGCTGTGGCGGGAAGGATTCAGAAGCTTGATTGCAGTAGGGAGGAATGAGACATATGATGGGAAAACAGGAATGGGAGAATGGACCATGGGAAAAATAAACTAATCTACGGCAATGTGTAGAGTGTAGCTCTGGAGATGAGCGCAATGCCAAATAGGGAGCATTTGTGTTGGGATAGAAGGTAATCAAGTTCAACTATTGTATGCATATGATAAAAACCACACAGCCAGAGTGGGGGCAGGGCGTGGGGCTGGACACTGAGGATTACATCCATTTCCTGAGCAAGTACAGCTTGTGTCGGGGGCAGTTTCTCATGCATTATCTTACACAGACCCCCTATCCACCCTAAGATTTAGCTATGCTAACTCCCATCATACAGCTGACAGAGGTGTATTAGGAAGGCTTGGCGGTAACATTCCCAAAGTCACATCTGGATCAGGCAGTGGAGTGAGAATCCAAGCTGGGGGCATCGCTGCAACTTGCTGCCGTCCTTTCTCGGGAGGCAAGCCAGGGCAACATCCACACTTCAAACCTGAAGCCACTTTCCATGATGCTCACTCTGCAAAAGGCAGCTCATCCTGATGAGGAGTTCTCACCTCGCCTTGCTGCCGGTTTCATTGTTCAAAACAGTGGAAGGAATGAGGGCCAGGTACTGCGCAACTGAAAGAGGCCTGAATTCCACTGCAGTCCTCGGAGCAGTCACCTTAAACTCCATTCTTCAAACAGAGAACTGAATGATAACGGGATGACAAGGAGAACCTTTGAATAACGGAGCCAGATCCCTAAGATTCACAGTAGCATAGTCAAAAATGGCCCCCACACCATAACAATGTCTAACATATATTGCTTTGTGCCAGGCACTTCACCATGAATTGTATATACTCTTGTAACCCTATGAAAGATTCTTTGTTATTTCAATTTTGTTTTTTGACAGGCAGAGTTAGTGAGAGAGAGAGAGAGACAGAGAGAAAGGTCTTCCTTCTGTTGGTTCACCCCCTAAATGGCTGCCACAGCCGGCGATGTGCCGATCCAAAGCCAGGAGCCAGGTGCTTCCTCCTGGTCTTCCATGCGGGTGCAGGGCCCAAGCACTTGGGCCATCCTCCACTGCCTTCCTGGGCCACAGCAGAGAGATGGACTGGAAGAGGAGCAACCGGGACAGAATACGGTGCCCCAACCGGGACTAGCACCTGGAATACCGGCGCCACAGGCAGAGGATTAGCCTAGTGAGCCACAGCGCTGGCCTGTTATTTCAATTTTACAGACAAGGAAACTGAGGCACAAGGAGGGTAAGTAACTTTCTCATGCTCACCTAGCAAGTTCAGTTCTGGAGCTGTCACTTAAGCACTGCTCTGCATCCTGGGTCCCCCTCCAACAGATTCATAAAATGATTAAACAGAAATTACAGTCCCATGTCCAGACCAAAGGAACGTAACTAAGGAAGAACTTCAAAAGAGAAAAGAGGTGAGAAGAAGGAAGGAGGAAGGAGAGGGGGAGGAAAAATGGGAAAGTGAAGGGAAACAGGAGGAATAGAAAGCAGAGAAGGAAGAAATTCTAAGTAGAATAGCCAAAGGAAAAATGGTAAAATTTTAAAAAGTAAAATAGCCAAAGGAAAAGAGGAGGTGATTCAACAAAATGTGTTTTGGCTCAAAATGGAAAATGAGACCATTCAAGATGGCTTACCCATCTTTGACTACAAGTGCCAAGTTCCTATCACCACAATTAAATGTGTGCCAAATAACACTTCAAATTGCCCATATTTTTGAAAACTCCTCTAACACGCTCAAAATGATCAATGGTCTTCGGTGACAAAGCTCATCTTGGCTCTTGTCTCCAGGACAGTTTGAAAAACATTTAAAGCAGCTTCCAACAAGTGAGCTTTAAAGACGAAGACAAAGTACTCATGGAATATACTGGATACTCAGTCCTTTGATATGAACTAATTATGATCTCATTTAGAGTTGTATTATTGACAAATACTTAAATCTTAAGGACAAAACTGCATTTGGGTTGCTTGCAATAAGCCTTGTCTTAAAGATTAAGGACTTGAAAGTAAGCAATGGATCTGAGTCCAAACGCACTTGAAATAACCATCCCATTATCTGGAGCAGCAGCCACCAGCCAGTGCATTTGTTTGTTTAGAAGGTGAAGTTGGGGCCACAGAGTTATGCATATAAGCATGGAGAGGAAAATATCAGATCTTTGCATTTATAGATTTCTCAACTACAGAGGATTCTACTCCACAAATAAAGGGTCCTCTCTTAGAATCTTAAGGTAATGAACAGTGGTGGGTTACCAACCCCATTGATGCCTCTGTGGTTTTCTCCATTTCCATTTTCTTTCGCTCTCACTAGCATTCCAGTGCCATTCTTCTGTCAACCCTCAAACGAGCTGAAATAAGGAACCAGAGAAACTGGCAATCCAAGTATGAACTCGCACACTACTTCTTCTGTTCCCTGGGACAGTGCAAGGTTGGGACTGGAGAGGCTGGAGAGTGGGTGACCAGGATGAAAGAGGACAGAGAGGGAGTAGGCAGAAAGGGGAAAAGGAGATGCCATGGTGTGACTAAGCAGCCGAGGGACTCACTGCTGAGCCTCCCCCAGCACGAGTGCTGCTATGACCATGGGCCACAGACCACTAGATAGCCTGACTTCAGCCCCTGCATACAGGCAGCGAGGGCTGTGTACCATACAAGAGGAGAAGGGGAACACTGATTCCACAACTGACAGAAATAAGTTAGGATTCCCACAGGAGCTGGTGTGGCAGCAGAAACAGTCCCACTGCCACATGAATGTCTTAGCAGTCAGAAGAGGCTCTCATAAGCAGTATACCAAAAGAATGCATGAAGGCAAAGACCCTCAGGCAATCAGCTACACAAGGCATAACCATGGGTTCTTACTTCCCTAGAGCAGTCATATTACTAGCAAGAAACTCGGTTCTTAAATGCACAGGCACGAAGACCCACAGGAGCACCATCCAGCATGTGCTCTGCAGTATGCTAAGTGACCCCTCAGGAAGGAGACAAATACATAGCAAAGGAATGGAAACCGGATGCAACCCAGGCAGACCCTGAAGAAACGTGATGAGGTCCATCAGTGGCCCTGCTTGGTTCCCACGGTTGCTGGGAGCAGCCATGGGAAGAGTTCTGGCTCCACCCTGCCAGCCCTTGCAGAGTGGCTTTGGGAAAACTGTAGACTTCTGAGCCCCGTGGAGTCACCTCCTCTACAAAATGTTAGTGATGGCTACCGCCTACTGAACTACGAATTAAATCCTTTGCTAAGAGCAGGTTTCACATTCATTTATTCTTAAAATGGTCCTCCCAAGCAGGTGCTTTTATCCTTCCTGTGTTAAAGGAAATGCTCTTTAAAATTAATGAGGCACAAGAGTAACCAGAGAGTAGGCGAGGGCAATGTCAAGCCCACCAAGCCCCAGCCATCAGCATACATCTGGCTCTTGGTAAGTCTGATGTGGGAACAAATAGGAGAGAAAGGCCCAAACTACCTGTGTAGAGTAAGAGAAACTTTCTCCAAAGAATCAAACCAAAACCATGTGCTTGGAATGGTTTATAGGGCAATACATAAATGCACAGCTTCCAAAATGAGAGTGGATTCTGGATTTCTCAATCAAATCTACCTCTTTGATTTACTGCATGGCCATGAATTAAGCAATTTCAACAGATTATCTAATTTTCTCCTTTATTGAATGGCCATATTAGTGTACCCACCACACAGATCTGTTGGCATGAAATAGATGGAGGTAAAGCATTCAAAGTATGCTTGGTGCCTGTTATCTACCAAGATTGATCCTACTGCTGGCTGTTCAGCACGGGGCTGTGTGTTGTGCACTGCACAGCCTTTTCCACAGGGGGCAGAGCCAAGAGAATGGATCCCAGATGATGCAGCATGAAGAGCTTACAAGAGAGTCTAGAACACAGGCTGGGAAATTGATGATGGCAGCAGGAAGACTTCCCTAAGAAGGTCCCTGGATGAAATGTGGATAGGGAAAGGAGGCCACTGAAGCTGTGGTCCTGCAAAAAGACAGCTGGCAGGAGTCTGCAGAGAGGTGGCCAGGTCCTGCGAGTAGGTTTTCTTTTTAGGTTGTGTGCAAAAGCAAAGAAAGTTGCATGTGCATTCTTCCCAGAAAGGATAGATTTTGCAAAGTCCTGGGAAAGTACAGTTCTAGAATTTGCTTCATAAGGAACACACAAAAAAACAACTACAATGCAATTTGTTTATAAATGTGCTTCATTCTCCTCTCTCCCAGCAATGCTGACTGGTAAAAATGGTTGTCCTGATGGATTCTTGGAGGGAAGGAATTCTAATGGCCTTCCCTTGTGCAGGGGTTCAGGGAAATCTCAGAATACCTTTAGCTGAATAACTTCAGCTTCTCATTCTGAACACTGAGAGAGATGCACTCACTTACCTTCTTCACAGAGTCCAGCTGTGGCTTCTTCATAAACCAAGTGCCTCCACAAATCCTCCAGCATCTGAAACAGCAGTTGTGCATTAACCAATTCTGTAAGATGGTTCAGCACTTCCTGGGTACGGGAGGCTATCCACAAAATGGAACTTTGTAACCAGCTGATGCACAGACAATGGCCATCTAGATGGCTACCTTCCTTTACCAAATCATGAACTGGCACCACTCACTCTCAGATTTAATGAATTGCTGAAGGAATCAAAGACCAAATCACTGCCAAATGGACTGCATTAGCAATTCTTGCAGTTCCACTCGACGCCATGCTTAGGACTCATGCACGAACCGCAGACTCCCGGGGAGCATCCCTCTTCTTCCGCCCGTCAGCGGAAGGCGCCGAAACACGCCACACTGCTGGCCACTCGGAAGCTCATGCAGGAAAGGCAGTGCTCAGAGATCTGGCTCACACACTAGTAACAATTTTTACACTAAAGTAGGCAAACAATAAATGCTGTCTACAAACTGCAAGAAAATCCCTCTCAGCAGTCAGCCTGGAAAAGCTATGGGGCTATGCTTTTCATCAGGGGAAAGAAAGTTCAGGTAAATAACTTCTATGAACCACTTCCGCCCTGAGTATGTACGTATTAAAAGGTAAGCTTGAGGTTTTAGTTCTCAAATCAGTGCGCATCAGTGCTTGTGGAAACACTGATCACTGGGCTGCATCGCCAGTTTCTGACACCAGAATTTGCTTGTCAGACAAGGTCCCAGGTAAGGCAGAGGCTGGTGTGGACACTTGGAGAAGCAGTGGTCTGGTGCTGTGGCATAGTGGGTAAAGCCACCACCTGTGGCACTGGCATTCCATATGGGTGCCAGTTAGAGTCCCGCCTGCTCCAGTTCTCTGCTAATACACCTGGGAAAGCAGTGAGAGATGGCCCATGAGCTTGGGCCCCAACACCATGTGGGAGACCTAGAGGAAGCTCCTGGCTCCTGGATTCAGAGAGGCCCAGCTTTGGCTGTTGGGGCCATTTGGGGAGTGAACCAGCAAATGGAAGCTCACTCTCTTTCTGTCTCTCCCTCTCTCTCTGTAACTCTGCCTTTCAAATAATTTTTTTTTTTTTGGACAGGCAGAGTGGACAGTGAGAGAGAGAGACAGAGAGAAAGGTCTTCCTTTTTGCTGTTGGTTCACCCTCCAATGGCCGCTGCGGTCGGTGCGCTGTGGCCGGCGCACCGCGCTGATCTGATGGCAGGAGCCAGGTACTTATCTTGGTCTCCCATGGGGTGCAGGGCCCAAGGACTTGGGCCATCCTCCACTGCACTCCCTGGCCACAGCAGAGAGCTGGCCTGGAAGAGGGGCAACCGGGACAGAATCCAGCGCCCCGACCGGGACTAGAACCCGGTGTGCCGACGCCGCTAGGTGGAGGATTAGCCTAGTGAGCCGCGGCACTGGCTTCAAATAAATTTTTTAAAAAGCATTAGTTTAGGGCATCTGTTAAGAACAAGTTAAGTTTCACCACTGTTCACCAAAAGCCAAGATATGTAATTGACCAAGGTATTTAATCATCACATGAATGGATAAAGAAAATGAGGTATATACACACAATGGAATATTACTCAGCCACAAAAAAAAGAATGAAATCCTGTCATCTGCAGCAAAATGAACAGTATGGGAGGACAGCATAAAAGTGAAATAAGCCAAACACAGAATGACAAATGTCGCATTTTCTCTTGTATGTGGAAGGTAAAAGAAAAAAACAAAAAACTCAAGATGAACACAGAATGGTGATTAGTTACTAGAGGCTACGAGGAATGGGAGGGGATAGGGAGAGTGTGGTAATGAGTACCAAATCAGAGTCAGATCAAAGGAGTAAGCTGCAAGAGTTACACAGTGTAGGGGGTAATTATAGTTCACAGTAACCGAGTAGATTCTGTATGAACAAATAGAAGCAGGAACTCCAAATTTCCCATCTCATAAAATCATGCCAACAGAAATGTGGATTACCCTGTTTTGATCAGGATGCATCATATACATGTACTGAAAGACTACTGTGGCTCCTATATAGTTTTTGTTAATGAAACTATTTTTTTAAGATTTATTTATTCGAAAGTCAATATTTACACAGAGAGAGGAGAGGCAGGGAGGGAAGGAGGGAGAGAGAGAGAGAGACAGAGAGAGGTCTTCCATCCGCTGGTTCACTCCCCAGATGGCTGCAACAGTTGGAGCTATGCCAATCCGAAGCCAGGAGCCAGGAGCTTCTTCCGGGTCTCCCATGCAGGTGCAGGGGCCCAAGGACTTGGGCCATCTTCTACTGCTTTCCCAGGCCATAGCAGAGAGCTGGATCAGAAGTGGAGCAGCTGAATCTCAAACCAGTGCCCATATGGGATGCCGGCGCCACAGGCCACAGCGTTAACCCACTGCGCCACAGCGCTAGCCCCGTTAATGAAACTATTTAAAAAAATAAGTCAAGCTTCATCTCAGGCACCTATGGGTGTTTAACTTCTAAGAGATTGAGGTACACTGTGGGGAGCAAACCGGACTAGACTGAGTTACTGGAATTAAGACTTATTCTATGCATCTGCTCTCCCACAATATGGCGCTGGGAGAGAGGTAAACAGCTTCTGCACAGCTGCCTCCAGTTCAACCAATAAACTGTAGGACTTGCTCCTGATTGGAGAGCAGCGTACTCGGCGTGTGGGCAGCCGAGTTGGGATTGGCGGAGGAGGACTATAAAGGAGGAGAGAGACGGCATGCACCGGGGAACATCTAAGGGGAACATCTGAGGGAACACCTGTGCAGCCCCCGAGAGAACCGGCCGGCGGTGTGCCGCTCCCCTGCGGAAGTGGGGAATGTGGCCAGGGGGAACTGCCCTTCCACGGAGGTGGAAGGGATAGTAGCCAACCCGGGAAGAACCAGCAGCAAACCCGGGGAGGGCCGAGCAGACGAAAGAACAGCGCAGGGTCCTGTGTCGTTCCTCCACGAAGAGGGGGAGCGACATAATGGTGCCGTGACTCGGATAGGAAACCTAGGACGGATAGGAAACCTAGGACGGATTAGGAAACCTAGGGCGGATAAGAAACCTAGGACGGATATGAAACTTAGGAGGGAAGAAACGGGAAGAAATGGGAAAATTTCGGAGAGAGAGATTAGCAGACAGCCTAGGGAAAAGCCGGACAAAAAGGTGCCGGAAGAAGCTATTGAAAGCCTAGGCATAGACTCGGATACGGACTACGGGGAAAGCTGGGAGAAATCTCTAAGGTCGAAAGCGAAAGTGAAAGCTAGAACAAACAGACTCGGATGCGGACTGTGGGGAGAGGCCAGGAGAAATGAGGGAGGAGTATTGTTGGAGGAAAGCTTGGGGAAACATACTGGGTAGAGAAAAATGTTAGGGAAATTGAAGCCGCGGGGGGCAGGCCGAGGCGGAAACGAAAGCCACTTTGGGATTCTCAAGTTAGCCCGGGAATAGGGGGCGAAAAGTTAAAACCAGAAGCGGAAACGTAAGCCTGGTTGGGATCCGTCTGATTAGCCCGGGGAGCAAAGGACGGGAAGCCAAACCGTGGGGCGGAGACGTAAGCTGGGTTGAATTCGCCAGGCTAGCCCGGGGAACTTGGATTGAATGCTAGTGGCGGAGACGCAAGCTACGCTGTGTGACTCGCGGAAGCCGCCGCGTGCAGAGAGAACCCTGGGCGTGAATAGATAGGGAACGCGGGGCTGGCACGAGGCCGTGGTTCAGACGCAAAAGGGCTAGTGAGAGACCGCGGAGTGTGCCCGCGAAGCCGAGCCGCGCAGATGAGAGAGGCGCGGGCTGAAGCGGCTCAGAGCCGGTGAGGCGCCGAGAAGCAGCCTCGGGGCGGAGCCCGCTGGCGGGGCGAGGCACCGGGAAGCGCAGGGATAAGAGAAACAGAAGTTTAGAAGTAAAATGAGAGAAATGGGAATGTTGGCAGACAGAAGTAAAATGGGAGAAATAGGAATGCCCGGAGATAGAGAAATAGAGAAATAGAAAGGCCTCCCTACAATACTGCAATTAGAAGGCTTGGATTCGGTCTGCCCGATTAGTGAGGCGATGAGCACCTGCGGTGGCTAGCAGCTTATGCGCCACAGGTCACCGAAGACAGGCACGAATTAACATCAGTAAGGCCTCCCCACAATACAATTAGGAGGCTTGGATTCGGTCTGCCTGATTAAGGCGGTAAGCGCCAGCAGGCGGCTCGACCAAAGTATGAGCCGCAGGTCACCGAACACAGGCACGCATCAGCGCCTAAAAACCTCCTCACAACATGGCGAAGAGAGGACCCGGATTCAGTTTGCCTGATTGATAGGACTTGTAAGAACCTGTGGCAACTCTAGCAAGTAGAGCAGGGTGTGTGCCGCGGGACACCGAAGACAGGCGCGTATCAACGCCAAAAATAAAAAGAAAGGGGGATCTGTGGGGAGCAAACCGGACTAGACTGAGTTACTGGAATTAAGACTTATTCTATGCATCTGCTCTCCCACAATATGGCGCTGGGAGAGAGGTAAACAGCTTCCACACAGCTGCCTCCAGTTCAACCAATAAACTGTAGGACTTGCTCCTGATTGGAGAGCAGCGTACTCGGCGTGTGGGCAGCCGAGTTGGGATTGGCGGAGGAGGACTATAAAGGAGGAGAGAGACGGCATGCACTGGGGAACATCTAAGGGGAACATCTGAGGGAACACCTGTGCAGCCCCCGAGAGAACCGGCCGGCGGTGTGCCGCTCCCCTGCGGAAGTGGGGAATGTGGCCAGGGGGAACTGCCCTTCCACGGAGGTGGAAGGGATAGTAGCCAACCCGGGAAGAACCAGCAGCAAACCCGGGGAGGGCCGAGCAGACGAAAGAACAGCGCAGGGTCCTGTGTCGTTCCTCCACGAAGAGGGGGAGCGACAGTACACTGTCTTTTTAAACTACTAATAATTTTATTTCAAATGCCAGCGTGCATCTATCTTCAATAGCCACTGAATGAGTAATTCTTTTTCCACAATATTTATTATTTGTTTACTTTCATTCTATTTGAAAGGAAGACCATGAGAGAGCGAGAGAGCGAGAAAGAGAGAGAGAGAATCTTGCCTCTTCTGTTCACTTCCCAATGCCTACAACAGCCAGGTTGGGGCAGACTGAAACCAAGAGCCATGAATTCCATCCAGGTCTACCATGTGGGTGACAGGGAACTGAGTACTTGAGCCATCAACTGCTGCTTCCTCGGGATGCATTAGCAGGGGGCTAGATCAGAAGAGGAGAAAGTGGGACTCACCCCAAGTCCCTATATGGGATGCAGGCATCCCAAGTGGCTACTTAACCACCAAGTGCCTGCCCCTTTTCCACCATATTTGGAAGTCAATAAACACCAATTATGTCTGATGCAGGACAGGGAGCTCTAGACTGTAACAAGTGGACACGTGACTACAGTGCCCTAGAGGAACTGACCAGCTGTTCAGGAAGGTGTAGACAGGAATTCGAGTTCAAGGGGACTTAGTGTTTACGTTTCATCCACCCTTTCTTCTGAGCTAAGGAAGATCCCGTACTAGGTGCCATCGTGGATACACAGTGGAATACACACCAGGAAGTCCTCGGCCATTCTTCCCTCTATAGAGACTCTCTCCTTTCCCCCAACTAACAGGCCAGCAAGTGGTTAGTTCCACTGGATGCAGAGCTTAGAATTACAATTTGGGTGACTGTAAGTTCAGCCTGTTCTACCCCCAGAGTCCATGTTTCAATACCCTGTCCCTTGTATTTAAACAACATCTGCCACTGTATTCATTCCTGTTCCCTTCCTGACTTCACAAAATCTGGCTCTGCAGCCCACCCTGTGTCTTCCAAGGGGCCCCTTCCCCTCCACCTTAGGCAAACCACAACAGCCTTCCCATCCTTCCATCTGCTCTCCTGCAGCCAGCTCATTTCCCTCTCTTCTTAAGGGGGTCCTTCCTGACCCTCACCCCAGACTTTCCCACTGTGACTCTCACCAAAATGTAATGCATGCTTGCCTTGCGGCCCTTGATCCTACTGGATTCCAGCTCCTTGAAGGCTGGTGCTTCCTGTCTTGTCCACTAAAGTATGTGTGCAGAATGTCTGGCCTGGCCCTGCCGTGGCAACCACAGGCAGGACTTGGAATTTAATAAATGTGCAGCCAAAGGGATCACATAAACAAGACTAGTGTCTGCTAATAATAATTGATAGAATTAAAAAGGAGAGAACGATCCAACATGGGAAGCAGGATACAGAGCAGATTCATAGAATGGCAGATGTCCTAAAAAGCACTCTGGCCTCAGAATCAGCCCTTAAGGCATTAAGATCTGGCCAAAAAGCCCATGAGAGTTTCTCAGGCATGGAAAGCCAAGACGCTATGGCAAGAAAAATGATCAAAATGAAATATCTCTGAGTGAGATCCCAGCAAAAGAACAGGCCATCAAAGGAGGTACCTTTCTCTGAAGGGAGGAGAGAACTTCCACTTTGACCATGGTCTTGTCTAAATAAGATCAGAGTTGGCAAACTCAAGAGGTTTCAATAGCCTTGGCAGCTCATGATAAGAGCCTTGATTACTGATGTCATAAATAAGAGTGTCAATTGTTAAATCAACGTGAGTCACTGTGCACCTGCTCCCCATGTAGGACCTCTGTCCTTAACGTGTTGTACTATGCGAATTAATGGTAAAACTACTCAAACAGTACTCTATATTTTGTGTGTCTGGGTGGGTGCAGTCTGTTGAAATCTTTACTTAGTATATACTACGTTGATCTTCTGTATATAAAGATAATTGAAAATGAATCTTGATGAAGAATGAGATGGGAGAAGGAATGGGGGATGGGATGGTTGCAGGTGGAAGGGAGGCTATGGGGGGAAGAACTGCTATAATCCAAAAGTTGTACTTTGGAAATTTGTATTTGTTAAATAAAAATTGAAAAAAAAAAAATAAACGTGCAGCAGGCTACTTTTTAAGTGGACAATTTTGTATGGCCTGTAAATGTTGTTATAAATATCCAAATGGCCCTGGCAGAAAAAAGGTTCTCCATGCCCATGAGCACTGTCAGAGGGCAGCCAGGGCCTGACACAGGAAACACACTCTGAGACAGCACAGCCTCGGAGCTCCCTGTTCACTTGATTGCCAAGCTGCACCAAATGCACCTTCACGCAGCAGCAATGGCTTCCTCTTCCCTGGAAAAGGGAGCTGCAATGTCTGAAGGCTCTGGGGAGCTCCCAAGATGGCTCTTCTATTTGCACCAGAAAACCTTCCCTCTCGTACCCAGGTCCTTGCCTGCCTCTCGTGCGGACTGACTACGGCAAGGCCATGAGCACAGTGCTGCTTTTCTTTTTCAAGTTACCCGACAAAGCTTATGCACAAACTGACTATGATGTGGAATTTTTCCTTAGCTTTATGATCAGGCAGATGGTGACCCTAGAGGGGTCCAACTTGCATGACCAATTCTCACTAAAATTCACGGCTGCAATATGAGTCTCCTGCCTCCTGAAGAAAGCTGGGCTTTAGGTTATATTCTGATGTCTCCCACATCTCTGAGCTGTAGAAACCATGAAGAGCAAACTGCCCTGCCCACAGCTTCCTTGATCTCCTTCAGTAACCCAGCCCTCCAAAGACTTCTATTCCCTTGAGCAAAAGTCTTAAGTCATCCAGAATTCTCTTAAATATCACATCAAACAACAAACCCTATTGCCTCTACCTTCAGAATAAGAATCTGACCCCTCTCACCAGAGCCCCTGCGATCCTGACCACCAGCACGCCTCTGATGCTGAGCTGTGTTCACTTCCTACCTCCTCTCCTGCTTTGCTCCGTCTCCCTACAGCCTTCTCTTCAATGCAGAGTGGTTTTTGCTAAAACCCAAGCCACGAATCAGGTCAAATCTCTTCAGAGCCCTCTGAAGCCTTCTCATCTGAAAGTAAAATCCAAAGTCTCTCCAGGCTTCCCAGCGTTGTCTCTGACCCCTCTTGCCACATCCTTTCTGTTCTTACTCTGGCATACTGTGCCAGCCACACTGGTTTCCCTGCTATTCCGAGGACAGAGCCTCCACCCTAGGGGGCCTTTGGACAGACCACTCCCTCGGCCTGCAGACTCTACCGCAGTCATCTGTGTGGCCTTCTCATCTCCTTGTAAGCAAGAACTGCCTGCAATCACCCTGGTTAAGACTGTATTACCATCGTAACTATCATCATCTCTTACCAATTCTTCTCCCCAGCATCTATCCCTGAGAAGGACATATTTCATGGAAAGGAAAGCATTTTGTTTGCTTCTTAAAAGGTTAAAATGTGACTATCAAGTACAGAAGGCAAGATGGAGAACAAGAAACCAGAAAAATACACCTCCCAAAGATTGCCTGAGGGTGTAATTGGTTAGAAATGAACTTACTGGCTGGGAACCAGTAGCCCCTTCCTGTTAAGGCAAAGACATCATGCTTGCTGTTTACTGCAGCTGGGGAAAGACAACCACAGCATACAAATGTATTTTTTTTTTTTTTCATTTTATTCGGAAGGTAGAGAGACACACAGAGAGATATCTTCCATCCACTGCTTCACTTCCCAAATGCCCAAAAGAACTGAGGCTGAGCCAGGCCAAAGCCAGGAGCCTGGAACTCAATCCAGCTCCCCTCCATGGGTGGCAGGGACCCAAGTAATTGTGCCAACACTTGCTGTCTGAAGGGTGTGCATTAGCAGGAAGCAGGATTCAAGAGCAGAGCCAGGACTGGGATCCAGGCACCCTGAGGGGAGGCAGGCATCCCAAGCAGTGTCTTAACCGCTGCACAAAATGTCAACCCCTGGAAATGTCTTCTCTTTAAAACAGAAACCCTTTCTGTTACTGACAGGCAGAATGAACAAATCAAGGACTAGGAAGAAATAGAATAAAATGAAGACTGTTCATCAGGAAAATCCCTTTTCCGTATGGAAAGGCTCAGTTCAGTACAAAAACTCCATGAAGAGAGAATCTAGAAATCCTCAACAAGGCCATGGGTGGTGCTGGTGCTGCAAGGAATTAAAAAACAAAACAAAACAAAACAAAACAAAAAAAAAAACAAAACTAAAGTAATTGATAAAAATGGTTCTTCATCCAAAATAACAAAAAATCGTTTCTAAATGCTCTATGTTAATCATATCAATAAAGTACTAAAATCCCACGGGGACCATTTTAGATGAGGGAGAGTATTTAGCTCTAGTTTTGTTTATAAAATAAGAAAAATGAGAAAAGATACAGGTATGCTTAGCATTATTCACAAAAGCATGTACCACTCAAGAAAAATATGTGAAAGCTAATTAATTGCTTTCCTCTCTCTCTTACTTTTGAACCCATTAAGAATCCTCAGGAACAAAATTTTGTTCCTGTGAGAGCGAGCAGCTTAAATGTTTGATGGCCTTCAAATCTGAGGATGATAGGAGCTGAGCAAGTACTTTCCACAATAAGAAAAAAAAATCTGCAGAAAGTTGTAATAGTCTTAGCATTTATGAAGATTACCTTAGAAATAAGTCATTAATCATTTATTAACAAGTCATTAATCACTATCAAGAAATAAATACCATTTTGTTAACTAAGTCTGTGTCAAAATTACCCCAGCAGTTGTGTAGGGGTATGTGTGTGTGTTTGTACAAGTGTATGTTTTCATCTTACCACCACTACTTCTGTTGGCTTTGAGCACCACTTGTATCCACCTTCCGGTTCTATTTTTCATTACAAAAAAGTAAGTATGCTTCCAGAGTGAACTGGATTACAAGCTTTTTTGATGACTACCTTTCAGCAAGTGAGTAAGGAAAAAGCTATTTAATCTAACATTTTACTTTAGCACCCAGCTAAATAGAAATTTTTAAAGGACATTTTCCTTAAAGATATGATAAACTATCACATAGTCATGGCTTCAGGAGAAATTCCATTTCATTTTGTTAGTAAATGAGCTTATTAGTCAGGGTGAACTCACAAGTCTCTGTAGGTTGTTATAAACTGAAGCAAATCAGCTCATTTGAATTGCTATGTATCTACCTAGCATTTTTAATATAAAACAATGTATTTGTTGAAATAATCATTCTTTCTTAGGGATACTAATTTACGATGCTCCATATCAATTTAAAACCTTGAATTCTACAAGGTGCTTTCATATAAGGTGTCAAAGTTGAAAAAAAACTTGAGACTAAAATAAATGTTTGGTAACTCTGTTGTTTTCAGAACATGTACGAATTATATTTACATCCTCAGCTTTTCAATTCTACTCATCTTAAAACTGGTTTCACAAAATGTTACACCGTCATACTTCAATGTCTCTACATAACAGATTTGAGAAATGTCTGGTAGCTCTCTTTGGTGATTACATGATTCCAATCTCCTTCTACTATTTTGATATGAGCACTTATTAAACTACCCTCTAATACAACAACAACAAAAAATCCACGACAAAACATAAAACTTTTTCAAACAGCATTGAAAAGACTTACCACTTTTGTTTTGAAGATGGAGAAAACAAAGTAATGGTGGGTTAAAAGATCTGTCAAACTGCACAGCAGAGTCTTTAACAAGATAAACCATTCTTTCGTAGCACTTCCTATGACCTTGCATAACACTGGCCTCTACCAGGCAGGCAACTGCCGTCACATTATCTACAGCCAAGTAAGCAGAAATGAAAGGAAACCAACTATAAAATCCATACTAGAAAAAAAGGAGAAATAAGTAGCTTCTAATCAATTGAGAAACAAATAAGATTGATTAGTTCTTAATGTGCCCCACTAAATATCCACTTACACGTAAGGACCAAATTCATCTCATGGTTGCTCTCTTCACGTGGCTGCATACAGACAGTGGCTACAGGCAGCATCCACGAGGGCACAATCTAGTGCCACAGCAGATCACAATGGCACCACACTCATACCTTTCTATAAAAGGAACGCTTTAAATCGACAGGAAATTGAACTGTGAAGCGACAGTCTGAAAATAAGAAGTTGTTCACACAGGTACCCACAGATACAGTCTAGACTTCATGTCACACTGTGTGGTTCTGGACGTCCATGGGGGCTGATGGACATGGAGGGGCAATCCGCCTGCCTCTCCTTGCTGATCACCTGGCAGTGCCACCCTTTGCCCTTTACATTAGCGTCTCAGCTCCCAGACAGCTCACGGGACACAAGGCCTATTTCTAATGCAATTGCTCACGATCCTGGAAGTTACTGATGCACACAAACTTGGGCACAGAAATCACCTGGGCTTAGGTGTCTTCCACGCTCCAGACACAAAGAACAAACATGAAACTTGTTGGATGGTTGGTAGGAGTGCCTGGGAAACTGACTTTTGTAACACAGGTAGGTAGATAGGTAGGTAGGAGGTAGGTACAAACACCTCTGGCTTCAGGGCAAAGTTGAGAGGAACAGCACGCAGTTACTACAGATTTAACAGGGCTCCAAGGTCTATCAGTGACTACACTGGTATTGTGTTACATCTGTGTCACAAGCTGATATTTAAGAAAGGCAAGCATATGATCCTATACTTATCTAGCATGTAATTCTTTCCTGAGTCAGTCAAATAAGGCCTTATAGTCCTAAAATATCCCATATTCTTATAACGAAAGATGGAAGAAAATCTAATCACTACAAGGCACTGAAAAGGTATACTCAATCAAATTACTTTTCAACGTGGATATGCAATAATTCAAATTAGAACATGCTGAAAAAAATCCCATTAGTTTCAGGAAATTTGCCTACCAGGTAAAAATATCAAAATACAGTCTCACACAAGCTTATCATATTACAGTATAACATTTATTCAATCTCATCACTTATGATCACTTTATTATAATGAAATTAACCCTGACATAAACTTTTGACATTTAAAAACAGAGAATACACAGATTTTTCAGCTGTTTTACTTACATGTACTTTTTAGTTCCCATGCAGTACTCATAATAAGGAAATATTATACATCAGCCCTCTCATATTATGCTCAGGCAGAACCAAGTTCAGAGGGAAACAAAGTGCCAACATAAATTCATCTCCAAAAACTGCCCAAAGCCACAGGAAGCCACTGTTCCTTCTAATTATATATTTACTGTACATTCTTTTCTGTAAATGTGTAATTGTAGTCACATAACAATAGTTATGATGAGGCAATAATACCGTTTTAGGAAGGGATTAAACAAATGCGACCCGAAGCTGAAGAGAGGAGACCAGAGCATATAAAAGTCATCGGAGAACACCACACACACACGCACACCAATGCTTTCCACTTGCCGGCTGGAGAGAACATGCACAAGGTTTTCTTAGCTGACGGTCATCAAGATCGCATGAAAAATTGGCCTTCACATCATCTGTGCTGACAGGAGAGTAATACCACTGAGGAGAAAGAGCCGTGCTCATTATCTTCTAGGTCTGTCTAGGTCATCTATGGCAGCTAGAAGCTTCTGTCTTGCCTTCTTATTGATATGGGATCCCAGGCAAACGTTTACCAGGTTGGTTAGCTGCTTCGTTGAATATTCCTGCTCAAGAAAAGAAGATCCAGGTTTAGCACACGGAGAGATGGGATCAATGAACCAAAAAGAACAGGTGTCGAGGTGCCTGCCAAGCTGCGGGACCAGGGAATAAGGTGAGCACACACTTGCAACAGGGAGCAACAGAACCCGTTTCAACAGGGCCAAGGAGCCTCCCGGGCCTGTGCTTTTTACCATTTCGAAGATGAGACGCTTTATGCTTGTTTCTGTGACACTCTCCGCTAGGAAGTTGTCAAAATATGCTGACATCTCAGTTCGTAAAAACACCACTGATTAAGTATTTTTCTGGTACTCTATAGTTTGTGAGCAACTTTATATTTAAAAAAAATTTCCATGAGAACAACTCTTCTAAGATACAATAAATTAATAAAGTAACAAGGATCAGAAAGTCACTGTTTGTTAAACTCTATTAAAACTGGCAGCAAGGAAGTAAAATTAAGACCTTGGGTATCTCAGCATTCAAACCTATCCAGTTCCCATGCTCAATGGGAGGCTTGCAGCCTAATCTGGTTCTGGAGCTTGAACAGCAACAGTCCAGATGGGGAAAGACAATGTGTGCTCGCTCTAAAAAGAAAAGGATATCCATCTACACTGAAGATAATGCACAAGATAAAGCAACTTCCAAATACGAGAAAGAGCTCCCTCAAAAAAGTCAGCAAACTGGTATCAATGAAAGCGTTTCCAAAACCCCAAACTAGAGAATTTCAGTCTGCTATGGTAAAGAAGAAATCCTACATGGGGCAGCACTCTGGCACCGAGTAACAGAGCTGTACGAGCTGTGCGTTTTCTCCTTGGCCGCTTCCTACTCCCTCCCGGCCCGTTGCTCAGCACCAGGACTGACGCGTTCAGAGGGCGCTTTACCAGGCGGATTCTCGCAGCACTCAGCGGCGAGTCCCTCTGCACATGGCGTTAGCATTCTGGTTCTCAAAGGTCACAGGGGCCAAAAGTGGTGGAGTTTTTCTCAATTTTGACTTACTGCTCAACGTCACTGAAAACCAAATGTACATTTCTACTCTGTTTCCAACTGACAACAGGCGCATTCACACAAAACTCAGCTAGTGCTGACATGCCACGCTGATGTTCACCTCATCTTTTTACAGCATTGAAAGTAGAAAAGCAAAGCCTGACATGGTAAACACAAACAATTCCTTATTTCCTTTTCCGAATTTTACTTAGCTTTTACCCACAATGGTTATAGCCTATGTAAATATGAACTCTAGAGTTACTGGTGTAATAAGATTTGGTGATAATTTTAACATTTTCCATATTTTCTTAAATCCATGTTCACATACTGCCTATCTAAACAAATGGCATAACAATAATACAAAAAAGCTCTCCACACATATGCTTGGGAGAGACACAAAAGTACATCAAAAAGGGTGGAAAAACGGAATTAAAAGATTTGGTGCAAAATCTTTGAAATCCATGCATAGTCTTTTCTTAATAGTCATTTCCATGACTTTTTGAAGACCCCTTGTAATTGAGTTGAATTGTGTTGAAAATTCAGCTATTCTTTTTTTTTTTTTTTTTTTTTTAACAGGCAGAGTGGACAGTGAGAGACAGAGAGAAAGGTCTTCCTTTTGCCGTTGGTTCACTCTCCAATGGCCGCCACAGCTGGTGTGCTGTGGCCAGCGCACCATGCTGATCCGATGGCAGGAGCCAGGTACTTATCCTGGTCTCCCACGCAGGTACAGGGCCAAAGTACTTGGGCCATCCTCCACTGCACTCCCAGGTCACAGCAGAGAGCTGGCCTGGAAGAGGGGCAACCGGGACAGAATCCGGCGCCCCGACCGGGACTAGAACCCGGTGTGCTGGCGCTGCAAGTTGGAGGATTAGCCTAGTGAGCCGCGGTGCCGGCCTCAGCTATTCTTAATAACAATAAATCATATTTTTCTACTTACCTACACATCTACACAGCAGAAAAATTGTCAATCTGTATTAAAGGTTAAATCTGATATAGGATACAAATGAAATTCCACCATTTAGATATTTACATCTTCCACCATCCCCAACACTGTCACTGTGGTTAGGATGTTGCTATTTCATTGCTGAGGGGCACAAGAAGGCTACACAGCAGTCTACACATTAGGAATCATTTCAGCATTACTGCTTTCCATCCACAAGTATCTTGATGTTAACCAACATCAGGCTTTTCTTCTAACGCAGTTGCAGGAAATAAATAGTGAGTATTCTCACTCTGGCTGTGTTTCTAGATAATTACTGTAATGATTCAAATGGGCTCAAAGGGACTTGATTAAGGCAAAGGACACTGCACAGACAGAATCTGGACATAGTAAAGAACTAACCTGAGTATTTGTGTTAAAAAAAAGTTTCTTTATGCTCCACTCTCATGATTTTGAATTAAATGATACACCAGATATACAAAAGGGAGTGAAAATTAAGGTTTTCAGCTCTCACCCTGTGCTCCTTGATCCAACGTTCCATGTCATTTTCAGTTAGGTAGTAGGCTTTAATATAAGTTTCCACAAATTCTTTATCAGGAATGGGTCTAATATCGGTTAGTTTTTCAAGTTTCATTAAAAACTGTTGAAAATCTAACTGCATTAAGGCACGACCCTCATTACTGCACTTCTTGACGTTGGCATATCTAAAAAACACAACAATAAAAAAACTGATAAATAATAGGCACTTGAATTTTTCTCTAGCTCCTATTTGGGCAGAATAGGAGTAACATGAGAGGGTTATAGGAAAAAGAGCAGAAGAGCTGGGAGTCAGAAGTGGGTTATATTTATACCTTGTCATTTTACCTACCTGGTATGTATGTATTAATATATGTATATGTATATACATGTGTATGTATGTGTGTGCATATGTATGTATGTATGTATGCATGTATTTGAAAGACAGAGTTACTACAGAGAGAAGGGGAGACAGAGAGACAGATCTTCCATCCACTGGTTCACTCCCCAAATGGCTGCAATGAGTGGGGCTGGGCCAGGCTGAAACCAGGAGCCAGGAGCTTCTTCTGGGCCTCCCACGTGGTGCAGGGGCCCAAAGACCTGGGCCATCATCTGCTGTTTTCCAAGGCACAATAGCAGAGAGTGGCCGGGACTCAAACCAGTGCCCACATGCGATGCTGGCACTGCAGGCCATGGCTTTTTAACCTGCTCTGCCCCAGCAGCAGCCCCACCTATCTGGTCTTCAACTTCCTCACTTGCAAAGCCAAGAGACTGAGTAACTTCAAGGCTCTTTGCTGCTCTGTGGACTACAGTTCCCTGCACTCAATGAACACTTTGTAAGAAAGTTAAACTGGCACCCCAGTTGATCTCACTGCTAAGAATTATTTATGAAATCCAAAGTAATCTTGGTTTTAGAAAACGATTCAATATTGGAACTAGTCAGCTCAAAGGAAACAAATGAAACAATCCTCCCATGAGCACCAGATAAACCTGAGAAATGCATAAGCATACTCCTATTAACCCCAACAGAACAATATTTTATTACTCCTAAGTCAGTGTCTCATTCCTTCAATCACACAGATTGTGGACAATTCAATTTTATGGAATGAGCTACTTCCCCACTGGGAAATGTGCAAGAAAATTAAAGCTTATGTTATTTAAGGTGACCAAGCTTCCTCCCCTCCCCCATAAAGTGTTTTATGCAGAAATCTCACATATGATACTCATTTTTATACTTTATTAAATAAACTTATTGAGGGCACTTTTCAGTTGTGACTGCTGACACACAGCCTTTTATGTCTGATGCCACTGCTGGGTGCCACTCGGAGTGCGCAGACTGTGGTCTGCTCATCACCTTACCTCTCCACATCCCAATACATTCTTTCATAGAACAAATGAGAACTAAACAGAAACTGGGTAAATGATAGTGTCAAAGTTCAACTGATGTGCAATTCCTGACCACTGTGCATGGTCTTTGAAACAGCTGCTTCGGGGATCGGCTGTGGTGAAGTGGGTTAAGCTGCTGTCTGCAGTGCCGGTATCCCATATGTGTGTTTGCTCAAGTCCTGGCTGCTCCACTTCTGATCCAGCTCCCTGCTAGTGTGCCTGGTAAAGCAACAGAAGACAGCCCAGGTGCTAGGGTCTTTGCCACACACATGGGAGCTCCTGGCTCCTGGCTTCAGGCTGGCCCAGCCCCAGATGTTGTGGCCATTTAGGGAGTGACTCAGTAGATGGAAGATCTTTTTCTCTCTCTGCCTCTCCCTCTCTGTAAGTCTACTTTTCTTTTCTTTTTTTTTTTTTTTTTTTTTTTTTGACAGAGTTAGATAGCGAGAGCGAGAGCAAGAGAGAGAGAGAGAGAGAAAGGTCTTCCTTTCGTTGGTTCAACCCCAAAATGGCTGCCATGGCCGGCACTGCGCCGATCCAAAGCCAGGAGCCAGGTGCTTCTTCCTGGTCTCCCACACGGGTGCAGGTGCCCAAGCACTTGGGCCATCCTCCACTGCCTTCCCAGGCCACAGCAGAGAGCTGGACTGGAAGAGGAGCAACCGGGACTAGAACCCGGTGCCCATATGGGATGCCGGCACCGCAGGCAGAGGATTAGCCAAGTGAGCCATGGCTCAGGCCCCTGTAAGTCTACTTTTCAAATATATAAGTCTTTGG
The DNA here is from genome assembly GCF_051225735.1 of Oryctolagus cuniculus. Taxonomy (NCBI): domain Eukaryota; kingdom Metazoa; phylum Chordata; class Mammalia; order Lagomorpha; family Leporidae; genus Oryctolagus; species Oryctolagus cuniculus. The sequence goes on from NC_142882.1 coordinate 78,974,873, forward strand.
GGGAAAAAAAATAGCTGCTTGCTATTCAAGGATTTTCTCAAAAGTTTTCTAAATTTTAAATTCAACTGTAATAAAAGTTTACATACAATAAAATGTGTTGTATTGCAGGTTATAGATAAACCTCAGTTTTTCAGCATTTTATTATTTACAACTTTTGATTCACATCTAACACTTGAACACCTTTATGGGGCACCTCACTTCAACATATTCACACAGAACAAATGCATCAAGCCAGGCAACCAACCCTTCTATTTCCTTTCCTTTGTGTTTGGAGCCCACCAGCTCCTCTTTTCCAGTTCTTCATACAACACAGAACAGAATGCTGTGAGTCACGGTCACCCTACTCTACTGTGGTACACTGGAACTTGTAACCCTTTTTTTTTTTTTTTTTTTTTGACAGGCAGAGTGGACAGTGAGAGAGAGAGACAGAGAGAAAGGTCTTCCTTTGCCATTGGTTCACCCTCCAATGGCCGCCGCGGCCGGCGCGCTGCAGCCGGCACACCGCGCTGATCTGATGGCAGGAGCCAGGTACTTATCCTGGTCTCCCATGGGGTGCAGGGCCCAAGCACTTGCGCCATCCTCCACTGCACTCCCTGGCCACAGCAGAGAGCTGGCCTGGAAGAGGGGCAACCGGGACAGAATCCGGCGCCCTGACCAGGACTAGAACCCAGTGTGCCGGCGCTGCAAGGCGGAGGATTAGCCTAGTGAGCCGCGGTGCCGGCCAACTTGTAACTTCTTAAATGTATTACTATTTCTTACTTGTGTCCTACATGTCATGGGCAGACTGAGCATAGACTCTCAATAAATGGGAAAATGTTGATAGATCTGTAACTTGACGCATGGAAGATGTATAAAGTTTACCATGAGATGGTGAAGACGATTGTAAATGGGGTAGGGGTCACAGGGCTGACTCTGCCATCAGAAAATTAGCTTTCATACACTCATCTTCCCCATCTATAATACTGTGAATGTGGACATGCTGCCTAGCCTCGATTCAATGAGCCCAGGATTTTTCACTGATAAAACATAGAAAATAACTGTACCTACTGAAGAGTACTTCTGTCAGGATTTATATATTTGTGCTGCTTGGTTCAATAAATGACACATGATTGGTGCTCAATAAATGTTTAAGTTCAAACATCATCAGTTTTATTGTTAAACAACTATTGGTTTAATTTTCAGATAATCATTAAACTTTTTTTTAAATCATTTATTCAAAAGGCAGAGTTACTGAGAGAGGGAGAGACACAGAAGAGAGAGGTCTTCCATCTGCTGATTCACTCCCCAAATGGCTGCCATGGCCAGGGCTGGATCAGACTGAAGCCAGGAGCCAGGAGTTTCATCCAAGTCCTTGGCTACGTTCCACTGCCTTCCCAGGCTCATCAGCAGGACCTGAATGGGAAGTGGAGCAGCCAGGACTTGAAGTGGTGCTCATATGGAATGCTGGCATCCCAGTGGCGGTTTAGCCTGCTGCACCACAATGCCGGCCCTGATAATCATTATATTTCACATTATCCAGTCGTCTATTAATTGGTTCTATGTCATCAAAAAGGGGGTGGAGGTGGGCGGGAAGGACAGCTAGAGAGAGACATACTGGAGTTTAAGGTTTCTTTTCTAATGGGTTCCAAACACCTCTGCTGTTTATCATTACCTCTACCTATTCTCTCTATCCATTAGTGATTTTAGTCACACTGATTAGTGATTTTTTAGTCAGACAATGACTTAGTATAATATCACTCATATACTATAATTTATTATTGAAGAAGCAGATGATACTTTCATGAGTGACTTACCCTTCCACAATAGTTCTATTAGCCAATCGAATACAATGTTCCCAAAGTATATTAGACACAGGCAAAGGTATTCGAACTCTCTTAGAAACTTCATTTAATCGCCTGTTAAACTGTTCAAATTCCTAAGAAGACAAAAAGTGTGGTTGTATATAAATATCATTATAACGCCACAAAGATTCTGCACAAAAGTAGTAAAACAAAACAAAACAAGATTTAGAAAGATTCAAAACTGAACCAAGTAAAACAAAAAGGAGTCATGCCAAAGATAACGTGGACTTAGTGAGAAGTTTTAGAAAAGCAGGAATAAATTATGTCACAGTCGAGTACACTACATTTCATCTCAAAAGAACGAAGTGTTAAGAATGCTCAATGTTTCCACATCTCAAAATTTCCTATGGTTGTCAGTATGTAATAAAAGAAATAAATAACTGAATTTGCCTTTAAAAATATCTTACAGAAACCCACTTAAAAATACTTAGAGCTTGCAACTCAGAATTAACTATTTGGAATCTGTGGCTTTCTTTTTTTTTTTTTTTTTTTTTAATTTTTTTTTTTTTTTGACAGGCAGAGTGGACAGGGAGAGAGAGAGACAGAGAGAAAGGTCTTCCTTTTGCCGTTGGTTCACCCTCCAATGGCCGCCGCGGCTGGCGCGCTGCGGCCGGCGCACCGCGCCGATCCAATGGCAGGAGCCAGGAGCCAGGTGCTTTTCCTGGTCTCCCATGGGGTGCAGGGCCCAAGCACCTGGGCCATCCTCCACTGCACTCCCTGGCCACAGCAGAGGGCTGGCCTGGAAGAGGGGCAACCGGGACAGAATCCGGCGCCCCGACCGGGACTAGAACCCGGTGTGCCGGCGCCGCTAGGTGGAGGATTAGCCTAGTGAGCCGCGGCGCCGGCCCAGAATCTGTGGCTTTCTGACACAAATATTTCTCTTTGCTAAATGTTGAAAGTAAGTAAGTATCAAATAATTCAAAGGCATTCCTCAGTACAAATGAAAAAAATCTTCTACTACCTTTGGAAGAACTGAACATTTTATTAACATTTATTGCCATTTTGACATAATTGCATTCAAAATTAGAACATTTCTAACTGATTTAGACAACTCTAATAGTTATATGAAAGCAGTAGATGCTTAACCTCCTGTTTCTTTGGACTATTATCATCTAAAATACGTTCATTTACAAAAGTAAATAATGCTGTACCCTTCCTTGGCAATATATGTATATATGTGTATATATATATATATATATATTTAAAGATTTATTTATTTATTTGAAAGTCAGAGTTACACACAGAGAGAAGAGAGAGGGAGAGAGGGAGAGAGAGAGGGAGAGGGAGAGGGAGAGGGAGAGGGAGAGAGAGAGAAGAGAGGTCTTCCTTCTGCTGGTTCACTCCCCAATTGACTGCAACGGCCAGAGCTGCACCAATCCAAAGCCAGGAGCCAGGAGGTGCAGGGCCCCAAGGAGTTGGGCCATCTTCTACTGCTCTCCCAGGCCATAGCAGAGAGCTGGATCAGAACTGGAGCAGCCGGGACCTGAACTGGCGCCCATCTGGGATGCTGGCACTGCAGGGGCAGCTTTACCCACTACACCACAGCACCAGCCCCTGGCAATATATTTCTAATAAAATTATAAAAGCTTACAGGAGCTTCCTGGTTGGAAAAGCTATACAATGTGTGCCTATTTTCTAGCAACACTCAGGAGAAAAACAATCTAGTCAGAGTTACACAGTGATAACTGTACTATCCTGTGCTCTTTTGCTACTTCCTAAATCCTAACTTTGCTTACCGACTTATCTTTGACAGTTCATTGTTTTTAATTACTTTTTAAAAAGGAGCAGACCATCCATTCACTAAGCCTACCTTTGAAAATCAAAGTTAACCAAGCAACTGCTCTTTATCTGCTGTTTCGTTTTGTGGATCCAGTGGAGCAATATTTGCCATGGTATTCATTGACACATTTGTTATGGGAAACGGCTTTGAATTTCAAGAGGCATAATTCAATATTTTTCATTAACCTTTTATTTTAAAGATGAAGCTGTATGCTTACTGGATAAAGTGACATTCCACTTAGCACTAAATTCAATGTTTAAGAATGCTTGTTGTATAATGAATAATAAAACCACTTCATTTTACTCATGATTCTTCTGAGACAAGAAAAGAGGCGGCTGTCTTCTAAATGCTTACATGTGGATAAGTAATGGAAAGGACAAAAGTATCACAGACAAACTTTATGATTAAAAAAGCCCTTAAATAATGGCCCCAAATGGGTTTAGGTTAATAATCTGAATAACACTGGTGCTTTCTTACAACACTTATGGTTTTCAGACTTAAAAATAACTGAAGCAGGGAGCCTCCTTATGGGTGCATTCTTGCTGAACGCACAAGTCTTTTCTTACATCCCTATGAGTACCACAGTTAGCACCCTCTGTGGTCTGAATCTGCCTGAATATGATCTAAAATCCTCCCTCCCAGGCTGATGGTGTTAAGAGGCCAGGCCTCCAGGTGGTAGGTAGGTCATGAGGGCAGAGGGCCCCCACATGGGATTAGTGTCCTTTAACAAAAAGGCCCCAGAGAGCAGCCTTGTGCCTTTCTTTGCATGAGGATGCAGTGAGAAGGTGCTTTCTATGAGAAACTGGATCCCTGCTGGACAGTGACTCTGTCTGGTCCTTGGACTTTCCCGCCTCCAGGATGGTAACAAATAACTATGTATTGCTTAGAAGCCACCAGGTCTGTGACAGTTTTCATAGCAACCTCGATGGACTAACATAGTATGTCATAAAAAACAGAATCACCTTTTCACAAATGGAATTGTTTAAAAAGAAAAGAGGGGGGATGTCATTTTTTATAAATTACAATGATGTTTCTGGAGTTCTGACAATGAGGCTTCAAAAAGTGCAAGAAACCTTCACATCACCTTTTAATTCCATGGTTCTATAAACTCTTTGAAGCGTCCTCACATGGAGGAACCTTGTCACACACCTCTCAGATCTCCACAGAAACTTCTAGACACTGCTCACTGAGTCCCTTGATTCAGGGACAACCTCACAGTCATCAACCCAGTCCTCCAAAGGGCATCAAAACTTGCTGGGAGCTGGGGCACAAACAACACCACCACTACCATCTCTGTTCTAATTTATGGATTTGTTTATTGGCTTTCAGCTGTTCCAGGATATTAATTACTGCCCGTGGCTAAGCAGGTGGCAATGACTGTGTAAATGCAACCAAAGCCAGCACGGTCAAGAAGAGTCAATTTCTTCCCATTGACAAAAATGGAAAACAAAGATTTTTCTGAAAGCTGCTTTTATTTTCTGGGATGCTCTTTCCTCACTCAAGTACTGTATTAGCCCAAGTCTCTACCCACTTCAGGCCTCTTCTCCACTCTCACTAATACGGTCCTTCTCTGACCACATCAGATAAACGGAATCCCCCACCCATCCGTATCCCCCTACTGTCTCCCTGTTCAGCTAGTCTATTTTTGTTTTGCACAGGACATCATAGCTCAGTCTATCCATTTCCTGACGCACTGGGATGTTCCCTGAGGGCACGCTGGTCCTGAAGTCACAACACCGACAGATCCTCTACTTGGTCCATGTTAAGTGACCTATAAATATCTATTCATGCATATACAAGGGTGGGGGGTACAGCTAAAATTCCTTTCAGGAAATTCATAGATGCACTGATTGCAAAGAGATGTTTGTGTGACATACTGCAAAAGTAATGTGACTTCTAGAAAAAACAACTGGGACTATCAGGGCGTGGTCTCTTGCTAATGACTAAACACCCTGCTCGACAGAGATAACTTCTAACAGAAATGTCACTGAGCCATGGCTATTGAGACTGCATAACAGGAAATATAGCCATAACATGCGACAATCCAGCCATTACTCAAAAGGGGAAATTAGAAAAATCAGGAAGTCTACAAAGTATTCTAAGATCTACAGAAGAACACAAAAGTCAGAAAACAGCCCTATCCCAACTCAGAGACTTTAAACACCACAATTTTGGAAATGTAACAGTAATTATAACTGCGAGTAACGGAACATTTGCCCTAGAAGAGTGATTGTTGGCCAAGACGTGTTCCCGAGCACTTGCCTTTAGCAATGCATCTACATATATGTTGTGCTGTGACATAATTTCCTTTACATCCCATTTCACATTAGCCATTAGCAGCAGCATCTGTTCATAATCGATGGCTTTGCCAGCTACAATCCAGTAAATGGGTTTGCGTAGTTCACTGGCAGTTGAGACTGTCTGAAATTAATTTCATAAAAAAGAAAATAATTAGTTCTTGAAAGTATCGAAACTATAAAGAATATCTTGCCCCTGTTTCTAGTATACATCATATCTGAAAACACAATGTCAAGCATTTGGAGATTTCAACTATGAATATATTTCACTTGAGCACAAAGGTCTCACGCAAAACATCACTGAGTCATTCGATAAACCTGAGAACACCGACACTACAATTAGAAAAGAGTTTGGGATTTTCACGAAGACTAGTGAGCACTTCTCAAACTCCTCCCCCCGCCCTGCATTTCCACCCCACCCAGCTCCCTCAGGAGCCCACCACCCTTCCCTGGCTCTACTGCAACAGCCTCCAAACGTGTCTCCCTGTCTCTAGGCTCTCACTGCACCCAAATTACTCTTCCTAACACACTTGGCTCCCCTGTTACAGACCCTCCAGTAGCTCCCAGTACCCCTGGAATAAGTCCAGCTCCTGGCAGGGAGTGCTATAGAAATGACGTAATTCCTCCTCCTCACTGCAGCCCTCTTCCCTTCTCCAGCCAACTCACAGGCACCACGCTCTCCCACACCTCCCACGCCAGTCCCTGGTCTAGCATGTACACTCAAAGCACTCGGTCCACCTGGCTGGCCCACTTGAAGCAAGCCTTTCTTCACCACCTCCTCCCACCACGGCTTCCTCCGGCCGCCAGCCGTGGCTAATATCCTATCAGTACTTTTTCCCTTTATCAGACTGCTCATCCTACTTTATGTAAATACAGTCTTATCAGCTCTCTCTCACTAGACTAGAAGTTATGAGTTGTTCAACATGTACTATTTGACACAGGACTTCATGAGTAACTAGATAAATATTCTATCCAACTCCCCCGGGGTTTGGAAACTGACCTCTAGATAAAAAAATAGATAAATAAATAAAAGTTGAGACAGCCATCTTGCCCCCAGTGGAAATGATAAGCACGCACGAGCATCTCTGACCTGGGAATAGAACTGCTGAAGGAAAGGCTTTTTGACCGCAGGCATCACAGCATCCAGATGGGGCTGAAGGAACTCAAACTGTTCAGCCAAGAACACCCTGAAGGGAAAAAAAAGTACCCACTGTGCACATGGTGCAGGGTTCACAGCCTGGAAATGTTCCCTTTAATCTTCTAAGATCTCAGACCAAAACTTTACCAATTAAAATGATTTTCCACCTTAGCGAATTCCCTGTACTACCCACCTGACAAGTTCATTAGCAGTATCTATCTGTACAATAATTAATTCTGAGCTTATCACCGAATGGCACTTGAGGAGAAAGAAGGGTGACTTCAAAGACGCTAATCAGGTTACCATAAGATGTAGAGTTATGCTGCTCTGCATGTCAGATGGGGGCACAGATCACAAAAAATTGAAAAAAAAGAATAAACACTATTTTAAAAAAAAGAATTTCCCTTAAAGATCCCAGTCAGTTATATACAACAGACTCTCACATTCACAGACTCAACATCTAACACTTTTCAGAAGTAACCCCAAAACTCCCAAAGCACAGCAAACCACGACTGGGCTGACCTGTCCATGGGAACTCCAGCTGCAGGGGGTGGTCCACAGGACGGGGCTCACGTGGCTGTCAGCAGCTGCACTGCAGTCGGGGCCCTGTTTTTCTCTACTTTTTGCTAAGCATGTAAAACTTCTCCAGGTATACTGGACTACGTATATATGGAAGAACTTACTTACTTTAAATGTATTAACAAATTTGGGGATTCCTAAAGGTCAGGAAACCCTCTTGCTGATGTCAAGGGTCAACTATACATAACACCAACTGGCAGTTTTTCTAGAATCATCAACATCAGTAGGAGAGTATATAGTAAAATGCAACACTTTTTAAGTTTTACTTAGAGCAAAGATTGGGGCCCACATTGTTGCAGTGAAGTAAGCTGAGGCTTGCAACGCCAGCACTTCATATCGGAGTGCCAGTTCAAGTCCTGGCTGCTCTGCTTCTGATCCAGGCCCCCGAGAATGGGCCTGGGAAGGCAGTGAAAGATGGCCCAAACACCCGGGTCTTGCCGCCTACGTGGCAGACAACGATGGACTTCCTGCCTCCTGGTTTCATCCTGGCCCTGCCCTAGCTGCTGTGGATACTTGACAGAGAGAACTGCAGATGGCAGATCTCACACTCTGTTTCTTCCTGTCTCTCACTCACTCTGCCTTTTAAAATAAATAAATAAATCTTTAAAGAAAAAAACTCATTTTTTTTAAAAAGCAAGAATCATGTTGCTAAAGATCAAAACTTGATTTTCTTTCCACTTAAATTACTGAAAACCAAGGATGCAGTTTTAAAAATCAATTGGTAATCTACATTAGGATGTTCTTCTCAGAAAAACGTAAGTGATATTAATCTGGTAGACATACACTGCTAGAAGTCTACTTGTACAACATTTAGTTTTATAACCTTTCTTATTTAATGGCGAAGCAACTATTTTTAACAACTTACAAGGATTCCGTGGCTACCACTCTTTCTGCCAACCCATACAACGTATCGCCAGCCGTCAGAACCACAAGGTGACTGAGGTGTGGGCTCGGGACCTTCTCCCTTCTTTCTTCTGCTGCTGTGAGGGTGGCAGCAGGGTCTGCTGAAACCTCCTGAAAATACAAGACAGACACATGCACCTGAAACAGCAAATCTAACAGGAATAAATCAGCTGATTCGGATGAGACCAGAACTGTAATTAAAAACTCGGAAGCACACATCAATTACACTTAGTTTTCGGTCCTTTTTTCTCTGCTTTTATGTTTTGTAACTGCTGGGACTTTCTTTCTATACAAAGTGAAAAGGCTCCTCCTATATAACATCATCCAACTCGAGACACGGCCACCTGTGCATGACCTCAAGTCTGCCAACACAAGGGTTCTTCAGGAACCACCACCATTTCAGAGAGACGAGAAGTTGCAGATATGGGAAATGAGATTGCCTCTTGGTGTAATTAATCATTTCAAACTCAAACCTCAATCACGGTAACCTTGGTAAAGTCTCCTGAAAGCAGTATTAGGATGTGGAGAAAAGCTGAAACAGAACAGCTGTCGCTCCCCCTCTTCATGGAGGAACGACACTAAACCCTGCCTAGGCTTCATATCCGAGTCACGGCACCATTATGTCGCTCCCCGTCTTCGTGGAGGAGCGACACAGGACCCTGCGCTGTTCTTTCGTCTGCTCGGCCCTCCCCGGGTTCGCTGCTGGTTCCTCCCGGGTTGGCTACTATCCCTTCCACCTCCGTGGAAGGGCAGTTCCCCCTAGCCACATTCCCCACTTCCGCAGGGGAGCGGCACACCGCCGGCCGGCTCTCTCGGGGGCTGCACGGGTTCCCTTAGATGTTCCCCATAGATGTTCCTGGTGCATGCCGTCTCTCTCCTCCTTTATAGTCCTCCTCCGCCAATCCTAACTCGGCTGCCCACACGCCGAGTACGCTGCTCTCCAATCAGGAGCAAGTCCTACAGTTTATTGGTTGAACTGGAGGCAGCTGGGTAGAAGCTGTTTTCTCCTCTCCCAGCGCCATATTGTAGGAGAGCAGATGCATAGAATAAGTCTTAATTCCAGTAACTTAGTCTAGTCCGAGCTGCTCCCCACAGAGGAGAGCAGATGCATAGAATAAGTCTTAATTCCAGTAACTTAGTCTAGTCCGAGCTGCTCCCCACAAACAGCTGTCTTGCCTGTGGCTGGGGACAGACTGCAGATGAGACGGAAGATGGTCAATGTGACAAAGGAAAAGGACGCCCAGAAAGCAAGGTGCGCTGGGCTGCTCAGCACTGTCCAGGCAGTCAGCGGGAGGGACGTGGTCTCACCGGAAGTCAGACTTCCCGGCTCTCAGGGTCACCTTCATCTGATGCCGTGCTCACTAGCAAGCTTCTCCTTCTTGGGCTTCACAGAAATAGAGTCTGTATTATAAACAGACTAGCACAGCAAGAATGTTGAAGATATGCCCACTCAACTTGCCCTTAATGTGAAGCAAAGAAATTTTTTTTTTTTTTTACTGAGCTCTAGTAAACAGTAAAAATACCCACCCCCAAAAATCACTTGAACTCACTGACATACTGGCACAGATCTTTCTGAGGGTGGGAGGTACTGTCGTCCTAGGCAAGGAGGTGCACACTGGCTACTCGGAGTAGCTGATGGAGAAGAGCCTTCTGGCACTCCAAGTCTTTCAGTGAAGATGCAAGCTACCTGAGCAACCTCTTTGCAAGGCCAACAGGAGAGAATGCTGAAAACACTGACATCTTCATACCAGTGACTTTTTTTTCTTTTTTTCTTTTTTCTTTTTTTTTTTTGACAGGCAGAGTGGACAGTGAGAGAGACAGAGAGAAAGGTCTTCGTTTGCTGTTGGTTCACCCTCCAATGGCCGCCACAGCTGGCGCGCTGCAGCCAGCGCACTGCGCTGATCCGATGGCAGGAGCCAGGTGCTTCTCCTGGTCTCCCATGGGGTGCAGGGCCCAAGCACTTGGGCCATCCTCCACTGCACTCCCTGGCCACAGCAGAGAGCTGGCCTGGAAGAGGGGCAACCGGGACAGAATCCGGCGCCCCGACCGGGACTAGAACCCGGTGTGCCAGCGCCGCAAGGTGGAGGATTAGCCTGTTGAGCCGCGGCGCTGGCCACCAGTGACTTAAATGGTTGCTACATTGAGTGTCAGAGTAATCTTATTTAAAACAAAATTATTTACTTACTTGAAAGGCAGAGTTACAGAGAGAAAGACAGAGAGAGGGGTCTTCCATCCACTGGTTCACTCCCCAAACAGCTGCAATGGCCAGAGATGGGCTGATCTGAAATCAGGAGCCAGGAATTTCTTCCTGGTCTCCCACATGGGTGCAGGGGCCCAAGCATTTAAGCCATCTTCTGCTTTCCCAGGCCATCCAACAGGGAGCTGAATTGGAAGAAGAGCAGCTGGGACTAGAACCAGTGCCCATATGGATGCCAGCACTGAAGGTGAATACTACACCACAACACTAGCCCCTAGAAAAATCATTTTAATTGCTGCTTTAATGGGGAAAGAGGAGAAAGGTCAAGGTAGTGACGTCACAATTGCATTGTAAAAAGAACTCCATGGTGGCACAGTTCACAATGAAGGGCTCCTACCAATACTTATGATACCACTGTCTCAGTCACTAAACCGAGGTAAATCATGGAGAATGTTTACAACCACATATACTTGCAATAATAACCAGCTTGATTTGAAGATGGGTATTATAATTTTAGTTTACGTATAGGACTTCCAGTACTGACATGGCAATAAATTCTACACACTATATTTTTAAAGTAATTTCCTGAAGAGAAATTTACAAAAAGAAAAAAAAAACAATAAATTACATGCAAATTATGCAAAAGCTTAATACAAAAGAGCTGTTACTTTTTAAAAAGTTATCAGAATATACATTAACTTCTGTCCCACATCCTTTAACAAAAAGGTTTACAATTTATATTGAATTGTAGAATTACACAGCTATGAGATGCTAACCATTATCAAATAAATCCCCTGCAAGTTAACATACTACTGTCAATATGGAGTTCAGAAGTGAGGACATATGAGCAGGTAGTATAACTAAGTATTAAATGTGAATTTGAGAGGGAGGGAGGGAGTAAAGGTGGGAGAGAGAACCTCCCAACTGCTGGTTTACTCTCCAAATGCCTGAAACATCCAGGTCTGGGCCAGGCCAAAGTCAGGACCTCAGAACTCAATCTGTGTTTCCCACGTAGGTAGAAGCTGTTGCATCCCTGGATGTGTGTTAGCAGGAAGTTGAATCAGAAGCTGAGCCAGGTCTCAAACCTACGCACTCTGATAAGTGATGCAGGTTATCCTAAGCGGTGTCTCAACTACTGCATCAAATACAAGCCCCAGAGTTACTTCTGAATTTCACTCTTTTATGATTTGAAATCATCATATATATAACTTACTTGTAAAACTGAAAGTGTTTTCAATTTAAATCCTAATTATTTTGGGATCCAATAGGGAGGTGGTGCTGGAAGGTGCTGGTAGGCCAGCAGGGGGAATAACTACAGCTTGGGGGAAACGCAGTTTATTCCATGTGTGACAGGAGGGGCCAGAAGCACTCGCCAGCTACCCCCTCAGTACCTCCCTCACATATATGATGCACTCCCCCTTTACTCATGGGCTCTCACAGAAATCACTGGATTTGTGTCCCCACTTCACAAGGTTTTCACTAGAATGCCTTTTGCTGCTCCCAGTTAATACTGGCATTTGAGGCATAAAAATTACAGTAATTATCATCTAAAAGCTGAAGGTCTGTATTTACCTTTAGGAAAATACACTTGACTGAAGCAAGAGAGGTACAAAACGGCACGCTGACATAAAGGGGTGCATACTTAGTGTGCACCTGGAAAAGCTCCTGACCGGATGGGTGTTTCAGTTCACACCAGCCCACTAAGTCAGAGACGCCCTGTGACGACTTGGAGACTCTCCCACGATGAAAGTCACATTGTTTAGCCTTTCTTGCCATTAATTTACTACCACAAAGAAAATTCTTAATTATGAACTTTTCAGGACAAACTTAAAACATGTTTTTTTATCAAAGATTTAAAGTTGACCAAAGGTCTAAGAGCAAACACCTGGGTCAGCATCACCGAAAAGGTAACTAAAAATTCACGTTCCTGGTGCTGTCATCGCCTGTAGCAGTCTCCCCACTTCTCTTCCATTAAACTTCTTTGCCTACACTTTGCTTTGATGTACCAAATTTTCTTAGTTAACACTGAATTTCCACGATAAATGATTTCAGGTGGCAATCACTCCAATTTTGCCTTTCATAGCTTAAAGAGAAATCAAAATTATAGAAGAGATCTATGAAAAAGATAAAAATACTAAAAAGTGTTTATTAAAACTTTAACTGACATGTAAGAGAAATATAAGGAAAAATATTATTTCCACTTAGTTGGTTCCACAGTGATTAGGCTATAAATTATTTTAATAGCCAAAGAATGTACTGAACAGCAAGAAATCAATCAATGTTCTCTGCCAATGTAGATGCAAATTAATGAAGTGCAGAAAATTGATCTACCAGCTTAGAAAAACCTGAGATCAAGGTCTAGTAAGTGACAAATATATTTTCTAAAATAATAGAGCAACACTTATCAGCACCAGTAATTACTGTGTAATTCGACATGGAAAACTTCGGTTCTGGTGACATCTTTCCCTCCAGAGGACCAGGGCACTGGACAGACCTGCCAAGGCTCCTTACTCAGTGGAGGAAGAATGACTGCTTGCACGGTCTTGTCATCCAGTGAGCAGTCTTCTGACTTGAGACAGCAAGGAGAAGGACTTAAAGAAAGGATATCTTCAAAATATAAAGTGTCGAAGAGAACACCCAAGAACAGGCATATCTGCCTGTTTATTTTTTAACAGAGGGAAGGTATAGTTAACTTTTCAAAAAAAATCTTTAAATCTGACAACCACTTCAGTTCAGGAAAAAAGTTTTCCAATGATCAAAGGAGTCAGGCAGATGCTGCCGATACATTATTACCCAGCAGAAGGGTGGCAATGAGCCTCAAAGAAAAGCAAGTTTGGCCCCACTGTCTACCTGGTCATGCTATTTCATTACACAGCGTGTGACAAAATCTGAAGCATAAATATACAAAGAATGTTCAAAAGTTTATGGAAAAAGTATACATGGATTTCAAATAATTTTTCACAAAAATAGACATCTTTTGATTTCATTTCCACAAACTTTTTTTTTTTTTATTTGAGAGGCAGAGTTATAGACAGTGAGAGGGAGAGACAGAGAGAAAGGTCTTCCTTCCGCTGGTTCACTCCCCAAATAACCACAACAGCCAGAGCTGCGCCGATCTGAAGCCAGGAGCCAGGTGCTTCTTACTGGTCTCCCACGTGGGTGCAGGGGCCCAAGGACTTGGGCCATCTTCCACTGCTTTCCCAGGACATAGCAGAGAGCTGGATTGGAAAAGGAGCAGCTGGGACTAGAACCTGTGCCCATATGGGATGCTGGCATCGCAGGCAGAGGATTAACCTACTGCACCATGGTGCCGCCCCCTCCACAAACTTTTCAAGGTCTCCTAGTATCCATGCCTTAAGGGTCGGATTGGGAACTGTAGCTTGACAATCATAAACTGGTAATTAGCAGAGACAACAGAGAAATGCTGGAGTGAATGAGTCTAGTTTCAAGAAACAAGAGAAACTTCAGCTGAAAAGTTAAGATCTGAGGAACACAATCTTAAAAAGCACCAAACACAGGGGCCAGTGTTGTGGTGTGACCAATTCAGCTGCCATCCCACACAGAAATGCTGCTTCCAGTCCTAGCTGTTCCACTTCCAATTTAGCTCCTGCTAATAAAGTGCCTGATAAAGCGGTGGGAGAAGGCTCAGGTACAGGGATCTTGCCAGCCACATGAGAGTCCTAGTGAGTTCCAGGATTAGGACTGGCCCAGACCCAGCCATTTAGCTATTTGGAGAGTGAACCAGTGGATGGAAGCACTTTTTGTGTGTGTCTCTCCCTCTCTCTGCCTTTCAAATAAATAAAATATTTTTTAAAGCATCAGGCATAGAAAAATGTCAGTGGGACTGAAAGCCACATTTTTGCATTGAAAAAAAAAAAAAACCTGTGCTTGCTTCAGCACCACATATACTGAAAAAAAAAAAAAAAAAAAAAAAAAAAAAAAGCCATGACTCTGCAAATGAAGATCAAGGGTTCAATGGGGATGAATACCCAGAAAATGTGCCAAATTACACCAGAAGGCATGCATAAAACCCAAGAATTGGTTTATTCATCTACTCTATGTAGATTTATTTAAGACATGTTCGGTGCTAAGGTAGGTGTTCTAAATATTCTTTTAAAAAAAATATGTGGGAGGCACCAGTGTTGTTGAGCAGCCAGTAAAGCCAGTGCTAGTGATGTTGGCATCCCCTATGGGTGCCGATTTGAATTCAGCTGCTATACTTCTGATCCAGCTCCCTGCTAATGTGCCTGGGAAAGCAGAAAAAGTTGGCCCAGATCCTTGAGGCCTTGCCACCCATGTGGAGACATGGAAGAAGCTCCTGGCTCCTGGCTTCAGACCAGCTTAGCTCTGGCCTCTGCAGCTATTTGGGAAGCGAATCAGTGGACAGAAGTGCTCACTCGCTCGCTCTTTCTCTCTCTATCGTTCTTTACCCTTTCTCTCCTTCCTTCTTCCTCTATTTGTAACTCTGACTTCCAAATAAATACATAAATCTTAACAATAACAACAACAACAACAACAAAAATGTAGGAAGAGGTGTTTAGCCTAGCAGTTAAGATGCCCAGGTCCTATATCAGAATGCCTGGGTTCAATTCCCAGCTCCAGGCTGTGGGAGACAGTACTGATGGCTCAAGTAATTGAGTTCCTGCCACTCCCTTTGGGAGACTTGGATTTTATTCCAGACTCCCAATCCTGTCTGGTAACAATCCCTCTCATTGCAGACGTTTGGGGAATGACTAGTGGGTAAAGACTCTGTCTCTAAAATAATGACTTTTAATGCCCTAAGTAAAAAGATCTTCAAATGATAAGGCTGATGGAAATCAAAGTGTATTCACTGTGGATATATTAGCACATGCTTCTCACTCTGTATTCACAGATCTGTTCAAAGATCACCAACCTACCACTCTCTCCTTTCTTTTTATTTTAGCACTTATCAGTGTCTGACAGTACCTTATCTATTTGCCTCTCTGCTCCAAAAAAACACAATTCCCAAGAAGACAGGCGGATACCTCTTCTGTGCACTGATGAATTCCCAGCTCTGTAATAATGCCCAGCACAAAACTGATTTTTAATAAGCACTTCTTAAAAAAAAGCATGATTACATTACTCTGTAAGACTCTGAACAACATAACTATGTACATAATATAGAGCTTACACACGAACAGAAAGATGATTGCTTGTTTGGGGTAGCTTGAAGAAAAAAGAGGAAATTTAGAGAAGCCTAGGGCTAACGCAGAGCCTGAGAAGCACACTGACAACAAAATCCTTCTGGCTGTAGTGGCTCCTGCAAGAATTTTTTTTGCTTATTTTAAATGCTTATTTTAGCTTTAACAAAGGCCTAAGTTGCTATCTAGTCTTTCTTCTTAAAACATGTATTTCACGATGAGACACACAGTCAAGAATTGGGAGTTACCACTACATATCAGACTAAACCCAAAACTTTCTCCTTGAATATCAAAGCCATTGATAAAGTGGTCCAAACTTTCTCCCCAGCACAAGTTTTCGACATACACCAATTCCCCAATAACAAAGACCTGCCACACTTTGGGCCATGCCTGTCCCACTTCAAGGCCCTTGCTCAACCTCTGTGCCTTTCTTTGAGTACTATTCATTCTTCTCTGTCCCACTAATTCCACCCCTGTCCTTCAAAGTCTAGCATAAGTCTTGCTTCTTCCTTTAGTCATTCTGTCACCAATTTTATACATAAACCTTTTTTCTCTTTGAACTTGTACTAGATGCCATAGTCAATATCACATTCCTGCAGGTTCTATTTTTCTCTCTCTGGTCAGACCCTAGACAAGCCCCATCTGACTTTGAATATGCACTGGTAATGCTAAGGATCTGGCACTCAATATGCACATAAACAAACATTTATAGACAGGTGATCGGATGGCTTCTTCGTATTATATAAAACCCAAAGGAGTGGACTGCAATTCCCTACTCACCAGATCAATAAGGCTTTCTTGTATTCTGTTTAGAGTTGTTCTTAGTCTACTACTACTGAGGCCAAGTCCTGTTGATTCCAACTGAAAAAAAAGGAAGAGAGACACATTACATCACTCTGGAGATACTCTTGAAATGTCACATCTTGTAACTAAAGTATTTGGTGGGTCTTCATTGAGACAGTTAGCCTTCAGGCTTTCCAGACTGCATTTAAATATTTCAACACAGTAATCCTATCCTTCAAGAAAAATAATCACCTATTCATGTGCATTGTACAGGTCACGTTAACACTGACCGATCTTGGCCGGCGCCACGGCTCACTAGGCTAATCCTCCGCCTTGCGGCGCCGGCACACCGGGTTCTAGTCCCGGTCGGGGCGCCAGATTCTGTCCTGGTTGCCCCTCTTCCAGGCCAGTTCTCTGCTGTGGCCAGGGAGTGCAGTGGAGGATGGCCCAAGTGCTTGGGCCCTGCACCCTATGGGAGACCAGGATAAGTACCTGGCTCCTGGCTTTGGATCAGCGCGGTGCGCCGGCCGGCGGCCGCAGCAACCATTGGAGGGTGAACCAACGGCAAAGGAAGACCTTTCTCTCTGTCTCTCTCTCACTGTCCACTCTGCCTGTCAAAAAATAAAAAAAATAAAAATAAATAAAAAATAAAAAAATAAAAACACTGACCAATCTCATAAATTATCAGAACACAGCTTCAATAGAATTACTTTCCTGAAAGTTACTGGTTTTAATAAGTTAATAAGTTAAGATACTTAAAGATAATACACTCTTTTACTGAATATAAAATTTGTTGTGTTTATGCAAACATACAATAATATAAAGTGTTGCTAATTAATCTTTCTTACACAAATTATAGACAGCCTAAATATTCATTCAAAACTGAAAGAAATCTTCTATTAGGGTTAGTAAACATTTCACAGTACAGAATTCTACTCACTACAACAAAGCCAAAGCATTTATAAAAAACCTTCATGTAAGAGCATGAATGAGAAGGGTGTCAAGAATGTTAAGGGCTCAGGGCTGGCGCTGTGGCTTAGTAGGTAAAGCTGGCACGGGTTCGAGTCCCGGCTGCTCCACTTCCCATCCAGCTCTCTGCTATGGCCTGGGAAGGCAGTGGAAGATGGCCCAAGTCCTTGGGCCCCCACACCCGCGTGGGAGACCTAGAAGAAGCCCCTGGCTCCTGGTTTCGGACCGGCACAGCTCCAGCTGTTGCGGCCATTTGGGGAGTGAACCAGCGGATGGAAGACTTCTCTCTCTCTCTGTCTCTTCGTCTCTCTGTGTAACTCTGACTTTCGAATAAATAAATAAATAAATCTTAAAAAAAAAAAAAAAGAATATTAAGAACATAAAAAGCCACTTAGTCACTTAGTAAGCTCCTTGTGTGATGATTCAATTGACTAAAATAAATTTAATTTAAAGATGATCATATACACATCCAGGCATTTGGAAATGTTAAATGCTAAAATGTTTTCTATGTGTGAATAAATGGGAAACATGACTTGTTTAAGAAAACATAGACTCACTGATGTATTCATAAACGATTTTGTTTGACTATGTGGGCAAATAAACATATAAGCTTGCAGAGATTTCTTATTTTTCCTCTAATCCCATTTAAGATATGAGGATGACATATTATTAATATGCACCAGAATGTCTCAAATTAAAATAGCTGTGAAATGACACTATGTAGTAAAATATGAACTAATTATAAATGCTAGATTTTAAGACATCTTGGTTTCTCTAGGTTTTGTAAACTTCACTCACTCCTTTTTCCATAAGATGTTATTTATACGCAATTAAACTCAGGCATTTTAAGCATACAGCATGATGAATCTAGGCAACTGTATACACTCTTGCAACCAGTACCATAATCAAAATACAGGAGTTCTCTCCCCTTTTAAAAATGTCCTCAAGCCTTTTCTATTCATTCTCCCATCCCCATCCTGTATTCCTGATCTGCTCTCTATCACTAAAGATTTTGCCTTTTCTAAAATTTCACATAAATGGAATAACAGTCTTTTGTATTTGACTCCCTTTATTTAAAATGCTTTTGAAATTCACCCATGCTGTGAGTCTGTCAGTATTTTGTGTTTTTTTTATCACTTAATGGTATTCAACTGCGTGCATTTAGCACAATCTGTTTCTTTATCCACAGGTCAATAAACATTTGGTCCTGTTTTGGGTTATATGAATGATGCCACAATAAAATTCACACGTATGTCTGGACATATATTATTTTCAGCTCTGAGTAAACACCTAGAAGTGGTATTTCTGGTTCATACAATAAATAGACTTTTAGCTTTATAAGGTACTGTGATACTGTTTTCTGAAGTGCAGCCTTTTGAAGGCCATGCTTTTTTTCATTTCCACAGCAGTGTATATGAATTCTAGGTTGTCTAATTGACAGAAGTTCACATCTCCTACAAGTCAAGCTGAAGCCCTAACTCCAATGTGATGGTGTCTGGAGACCGATTCTGGGAGAAAATCAGGGTTAAGTGAGGTCACAAGGGTGGGTCCCTGGAACTAACCCCCTTGGAAGAAGATACACCAGACAGCTTACTTCCACGTGAGCAGAACATAATGTAAGGACACAGCAGGAGAGTGGCATCTGAAAGCAGAGAGGCCTCCCCGGGAACAGAACGGGCTGCACCTTGACAGTGAAGGTTCCAGCCTCCAGAACCGCGCGGAATAAATCTTCCGTGTTTAGGATGTCCAGTCTAGAGGTGGGCATTTGGCAGAGCAGCTAGGGTGCCATGTGGAATGCCTGCATCCTATATTAGAGTACCTGAGTTTGAGTTTGAGTCTCAGTCACACCTGGGACAGCAGACGATGACTCAAGCAGTTGGTACCTGCCACACATGGGAGATCTCGGGTGAGTTCCCAGCTCTGAGGTCTTTGGGAAGTGGAGGGTGGATGGGAGCTCTCTCTGTTGGCCTCTCTCCACCTCTCAACGCTGGCATCCCATCTCCGGGCACCAGTTCCAGTAGGCTGCTCCCTGCACTGATGCTCCTGAGAAGGCAGCGAAGGTGGCCCTAAGACTGAGCCCCGTCATCCACATGGGAGACCCGGAGTTCTGGGTTCTTAGCTTGAATCCATTTGGGGAGTGAATCAGCAGATGAAAGATCTTTTTCTCTCTGGCTCTCCCTCTCTGCCACAATGCCTTTCAAATAAATAAAATAAATCTTTTTTTAAAAAGTAAATGCCATTAATCATTTTATTCAAATTCATTTTACCAATATTTTCCTTTATGGTTCATATTTCTTTGTGTCTTTTTAAAGAAACAAATGCCTATCTCATATGTCACAAAGACATTTTCTCCCAAGCTTTTTTCCTAGAAGTTTCATAATTCTGGATCTTATATAGGTATTATAAATAGTGCTTATTTATATTCTAGACAATGAATCACGTTAGCACCTTTCTCAGAGCCAATCGACTGTAGGTGTATGACGATTTCTGATTTTATCCTGTTGCATGGATCTGCACAGGCCACTACCATACTATCTTGCTTACAGGAGCTTTACAGCCAGTCTTTAAAATCAGGAAATTTAAATGGTGTCCCTTCAGAATTTGTTTGGCTATTCTGGGTCCTCTGGCTTTTGTACCAATTTTAAAACAATGCTGTCAATTCCTTCAGAAATGTTTCACTACAATTTTGACTGGAATTGAATTGAATCTATAGATTTGGAGAGGTCTACAATTTTTATAATAGTAATATACAAGCCTGAAATGTCTCTTTGTTATTTATCTAGTTTTTAAAAAGTTCCCTTTATAATGCTTTAATTTCTTCAGTGTACAAGTCTATCAAATTATCTGCTAAATTTATTCCTAAAATTTTTGACGCTATTGAAAGCAAAGCTGTTTTCAAAATTTCATTCTCTAATTGCTCAGTCATTGATTTTTATATACTGATCTTGTTTCCGGGGCTTATTATATTAAAAGCTTATTTGTAAGTTCCTCATGAACAATCTATGTCACCTGCAAATAAAGGTGATTTCTTTTCCAATCACTATGTCTTCTAGCTCCTATCTTACCTTTCAACAATGGCTAGGAACTTCGGAACAATTTAAAAAAAAATGGTAGTGAGTTACCTTTTTTTTTATTATTTATTTGACAGGTAGAGTTATAGACAGCGAGAGAGACAGAGAGAAAGGTCTTCCATCCACTGGTTCACTCCCAAAACAGCTGCAACGGCCGGAGCTGGGCCGATCAGAAGCCAGGAGCCAGGAGCTTCCTCCAGGTCTCCCACGTGGGTGTATCAGCAGAGATGCTAGCAGAGAGCGCGATCGGAAGAGAAGCACCCAGGACTAGAACCAGCGCCCATACGGGATGCCGGTGCCACAGGTGGAGGTATCACCTCCTGCGCTACAGCGCTGGCCCAGTGAGAGTCACCTTCTCTCTGTGCTGCTGTGAGGAAGCACTGAGAATTTTGCCACTGAATCTCGCCACTGTTTGCTGTTCCACAGACGCACATTACCAGGATGAGGAAATTCCTTTCTGTTGCTAGTTTTCTAAGTTTTTATCATCAAAGGATATTAAACTTTGTCAAATACTTTTTCTGAATAACTATAAACTATCAAAGATTTTTCTTCTAAGGTAGGGTGTTAACATGGTAAATAAACAACACTGGTTAATTTTAAAATAGGATTTTAAGCCGTTAAATCAATTCTGTATTTTCAAGACAAATACCACTTGGTCATAAATCAACTTGTTAACAGCTCAAGGATATTTTAAAAATATATGTCCATGAAGTATATTGGTCTTGTGGCATCTTTGTTTTGAATACGTGTTAATATTGGCATCATGAAACAAATTGTCAGATATTTGTTTTACCTCTATTTCCTGAGAGTTTCTATAACATCAGTATTTATTGAAGGTGTTTATTGACAAATTTAACCTATTTAATGATTAAATAGCTGTTCAACTTTTCCAGTTCTTCTTTGGTCGGTTTTTATAACTTGACTTCGTCAAATAATTTATCCATTTCATCTCACTGAACAAATTTATTGGCACAAAATTGTTCATATTATTTCCTCGCTGTCCTTTGAAAGTCTAAACGTTCTGTTATGATGGTCACTCTTCATTTTTGATACTGATAAACTGCATCATCTTTTATTAGTATGGCTTGTATTTCATCCATTTTATTCAAATTTTAATAAGAACCAGATTTTGGTTTCATAGATTTTTTTAAAAAATTGCCTTCTGTTTTCAATTTATTTCTGCTCTTATCTTTATTATTCCTTCCTTCTGCTCACTTTAAGTTTAATTTGCACTTTTTTTTTAAGATGTAATTCAGATCATAATTGAGACTCTTCTTTCTCTGCTCCCAGCATTTAAAGCTCGATACCTCCCTCTACACACAGATTAGTTTAGCTCACAATTTACTGATATATCGTGTTTTATCATTCATTCTAAAATACTTTCTAATTTCTCTTGTGATTTCTTCTTTGACCTATTCATAGTTTAAAAGTATGTAATTTCCAAATACTTAGTTTTCCCAATTATTTTATTGTTATTGATCTCTAACTTCATTATACCAATACCAGATAATATAGTCTACATTATTTCAATTTTTAAAATGTATTATGGCAGTTTAATGGCCCAGAATGCTTTGCATACGAGTACCAAGACATTTGCTAAACATATCATATACTCTCAAAACTATAAATCCTGCTGCGGTTGTGGAGTGTGCAGTCCCACAGAAATCAATTAAGTCAAGATGGTTGTTAGTATTGCTCAAATATTCTATGTATCTGCTGATCTTCTGCTTACTTGCTCTATCAGTAATTGTATGGTATTAAAGACTACAGCTACAATGCATTTTCTCTTTTCCCCTTTACTCCTGTCAATTATTATCTCATCATCTAATTTGACATTCTATTTTTCTGAGTTACATACACATTTATAATCCTTATGTCTTTGTTGAAAAGATTCTTATATCATTATGGCATATCTCTAACTCTGAGAATATATTTTCTTTCCAAATTTATTTTATCTTTTAATAAAGCCAATGTAGCCTTCTTATGTTTACATGGTACATCTTTTTCTACCCACTTGCTTCCAACCTATGTGTGCTTTTAGATTTAAAGTGTTTCTTGGGGCCGGCACTGTGGCATAGTGGGTAAAGCCGCCACATCCCATATCGGCACATCCCTGCAGCTCCAGCATCCCATATGGCACCAGTTCATGTCCTGGCTGCTCCACTTCCAATCCAGCTCTGCTACAGCCTGGGAAAGCAGTAGTAGATGGTCCAAGTCCTTAGGCCCCTGCACCCACGTCGGAGACCCGAAAGAAATGTCTGGTCCCTAGCTTCAGATCAGCTCAGATCTGGCCTTTGTGGTCATTTGGGGAGTGAACCAGTGGATAGAAGACCTCTCTCTCTCTGGCTCTACCTCTCTCTCTAACTCTGTCCTTCAAATAAGTAAAAATAAATCTTTATATAAAAAAGTAAAGTGTGTTTCTTAAAGTGTCGATTTTGTTTTTAATTATTCTGGCAATCTCTGCCTTTTGAGGGTTTGGTCCATTAACATTTAACGAAATGATGTTGAATCTGAATCTACTATTATATCTCTTCCTTGTTCTTGGTTCCTCCTTCCCTGCTTTTTGTGACTATGTTAATATGTATTTTAGAATTCTACATTAATTTTCCTGTTAGCTAAAGAGCTGAAGTTCTTTGCATTATTTTTCACGACTTTTCCATACTTCCTCGACTTTTAATGGTCTGCTTACTACTAACAATGTACTACCTTGCACAACACACAGAAGTCTTGCAAACATAGATCCATGTCACCCTATATACCTTATTACTGTTGTTTCATATAAAACATCTACATCATGAACACCAAGAAGACTATGATATGATTTCAGTTTCAAATAGCTATATGGTTTATAAAGAAATAAGTGGAAAAATAACCTTTTGCATTTCCTCAAGTAGATTCTAATTCCAGTGCTCTCCATCCTTTTCCAAGGATTCGTGTTTTCATTTGGCATCATTTACCTTAATTCTGAACAACTTCCTTTAGGACTTCTTACACACATATTGCATGTCTGTTATAACAAATTATTTTTAATCTAAAAATTCTAATTTCACTTTCATTCTTTAGAAAGTTTGTTCTAAAATTCTGAGGTAGAGTGAGCAAATGAGAGATCAAGTGAGCTTCCTTCCCAAATACTCCCAACAACTGAGGCCAGGCTGGGGCTGCAACCTGGAGCCAGGAAAGCAACAAATCTCTCATGGAGGTGACTCAATTAAGAACTCAATTACTTGTGCCATTACCACTACTTCCCAAGGTCTTAGCTGCTGGGAAGCTGGAGAAAGGAGCCAGAGCTGGGAACTGAATGCAGGTACTCCAATATGGGACACAGGTATCTTTCTAGGCTAAACACTTATCTTTCCTATCCATTCTTGAATGGTATTTTTCTTGACTTGAAACTCTGGACAGATGGTTCTCTTCTTTCAGTACTGTAAAGACATTAATTCTTCTAGTCTCCACAGCTCTGGTGAGAAGAAAGCTGTTAAGCAGATCACTGGTACCTTTTACATACAGCAAGTCTACTGTGGTTTTCAAGAAACAGTTTCGTCACATATATCCAGAACATTTCTCCATACTTACTCTGCTTGCTTTTTCTTCATCATCTTGTATCTACAAGTTTTTAGCCATTGTTTTTTCAATTTTTTTCTGCCCCACTCTCTTTCTTCTCCTCCATCTAAGATCCTAATAGAATGCTTGCTTAAGCATTTTATATAATCTAACACACATCCATAAGACTCTGATCATGTTTGTTTTCCAATCTTTTTTCTCCACGTTGCCCACTTTGAATAATCTATTTATTTTTCTTCACCTTCACATTTTTATTTCCTGTCATGTCTACTACCTAATGAGTACATTTTCTGAAACTGTACTTTTCAGTTCTAGGAATTCTCTTTGGTTTTCATCACTTTTGCTGCTAGAATTTCCTACTTCTCTGCAGAGATGTCCATCTTTTCCTTCGGGGAATGAAGGATAATGGTCCATTTAAAATCCTTCTTCCTTAGTCCCAACACCTTAGAGTCAGATTAGATTGCCTTTCTTTGTACTTAAGGATACAATTTCATTTTTTTGGTTCCATGTATGTTGGGTAAGGTTGGACTGCACCATCAATTTGATTCTGGATTCTTATTTTTCTCCCATAAACACTGCTTCCTTTATTTTCAGTATATAATGTTCTTGACTGGGTTTAAACTACAAACTGATTTTTGCGTAGCAGCTCTGATGTCTGTTCAGGTCTGTCCACCAGGTCTGCCGTCAGTTCATGGGTTAGTCAAAGATATGGCTCTTCTTTTTCATGCTTCCACCAGTGTCCCAGTTTTGTGGCCCCACTTCATGGTTCTTCAGTCCACAAACACAGGTTTTCCTACGCGTGCCTCCAGCTGAGTGCCATGTGGACCGCACTTAGCTCCCGGCTATTTATTTTTACAACATCTCTTTCTCTCATCTGCATGAACTCCCCACCAGTCTATCTGCTTCTTCCACTTACTCTCTAGGATCTTCAGATGGTTGCCCTTTGCATAATCTCTAGGTTTTACGGTTGTTTTCTACAGTGAGTATCATCCAGAAAGATGGAATTAACTTCCACTGTGTGGAAGTTAATTAATTAGCTAATTAGCTAATTAAGTTAATTAATTTCTTAAAAGTTTAGATACCAAATCACAGACTCTCTATAAAGAAACAGTTTTATTAATTAGAGGAAATCACAAGTAGAGCTTAAAAAATGCTGTCAAGGAAGAACCCTAAGATTTCCTTCCATCTGCTGAGGGCTAAAATGCTGACCTCCATGCGCCAAGTACCTACTGTGTGCTTACTGCTATGTTATACAAAGAAAAGGCCTTCAGAAGAGAGTATACACAGCAAACACAAGGACAATTTCACTCAAGAGGTGAAAATCAGAGAGCCTAGCACAAAGCAAGATAAAGCAACACCAAGAGGAAAATTAGAATAGAATACGATGGATTTGGTATAAAATAGAACCTGATGGACTGATCGACAACCAGCCCAGTGACGAGCAAGGGCTTCTGGAGGAACAGAACGAGCAGGGAGAATCGATCTTTTGGACTAAAACATACACTGTGTTCCCCAACCAATGACATTCTTGAAGCCAGAAACCTTGGGCGGGGAGGGATACTGATTTTTCCACAAGGACCCATCTATCTAAATTCACTAGTGTAAACCCCTTTCTTTTGGGATAGAAGCAGATACAATCACATTTATCCTATTCTTCCCATTCTACCCAGTACCTGACCCCCACTTCCTTCCTAACATCTACGACACAACAGTTAACAGAGCAATTTGGAGGAGTATTTACTTTTTTGAATATGGAAACTAATAGGATTTACAATAGTCCTGAAGGGCTTATTTTATCAGGAAATTAAAAACTACCTCTTCAATCATAAATGCATACATATACTTATTTGTGCTATTTATTCATTTATGTGTAGTTTTGCTCCAAAAGAGACTTAAAGTACATAATTAAAAAGAATATAAGCTTGCAAGTTCTGAAAAAAAAAAAAAAACCACCTTGAATTATGTATATAAAAATTAAGAGGGGCCGGTGCTGTGGCGTAGCAGGTAAAGCCACTGCCTGAAGAGCTGGCATCCCATATGGGCACCAGTTCTAGTCCCGGCTGCTCCACTTCTGATTCAGCTCTCTGCTATGGCCTGGGAAAGCAGTAGAGGATAACCCAAGTCCTTGGGCCTCTGCACCCATGTGGGAGACTCAGAAGAAGCTCCTGGCTCCTAGCTTCAGATCGGCCCAGCTCTGGCCATTGCAGCCATTTGGGGAGTGCACCAATGGATGGAAGACCTCTCTCTCTCTCTCTCTTTCTCTCTCTCTCTGCCTCTCTGTAACTGCATATTATGAAAAAACTATGTATGAATTTCAAAGTTTTTGTACCAAAATAACCTTACCTTTCAATTTCATTTGCAACCAGTATTTGTTTCCATTTTAATTTGTTATTTTATTTGAAAGGCATGCAGACAGGGGGTGGATGGGAGGAAGAGAGAGAAAAAGAGGAGGGAGAAAGACTGACTGATCTCCCATCCACTGGTATACTTCCCAAATGTCCACAACATTCCAGGCTGGGCCAGGCTGAAGACAGGAGCTAGCAACACACTCAGCTTGACAAGTGGCAAGGACCCGATTATATGACCTGCTGCCTCTCCAGGAACACTCTATCAAGAAGCTGGGGGCCGGCGCTGTGGCTCACTAGGCTAATCCTCCACCTGCGGCACTGGCACCCTGGGTTCTAGTCCTGGTTGGGGCACCGGTTCTGTCCTGTTTGCTCCTCTTCCAGTCTAGCTCTCTGCTGTGCCCCAGGAAGAGACAGTGGAGGATGGCCCAAGTCCTTAGGCCCTGCACCTGCAAGGGAGACCAGGAAGAAGCACCTGGCTCCTGGCTTCGGATCAGTGCAGCGCGCAGGCCATAGCAGCCATTTGGGGGGTGAACCAACGGAAGGAAGGCCTTTCTCTCTGTCTCTCTCTCTCACTGTCTAACTCTGCCTGTCAAAAAAAAAAAAAAAGAGGGTGGAGTGGACAGTGGCCTGCAGGCCCACTCTAAAAAAAAAAAAAGAAGCTGGAATTGGGAGAAGAGCTGGGACCAGAACGCAGGCAATATGGCATGGTATGCAAGCATCCCAAACAACATCTTAAGGGTTGTACCAAATGCCCCCTTTACAAACTATTGAAGTATCCTTCTACATATAGAAAAATGAGAGTGTTTACTTTGACAAATCTGTGCAGAAAACACCTTTCATAGTGATTCAAAGTTGTTACTTTAAATAGTGTTTCCTTGAGCTTTGCAGAATTGAAAACAGTAGTGTTTGAATTATAAATCATTCTACTGAAGATGCACATGTTTTCATATTTACACTGTAGCTAAAAACTAGCATTAGTAAATAAAATCTAATAATAGAAAATGTCTTTTTAAAAATTGCAAGTAAGAAGAACAGGAAATGCAATATAAATATTTACTCGTTCACATTCTATGCACACTTTACTGGTTCATGTACTACAATATTCCCATTACAACATATAGGTAGACACTCCCATTTACAAGTGGTAACTAATTGTTTCAATATAATTAAATAGCTCTGAGTCTCACAGAATTGAAAACTCTTTATAAAATAAAATATCAGACTACTAGGTTCTTTAAAACATAAGAGGTCTTAACTAACATATGCAACATATTTTACAGTATGCATCTAATTATACTTGGCTAACTTTCTCAGATTCTGCTGTACCTCATTTTAAATAAACCTGTGTCGGTACATAATTAGCTGTGAAGTTGTATCCTAAACTCTTCAGTTTCCCAATGTTATAGAAAGATTCTATTTAAACATGTCTTACTAATATGGTCCAGAACTATCTGTCCAAAATGATAGCCAGACTGGTCACATGTTACTATTTAAAAACAAAAATCACTAAAACTAGATAACATTTAAGAATTCAGTTCCTAAACCACATTATTCACATTTCAAATGCTCAAAGCTCACTGGGCCAGTGGCTACCATATGGAACAATGGAAATCTAGTACATTCCATTATTCTGAAATCTCCTGGACAGCGCTGATATAAAGCACAGTCCAAAAGACAGCATAGGGCTCATCTGGAAGACTCAAAGACTCTGACCATTAGTTACAACTCCAGGATGTTTTTCTTCTGCTAATACTTATTTAGGAAGTTTCCAAATTCAGAGTGATGGATTAGTATATATTCTACAGTAACAAATTCCCAAGTAACAATTTGTCTCTGAATTTCTTAGCATTCCTTCTAAAAAAAAATTTTTCCAGAATGAAAAATACTAGAAATTCAGATCCTATACTAAAAGAGTTTGTCTTTGATATACTGGCAGTTACAACAAGGATATGAATATTCAAACGATACATGTAGTTATATTCAAATCTACATGTTTTTTGAAACAGTATGAAGTAAGAAAAGTTAATATTATGATATAGTCATATATCTCAGTAATTCGTTTTTATAAAGAAAACTGCCAAACACCCAGGCAAATCATATAATAACTTCCAAATATCAGACTAGTCACCTGCATAGTACATGTTATTCTCCATTAGTAATGAAGTAGAAAAAGAGAACTCGGTGAGGTACAGGAAACATTAATTTGGTGGCAGGAAGATGGTTCAATTAAAAGATTTTCAATTATGTTAATAAATGTTTGTCATTTTCTTCTGAATTTATTATTGACTACTAAGATTGTTAGCCAATACTTAAAATGTCTCATTTACTGTGTAGTAATTATACATGGGGTCAGATTTCAACAAAACAACCTGCCAAAATATGTCAAGGTTAGAAACAGATATCACACTCTTTCTGCCAAAAATTTCAATAAAATACAATGTTTATCATATCAAAGCTTACAATGCACAGTCAAGGCAAATACGCAGACAAAAAGCTGATATGGATAATTTTCCAATTAATGGCTACTTCTCAAAATATTACTTGGTTATCTTATAGAGAAGAATGAAAAATTTTATTTCACATTTAAAATATGAATAAATTTTAAGATAACTGATTTTTTACTCCAAGGTTTGACTTACCGAATCATTCCGACCAAAAAAGGTATATATTGCATACAGGTAATAATCGAACAGTTGAGACATGAAATGGATAACATCAAAGGCAATTGGCTTAAGAATATTCATCATCTGCATGTATTTCCCTGAAAATAAAAAAAGAAAAAAGAAAATATTTAAAATTTGTTATTCTGTAAGCATAAAAACACAACTATGAGCCGGCGCCGCGGCTCACTAGGCTAATCCTCCACCTTGCAGCGCCAGCACACCGGGTTCTAGCCCCGGTCGGGGCGCCGGATTCTGTCCCGGTTGCCCCTCTTCCAGGCCAGCTCTCTGCTGTGGCCAGGGAGTGCAGTGGAGGATGGCCCAGGTGCTTGGGCCCTGCACCCCATGGGAGACCAGGAGAAGCACCTGGCTCCTGCCATCGGATCAGCGCGGTGCGCCGGCGGCAGCGTGCCGGCCGCGGCGGCCATTGGAGGGTGAACCAACGGCAAAGGAAGACCTTTCTCTCTGTCTCTCTCTCTCACTGTCCACTCTGCCTGTCAAAAAAAAAAAAAAAAACACAACAATGACACAAAAATACCTAAGTGAAATGGAAAACTGCATTCCACAGTGACACCAGCCAAGTGTCAAGTATTCAGTAGTTACAAGTAGTTAGTGGCTACTGTTACAGACAGCACAGATCATCCACAGTTCTGTCATCTTGGAAAGTCCTATGGGACCATTTGGACACAAACAATACAATCATGTTTTCCTATTACAACATTCTACTGCTTGTCCAATTTCTATCAAACTATACTCTTCTACAAATAACACTGTACACATAACACAGTTCCTCTTCTAGGATGTTCCATTTAAAATACTTTCTTCAGAAATAATTAAGTGCAATAAAGCAAAATACAGCAGAGAAAAAGTGGTTCTATTGAAAAAGCTTAAACACACACCACAAAAGGAAAAAGAACATTTGGAAAACACTGTCTGTTCCCCTGAACCCTTGCCCTGTGAAATCTTGTGGCAGAGGCCAAGAACATTTCTTGATCACTCCATCACTCAAGAGCTCACCACTTTCAAAGTGCCAAGATGTCAATATTCAAATCTCTCCCCCCTAAAGCAGGGAGGGGAACCTTTTTTCTGCCACAGGCCACCTGCATATTTATAAAACCATTTGTGGGCCATACAAGATCATCAACTTGAATCAACTTGAAAAGTAGCCTGCTCTAGACCTACTGAAGTTCAAGTGCTGCCTGTGGTTGCCTTGGCAGAGCCAGAACAGATGGTTTCACCGGACCCACACATCCCACACACCGGACGTTCCCCACTCCTGCACCATCAACTGGTGTTACCGAAAAAATTTTAAAAATCAACTTTTGGGGGCTGGCGCTGTGGCGCAGTGGGTTAATGCCCTGGCCTGAAGTGCCAGCATCCCATATGGGCGGCTGTTCAAGTCCCGGCTGCTCCTCTTCCAATCCAGCTCTCAGCTATGACTTGGAATGGCAGTGGAAGATGGCCCAAGTCCTTGGGCCCCTGAACCCACGTGGGAGACCCAGAAGAAGCTCCTGGTTCCTGGCTTCAGATCAGCGCAGCTCTGGCCATTGCAGCCATCTAGGAGGTGAACCATCGGATGGAAGACCACTTTCTCTCTGCCTCTCCTCTCTCTGTGTAACTCTGACTTTTGAATAAATAAATATTTTTAAAAAAATCAACCTTTGGCATTGACACACTTGTTTATGTCTCTGAAGGGCAGCTGAGAAACAGGATGAATAAAAAAAAAAACTATAAGTCCCTAATTCTGATCATTTTGAATGAGAAATGATAGGGAAAGAAGCATATTATTTAAATGCCCTAACCTTTCTTCTGCAGATGACTTTAAAGCAGGTCATTTGCTTCATTTCCAAATGAGCAAGTAATTCAGGTGCTGGCTGTACATCATGTAACTGCTACAAACTTTACACTGATATTGTTGAGGACATCACGACTCACAGAGAACATGTTAAGTGGGGCCGGCACTGTGGCACAGAAGGCGGAGTCTCTGCCTGCAGTGCCTCCATTCCATATATTTTTGCTTATAACATTCTTTATGTTTACAAGAAAATCCTGTGGCCGGCACCGCGGCTCAATAGGCTGCTCCTCTGCCTTGCGGCGCGGGCACACCGGGTTCTAGTCTCGATCAGGGCACCGGATTCTGTCCCAGTTGCCCCTCTTCCAGGCCAGCTCTCTGCTATGGCCCGGGAGTGCAGTGGAGGATGGCCCAAGTGCTTGGGCCCTGCACCCGCATGGGAGACCAGGAGAAGCACCTGGCTCCTGCCTTCGGATCAGCGTGGTGCACTGGCTGCAGTGGCCATTGGAGGGTGAACCAACGATAAAGGAAGGCCTTTCTCTCTGTCTCTCTCTCTCACTGTCCACTCTGCCTCTCAAAAATTAAAAAAAAAAAAAAAGAAAATACTGTAATGTTTTGTGTTTTCTAGGTTATTTTCCATCTTGTTTCCTTAAATAAACTCCAATAGCTAGTAGAATTTCTAGAGCAAAGTATTAGCTCAAAAAAAATCTATTAGATTGAATGCAATGCACTTGGCAAAAAAAAAAAAAAAAGTGACTATATTTCCTTAACTTAGAAATTAAAACATATCATTCTTTATTACAGCAAAGTGAACAGTGGATGTTAGCAAGCTCACAAATACACAAAAATATGTTTTAAGCATTTGAAAAGATACTTAAATTCACTCATAATTAACACATTTTTGAATGAGAAGTCATTTTCAACTGATCAGACTGGCAAGCATCCCAAAACGAATCCTGCACTGTTGCTGAGAAACTGGGAAAGCAGATACCCAAACAGTGTCACCAAATGGCTTTTCTAAGCTTGCCAGTAACCTTACCAGCCAGCTGCTAATATCTATCAAAACAGCAAATACACACTTTGACCCAGCCAGGGGAAGCAGTTATAGGCATTTGTCCCACATCTCGATTTACATATGGACAAAGGTATTTCCTCAAAGATTATTTGCTGTGGCACTGTACTATCACATGGCTGGAGATAAACTAATGGTCAAAAATCGAGGACTTACAAATTGTGATACGTCTACTATAAGGCCCTTCAAATGTACAAAGAAAATGTGTATTATGAAAAATCTATGTGGCCAGCGCCGCGGCTCAATAGGCTAATCCTCCGCCTGCAGCGCCGGCACACCAGGTTCTAGTCCTGGTCAGGGCACCAGATTCTATCCCGGTTGCCCCTCTTCCAGGCCAGCTCTCTGTTATGGCCCGGGAGTGCAGTGGAGGATGGCCCAAGTGCTTGGGCCCTGCACCCCATGGGAGACCAGGAGAAGCACCTTGCTCTTGGCTTCGGATCAGCGCGGTGCGCCGGCCGCAGCACGCTGGCCGCTGCGGCCATTGGAGGGTGAACCAATGGCAAAAGGAAGACCTTTCTCTCTCTCTCACTGTCCACTCTGCCTGTCAAAAAAAAAAAAAATCTATGCATGAATGTAAAACAGCTTTGCATAAAATAAACACTTTTAATTCTATTTCTTGACAAACTTTTTGAAGTTTTCTTACATACAGTAAGACATGTATGCTAAGATATTTTAGGTGTAACCTTAAGGTACTCGGAGTGAGGAAAGCCTGAAGAAGAACAGTACACGGCTGTTCCTCGGGACCCACGGGAGGGGTTGTAAGGCCCCTTGAGGACAGCAGACTCCTCTCCAACACATGGTCTCCAAGAACTGGAGTGCAGAAATGACAGGGGACAGAACGAGGCGCTTCTGACCTGGAGACCCGCAGCGAGCGGTTCCCTGAAATCCATCTTCCGCGAATGTACACGGAAGACATCCCAGGGACAGAGAAAGTGATAGGCACAAAGGTCTACAAGGGGGACACGGGGGACCACGGCAGCACCTAATCCCAGCCCTAAATAAGAAGGACCACGCTCTGCACTGCTTACTGATTGCAACTCTAGTAGAAGACATGGAGGAGACCGAGATGACAGCGGTCATCTCTCTGCTGAAGAGGGTTTTACTCAGGACCAGGGCCTGCGTTAATGGGCTTCTCTCCATTTCTATAAATCTGGTACTACAAAAACAATATCCATGGTTCTGATCAACAATTCCTATTTTTTAAGATATCTTTTTATTTGAAAGGCAGCATGACAGAGAGAGAGGGAGAGACAGAGACAGAGATCTTCCATTGCTGATTCACTCTCCAAATGGCTGCACCAGGTCACAGCCAGGATGTAGAACTCTGCCATCCAGGTCTCCCACGTGGGTGGCAGGGGCCCAAGCACTTGGACCACTTTCCACTGCCTTCCCAGGTGCAGGGAGCTAGATCAGAAGTGGAACAGCTAGGATTCAAACTGGCACTCTGAGATGGGATGCCAGCACTGCAGCCGGCAGTTTAACCCACTGCACCACAATGCCAGACCCTGTAATCCTTATTTAAGGCAAATATCCTCTTTTTTTAGATAAAGAGATTAGCATCACACATTGTTTCTTCAAGTTCCTTGTGCTTACCAAGAAGTTAACAGTTGCATTTCATGTGTGCATTTAACTGAATGAAACATAATAAACACCGCTTCTCAATTTTCTTTTAGCCTTGCATTTTACTTGCCTTGATTCCAATGAATACAAGCCCTTTAGAACAAAAAGCTAAACTACCCACCCAGAGTCTCTTTGGAAGTGGGTAAGACAGGAAACATAAACAACTGCTTGGGTTGGTGGATTGTATTATCTTCAACCATCTGCTCCCCCGATTCCCAGCGAGAGCCTCACCTACTCCTGTCCCCTAAATACTCCTGTCCCCTCCTGAGGCAGAAGCTTACATCTCCCTGCCATTATCCTTGGCCAGCGACAGGTCACAGAGGAAGTCAAGGGTGCCCCACTCCTGACTGAACACTCTAGGAGTCCCAACACCATGCAGCTCCTGATCTCCCTGTGTTCCTGACTGGGCCATCCTTGCTGGTTGTGACTCAGAATGAAGACACGTGAAGCTGAGCTATAGAAGGTCAGGAGCCAGTGTGTCACATGTGAAAGATAAACCTCTGTGGTCAAAATTCACTGGTAAGTCACAGGTGTTTATTCTTTCATCATCATCTAGCAGAAGCTGACTACATCAAACTACATCTCAATGGAGTGTTCAGTCACTGAAAACTACTTAGCTCAAAAGGCTAAGGAGGATGACAAAGATTCTGAAAGGTCTGGAATTCCCAGCAGTGAGGCCCAGATAAGGGAACTGAGCACAGAGTGAAAAACGGACGGGGTGCGGGGGACCTGAGGAAAGGGGGGACAGGAGAACCATCACCATACAGCTGACTGGTGACCACATGGAAGAAGCGGAGAATATAGGCACAGGTTTACTCTTTGCTTCGAAGGGCAGAACTAAGACCAACAGATAAAATTACAGGAAGGACAGACTTTGGTTCACCACTGGGAAGAGATTTCTACTGCTGCAATCAGCCTAATGAAGGTTGAGCAGTCCTACCAAACAATACTCTGCCAGTGCTCCTGGAACAAAGGCTCGGTGGCACCACTTTGTGGGAACCAGGACCACGAGACCTCTCAGCACCCTCCCAATTCATGACACCATGTGCAATGAGCTCACTGGGATCAAAGAAAAGCCAATTTCCCTGGCAATAATTAGCCACACAACAGCTTTTTAGAACTGGTCTGTTTTCTGTGTGTCAAAGAAATGTATACCTTTTCTTTTCCTCTCAAATTCATTATTATCTTCCCTTATTTTCTCTAAAGAAAGTAGGACTAAAGTCTTTTGTATGTTTCATCCATCAATGAAATTTAGGAATTATCTTAAGGAACAAAGACCATTTCATCAGAGCTATGAATTATTGTTTAATCAAACTTAATAGGTAAAGAACACCTTTATAAATACAACACACAGATTTTAACAGAAAATCACTCCAATTCCTGACTGGTATAGCTGACAATTAATGTGAGCAGACAACACTATAACTTTTTTGTCACATGTGAAGACCTGTTCACGAAATGGAAAGGATGAGATCGTAAGATGTTGAAACATTAAAAAAATCTATATCACTCTCAACCCTGTATATTTAAAATGGCATTTTTCATGTTGATTGTCTTCTTTTTTTTTTTAACAGGCAGAGTGGACAGTGAGAGAGAGAGACAGAGAGAAAGGTCTTCTCAATAAAGGTTTTATCTGTAATAAGAACACTTCCTGAGGCCGGCGCCATAGCACAGTAGGTTAATCTTCCGCCTGTGGCTCTGGTATCCCATATGGAGCCGGTTCTAGTCCGGCTGCTCCACTTCCAATCCAGCTCTCTGCTATGGCCTGGGGGAGCAGCAGAAGATAGCCCAAGTCCTTGGGCGCCTGCACTCATGTGGGAGACCAGAAGAAGCTCCTGGCTCCAGGCTTCAGATCAGTCCAGCTCTGGCCGTTGCGGCCATTTGGGGAGAGAACTAACGGAAGGAAGACCTTTCTTTCTGCCTCTCTCTCTCACTATCTGAAACTCTATCTCTCAAATAAATAAATAAATAAATAAGAACACTTCCGTTAATCTGAACATTTAGCTTGTAAACTCCCGTGTCTGAAAATGCCAGAGATCACTATTTACTCTGCCTATCTGATGGGGAGATAGTGAAGATCCATGAAACAATTAAGAAGAAAACCATTGTGTAAATGTGAAACTGGTTCTATCATTATCCTACAAAAACTTCTAACTCACCTGCAGAATTTTTCATTACATTTCAACTAACTGTAATATTTTAGAAAAATTAGAAGATGCAAAGACTTAATAAGTAGCTACATGAAAAAGAGAAACTGACATAAATGTTAATTTTACACTATCTGGAAATTTAAGACAAATAGTAAGCTTAAATTCCTCACTATAGAGGGTACTGGAATAGACAATACATGAAAATCATTCAGTAATAAAAACAGACTAAATAAAGTGCTATTTTTTTTAATTCAAGGGTACAGCTACTTACCAACAAGCCTTATGACATTCAACGTTGTATTTGTTAGGATAGGTGCGTTCACTTTATTTAGACTGTAATCTGATTTCTTCCTGCTTTTTAGGGTTTCTCGAGAAACACTTAATTTAGAAAAACAAAACAACCGCAATTAGGATTATAAAGTAATAAACCAGGAAAAGTCACTCATTAGCATCCAGTTTTCATTCCCTATTTACTGAAAACTTACTATCCATCAGGTATAAAGACAAACCTTTTCTCCTTGCAGAATTTATATTCCAGAAGGGAAAACAAATAAGTAGGCAAAGAAATAAAGTGGTATAAATGTATTTATTTGATTCTAAGACATTATCAACCATTTAAAAAAGCTGCATTACTTTAAACATTAGATTTTCTAAGGAAATTATATAGCTAAGTATAGATGTACTAAGTTTCCTAACTTCAGAAACCTGTAAGAAGAAAAAATACTCCCCTTAGAATATAAAGTAAACATAAGTTATGATGACAGAATTCAGGGTTGGAAGGAGATACTAAATTCAAAAGAAAAATCAACATTATACGGTACGTGAAAGAAAGGGAGACAACATACACTAGTGAGAAGAAAGAGATCATGTCTATAGAAGCTCACAAAGGGCATTCTGCTAGCATGTGGAGCGAGTGAGCAGAGGGAGAAGTGACAGGAAAAGAAGTAACTCAAGGCCAGATCACTGAAAGCAATCAAATCCAGCAGGTATGAACCTCATCTTCAACTACAAAAGGCCATGATTAAATCTGTACATAAGAAAATGATCCAAATTTATATCTAAGAATGGATTTGAAGGAGGCAAGACTAGGGACATGAAACCATTTATAGAAGACAACCTAGCAATCTGTCACAGAGATGATTTAGGCATGAATGAGGAAGGCAGTGCGGAAATGCTAGGAAAACTGAAATTTAAGAGACACCTAGAAGGTGGAATAGTAATGACCAGAAACAACACTGGGAAAGTGAGTGCAGACTTGGCATTTAATAGACTGAGGCAACAACAGCACATATGGAACACATGACTACTTCCTTTCTTGAGGTTTTCTATGCGAAGCACACATTGATTTTATAAATCTAAAGTTTTTTCTTCTGTAAAAAACTACTGATCAAAAGCTCTTTGATCATGTCTGATAATTTCATCAAAGTAATAAAGTAACTTTTTCAAATTTCAAAACATGAGTATATAGATGTGACACAACTTTTTTAAAAAAAGGTATTAGCAAAAAGCTACTTCAAGCTGTATAAATCAGAAGAAAAGCTACATTGAAATTGCTTTCTTTTGCATGTAAAAGTTTTTAAATGGCTAAAACAATATGTTTTTTTCACAGAGTAATCATCCAAATCCAGTTACATAGAACTGGTCTGTAAAGAGCCACAGTTCTGTTAAATACAACTTTTCATATTATTTTTCCCAAGAATGCACTGTTATAGAATATAAGGGAAAAATCTCTACTTTCAACCTTCCAGGAATTTTTCTGGAATATAGAGTCAATTAAAATTATGTCCTAGCAAAAACTGATGAAGAGAGAGGAGGAGATGGAAGAGAATAGAGGAGTGAGGGAAGTGTGGTTGTCTTCTTGGAACTGTACTTATGGAATGCACACAATCTGCTCTCCTTATACCAATACACATTTTTTAAAAGATGTCATACCTACCAAAATATTTTAATTTGTCATTCTTTGTCGCTCCCCCTCTTCGTGGAGGAACGACACTAAACCCTGCCTAGGCTTCATATCCGAGTCACGGCACCATTATGTCGCTCCCCCTCTTCGTGGAGGAACGACACAGGACCCTGCGCTGTTCTTTTGTCTGCTCGGCCCTCCCCGGGTTTGCTGCTGGTTCTTCCCGGGTTGGCTACCGTCCCTTCCACCTCCGTGGAAGGGTGGTTCCCCCTGCCACTTTCCCCACTTCCGCGGGGGAGCGGCACACCGCCGGCCGGCTCTCTCGGGGGCTGCACAGGTGTTCCTTCAGATAGATGTTCCTGGTGCATGTTGTCTCTCTCCTCCTTTATAGTCCTCTTCCACCAATCCCAACTCTGCTACCCACACACCGAGTACGCTGCTCTCCTCCAATCAGGAGCAGGTCCTGCTGTTTATTGGTTGAACTGGAGGCAGCTGTGTAGAAGCTGTTTCCTCCTCTCCCAGCGCCATATTGTGGGAGAGCAGATGCATAGAATAAGTCTTAATTCCAGTAACAGTATAGTCCGAGTTGCTCCTCACAATTCTTGTTTTTTCTTAACCTTCCTATGGTATGTTAAGAGCAAAACATGAAATGCTAAACACCAAGCAATCTAAGGCCAGTTACCTTTTCACAGGAGCATCGCCTGTCTGCTCATCCACGTAGTCTCGCTTGAGTTCCTCAGGAACATCACTGTCACTGTCATACTCTTGGTAGGCACTCTTTTCTTGTTCATCAGATTCATACTGCAGAGAACGCAAGAGCATTCAACAATGCATGTCAAAAGCCATCTTTCCTGCAGGTCTTTCAACACAATAAAGTACTCACTTCTACAAGAAGTTGCTAAAGAAAATTCTCAATAATTTAGCTTTAATTTTGTCACCACAAATCATTTTGTCTTCTATTCATATCCTACTTGAACCAGCTCAAAAGGAAAGGAAAATAAAACTTAAAATTATACTTAAAAGTTCGTAAATGTCCAACAATATATCAAATCTCTAAAAACAAAAATCAAACAAAAGCAAAATAAATATCCTACTTGTCCTGAAACAAGGAAAACAGTTATATTAGATTTTCTTTTACAGTCTCTTGTAGGTTTCATGGCCTTGACTTCCAGTTTTCTAGTTCATTATAAAGAGGTTGGGTATCCAAATCTGGGACTCTCTAAGTGGTGATTCAGGTTAACACAGACATACAACACACACGTGGATGTCTTATCTAATTAATTATGATGAGATTTAATCCGAGGGCAGTTTAGAAAATTAGGCTTAGCACCAAGGGACCTACAGAGAGCAAGGATGAAAGTAGCAGATTTACTCCTTAGAAGAAGGGTGTCTTCTTAACCCTTTCATCATCTCTATCCCACCATGGCCAGTGCCACCATGGGAAAGGACAGTGGAATCCATGAGTAACAAAGATATGACAGAATCATCATGAACATAACCAATCAATATGACATATTAATACAAGTAAATAAAGGTTAACATTTGTTGAGTTTGTAAAGGAGTATGTGAAAGGGTTTCCATGAATTACGTCACTGAAGCCTAAAAAACAATTATATGAGGAAATTGTATTCTTATGTAACAGTTTAGGAAACCAGGAACATGACAATATGGAGAGAGGTTAAAAGGCATATATGGTAGGCCACATTTAGATGTGGACTCTGATCCTAAGTTACATCCGGAAAGACCAGATCATACATTATTACAGCAAACAGTATGACAGGCATTCCCCGATACTATGTGAGCTGGTGAGATGCATAAGGGAGTTCTGCACATCTAGTGCTTGCTGGCTGGGACAGAGCTTCAGGACTCCAGAGTGTAGTTAGTAATCCTTATGTGAGGACTCAATGTTTACAAATGTACCTACTTCCTAAAAGGATTTGGAACCTCAAAACTAACACTTAGAAACAGTATTTTGTGGTCTTCATGGACATGTACCGAGCAGCACAAGCTTTGTGCTACTCCGTGTGCACACTCCCCATGGGGCAAACAAGCTCAGCTAATTCAGTGTCCATGGCAACTTTACAGAACACGGCTGTTGTAGACAGTCTGAGGCAAATACTGAGTTTTTATCAACAAATCACTATTATGAGAATATATATTATTTCAGGAAACTTAGAATGACAACTCTTCTAAGTTTAGTCAACTTCATAAGGGCAAATGTCACAAAGAATCACTGAATTGTAACTGAAAATAGTATTTTTTATGAAAGAATTTAAACTTAATGATAAAACATAATGTATATTTTCATGGCAGTATTTTTTTAAATGCATCTTTGTTAAACAGAAAGAAATTCCAAAACCAAAATACAAAGAACAATTCAACAGATTTTTGTCAGAGCTGGACAGTTTCCATTTCCACTTCTCA
The DNA here is from genome assembly GCF_051225735.1 of Oryctolagus cuniculus. Classification (NCBI taxonomy): domain Eukaryota; kingdom Metazoa; phylum Chordata; class Mammalia; order Lagomorpha; family Leporidae; genus Oryctolagus; species Oryctolagus cuniculus. The sequence goes on from NC_142882.1 coordinate 79,015,123, forward strand.
AATCAAAAAGTCACAGTGGGTCCCTGTGGATAGTATGAAGATCAGAGGGACTCATCAAACAATGCTCCTGGTCAAATAAAATACAGGCATCTCTGGGAACCCATGGAGGACTGGTTCTAGGACAACAAAATGCAGATGCTAGCAGCAGAGTATTTGCATATAATGTGAACACATCTTCCCATACACTATAAGTTGCCTCTACATTACTTAGCATGCCTCACAGATGAGCAATACTACGTAAACAGTTGTTATACTACATTGTTCAGGTAATACTGACAAGGGAAAAGGTCTGTACTTATTCAGTACAGATGTACTAATTTTTAATATTGTTATTTCATATTTCATGAATTCACAGATGGAGAACCCACAGATATGGGGGCTAATTGTATTATGAAAATATCCCACATATAACTGCAAAGCAAGCATTTCCCTCATTACAAATACAGGGAAACAAAGAGTCACAAAGTAAAAATAATTCGCCAAGGGCCCACAAAGCTAATAAACATTAAATGTCATATTCCTTATCTGCCTTCAACCCTTTTCCACTAACTCACATTCTCTCTCATTAACACGGTTTTTGATCTGCTCAAAGTGTTGTTAAAACGTGGTACTTCTAAATCCTAAAAACATCCTTACCAAGAACTTAAGCACAGCATTACTCTCTCAGATATGGGGACTTCAAATAAAATTACTCACTTAGTTACCCAGGAATGGAGTTCAGAGAACAATGAGGGTGATCTATTCCTTTAACCATCTCTCTGCATAGTAGATCTTATATTCACTGAAGAAATTACACTACTACTCAATAAATAATCTGATAAAAACATGCAGCAAACATAAAGGCAAAATTTATTGTTCAAGAGGACAATGTCCACAAAGTATATTATAAAGTCATTATCTGTACAAGTGATGTCACATGTACACAGGGGTAGGACAGTGGGTGGTAGACAAATGAGTGTCTAATAAATTATCTTGCTCACTGGGTGGAACACTTTTAAATAAACGAATCTCACATATGGTTCACAATATGCTTCAAAAACATCACGTACCCCATTAGAAGCCAAGACATCCTCCGTTTCTTCGTCCTTGTGGTTGGCCTGGATTTCAAATGGATTGCCGCCACTGCAGTACTGCTCAAACAAGGTCACCGACTTCGAGGACGTCGAGACTGGCTGCTTACTAGGTGAAACCGATGGGGAACGGGACTGCTCCAGGAATTTAAATTCCTAAACATTAAAAAAAGGAGGCAAACAACAAAATTCAAGTACATGAACACATTCCATCAAAGTCAAAGTTGAGTTAGGAAAAAAAAAACACTGTTCTTTAGGTTATTCACGTTTAAGTCTTATTAGCTGTGTGAAAACACAACTTGGAAAGATGTGTAAAGGTTTTCGTAAAGTCACTTGAACGTATGATCTGGATGAAGCTACTTTTGACGTACTTTAAGGAACTGCAAATAAAATTTTTTAAAATAACAAGAAATTTGTTTGATTTCTTCCAAAAATTTTAACATGCAGCCAAGGCCCTCATACTACTGTTTGAATCAATAAAGTCATTTATGAAAACTGTGTGACTTTACTGTTGTTAAGTCAGCACCTTGCTTACTCACACACTTGCACCACAGAAGATATTCTATACAGATCCATCAAAAACAAAGTATGAATTCTATTTCCTTCCTTGTTAAATGGAAATCTATAAACTTTCATTTACTTTTATGTATATACCAAGAAGGCAATGTCACAAACACCTGTGCTGAAGGTCGATGATGTATCTTCCACACCAAGCTTGCTATTAACCCAGTATGTGCCATAGATAATGATTAGAATGTCACTTGGCCTCTCTATACCTCAATTTCCTCATCAGTAAAATGAGAGGATCAATCTGGATCGAGAGACTCCCAAACACTAAAGCTTCATCCATTACCCAAATGAAGAAACAGGCAGGCTGGAGAGGCTCAGTACCAAGCACAGATTACACAGCTAACTTGAGGGAAAGTTGTGATAATTTCTAAAGTTCCACTGCATTAGAACACTCAAAGAATTATCACACACATGTATTAAACATGTTCTCCTACCTGAGAAGATAAATCCTGAATTTGTTTATATGACTTATATGATTTTTTTTTTTTTTTTTTTTTTTGGACAGGCAGAGTTAGACAGTGAGAGAGAGACAGAAAGGTCTTCCTTCCGTTGGTTCACCCCCGAATGGCCACCATGACCGGCACGCTGCGCCGATCCGAAGCCAGGAGCCAGGTGCTTCCTCCTGGTCTCCCATGCAGTTGCAGGGCCCAAGCACTTGGGCCATCCTCCACTGCCTCCCCAGGCCACAGCAGAGAGCTGGCCTGGAAGAGGAGCAACCGGGACAGAATCCAGCCAGCGCCCCAACTGAGACTAGAACCAGGGGTGCTGGTGCCGCAGGCGGAGGATTAGCCTAGTGAGCCACGGCACCGGCCTATATGACTTTCTTAAAAGATATTTTTAAGTTCTTAAAAGGTACATGGGCTTAAGTTTTAAATGATGTATTTATTCTTTTTATATTTTAATCACACATGATGTAAGGCCTAGCATAATGCCAAAGAATCATGCCATTATTTTTATAAACAAGGAATGAACATAAATCAGTAAGACAAAAAATTTTAACGCCAAATCCAAAGAAATACATGTGTCCGATGGATACTGAGTTATGAAGTCTTTAAGATAACTATTTTAGAAAAAATTAATGCACAATTGAATGGAAATGGTTCATTATGCCACTTAAAAAGTCTTATAATTACACCAAGTATGTGTACAAACACTGACTTAATGTGATGGAAAAATAAAAATTCAAATAAAATTGTTTAACCGTGATCTACCTATGGGCACTAAACGTTGACACTTGGTTGAACACAGTGTTTCATGCAAGAATTCTACAATGTGTTTAATCAAGCAAAAATCAAACCAATTCAAGACTTTTTCACAGAACACTCATTTCATAAGAATTCAAGGACTCAATTAGCTACTAAAAACTGCTTAGGAATAATTTTCACCAGTCTATCTTGTATTTCTAGGGCATTTTCTCATTACAGAAAGATTTTTTTTTTTTTTTTTTTTTTTTTTTTTTTGACAGGCAGAGTGGACAGTGAGAGAGAGAGACAGAGAGAAAGGTCTTCCTTTGCCATTGGTTCACCCTCCAATGGCCGCCGCGGCTGGCGCGCTGCGGCCGGCGCACCGCGCTGATCCGATGGCAGGAGCCAGGAGCCAGGTGCTTCTCCTGGTCTCCCATGGGGTGCAGGGCCCAAGCACCTGGGCCATCCTCCACTGCACTCCCTGGCCACAGCAGAGAGCTGGCCTGGAAGAGGGGCAACCGGGACAGAATCCGGTGCCCCAACCGGGACTAGAACCCGGTATGCCGGCGCCGCTAGGCGGAGGATTAGCCTAGTGAGCCGCGGTGCCGGCCTCATTACAGAAAGATTTAAGAATTGCAGTTTATTTAAGAACATATTTGTTCCTTTAAGAAATGACAAATATTCTACAACTATAAATAATACTTTTACCAATATAACTACAACTATAAATAATACTTTAACCAATATAACTATTTAATTTTTTGCAAAATTTCAAGAAAGCAGTAGACTTTTTCCTGAATTCAAAAGGGGAAAAATACCATCTGAATTGTGACTCATTTTAGGCACAAGTATTCTTGAAGTGTATAAAGTAAATTTTGTAAGGAGTCAGATGTTCACACACACAGAAGGTTCATTCTTGTTAAGAGGCTGACTTTTAATCTCTTGCAAGAATGATACGGCATTGTTCCTTAATTATTTTATACATGCTGTCATATATCTGGGTTTAAAACATTAATAAGATGACTAAAAGATTTCTTTTTTTCTTAACACTTACGTGAAGTTGTAAGATGCTGAAATTCGATTTAACAGGACAAAGTTCCCACGTTTCATTCTCTAAGAACATTCTCAGCTCATCAAGTCGCGTTCTTAAAGAAAAATGTACAAAGATAAGAAGAAAAGCACACTATAGATAAGAATTGAGGAAATAATGTTCAGTGCAAACAATCACAGATTTATCATCATCACAGTAAACTTCAAAAACACATTCAGATTAACACAGTAAACATAAATGTGTACTCCTAATTGATAATGTCTTATTATCCTTAAAAGTTCTCTCAAATATTTACTAACCTTACGTATTTTCACCATACTGCAAAAATAATGAATGTGTAAGAAATGACAGTTTTACTCAGGAACTAAACTAAAAGCTTGTCTCCAACTCATGAATTTAAAATATTCTTAGCTAATCATACATCAATGATAAAACACAGAGAAATAATTCACAGATGCATGAGATTATAAATACTAATAAACAATTTACGTTAAGCAGCACTGATGGTAATCACACTGAGTCACAGGTTAAGAAGATTATCCATTTCTGATGACACTGAGCTCAGGATTGATCTTTGTACAGGTTTTACAATTAAATTAGCAAGTAAGACACACATGTACTCCACATTCCGCTAATCACTATTTCATACAGAGCTCTTCTTTCTCGGACTCTTGGTGTCTATCCTGAGTCATCATCACATTATAAAGGCAGTCCCTGGAAAACTAACCCTTCTAGCTGAAAAAAGGGTAATGTCCACTCTTTCTTCTTCCTATTACAAACTGTTACTGCCATGCAAAAAAAAAAAAAAAAAAATGAAATTCTTTTTAAATCCAGGCATTCTAAACTCAAAAGGCAATAAACAGATGAATTTGTGAAAAGCAAGAATTGCTCCAAACTTTTCAGTTAACAGTTAAGGACTTTATGATAATTATAATAAGTTAAATAAAACAGAGAAAAAGATGTACAAAGTGAGTAAGAGAATATCAAATAATTTCAAAAATGAAAACAAAAAAGGAAGCATATAGACATTCCAGAACTGAAAAATATGTTTGTAAATAAAAACTGGGTCAGTAAAATAGCAGATCAGAGGTAGCAGAAGACAGGATTAGTGACCTCCACAAATCCACAGAAAATACCCAAATTAAAACACAACTTACAGAAAGAAAAATGGAAGAAACAGAAAGCATCATAAAAGATATGCATCTTGTATGCACACAATTGGATAGTGGGCAGAGAGAGAACGAGCAGAAACAGGATCTGAGGAGGAAAGGGCCAAGAATTCCCAAAAGTGATCATGCCCATGCCTCACATCATATACAATGACTGAAATGGATCACAGATCTAATGGAAGAATTAAAATTATAAACGCTACAACTCAATGACAAAAAACCCATAATTCAATTTTTAAAAATGGGCAAAAGCATTGAACAGCTATCTCTATAAAGAAGATGCACAAATGGCCAACAAACACATGAAGAGGCTAAACATCAGGAGTTACTCGGGAAACACAAAGCATAAACAGACGCTGTTCACACTGCCGGGGACAGCTGTAACCAGAGACAAACCATAATGCTGTTGACAAGCTTTTGTAGAAACTGAGAACTTCTTCCCACACTGCTCGGAATGTAAAATCGTACAACTACTTTGGAAGACAGTTTCACGGTTCCTCAAAATGTTAAACACAGAATTCCCAGAGAACCCAGCAACTCTCCTTTGTATTAGCTCCTGGTGGATGCTCTAGCAATTTTCCACCAGCTGGGTGACTGAAAGAGTAGAAATGTGTTCTCTCCCAGTTCTTGGGGGCCAGAAGTCTGCTGGCACTTTCTCCAGAGCTCTCGGGAGGAGAACCCATCCCTTCCCTTTCCCTTCCTGGCGGCTGCTGCCATTCAGGGAACTGTGACCACCATACTCCACTGCCAGCCTCTGGCTTCATGCTGCCTTCTCCTCTGTGTGTGCAGAGTTGTTGCTCTGTGTCTGTGCAAACTCCCCTGTGCCCTCCTCTCACTTGTGATGGTTTTTAGGGTCTACCCAGTGAATCCAGGACAATTCCATTACAAAGTTCTTCATGTCATTCCCAGAGACACTTTTTCCAAAGAAGTTAACATTTACAGCCTTCCAGGATTAGGACTTTGTGTGTGTTCCTGTGTGTGTGTGGACGGCAGAAAGGGTGTATGTCATTGTTTTCACTCTGTCATACACTCCTAGATGTACACTATGAATGAGGAAAGAAAGCAGAGTTTGAAATTCTAACTCACTGGTATCAAGTAACAACAAAACGAAAATGAACTTTAAGACATAATTCAATTCAAATGACAAAATGCGCCTAAGGAATAAACTTAGGGTCTAGCGTTTATTAAGAGAGTTCTAATCAACATTGGCTTCCTCTGGTCCTCAAATTTAATGCTGCTCTAAGCACACAATCACACTGAACATTCCTGCCTGCCGATCTCCACTCCTAAATCCATTCCTGCTACACTCCATGTAAGTTAGCAGTGATTGCCTTGCTAGGCAATGTGGTACCCGATCTTGGCTTTGAAGCTGGCTCCTCAACTCCATGCCCTATCCTCCAGAAGCCTGCTTACTCCTAATGACAGATGCTCTCTAGCACCCCTCAGTGAACTCCATCTCTACTGATTTAACTTCCTTATTACAGACGCAGGCATGAGCAGCAGCCAAGTTCTTTCAGTGAGCCCTGATTTAACACTAGCTTTTACTCATACAGAAGTCTGCTCACTGTTTAGTTCAATATTTTGAACCCTTCAAGAGTAACAGTATATGAATATTTACAATAATAATGAAAATATTTTATAGTGTTTTTTATTTTACAAGCCCTTGATCACCCTAGAATGAGTTATAAACAAAATGCTCATTCCAATTCAAAAGTAATTGTTTTGAGTCAATTAGTGCCATAATATTAAGTAGCAGACAATAGTATTCCCATTACCTCAGTAGGCTTGTTCTTATTTTATCAGCATTCTTACCTATGGTAGTTCTTGAAATAATTGACACTTTGTTTTCTAATAGACTCTTGCAAAACTTCAGACTTGCTCCCACAAAATTCTTCTCCAACTTGCATCAACCTAGTAGGATAAAAAGGTTTATGTAAATTTCCACAATATAGTTAAGATTGGTTCTTTTTCCTTAAAGACAACAAATCATAAAAATGCAGATACTTGAAAAAAATTCTAAAGATTACAAACCTATTACAGTTTACTTAACATCAAATGGCAGAACTATTTAAAGAAACAGGCACTCACAGAAACACACATACACCCAGCAGCAATTCAAATATAAATGTGCAATTACGTTAATTTCCATGAAGTTAAACATGATTCACTAATTCATGATTTCTCTGATTATCACAGTTGAATGAATCAAACTGAATAAGACAAGATCTCAAATACTACCTGCTGATTATATCCAAAACAAAGATGAAGTCATCATATTTGAATATAGACAAATCAGTTCCAAGCAAGTAGGTTTTCACTTTCAGCTGAACATCCTGTAAAACCAATAAACAAACAAAAAAATTCAACAAACTCAAAATATAGAAAAGTAGTCAGTCTTTTAGAGTTGCAGATTAAAATGAAGCAGGAACATGTTCCTTCTAATAAAGATTTTGTATTTAGGTCAGTAGTCAACATCTTTATGGGTAATATAATAGAGAAAATTCTCTATATATCAGATACAAACTAGTAATGTCACAGCAGTCATCATTACGACTTAACACAGTTGTATGTATTTCTGTTTAACATAAAACATACACATGCACCTCAAGAATTATATCCTCACACTGGAAATTGGGATTAAAGTCACCAACTGTTATTTATGCATGGGTTGGTTGGTCAGCCCCAAACAATCAGTTCAAAAACAATCAAAGAAAGGGGCTTTGGGCTTAGTGGCTAAATGCACCTCATCACAGAGTGCATGGGTTTGAACCCAGGTCTGCCCTTGACTCCAGCTTCCTGCTAATGCAGAGCCTGTGGGACAGCAGTAATAGCTCAAGTAATTGGACTCCTACAACCGACACAGGAGGCCTGGACTGAGTTTCCAGCTCTGACTCAAGCCCTGCTCAGCCCAGGGCATTGTGGGCATCTGGGGAGTGAACCAGCAGATGGCAGTACTCGGGTTCTCTGCCTCTCCAATCAATTTTTTTTTTAAGATTTTATTTATTTGAAAAGCAGAGTTGTCAACAGAGAGGGAAAGACAGAGACACAGACAGAGACTGACCTTCCATCTGCTGGTCCACTCCCCAAATGGCCACCAACAGCTGGGGTTGGGCAAGGCCGAAGCCAGGAACCTGAAACACCATCTGGGTCTCCCACATGAGTGGCAGGGGCCCAAGCACTTGGACCATCCTCCACTCCTTTCCAAAGCACATTAGCAGGGAGCTGAATTGGAAGTGGAGTAGCCAGGAGTCAAACCAGTGCCCATATAGAATACCAGTGGTGCAGGCAGTTTAAACCAACACACCACAACATCAATCCCTCAAAATGAATCCTAGTAAGTCAAAATACTCAGAATAAGATAACAGAAATGACCACACACAACACAAAAAAACTGATAGCTTTCATGTTTTTCTTTTTCTTTTTTTTTTTTTTTTTTTTTTTTTTTTGACAGGCAGAGTGGACAGTGAGAGAGAGAGAGACAGAAGAGAAAGGTCTTCCTTTGCCGTTGGTTCACCCTCCAATGGCCGCCACGGCTGGCGCACTGCGGCCAGCGCACAGCGCTGATCCGATGGCAGGAGCCAGGTGCTTCTCCTGGTCTCCCATGGGGTGCAGGGGCCCAAGCACTTGGGCCATCCTCCACTGCACTCCCGGGCCACAGCAGAGAGCTGGCCTGGAAGAGGGGCAACCGGGACAGAATCTGGCGCCCCGACCGGGACTAGAACCTGGTGTGCCGGCGCCGCAAGGCGGAGGATTAGCCTAGTGAGCTGCAGTGCCAGCCTTTTTTTTTTTTTTTGACAGGCAGAGTGGACAGTGAGAGAGAGAGAGACAGAAAGAAAGGCATGTTTTTCTTTTTAAATTGTAGCTGTGTTAGAAAGAGGACAGGGGATGGCCGGCGCCGTGGCACAATAGGTTAATCCTCCGCCTGTGGCGCCAGCATCCCATATGGGCACCGGTTCTAGTCCTGGCTGCTCCTTTCCCAATCCAGCTCTCTGCTATGGCCTGGGAAAGCAGCAGAAGATGGCCCAAGTGCTTGGGTCCCTGTACCCCTGTGGGAGACTGGGAAGAAGCTCCTGGCTCCTGACTTCAGATCGGCACAGCTCCGCCCGTTGTGGCCATTTGGGGAGTGAACCAACAGAAGGAAGACCTTTCTCTCTGTCTCTTCCTCTGTCTGTAACTCTCTCAAATAAATAAAATAAAATCTTTAAAAAAAAAAAGAAAGAAAGAGGACAGAGGAGAGAGGAGTGTAGAGGAAAGGAGAGGAGAGGTGAGGTGAGGAAGAAGGAAGAAAAGGAGGGGGAGGGAAATGTCATCTTCTTAGGATTGTACCTATGAGCCACATGGAATCTGTTCTGTTTGTACTAATATCACATTCACATGAGAATTGAAGAGAACTGTGTTGTAGTAATCATCATGCATTTGCTGTGAACCTGAGAATCTAATGTATTAATAGATTCCTTTAAAAAATAAAAATGAAATGTTAAAAACAATTTTAAAAAGCCAAACCTGCCATATTCGTGTAAGTCCATGTTCTAATTTCTTTTTTATGTAGCCACGATCAAAATTCGTTTCTTCAGTACCCATAATATTACTCCCTTCTGAAAATAAAAGATGGCATGGTTTTTAGATTTACTTCAATGTATTTTTGTTTCCCAGACAATTTCAATTTAATCAAAAAAGTCAAAAAGTATTATAAATATATCTTTAAAAAAGTATTAAAGTTAATCCTATTTATGACAGGTTAAAGTTACACTGTGAAATACTAAATATTCTCAAGACCACTCATTCACAACTGACTAGATCTGAGAGTCTAACCAAGCAATGTGGTCCTCAGGTTCTCAACGGCCATATACTATCAGCTGCAAGACCATGATGTCACAGGCTAGGGCCAGGGCATTAAGAATCAATTAAATGAGGCTGGCATTCCACCTGAAGCACCAGCATCCCATATGGGTGCCGGTTCGAGTCCCAGCCACTCCACTTCTGATTCAACTTCCTGCTGATGCACCTAGGAAAGCGGGGGAGGATAGGCCAAGTGCTTGGGCCCTTATACCCACGTGGGAGACCCGGAAGGAACTCCTGACTCCTGGCTTTGGCTTGGTCCAACATGGCCCTTCGGAAGTGAACCAGTGGATGAAAGATTTCTCTCTCTCTGTAACTCTGCCTTTCAAATAAATAAAACAGATTTTTAAACCAATTAACTCAATTACCAATTAATGTGCATACTAACAAGAATACACAACATAGAACTTCTCAGTGAGGTCATGAGGGCCACATTTTATATTTTTCATAATGCATAAAGATTTACTCATTCCAGATCATCTAATAATGTGCAGTTCAACAGGTAAGATCAATAATCTGCCTCACAATTTTCCTTAAGAACAACAGGGACTATACAGACATTTATGTTTAAAAAAAAAAAAAAAAGTGTGCCTCGCCTCTGTGTGACTAAACCAAGGAGGAAAACTGAATCCACTACTACTATCATCTCGCCTTGGGCTGCCAGGGTGTCTGCTGGCAAGGGGTAAAGAGCCCTTGCTCAGGGCCAGCACCAGGCACATGCCTCCTTCCCCTCAGAGCACTCCCCGAGTGTCACAGGAGGCAGCTCTCACGGCCAAGGACCCAGCAGCTATGGCAGAGCACCTGAACTAGAGCTTCAGAGTTTTACTTTAGAACCTTTAAGTGTTAGGACACCAAATAGTACAAAAAATTACTACAGAGCTATAGCATGTGAATTCCAGAATCCTCTTACAGGGGTGAGAGTGCAGGACTGGGTACAAATCGCCTGGCCTGCAATGCCAGCTCAGGGTCCACTCTTATCTCCACTTTTTCTTCTTTCTCTCCCTTTCCTTACCTTCTCCTCCCCAACAATATTTCTTTTTTGTTTTTATTTAAGATTTATTTATTCATTTGAAAGAGTTACAGAGAGAGAGAGGGAGAAACAGAGAAAGGGATCTTCCACCCGCTGGTTCACTTCCCAAATGCCTACAACAGCCGAGGGTAGGTGAGGCTGAAGCCAGGAGACAGGAGCTTCTCCCACATGGGTTGCAGGGGCGCATGTACTTGGGCCATCTTGGGCTGCTTTTCCAGGCCATTAGCAGGGAGCTGGACTGGAAGTGGAGCAGCTGAGCTCGACACTAGAGCCCGTATGGGATGCCGGCATCAGAGATGCCAGTACAACCCACTGTACCACAGCACCATCCCCCCAACAATATTCTAATGAAAACCCATCCATAGAATCCTCCTCTCTCATTTTTTGCTTTTTGTTTACAGGTTTCCTATTGGTCAAAGATGAATATTAATTTATGTCTTCTAAACCTCTGAAACCCTATGCTTAATCCAACTGGAAGACCTGGGTGTTCCCTCTACCCACACTACCACAAAAATTAAGCAATTCAGAAAGGCGAAGTTATTGGACTAATTGGATTGAACAGCTACATAAAGCAGTATGCAATATCAAAAGCTGTGCAAGATAATTTAATTTGTCCATTATTAAACAAAATATTGACAAATCCCTTATTCATTTAAAAATACTTTGAATGCTTAATCTTAGCTATTGTTCAAGGGTAATCATTTAATAGATATATAACTGGACAGATGAAGTAGTTTAAATAGGATGCCTAGTAAATATAAACATTTTTTAAAGATTTTTTTTTTTTTGACAGGCAGAGTGGACAGTGAGAGAGAGAGAGAGAGAGAGAGAGAGAGAGAAAGGTCTTCCTTTGCCGTTGGTTCACCCTCCAATGGCTGCCGCAGCCGGCGCACTGCGCTGATCCGATGGTAGGAACCAGGTGCTTCTCCTGGTCTCCCATGGGGTGCAGGGCCCAAGTATTTGGGCCACCCTCCACTGCACTTCCTGGCCACAGCAGAGAGCTGGCCTGGAAGAGGGGCAACCGGGACAGAATCCGGCGCCCCGACCGGGACTAGAACCCAGTGTGCCGGCGCCGCTAGGCGGAGGATTAGCCTAGTGAGCCACGGCACCAGTGAAATCATCTTTTTTTAAGAAATTCTAAGTTCTGTTGTATTCTTGGGAAGGGATTTGTTGATTCAATCAGTAAGTCTCAGAATCTAGATTTATAAGTACAACTTGAGAATTAAAAAAATAACCCTGTACTAATAATAAACATTTAGCATTAATTTCATAGTACATTTGTACAGGTCAATGTCTTAACTAGTTTAAAATTTATTGTATTACAGAAAAAAAACATTTTTTAAAAAAAGCTATTTCCCAACAATTCTTCCCTAAGGCTATCAGCACTGGTACTACCTGCCACTTGAAGAGTCCTGTGGCCCCATTAATCCCCAAAGCTAACGGAGCTTTGTGGTAGCTGAATCACTTCCTTTGCTGAACACTGAACCTACAGCCAGCGTAAGCCCCAAAAGCATGACTGCCGCTCCTCTTTTTCCCTACTCTAGAAATGCGGCATACTTATAGTGCAAACCAGGTCTCTCCTACCAGCAGCCGCAGCGGTATCCGCGCCATCGTGCTTCTCATGCCACTCCATTGTCCTGTAGTAGCTGAGCATGACTTCCCAGAGAGCTTTGCACAGGTCTGCAAGGCAGGGAATGTAGCTGTCTGGTATGACGTGCTGAGGAAAACGCAGAGCCAATTTGTAAATGATTGTGTTTAACACAGTTAGACAAAACATTATGCGGTCATGAACTCACTAAAAATCAGTGATAACTAAGAGGTTTTTCTACTGACATGCCAATGGTAAAAATTGTTTCTTCAAGTAATTATCATTTCAACATGGCTTATCACCCTTTAGCAACACTGCACCACATACTGAGAATCAAATTTTAGACACAGAGCCATAAAGTCTTTGAGAAATTATAGCATAAGCAAGTGTTGGCCTAAACATCAGCATCATAACATAATGGATTTTTTCAAAGCAATGCTTCTAAATCTGCAAATACCCCTTTATATTTATCCTTGGATGCAAGCCACACTTGCGATAACAGAATTCATATTTACAATTCAATCATTTCATTTGTGTAAATTAAGTAAACACCTTCAAAATTTTATAAATTCCTGAAATCAAATGGATATCAATATTCTATATTGGATAATAATGTTTTAAAGTAATATTCTATATAACAAGGCTGCAAAACAGTGGAACCCCAAACCTCCTCCTTAATAAAAATACATGGATTTCCCCTCTTTATCCTTTGTAAAAACAACTCACTTGCCATTCTGCCCTTTTTTGCTATTCCACTTTTGCAAGCTTCCCATCTGTCATAAGGTAATATTTGTGGCATCATTTGAGAGTACTATATAGCCATGAGAAGTAATTTTGGGTAATTTTTCATAGTTAATGTCATAATCACTATCTTTAAAATGAATAGGTCTAAATCCTTCCCCCCATTAATTTTCAATATATGTCATTACATCTGACATATCTATACCACACACACAAACTGAAAGCCAATAGCAATTAGCAAGGCCAGGAAAAGGCTACAAGTAGATGGCAATAAAAAGCAAAAACCACAAAAAGTTTGGGACTGACTGTAACCATATAGCCAAACAAAGTTACTCCTCTACAGGCCAATTTCTCTTTCTCAAACTCAACTTTGCATAAATTTATATTTATATTATCATTTTTTTTACAGGCAGAGTGGACACTGAGAGAGAGAGAGACAGAGAGAAAGGTCTTCCTTTACCGTTGGTACACTCTCCAATGGCCGCTGCAGCAGGCGCACTGCAGCCAGCTCACCATGCTGATCCGATGGCAGGAGCCAGGTGCTTTTCCTGGTCTCCCATGGGGTGCAGGGCCCAAGCACCTGGGCCATCCTCCACTGCACTCCCTGGCCACAGCAGAGAGCTGGCCTGGAAGAGGGGCAACCGGGACAGAATCCGGCGCCCCAACTGGGACTAGAACCCAGTGGCCGGCACCACAGGAGGAAGATTAGCCTATTGAGCCGCAGCGCCGGCCATATTTATATTATGCAAATAAATTTAATCTAGGTATATCACAACATTTGTTCTGGTAGTAACGGGAAGGTAAGGTGAGTCATATTTTTCCCAAAGAAAAATTATTACTATCCAAATAATTGCGTTATAGTCCACCAATTAATTTCTGCTATCCTTGTCACAGTTTAACAAGCCAGAAAATTGAAACTTGGATCTACTACTACTTTTGCTATTTTCACCTTATGAACTTACAATCCAGTAGTAAGACAAGACCTGCCTATTCTTTTTTTGTTTTTTAAGATTTATTTTATTATTTGAAAACCAGAGTTAGAGAGAGAGACACAGGGAGAGAGAACGGGAGAGGAAGATAGAGAGAAAGAGAGAGAGATCTTGCACACACTGGTTCACGCCCCATGTAGCTGCAACAGCCAGGGCTGGGCCAGGCCAGCCAGGCCAAAATCAGGAGCCAGGAGTTTCATCCAGGTCTCCCACACAGATGCAGGGGCCCAAGGATTTGGCCCATCTTCTGCTGCTTTCCCAGGCACGTTAGCTAGGAGATGGATCAGAAGTGGGGCAGTCAGGACTAGAACTGGCACCCATATAGGATGCCAGCAGTGCAGGCAGAGGCTTAACTCCTTAAGCCACAACACCAGCCCCTCTCATTCCACTATTCAGCATTCCAATCAATCTACTTGATTAAAACAAAAATGATGAAATTAGCTTACCAAAACCTCAGGCTTGATTATAAATAGGTTTGTCATTTCCAAAAATAGTGCAGGGATTGGCACTTCGGGTAGCAGATAAAGCTGCTGTCCGCAGTGCTGGCATCCCATGTGGGTGCCGGACTGAGTCCCAGCTGCTCCACTTCCGATCCAGCTCTCTGTCTGTGGCCTGGGAGAGCAGTGGAGGATGGCCCAAGCATTTGGGCTCCTGCACCCACATGAGAGACCTGGAAGAAGCTCCTGTTGTGGTCATCTGGGGAGTGAACCAGCAGATGGAAGACTTCTCTCTCTCTCTCTGCCTCTGCCTCTCTGTAATTCTGCCTTTCAAATAAACAATAATAAAATCTTTAAAAAATCTAAAAATAAATATAAGTGGCCTGAGTTTGAAGCACATAATGTAGGAATATCATCTTTTGAAAACTGCTTACGTGCCAAGTAAAGCAGTAAATATGGGGGGGGGGAAGGAGGCTGCTAGAGTTAGTTTTTTACTTCTTATTATATAATTTACTTTTAGGCCCATCAGAAATCTCTATTATCAAATCCCTATAAAATTTCAGAAAGATGGTTTTTATATTGCAACATCAAAATGAAAAGTCTTAAGGGACATCCTTAAGGCATTATTCAGGCATTATTCCCTAAATAGGTTTGACACTGTTATCGCGTCCCAGTCAGCATAAAGGGAACAGGTGTTTTGGCATTCTCACAGCAAACTCTTGGCCCCAGCTTCCCCCCCCGCCCCCCACACTGACACAGGGATTCTGAAACAAACACAGCAGGGTCAGTGTCCTGAGATGACTGCTGTTGGCTGTGAGCTCACATCTCCAGACACTCCTGCTTTATCTCAAAGGCTGCTGGTCACAACAGCACCATCTCAGGGGCTAAAGACAACTGCGCATCGCTGAACTCTGGACCTCAATGAGCTGAACGTCTGAGCCCGACTGTATATAATCCCTCCAATCCCTAATTCCCTCTGTAAGTGACAAGCTGCACAAAATGTAAGTATCTGAAGGACTTGTTAACCACGGGAAATCAGAGAGGAGGTACCATATGGAGGAAGGAATACTGAGCATGGAACATGCATGAGCTTGGGACCCGGTCATGCAACCTACTTGGTCATAACTCCTGCATCTCTATCTTTAGTTCCCAAGAATTAAAAGTAACTTATTGAGTCTTCGGGAAGCTTTAAAAACTACAACTCTCTATAATTAAAAATTTTCCTTAGCTTTAAGCAAAGCATTCCCTGTACCTGGCTGGCTTCATTCATCATGTACACAGTTACAGGATGGGCATCTGGCCTGGCAGTTACGACACCAGTTACAATACCCTCACCCTGTATCCGAGTGCCTTGGTTTGAGCACCATCTGGGCTCCTGATCCCAGCTCCCTGCTGATATGTACCCAGGGAGACTGCAAGCCCACTCAAATGGTCAGGTCCCTGCTGCTACCAGGGGTACTTGGGTTGAGTTCTCATCTCCTGGCTTCAGCCTAGGCCAGCTCCAGTCATTGCAGGCACTTGGGAGTGACCCAGCAGATGGAAGCTCCCTCTATCTGGCTCTTTACCGCTTAAATAAATCAAACACATTTTTAAAAAAGGAAAAAAAAAAAGTATTTTCTTTAAACAACAAGAAATCACAAATTTCTCATCTACCAAGTATTTTTATCATTAATGTTAAATACGTATATACACATAAAGACATGCAATATGTGTGATATAAATGATCGCAACATGGAACTAAGCAGCACCCATTAAACTGGGGAATAAGGTTCTCCTTTAGCACCATTCCCAGGTCTTTTTGATGGCTGTAAATGGCCTTTACAAAACAGATAATACTATAAAACAAGCAAAGCATTCACAATTAGAATAATTATTTTTCAAAGTTGCAAGTGACAAAATGCTGATCTGCTGAGATCACAAGAAGAGAAGTATTGAAATACACAAACACTATCAAATTAAGGTTAGGGTTTTGTGGCAAGTTTCAAAAATACTTTTCTAGCAGTAAATTAGTTTTGTGTGCCACCTTCTAAGAAGTAGATGGGCTCTTTCAACTGTTATTCCCAATTACCACCCACCCCAAAATTACCCAGCAGTGTCGGTGTTGATTGCTTCAGGGGTTCATAGATTTGGACACTAGAGAGGCTTTGCCACATGCAAGCCAGTTTCGAGTGAAGAGAGCACCTCTCCATGTCCAGCGCTGAGAGGAAGGCTGGTTCTCCAAGTGACTTCAGCCCTGAGCATCTGTTCCACGGGCACTCATCAGACCCAGGGTACCTGAGAAGCAACCAAACTACCATTCTGACACATAAATAAACCAAGCCACACAGGCCACTGCTCCTTTCCCCTGTGTGCTCCTGTGTTCCTGATGAAACCCAAGACCAAAGTCAAACACAGTTGTCTCCTCTTAACAAAAATGTTCAGTTGTTCCTTCCTTAGGAAACTTAAAGAGCTGTGTTGACATCTCCGACAGTTTACGCCATTTGAACTTTTCTTATTCTACCTCTGGTCATGACTAATGTGACCTTACCAGATTATAAATTCTTCCAAGTCTTATTTATCCTTGCTGCCCTGAACTAATCATTGACGAACAGAAGCTGGAAAAGGACAAGTGCAAGGGGCACACTTAGGATGTAAGAGTGCTAAGAGAATGCAGTCCTAGGTCTTCTCACTACATCAGCATCCACAAAACTCTAACAGGTTAGCAGATCATTTTGCAAGGAAAATAAAATTTCAGACCCTTCAGAATTCTTGACAATCCAAAGAACAAAAACCAGGGAAAAAGGAAAAGATGGATAAATTTTCCTTACCAATCTTTTGATCATTAAATTTCAATTTTAAAAACTATCAAAAGGCCAGCGCCACAGCTCAATAGGCTAATCCTCTGCCTGCAGTGCCGGCACACCGGGTTCTAGTTCCGGTCGGGGCACTGGATTCTGTCCCGGTTGCCCCTCTTCCAGGCCAGCTCTCTGCTATGGCCCAGGAGTGCAGTGGAGGATGGCCCAAGTGCTTGGGCCCTGTACCCCATGGGAGACCAGGAGAAGCACCTGGCTCCTGGCTTCGATCAGCACGGTGCGCCAGCCGCAGCGGCCATTGGAGGGTGAACCAACGGTAAAGGAAAACCTTTCTCTCTGTTTCTCTCTCTCTCACTGTCCACTCTGCCTTTCAAAAAAATAAATAAAAAATAATAATAAAAAATAAAGAATAAAAAACCTATCAAAAGCACGTTTTATTTTACTTTAAATAGCAAGAAATTAGTATATAAATTTATAAATTCGTGTCGCTCCCCCTCTTCGTGGAGGAACGACACAGGACCCTGCGCTGTTCTTTTGTCTGCTCGGCCCTCCTCTGGTTTGCTGCTGGTTCTTCCCGGGTTGGCTACCATCCCTTCCACCTCCGTGGAAGGGCGGTTCCCCCTGCCACTTTCCCCACTTCCACGGGGGAGCGGCACACCGCCGGCCGGCTCTCTCGGGGGCTGCACAGGTGTTCCTTCAGATAGATGTTCCTGGTGCATGTTGTCTCTCTCCTCCTTTATAGTCCTCTTCCACCAATCCCAACTCTGCTACCCACACGCCGAGTACGCTGCTCTCCTCCAATCAGGAGCAGCTCCTGCAGCTTGTCAAGTTGGTGAAAGGCAGCTGGGTAGAAGCTGTTTGCTCCTCTCCCGGCGCCATATTGTGGGAGAGCAGATGTATAGAATAAGTCTTAATTCCGGTAACTTAGTCTAGTCCGAGTTGCTCCCAGTTGCTCCCCACAATTCGCATATAAGGAAATTAGCCAGGAACTAAATATATATGTGATAAGCAAAAATCTGAGACATGAATACTTAAACTAAAACTGACCTGAGCAAGGCTTCAAATAATAATATTCCTTGAAATGAAAGGTTTCTTTCTAGGGCAAAATATTCAGATATTTTACATTCATCAAGAAAGGAAAGGCTCACTCACCTACCCATCCAAATCAATGAAATTAACCACAACAGTCTGTTTAATTTCCTGAGCATCCCAAATATGCCTTCATGAAAAGCAACACAAACTATTCTGATATGCTACCTTCTGGTTCCTGACAAATAAGCTACTAAATAGCAAGTAATCAGCATTCATGCATTAAGAGAAAGAGATAAAAGCAGCCACTGCTGATGAGGAGTATAAATTGAAACACACTTTCTAGAGGCAATTTTGGAAATACTAACCAAGGCCTTTAAAATGGAAAGCCTTTGACAATGCAATTTCATTTCTCATGATTTCTCCTAAAGAAATAATTAAATGGAGTGCAAAGATTTAGATTGAAGAATATTCACTACAGTGTTGATCATAATGACAAAAGCTGTAAATAACATCAGTATCCAAGAACAGAAAACTAGTTAATTAATCCACAGGATTGTCTAAACTGAAATGCTGCCAGGTCATTAAAAGTTATGCGGGTAGCAAATTTACTACAATGGAAAATTGTTCATAACACAGCAAGGGAGAAAAATATTATAAAACAGTGTGTACAGTTACTTTTAAGGGCTACTTGCTTAAACATACATTAAAAGAACCAGATTGCATGCAGACACATATCATTTTTATTTTCTTCCTCTTGCTAATCTCTTCTCCTATAATTAATGTTTTGTTGTGTAATTTAAAATACATGTACTTTTAAGGATAAGCACATTAATTAAAGATTCCTTAATGTGAGCAACTACATATATAATCTGTATTATGTTTAACTCTATGAAGACTATCAGTGACATACAAATGTATAAATAACAGACTAGCTTACAAAGTCAGAAAACAGGACCCAGCACTGTGGTGTAGCAAGTAAAGTCACCACCTGTGATGCCAGTGCCAGTTCGAGTCCTGACTGTTCCACTTCCGATGGAAGATCAATCTCTCTCCCTCAATCTCTTTCTTTCTTTTCTCTCTGTAATTCTTTCAAATAAATAAATAAATGTATATTAAAAAAAAAAGGTCAGAAAATAGTTAGAAAAGGGACAAAGTGGCAATTAATTTTATGGAGAATGCAAAACAATTTTGTCCTGAACTTCCTGGCAGCTCACTGTCTATAGTAAAGAGATCTGGTACACTCTCATACTATCGAATGAGAGAAAATATATAAATTCTTAGGAACAGAAACACATTTTTGACTCAAAAGAGAAATTTGTCTTTAGATTTTTATACGAATATCAAAATGGACTATCTTTAACAGGGGTCTTACTAATGATACTTACCGACTCTCAAAAAATTAAGTACCAAGAGATTTTTAGTTACAAGAATGAAACTTTAAGTCTTGAAGGATGGCACACCTGACTAGCCTTCCGTCATCCTCCCCTGATGTATGCATACTAAGCACCTATAAACGTGTGTGGCTCAGAGCAGGTGTCCAGCATCGGGCTCCTTTCCCCCACCGCTTACTCAGGTGTGAATTTTGTCCACACTGTTCCAGCTGGAGACAAACAAGGCAATCCTTGGGCTGATCACTTCCAACGGGCCAGTCACCATGAAATTACATACTGAAATTCTTTTTAGAAGTGTTTTTTAAAATATAACCCAAAGTATTACCACATTACCAAGTTCATTTCAAAAACACACTTCAAAGCTCATTAAGATCATTTGGAAATCAACAACTGAAAACTGGCTGAGAAAACTTCAGCTGGCTTAGTCAACTCTATTATCAAAAAAATTATTAATCAATAACATTCTAATTAGCATCTTGAAATAAGCTCCCCAGGGAAACCATCAGCCTGTCAAAGACATGTTATTAAAAAAAAAAAAAAAAAAAAACCTTCTACGAATACTTTATAAACTTTCAAATAAACCAGAAGGTGTTTCTCTAGAAGGTCACAAAGAGCTTTCATGTGGTATCTATAAATCTCTCCACAAACTGGTATAAACATGTAGTACACATCAAAATGTAAATGCATTCACAAATGAGGCTTCATTTTTTAAGTAAATTATCACTATGTTATCACTATAATCCTTTAAATTGTCTCATCCAGAAATGAAGTTGAATTCTCATTTTATATTTTTCTAAGTATTCGCCATTTATTTGTTATTTGGACTTCAAAATCATGTACACATTTAACAACAACAACAAAAAAGAACCTAAATGACTGGCCTAAAAATAGTAAGCTAATAAATTCATGAAAATAGGGAAACCAGACTGAAAGATAAACTATAAAAAAAAAAACTATGTTTCTAATTTAGAAAACATGGATTAGTAGAGGAAAAAAATACATTCAACTGCAAAATTATTTCCAAAAGTTCAAAACCAAGAAAACTTATAAACTCAGCAATGCTAAAAGAAAATAGGTGTCAGAAATTTCTTAAAGGGATAGGATACTGCTAGCCTTAAGAACTCTGGGTTCAGTGAACCAGAGTTTAAAAATAAAAAAGCACTAATTTTGCCCCAGACTTCTTTGCGTGGGTATTTAAAGAAAAAATAATAATAATTAATCCAATTTCAATCTACTCATTTAGGACAATATCTTAGGATGTTTTAAAATAAACTATGGGGGTGACTGTTAGGCCTAGTAGTTAAGATAATTATGGACTCCCATCAGAGTAATTGGGTTGGATTCCTAGTTGTGGCGTCTTACTCCAGAATCCTGCTGATGCAGACCCTGGGAGGTAGCGGTGATGGCTAAAATAACAGGGTTCCTGCCCTAAGTGGGAGGAGGCCTGGATTAAGTTCTTGGCTCCCAGTTTTAGTCCCAGCCCAGCACTGCCACTGCAGGCAGTGGGAGAGTGAATCAGTGGATGGGAAATGTTTTGTCTGTTACTCTAGCTCTCTGCTTTTCAAATAAATAAATTAAATAATGGGAACAGTGCTGTGGCACTGTAGGCTAAGTCTCCGTCTGTGGCGCCAGCATCCCTCATGGGTGCCAGTTTGCGTCCCGACTGCTCCTCTTTCAATCCACTTCTCTGCTATGGCCTGGGAAAGCAGTAAAATATGGCTCAAGTGCTTAGGCCCCTGCACCTGCATGGGAGACCTGGAAGAAACTCCTGGCTTCTGGCTTCAGATCGGTCCAGCTCCAGCCGTAGAGGCCATTTGGAGAGTGAGCCACTGGGTGGAAGACCTTTCTCTCTGTCTCTCCCTCTCTCTCTCTGTAACTCTACCTCTCAAATAAATAAATAAAATCTTTAAAAAAATTTTAAGCTAATTAATTAAATGATATTATGAATAAGGCAAACCGAAGATTACCTTTTTTATTCCAATCTCTTTTCATTTAAAGGAAGCACAGTCATTCCCTGTTCACAGGAACTGCATCTGCTTCCTACTATGTTATCATTCCTTTACCTTAATTTTCAATGTTACTTTTGAACTATTCTTATGATTATAATATCCATTCAAAATATTCT
The DNA here is from genome assembly GCF_051225735.1 of Oryctolagus cuniculus. Classification (NCBI taxonomy): domain Eukaryota; kingdom Metazoa; phylum Chordata; class Mammalia; order Lagomorpha; family Leporidae; genus Oryctolagus; species Oryctolagus cuniculus. The sequence continues at coordinate 79,037,131 of NC_142882.1, forward strand.
GCTGTGCAGAGAAAATACACGGTCACAATGCCTGGGTTCACCTTTTTCATTTCCAAAATATTTCACAGTCAACATTCTTTGCACGTCTCCAGGGGATTTTACTGTTTCCCGCTTGCCCAAAACTCTATGCCACATGCGTTCTCACATAAGTATGTCTTCAATAATTATTTTCAGTTACTTTTAATGAGGGGCTAAAATGATCCCCCACTGCCACATATTGAAAAGTTAAGAGCCTTACACTCTAATACAAAGCTCCTGCATACATATCTCCCTTGCCCAAATTTTGAAATGCCAGTCATGCTATTTGTTCTCATCAGATAAATACTTAAATTTCCTTTCATTAGCTTCTTTATTCAACTTTATAGGGTCCCTCTATTTTTCTTCTCCTGAGCTAACCATTTCCTTTTATAGAATCTACTTGCTAAATGTTCACAACTTTTCACCAAATTAAATAATGAAGAAATAGGACTGGTGAGAAGTAATTTCTTCCTACTCTTATCTGGTTTAACACATAAAATACAATTTAAAGAAATGAAATAAATTAACACTTGATTAGGCCTCAAAAAGATAGCTGTACACCTGTCTTTCCAAGGCACCACTGTCTAGAAGTTCCAGTGTGACCTCTAGATGGGCTGGAATAACTTCTGAAGTTACCCAATTTTTTATTAAAAATAGTGCCAAAGAAAATGAACTATTTATGCATCAAAATCTTTACCTTACGAAGTTAACTCCTTTCTTCAAAAGAAATTTCTCCATGAAACCACTAACATTTGCTACTTATCCCCATCACTTTAAACCCAAATCACCTCAACTCATGTTTTAGCACAGCTCAAATAAAAAGCAAAGTTTACAACTGTGTTGGGTGAACATTAACAAATGTGCCTGCTGTTCCGTGCATATGTTTTCTATGACTAAGCTCTGGTATATTAATAAATCATTTCGCTTCTTAATTATATATACCTCATATCACACATACATGGATAATTTCATGATGATGTGCCAGAAGTTTCTCAAGGGTAATTTTAACAAGTGTGTGCTCACATTGAAATGAAGAAGCACAGGTTGTTTGTCATCTGATCACTTAAATAGGCACAACTATTTCCAAACGTCAGCTTACTTCAAAACAGGAGGGAAATTCAGAAGAAACATAACAGTATGTTAAACATCTTGAGCACAAATTGTTATTCATAAAAAGTTGTAAGTCAAGAATATCTGCATCTTCAATTTAGGGGAATACAGAAGACTTTCTTAATAAGCATGAGCACAAAGGTCTTTGACTTTTAAAAGTGTATAAAAGTCAACAAAACACCATATACACATACGCGCACACACACATACAAAAACACACACGATTTAACTGCAGCAAAGAAGATGGAAGGACAAAAGCCTATTTCACTTAAAATGTTTTAGTTACTAATTCTGCTTTAACAGAAAAATGGTTAATTTGCAATAAGCTACCACTTACATCATCTACTAGTGAAAATAACATTAACAGAATCAAAAATAAATGTGACTGGATATTTAATTTTAAAGTACATACTATCAACTTAAGAACATTTATGAATAAGAAAATAAACAATTTCAAATTATTAAAATTTAGGAAATGATGACTATACTTGAAATAGACATTTAGAGATGTAACTGTATGATTATGTCACAATTAAAGTCCATAATCATAAAATGTAAGAAAATACTCTACATGATTTATGAAATTATTTGAAAACATTTCAACCTATAACCTTCCCTTTTCATTGACTTAATCTCTAATTTTATATCTACATATATAACATATAATTTCCCTTTTCCAGAATATTTGTTGTACTTCAAGTAAGAAAACTCCAGATGCCAAGATATATGACCAGTGCTTTTGACTAACTCCATGGAGAATGAAGATTAGCTTAACTTCACACTTACACCTAGACACAATTAAAAGAGTAGATATCTATTTCTTAGAACTGTTAAAACTTCCTTTGTTGACATTACAGAAAACTCAAGAATGTTCGAGATTTAAAGAGAGCAGGGTAAACAGTGGTCTCCACATGTCACATCTAGTGGTCAATCCTGTAACATGCCCACTTCCAGACACTCAGCAGCACCTGACACGTGCTCATGCTCCGTCCTTCCTCAAACGCTTCCTTCTCCAGGCTGCAGGGACACCGCCATGCCTCTTCTCTTAGCCAGCCAGCTGCTCTTCCTCAGTCTCTCCTGCCCTAATTCCTGATGTCACAGGCCACCGCCTCTCTCAGGTCTTCCTCATCGCCCTGTTCCTCAGCAAACTCCTAATCCAGTATCATGGCTGACTACTCTCACATCCACAACCTCAGGTTCTATCTCCCCAGTTTCTTTTATCAAACTGCCTCCTCAGCAAGTCCACCTGGATCTCTAACAAACAAAACCCATCACTTTCCAATGCAGGCCTGCTCCTTGCCAGCCTTCTCTGTAAAAGCAAATGGCACTACCACTCAACTGCCACTGGTTCTTTTCCTCACACACACTGTGAGACCTTCTTCACAGAGCCCAAGCTGGTCCACTCCCACCTGCTCGGTTCTATTACCTAAAGACCTATGAGCCTTCAAGAATGAAAAGGAAAAACTGGTTACGAAACAGCACAGAAAGATTGAGTGGAAGCCTGTAGGGAAAACCAGCAAAGCAGTTGCTCAGAAGCACCCAAGATGGAATCACAGAAGAAAATTCAGGGCCCGAGGGACAGGATTAAAAGAAGCCATGAGAAGGCAGAGTCCATTTAAAAGCAATAACTCTTCAGTCTTGGCAGCCATTATTATTTGTGTCAGCTTTCTTGTTTCTCTAGGAAGAATAATATGGAAGGAAGGAAAAAAAAAAAACAAAAACAAAAACCTGGGAAACCATTTGTTTTTATTTTAGTAGCATCTTCCAATAGCAGGTGTGAAGAAAGGGGAACATGAATGTAAAATCTGTGAGTGAGATATAAAAACAGGAATTCGGTGACTACGTACTGTACAGAGATCTTTATACTGCAGCTTTTGGAATTTCGTATCTGTATTGCACGCACAGAGCTCCACGTAACCAAGAACGACTTGAAACACAGTATTGTGAATGGCTTGGGTGAAGTGCATATGAAGTTGATCCATTGCTGTCTATGGAAAGAAAAACATACAGCATAATTTCAGTATTTATTACAACATGATTTATTTATTAAAATGAAAAAATTTCAACCGATTGAAAAAACTCAAGGGAAAAAACCTTTCCAAATTTAGCTATAGAACAAAGATCACTACTATCCCCAGGATGGACTGTAGTCTGCACATAACCCAAATCACCGTGACAGTGTCCCACTTGAGAGAAATCTGCATGACCAATGCCATTCTGTGGCTCTGCATTTACAGCCGACACTCAGCCCGCTCTTCCTCACACATGCCAGGCCTAATGATGGCTCTGGATGTGCCATCAGATGCTCGTTCCCTTACGTGATCCAGGGCACTTCTCTATGGTTGCCACCTCCGAGAAACCTTTCCCGACTATCCTCTGTAAATCAGCACTTCCCCTCACTCTACCCACTCACCCTGATTTATATTCCATTCTACCACTTGTAACTACCTGACATCACTTCCATTCATTTCTTTTGTTTTGTTTTGTTTTGACAGGCAGAGTTAGACAGTGAGAGAGAGAGACAGAGAGAAAGGCCTTCCTTCCATTGGTTCACCCCCCACAAATGGCTGCCACGGCCAGCACTTCACACTGATCTGAAGCCAGGAGCCAGGTGCTTCCTCCTGGTCTCCCATGGGGTGCAGGGCCCAAGCACTTGGGCCATCCTCCACTGCACTCCCGGGCCACAGCAGAGAGCTGGACTGGAAGAGGAGCAATCGGGACAGAATCTGGCGCCCCGACCGGGACTAGAACCCGGTGTGCCAGCGCCACAAGGCGGAGGATTAGCCTAGTGAGCCGCGGTGCCGGCCTCCATTCATTTCTTTAATGTTTATAGATCTCACTGGAAGGTAAAATATATTAGGGCTTGGCCGGCACCGTGGCTCACTAGGCTAATCCTCCGCCTTGCGGCGCCACCAACCCGGGTTCTAGTCTCGGTCGGGGCGCCGGATTCTATCCCGGTTGCCCCTCTTCCAGGCCAGCTCTCTGCTATGGCCAGGGAGTGCAGTGGAGGATGGCCCAAGTGCTTGGGCCCTGCACCCGCATGGGAGACCAGGAGAAGCACCTGGCTCCTGGCTTCAGATCAGCGCGGTGCACTGGCCGCAGCGGCCATGGAGGGTGAACCAACAGCAAAGGAAGACCTTTCTCTCTGCCTCTCTCTCACTGTCCACTCTGCTTGTCAAAAAAAAAAAAAAAAAAAAAAGATATATTAGGGCTCATACAGAGGCCCCTGGAGCAATGTACACAGTAGGTAACAATTTTCAAGGAATGTAAGACTTAATCTTATGGGGAAAATTAGAAGTTATCCCAATTTTGAAGATCTTTAAAAATATTCCTCAAAATTTCAAAGTGTCTTTATTGTTTCCAAGGTACAGGCCAAGACATGAAAATTAGTAAAGAACAACAAACTGTCAAAATTCTTTAATGAGATTTCAAAAGGTTAATAGAGTTTGATAAAGCCTTAAATTTCCTTTTTAGAGAGAGGACCACTGAAGGGAAGAAAACCTTTACACTCATCATGTTCAAGTGTTATCTAGGCAAATATATAATTCTGGACATACAGAAGACACAACTTTCACACCTTGGCCCCTAGTGCAAGTTTTTCAAGGAAATCTTTGGGCATTAAGAGTATGGAAAGCCATGATAATGAGAAAAGTTATGGCATTCAGTGAATACTAGAATAATAGAACCCCATGAAAAATCCGATAAATGCAATGGACCTCTTTTATAGGTCAATGCACAAGAGTTACATATTATCTTAAGTGGTTGTGGCTGGCCAGTCTAGAAACCCATGAAGGCCCTAACTAAGAAATCATGTTTCTGGATCAACAGCTGTGGTAACAGAGAATACATATCATCTGCCAATGAATTATTTTATAAAACACTTTGTTTTTAGATTTTTGTTTGATTTATTTTGAAAGACAGAGACAAAGATATCTCCCATCCATGTTGCACTCCCCAACTGCTTCCAGCAGCTGGACTAGGCAGGACTGAAGGCAGGAACTAGGAACTCAATCCAGGTCTCCCATTTATGAGGCAAGGACTCAAACACCTGGGCCAATATCTGCTGCCTCCCGGGGTGCCAGGACATGAACCGCATACTCAGATGTGGGAAACAGGAATCCCAAGCACCATCTTAAACACTGTGCCAACATCCACTCCTATGTTTTTTTTTTAAGATGTATACAATTGTGAAAATACTGGGCCTGAAAATTATTTCTTAGTTCCAAACATTTGTAATGTTTTAATTACACTACATATACTCAATTTATGCAAATTATATCACTACCATTAATTCGGCATAAACATGTACTTTATTAAATGAAACGTCATAAGAATATTACATTAATAATATTCAGATCTAAAACAATCTTCAAGGTCAGGAGATTCCTGATTAAGAAAAAAAGCAAACATCCTTTTGAAACTAACCTGTGTTTTTCCGAGCAGTCGATAAGCTTGTTGAACCTTGGTATAATGGTTAATGTCAAAATTCTTGCAGATTTTAGAAAGAGCCACATCCAATTGCTCCTAGGGAATTAAAAGAAGAAATGAACAGTGATTAAGACATACTGTTTTCAAGAAAATATTTGGACTAATCTCTCACTTGTAATTAATATCTAAATATATTTATTATCACACTGGATTTAGTAGTCAAAAACAAGTTTAAATGAAACAGAAATAAATTGGAGTTGTAGTTTATTAGCAATTATAATCTACTTTACTAAATATCATTAACATGTGAGTTTTTATACCATGAAACCTATGTCTACTCTTTCCAAGGAAACAAAATAGTTGAACAGTTTCTAAAGAAATTTTATCTTTACTGAACTTTATATTTCGTCAAACATCTGGTAATATCTTACAACTATATGAACTGATTTCAGGTAATACTGAAAAGCAATCTTTCTGTAATCATTGACAAGTAATTCTCAAAAAAACCCATCGACCTTGAAAGTACACATCTCGAGGTTTAAGCTTTTCTATATAAAAGCACTATTTGTTTATGAACTTCTATTTCAATTATTTCATTTTTATATAACAATTTTTTACAGAGGTGTAGAGTAGTATTATATGTAGACAGTAAAGAAATACTGAGCTCTCATAGAAAATCATCATTAAAAATATTCAGAAAATTTTTTACTTTAGGGATTAAAAGCATTTGTTTCTGTGATTATCAAAAACTTGGCCTTCTTGCAGTTAGCAAAGAATTACTTGTGATCAGAAACTACCTTCACAAGACTTTTGAAAGCCTAAACTCAACAAAATAAAAAGCAGAAGAAATCAAATAATTCCTATTAAATTTACTGAAATGAAAACCCTGCTTCGCAAAGACTGCCAAGGTGAGAGATGAACTCCGAAAATGTGTGTGGGAGGTAAAAGGCTTCATATTCACAGCAACACATTTTTTCCCTTCCTGTTTCTAGATTTTTAATGCACTGATGAAATAACTCTACTATGAGAGTTAGGACTCTGTAGGAGAGTTTTCATCAACCATTAATTATGGATAAACTAATTCACTAAAAGAGAAGTGGTTGATAAAATATAATCAATACATGAAAAGTAAGTTGGCCATTGGATATACCCATGACTGACTATATCCCTGTTTTAAGGTCCCATAATTCCAAAAGTCTTATTAAGCTTACATTTAGGTACTCCAAATGAAAAACAACAAATTGTAGTGATCTGGAAACACCAGTTAGGATGCCAAACTTAAAACACAATGTTGCAGTTGTGCCATTCAGAAAAAGCTTGGAAAAGTCATTTATGACAAAACTTTTTTTTTAACTTTTATTTAATAAATATAAATTTCCAAAATACAACTTTTGGATTATAGCAGCTTTTTCCCCCCATAACTTCCCTCCCACCTGCACTCCTCCCATCTCCCTCTCCCTCTCCCATTCCATTCGCATCAACTCATTTTCAATTCTCTTTATATACAGAAGATCAGTTTAGTATATATTAAGTAAAGATTTCATCAGTTTGCACCCACACAGAAACACAAAGTATAAAGTAATGTTTGAGTACTAGTTATACCATTAATTCACATAGCACAACACATTAAGGACAGAGATCCTACATGGGGAGTAAGTGCACAGTGACTCCTGCTGTTGATTTAACAATTGACACTCTTATTTATGACGTCAGTAATCACCCTAGGCTCTTGTCATGAGTTGCCAAGGCTATGGAAGCCTCTTGAGTTCACCAACTCCAATCTTATTTAGACAAGGTCATAGTCAAAGTGGAAGTTCTCTCCTCTCTTCAGAGAAAGGTACCTCCTTCTTTGATGGCCCAATCTTTCCGCTGGTATCTCACTCACAGAAATCTTTCATTTAAGTCATTTTTTGCTTTTTTGTTTGTTTGTTTGTTTTTTACCAGAGTGTCTTGGCTTTCCATGCCTGAAATACTCTCATGGGCTTTTTAGCCAGATCCGAATGCCTTACAGGCTGATTCTGAGGCCAGAGTGCTGTTTAGGATATCTGCCATTCTATGAGTCTGCTGTGTATCCTGCTTCCCATGTTGGATTGTTCTCTCCTTTTTAATTCTATCGGGACAAAACCTTCTTACCTCAATTTGCTCTAAAGTGTCTTGCAGCTTTGAATTCAGTTCACTAGTAAATAAAACAGAGAGTTAGATGTGCCCATCTTTTTTTTCTTTTCTTTTCTTTTTTTTTTTTTACAGGCAGAGTGGACAGTAAGAGAGAAAGAGACAGAGAGAAAGGTCTTCCTTTGCCGTTGGTTCACCCTCCAATGGCCACCGCGGCCGGAGCGCTGCGGCCGGCGCACCGCGCTAATCCAAAGGCAGGAGCCAGGTGCTTCTCCTGGTCTCCCATGGGGTGCAAGGCACAAGGACTTGGGCCATCCTCCAATGCACTCCCTGGCCATAGCAGAGAGCTGGCCTGGAAGAGGGACAACCAGGACAGAATCCGGCACCCCGACCAGGACTAGAACCTGGTGTGCCGGCACCACTAGGCAGAGAATTAGCATATTGAGCCGCAGCGCCGGCCAGATGTGCCCATCTTTAAAAAAGACAATCTAAGTACTAAATAAATACATGTCAGCTGCATAAATAATAAACATAATCAAGAACCAATAGTATGAACAGTATGATGGGCTGCTGATTCTATAGACATCCAGTAAAACAAGAGAAAGAAATACAAGGGAAAACATTAGAGTACAAAATAGATAAGATCATTATTAGCAGCAAAATACATATGAGCAGAAAATCTTAAAGAACTCATGGATAAAACTGAGAACTAAAGAATGAAAAATTATGGCAATTTTTAAGATAAAAGTATAATTAAAAAGTAAAGTTTAAAAACTAAGATTAATTTCTATATATTGGGAACAAATGATTAGAAAATGAAAATTTTTAAATACCATTTAAAAACAAATACCCAGAAATACTAATAAGAGTACACAATGTTTTATTCTGCTCATTTAAAATTCTAAACAAGCAAAATGTTAGTGACAGAAGGCAGAACAGGGACACCCAGAGACAACGCGGGCAGGCAGGAAGGTTCTGGGGCACTCACAATGCTCTCTGTCTATTCCTCGGTGTGTCACATGGCTATGTTTACTTTGCAGAAATTCACCGAGCTATACATTTAGCATATGAAATTGAACCTGGGCTTATTTGTCTAATTATCTGTAGGTCAATTTAAAAAACAGAATTGACATTAAATTATTATATCTCATTACTAAAAAAGATTTATGATAGCCAACAAAATACAATCATATGGAAAATATTTAACAAAATAGATTGAGATTCAGTTTTTAAAACAGTAAGAACAAGTGAAAAATGTAATTTAACACACCAAAATCTGAGAAAGTTTTCCACAGCTGTTATCTGTGATTATTAATTTGGTTCTTGAATTCCTAGCAGCCAGAGTATAATAAATAAGGAAGGCCACAGTACATGATTTCATAATATTATCCATATTATTCAAACAACTCAAGAGGGGGAATAATCAAAACACAACAAAGAAACTAAAACCATTTTTGCTGACATTAAGTTAATTCTGCCTATCTTGATAAAGTGGACTTGTTGTCTCCTAAGGCATAACACCTCTAACAATACCCTGGCAGCACATCCAGTAACAAGTTCCTTGTACTGGCTTTTGACAGAGTCTCTCAGTGCAAGCTGAGGAGGCCACACCAGAGTAAGACATAGAGACACAGATAAACAGAGATAGATAAATCAGTCTGTCAGAAAAATAAATCCAATAGAATATAAGTATCCAGTTTTTGATAGTCTCAAAGATAAACGTCCAAAAATCTAAAGGAACTGAGTCACTGTTTTACAAATACTATTTATCATAAGCATACTTTAGACTGAAGTTGAGGACTGGAGATTATATTCCCTAGTAAAAACTAAAAGCAAAACAATATCCTTCAATAATCAACTATATAGGATTAATATCTTATTGAAAAAAATTAAGATCTCTAAGCAGGAAATTATGCCAGAAATGCAATCAAATTCATATACAAGTTAAGGGAGTATTTGTAGGAAGCATTTTAAGATTTTCCTTGGGAAAAAAAAAATACAGGCCAATTCCTGTCCAAAAAACAATGAATGAATGAATGAATGAATGAGAGATAAAGGTTTCAAAACACCATACCGAAAGGACGTTAAAAAGAATTAAATAAATGTTTCACCCAATCCCTCATACTCTAAAACAAAGGATGCCTATATAAAGAGAACGTGGTACACAATAGAATACTATGGAGCCATTAAAAAGGATGAAATCCTGGGGCCTGCACTGTGGTTTAGCAGGTAATGCCGCTGCCTGCAGTGCCGGAATCCCATATGGGTGCCAGTTCTAGTCCCGACTGCTCCACTTCCCATCCAACTCTCTGCTGTGGCCTGGGAAAGCAGAAGATGTCCCAAGTCCTTGGGCCCCCTGCACCCCTTGAGACCCAAAGGAAACTCCTGGCTCCTGGCTTCGGATCGGCACAGCTCTGGCCTTTGAAGCCAATTGGGGAGTGAACCAGTGGATGGAAGACCTTTCTCTCTCTGCCTCTCCATCTCTCTCTGTATAACCTTGACTTTCAAATTAAATAAATAAATCTTAAAAAAAAAAAAAAAAGAAATTACATCAAGAGAAGTAAGTCAAGCACAGAAAGGCAAATACCACATGACCCTGCCCGTATCAGAATCTAAAAAAGTTATCTCAGAAGTTAAAAGTAGAATAGTGGTTACCGAAGCAGCCATAAACACATACAATTATCACATGACAAACAGAACTAAAAACAAACAAACAAACATCGATATCTTCTCTACCCCAGAGTCACTCCTTCTCCCATGTTCATTATCTTGGTTCACAGCATCAGCATCCACTCCATGCACGCTAGAAACCTCTGGGTCACCTTTAATGCTTCCTCTCTTCATGAGTAACCGGAAATGAAATCCTGCTGATTCCACCCTTTCAGTATTTCCCATAATCACCCACATTATACAGTCCCAGTTTTCTAACTGAAGCATTTTTATCTTTTGCTTAAATTATTTATTTATTTTTCCCCCAAAGAAACCTTTTATTTAAGGAGTATAAACTTCATACAGTTCATAAGTACAACTTTAGGAATATAGTGATTCTTCCCACCACACCTGCCCTTCCATACAAAAAAAATGGAAAAATCTCCCATGTTCACGGATTGGAAGAATCAACATTATCAAAATGTCCATACTGCCGAAAGCAATTTACAGATTCAATGTGATACCAATCAAAATACCAAGGACAATCTTCTCAGATCTAGAAAAAAATGATGCTGAAATTTATATGGAAACACAGAAGACCCAGAATACCTAAAGTAATCTTTTACAACAAAAACAGAGCTGGAGGCATCACAATACCAGATGTCAAGACATACTACAGGACAGTTATAAACAAAACAGCATGGAACTGGACAAAAACAGATGGACAGATTGATGGAACAGAATAGAAACACCAGAAATCAATCCATGCATCTATAACCAACTTATCTTTGACAAAGGAGCTAAAATCAATCCCTGGAGAAAGTACAGTTTCTTCAACAAATGGTGCTGGGAAAACTGGATTTTCACATGCAAAAGTATTAAGCAAGACCCTCACCTTACATCTTACACAAAAATCACTCAAAATGGATTAAAGACCTAATCTATGACCCAATACCATCAAATTATTAGAGAACCTTGCAAGACATTGGCATAGGCTAAGAGTTCTTGGAAAAGACCCCAGAGGCACAGGCAATCAAAGCCAAAATTGACAAATGGGATTACATCAAATTGAGAAGCTTCTATACTACAAAAGAACACTCAGCAGAGTTAACAGGCAACCGACTGAATGTAAGAAATTATTTGCAAACTATATAAATGATAAAAGATTAATAACCAGAATATATAAAAAGATCAAGAAACTCAACAACAATAAAACAAACACCCAGTTAAGAAATGGATGAAGGACTTAAACAGACATTTTTTCGAAAGGGGAAATCAAAATGGCCAACAGACACATGAAAAAATGCTCAAGATCACCAGCCATCAGGGAAATGCAAATCAAAACCCCTGATAGAATGGCTTTCATACAGAAATCAACACACAACAATTGCTGGCCAAGGATGTAGGGATAAAGGTACCTCAATTCACTGTTGGTGAGAATGTAAACTGATAAAACCACCTTGGAATACAGTACAGAGATACCTCAGAAACCTGAATATAGACCTACCATATGACCCAGCCATCCCACTCCTGGGAATTTACTCATGAGAAATGGAATCAGCATATGAAAGAGTTATCTGTACCTCCATGTTTATTGCAGCTCAATTCACAGTAGCAGCAGTTCCCTCAACAAACCCAAGTCACACCTTTCATGGTTGCATATACTGTTCACAATAATGAAAATATGCCTTTGCCTTTTCTCACTTACCAAAGTCCACCTATCTTTCCAGTCCCAATTTAAATGCCATCTTCTCTGGGCACCCCTCCCCTGCTAACTCCTCCATAAGTTGCACGATACTGTTTACAGTACCCTATATTATAGTAAGTCAGATAGATTGTGACTTTGTCTCTGGAGCCCAAGCCTCCAAGAGACTCTGGCTTATCTCCTAGTGACTCCCTAGGACTAAACTTACTACCTGACTCACAGCAGGTAATAAGTATCTGTGAGTCAAATTTGCAATTCAAACAAAAACAGCCACATGTTACCATCATCCCTCAGTCCCTATTTTCTACCTCAATAAATAAAACTACAGAGACAGAAGGAAAGAAGAAGACACCATTTTACAAGAAAAAGACCCACTCTAGACTCTGGGTCTGCAGATGCCTTAGCAGGAAACAGATGAGCTGTGCTAAAATCACTTTCACCCCTGCCATATGGAGTTCAACAGCTCAGCCAAGGCTGAGGCTAGAAACCCAGACACAGACAGACAAGGACAACTAGCATAATGGTGACTCCTGGCCAGTAAACACATTCCTTATGCAATCTTTGGGATTTACAGGAAAAAGAAATACATCTAAATTCATTCATGGGTGAGAGTAATGGTTTCTTCAGCTTCTCTGTCCAAAAAAAAAGAAGCTTTAGTGTATATGAAATTACAATAAATCTACAGGTTGGTATTAATGTGCTTATTAACAGTTACATGATTCTGTATCTTATGTAATAAGAGTTAATGCAAACATAGTAATGTAAATCACATGTAGAAGATGACAAAAAACTTGGTTTCATTAAAAATGTTTTCAAAATCTACAACTGCAGATAGACAATTTATTACTAATTTAAAAACACATATATAAAAATTATGTGATTAAGGAGTGGGCATTAAATGCACAGCTTTTAAAGAAGCCCTGTCATTTAGAATAGTGGATTCAAGCCATTTTAGTCAATTAATCAAAGCATGTTGAAAGGAGCTACTCATAAACATGTTGATAAATAAAAGCTACATTAGGGTTTAAAAAAAAATCACTGGTTCTAAGATGGAAGGCTAAAAGCTTTTAAAAGCTATCTGCAAGCTGAATGGAATGAATCAAACAATTCTACAGAGCATTTTTAACATCACTGCAGAAAATATTGAAGATAACATATCTACAAATAACTAATTAATAATGTTCTTTTTAAATAGCTGACATAGGAAAAGCACATATTCACAAAAATGAGTCCTAGAAAGGTTGCACATAAATCAATATTTTATTCAAACTTCATTGTACAAAAAGACAAGATGGCCCAGAGATAATCACCCTCTTAATGAGTGCTTCCTGGTCTGTAATTTAATGATTTAAGGAAAAGTCCCTCAATATCCTTGGACATCAATTTCTTTTTTTTAAGCTAAATTTTTTTATTTATATGAAGTGAACGCATTCCATGTATTTCATACACCCAGATTAAAAGCACAATGATACTTCCTCCCAACCCTCCTTTCTGCCCACGCTTCCACCCTTCCTCCTCCTCCCTTTCTTATTTTGTCTTAATTTTTACAATGACATACTTTCAATTTATTTTATAATCACAAGCTTAACCCTCCACCACATAAAGAATTCAACAAGTAGTAAGTAGAAAAACCATTGCTCTTCAATAGTATAGAAAAGAGCTGTACCAATAATCACATTTCAAAATGTCAATTCACTCTTACACATTACCTTTTTTGTGCTCTGTATATTAATTACCACAAATCAGGAAAAACATATGATATATCCAAAGGAAATGAAATCAACATACGAAAGAGTTACCTGTTTTCCCCCTGTCTGTAGCAGCTCAATTCACATTAGCTAAGATATGGAATCAACCCAGATATCCATCAACTGACGACCGGATAAAGAAAATGTGGTACATATACACTATGGAGTATTACTCTGCCATAAAAAATTTTAAAATGAAATCCTGTCTTTTTTAACAAAATGGATCCAACTAGAAACCATTATGCTTAGTGAAATAAACCAGTCCTAAAAAGACAAATATTAATTTCTTATCGAAGGTGAGCTTGATTAAAAAAAAAAAAAAGTTGCTTTTAGCCATAGTGTTTCAGTATTCTATTAGATACTGAACGCCAATTACCAAATGACCATATGTTTGTACATGGATCAGTAAAGTTCTAAAACTTTCTGAATGAACTTTAGGTAAGTAGACGTTCAAGTTTACCCTGTATATTCACAGATCCTGGAAATGCTAGCATGTCTAGCTCCCAGCACAGTCCAGTGGTTTCAGTCTACACAAAGAAGCAGAGAATTTAACAGAACTTCAGAGAAAAATCTGACTTTCAAACACTATGAACCTAAACCAGTAACATTAAGGCACCATCATATGACCAGACAGTAACAAAATTCTCTAGGTCCAGCCAGATCACTGCCTGTGCTTTCTTCAAAAAGCCTTGACCTAACCTACAACACAATCTTTACTTAATGTATGCTAAACTGATCTTCTGTATATAAAGAGAATCGAAAATGAATCTTGATGTGAATGGAAGGGGAGAGGGAGTGGATAAGGGGAGGGTTGCGGGTTGGAGGGACGTTATGGGGGGAAGCCATTGTAATCCATATTCTGTACTTTGGAAATTTATATTCATTAAATAAAAGTTAAAAAAAATTAACAACAGGAATCACTGTGTACTAACTCCCCATGCAAGACCTCTGTCCACAACGAGTTGTATTATGAGAGTTAACTGTAAAACTTGTTCTCAGTTTTGTGTGTATGTGTGTGTGTGCAAATTGTTGAAATCTTTACTTAGCATAGAGTTGATCTTCTGTGTACAAAGTTAATTGAAAATGAATTTTAATGCATAATTGGACTGGGAAGGGGAGAGGGAAGAGGCAGAGGGGTGGGAGAGTAGGTGGGAGTGCGGGTATGGTGGGAAGAATAACTATATTCCTAAAGTTGTACTTATGAAATTTTTATTCCTCTCTGCCTGTCAAAAAAAAAAAAGTAAAAATAAATAAATAAATAAAATTACAATGAAATCTACTTAGAGAATTAATTCACTGTAGAGACACTTGTAAGAAAGGAAATGGTGGATGGGGCAGAAGGAAAAACTTTAGTCAAAAATAAAAAAAAAGAGAAGGAAAAAAACTGTCTTATTTTTAAACAATGCTACATTGAGAGGATGAGGCAGAGGAAAACAAGTTAAATAAAAAAAATAAGGAGTGCAGATGGGTTCAAATCAGCATGATCTCAATACTTTGGGCCAAGCACACTAAACAACAAGGCAATGGATCTAGCTAACAGGCCTGGTGACCCAGAGGAAACACTCAACACTCACACAGTAGACAGGGCTCCTGATGGGCCCTGGCCCAAGACTAGACAAAGAGAAGGAAAGCACATCTTGCTAGAAAAGCACCAAGGCAACAGGGAAAGAAAAGTCCCTAGCACAGGTTATATTTGTTGGCGAAGGCTTTGCTCACTGTGTGGTTTACAGAGGTTCTACAACCTCCAACTTTCACAAATCTGGAAAATTCATAGTTGGATGAAAAAACATAAAAGGGTACTGTTGAGATTACAAGACATTAAATACATCTGTCTATTAAAGCACAGTACTCAAAAAACCCGTTCTCATAGTACCCAGAACTTTTGGCACATAACATACAATGCCCTCAGTCCCCTCAAGTAGTTTCTTTCAAATGAAATAAAAGAATAATAAAGCAGTTTTGACTTTTAAATCTTTTCTCGAAACTAATTAAGATACACTTCAATAGAAAAAGAAATGAAATGCTTCACTCCCAGATGCACTTTGACATAAATACATTCTGATTCTTACTCCCAGTAAGTCCCAACTATATGACTCTGTCAATCAATTCAAGAACTGTCAAATAGCGTAAAAATGTTCTCTGTCAGCTATAACAGTAGCTTTTATTAAAAATGCTGAAACACAGCACATCTCAAGGAAGATACAGGGACAGAAGAGGTACCAGTTTCCTTTCACTTTTTCTAAAAAAACTGAGTACATCATGTTATTACTTGTCATTTCATATATGAAACTACAGTCATATAATCTGAGACATGCTAGATATAGTCAATGCCTCTTTATACGGAAGCAAATATGTGAATTCTGTTCTTCTGACTTTCAGGATCATAAGAGGCAGCCCTGAGACATTATATATATGTAATCTATCCCAAGTACCTCTCTTTGGGCCACAGAGTCTCTTCCTGACACTAAAAACCTTATTTCCAAATAAAGGAGTGATGTGACTTGAAGAAAAGAATATATAATCTACCAAAGAAAAGTTAAAAAGTAGATGAGCAGGTACATTGTATACATGAACTTGCTTGAAATACAAATATTTTTTTAAAAATCACATCAGAGTCCAAAAATGCTCTAAAACGTAAGTGGTTGTCTTAACTTAAAGAGATCACTAAAAAGAATATATTTAACACTTTCTAGTCATTAATAGGAATGAACACCAGATTTCTGTGTTGAAAAAAAATGAGACTATGTAAATTCAGTTAGAAATCAATTACTATTCCAATGATTACCAGAGTGTCAAATGATTTTTTTCCTCTGAATTATGCAGGTCCAAGCAAAAGTTAAATCTCGCCTTTGATTTAATTCTACAAATCAGGTCAGGTCAATTAAATGAACTTTTAATCTGTTGCGGAATCCTTTCTGAACAGGCCCAACCAGAAGGCTCAAGAACGGGTACATGGGGCTGATGCTGTGGCGTAGCAGGTAAAGCCACCGCCTGCAGTGCCAGCATCCCATATGAGCGCCAGTTCTACTCCTGGCTGCTCCACTTCCGTTCCAGCTCTCTGCTATGGCCTGGGAAAGCAGTAGAAGATGGCCCAAGTCCTTGGGCCCCTGCACCCGCATGGGAGATCCAGAGGAAGCTTCTGGCTCCTGGCTTTGGATCAGCGCATCTCCAATTTGTGTTTTAGATGACCAGAGGGGGAAAAAAAAAAAAAGAAAGAAAAATACATGGCAGAAAACAGGTGCATCTAATTAATAAACACAAATAAAACGATGTTAGAATACAGTGGATTTTGTGTTTGTGGACTCCATTTGTCCCACACATACAGTAACCTGTCCCTACATCCCACATCACGTTACTTACAAAAGCAGTATACTCACTTACATGCAGATTCTAAAACAACTCACAGAAGCAGAGAACAGTGGTTACCAGAGGCTAGGGATGGCATACCAAGGGTAGAAAGCCTCAGATGGGAAGAATATGGTTTGGGATTATTGTGTGTTTGCTTGTTTGTTTTTGAGATCTATTGCACTGCACAATGAATATGGCTAACAACTCAGTACTATATATTCCAATATTACTAAGAGAATATCAAATGTTATCATAATATCAAAATGTCAGAGTTGGGATGACAGGCTAATTGGATTGATTTAATCACTCCACATTGTATTCGAAAATCACATCACTTTGTATGCCACAAATACATATATACAACTATAATTTGATATATAATTCTTAAGTGTGTGAATCAACTTAAAACTTTAAATTAAAGACACAAATAAGTGAACAAACTTATGCTCTCCTAAGTAAGAATCAAAATAACACGTGAAGGGAAAGGGGGTCTGGCACTAGGCAGGCTGAACAGTAGCTAGCAAAGGAAACTGCCAGTATGCGGGAGAGAAGACCTGCTGGTGATGGGGCTGTCACCACCACAAATACCTTCAACAAACAGCTCTGCCCTCAGAGCCACCATGACACTTCCAACAAACCACCAAGCTAAAAACTAACTCTGATAGTTTTCCTGGGAAATCTAAGATAAGATCTCTTTACAATGATTTCTTTGGGATG
Source organism: Oryctolagus cuniculus (assembly GCF_051225735.1). Classification (NCBI taxonomy): domain Eukaryota; kingdom Metazoa; phylum Chordata; class Mammalia; order Lagomorpha; family Leporidae; genus Oryctolagus; species Oryctolagus cuniculus. The sequence continues at coordinate 79,054,966 of NC_142882.1, forward strand.
TGAATGTATTTGAGATATATATTGTTGTCTGTTTGCAAAGACAAATTTTTCTTAGGATTTCATGTTCACTCATACATGTAAATATATGCTGGGGCAGGCATTTGGCATAGTGGTTAAAATGTCTACATCCCACACAGGAATGCTTGGATTCCAGTCTCAGCTCTGGCTCCTGATTTCAGTTTCCAGCTAATGTGCACCTCCCAAGAAGCAGCAATGATGGCTCAATTAACTGGGTTCCTGACACCCACATGGGAGACTTGACTGCATTCCCAGCTCCCAACTTCAACCATGCAGGCATCTGGGGAGTGAACCAGGAAATGGGAACTCTCTCCTCCTCTCTCCTCCTCCTCTCTCTCTCTCTCTCTGCTTCTCAAACAAATTAAAAAAAAAAAAAAAAAAGGAAAGGAAAAACTAAAGAACAGAAGCCAATTTCATAAAAAATACAGCAGGCCTGTCATACACTGTATTACCTAAAACAATTATAAATCTAAACTACCATTATAGATCTTTTCAATCTCCAACTTTTTACCCTGGCTGATAACTGTAGTCATACCTCCACTTATTTGTCGGGGAACGGGACAGCCTGGCCAGCTGTGCCCCTCCCGACATGTACGAGCACAAGAAGTTTAGTGCTGGGCTTTTTCCACCCTGCCCGTTGCTAATTGCAAGATCCTGTTTTGACTTTAAGCATCCTGTTATTGCATGTTTCCCACACTTAATTGGTAACATGTTTTCCGTGAATGATATATATAAATAGGTGGACGGTGGGCAGGGGTAGTGAATGAACGCTGGTAAAAGAAGGAGGAATGAATGAACGCTGGTAAAAGACGGAGTAATGAATGAACGCTGGTAACAGGCGGAGTTGTGAATGAACGCCGGAAACAGGCGGGAGTTATGAATGAACGCCGGTAACAGGCGGGAGCTGTGAATGAATGCGAGTAGTAAGCGGGAGTGGTGAATGAAGGAGTTGTGAATGAATGCCGGTAACAGGGCGGGCGTTCGCGACATGTAACGCGAGTCTGCTGAAAAATAAAGTGGAAGCTGAAAAGCCGATAAACGCGTCTGGTGTCTCCGAGGTCTCGCCGGCGTTAACCTATCCGGAAGGTGTACGCCTGCACTTATTAACAAAAACAAACAAACAAACAAATAATAACACCTCCATGTTAACTTTTGTTTCATTTTTTAAAACTAGTTTAGCTGCATTTAAAAAAACTTCCTTATTTATTTGAAAGTCAGAGTTACAGAGAGAGGGAGAAACAAAGAAACAGAGATTTTCCATTCACTGGTTCACTCCCCAGATGGTCGCAACAGCTAGGGCTGAGCCAGGTTGATGTCAGGAGCCATGAGCTTTATCCGGGTCTCCCATGTGGGTGCAAGGGCCCCAGGACCTGGGCCATCCTCCACTGAAATTCCCAGGTGCATCAGAAGGGAGCTGAATTGGAAGTGGAGCAGCTGGGACTCAAACCGGAGCCTATATGGGATGCCAGCATTGCAGGCGGTGGCTTTACCTGTTAACCCACAACACAGTCCCCCTCCATTGTTAACTTTTTTTTTTTTTTTTTTTTTTTTTTTACAGGCAGAGTGGACAGTGAGAGAGAGAGACAGAGAGAAAGGTCTTCCTTTTGCCGTTGGTTCACCCTCCAATGGCCGCCGCGGCCAGTGCGCTGCGGCCAGCGCACCGCGCTGATCCGATGGCAGGAGCCAGGAGCCAGGTGCTTTTTCCTGGTCTCCCATGGGGTGCAGGGCCCAAGCACTTGGGCCATCCTCCACTGCACTCCCTGGCCACAGCAGAGAGCTGGCCTGGAAGAGGGGCAACCGGGACAGAATCCGGCGCCCCAACCGGGACTAGAACCCGGTGTGCTGGCGCCGCTAGGCAGAGGATTAGCCTAGTGAGCCACGGCGCCGGCCTCCATTGTTAACTTTTAAAAGCCCAAATGAGAATTTCTTTCAAAGACCTTTTTTTATGGCTAATTCTCATCATGTAAGATGTTAACTTTAGCACAGCTAAAACACAATTTTTAGTTTCAGCATGTCATGCTCCCTCAATCTCCTGCCACACTCATTCTTCACTATGATAACAGATGGTGACTTTTTCCAAGTCAGTCTCTGCTGCTTTCCCTGCAAAGCCTCAATGTATCATGTTCTCTATTTCATTTTCAACCTTTCACTCCTTTCCATCAAGGTTTCTCCCCCTGGATTTTTCTCTCTTTTTCACAAAATTTCCTTACCTTAAACTTGCATGTCAATCAACTCCCATCAGATCTGTCCCCCAAAAGTCAAGCATGACTTCACTGTTGTTATATACATCCAACCAATGTGCATTTTCAGTTCTTATTTTAGTTGGCTTCTCTGTGATGAAGATTTAACTCACAGTGCCCAGAATTTGGTATCCACAGCCCCTCATGTTTGGCTTGACTAATGCCTCCAGCTCCCACAGTGAGATCTCAGGGCCCCCACTACATGCTCAACTTCCTCTCTCTAGAGCCCTATTCCACTTGAGTCTTCTTCAATGTGGGTCCTCTTGACAGTTAAGGTTTCTCTGTAACCCCACAGATCATGCTGATCACATTATGTGTGGGCCACCAGTGTGCTGACAATTCCAAAGCAGACAACTGCATATAGTAAACACTGAAGAGATGTAGAACTGCTGGAATTAATTTCACCCAATAAAGAAGCTGTTATCACTACACAGATGTTACAGCACAAAATGAACCAGATGGGTGCTACATGTTTTCTTAGGATCCGGAATATGTCAAGAATGTCAGCCGGCGAAGCGCTCACTAGGCTAATCCTCCGCCTTGCGGCGCTGGCACACCCGGTTCTAGTCCCGGTCGGGGCGCGGGATTCTGTCTCAGTTGCCCCTCTTCCAGGCCGGCTCTCTGCTGTGGCCAGGGAGTGCAGTGGAGGATGGCCCAAGTGCTTGGGCCCTGCACCCCATGGGAGACCAGGAGAAACACCTGGCTCCTGCCTTCGGATCAGCGCGGTGCGCCGGCCGCGGCGGCCATTGGAGGGTGAACCAATGGCAAAAGAAAGACCTTTCTCTCTGTCTCTCTCTCTCACTGTCCACTCTGCCTGTCAAAAAAAAAAAAAAAAAAAAGAATGTCCAAATACACTCAACATACTAGAGCTAATTCCCCATTTACTCAATCTAATAAGTATAAATGATACTGTCAAGTTTTTAGTAACAATTTCTCTCAAAATGGACAAAACTAAAACATCACTAGTACCGCATGTTATGTGTGTCCTGAGCAAACAGAAAGTGTTATCTCAATCTGCATAATCCTAAGGGAAAAAAAAACATAAATATTTCCTCTAGGAGGAAAATATCTTGCCCCACACCTATACCCAGGAAAGTCCTATATATGAGAATATTAAAAAGTTAAAAGAAAAACATTAATTAAAAACTGTATTAGGGGCTGGCACTGTGGGTTAGTAGGCTAAGCCCCTGCCTGCGGCACCAGCATCCCATATGGGCACTGTTTCAAATCCTGGCTGCTCTTTTTCTGATCCAGCTCTCCACTATGGCCTGGAAAAGCGGCAGAATATGGCCCAAGTGCTTGGGCCCATGCAACCACGTGGGAGTCTCAGAGGAAGCTCCTGGCTTCAAATTGGCCCACCTCTGGCCATTGCAGCCATTTGGGGAGAAAACCAGTGGATGGAAGATCTCTCACTCTGTCTCTCCCTCTCTCTCTCTGAAATTCTACCTCTCGAATAAAGAATAAATATATTTTTTTAAAATTGTATTTCTGTTTTCCTCTACCATAATCCTTTCATTTTTCAGATACCCCCAATCAACATCTATAACACTAATGAGTCATGTTCACCGCCAGAATTTCCATAACAGGAGAGACAAAGCAGCTGCATTCTCTAATGGATATAGACTGAATTGGAAAACGCATTTGCATGACAAGCACATTATTTTATTTAGATGGTATATTTATTTGTGATGGATTTATAGTGATGATGGAAATCATACCTAGGAAACAGAGACTCCCAAGATACTGTCACAAGTAATACAAAACCTTCATTATAAGCAAACCAAAAATCTATTAATAAGCAAAAGATGCAGCATCACTTTTGCACTATACATCTTATAATTGTACAAGACACCAATATCAAATATGTAATCACTTAAATATTACAAGGATGACTATTATCTAAACGAAAAGCAAATTTTCCAAAAGACTTATCACATTGTGGCAGACACATGAACCATTAGGATGTTAGAAGCAGGCAGCAATACCACCCTCAATATTTATAGGACGGGCAGAGTTGAGGGAGACAAGTTTCCAAGAGGTGCAATGGAGAAGTAAACAGATGAGCTTATTCCTGTGTACTATTCTATAAAAATAAAATCAGCCATATCAGAAAGACTAGAAAGAAAGAATTTCAACAAGATACAACATAAAAGTGGAGGCTATGATCTTTCACTGCTTAAGAACTGCTATTCTATTAACTTTACTGTACTGCCCATTTACCAACATGAATGCTACCAGAACACTTGATATGAACTTTAAACATTTATTAACATTGTGTGTTACAAGACTCCTACATAAAACTGGTGCTAGAATCAGCTTTGGGCTTTGGTGCAAGCTTACCTGATACAGCTGTAATGCTTGAAGGTGCTGGCCGCATTCTGACATTCCAGGCATAGCTGTATTGCCCCAGGATAGTCTTCCTCCTTAGACAACCACAGAAGCCATCAGACTGCAAACATTTTTTCTTAAAGCCCCTCATAAAAACACCTCACTGTTTCCACTGCAACCACAAGCCACAGAATCCAAAAACTGTAATGCCTCTTAAACAAGGATCAGAACAGCAATTAATAAGTAACAAAGAGACAGCTAACTCTAGGCCTAACAAGTATGCACAGAAAAAAAAATTTAAATCATTCTGTTTCCTTCAACACAGAGTAACAGGCCTCTGAGACACAACAAAGTCTACACAGAATTACACGCTGCTCTACAGAGAAAGCTTTCTTCCAATGTACCATCTCCTTCCAGGGAAGTTTACACAAGATGCTCCCCGACGGTACGCATTCTACCTGTAATCCACATTCAACGGTTCTACCACCAAGGAAAGAGATCCATAAACATTTCTAAAGAAATGAATTTGGGAAAAATAGTGAAGTATTCACTAATAATCTCACAATATTTTTATCCCACAAACAGTAATTTAGTATCAAATGAAGTTCTCAAATGGGTTTCTCAAGCTCTAGTTTAGTAGTCATCCTTTAGAAGGAAGACAATTATCTCAAAAACCACAGATAATGTTCCCTACGCTCCTATCTAAATTCCACAGGTGCAAGACAAACCATGGGGTACACAGAGACAATGACAAAGCACTCACCCCCATGGAGCTCACATATTACAGGGAACTACATGATATTTTGTTACATGATATTTTGGAGAACTTCATTACTATATTTTGACTATAACACTAAGAATACAGAGAAGAAATACAGGAGAAAACAGCTCAATCAGAAAAACAATTAACACATGAGCTATCAATTATAACCAAGAGATCATACATTACTTAAACCATGACTATTTGTTAGATGTCAAATTTGATTTTACTATGGCCTGGACACAATGTAGCCAAAAGACTGAAGTTATCCTTCCAATGTTACATTATTTCAAATAAATGCTTTCCCAAACAAATGTGTTTTTCTAAATGAAGTATACATTATGTCAGCAGGAAAAAGTTCTACAAGAATCTTAGCATGTCTATGAATACACCTTTTCCATACACCAACTGGAGAAAACATGCCTTGTTAACTTACCTCCAGCATTTCACTTAAGCGTACATCTGTTCTTTGCTGAAAAAAACAAAAATCAAAGGTAAAATCTGTTTCAACCACAAATCAAGTTTCAATTTGTAAAAAGTGGCCTATATATACCAATGTTTTGATCGTTCTCAGAGATTTCAGGAGGCCAATCAGCAGCTGACGCTTCCTTTGATTTGCAAGGAGGCCTAAGCTAGCTTGAGTAAAACCTTCTTTTGCAATATTCAGGTGTCTGCAAAAGGGAACAACACATGGTTAAAACTTTCTAGTACAGTAAGAATTATTATCAACACAGAAAAATTCTGGCAACTAGTGATGGGGTGACTGACCTGGATTACTCTTACAACAGGACTATGGCTACTATTTGACAAACATATTCAATTACTTGGTCTAAGCAGACATTTTTCAACATGCTGGGAGTAGAATAAGAAAAGAACAGGGGTTGGCATTATGGCATAGCAGGTAAAGATGCCACCTGCAGTGCCAGCATCCCACATGGGCACCAGTTTGACTCCTGGCTGTTCCATTTCCAATCTAGCTTCCTGTTAATGTACCTGAGAAAGCAGTGGAGGACAGCCCAACTGCTTGGGGCCCTGCCCCGACGTGGGAGACCTGAAAGAAGCTCCTGGCTCCTGACTTCAGCTTGGGCCAGCCGTGGCCATTGCAGCCATTTGGGGAGAGAACCAGTAGATGGAAGAGCTCTTCCCCTGTCTCCCTCTCTCTCTCTCTCTCTGTAACTCTGCCTTTCAAATTAAATAAATGATCTTTAACAAAAGAAAAAAAAGGACAGAAATGTAGAATAAACATTTAAAAGTTTAATACAGGGGCCAGTTTTGTGGCACAGCATGTTAAGCTGTCGCTAGAGGGACTGGCATCCCACATCAGAGTGCTGGTTTGTGGCACAGCTTCACTTCTGCTAATGCGCCTGAGAAGGCAGCAGGTGATGGCCCAAATGTGTGGGCCCCCGCCACCCATGAGAGACCTAGAGTGATGTCTGCACTCCTGGCTTTAGCCTGTCCAAATCCTGGCTGTTGCAGCCATTTGGGGAGTGAACCAATGGGTGGAAGATCTCTCCACCTCACTTTCTCTCCCTGTCTCTCCGTCTCTTTCTGTCACTCTTTCAAATAAATAAATCTTAAAAACTTAATAAAATGTTTACAAGATAATTTCATTTTCCTAGTAATTTGATTTTATTGCGTTTCACAGAATAACAGATTGACGAGTTGGAAAAAAAAAGCTGGTCTTTCACCGTAAATAGTTTAAGAAGCACTAGTCTAAACTATATAAAAAAAATATTTTTTTAGCCCATGAGTAGATGTATAGATATCACCATACACCCTTATGGTGCAGTGTTTACATCACAACATAAATTCATTTAAGGAATGGCATTCAAGAAACCATAGCATAATGGAAAATCAATTATTAGGATGGATTTCATAGTTACTGGAATATTTTGCAGTTTAAAGAACAAAGTATCATCAGAAGCAATACCTCCTCCCATTGGTGCAGATAACAGCAGCCAGCTGAAGTCCTGTCTGCAGTGAGGTAACTCTTTCAAGTTCCTATGGAAACATCAGCTATAGGTTATCATTTGAAACATTCTTTTTTTTCTTATTTACATGGCATGCTAACAAAAATTCTAGTGGGTTTCAAAGAAAAGCCTCTTTAGAAAGCAAAGTCACATCAAAAATACCTGAACGTGAGAACTGTTAGTATATACCCCACAAAATCATTTAAAATGACTACTTTCACTGATTTTCACAATGACATATGATAAAATATTTAATTAGGATTGCTTGGGAAGAAATCTAAACCCATCCTGTTTTAGACAGGGAAAAAAAAAAAACAATGTCAATAATAATATACTCCTTTAAATATTTCTACCCAACACAACTTCTCAATGTAATTAAGTATATGACAAATATACACTAGGATTTCTGTTGGCTAAGATTTTTTGACAATCAATGCCTTCATCTGAACTGGCAGACATTTTCTATGGAGGCTCTGATTTTCTAATGAAAATACAGATTCAGCTAGACAGTCTCAATTTTGCCATATTTTAAAGCTGGACTGTTGTACAGACATTGAGTCATCATTATCGCTGGTCTAGAAGTCTGTCACAAAGCTAAATGAAGCAATTCTTCTCAAATTTTCTGAAGTTTAATAAACCAAAGAAATCACTTTAGCATCATAAACAAACACTGCTATACTTCTTCAGTTTGGTAAATTCTCCTAAATGACAGAAAAGTGTACACATGCACACACACACACAACACATTCCTCAATTAGTCAAGTTGTGGCTACAGATTATGAATAGAAGAACAATTACAATATTTTGACAGTTTAAAGTATAAATTACTCAACTATTTTTAAAATTTTACTAAAAAAAAATATCCTACCTTTACATAGGCAGGCTGTTTTTCAAGGATTAAATCTGCTACTTTTTTAGAGACCTACAAGAACATGCAATCAAACAAAGGAAGTAAAAGAAAAAGCCTCATGCTTCCTACTACATTTTACATTTACAGTTTTTTGCACGTATATTTCATAGGTCTTCCCAGTAACTTCTAGAGCAAAAATCGACATGCTATGGCCACACACACTTCCTTGGTCTATGAAATTAGCAAAAGAGGTCATGTAGTAAAGCACCCAGCACCATTCTTAATCAAAACTCAATAAATGATCATTATTGCTGTCAGTAATATTGAGTTTCATTCTCTGACTTGGCATACACAAAGATGTAACCATTTTAAGGGTACAGGATTTGATTTAGAAAGATAAACCTTTAGGACAAGTAAATGTTTAGTCAATTTATGAAGACAATAGCTTGTACCCTTCACACCCTTTGGACCACAAAAGAAGTTAAACAAGATGTTTGGTCGCTCTGCTCCTGAGAAATTGAAAACACACGTTTTGAGGAATACTATGACAACACCTAAGGTTCTGCTGGTCAATCCCATGTATATTAATATGTGCTGTACAATCAGAATGACTTTGGACATGAGGCTCCCACTGCACAATTTCAGGGCCTCCGCCAATTACAGCGCAACCAAGCACAGCACACAGAAGGTCTGTAGCAAGTGTCTGCTCGGGAAGCCTACCTGGCTCCTTCCCCCAGGCCGAATGAGAACAAAACACTGCACACTCATTAACTACTGCACCCATCCTTCCACGTTTCTTAATCTGTTCCAAACATCTTTGAAATTATGTGATCTACTTCCTAGATAGTCACTGCTTTTGCCTAGAAGGTTTCCATCAAGGTTAAGAAAATCAAACTTTAAATAGCTTAATAAAGAAATACCCTTGTTAATCTTAAATATCATTTTAAGAATTACAAAGATTCCATAGGAACTGCTGATCACATTTAGGATTCCAGTCAGAGAACAAATTCTAGAAGCAAATCTATCAAACACAAGGAAAACTGCACCAACATTAAACTTTAATATACATGTATCATTTGGGTCAAAGTTGTTAAATAACAGAACTTGTTTGTATGTTAACAGATTAGTTCAAACCATAAAATCTGCAAACCTTACACCTCAGTTGTGTCTTGCCTACACTTTTATTGGGAAGAAATGTGACTTTTTACTTACTGCAGCTTGCTGCTGCTTCAGTTTGTCTCTGTACTCCTCTAATTCTTGCAAATTGAGGACAGGTGGGAGCTTCTACAGAAAAAAAATTCATAAACAAAGAGTTAAAAAATAAACTGCTCAATTCGATTTCATTTACCTGGCCACCTGTGACTAATGAACCACAATCTGTGAGCACAAAACGGTGGCACAGCCCACTGCCCTGAGTCTTTCCTGTCCTCCAGTCTCCCTCACGAACCTCCAGCCACAAAAGCCTCCACATGTGCACCACATAACCCAGGTTCCATCCCTCAAGTAGCCTTGCTACCTCCAGGAAACCCCATTACCACCTGGGCTCCCAGCCCCGGGTACAGAGACACGGTTTCTGTGACCTCTACAAGGAGGATGTGGGGACAGCCCCTAATCCCAATCCCCGATTCCACCAGCCCAGGACTGTCCCTAATTTTGTACGATAAAATGCAAAACAGATTTCCCATCTGAAACATTCTGAATGGTTAACAGGGACAGTGCGAGTTGTTGGACTACATTCTGGATGACATCAGCTTACAGAAGACAGTCTAGGAAACTAACAACAAACACGCGAGTCATCATGTATGTGGGCAAATGAGCTCCAGGTCTCAGTCACCTGCTGGCAAAACTTCCGGCTGGGGTGGGGTGAATTGGTGGATGCTACTTGCACGGGTATGTATGCACACTATATTCGCTTTTCTCTTAAAACCAAAGTACTATTCTGCCATTATTTTTTTGAGGTTCTTACAAATTCAAAAAGCCAGTATTGTTAACATTATGTCACAGAAGCGTTTATCACAACTAAACAGCTATGCAGTACACATTCATGATTAATAGTCTCAGAGCTTTCCTAAACATATTCAGATAATATAAAATAGGAGAGAAGCAGCATACCAATAAGCTGGATGTTAACAACTGAAAACTACGGGGTGGAGGTGGGATGGGGGTGGGGGGAGACCAGCATTGTGGTGTATCCGGTAAAGCCGCGCCAGCAAAGCAGGCATCCCTTATGGGCACTGGTTCATGTCCCAGCTGTTCCACTGCTGATCCAGCTTCCTGTTAACGTGCTTGGAAAAGCGCTGGAAGATGGCCCAAGTGCTTGGGCCCCTGCACCCATGTGGGAGACACAAAAGAAGTTCCTGGCTCCTGGCTTCAGGATGGCCCAGCCCTAGCCACTGTGGCTATTTGGGGAGTAAACTAGTGGATGGAAGATATCTCTCTCTCTCTCTCTCTCTCTCTCTCTCTCTCTCTCTCCCTTTCTCTCTCTCTCTATAGTTCTGACTTTCAAGACTTTCAAATAAATAAAATCATAAATCTTAAAAAAAAAAAAGATGAAAGAAACCCAAAACTATAGAAATGTTTCCCTACTGGTATTCCAGACTTGCACTTAAAATTATGTTCTTAAAAATAATTTCAATTTTAAATAATGCTGACACTCAGTTAGCCATCATGTGGGAATAATACACCTGCTTTGGTATCATAAAAATATAAACACAAATGCCCCTAAAAGGGATGCAAATCTCACAAATGCAATCATTCAATAACAAAAGGCAGTAGGCATATTTTAAAGAAATCTTTTTTGTTTTACCTCCAGTTCATATTTAACAATATCAAATGAGTCTGCAGAAAAATATACTTGTTCAATGCTATTAATCAGCTCTTGTTCAGCTTGAGGGTCACTGGGCTGTTCTCGGAGTTCCCTGAATTCCTCCTTTAGGGACAAAAAAAAAAAAAGCATGGTTATTATAGTTACAGTTTTAATATTCCATCTGCGTGGAAATCATCTGTCTTAACAGTCTGTCTTCTAATCAAAGATACAAACTAACAGGAACCCCGAGCAGCAGCCAGCCAACCCTATTGGCAACCTCAGAGCTCCTGCCAGGCAGAGAAACCCTGGCTCCGAAGAAGTCCACATGCTTAGCTCTGCGATTCCATGAGGCTTCCTTCTGGTTTTGAACCAAACTCCGTTATTTCATAAAATGTTTTCTTTCTAATGATGCAGAATGAGGCTTCTTTGGATTTGTACAACAGAAAAGAGCTTCATAAACAAACCCCTACCCCTGATGTCAGCATTCTTATCCTATGCAATTTTACCATATAAATGGATGAAACTTCAATTCATAAGAATTTCAATAATTCAGATATCTACTCCCCTGCCATGTTGGTTAATCACTTTTATGATTATGATTGTTATTATTATGGACAGGTAGCAAGTTAACCTTGTGATTTCTTATTCAAATTAACCTCAAGCACATTTATGTACACCAAAACATTATTATTAAAAATCATTTTACATTCATTAAAATACTCTAAAATCTTAATGAATCATCAACTAATCAAGCATACAAAAATTACCTGGTCAATTAAAGAATATCAATTTCCAAATATAGTTAGTCTAGAATATTTTATTACCGCACATTTTCCTTTAATTTATAAAAAGAGCTAGTTTGTAGCACACATTTGATGTAGCAGTTAAGACATCCATTGAGATGTCTGCATCTGCTATCCGAGTGCCTTGGTTCAAGTCTTGGCTCCACTCTGAATTCCAGCTTCTTGCTAATGTGCATCCTGGGAGGCATCAGGTGACGGCTCAAGTACTTGGGTCCCTCTACCCACACAGGAGCCTGGACTGAGTTCCAGGCTTCTGGCTTCAGCCTGGCTCAGTCCCTGCCATTGTGGGCATCTGGATATCTGTCAGTCTCCACTCCCCCACCACATACACACACACACACTCTCACCTTCACTCTCTTCGTCTACCTGTCAAATAAGTAAACAATTTTTTAAAAATTAAAAAAGGGTTGGCTTGGACATCATTTAGAGTTTAATATTATATATTTATAAAATTATTAACTATAAAATTGCCCTTATGAGTAGGCTCAAGCTCAAAGAAAATATTAGAACAATAAATCACAATCTCAGAAGGTAAACTGTTTAAATGTGAACTTCCAATAAATTTTAAAGTGAAGGTGAAGTCATATTAAAAAAAAATCAAACCTGCATAATCAAATATGCATGAGAAAGGAGATACCTCTTATAAAACAGACTCACAAAAAAATAAAGGTTAAAAGCACAGCCATCACTGGTACAGCAAGAGATGAGATCCTATGAATGCAGTCAGAAACCTCACATCCTAATAGAGTGAGCAATGCTCCTGTGAGGGTGTGCCCACAACACACAACACGCTCATCCATGTGGCACTCTGGACAGTGATGCCGGGAATCCACGTAGGCTCGACCCATCCCACCTGTGGAAGGAAGGTTCCCAACTAGTCTCTCAACAGGTATGTATCCAGTGGGATGTGGCAGCACAGTGAGCCCAGGCATGTAAGAGGTCAGAATGTCAGGCATTTAAAACACCAGCTTTCATTCACTGAAATGTCATATGCTGAGGGAGGAAACAAGGGCCTGGAGACAGGATGTGGCAACGTGGCCTCGCTAGGAATTCTGCAGCACCAGGAGCAAATACATGCAGTCGGTCTCATTCATGTGTGTGTGTGTGTCTTTAAAAAATTGCTAAGATTGAAAAATATCAGGTACATCTAGTCAAGCCAAAAATTCAAATAGGCGGCAATAATCAAGTACTTAAATGAATACATGCCAATGGCACCTAATATCATACTAAGGTTGTCAGCATAGGACCTACAGATTGATATGAAAGTAAAGACACCAGGTTTTAGCTGCAGCTCAGAATCACCCTTGGGCAAGTTAGTTTCTTCTTGCCTAGTTTTTTTCACCCATAAAGGATACATAGACATATTTTCACTCTCTCAAAATAACAATGAAACAAATATCCAAAGTTATTAAGAATATGAAGGAGAACCACAATGCATTTATAAACACCTCTTAGGTGTGCGGTGATGAATGATGGACCCATGAGAAGGGCACAGTGTGTGCATGGACATAAGAGGTCAGATGCCAGTCCCTCCTAGAGAAATGTGCAGTTAACACCATAGGCTGCACACAGACCCACATGACTTGAAAGAACTGACCTGGAACACTTGATACTCCAGAGTAGAAAACCTGAGCTAAGGAGGGATACACTGAGAAAAGCAAAAATAAAAGTATCATATGAAGAAGAATGCAACCCAAAACAATGGCCCCCAGATAACATCACATCCCTACAAATACCCTCTTCCTTTCGGCCACTTTGGTGGCTCCCATGTGACAATGGAAAGTGAAGTTATGCAGAGGACCGCACGCTGAAGAGAATCCAAAGGGCCTTGTCCTCTGCAGTCCCAGCGCTCGCAGTCACAAGACTGCTTCCCACTCACACTTCCCGTGGTGCCTGGCAGCCACGCACGTGGGCACTGGGTCCAGTGCCAGCTTCTTGAGACCACAGACCCCTGCTAACTCCCCGTCCACCTGCAGGCTCCCCGCACCAAGCACCCTGGAGCTCATAATCACAGGCCAAGCCAAACAATTCATACACCCCCCCCCCGCCCCCCCCACCCCCTGCCCCTGCATTCAGAAAGGAAAATAACAGAAACAAAGGAAAAGGCAGCATGTTCTCCTTTTGATAGTCAAAACTTCCCACCAATTGCTAATGACAGGTTTTCCTTCCCACTAGAAGTAACAATAGATGTTAAATGATTTGGGCTTATTTTATGCGTGGGAACCAGAAAAGTAAACACAAGCAGCTATTCTGCATACTCCAGCACAATTACTCCTTAATTTTGCCATAATATAAACCAATTTCTTAGGATTAAAAATGCACAAAAATGCACAGGATTTCATCTAAAAGAGAACCTGCTTGGAGGGCCAATAAATGGGTGGGAGGCAAAATCTTAGATAAACAAAATTAAAAAGATTCCCTACAAAAAAATTAAATGGCAAAATTGGAGAGGAAAAACTGCCACTTGAAACTCTTGACATCATAAAATGTGCGATTCAGGGGCTGGTGCTGGGGTGCATGGGTTAAACCCACAGCCAGCAGTGACAGCAAACCATATGGGCGCTACTTCAAGTCCCTACTGCTCCACTTCTGATCCAGCTCCCTGCTTTTGCTCCTAGAAAGCAGCGGAGGATGGCCCAAGTTCTTGGGCCACTGCACCTCTGAGGGAGACTGGGAGAAGCTCTTGGCTCTTGGCTTTGGCCTGGCCTCACCCTGGCAGTTTCAGCCATTTGGGGAGTGAACAAGCATATGAAGATCAGTTTCTCTGTCTCTCCTCTCTCTCTCTGTAACTCTGCCTTTCAAATAAATAAATAAATCTTAAGAAACAAGAAAAAGAAAAAAAAATGCTAAAAAAATGTGAAATTTAAGAAAACATTTACAATAACATTAGCTATTTAAACTAAGTTTGGGGTAAAACATTTTAGTCTTACAAATTGCCATGACATCAATAAAACGCTTAAAATGATGTATTTTCAGTGAACCTGGTGTCACGCAGTAACTGCTCAATGCAGATTGACATTAACAGTAGTTTAAGTGACCTGTGAAACCTGACTCCCAAGGCACCTGGCCCACAACCACAGAGGGTTAAGTGTGCCACCACCTGCCTGCCAATGCTAATCAAGCACAGTTAAAGAAAACAGGAGCAGCGTCCCCCAGAGTTACAGCAGGAGAAAAACTACAAGTAAGGAATTTCAGCGCAGAGCAGAGGAAATGAAAGTGTAAAAGGCAAAAATACACCAAATCTGCCCCTCCCCCTCAGACTGTCCTCAGGAACAACCCCGCCCACATTCAAAACTCTCAGCCTCGTCTTGGTGAGTAACACAGCTCCTCCCTCACAGGCTGCTGCAATCAGAGGGCTGGGACGGAGGCAGGGAGGCAGGGAGGGATGGGGCGGTCCCCTCCAGGGAAAAAGGAACAGATCTGGAGGAGATGAGAACTGGTAGAACTTCCCACCTCAGACCCTGGGGAGGCAGTCACCAGTAGGAAGCAAAGCACAGGGAAAGGCACGGGCACAACAGGTGGAGTGTCGCTCCCCCTCTTCGCGGAGGAACGACACAGGACCCTGCGCTGTTCTTTCGTCTGCTCGGCCCTCCCCGGGTTTGCTGCTGGTTCTTCCCGGGTTGGCTACTATCCCTTCCACCTCCGTGGAAGGGCGGTTCCCCCTGGCCACATTCCCCACTTCCGCAGGGGAGCGGCACACCGCCGGCCGGCTTTCTCGGGGGCTGCACAGGTGTTCCCCTTAGATGTTCCCCTTAGATGTTCCTGGTGCATGCCGTCTCTCTCCTCCTTTATAGTCCTCCTCTGCCAATCCCAACTCGGCTGCCCACACCCCGAGTACGCTGCTCTCCTCCAATCAGGAGCAAGTCCTGCTGTTTATTGGTTGAACTGGAGGCAGCTGGGTAGAAGCTGTTTTCTCCTCTCCCAGCGCCATATTGTGGGAGAGCAGATGCATAGAATAAGTCTTAATTCCAGTAACAGTATAGTCCGAATTGCTCCCCACAGATCCCCCTTTCTTTTTATTTTTTGGCGTTGATACGCGCCTGTCTTCGGTGTCCCGCGGCACACACTCTGCTCTACTTGCTAGAGTTGTCACAGGTTCTTACAAGTCCTATCAATCAGGCAAAGCGAATCCGGGTCCTCTCTTCGCCATGTTGTGAGGAGGTTTCTAGGCGCTGATGCATGCCTGTGTTCGGTGCCCTGCAGCGCATGCTCTGCTCTGCCTGCAGGGGCTCACAAGCCCTAACAATCAGGCAAACCGAATCCAAGCCTCCTAATTGCCGTATTGTGGGGAGGCCTTACTGATGTTAATTCGTGCCTGTCTTCGGTGACCTGCGGCGCATAAGCTGCTAGCCGCCCGCAGGTGCTCACCGCCTCCCTAATCAGGCAGACCGAATCCAAGCTTTCTCATTGCAGTATTGTAGGGAGGCCTTTCTATTTCTCTATTTCTCTATCTCCGGGCATTCCTATTTCTCCCATTTTACTTCTATCTTCCAGCATTCCTATTTCTCTCCTTTTACTTCTAAGCTTCTGTTTCTCTTATCCCTGCGGCTTCCTGGTGCCTCGCCCTGCCGGCAGGCTCCGCCCCGAGGCTACTTCTCGGCGCCTCACCGGCTCTGAGCCGCTTCATCCCGCGCCTCTCTCATCTGCGCGGCTCGGCTTTGCGCGCACACTCCGCGGTCTCTCACTAGCCCTTTCGCGTCTGAACCACGGCCTCGCGCCAGCCGCGTGTTCCCTATCTATTCACGCCCCGTGCTCTCTCTGCACGCGGCGGCTTCCGCGAGTCACACAGCGTAGCTTGCGTCTCCGCCACTAGCATTCAATCCAAGTTCCCCGGGCTAGCCTGGCGAATTCAACCCAGCTCACGTCTCTGCCCCACGGTTTGGCTTCCCGTCCTTTGCTCCCCGGGCTAATCAGACGGATCCCAATCCGGCTTACGTTTCCGCTTCTGGTTTCAACTTTTCGCCCCCCATTCCCGGGCTAACTTGAGAATCCCAAAGTGGCTTTCGTCTCCGCCTCGGCCTGCCCCCCGCGGCTTCAATTTCCCTAACATTTTTCTCTACCCGGTATGTTTCCCCAAGCTTTCTTCCAACAATACTCCTCCCTCATTTCTCCTGGCCTCTCCCCACAGTCCGCATCCGAGTCTGTTTGTTCTAGCTTTCACTTTCGTTTTCGACCTTAGAGATTTCTCCCAGCTTCCCCCCGTAGTCCGTAGTCCGTATCTGAGTCTATGCCTAGGCTTTCAATAGCTTCTTCCGGCACCTTTCTCGTCCGGCTTTTCCCTAGGCTGTTTGCTAGTCTCTCTCTCCGGTATTTTCCCATTTCTTCCCGTTTCTTCCCTCTTAGGTTTCCTATCCGTCCTAGGTTTCCTATCCGAGTCACGGCACCATTATGTCGCTCCCCCTCTTCGTGGAGGAACGACACTAAGCCCTGCCTAGGCTTCATATCCAAGTCACGGCACCATTATGTCGCTCCCCCTCTTCGCGGAGGAACGATACAGGACCCTGCGCTGTTCTTTCGTCTGCTCGGCCTTCCCCGGGTTTGCTGCTGGTTCTTCCCGGGTTGGCTACTATCCCTTCCACCTCCGTGGAAGGGCAGTTCCCCCTGGCCACATTCCCCACTTCCGCAGGGGAGCGGCACACCGCCGGCCGGCTTTCTCGGGGGCTGCACAGGTGTTCCCCTTAGATGTTCCCCTTAGATGTTCCTGGTGCATGCCGTCTCTCTCCTCCTTTATAGTCCTCCTCTGCCAATCCCAACTCGGCTGCCCACACCCCGAGTACGCTGCTCTCCTCCAATCAGGAGCAAGTCCTGCTGTTTATTGGTTGAACTGGAGGCAGCTGGGTAGAAGCTGTTTTCTCCTCTCCCAGCGCCATATTGTGGGAGAGCAGATGCATAGAATAAGTCTTAATTCCAGTAACAGTACAGTCCGAATTGCTCCCCACAGTGGAGAGCCTAAGGGGTGGCTCCCTGCGGGGCAGAAAAAACGCACTGCCCAGACACTAAAATTCTACTGAGACCTTTACAAATCCAACAGACTAATCAGAACCAAACTTGTCCCTTCCTAAAGATAAAGCGTCTTAGCTCCTGCCATGTTGCCGGATGCTCTATCAACAATCAGCATTACTGCTCTATTTTCTCAACATAACAAACCAAGCAGGATGATTTCAGCAAGGTAGTAGACAACAAACAAGTATTTGTTGTCAGTATTTCAGGGGCTGTTTTCTCCAGCAGTCATAACACGTCCCACTTCCTCATCTGTGCCCTATTTTGATCATCTCGGAGACAAAGCCGGGTGAATACGTGTGGAAAAATGCACATCATAAGTGTAACTTTATAAAAAATGAAGAAAAGCAATCATCATTGAAATCTACAGCACTATCGATCATTTAGCCAAGGCATTTTCCCTCTCAACATAACAACAAAACGGTTTTATGAGAACTGGGGTTTCAAGTCTATAAAACAATCTGGGCTTTCAACTGTAAGATGTTATAAAATATTTCTCGTATATTTACAGTTTCCAAAAAGCTATAACTTTACAAAGCAATTTCCCACGTAAGAGTTTATCTCCTCAGGGGATGAATTCAGGTTTAGGAGGGAATAAAAAGAGTACAAATTTTGCATTTATCCACTGCTCTCAAATTATCCAAAATACCATGCTAATTAAAAATATCAATTCAACTTCAGGATCTTCGATTCTGGGGCCCTCACTGTGGCACGGCAGGTTAAGCTACCACTTGTGACACCAGCATCACGTATCAAACAGCTCAAACTGCTCCACTTTCTAATCCGGCTTCCGGATAACTGGCAAGGCAGTGGAAGATGACCTAAGTCCTTGGGACCCTGCCATCCATGTGGGAAACCCGAATGGAGGTCCTGGCTCCTGACTTGGGTCTGGCCCATCCTGGCTGTTATGGCCATTTGGGAAGTAAAACAGCGAACAGAAGATCTTTGTCTACCTGTCTGTATATTTCTTTGTATCTCTCCCCACACACACGCCCTGCCAACCCCTCTGTCACTCTGCCTTTCAAAAAAATAAATCTTTTATAACTGCAAAATGTTAGCTATGACAGTTTAACAGTTCCCCCACCAACAAACTCAATATGCTCTTGAATTGTGAAAATAACTTAGCCTAATTCTTAAACCCAAAGAACAGCTTGGAACCTCACAATCTTGAGAAATGGCGAAATCTTCACTTCATAGGTCAGGTTTCAATACCTTACAGAAAATGTATAGAATTTAAAAACGAAATGCAAACCAATTCCCCTTTCTGTAATTAGCTTAACAGATAAGAGCTCACATTAGAAACCCAGTTACAAATCTAGAAAGCAAAGTGCATTTTCTGTGTGCCAGTCAGGGGGTAGGAGAAAAAGAAATTGTGGCCTGAATTTAGGATTTAGCTTTGCCACAACAAGTCGCATCAAAGACTTCCAGCACATCTGCATTATTCTTCATCAGTCAACATGAAAAAACCAAAATCCTAACAACAAAAGCCATAATCATATCAAAGCTAATATGACATCAAGACTCTGGTTGACTGGAAAAATAAATAAATAAAACCTGCCAGCCCCTAAAATCTACACAAAGCCAAAAGGAAGAACAAATTATTAAGTTTTCAATATTCAATCAGTATTATAAAGTCATAAATCACTGAGCTAGAAACAGTTTGAGCTGAGCTAGCAAACAGTATTCAAAATCTATTTCAAACTACAGTTACCCTAAAACCATATTCCACATAAGTTTATAATGAATTGCCAGATGTCTGATTATGTGAGGAAATGGCACATTTTCTTAAAATCTCCCTAAAACAACAATAATAATCCATCAAAGGTAGCCGCTTCATCACTTTCTGTGTGTGTTTTCAATGAAACAGCTTTAAACCCAACTCTATTTTTCTTCAGGCTTTCAGTGCCATCTAGTGGAATCCTGGTGAGTTACAACTACAAAGAACATTTCAAACAATTTATAGAAAAATCTTATAAAAGGTATGGCACTGATTGAATCCAACTTTACAGCACACTTAAGCAACAAGAATGGAAGTAAGCTCCCTGACCATGGGGAAGTCGTGCCTTTTGGGAAAGACTTTTGTCTTCTCACTGCTGTACTGCCAGACCCTGCAGAGTGTGTAGCATACAGTAGATGCTCACGAAATGTGTTGCTGAATATGCATAGAGAAAACACCAGAAGGCAAAGTTAACCTTGACTGCATTAGTAATTTCATAATTTTTAAAGTACTTTTCTGCTGCTTATGTTTTCAGTTCAAAGTATCTTAATTTTATAGTAAAGGAAAAGGTCATTTTAAATTATTATTTTCCATTTTGTTGAAATGCTTTTAATACTTCGAAAATTTGAATGAGAATCATTTTTTGCAAACATCAAATTTCAGGCCATCAAGAACTAGTTACAACTTTTCAAAAATATGATTATATAAAATTAAATAATCTAAAACATATGTCTATGAGAGAAGCATAAAGTCACATCTAAAGTTGTGAAAAACACACTTAGCATTAAAGTTATCCCAAGCTACACCACGTAAGGAATTGCTTAACTCTTAACCTCAGTACTGACAGCAAACTTCCCCCACATCAAACCCATGTGCTGAAGGGGGCTTTACAGCTCTGGACCCAGCAACTCCAGTGTTCTCCAAACCACTGAGAGAGAAGGCAGAGGCACTGCTCCCTGCAGCGGTGCACAGACAGCAAACAGGGGCGAGGAGCTTGCCAGGTTCTCTTGGTGTAAGGCTAAGCGCCGGAGTCCAGCACTAGGACCCATGAATGATTTGACAACCTCACTAACTTGGCTTTCTACTCTGTGCCTGAGAAATCAACGCCCCGACTTCATCTCACCTCTTCTGTTTTCACTGCTGACTGTGATCCTAATTGGACACTGCACCAGGTATCCGTACACAGTACAGGTCACTGATGGCACCGGGGTTGGAGGGTCATGTAGAATACTGCAGTGAGGTCAGAAACTCCCTTCCTACCACTACTGGGGAAAGATCAAGGCTCAGAGTTTAAAGACAACAGAACGTTCTTACTAATGCATTCAAGCATTTTTTTATAGAGGCTCACTCATCAACTTGACATTGATTCTGAAACATGTAATACGGTCTAATTCAAGGCATATTCATAATGTATGGTAATCTTTTTTACATCAAGAAAATAAAGAGACTTACTTGTCAATTAAGATTTAGGATTCTTATTTCCCAAAATTTTATCATACCCAATAATCTTCACTAACTACTATATTGTATATGTCTCTTAAATTTTTGTCCAAATCATTGTATGCAAAAGGCATGCTTAGAATTTTATTATATTAGGGAGAATGTCTGGGTCTAAGCTAACATACAGGCTAAGCAGTGAAAGAGAAATTCACATGATGGGGTAAAGCTCCTCAAAATGCAGGAAATCACCCGCCGAAGCACTGACCTGACCTAAGGCGGGGCCAGGAGTGGCCTTAGACTGCTCATCAAGAGAACTGGAGCTTATAGTTCAAGACGCCAGACCCAGAAACCAAACAGGACTAGACGACGTGATCCCCGCATTTAATATCACAAGAGCCCACGGTCGGAGGTGCAGCTCTGGGTGTGACGGACCAGCTCCTCGCCCCGCACAGCTCCTGGTGGTGGCAGTGAGCAGCAAGGACTGGATGGCAGCTAACAGACCACCTGAAGGAAGCCTGCAGGCTCTGAAATCACATTTATTCCATTTGTAACCCGACAAGTTCACATGAGTGTCAACAAATTAAAATCTAAAATATCAAAATATCTACAACTTAGAATAGGTTATGTTTTAGTTGCTGATTCAAAGACCTCTGCCCAAAACATCATTTCTGGCTGAGCTTGACACAGTCTAAAACACTAGTGGTAAATTATCAAATTATAGCACAAAAATTGTGTGTGTGTGTGTGTGTGTGTGTATGTCTAAGGCTGCTTTCAAGCTAAGAATGTGATAGAATAAACTCCAAACTTATCAACTGTGCATTTTCAGCTTTGCTCCTATGAGTCACCCTGCATCCCAAGGTGTAACGAAAGCAGAAGCAACCCATCCCCTCACTGCCCTCAGAACTCCTGGGCTTGCCACAACAAGCATCTGCTGTGGGAAGAAAAGCCTCTCTGGATCGCTGTAGGCAGAGGCAGGGAGATGTCCCTCAGGAAGAAAACAGCCACGTTCCCCAGCCTCAATCCATACCTTTCCAGGGACCCGGAGGTTCTCGATGGCGCCGAGGTCGCTGAGGCTCTCCGGAGGGCTTTTCAGACCCTTAAAAAGATAACAAGAGAAAAAGAATTGCAAGTGCACTGAAGAACTGTCAAAGGACAGACACATCTAAGTGGGTTTCTTTTTTCTTTAAAAACAGAAATTTCTCTGCTGTAAGATATACGAACATATACTCTAAAATAATTATTGCTTAATAAATAAAATATCTTTATTAAATCACATAAAGTTATACTTTTAGTATTTTTAAAACAAAGGTGTATTACGTGGCCCATTCAGAATTAATGCAGGAAGTCCAACACAACCATGATTTTAAAACCCCCAAAGCAAAGAACCAGGTAACAAAGCGTTCTGTAAAAGTGCTACCTTTTAATAATTACCAAATTCAGCTGGGGAAAAGGTCCTAGCAATAGTATCATGATTCACGGATGCACTATATATATTTACCAACTGCACTGATCAAAGATTCATAAGTAATGCTAAGTGCTTATTGAATATTTAAATAGTCCCTTTGTTTTACCTGACTATTCCTCACCAACGTATCCAGTCCATGCTGTAATATTAAGGTTTACATCGCACCTCTTGTTGCTTTCTATGGATTCTTTAGCTCTTTGGAACCCTGTACTTTCTCATTTCAAATCAACTGAAGGACCCTGAAAGCCTCATTTGTACCAGGGGAAATTATTCAGAGAGAAAGAAGAGGTAATTTAAAGAGTGCCTTTTAAAAAACAGGCTATCCAAAACAAAGGCCTGGGGGCAGATGTTAGCCTAGTGATTAAGAGCCCACATGGCGGCCCAGCACCCCGGCTCACTAGGCTAATCCTCCGCCTTGCGACGCTGGCACACTGGGTTCTAGTCCCGGTCAGGGCGCCGGAGTCTGTCCCGCTTGCCCCTCTTCCAGGCCAGCTCTCTGCTGTGGCCAGGGAGTGCAGTGGAGGATGGCCCAAGTACTTGGGCCCTGCACCCCATGGGAGACCAGGATAAGTACCTGGCTCCTGCCATTGGATCAGCACGGTGCGCCAGCTGCAGCGCGCTGGCCGCGGCAGCCATTGGAGGGTGAACCAACGGCAAAGGAAGACCTTTCTCTCTGTCTCTCTCTCTCTCACTGTCCACTCTGCCTGTCAAAAAAAAAAAAAAAAAAAAAAAAAGAGCCCACATGGCACAGCAGGGTGCCTGGGTTTGAGTCTTGGCTCCAACTCCAGACTCCAGCTTCCCACCAATGCAGACCCTGGAGGCAGCAGGTAAATGGTTCAAGCAACTGAGTTCCTGACATCGCCTGGGAGACCTGAGTTGAGTCTGCTGCTCCCATTTTGTCCCAAACCCACCCACTGCAGGTGTTTGGGGAGTGAATTATGAATAGGAGCATTCATCATTCACATAAATAAATAAATAAAAATATTTTTAAAACATAAGAAGTCCCTGTAATATTAATCCTTTGGCAAAATTAACTACTCCATGAATTTGAGGATGTATGATATAATCAAGGTATCCTTTTGCTCTATTCTGGCCCTCTGGGGTGTTCAGTAAAATAAAATGCATGGGGTGCTTTATGGCGATCTTTCGAGATGTGGAGTTGAACTTGCTTACTGTTAAATTAGAGATGTGTTTCACCTTCACTAATGTAAAAGGCCACCAGTCATATTTATAATTTTCTATGACAAAGTACTCTGCCTCACACCCAAATCCTCCAAACTCCCAGAATATCTAACTTATGCACCCTTCTCTCCCCCACCTCTCTCTCTCATGCACATTCATCACTCTGATGAGAAACCAATATGCGCCTTCAGAATCATTTGCTCCACAAAGCCGGCTGCAAAGGGCACCATATTTCTCACAGCCCATGAGCCATTTCCACCCATGTCTCCAGGGAGCTTTGAAAAATAAGATGCGTGCGCCGTACACATAGCTACTGAACAGGTATTACTGGAGCAGGACCAAGAATCTGCATGTAAACAAGCACGCCTGGTGACTCAGAGGATCACTAATAATTCAGAAACACAGCTAGACATGCTCTGACAGAATCTCAAAGTCGTGACGCTTTCAATTTTAAACACACCTCACTTTTCTTTCTCAGACCTTAATTCGCAATGGAAGGACAAAACCAAATCTTATTTTCCTCTATAACCTGGAGGCTACCAAAATTCCTGGAACTGAGTAAACAACCAAAGAAATGACTAAATTATTAGGTGGAGGCTGTTCCCAGGCTCCAATCTCTAACTAATTAGCACACTGTTCCCATGGGGACATGCAAGTGACTACAAAATGAAGTTTCCAGGAATGCTTGCCTGAAAAACAAAGGCCTTCTGAGCGTTAATACGCCCTATGGTGAGTGGACCAGGGAAGCAAGGTTACCTTGTCTGCCTCTGTCACCAAGAGGGATCGTGAGGGACCGCCATCCCTAGTGTAGTCGTAAAGAAGACAAGCTTGGGTTACATAACTTTCTCACACCTCTGAAGGTCTTTCTAACCTGACTGAAAATCATGACCACCTTAGAATATCTTTCGTAAAGTCTAATTGCTAGTCCTCTTAAATATTCATAAAAGTGCGGATTTAGCTAATCCAACAGAAATCCTTGGAGAAGGCATCATGTCTAA
This sequence comes from Oryctolagus cuniculus, assembly GCF_051225735.1. Classification (NCBI taxonomy): domain Eukaryota; kingdom Metazoa; phylum Chordata; class Mammalia; order Lagomorpha; family Leporidae; genus Oryctolagus; species Oryctolagus cuniculus. The sequence goes on from NC_142882.1 coordinate 79,079,543, forward strand.
TCTCCTTCCTACACCAGTAACTGAAAGATAAATGTAATCTATGCTGACGACTAGACAAAGGTCTTACCTCCAGGTCGGACACAACACATCCATGCAGCAACTGTCTGCCAAATATGCCAAACCAAGTAAAAAAACTCGGAACTCCCCCAGCATGTTAGGAAGTGGAGGAGTGGAGTGACTGCAGGATGCGCACTGGAGCAGATCGCCTGAGTTTTACCCCGACTCTTGCTGTGGTCCTTAACAATGTTCTTATCCAAACTATGTATTATGTTGTCAGAAAGTGGTACCTCATAGGATATTACAAGAAGCAAAAGAGATAACGTATAAGGGGAGCTAAAAAATGGTGTCTCAGGCATTCTTTTTTACTATTTATTTATTTATTTATTTGAAAGGCAGAAATAGAGAGAGAGAGAGATCTTCCATCCATTGGTTCACTCCTGAAATGGCCACATCAGCCGGAGCTGAGCCAGGCCAAAGTCAGGAGTGTCTCCCAGGTCTCCCACATGGGTTCAGGAGCCCAGGGACTGGGCCCTCTTCCCCAGCTTTCCCAGGCGCATTACCAGGGAGCTGGATGGGAAGTGGAGCAGCTGGGACTGGAACTGGTGCCCACATGTGATGTCAGCACTGCAGGCAGAGGCTTAACCTTCTGCGCCACAGAGCCAGCCCTGTCACAAGCATTCTATAAGAGTTAAGCATTATGTGTAACATTAAAATGACCACAAAGAAATGTTTTTATGTTATCAAAACAGAAATTAAAAATGTCGTAACTATCTTAAAGCAAAGCATCTTACATTTAACTATACTTCAGCATGATAGTTCTTGAAACTTTTATCAGTTTTATGGATTTCTTTTTTATGGAATTCTTTTTTTTATGGATTTTTTTAAGATTTATTTATTGAAAGTCAAAATTACACAGAGAGAGAAGGAGAGGCAGAGAGAGAGAGAGGTCTTCCATCCGCTGGTTCACTCCCCAATTGGCCGCAATAGCTGGAGCTGTGCCGATCCAAAGCCAGGAGCCAGGAGCCAGGAGCTTCTTCCGGGTCTCCCACATGGGTACAGGGGCCCAAGGACTTGGGCCATCCTCCACTGCTTTCCCAGGCCACAGCAGAGAGATGGATCAGAAGTGGAGCAGCTGGGACTCAAACTGGCGCCCATTTGGGATGCCGGCACTGCAGGCAGCAGCTTTACCCGCTATGCCACAGCGCCAGCCCCAGTTTTACAGATTTCTACTACCCAATATGCATTTTTATTTCATCTTCATTTCTCTAAAGCACAAACCAGGGTCAAAACTATACTACTCCGTCTTTATTAAGTTGAAGCTTGCCTTGTACTCATTATCTGTATTTGATTTTCTTTTTTATTTTTGTTTTGATAATGTCCCCAGTTTAAATATATGTAAAATTTAGGGAGCAGGCATTTGGTCTACTGGTTAAGATATCCACTGTCGCTCCCCCTCTTCGTGGAGGAACGACACAGGACCCTGCGCTGTTCTTTCGTCTGCTCGGCCCTCCCCGGGTTTGCTGCTGGTTCTTCCCGGGTTGGCTACTATCCCTTCCACCTCCGTGGAAGGGCAGTTCCCCCTGGCCGCATTCCCCACTTCCGCAGGGGAGCGGCACACCGCCGGCCGGTTCTCTCGGGGGCTGCACGGGTTCCCTTTAGATGTTCCCCATAGATGTTCCTGGTGCATGCCGTCTCTCTCCTCCTTTATAGTCCTCCTCCGCCAATCCCAACTCGGCTGAGTACGCTGCTCTCCAATCAGGAGCAAGTCCTACAGTTAATTGGTTGAACTGGAGGCAGCTGTGCGGAAGCTGTTTACTTCTCTCCCAGCGCCATATTGTGGGAGAGCAGATGCATAGAATAAGTCCTAATTCGAGTAACTTAGTCTAGTCCGGATTGCTCCCCACAGATCCCCCTTTCTTTTTATTTTTTGGCGTTGATACGCGCCTGTCTTCGGTGTCCCGCAGCACACACTCTGCTGTACTTGCTAGAGTTGCCACAGGCTCTTACAAGTCCTATCAATCAGGAAAACCGAATCCGGGTCCTCTCTTCGCCATTGTGAGGAGGTTTTTAGGCGCTGATGCGTGCCTGTGTTCGGTGCCCTGCAGCGCATGCTCTGCTCTGCTAGAACTGCCTGCAGGTGTTTACAAAACCTATCAGGCAAACCGAATCCAAGCCTTCTCATTGCCGTATTGTGGGGGAGACTTATTAGTGTTGGTTCGTGCCTATCTTCGGTGACCTGCAGCTCATACTCTGGTCGAGCTTTGCTGGCGCTTACCGCCTTAATTCAGGCAGACCGAATCCAAGCTTAATATTGTTGCATTGTGGGGAAGCTTTACTGATGTTAATTCGTGCCTGTCTTCGGTGACCTGCGGCTAGCCACCCAGGTACTCATCGCCTCACTAATCGGGCAGACCGAATCCAAGCCTTCTAATTGGCATGTTGAGGGGAGGCCTTATTTCTCTCTATTTCTCTATCTCCGGGCATTTCTATTTCTCCCATTTTACTTCTGTCTGCCAACATTCCTATTTCTCTTTTACTTCTAAAACTTCTGTTTCTCTTATCCCTGCGGCTTTCCGGCGGCGCTCGCCCCGAGGCTGCTTCTCGGCACCTCGCCCCGCGGCAGCTTCATGGCTCTGCGCGGCTTCCCGGCGCCTCGCCCCGCCGGCGCCCGCCCCGCGGCGGCTTCACGGCTCTGCGCGGCTTCCCGGCGCCTCGCCCCGCCGGCGCCCGCCCCGCGGCGGCTTCACGGCTCTGCGCGGCTTCCCGGCGCCTCGCCCCGCCGGCGGGTTCCCGGCTCTGCGCGCACGCTCCGCAGTCTCCACGCACTTCGCGCCCGCACCACGGCCTCGCGCCAGCCCCTGCGTTCCCCATCTATTCACGCCCCGTGCTCTCTCTGCACGCGGCGGCTTCCGCGAATGTTTCCGCCACCACCGGCATTCAGTCCAAGTTCCCCGGACTAACCTGGCGAATTCCAACCTGGCGGCCCACGTCTCTGCCTCTGGTTCCAGATCTTCGCCTCTTGCTCCCCGGGGTGACTTGAAGAATTCCAAGGTGGCTTATATCTCCGCCTCGGCCTGCACTCGCGGCTTCATCCTCCCTAACGTTTTTCTCTACCCGGTATGTTTCCTTAAGTTTTCTTCCAACAATATTCCTCTCATTTCTCCTGGCTACTCCCCACAGTCCGTATCCGAGTCCAAGCCTCCTCCAGGTTTCACTTTCGCTTTCAATCTCCTAGCTTCCCCGCCATAGTCCGCATCCGAGTCTATGAAAGCTTTCACTTTCGCTTTCAATCCTAACTTCTTTCCCACAGTCCGTATCCAAGTCTATGCCTAGGTTTTCAATAGCTTCTTCCGGCACCTTTCTCGTCCGGCTTTCCCCTAGGCTCTTCGCTAGTCTCTCTCTCCAGTATTTTCCTGCTTCTTCCCGTTTCTTCCCTCCTAAGTTTGCTATCCGTCCTAAGTTTTCTATCCGAGCTAGGTTTCCTATCCGTTCCAGGTATCCTATCCGAGTCACGGCACCATTATGTCGCTCCCCCTCTTCGTGGAGGAACGACACAGGACCCTGCGCTGTTCTTTCGTCTGCTCGGCCCTCCCCGGGTTTGCTGCTGGTTCTTCCCGGGTTGGCTACTATCCCTTCCACCTCCGTGGAAGGGCAGTTCCCCCTGGCCGCATTCCCCACTTCCGCAGGGGAGCGGCACACCGCCGGCCGGTTCTCTCGGGGGCTGCACGGGTTCCCTTTAGATGTTCCCCATAGATGTTCCTGGTGCATGCCGTCTCTCTCCTCCTTTATAGTCCTCCTCCGCCAATCCCAACTCGGCTGAGTACGCTGCTCTCCAATCAGGAGCAAGTCCTACAGTTAATTGGTTGAACTGGAGGCAGCTGTGCGGAAGCTGTTTACTTCTCTCCCAGCGCCATATTGTGGGAGAGCAGATGCATAGAATAAGTCCTAATTCGAGTAACTTAGTCTAGTCCGGATTGCTCCCCACATCCACATCCCACAGCGTAGTGCTTCGGTTTGGTTCCCAGCTATGATTCCAGCTTCCCACTAATGCAGACCCTGTGAGAAAGCAGTGATGGCCCAAGAAACTCGGTTCCTGGCAACCACGTGGTACACCTGGATTATGTTCTGGGCACCTGCTCTGCCCTGGCCCAACCCAACCCAATCCTGGGACGTGAACCAGTGGATAGCTGCACACTCTCATGTTCTCTTTCTTTCTCTCCCTTTCTGCTTTTCAGATAAATAAGTAGATAAACAAAATTCCTCATAAAAAATACCTGCCTTTGCACTTTATTTCTTTGCCTGAATTAGATTAACATTTCAGACTACTAGAGTTACATCTATACAAATCCTCATTTTCCATTTATGCAGCCAACAACCTAAGTCTTTTTAAAAATATTATTTATTTACTTACTTATTTGAAAGGTAGAGTTACAAAAAGAGGGTGAGACAGAGAGTTCTACCATCTGCTGGTTCACTCCTCAAATGGCCAAGGCTGAGCCAGGCCAAAAGCAGAAGCAGGAGATTCATCCGGGTTTCCTTGTGGGTGCAGGAGCCCAGGCACGTGACCCATCCTCTGCTGCTCTTCCTAGGCCATTAGAGGGAGCTGGATTGGAAATGGAGCAGCCAGGACTTGAACCACAACCTATATGGGATGCTGGGTGTCACAGGCCGCTTAACCCACTTTGCTACAACACTGGCCTCAACAACCCAAGTCTTAACAAATCAAAAAGAGCACCTGTCATGATCGTTTCCTTCTCTTTTAAGCAAAACTCAAGAGTCTACAATCAGTTCCCAATTTGTCAGCCTCTATGTTCTTTTGAAAGCGTCCTAATCGGGCTTTGCCCCCACCAACGTCATGACCCCTACAGCAGTCAAGTCACGTTCATTCCCCACCCCCCACCCCCGCCCCGGAATGGGCTGATCCGCAAGAACTCCACAGAGCTCTTTACTCTCTCCTCTTTTAAATTCTTCACTTGGCTTCTGAGAGCCATTGTTCTTGGTTGTTCTCTTGATCTAACACTCATTCAGCAACATTGATTGAGCATCTGCTATTTGTCATTTGGAATGCCAGAGACGTCTGATCTCACTGGCTGCACCTTCTCATTCTGCTTTGCTGGATCCACCTCTCCTCCCTGATCTTCTAACACTAGGTTCTCAAAACCTCCAACCTTGGACTCCGTGTCTGTCTCCACTCACTCCACTGGTGATCTGACCAGCTTATATGCCACCTACACACTTGTAACTCCCCAAATTTAGTCTGTATCCTGGACTTCTCTCAATAAATTCAGGCTCATTGGCCAACCATCCACTTTAGTTCTCTACTTCAGCATCTACAAGACTTTCAAATTAACAAGTTCAAAAGCACATTCCTTCTCTCTGTCTGTTCCTCCCTCACTTTCATCTGTCTCCATGAATCGCAATTCCATTCTTCCAGGGGTGGGAGCTTGGAAACCATACGAGGTCATCCTCAATGCTTCTCTTCCCCTCACAGTCCAGATACAACGCACCAGGGACACCTGCACCTCTCCACTGACTACTGCCACCATCCTCTTGTCAACACTCCCACCCCTGGCACCCCGAGGAAGGCCCACAGCCTCTCACGTGGATCACTGCAACAGACTCCTCACTGGGCTCCCTGCTTCCACTCTTTGCCTCTTCAGTCTGCTCTAAAGATTTAGGTAAGAAAGTGATCAATTTCTGTTCACAATTGATCATAATGATAGGACTAAGAGCCAAAGGGATCACATAAACAAGAATAGTGTCTGCAAATACTAACCAATAGAATAAAAAAGGGAGAGAGCGATCCAACATGGGAAGTGGGATACACAGCAGACTCATAGAATGGCAGATGTCCTAAACAGCACTCTGGCCTCCAGAATCAGCCCTAAAGGCATTCCGATCTGGGTGAAAAGCCCATGAGAGTATTTCAGGCATGGAAAGCCAAGACACTCTGTCAAAAAAAAAAAAAAAAAAAAAAAAAAAAAAAAAAAAAAAACTAAATGAAAGATCTCCACGAGTGAGATCCCAGTGGAAAGAATGGGTCATCAAAGAAGTAGGTACCTTTCTCTGAAGGGAGGAGAGAACTTCCATTTTGACTACGACCTTGTCTAAATATGATCAGAGTCGGTGAACTCAGGGGGCTTCCATAGCCTTGGCAACTCATAACAAGAGCCTAGGGTGATTACTGATGCCATAAACAAGAGTGTCAATTTGTTAAGTCAACAACAGGAGTCATTGTGCACTTACTCCTCATGTAGGATCTCTGTCCTTAATGTGCTGTACATTGTGATTTAATGCTATAACCAGTACTCAAACAGTATTTTTCACTCTGTGTTTCTATGTGGGTGCAAACTGTTGAAACCTTTACTTAATATATGCTAAACTGATCTTCTGTATATAAAGAGAATTGAAAATGAATCTTGATGTGAATGGAAGGGGAGAGGGAGCGGGAAAGGGGAGGGTTGTGGGTGGGATGGAAGTTATGGGGAGGGAAGCCATTGTAATCCATAAGCTGTACTTTGGAAATTTATATTCATTAAATAAAAGTTAAAAAGAAGACTTAGGTCAGAAGAGTCTTTCTGAAGCATTAGGTGGGATGTCTCCCTCCTCTGCAGGGCCTCTAACCCACAATGAAAGTCACAGCCTGCAAGCTTCTCCAAGCCCAGCAGCCCAACCTCACCTCCCGCCACCTTCTCCTCACACTGGGCCTCTGCAAAGGGCCTCTGCACCTGCGTTTCCCCGCATGGAACGCACCTTCTCAGATAGCCACAGGCCCCACTTACTCACCTTCAGAGGCTCTATCGTCACAGTGAGGACTTCCAGGGCCTCCCTGCCTGTAATTATAAGTAACCCTAAACGGCCCACAACTCCCAGATCCCTAATGCTGCTGGCCGCTAAAGCACTGGTCGCCGCATCTGCCTTAGCACTCTTCTGTTCTGTTCCCTGCTGCATGTCCCAAACTCCCACAGGCGCCTGGCACATGGTATTCAATAATCATTTGTTAACTGGACTGAAAGAACAGAGGCTGGCGTGATGGAGGAATGACGGACAACAGATCCCATCTAAACGGAGCCAACAAAGCACTCGTGTGTAAACAAAGACCATGGACAAATGAAATCCTCTAAAACCTAAACTTCCAAGATCTTAGCTGCGTACTTCCACACATGAACTTAACATATATTATTAGCACTTTCAGTAGCCTCAAAAAAAAGAAATATGTTGTGTATATTTATTCGTCCTACTATACACTTAACCAGTAATAGACAGTACTAATTAAAGTCTACAAAGTCCCTTAGGCAGCACCTTATTTTCACAGCTCACAGATTCATGAGCCATACACTGAAGATAATCAAGTATGTGGAAGGCAAGCCATAAACATTATTAGGATGACTTTTAAAATTTACATAAAACTCCAAACTTTACCCCACTTTTTACAGTATAATACCAACTTTTGACATATGTTCTTCCGAGCTTTGTTTTGGTTATTTCTTTTCTATTCTAAATAAACCTCAAGTTCAATAAGCAAATGGCTGAGGCTTAAGAGCTACCATTTCCAAAGCAATTCCATTAAACTTAAGAGACATCAACTTTTTACTGACATTTGGAATTCTGTGTTTCTTCTCTCCTACTCACTTTTACAAATAAAGCTCTTATATAAAACACACACACACACACACACACACACACAACCAAAGCTGTTGTACAACTGTAACAATCTGGGCCCCAAAGAACTACATGACGGGGTGCCGGTTCAAGTCCCAGCTGCTCCACTTCTGACCCAGCTCTCTGCGATGGCCTGGGAAAGCAGTAGAAGATGGCCCAAGTCCTTGGGGCCCTGTACCCACATGGGAAACCTGAAAGAAGCTCCTGGCACCTAGCTTCAGATTGCCCCAGCTTGTGGCCATTTGAGAATGGATGGAAGACCTTTGTCTCGGTTTCTCCCTCTCTGTTTGTAACTCTACCTCTCAAATAAATTTTTAAAAATCTTTAAAAAAAAGTTAAGCACCTTTATTAAAAAAAGAAAGAAAGAATCTATTGCCTGAATGACAGGTACAGCTGGTTACTTCTTCCTGCTTTCCCACCATCAACACAGCCAATGGCGATCTCTATAACCAATCACTTCCTTGGTCATGCCCAGGCACAGTTAACCCCTTTATTTACCATTTTAACTTCATTATATCACGTAAACATCACTACCATACTAATCCCATGAGGCACACGTTATCACTCCCATTTTAAAGATGTGGAAACAGATGCTTAGATACAGTATTAAACTTGCCCATAACCAAACAACCACCACAGGATGAAGCGGGACCCAAATTCGTCCTCAAGTAAGAAGCGTTAGGAAGCACACCACCAGTGCTCAACGAAGGTGAGAGACTGCCAAATGTGACTGATCACTTACTTTGAAAAAAGTCACTATGCACGGGATTTATTACTTCTATTTTCATGGCATTACCTAAATGCAATTTAATGCAAGTAAAATAATCATGTAAGAATCATTTGTGCACTGTCCACCATAAGTACACAATTTGTATCCTCAAATACCTCCCAAGTTGAGTTCACAAATAAGAATTTAACTTGGAATTTGCATTCCCTTTTAAATAACCACAGAAAACCGCACGGGGGAAACTCACTAGAGGACTATGCTCCATGTTGTCCAAACTCTTCAAAGCCACATTAATTTAAAACCATAAATTATGTTTTTTTTATATATATCATCATTTTGCCTGGACAAGGGTAAAATTTTAGGGTAGCATTTCCCAAAGTTTTCACATGCATTGGCTTATTCATGGCTCATAAAGGAACCGAATAAAATCAGAGACAGAACAAACCAAAATAATTATTAGCCTCACTTTCAGCCCTGTAAGGAAACTTAAGCTGCAAGTTTGGGGGCTTTCACAAAATCTCAGGCTACCGAATCTCCCGCTATTCTCACTCGTTCCAGGCCATTCCTACCCCCACCTCTCTCCGCAGGCCACCAGCTCGCAGCGGACACACAGTCCGGATGCAGGCGACACTGCAGGGGAGCTGGGACCGTCCTGAAGAGATGACCAAAACGGGAGGAGGGGAGCCAGGGATGCTCTCTGACTGCCTCCTTGCCCTCGTCTGAAGCAGTTGCTGGAAGGCTGCAGCCGCAGGAGCCGGGCTCCCATCTAGGAAGCTCAGGCAAGTTTCCAGGGCGTGCCACGGCTCCCCTGTTCCCTTGGCACCTGCCACCACCTTTAACTTGGGTCTCTGCCCGCCACGGCCCAGAGACTGAACATCTCGGCTCATCTCCCAACCCAGATGAGGGAGGATTTGGCTTCAGCCGCCGACACTTACCTGACGGGTCATAAGAGACTTGATTTTTTGCATGTCGAAATCGTGAGGAAGCTACTTTCCCGGAAAAACCTCACAAATCACATCAAGCCACCCGACAGCGGGCCCAGATACTGGGAAGCCATAGTGGGTTGTCACGTGGAGCAGCCGACCTGGTCATCCTTGCTCTCCCTGGGCATGCTGGGAACTGTAGTCTTCCGGTTGCTGTCGGCGGCAGCGAGAGACGGAAGAGGCCAGCCCAGGTACTCCATTTCCCGGCAAGCCAAGCGGCGGGCGCTTCAGGGAAGCTTGCACCGCGGTTCTTGACGGCGGTACTTGCGCTCTGGACTGAGATTTCTGCTTCTGCGAGGCAGAAACCTACGGCACAGGTGACCAGGTATTGGACGACAGGAACGCTGAGCAGCGAGTACTCAGACCGCACTGACTCGATGCCCCCAGGGAGCGTGACGGAGGAAGGGGCGGGCCGGGAGAAGGCGAGCCTGCCGCGCAGGTGCAGGGGCTCAAGGACGAGCGCTCTCCGAAACTGACCCGAGAACTCGGGACAGCCAGAGTTTGGCCCGAGCACAGGTGTCGTGCCGGTTGCCCGAAAGGCGGCCGGCCCCGCTTAGGCGTGTTCTTCCCCAACTGTGGCACCCCTGCAGAGGCCCTAAAATCAAAGGCTTTTGACTCCCACCTACCCTGCAGTTTAAAACAATCCAGACGGAAAATACGAATAGTGCATATACAGGTCATTTTAAAGGAATTTACTCAGGATTACTGCAGAAACCGAAGGCCTGGTTATCCAGATGTTTTGAGTCGGGCTCATGGATGGCTTTGAATAGCAAGTCCTAAAGCATGATACCAATGATAGTTGTGTTTACATTCTGTCAATGTTTATCAGAACAAAATATGTGACACCCATCATTTCAAAGTCATTTCTCGGGACAACTAAAAAATGGTTAAAGTATCCACCTAATGACAACTATTAGGTAACAAAACTATGGGTGGTAGTCATATGTGGTAAAAATAACAGAAGTGGTTTACAAATGACTGAAGTTTAGGGGAGCCCAAAATCAAAGTTATAGCCAATTCTGAATTCTCCATTCAGAGGCTTTGCTTTATTGTTCACAAGTATAGGCCTAATACGAGGGTATTTTAAAGTTCATGGGAAAATATTCAAAGATGTTTAATGTGGCGCAAAAAATATTTAAATCCATGCTTAAGTTTTTCATAACTGCATTTTCCATGAACTTTTTAAGGACCCCTCCTAGTTGACCTAGGACTTTGTACGTAGCAGCACTGTGAAACTTGGGGCTGTGTGATGCCTTTGCAATCCTCTGGTCTGGCCCTATCAAGGCAACAGCAGACAGGATTCAAAATTCACTGCATATCAGGCTAATCGTTGATCATTTTGTATGGCCCACAAAGAATGTTATAAATATCCAAATGGCCCTTGGCAGAAAAAAGTTTCCTCACCAATCCTAGGTTAATGCAATTTACAAGTTGTAAAGCACTATACAATTACAAGGAATTAACAGTCTACCTTCTGCCCAATTCTCTGCTCTTGCAGATCCACCTTCTGCATGTCGGTCGCTATTACTTAGCAACTCCTTTTTATAGGTTTTCTTATATGCCTCTTTGACCCTGTTATTTATAAACCCTTAAAAACAATCTTGTCACATTAAGGCAATTCTAGTTTAGTGTGTTCTTTTTTTAAGATTTGTTTTTATTTATTTGAAAGGCAGAGCTACAGAGAAAGGTGGAGTCAGAGAGGTCCTCCATCTGCTGATCCACTCCCCAAAAGACTGCAATGGCCAGAGCTGGGCCAGACAGAAGCCAGGATCCAGAAGCCCCTCTCCCACTCCAGGTCTCCCATGTGGGTGCAGCACCCAATCACTTGGGCCATCCTCTGCTGCCCTCCCAGCGCACCAGCAGGAAGCTGGATGGGAAGTGGAGCAGCCAGGATCCAAACAGGCGCTTACATGGGATGCCAGCGCCTCAGGTCAGGGCCCTAACCCAATGCGCCACAGCACCAGCCCTTAGTGTGTTCTTTACCTGCTCTAATTTTATTTGTCAACAACTTTTGATGTGTGAGTATCGTCAATATTTCAAAATCCTGCAAAGTGTCAGCAGAAACAGAAAACTGCCAACCATATTAGTATATACAATGAAACTCAATTTAATAAACATCTGTTGATTGTTGGGCATAGAACAGCACTGGACTGATCACCTCAGATCAATTATGTATGGTGTTTGTCCACAAAGATTTTACAATTTTGTTGAAAACCTATTTTCGGAGTGATCCAATTCTAGTAGTTTTCACACCTTATTGCTCAGATTCACCTGAGTAAGCATGCTATTGTATAGTTGTTGTTTTCTTTGGGATCATTTGTTTAAGATCTTCAGTGATTCTCATTAGGAGACAAGTTCTAGCATTTCAAATCCATGACTTAGAAAGGAGAACATTTTCCTGTGTAAGGTTTTAGGGCCACACGTTTTATTAGAGTTTGATCTAAGTCTAGAAACCTAGATTCAAACCCAGAATTTCCTCCTTGACACACTCGAAATACACAAAGAGTCACCAAAAACAAGATTTTTTTAGCCTGTGTATTTGTTTTTTCTATTGGCAAAATTTTGGGAAATGAGTTTTTCCATATTTACTGGACACTAAAAAGCCAATAAGCATTAAACATGTTTTACTCCAGTACTGTACATTTTAGTTTTTTCTTATAAACTGGAGAAAAGGACAACCCAGGCCTCAAGTGGTTAAAAGGCTATAACTAATTCTGAAAGCACATACAGTAAATCAGTGCTGTTGCTGACAGCACTGTTAGTCATTTAACTAACAACAGTTGACTAACAAATGTTGTTGACTAAATTATATTTTCTAATTCAACTTACCCTAACATTACACAGAATAACTGAGCTGTATACATGATGCATTTTTGTTTGCTGAACTAAACAAACAGAAACCTAAAAACAAAATATAAACTACCTGGAGCCCTAAGTAACTTGGAAAGGGAGTACCACGCCCAGTTTTGCAGGCAGGAACATCAGAGCTCATTCTGGGTAAGAGCAGTGAAGTAGGAAAAGGGCATCTCTCTACTGGCTCAAACAAGAGATGCTCTAGAAGCTTAAATAGGAGCTGGTATCCTGCTTTGTTGAGCAACATGTTTATTATTATTCTATAAATGTCAAAGGAATGGAGAGATGTGGTCTCTGTAGGATGATGTCACTACACTTCCTGATCAGGTGGAAATAGAAGACAGAACAGGAGCTGAAGGTAAACGGTGAGCTGGAGAGGCTCCCGGCAAGAAAGATACTGCTGTGTAGATGGTCAGCAGCACTATTTGATCGATTTTGGCTTCTGGAGGGCAAACCATGAAGGAATGAAGCCCAGCCTGGGCACAAGCACATGCGAGGGCCTCTTCTGGCAGCCAGCTCTTCCTCAAAACCATAAGCCATCCTGGGATCTGCGTAATTACAACAGTAAGAAAATGCTTTCTCTCCCCAGTTCCTGTTCATCCCCTCTGTTCTGTGTTGACCTTGGCCTATCCTCACGTCTGCTTCCCAGTTGTTTCTACCACTGTGACACACATCCCACTCATGATTAAAGAATGTGTATGTTTATAATTCACAAAGCAAATATTTACTGCATACTTACAGTTACTTACATTTAAAATAGACTGTAAACTATGCAACGTGACGTGAGAGAGAACAAAAATGCCCCCCAACACACATACACCCACCCCCTGAACAGGAGCATGTGTGTGTCCCTATGTGATTACATGACCTGCACAGGAGAATGTGTGTATGTGTGTGTGTATCCTATGTGATTACACACACAAACGCTATCCCATGACTCCTTGAATCGACATGCATTAGTTTGTGTTAGATTATCAGCTTTCTCAGATTACATGTAAATATAACTAAGATCAGTAAACAGTAATGCCACATTCTCTTTCTGAATGTGATGGTAGGACAGAACTTTCTAGTGGGTTACAGGTGTCGTGCAAGATATTGATGGTGGGAAATTCCTTAATGATAAAACGAAAACTTCAGACTATTTTTCACAATGTTGTAAAAATTGACAACAGTTGAAGTTAAATTAAAACATTGCTTTTATGACTTTCTGTGTATCCACCCTGGGTTATAAACATATAACAAGTTTATAGCTACCAAACTACCACTAGAGGGCATGTTGAAATAGTTCTGCCAATTGAAATAGCATTTTCCCAAGACTGTGCCCTGTAGATTAAGGTGTGCTGTGACATGAAAGATCACGTGTATGACTCATGATGGCATTTAATTTATCTATGCAGCACTACTATCACCTCATGTCTAGAAAAATGGGATTTTTTTTAAACTTTTATTTAATGAATATAAATTTCCAAAGTACAGCTTATGGATTACAATGGCTTCCCCCCCATAACGTCCCTCCCACCCGCAACCCTCCCCTTTCCCACTCCCTCCCCCCTTCCATTCACATCAAGATTCATTTTCAATTCTCTTTATATACAGAAGATCAGTTTAGCATACATTAAGTAAAGATTTCAACAGTTTGCTCCCACATAGAAACACAAAGTGAAAAATACTGTTTGAGTACTAGTTGTAGCATTAAATCTCAATGTACAGCACACTAAGGACAAAGATCCTACATGAGGAGTAAGTGCACAGTGACTCCTGTTGTGGACTTAACAAATTGACACTCTTGTTTATGGCCTCCGTAATCACCCTAGGCTCTTGTCATGAGCTGCCAAGGCTATGGAAGCCCCCTGAGTTCACCGACTCTGATCATATTTAGACAAGGCCATGGTCAAAGTGGAAGTTCTCTCCTCCCTTCAGAGAAAGGTACCTCCTTCTTTGATGACCCATTCTTTCCACTGGGATCTCACTCGCGGAGATCTTTCATTTAGTTTTTTTTTTTTTTTCCCCCAGAGTGTCTTGGCTTTCCATGCCTGAAATAGTCTCATGGGCTTTTCAGCCAGATCCCCATGCCTTAAGGGCTGATTCTGAGGCCAGAGTGCTGTTTAGGACATCTGCCATTCTATGGGTCTGCTGTGTATCTCACTTCCCATGTTGGATCGTTCTCTCCCTTTTTTATTCTATCAGCTAGTATTTGCAGACACTATTCTTGTTTATGTGATCCCTTTGGGTCTTAGTCCTATCATTATGATCAATTGTGAACAGAAATTGATCACTGGGACTAGTGAGCTGGCTTTGGTACATGCCACCTTGATGGGATTGAATTCGAATCCCCTGGTATGTTTCTAACTCTACCGTTTGAGGTAAGTCAGCTTGAGCATGTCCCAAATTGCACATCTCTTCCCTCTCTTATTCCCACTCGTACATTTAACAGTGATCACTTTTCAGTTAAGTTTCAGCACTTAAGAAGAATTGTGTATTGATTACAGTATTCAACCAAAAGTATTAAGTAGAACAAACAAAAAAAAAATACTAAGAGGGATAACATATCAAGTTGCTCATCAACAGTCAGGGTGAGGGCTGATCAAGTCACCGTTTCTCATAGTGTTCATTTCACTTTAACAGGTTTCCTTTTTGGTGCTCAGTTAGTTGTCACCTATCAAGGAGAACAAGTGGTATTTGTCCCTTTGGGATTGGCTTATTTCACTCAGCATAATGTTTTCCAAATTCCTAACAGGGATCACCAGAAAAATGGGATATTTTAAAATACAACAAAAGGAAAAAAATCTCAGAATTTAAAACAGCCCTTTAAATTGCAAATTTTTTTAAAAAAAAGATTTGTTTATATTTAAAGGCAGAGTTACAAAGGGAGGGAGGAAGGGAGGGAGAGAGAGAGCCAGAGAGACAGAGGGAGAGACCGACCTGCCATCTGCTGATTCACTCTCCAATAGCTGCAAAGACTGGAGCTGGGCCAGGCCAAAGCCAGGTGCCTTTATATCTCTTGTTTTGATAAGGATTCAAGAAAATTAATCATGAGGCAGCACTGGGTTTGAAATTACTGGAAAGAGTTAATTTAGTAAAGGCAGTTGGTGATTAATATTGATCTAAATGGTGTTAAGGGAGCCTCATAACTTCCATATTACTTTCCAAATTGTATTGTGCAATCCAGTATTAACTGACTTGCATTTTCAAGTTTATGTATTCATTTTCATTTAATTTCAAAGGCTATGAGACATAAAGAAAAAGAGACAAGGAAAAAGATCCCTCATCTACTTGTTCACTCCCCAAACTGCCACAACAGCTGGGGCTGGGCCAGCACAAAGCCAGGAGTCGGAAATTCAACCCAGATTTCTCACTTGGATGGCAAGGACTCAAGTGCTAGAGCCATCATCTGCTGCCTCCCAGGTTGTGTATACAGGTATCCGGAATCAGGAGCAGAGCTGGAACTCAAACCCAGGCACTCTGATACAGGATGTGGGAGTCCGGAGCAGCTTCTTACCTGCTATACCAAACACTTGCTCCTCTGTGCCTTTCTTGAGAATCAGGAGGCACAGGTGGAAGAACATCTGCAGTTGTTTCTGGGGAACAACTTAACAAAAGTACTAGTTATGCACCAAGGACCCCTAAGTAAATAAGACTGCTCTCTGTATTCAAGGAGCTCAAAGGGAAAATGAACACACAGTAAAGTAAATCAAGGTCAATGAGATAAGAGATGCAATAGACATATGTTCAAGATTTAAAACAGGACAGAGGCAGTGTGGTGGGGTCTTACCCAGGTGTGGGATGAGCCCTGGCCCTTTGTCTACAGCATGGAGAGATGATACAGTGACCCACCTCTGAAGAGGATGCAGCTTCCCAGTAGTCACTCACTTTCTTTGCCAGAAGAAGCCTTTCTAGACCATTTGGGAGCCTTGATACAAAGAGTGTTTCCAAACTTGGATCTCAAAATAGCTAGCATTCTTTCTTGACTTGAATTATGCTTGAGAAATAATCTCCCTTCTCCCAGCAGGACTGGACTTCAGTGGGCCTAAAAACTGATTTATGCAAGCAGTTCGCCTGATCTGATGCAGACTTGGTTATAAACTTTCCATTTTAGGAGTGGAAGTCTCTGACCAGACCCTTGTTGCAAATAAGGGTTAACTTATAACTTTGTAAATCAAGCAGAAGTGTTCAGGTGACCTGCTGCCATGACAATGAAGAGGCCAGGCTAGAACACCATAGCTCCAACACCTCGCTGGAGGCAGTATCTTTTCTGCATCATTGGTTCACTTCCTCTGTGCTTCAGTTGTGAAAATGTGGCCCCAGTATTACCTGTTGACATCGGCTTTTAATTATAGTAACAGTTCCACTTGGAAACACACTTGTGATTTACTTTTCATAGTGTGATCAATCCATAGATTCAATGAAACCATCATAGTCATTCGTAGTAGAGAATACTGCGTAGGAGAATGTATCTGTTAAGGTACTCTGGTGCTGTTTTAATTCTTTGGTGTAATTTTTAAAGATTATTTATTTGAGAGGTAGAGTTATAGAGAGATGGAAAGACAGAGATAAAGTTCTTCCACCCTCTGGTTCACTCCCAAAATGATTGCAATGGCTGCAGCTGAACCCATCCAAAGGCAGGAGCTAGGAACTTCTGGGTCTCCGGTGCAGGGGTGCAGGGGCCCAAGCACTTGGGCCACCTTCTGCTGCTTTCCTAGGCAGCTGGATCAGAAGAGGAGTAGCCAAGACACAAACCAGCGCCCATAAGGGATTCCAGTGCCTCTGGCGGAGGCTTAGCCTACTACACCACAGAGCTGGCCCTTTCTTTGATATAATTTTTATGTCACTTAGTTTGTGAAGCTTTCTAAATGTTTAGCACAGACATACATACTTTTAAATTTCATTTAAAAAACACTCATTTCAAACTAATAGCATAGTTATTGCATAAGAGGAAACTAAGCTTTTGTTCATAAATTTCACAATATTCCCTCCTTCTGAAAATGTACTTTCTTCCAATACGGTCTCCTAAATGGATGTTTTCCTTCATGTGATTATTAGGAACCACAAATAACATAAAATGCACTGACAGTTGCTTATTAACGCCAAGAAACTACTCTGAAAGTCGTAAGCCTGTATTCTTGCGGAGCGTGTAACAGGTGTTCCTCTCCCTGTGTCCTTTGTATACACATTCATTCTGTATTCAAATCAGAGAAGCAAAGGCAGGGTAGGGTCTGTTGCCTCACTACTGATTTCCCTAGCAAATAAGCCAGCAGCTGCCAGTCCAAGAACCACGTTCTCACCAAGGACAAGGCGCTGCGTGCATGGGACAGGATGCTTTCATGGAGCCCTTCAGCGGCAAGGTTGGCAGCGTTCAGTGCAAAATATTCCTCCTTCTCTTAGGTAAGGCCCTGCATGAATCATGTTGTAGCCATTTGGGTTTTCTTAATTATTACTATTATTGTGGGTAAATGGTAAATATTTGCTATAGGCTGTAGATTCGCCCAGATAACTAAAGAGCAGGTCAGAACCTTTTAACAATAACACACTGTTCGAGCAAAGAAGCAGGAACATTTAGGAGAAATGAGGCTCAATAAACAGACCATTATGGTTTTCTTAGAACAACAGTTACTGCCACTAGCACTCGTGAAGAAAGTTAAGATATTCTAGAATTATAATGAATTTCTTCTTTTTACTGAGGTTACACGGAGGCTGAACAGGCTTTAATGTGTTTATTTTGACAAATATTTTAATAGGCCATGAAATTCTGACTGCTTGGAATGATATTCAATATGATTCATGGAAGTTGCTTATTTTAATAAACTTTTAATTAAAGATACTGTGGCCAACCCTTGATTCTGCTTTATTCTAAGTTACCTTTCTTTTGGAATATAGACAAAGGTGACAAAAATTCATATGCAAAGGGAAGACTGTGTTTAAAAACATTATTTATCCAAAATGCCCTTCACTTTTCTTTTTGCCCAATGCTTATTCCTATTAATTTTTTCTATACGTTTATATTCTCTTTCATTCTCCTCTTTATCCTTAGGGTTGATAGGAGTCTCTCCACTATTCCTACTTTTTTCCATGTCAACCCTATTTTCGCCAGCTGTTCTCTTTTCCATTATTCCTATTCATCAGCTTTAAAAGACAAGTAAGTTTCTTATTTCGCTCATAGTCCACAGACAGGAATTCATACAACATTTTATTCTTTAAAATTTAAGAATAATTTAGCAATATAAGCAGTTGAAGTTCTAGACTTTTTTCAGTTACTTAGAGCCTTACTTTCACTGGCATATCTTGTTAGTTTTCATTCTAGGTATGACTGTTATTCAGATTTAGACCTAATGTTGTACATATCCCATATATTTGAAACAGTTGGTAAATTTTTGAAAGTTTTTTGAGTTACATCTAATTGTGATTGCTCAAGTTACTACAGTGATCATGTTATTATAGCTGATTTTTATCTTTTCAAAATATTTGCAATATTAAACAATTACCATAACTGGCAGTCTTTGGCATTGTTCTTGGCTTTGAGAGTATCCACTGTCAGTGCCCCAATTATTTTTAATTTTAAAACCATAAGGCTCTTATAATTTCATAAGTGATCGCTTTGTAGTTGGTCTTAAAAAGAACAGAGTCAATTCAGTTGAGGAACTTGACAAAAATAAAATGTAGAAACAACATGTTCATAAATAGTTGAAGTGGTTATTATATCTTAAGACTTTCTTTCTTTTGCAAATTTACTTTTCTCCATAGGTACAGTTTTGGAAAGACCATAGGTTAGGTGTGAACTTTATTTTTAGGAATATTGCATTTCTGTCTGTTTCTTCTTTTTAAAATAATCATTAAAAGCTGAGGCCCAAAAATTGGCTTTGTACAATATATTCAAAATGCATCTTCATAAAGTCTGTTTTCTATAAAGATGCAAGAGTTTGTTTTCAGTCAACAGTAATTGTATTATGCTTACTAACACCACGCATGATAACAGGGAAGTTAATGCCAGCCATTCTGAGCTACAGCAGAGGTCACTCTGTGACGTCTGATGTTTATATTCAATACAGTGAACTGGGCTAGGGAGTCCTTGTTGCTGGAATGTAGATCAGCTTTACTGTATGACTTCAAGTATGGCTTCACTGCGTACTCTGTCAGAAGACTATACTTACACAGGTCAAGAGAGTCTCTAAAGAGATTATTGCTATAACTTTGTTTTCAGATTATAAATGATATTATCAATGATTCTTCAGATCAGTGAAATATCTTACATGCAAAAAGCCCGTTTTTTCTTTTTAGCAGTAGTGACTCCAATAAAGTTGAGTTTCTGAGTCCAAATATTTGGAATATTAAAGGAAAATTAGAATTTCATAAATTTTTACATAATTTATTTTCTAGAAATTTATTTGTTCACAAAGGAGATAACTTAATAAAATCAAAAGTCCTAGTCTTTTAGGTCTTCTCATGGAACTAGGAAAGAGCACTTGACAATTTCTCAGAATAAAGCTAATTTTTCTAAATTTAGTAAACTACTGGATTTGACATCCTGAATTAATCATATCTCTAGGATGAAACATATAAATGACAAAAAAATGTGTTCCTGAAATGTAAAGGAAGCTTCCATCTATCTATTTATTCACAAATTTTACTATAAGTGTGGATTGAATCATATCGGTAGGTTCATGGCCTCCCTGAAGAATAAAAAGACTTTTGGCAACAAAGCTAAGATATTGATTGTATAAAGAAAAATTCATTCCTTGATGACATCCTTATAACTTATTACCTATAATTTATCTATTAAAAATGGGATAGACAATTTCTAAGCAGATAGCTATTATAATAGCATGTTCATTTAAGAGTACACATATTAGAAAAAATTCATTTGACATGGAAGTAATGAATATATTCAGAGATATTAATGGCAATAAAAAGGTATTATTACATCAGACAGTCTCTAAATTGTAAATACCGTATAAAATGTTATTGTCTACTAAAGTGGTTTCATTTTCTCTGGGACTCAACATATTATATTTAACAATTTATTAAATAAGGCTTTCTTCCTATAGCTTTAGCTATAGACTCTCTAATCAATCTTTTCATACATTATATTCAACACCCTGACTCAAATCCAAAAGTCAGTAACCTTTCTATTCTAATGATACTGTCACCCATAGTAATACAGTGTTTCCCAACCACTCAGAATACTAACTCTCAATCTTTTTCAAACACGATTACAAAGAAAGTAAGAGTTTGTTCCTTTGATGAGAAAACTTATGAAGCAGGCTAACAAGGACCTCTGTTATGGCGACCCCAAATGACAAGAACAGACTGGTCAGCATTGCATTCAGGCCCTCTGCATGGACACCTCAGTCTAGCAATGACTTCTTTTTTTATTTATTTTTTTAGCAATGACTTCTATGTTGAGCTGTTAAATGTCTTAAATGGACCAACAAGTCAGTGATAAAACCATTCACTGCCAGAGGCAACCACCTCATTTTATGTCAGCAGCCATGCAAGTTTTTTTGTATTGAGTTCCCAAGGCAATTATGTGGATCCCCACAATTATCCTTGGTTTTAGAGTTATAGAGAATTGCCACTTTATTAAAGGATACATAAGGATTGACAATACATGGAAAAAAACTGAAAATTATTCAAAAGTCTTTGAGTCTTCTTCAATTTGTACCTTCTCAAAATTCTTTTGGCCCTTCGCTTTCTTTTTTAAAATGTTGGTTGATTGATTTGAAATGCAGAGTGACAGAAAGAGAAGAGGAGAGAGAGATAACAGAGCAAAAAAGATCTTCCATCCACTAGTTGACTCCCCAAATGGCCACAATAAACTGGTCTGGGCCAGATCAAAGCCAGAACTCCATCCAAGTCTTTTACATGGGTGTCATGGGCCCAAGTACTTGGGCTAGCCTCTACTCCTTCCCCAGGTGCGTTAGCAGAAAACTGGATTGAAAGCAAGGCAGCTGGGACCCGAGCTGGCACTCTGATATGGAAGGCCAGTGGCACAAGTGGAAGCTTAACCTGCTGTTCCACAACACCATCCCCTGGCCCTTCACCTTCCAATGTGGTAGCTGCTATCCTGAGCAAACACCTCATGATGTCAAGAATATATACTTAGAGAGTCTGGGAAAGCTTTTAACCTCATCTAATATTGTCTACTGTCCATGTAGAAGACAGCTGAGGCCAAGAATGAAACGACTTACCTAAGGGAACGTGGCTGACCAGTCCCATTGTATCCCACTATGTGCCCTTTGCTAAGACTTTGCACTTGCCAAAATAGAGTACACACATACAAATCCTCATATATCTGTTAACTCCTTTGTTATGGACCAGATCACTCCAGTGAATGCAAATACAGTTGAGTAGCAAAATAAAGAAAGGAGAAGAGAATCTTAGGTACACACAGAGGCCAAGGAGGCTATAAGACAAGATTTTATTTCCCCTATCGTCTGCTCTCCAGCCATGGATTCAGGTTCACTTCTGTGTTACTATGTGGGTGCAAACTGTTGAAATCTTTACTTAATATATGCTAAACTGATCTTCTTTATATAAAGAGAATTGAAAATGAATCTTGATGTGAATGGAAGGGGGGAGGGAGAGGGAAAGGGGAGGGCTGTGGGTGGGAAGGAAGTTATGGGGGGGCCATTGTAATCCATAAGCTGTACTTTGGAAATTTATATTCATTAAATAAAAGTTTTAAAAAAAGGAAAGCAAAGGAGAGGCAATCAAACAGGATGAACATTTTGTGTATGAGAAACTGAAACTGTAAACTCTCCCTCTATGTGACTAATTTTCATCTCTTCTCACCTACTCCAGGATTATACTCCACTGTCACTCATCTCTATTCTACTTCAGCAACGTTTCTCTTTCTAGTTAATCATTCCCAGTGACCAAAGACCCTTCATTTCATTTCATATTTCACACCCCTCTTCAGTTCCTGTGCCATTTGTCTGCCCCCCTCCCTTCACAGGAAAACTCACAAGTATCTATTCCCACAGTCTCCAATTTCCTATTTTCTCCCTTTTCTCTCAGTGTTCAAAATATCCCATAGCTAAATTCATTCCTTTCTCCTCCCCTACTATTTCATAGGTACCATATTGTCCCTAATTTTAAGATTAAGGCTTTTTTTTTTTTTTTTTGACAGGCAGAGTGGACAGTGAGAGAGAGAGACAGAGAGAAAGGTCTTCCTTTTGCCGTTGGTTCACCCTCCAATGGCCGCCGCGACCGGCGCGCTGCGGCCGGCGCACCGCGCTGATCCGATGGCAGGAGCCAGCAGCCAGGTACTTATCCTGGTCTCCCATGGGGTGCAGGGCCCAAGCACTTGGGCCATCCTCCACTGCACTCCCTGGCCACAGCAGAGGGCTGGCCTGGAAGAGGGGCAACCGGGACAGAATCCGGCGCCCCGACCGGGACTAGAACCCGGTGT
Organism: Oryctolagus cuniculus; assembly: GCF_051225735.1. Classification (NCBI taxonomy): domain Eukaryota; kingdom Metazoa; phylum Chordata; class Mammalia; order Lagomorpha; family Leporidae; genus Oryctolagus; species Oryctolagus cuniculus. Next base: position 79,102,173 of record NC_142882.1, read on the forward strand.
GCCGGCGCTGCTAGGCGGAGGATTAGCCTAGTGAGCTGCGGCGCCGGCCCAAGATTAAGGCTTTAAATTAAAAGGCGTCTAAACAGGGATTCCAGCAACATGGCATCCCTGAGCTAAGGAGGACTCTTCCCACTGCAAATACTTAGAATTGCTAACTAACGTGAAACAGTGTATCATGATTCAAGGTAAGAGGGAAGAATCTCCAAGCACCAGAAATTAGAAAGAAAGCTGGAAACCTAGCTGGAAACACACACACACACACACACACTTTCCAGGGATGTCAATAGGCAGAGCTCTACACCCCCAACCCCCATGTTCTCGGAATCTGGCTTTAATCAAGCTTCTGCATCCAGTAAACTGTTTCAACATTACCACTTGGTTGTATAATGGGTATCACAAAATGGACATGCCCAAACTCAGTTCTGAGCTTCCACCCATCAAACTGTTCTCCCCCGAGTTGTTTCCCACCACTAAGGTGTTTGTTGCCAACTCAGTCTTCCACTTGGCCTAGGACAAGAATCAAGTCACTCCTGCCTCCTCTTTATTTCATGCATCCCACCTGCAATGTTCATAAATCCTTTCAGCACCACCAACCTTTTCCGTACCTTTTGCTACCACCCTGGTCCAAGCACAGTCATCACTTAAGTGGTCCCAATCTCTTGTCTTTGGTTCAAGCTATTCTTATAGCAGCAGGAGTGAGTCTAATAAAACGTAAGACATAACATACCCCTCCTCTGCTCGCAAAGCTCCAGCTGCATCCTGTCTCAGAGTCAAATTGTCGTCATCTCTCCCATGAGCCCAGGGTCCTGCCTGATCTATCCCAGCACTTCACTGACCTTGTGTCTCTGCACACTCCTCGTGCTCCATTTAACTCCACCTGTGCCTGCCCCTTGCTGTTTCTCACACACAGCAACTAGATTCCTGTTACGGGCAGGATTCATGACTGAAAATGGTTTACTGCCACTCTCCTTCAGATATTGCACTTGGCAGGTTTCAGCAAAAGGAGAAACTTTCAAAAAGTAAAACATTCAGCCATTTCAGAAGACTTTGGGAGAATCTTTTGAGGAAGTAATTCCCCCAGGGTTTCTGGTGTCACATTGTTTTATCAGAATGCAATATGACACCGGTACTAATATAGTCATAATCTCAAATTTTTCCATGGTTTCCCTGGACTTTAGAACTAATCGTCTTCCCCAGTTCTCCTTTTCTCATTATTCTTTAACAGTCGTAGATAGGAACTTCTGCTTTTCCCTTTCACCTCGCCTTTAGAAAAGTCACACAATCGCATAGTCTTTGGGTGGAGTTTTTAACATGCAGAAGGTTTCAAAGACAAATATTGACTTCTCCATGTAACCGGTACTAGATGGTCAGTCCCTAGAAGTCTCTCTTCTCTGAAGACGATCATCGCCCCATTAGCTTCTCTCTGCAGCTGCCTGTTTCGATTATGACATGTGGCTGAGGGGCTTCATGGCTTGCCTTTTGTTCACAGCAGGTGTTTGCTCAGGACTGAAGGTGACGGTGCCATCACACACAGTCCATGGCATCAGGGGTCAGGCCCTCTACCTACCTGTGCACTACGGCTTCCACACTCCAGCTTCTGACATTCAGATCATTTGGCTGTTCGAGAGACCCCACACGATGCCCAAATACTTGCTGGGCTCTGTGAATAGATCTGTGGTTCCCGACCTGGAATACCAGCACAAGTTCACCATGATGCCACCCAACGCGTCTCTGCTCATCAACCCACTGCAGTTCACGGATGAAGGCAATTACATCGTGAAGGTCAACATCCAGGGAAACGGAACTCTGTCTGCTAGTCAGAAGATACAAGTCACCGTTGATGGTGAGTCCATTTGGCTGTGCGTGGGCAAAGGCTCAGGAGACTAAACCACCTGGGGTTGAGGTCCTAGCTTTGCAACTTTAGGCTAATTTATTCACCCTCCAACCCTTGACATTTCATGGCACTGATGACATTGCTGCATGGGGCTTTCCGAGCACGAAGTAGCATGCATAGAGGGAATACGCACAGGGCCCAGCAAAAGGTAATCAAGCAATGTGTATAACTTATCACTTATTTGTCTGGGAACTAACAAGTATAAAGCTGCTGACTTAATGAGATGGAGAAAATATTACTTTTCTCAGTGGTCAAATGCACCCTGGGAAGTATCCTACTTTTGTCCATGAAAATTTTTATCTTGGTATGTTATGTGGGGGAGGATGAGAGTTACTCAAGGACCACTAAGGACAATAGAAGTTTCTGAAAATGTCCTCTAAGGAAAAGTCAAACCAGCTAATTTTTAGAAACTTATTTTCCTTGCTGAAGTATGTAAGAGATGTACTTTTAAATATACTCTGAGGTGAAGTTTTGATGTTTTTTCTCTAGACCTGTTTATTTGACAGTATTCTCCAGTTTGGTAAATACCAATTTCACGCTATCGATTGCTTTGGCCAATAATTTGCTGTCATCAATGACTCTCTTTTTCTCACATCCCACATCTAGTCCACAAGAAACCTCTGTCAGCTTTACCTGCAAAACACGGAAAGAGTCCAACCATGTCTCCCTGCCCCATCACTGCCCCACTCACCACCACTCCTCTTCAACTCTGCTCTTACTTCCCTGCCAGCATCAAAGTCTCACCCCTACTGATAGCTAAACAGAGACCCAAACCATGACAATTCCTGTCTCTACCTCCAGCCTGGGAAGAAAGGAAAGAAATTCACTGTTGGTAGTTCTGGAGTTCTTGCAAGAGCAGACCTACATGCCTGAATTACTCCAAAGAAATTATCTAGAACAGACTTTCTAACTTTCCCTTCCTGGTATTGATGGCCTTCATACCATGAGTTGGGCAAAGCTTAAAGGCCACCTCCTAGCAGTGATGAAAGGGAGAGGCAATCAAAGAGGATGAACATTTTGTTTATGAGACACTGAAACTGTAAACTCTCCCTCTATGTGACTAATTTTCATCTCTTCTCACCTACTCCTGGATTCTCCTACTTGGCTGCCTCCCAGTCTCCCGGCCTCCTAAAGCTTCAAATCCATTGCTTCTTTCTCATTTAAAATAAGAGGCACTAACAGTGGCCTGCGAGGCCCAACACACCCAGCACCCATCTGCCCCCATTCTCTCTCTGTGTACTCCTCACTCACTCTGGCCCCCTGGCTCTTCTTGGAAAAGGCCAACCACACTCACATCTCAGGACTTCTGTATTCGATGGAGTCATTCCACCCAACTGGCTTTCCTCCCAGATAATAATATGATCCCTTCCTGTATTTTCTTTAGGTCTCAGTACAAGAATGACTTTATCTTTGAATATTTTCCTGACCACCTGATAGAAAACTAATCTCACTCCCCCAAACACACACCCACCCACCCCTCCACACACACACACAGCATCATTCTCTATTTCCAATTCTGCTTTCCTCTGTTTCATAGCTCTTGTTACTACCTGGACATATTACATGTTACATATTATAATATTTATTATGTATTACAAAGAATGTATGGAAAATATCATTATGAAAACACTAGGCATGTATTTTAAGACATTTCTGCACTGAAATCAATCTTTCTTCTAATTCTATTTCTCTTCCAAAACTTTTTGAAAAGCTGCCATATGATTTTGTTGTTTTGTTTCTCTTTCTCAACTAGAACACAGGACCCAAGGGAGCAGGCACTTTGAGGGGTCTGCTGTCTTATCCCCAGGGTCTCATCCCTTGCCAATCACAAGTAGACCCAGTCGTCTTACAGAGAGTCAGTGAGTGCCAGAGGAGGGAATGCCAGGCTGAGAGCGAGCAAAGACTCAGCATAAGCAATCAAAGGTTAACAGATTAAAGAGGAGACATACCTAAAAGAATTTACATAAACTTTTCCTGTGATGTGTCCTGTCTCAGTGCAAATCTTTGAACAGCACAAGAGTGATCCAGTCTGCTCTCCCAAGCCCAATGACATACTACCTGTTCATTCCATTCCATATCTATTTCTACACGCAGATTGGAAATATGAGCCTTTTCTGCATAATTGTGTATGATTGGTTTTTCTTTTTGTTGTAATAATATAAACCAAATGCAATTCTAAACTGTTTGTTCTCACCTGTGAAGATAGGGAATTCAATTAAATGGACAAGGAAGTTGACTAAGAGAAATGCTGGGAGGGTTCAAAATGGCTCAATTCCCCTCAAAGTTGCCTTTCTATCTCCTTCCTCCCTTTTATTTCCTTCTGTCTTCTCTAGGCTGGAGAATTGGGTCTGTGTGTGTCCTGATACACATTTGCCAGTGTAGGAAAATGTACACAGGAGACAAGATAAATGTACCTAAAGAAGATCATCAACCCAATTAAAAGCTTGATAGCAAATCAAAGTCTAAGTATCGGAGCGAATTGCCTGTCACTTATGTGTCATTTATTTCTGTGTTTTGTAATCATATACAGAAAGAGATAAGCAAATGTATACCTCTCCAAAATGCCGGAGGGAATCAGTGCCAGATTTAAAGTCTTCTTTCTTATTCTACTGATTGCTGTGTAACTCTGAACAAGTCACTCTTTGTCAATACAGAGATAAGAACTTCAAAGATTGGTGAATATTGCTGAAAATGTTGTGGGTACATAAATAAGTTCTAACTTCTATCCATCAATTTCAGAATGAAAATTTAGAGAGGGAATAATATTTATTCTTGGAAATGGATTCATTTGACAAATATTAAGTGCTGAGTGTGTGTAACACTCATAAAATATAAAGAAAAAAGACTAAAAACATAAAGTGAAATGATAAAATGCAAAAGGAAAAATATAAAAATAAAATTGTTTTCCTGATGACTTTCCATTCTAATAGGAATTTCCATTATATTTGTCTCATATTTCTAATTTGACACAATCTCTATAATACATTTTATAATACCTTCAGAGGAGCCATTGTTGAAAGGTAAGATTTGGTTTGCTAATGTGACTAATATAATGCTGCAACACGAATGCAAAGAAATTAAAACATGTAACTATTGGCTTACAAAGAATGAAAAGGAAGTTGGCTATCACTTTCCCTCTGTAGTCCAAAAGTATTTGCATATGAGCTCAGTATTTGTGTATAAAAATTGGGATTCACCACATTCACTTACCCCAAGGACCTAGTCTTGGGACAATTAGAGAAAATCAAGAGAGGGAAAAAATAAATTTTCTCTGTGAAGGTTCTCATATACTCTTACGGTGTTGGGGAAAGCACAGTGAACAAGAAATCAGGAAGCTGGAGTTCTCAGTCACTCGTTAGGTATCTACAAGGTACAGGGCTTCACTCCACAATCTTTGAAGAGAACTTTTAGAATTTTTTTATCTCATGATACTTTTGTTTTATCATTTTGCATTTTCATGACTTTTATTCTCTTTCCTAATGATTTCCTGTGCTGCCTCCATTTACAAAGTGTAAAATGCCAGAATTTAATATTTGAAAAACACGAGTTTTATTGTGACCCAGAGGGTGGAAAAAAATCATTTTCCCTCTCTTGATATTGCAGATCTCATCACCAAGCCAGTGGTGCAGATTCACCCTTCCTCTGGGGCCGTGGAGTATGTGGGCAACGTGACCTTGACATGCCAGGTGGCAGCTGGCACTCGCCTGGCTTACCACTGGCTGAAAAATGGGAAGCCCGTGCGCACCAGCGCCACCTACTCCTTTTCTCTCCAAAACAACACCTTTCATATTGCTCCAGTGACCAAGGAAGACATCGGGAATTACAGTTGCCTGGTGGAGAATCCCGTCAGTGAGATGGAAAGTGACATCGTTACACCAACCATATACTGTAAGTTCTTTTAAAAACTACTTGAGTTTTTCCAGAAGAAATTCTTCTCACAGGGGTAGTCACAGAGAACATCGGCACTGGACATCGCTTGGGTAGTGCAGTTCAGTGCCTGGCACAACTCAGTCTTTGAAGATCGAGGTGAGATATTGACCCAGGGCCATTCAAGACACAATTTGTGATTTCAGCCAATTGAGTGACCTCATGTCCACCAGAAAGCAGGAATCTCGATTGTAAGAGCCTAGAACAATGCAGATGCAGTAACTTTCTTATGTCTGAGGAGCAAGAGTTGGTGGCAGTAAACCAGGAGAGGAATGTGCCCTGTGGCTGACTGTTCCCGGGTTAGGCACAGGCAGGGTGTCTAAGGATCTGGCTGTTCCCTCTGCCCATCTTCTCAGCATCAACTTTTAAAATTAATTCCTTTATCGTAAACAACAGATAACAATTACACGTATTTATGGAATACAGAGTGACAATTGAGTGTATGTATACATTTGTAATGAACACTCAGCATTACCCATCATCTCAAACATTTAGCATTTCTTTGTGATGAGAAGATGCAAATTCTTCTCTTCTAGCTCTTTTGATTTATATGATACAATATGATAAGCAATAATCACCCTCCTGTGCAATCATGTGTCAGAACTCATTCCTCCTGCCTGGCTGTCAGGGCAGACCAGTCAGAACAAAGTTTATTAGTCTGCAGTAAGGTATTCAGGTTCCCAGGGAATCAGCAATTATTTCTGGATTTTGATTTTCTTTGGTTTATTTTCCTGTTGTTGGTAAACTTTGTGTTTAGCTATGGTGAACAAACTCTTCAGTTCCTGTCCTATCAGCATCACTAACGCAGTGAAGGGACCTCTTTCCTCATTGCACCATTGTTCCCAATCCTCTCTATTCTAAAACACTACCCCTATTTGATATTGCATTCTAATTTCAGCTTAGCACGATGTCTCCTCTGCACTGGAGACAACTCTTTGTTGTGGGGGCTCTTTTGTGCATTGTAACATGCTTAAGAGCATCCCTGGCCTCTCCCCGTATGTAATCCAGTAGCACATCCCTCCAGCTGTAACAATTAAAAGTGTCTGTGAACATTGTCATAGGCTCCCTGTGGGCCAGAACTCAGAGAACCAATGGCTATCACACTGGGAAGTCTTATCTGTTATCATGTTGCCTACAGCACAACTGCACTAGCAGATTAACAAGAAAAGTGGCAAAGAAAATCTCACTGCTGTGACATGAAGGTGGGCAGCGTAACTGTGGAATCATAAGGGGAGAATGAAGCCTGCTTCCTGTAAGCACTCACTCATCAGTGAATCTCTTAACACGAAAGGAGGCACAAACCATAGCATTTTGAATGTTATAAGTCAGATAGACCAAAGTGGACAGCATGTTGGGTCATTTCCGGTGTGACTTTAGTTGAATCCCTTGATCTTTCTGGGCCACATCTGTGCAATGGAGATTGTGAAAACCACCTCACCACACTTCTGTGGCGAACCAAGCACTGTGTGACAAATAGCCAGTGACTGGCACAAATCGGATGCTAGGTAAATCCAGGCGGCTTAGTCAGAAATACATCTGTATGGGAAAAAAGAAGTACCAGCAAATGTACAAATGTAGCCTTTCCTGACTAGAGAAAGCTCCAGGAAGAAACAGCACCAGCAAGGGAACAAGAAGAGGCCAGGGAGGGGACACACATACCCAGGGAGGCTTTGCTTTGGATCTGCAAAACTAAGCTATGGAAAATATAATTGTGAAAACTTGAACATGGACATTTTCTTTTATTTTAGTAGAACAGAGAAAATAAAATGCATGACATAGAATGCTATCTATGCCACAGAGATGTAAATAAAGAAACATAGTGGACAGTGCCAGTTCATGTCCTGGCTCCTCCACTTCCCATCCAGTTCCCTGCTAATATGCTGGGAAAAGCAGAGGAAGATGACGTAAGTGTTTGGGTCCATGCACCCACAGGAGAGACCCAGATGGAGTCCCAGGATCTAGGCTTTGGCCTGGCTCAGCCCTGACCACTGTGGGCCATTTTGGGAGTGAGCCAGCAGATAGACTCATTCTCATTCTCTCTCTCTCTCTCTCTCTCTCTCTCTCTCTCTTTCTCTTTTTCTCTTTCTCTCTCTCTCTCTCCCTCTCTCTCTCTCTCTCATTGTAACTCTACCTTTCAAATAAATAACGTAAATCAAAGAAGTACCAGCAGCAGCATAGTGAGTAGGAATGAAAATTATGGAGGGAGAAGGCTTAGGTGCAAATCCTGGGTCTGCTACCTTTCTCTCTCCCTGCTTCAGCTCCTTAATCCATACATTGGTGATAATGTTAACCTACTTCATAGAATTATTATGAGGATTAAATCTGTCATTCTATGTAGAGTGCTTAGAGTAGTAATTGATCCATAGTAAGTTCCCCTAAGAAAGTTAACCATTATTATCTCTATAATATTATTACCCTAGGGGAATTCAGAGCATGGAAACATTCCTTCTGCCTGTGGAAAAAAAATTCTTGTAGAAAGCAGCATTTGGGGTGGACTTTGAACAATGCTTGGGGCAAGTGACAATATCTGAGAAAACCATTTCAGGCAATGAGGACAACAGGAGCTCAGGCACCAAGCAGAGGGACGTGTTTGACAAACGGGCCAATGTGGCAAGAGTACAGGATATATGAAAATGTGTGGGGGAACTGATGGTCGGATAGATAAATCTGAGTCCAACTATGAGGAGCTCTAAATTCTAGGACTTATTACCAGTTTAAAAAAATTATAAAAGAGAGTAGATACAAAAAATGACTAGAAGACAGTTTATATTTTCATACACATTTCTTAGAGTAAACTAAGGGATATTTGTCAAGAAAGCATGTTTTCAACATATATCAAACTTTGCACAATTATATAAATGGTATGTGTAATAAAGGAAAAAAAAGAGGCACAGAGTGAATTTCATGAACCTAAGTAAAGGAGAAAAGTCACAAAATTTGAGCTATATTAAATATAACTAAGAGCAATTTGTAAGTATTTTTTCTGAAAAGTATTGTTCAAACAATGCAGTTAAAAAATGGGCAAAGGATATGAACAGGCATCTTAAAAGGACAAAATATAAATGGCCAAGAAACACATAGACACATGAAAAAAATGCTCAGGATCACTAGCCATCAGGGAAATGCAAATCAAAACCACAATGAGGTTTAACCTCACCCAAGTTAGAATGGCTATCATCCAAAAATCAAAAACTAATAAATGTTGGTGAGGATGTGGAGGAGAGGGTACCCTAATACACTATTGTAAACTAGTCCAACCATTAGGGATGATAGTATGGAGATTCCTCAGAAACCTGAATATAGACCTACCATATGAACCAGCCATCCCACTCCAGGGAATATACCCAAATGAAATGAAGTCAGCAAATAAAAGAGTTATTTGTACCCACATGTTTATAGCAGTTCAATTCATAATAGCTAAGATATAGAATAAATCCAGATGTAGATTAACTAATGACTGGATAAAGAAAATTTGGCATATGGGCTGGCACCTTGGTGAAGTAGGTTAAGCCTCCACCTGTGGTGCTGGCATTCCATATGGGCACCAGTACAAGTCCTGGCTGCTTCACTCCCAATCCAGCTTCCTGCTAATGGCCTGGGAAAGCAATGGAAGATAGCCCATGTGCTTGGGCCCCTGTGCCCATGTTGGAGACCTGAAAGAAGCTCCTTGATCCTGGTTTAGGACTGGCCCAACTCCAGCCATTGTAGCCATTTGAGGGAGTGAAGCAGCAGATAGACGATCTCTCTCTCTCTCTCTCTCTCTCTCTCTCTCTCCTCTCAAATAAATAAATAAGTCTTTTTTTTTTTTTGACAGGCAGAGTTAGACAATGAGAGAGAGAGACAGAGAGAAAGGTCTTCCTTCCGTTGGTTCACCTCCCAGATGGTCGCTACAGCCGATGCACTGCGCCGATCCAAAGCCAGGAGCCAGGTGCTTCCTCCTGGTCTCCCATGGGAGTGCAGGGCCCAAGCATTTGGGCCATCCTCCACTGCCTTCTCAGGCCACAGCAGAGAGTTGGACTGGAAGAGGAGCAACCGGGACAGAACCGGTGCCCCAGCCGGGACTAGAACCCGGAGTGCCAGCGCTGCAGGCAGAGGATTAGCCTAGTGAGCCGCAGCACCAGCCAAATAAAGAAGTCTTAAAAAAAAAAAAAAAAAAAAAAAAAGAAAATGTGGCAAATATACAGAATGGAATACTACTCAGCAGTAAATAAGAATTAAATCCTTTTGCAACAAAATAGAAGCAACTGGAGACCACAATGTTTAGTAAAACAAGCCAGTACCAAAAAGAAAAATATCATAGATTTTCTCTGATATGTGGCACTTAGTATATTATACAAAAGAAGAATGAAACCAATATCTTATGATTTGATTATAGTTTTTAGCTCTTGTCTATACTCCTGTGGAATAGTGGTCTTTCAACATTTTACTTATTGAACAGTATGCTTAATGATGCGTTAAGCCTGTGATTATAAAATAAATTGAAATTATGTTGCTGTAAAAATTAAAGGAAAAAGAAAGGAAGGTAGGATGGAGGGAGGAAAGGAGGGACGTATGGTTATCTTTAAGAATTGTGTCTTTAACATCTGTTCTCTGTATATTAGTACAAAACTTAAAATTAACATACATAAATTTTAAAACTTTATACTTTGATTTTGTTATACAATCTTGATAAAGAACCAAAAAATTTTAACTATTAATCCAACCTAGTTCACATTCAGTATTAAATATGAACTGATCAATTCACTTAAAATATGAACTGATCCTTTCACTTAAAATAGAAGAAATTACATTAAAGAGTGCCAAAGAAGGAAACCAGTTTTTCACCAATGCCAAAACATCTCACACAGTAAACAAATTATATGAGTATATGAACAGCTTCTAGAAAGTTCATGGAAAATATGAATTATGGAAACCATGCATGGATTTCAAATGTTTTGCATCAAAACAATTATTTAATTATATTTCCATGAATTTTTTGAAGAAGCTTCACATATGATTTGTTCCAATTATTAGTTATATTGTGTTGAAAGATGGCTTTACTTATTAGTTGAATTTTAGATAAAATTTTCCAATAGTTTTCCCATAATGTTACATTCAGATTATATTATAAAAATATTCTATCAGCCTTCAAACATAGGTTGAGAAATATATTTACAAAGAAATATAATCTTGTCTATATTCATGACCAGCATTGAAGGGGAGTGAAAAATTCAAATTGGTGAAGTCTATTTATATGGGTATTCCTGACCTAGTAAGGTTATTTTGACATGATTTTAAATTTCTACTCAGGGGCTGCTGCTGTGGCATAATGGGCTAAGCCTCTACCTGCAGCGCCTGCATCCAAAATAGGCCCTGGTTTGTATCCTAGCTGCTCCTCTTCTGATCCAGCATTCTGTTATGGCCTGGGAAAACAGTAGAAGATGGCCCAAGTCCTTGGGTCTCTGCACCCACATGGGAGACCCAGAAGAAGCCCCTGGCTCCTGGCTTGGGATCAGTCCAGCTCTGGCCATTACAGCCATTTGGGGAGTGAGCCAGCAGATGGAAGACCTTTGTCTGTCTGTCTGTCTCTCTTTCTCTCTGTAACTCTATCTCTCAAATAAGTAAATAAAATCTTAAAAAAAAAAAAAAAACCCTTCCATTCAAGTCTAGGTAATACAAACCTAAGTACTTGAATTATGTAAACAGAGAAAAAGTGAGCAGACAATTATATCAAATCTAGGACTCAGTGGATACATCTCATGTTTTTCTTTATTGTTTGGTTTGCATCCACATAGGAAGGTACAAAGTGCAAAATAAAATATTAACCCAGTCAGACATCATCTTCCGCATGTGAATCCCAAAGAATTACCTTTCAGCGTAGTGGGAGACAACAGGAGATGAGACTGTGTTGGAATATTCTTTGTTAGTCGAGGGAAACCTGATCATAATTTGGCTTTGGTGCTCTGCTGGGGAGTGCAGTAGATAGAACAATGGTTATGTGCCGGAGCTGTACACTTGGTGTCCGTGAGAGAAAGCCTTGTTCTGCCATTACCAATGTGCAGGTGACATACCCCCTCAGTGCACCCATGTGCTCTCCTGCTTATCTATGCTCTCCCCAGTGGAATGCTAATACCTATGTCAATGGGGGGGGGGGCATTTAATGTGAATTTATGTGTAAAAAAGTTAGTGTATGGTGCATGGAAAGAACTCTTTTTCTTTGCCTTTTTTTAAAATCAAAATTATGCTGATATAATTTTCAACATGGCAATAAGAAGCTATGGAGAGCTTGGATAATTTAGAAGATTCGTACAAACAGAAAATTGAAAGGAAACCTTGAGAGGAACTTTTGACTTTCCCAAACATCACCATTCCTTAATTTAACATACTTTATTTTTCCATAGTATTTCTTTTACATCAATTTCTTCTTAGCTCTCTGTTCCTCTCTTCATCTGCCTACCTATCTTTAAACTCTTGACACAGATTTAAGTAAAAAATTCTTGGGGAAAATTGTTTAAGCAAGTAGAGACATATGAAATTATCATTTTTGAAATTACTTCTGTTTGTTACAAGTTTATTTTAAGCTGGTAAAATGAAAATGAGATTTTCCTTTCAACATGCATCAATCTCACTATTATCATAAAACATACTGATAGTGTGGAGAAGGTAAAAATGAGAGCGAAATTCACAATCACATCTGTTTACGTCAGAGTGTGCTTCAGAGTCCGAAACCATCTTTCCTTTTCTGTGCTGATTGACAGGATTAAAATATCCCAGTTGAATCAGTTCACATTTCACAGAGCCTCTGTTCTATTTACAGATTCAACTTTTTTCTTGACATTCTTTTAGACATGGCCCATGAAAGTCTCACAAAGAAGCATTTATCATGAGTAAATACTGACAGAGAGTGGGAAGAGGAAAATTTACAAATGTGGGTTCTGTTTCCACACTGTAAACATGCATTATCTACATGATTTAAGAAAGATTTTTAATATTGGCAGATAATTGCGATCATTTATTAATTTTTATCTTAATTATTTTTATGTTCAAATGCAGCAACCTTCACTTAGTCAAAATCTCCTCTTATCTGATATTCATTCATTCACTTATTCCGTAATTCATAAGCAACTGCCTGTCACATTACAGATAAAAACACACCTCAGACGCATTAATAATTTTTCTCCCTATCACTATTTCAGCCTGTTTTATTGTTTTTGGGGGGTATTTTTAAATTTGTTTTCTTGACCTCAAGTAGTAAGAATTAAGTCAAATGTATACTCTGAATATTTGTTCTTTTTCCTATCGGTTGACCTGGCATCTACATGGCTGCAATCTTTGCCTTCATTCCATGAAAACTGGGAAGTTGTGCCTGGTGAATGTTATGCCCACTTCTCTTTCTTCTTCCGGTTACTTTACTGTTCCCTCACACCATCATCTTCCCCACACGGTTCTCCCGCCCTGCTCTCGCCTTGCTTCCCCAGTGCCCGGGAGACAGCTGCTGAGCTCCTGCAGTGTCCCAGGCTCACCTCTTCCCCGGTACTCGCTGCGTTATGTTTTCCCTGATTCTTCTCTGTGCAACGAGGAGTTCTTCATTATTCAGCTTCGTATTCATGGGGCAATATTTGACACGAGTTAAGAACACAGACTCCCTTTCAGAGTCCAGTGTTGCTTGATGCTATGGAAAGGCCAAATTCCCAAGACGAGATAACAACTTCTTTGTTAGAGTGCTTTTGCTATTTGCTTTGCTTTCTGACCTCTTGCAAAGTTCCTCAATAATTTAGTAAGTGTCAGATCCCAATATTTATCCCTTTGAGATATATATAATAATTTGGAATTCCAACTTGAATCACCTATTCTGTTTTCTAAAAGTACTGTTTCCATGACATTTATTCATGAAAGCAGGAATTATTTTATTTTAAAGAGAATTTTTAAAAGTATAATAAAATCTATCAAGATTGATCATGTATCTATGAAGTTCTGATGTCATAGTCTGGTGGCAGACAGTGTGAAGGCAATAATTAAGGAGACTTCTACCTCCAGCTGTAAATAATCCAGTTACATTTTGTGTGCAACATATGGTACTGCTGAGGGGGAGTTCTCTAAGTGATAAAAATTAAAGTAAAAAAAAGTGTCATTCATAGTAAATAAATACCTACCATCTGCTCCCAAGCAGGGTGGCAGTCAGCCTCATGACGGAAATTTAGGTACTGTTCCCGCCCAGCCATAAATTGTTAAAGAGAACAGATGATATATGAGTTTACAAGTCACTTAGTAAACAGCCATTCTCAAGGCAATGGGCTCATTTATATTGGGAGCTCTCTGCCAAAGGCAAGAAGGTAAACCCTAATCCAAATTCAAAATGCAATGACCCTTCTACTTTCATCTTCAGCACTGGAGGCAACTCCGGTTGGATCACTCCAAATGTCCCCAACTGGACAGCCCATCCACTCAAACAATACACAAGGTTGTGCCTCAAATAATATACAAGGCTGTACCAGGGCTGGTAAACCTGAAGGGAATAATATTATAGCATGGAGAAAATATATTGTAAGTGATGGATACAGTATGAGATGTAATTAGATAGACGTGTGTGTGTGTGTGTGTGTGTGTGCATGCATGTATGTGTGTAAGAGAGAGAGAGAGAAGCATAGAGGAAATACGTGGAAATCAGGCACTGAAATGTGGGTATTGGTTCTCTGAGCAGTGAAATTACAGATGGTTTTTGCTTTCACCTTTATGCTTCTCTGAATTTTTGCATTTTCAACATCTGACATATATTTCTTAAACTGTATAATCAGATCAAATATGGCACATTCTAAGAAATAATATCATCAGCAAGGAAATTAAATGCTTCAAGATATTAGATTCTAGAAACTGAAAGCAATATTTGGGTTTCAGGCAGGATAGGGTGGATAAGCTATTTGAGGATACCATGTAAGTAAGACAGAGGAGAAAATGCTATGCCAATCATGAAACTCAACAAATGAGGAGGTAGCAAAATCAACCTATGAACCTGAGTAAGTAGAGAAGATGAGCTAAAATAATTAGTCACCTTTCTTTAAAGGTATGCTATATTTTTAAAAAGTGATATTTTTAAAATTAGGACATTTGACGTTATTTACCATTGGTGGCTCCAAATGACTGGACTTCCTCTATAACATGAATCTGCCCTCCAAAAGTGAAAAATAACTACTTGTGAGAATTCTCCACTGTGTTTAAGGTCCCAAGGCAATTTCAAAGGAGGAGTTCCAAAGGTTGAGTAAGTGAAAGCAAATTTCCATTCCTATTCCACTACTCACCATTTAGTGGACTGCTGACTGAGAGACTTTCAGTCCACAGCACACTGTTGGAAACACCTTAGCAGAGTTTTCAGCTGACACTGCATCAGAGCCCGAAATAAAAGAACAGCATCCAGGTCTTAGGGCAGTCACAGGAAAGAGGCACACATTTCTTCTCATGTTCCACTTCTACCTCCAGTTCCTGACTACTTTATATGTGAACTTGCAGCCAGCCCTCTGATGGGTTCCACACCAGTGGAGTCAATCAAGCATGGATTGAAAATACTCAAAAAAGAATTTCTTTAGAATATAAGCCAGAATTTAGACCAGATGAGAAAACCTTTCTAGCTGGGGAATTCTTTTTACCAGTGTCTCTTTTTTATTCTCTGAAAAAACAAACAAACAAAGAAAACCAGGCAAGTTGTCTATCTGCTTCCACTCTGACACTTTAGAAATGGTAAAATGCTGCAGGAGTTTTACAGTGTGAAACAAAACTCATGGAGTATCCATGATTAGGTAGTTGATGATCAATGAGTAGTTTTTAATGATAATGAAGATGCATGTTTTTCCAAATGGGATCCTAAACTTGGAGAGAGGAATTTCTTTTTTTTTAACTTTTATTTAATGAATATAAATTTCCAAAGTACAGCTTATGGATTACAATGGCTTCCCCACCATAACGTCCCTCCCACCCGCAACCCTCCCCTTTCCCACTTCCTCTCCCCTTCCATTCACATGAGGATTCATTTTCAATTCTCTTTATATACAGAAGATCAGTTTAGCATACATTAAGTAAAGATTTCAACAGTTTGCTCCCACACAGAAACATAAAGTGAAAAAATACTGTTTGAGTACTAGTTATAGCATTAAATCTCAATGTACAGCACATTAAGGACAGAGATCCTACATGAGGAGTAAGTGCACAGTGACTCCTGTTGTTGACTTAACAAACTGACACTCTTGTTTATGGCCTCCGTAATCACCCTAGGCTCTTGTCATGAGCTGCCAAGGCTATGGAAGCCCCCTGAGTTCACCGAATCTGATCATATTTAGACAAGGCCATGGTCAAAGTGGAAGTTCTCTCCTCCCTTCAGAGAAAGGTACCTCCTTCTTTGATGACCCGTTCTTTTCACTGGGATCTCACTCACGGAGATCTTTCATGTAGGGTTTTTTTTTTCCCCTGAGTGTCTTGGTTTTCCATGCCTGAAATACTTTCATGGCCTTTTCAGCCAGATCCGCATGCCTTAAGGGCTGATTCTGAGGCCAGAGTGCTGTTTAGGACATCTGCCATTCTATGGGTCTGCTGTGTATCTCACTTCCCATGTTGTATCATGGAGAGAGGAATTTCAATCAATGCCTACATCAACAAATTGAAAAGGCATCAATAATTGATTCCTCTCAAAGATCTAATGAATAGGAACAAACCAAACCCAAAATTAATAGGAGGAAAGAAATAATAAGAACTAGAAGAAAAAATGGACAAATTGAATCCCCCCAAAATGATATAAAAGATCAATAAAATGAAAATCTGTTTTTTGAGAAAATACGCAAAACTGATTTACCAACTAACCAAAAACAAAAGGAGAAAATACAAATTAATAAAATCAAAGATGCAAAAGGAGATGTCAGAATGGATACCACAGAAATAAAACAATTATCAGGAATTACTACAAATAGCTATATGCCAACAAATTGGAATGTCTGAAAAAATGATAGATTTTTATACACATACAATCTACCAAAATTGAGTCATGAAGACAAATAAGAGCTAAATAGACCTATAACCAAGATGGTGATTGAATTAGTAGTAAAGACCCTCTCAACAAAGAAAAGCCTAGAACCAGATGGCTTCTTCCAGGTCTCCCACATGGGCACAGGGGCCCAAGGACTTGAGGCATCCTCTGCTGATTTCCCAGGCACATTAGCAGGGACCTGGATCAGACGCGGAGCATCCAGGACTTGGATAGGCACCCATATAGCATGCTGACACTGCAGGCCAGGGATTTAGCCTGCTGTGCCACAGTGCCTGCCCCATGGATGGCTTCACTGCTGAATTCTTCCAAACTTTTAAAGAACTAATTCCAATTATTCTGAAACTATTCAAAACAATTGAAAGGGAGAGAATCCTCCCAAACTCCCATGAAGCCAGCATCACCGTAATTCTTAAAACAGAAAAAGATACAACAAAATAAGAGAACTATAGACTAACATCCCCCATGAACATAAACACAAAATGCAACAAAATACTAGCTAATCTAATCTAACAACATATTAGAAAGATCACCAGAAGCAAGTGAGATTTATCTCTGGTATGCAGGGATGGTTCAACATAGGCAAATCAATAAATGTGATTGATCACATTAACAAACTGAAGAATAAAAACAATATGATTTTCTCAGTAGATACAGAGAAAGCATTTGATAAAATACAACATAATTTCATGATTAAAAAAAAAAAACCTTAACAAACTGGGTACAAAAGGAACATATCTCAACACAATCAAGGCAATATATGACCAACTCACAGGCATCATTATATTGAATGGAAGAAAGCAAGAAGCAATCCTAAGCAATAAAAATTAAGCTTGCACATCACAATACCAGATATCAAGATGTATAGCAGGGCAGTTATAATCAAAGATTCTTCAACTATTAAAATGTCAAAGCAGGCTTCAGCCTAGCAGTTGGGGCACCCACATCCCACACTGGAATGCCTGGGTTCCAATTCCAACTCCAGCTCCTGATCCAGCTTCCCAACTATATAGACCTGGGATGCAGGTGATGTCTCAAGTATTATGTTCCTGTCACCCACGTGGGAGGCGTGGAATGAATTAGTGAAGCCCTAGCCATTTGAAAATTTGGGGAATAAACTTGCAGCTATGAGCATTTTCTATTTCTCTGTCTCTCTGATCTTTCTTCCCTCCTCCCCTCCTAAATAAATTTTAAAAGTAATTTAAAACAAATAGATCAATAAAATATTATGAAAATACATAACATCCCATATTTTCTTGCACAAATTCATGTTTCTGGTAGGACTGTCTTTTATAAATGTCTGCATAACCTATGCTAGCACTGTAAAGAAAAATAAATAATACTCAAAATATGATTGTCAAAGAGAAAATTTGGGGCATAGTCTATTGTAAAATATTTTCAGGTGGAATTAATGTTTCAGAAATATTGAGTTTGTCTAGCAAGACTGCAGATGTATCAATATATTACTCAAACATTTAACATCACAATCATAGCAACATTTATAAAATTAAAAACCAACTTTTAGGCTTTCACTATTTCAAATAATTTGAATCACATTAAATAATTTCTATTTTTGTGGATATCAGAATAAAACATATTTAGGTCCTTGTCATTCACTGGGAGTCTAAATGAGGTCCTGTTTGCTCATGGCTAACATGAAGACTCTCAAAGAAAATCAGATCCTGTTAAGCTTTCCCAGACCCAAATGTATTATAGTTACTCATGTTACCTTTCTATTTCGTTTTTGCATTTCTGCAGATGGGCCTTACGGACTTCAAGTTAATTCTGATAAAGGGCTAAAAGTGGGAGAAGTGTTTACTGTTGACCTGGGAGAAGCCATCCTATTCGATTGCTCTGCTGACTCCTATCCCCCCAACACCTACTCCTGGATCGGGATGACTGACAACACAACGTATTTTATTAAGCATGGGCCTCGCCTAGAAGTCGCATCTGAGAAAGTAGCCCAGAAGACAACTGACTACGTTTGCTGTGCTTACAACAATATAACTGGAAGGCAAGACGAAACTCATTTCACAGTTATCATCACTTCCATGGGTAAGTGCGACATAAAAGGAAGGGGTCCCAATAAAAGACAACTGGATGCTGGCCTTGCCCTTCCCCTCTCTTACACCCAGGAAGAAGAGAATTTAATTGTGTAAAAAGGCTTCTCTTCCCTAAGTTAACTATGCCATAGCTTCCATGACTCAGAAAACGAAAGCACAAGTGAAATAGAGAGGAAATTCAATTTCTGGCTCTGAGGGGTTATGAAAGAAAATGGAATCAATAAGTTACTGCTAAATTGGCATTCTTGATTTCCTGATTTTATAAACGGGAATATGAGAGAAGCGGGCTGCTCACTTAGAGTGTTTATCTCTACTGTTGCCTTCAGTCTGATGAAAACGTCTTCATGAGTTGGAAATCTGTTTTCCTTTATGCCTAAATGACTCACTGTTTCATGGTCCTTTATGGCCTCTCCCTCCTCTTTCACTATTTAAACACATGAAATTCAAGAAAGTTCTCAACAGGAGTTATCTTGGTAATTTTTACAAAAATTACCTATGAAATTTGGCATCCTTTAGAAATCATTTGGTTTTTCAAAAAACTCATCCAACCATAAGAGTAAAAAATCACTGTCTGAAGCATTGATGTCCAGCCAATTTCCATCCTTCTGAGCCTTCTCTTCTCTATACACATAGTACGATTTCATCCTCCTGTATGATTTCACTTATTTCAGGTAACATCGGTGCATCTCATTCTGTATCTGAACTTAAAGCTCTAAAACTTTATTCCAACTGCCTTCTGGATGTCTCCACCCGGCAGTGCAGGAAGAAGAAAATAAGACAAGCAGGTTTCCCATTTATAGGGTTTATATCATTGTTGCATCGGTAGATATCAAACTGAACCATGTTCTTTCCCCAAAACTGCTGTTCTGTCTGCATTTCCTGATTACATGCATGGCCCTACCAACCTGGGACAGAAAGCGAAATGTCATCAGAGACTCTTTCTTGTTTATTGCCTTGTCCCACATGCAGTCATCAAGTTTGTCCATTCTACTTCCTCTTGCTCAGATCCACCTTTGTCTGTTCCCCCATTCCTTTTCTTTTTTTCTCTTCATCTAGTCCACTTCCCTGTCTCCACTCCTTCTCCTTTTTCTCCTTCCTCTTTTTGCCGCTATCATTTCTTTCCCAGACTTCCCTTACATCCAGAAACAAGCCATATTTCAGTTAGGGAAAACCTTGGGACAGGCATGAGCAGGAGGCGGTGGTTAAGGTGCCTGTGAGGAACGAGTTTACAGAAGGTACTTCTCATTAATACCTCTTCAATTCATGCCTTCTCTTTCTCAATCTTTGTAGCCCCAGTGCCTAGAACAGGACCCAAAACATATAGAAGCTCAATAACTTTTGTTGAATAAATGAGATAGGAATATAGTCCTTATAATTCTCAGGCTAATTTTTACAGTATGTGATCCTTGAACCACCAACATCAAAATCACCCAGGAAAGTTGCCAAAAATGTCATTTCATTAAGGAATCTCAGACCTATTGAGTCAGGAACTTAAAGGTAGTACCTGGGAATCTGAATATTTAGCACACACAAGTGAGACAATTACTTAAGATATTTTTCTTCTATAGTATCTTGAATTTATTAAAAAGCTCTTAAAGAGCCCTCAAGGAGTCTAAGACTGTCACAAATCTGCAGGTTGATGAAGAAATGTATCGAAATTGGGCCCTCCTAGGACTCCTTAAGGCCAAGGGTGTTCGTATTTGCAAAATCACCTGAGAGGTTTGAAATTTATATAATGTCATGGTGGGATTTTGTTTTTCTTTACATGAAGAAGATATTATACTCTTTGTGAGAATGCTGTCCAATACAGCTTTCTGCAATGTCCAATATATGCCATGTTCAATATGTAACACCTAGCCTCATTGCCTTTTGAGTACTTAAACATGGCTATGCAATTGAAGAATTGAATTTTTAATTTTATTTCATCTATATTAGTTTTAAATTCAATATAAATACAAGTAAGGTTTAGTGTTTACCATATTGGACAATACAGATCTAGAATTTTTGCATGGACTATGCTTCATTTGGATAACAGATGATAATACAAATACCTTGAAGACTCCCCCAAAGCACATGTGTGTTTGGGGTGATAAAAACTAGGCACACATTCATTTATTATTTAACAACTTTTATGGGCCAAATACTGGGGTAGGAACTGAGAATATCAACTGAAAAAGAAATTCTTGCTAATAACAATTCCTGTTCACTATACAGTCTAGGGGCCAGCATGTAAACAGCTAAGGGACATCATCTGCTCAGTATTTTGCTAAAATGTTATAGGCTTCACCAGATTTTCACCCTAGTGGCTAACCAAGACATAATTTTAGAACAAGCTAAAATTAAGCATAAAAATAGATTAGCAGCGATCTGGATGTCACCTTAGATTTCATCATGCTGGTTGCAACTGAAAAGCCAGCTATAATATATAGACGTGTACTACAGTTAAGGTTTTTCCCACTGCCTAAACTTTCTGTATTAATATTAGCCAAGATATTTTCATAATATCAGAAGCCTCTAGTATTTGGTTAAGATCTTATTATCAAGGTCCATAGACAGCTCCAGGCCTAATGTCAGATAATTTGCTTTTGAAAATCTAAAAAACCTGTTTGACCTGTACAAAGACCAGGCATCTGTTATTATAGTAAATAAGAAGAGCAGGTGCTTATTTTTCAGAAGGATTCAGGGTTGTCCACATTAGTGCCTCTTTGTGGTTTTTAGAGATATTTTCCAACCTGCAAATGTCCACAGAACTTTAACTCAAACAGTGGCAAAATTAATGAAAATGAATAGCATTGATGTATTTTGCTAAGCATTTAATTTTTTCTAAGTTTCCAAAATGAGTGAACCTCAGCAATTTTGCTAAGTGTATACAGACCTGCAGCTATAAATGATCATCACACGGAACCATCAACTGAGCACTTATTGAGCACCCACGCTGATGAACAAGCTATGTGTGCATCGGTGAGGAATGTGAAAGTGTTTAGGAGAGTAAGGTACCCAGCTTTGCGATGTTTCCAGAACCACTTGGTGTTTGGAGTAGCCAGAGTACAGTTGTAGAAACAGATAAAGAAGGGCTTTGTTTTTAATGAGGCAACAAAGAAAAATACATAACCAACCCTAGAGTCTAAGCACCAAGGTGTGGTCCGACAAAGAAAAAGGAGCCAAAGGACAAAGAAAAAGGTCACAGATACAGAAAGAGAATAATAAGAACAGAAGATAAATGTGTTATTGGGGACTTCCAGCATGGGAGAAAAAGGCTAGAAAAAGTGACAATTAACTTTGTGTGCGGTAAGACTGGAATGATGGTGACTTCTATATCTGCGGACAGTGATTTTTTTTTTTTTTTTGACAGGCAGAGTGGACAGTCAGAGAGAGAGAGACAGAGAGAAAGGTCTTCCTTTTGCCGTTAGTTCACCCTCCAATGGCCGCTGCAGCTGGCGCACTGCGGCCGGTGTACTGTGCTGATCTGATGACAGGAGCCAGGTACTTATCCTGGTCTCCCATGTGGGTGCAGGGCCCAAGCACTTGGGCTATCCTCCACTGCACTCCCGGGCCATAGCAGAGGGCTGGCCTGGAAGAGGGGCAACCAGGACAGAATCTGGTGCCCCAACCGGGACTAGAACCCGGTGTGCCAGCGCCGCAAAGTGGAGGATTAGCCTATTGAGCCGCGGCGCCGGCCGACAGTGATTCCTACCTAATGTGAGGTATCAGTTCACCTTTCTGGATCTCAGTGGAGTTGTTCTGAGGAAAACAGAGACAATGAACAAAGTCACACAGCTAGTAAGTGATAAAATAATATCTGAATTCAAAGCTCTTGTTTTTAACCATTATAGAGCCTCCAGGATGTAACTGCCACTATTGATGGGACTATGGTCTTTCTAAAGGATATGCATAGAGTTACACACACAGAGAGTGTATTTTCACATCACCTTAGCTAATTGAACGCTATATACATATGCAAACTCTGGTTTGTCCATGACATATGCATAATTTCAAGTTAAAAACCAGTTACAAAATATTTGTAACTTGAAATGATGTCTGTAAGTTTCAAGATAATAAATGAAATAATAAATTAGCATCTGTATACTGAAAAACAATGACTTTATTAGTTCTATTAAGAGTTTAGTGAATACACATGTTTCTACTTCAAAGTTTTATGTTTTTTTTTTAAATATCCCTTTCAGGAGTTTGCTGACAAAGAGGTATTTATATTTTTTTTTTAGAAATTTATTTACTTATTTGAAAGTCAGAGTTAAACAGAGAGAGGAGAGGCAGAGAGAGAGTCTTCCATCCGCTGGTTTACTCCCTAATTGGCCACAACAGCTGGAGCTGCACCAATCCAAAGCCAGGAGCCAGGAGCTTCCTCCAGGTCTCCCACGCAGGTGCAGGGGCCCAAGGACTTGGACCATCTTCTACTGCTTTCCCAAGCCATAGCAGAGAGCTGGATTGGAAGTGGAGCAGCCAGGTCGTGACCCAGCGCCCATATGGGATGCCAGCGCTTCAGTCCAGTGCGTTAACCTGCTGCGCCATAGCATCAGTCCTAGATATTTATTTATTTTTTTAGATTTATTTATTTATTTGAGAGGCAGAGTTACAAATAGAGAGAGGGAGAGAAAATGAGAGAAGCCTTCCATCTGCTGGCTCATTCCCCCAAATGGCTGCAACAGCCTGAGGTGGGCCTATCTGAAGCCAGGAGCCAGGAGCTTCTTCCCAGTTTCCCATGTAGGTGCAGGGGCCCAAGCATCTAGGCCAACTTCCACTGCTTTCCTAGGCTATAGCAGAGAGCTGGATCAGAAGAGGAGCAGTTGGGACTCAAACCGGTGCTCATATAGGATGCTGGTGCTACAGACGGTGGCTTAACCTGCTGTGCTACAGTGTCAGCCCCCTCTACCTGAAACTTCTAACTGAATCTAAATCACTACTATGTCATGCAATACTTTATATAAAATGAAAATATTTCCGGAGGTATAATCATCTGGTCAGAATGGAATTCAAGTGTTTAGACTTACTGAAGTCATTCAAATTTATAAATAATCAAGGTTCCCTAAACCATGTGGTCCTGGTTTGAGATTTACCCATAATAGAAATGTTTCATATTTTATGTGATCCCCAGAAACCTACAATATTTATATTTATTTACTTATATTCCATACCTTTTCATAAAGAAGAAAATATAAAAAAACTCAGGTCAGGAAATGAATTTAGTAATTTCTTCCATCTTTCTGGAACTTTCTCACGTAAAGATCTCCAGGAGCTGTATTTTGCTTGGTCCACTGGAGATGATGATGGAGATGGCAGTACCACTGTGTGCTCGGGCCTTGAGCCCTCAGTGACTCCCCCCTGAGCATCACTGTGCTGAGTCGGGGCCATGGTGGAGTGAGAAACAGCACGCCCCTCACCATGGCGCTTCTGCTCTGTGGGACATGAACCGGCTGCCAGCACCAATGAGCAGATTGGATGAGAACGAGCCCAGTACTCCCTCTAATCTAGAAACAGACTCACTGGCTGGTAGCATATGGCTGTCCTGTCGTGGGTACAGTCTCTCAAACAGCAGGGCTGCACTGCCATGGATACCACACCCCTTGCTCATATTTACACTTAACATGTTATTCCATTTTATTTGTTTGCATAAGGAGGGGGCAAATAGCACCTGCACTCAGGCTTTGGTAAATGAGTCGATCATGTTTACATAATCGGAAGAATGGCGTGCTGAGTGTCCACTCTCAGCAAGGAGAGAGAAGGGAGCTCCTGCAAGTGTCCACATTGGCAGCCAGGATCCTTTAACATCCTCGGTGCACGTTGGGTCGGAATTTCCCTGCCGTTTTGGCTTCCAGTTAGGCTTCTGGAAATTCATCTCTGCGAACAATACTTCCCTAGAGCTGCCCCCGCAGACACTGTATTGATCCTTGACATATGTGACACTCTGGTTTGTGAAAGGGAACGAGTTTCAAATGCTGGGCCTGGTAAGTGTTGTGTGATCTGGGATAGAGAAGTGGTGTAGGGAGAGCAGGAGACGTTCAAGACAGAGACCTAACAGGAGAGATCCCCGTTATGGGAGAAGGGACTCCTCATCTGCATGGGGAGGAGGCTTGGCCTTTGTCACGACTAAGGCTTTGGGCTGACAGGCACCGGTCACTGTGGGTGTTCTCCGATGTAGGGCAATCAGAGGCCAAGGGGAAGTAGAAGAGGGCAATAAGGAAGCCATCTGGGAAATCAGGAAGCCGTGGGGGAAGGGAAGGGCGGGATCCTCTGTAAGAGAGAAAGTGCGGACTCTGTCATGTTAGTAACTACACATCATAAGGAATAATCAGTTACAAATGAAGGCGCAGGGAGATGTGACTTATTAGAACACATTCAGTCACTGTGCATTAAACCTGCTACCAGACTCCAGAATCTCACAAGTGAGGGGCAAAGAGATGGTGCATGCCGGTGGGAAACGACACCATTAGAATAAGAAGTGCACTGAAGTAGTCACCCTTGGCATTGCTTTTGGGTTGAAGAAGAAAAGAACAGCTGTGACGATACTTTTACTCAAGGGAAAGCACTGGGCAGCACATGGAAAGGAACAAGTTACCTCTGAATTCTCTTTCGAAGGGCTTGCAATTCCTGAGTTTTGGTGAAGGCAGTCTGCGTTCAGGAGTGAACCAGTAGAAGCATGTGTCGTCTCATGTTAGAAAAGCTTAGAGGAGGGGCCAGCACCATGGCGCACTAGGTTAATCCTCCACCTGCAGTGCCAGCATCCCATGTGGGCACTGGGTTCTAGTCCCGGTTGCTCCCCTTCCAGTCCAGCTCTCTGCTATGGCCTGGGAGGGCAATGGAGGATGACCCAGGTGCTTGGGCCTTGCACCTGCATGGGAGACCAGGAAGAAGCACCTGGCTCCTGGCTTTGGATCAGCACAGCGCTGGCCATTACAGCCATTTTTGGGGGGTGAACCATCGGATGGAAGACCTTTCTCTCTGTCGCTCTCTTTTTTTTTTTTCTCTCTCTCTCTCTCTCACTGTCTGT
The DNA here is from genome assembly GCF_051225735.1 of Oryctolagus cuniculus. Lineage (NCBI taxonomy): Eukaryota > Metazoa > Chordata > Mammalia > Lagomorpha > Leporidae > Oryctolagus > Oryctolagus cuniculus. The sequence goes on from NC_142882.1 coordinate 79,128,068, forward strand.
AACTCTACCTGTCAAATAAATAAATAAAATAAACTTAAAAAAAAATCTTAGAGGAACCTTCACTCCAATTGCAAAAAACACTCATCACCAGCAAAAAGGAAAAAGGCAGAAGCTGCAGTCAGAAAAAGCTGTGCTCCAGTCTCAACTCCAGAGCTCACGGACTGTGACAAATGTTTTAGATTCTTGGACACAGATTGTTTATCTCTAAATGCTGCTGTGCTTTTAAAATAATTTTCTTTATTACCAATATTCACACCAAGTAAACAGGGAACAATGCACATTTGGGTGTATATATATATATATATATGTTATATATATACATAATGCTCATACATCTTACTGTATATTATCTGCATATTGTTAGCACATTTTAAAAGATTTTTTTTGTTTCTCATTTGAAAGGCAAAGTTACAGAGAGGGAGAGAGACAGATAGACACACAGAGATCTTCCATCCACTGGTTCACTCCCAGCCATAACCCCCTAGGCTGGACCAGGCCAAAGGCAGGAGCCTGGAGCTTCTTCAAGGTCGCTTATGTGGGTTCAAGTGCCCAAGCCCTTGGGCCATCTTCTGCTGCTTTCCCAGGTACGTTAGCAGAGAGTTGGATCAGAAGTGGAACAGCCAGGTCTCAAACCAACACTCATATGGGATGCCAGCATTGCAGGTAGTGACTTAATTTACTATGGCACAACACCAACCCCCTAGTGCATTTTAATTTTAACACCATATCTAAAATCAATAAATAATTCACTTATTAAAAGTGATTCCTGAATCATATATCAGAAATCTTTCCATCTGAATATTCAGTATTTCTTATCATTTTATTTATTTATTTCTGATAAATTTATCATTATTTATTCCTTATCAGTTTTTCTTCTTTGCTTTAAAAAAAATCTCTTTGGTGTCTCAGAGAGCATTCTATTTGCCTTTATCTTATTGACAACCACAGCACAGTATGGGATGCTGTGAATTTATGTTTGAAGAGTTAAATTGAGTAAGTTTTGAGGAGCTCCCAGAGTTGCACATCTAGGATGATACAGACTGTGGAAAGAGCAGGTCAAGAGCAACAAAGTGATGTGGGGGTATTGAATCAGAGAGGAAATGTTACAGCTTCAGCAAAGAATTGAGATGCTATTATTAAGAGAAAAAATTTAGTTGTTGCAGCTTCAATTGGTAGAACTGATTAGACTTAAGATGTGGGGAGGATTTCTGTGGGTGTTTTTTTTTTGTTTGGTTGGTTGCTTTGTTTTGTGTGTGTGTGTGTGTGTGTGTGTGTGTGTGTGTGTGTGTTTGTGGCAAGGTGGAAAATTGGAAAGAGCATGGAATTGTAGCCAGATGTCACTGAATTCAAGCTTGAGTCCTGGAATCTTAGATTTCCCATCTTTAAAATAGAACTTATTCTTGCATTGTAGAAGCAGGTAGAATTTTTTAAAGTCTTTAAAATCTCAGAGACAAATAATAACATATAACTAATAAGCAAATAGAGAGGAAAAGAGGAACCAACTGAAATCCTGATTAATCCAAATTAAGATGAGGAAGGAGAGGAAAAGGAATAAAAATATAGGAAATACATAATAAGAGTATATAGCTACATGAAAATATATTAGTAAAGGGGGCAGCACTGTGGTGTGATGGGTAAAGCCAACCTGTGGCACCGGCATCCCTTATGGGCACCAGTCCCAGTTCCATCTGCTTCACTTCCAAACCAGCTCCCTGCTAATGTGCATGGGAGAACAGCAGAAGATGGTTCAAGTGCTTAGGCCCCTGCACCCATGTGGGAAACCTTGAGGAAGCTGCTGGCTCCTAGCTTCAGATCCGCCCAGCTTTGGCCATTGCAGCCATTTGGGGAGTAAATCAGTGGATGGAAGATCTCTCTCCCTGTCTTTCTCTCTGTAACCCTGCCTTTCAAATAAAAAATAAAATAAATCGTGTATACATATGTATATATTAGTAAAAATAAAGTCAATCTGAAGATAGAATAGCGACTATTAGACCTTAGAAAGGGTGGGCAGAAGGGAGGCCAATGGATAACTGGATCACAGGTACCAAAGCACAATGATAGGAAGAATAAAACCTCGCATTCTACAACATTCTGGTGACTGAAGTTCACATTAACTTACTGTGTGTTTCATGAGCAAATAAGAGAGAGAAGCTCAAGTCTCCAAACATAAAGTAATAGCAAAAAGAGGAAAGTGTTAATTAGCCCAATTTTAACAGTGTGCATTGTATACATCTGTGGAAATAGTACTCAGTACCCCATAAATATGTACAATTATTAAGTGTTAATCAAAAAAATTCTTAATGTTTGAGATGAAGATTCTAACCTGATCTGATTATCACATTTTGGATACATGTATCAAATGGTCATGCTAGTCCCCCATGAATATGTATAATTAAAATAATAATAGTGATAATAAATAGGAGGAAATATCAGCACAAGGAAAAAACAAAATATTCTAGTAATTACATTGGGTATTAGTGGACTGAATATTCTAACTACATGACAAGTATTGTCAAACTGTATTCAAGGCCGGCGCCGCAGCTCACTAGGCTAATCCTCCGCCTAGCGGCGCCGGCACACCGGGTTCTAGTCCCGGTCGGGGCGCCGGATTCTGTCCCGGTTGCCCCTCTTCCAGGCCAGCCCTCTGCTGTGGCCAGGGAGTGCAGTGGAGGATGGCCCAGGTGCTTGGGCCCTGCACCCCATGGGAGACCAGGAAAAGCACCTGGCTCCTGGCTCCTGCCATCGGATCAGCGCGGTGTGCCGGCCGCAGCGCGCTGGCCGCGGCGGCCATTGGAGGGTGAACCAACGGCAAAGGAAGACCTTTCTCTCTGTCTCTCTCTCTCACTGTCCACTCTGCCTGTAAAAAAAAAAAAAAAAAAAAAAAAAAACTGTATTCAAAACTAATATTTGGTGCTTTTAATAGACACACCTTATATGTACATATACTAAAAGGTTGAAAGTAAAGTAACAAATAAGCTATACAAATAGTCAAAAGAAAGCTAGCATAGTTATACTAATATCAGATAACTTACATGAGAATTAGATATATTCTTTAAGTCAAGAAGCATTATTTCAGATAAAAAGTGGATATTTTGTAAGAGCAAAGTGATCTGTCCAGCCAGATGATATAAAAATTTTGAATCTCTGTGCATCTAATATCATAGCCTCAAAGTAAACCTAATATATAACAAAAAACAAGAGAACTTTTATAAAAATAGAAAAACTTCACCCAGTGGAAGATTTTAACATCTCTCTCTCTGTAACACATAGGCCAATCACACAAAAGCTTGGTAGGAATAAAGAAGCCAACCTGACTAAACCCTGAGTAACATAAAATACTTACACACAGCTACGAAACTCACTCTCTCTTCCGATGACTGGATGATTATTTTAAAACATCAGCAAATTTCAAAGGATTATACTTTGAAAGAGATCAAAGAGTTGGTAAGAGAAAACTACAAAGCTTCCTAACTTAACGAAATTAAGTAACACACTTCTAAATAAACCCATCAATCAAATAAGAAACCTCAGTGAAAATTAGGAAAATGTTGTGAAATTAATGATGATGAAAATACTCTGTCTCAGAAGTCAGAGGATGCTGCACTCTATAACATCTACATTTAAGAAAGTGATAGAGAAATTGTTGATGGTCTGCACTTAAGAATGTGATAGGTTTGCTGCACCCAGCTTAGCATGTCAGGGCCTCCCTTGGGCCACTCACCACATGGCCAGCCACAGATACTCCCATGGACTTTCCTGTATCTCCTAAAGTAAATGTATTCCTTCCTTGGTGTGTGTGTGTATGTGTGTGTATGTCTCTCTCTCTCTCTCTCTGTCATGCATGCATGCACACACACATACACACACAAACATATGTATGCATATATGTATATGTGGTTGCAGTAGTATCTCACTGAAGACAAGGCACAGTGAGAAGTCTTCATCCCACATTGGAGTACCTGGGTTCAACACCCAGATCCAGCTCCTCACTCCAGCCTCCTGCTAATGCAGACTCTGACTGGGTCCCTGCTACTCACCTGGGAAACCTGGACTGAGTTCCCAACTGTTGGCTTTGGCCCAGTCCAGTTCTGCCATTGTGGAAATCCGAGGATTGAGCCAGTGGATGAGAGCTTTCTATCTGTCTCTCTGTCTATCCCCCTCCCAAGTAAATGAAAATTTTAAGAATCAAGATAAAGCATATACATGCCAACTTATACAGGGATTTTTTTCTAACGATATATTTGTCATTTTGTTTAGGACTGGAGAGGTTTGCACAGAAAGAGAAATCGTTGTCCCCATTAGCAAGTATAACTGGGATCTCACTATTTCTGATTATATCCATGTGTCTTCTTTTTCTATGGAAAAAATATCAACCCTACAAAGGTAGGTTAAAATCAGAAAAAATTTCTTTGAAAGGTTTATATATAGATGGTAAAAATATCTGACTGTGTTTTCTACTCTCTTGGTTTTAGTTATAAAACAGAAGCTAGAAAGCAGGTAATACAAATATTTCTATGGAAATACTTTTTCTTCTTAAATATTTTTCTTCAGTTATCATCCATGACAGAAATACTTATTTGTCTTTTCAGGCCAGAAACGGAATATAAGAAAGCTCAAACATTTTCAGGTAAAGACCAGCCTGGAAAGGGCTATTATCAATATTAATGCATGTTGATAATGTTGCTATTAGTGATTATGCACTCATGTAATGTACTATTAATGTAATAAAATTAACAAAAGCCCACATTAACGTAACACCAGCGATCCCTTAAAGACTGCCTTCACTTTCCAAAGTGTTGTCTCTTGCATTGGTTTTATGAAAATCACAAGTCTGTAGGCTAAGCCTTAAGCGAGTCTCAACTCCATTTTACAGACAGAACAAGTGAGGATCAGAGATACTAAGTCACTTGCCCACAGCTACTGAGTTCTGCTGAATCTTAGTCCATGGATCCATTATTATTACTTTGAAAATGCCAAGGGGTTCTCTCATTTTGCTTCTTCCTAAGGTAGAATTAATGCTGCCAGCTGCATTCCCAAAAGAAGGGGAGAGAGAGGCTTGACAGGGAGCAGCTCTGTCCTTTGTCCCAGTGTGGCCCCCACGACCATCACTGTTGACTTTGTCCTCAGCTGTTACAATGGAGCTTTTGCTTAGACCGTGGTGTCACTTGAGCAGTCCCTTGCATGCCACATTCCCCTTAAGTCCTCTTGGGAAAAATAATTCTTTTTTCTGATCTCAACTTCCTCATGTCCATAATAGAGACAGAAACTCCCTGAGAGTGTTGCTAGGTGAATTAAAGGAAATAATGTAGGTGGAGTGCCTCAGATGATACATGGATGCTTCATCAATGTGGGTCTTCTTCCTCTTACCCAGCCCTGCCTCACTTACAAGTGACTGAATGTCAGAGCTGGCAAGGGCCCCAGACACCATGTGATTCCTCCCTATCACCTCCATTCCCATCACTCCACAGTTGTTGGCCTAGAGGAGTTTGTTTTTATTGCACTGTATTTTATAAGCTTGGGCAACTGGAGTTGTTTATTTACTCTTCATGTGTTCTGATGGTCTCTGTGAGATCTGGTGGGGTGCAGTAGATATTATTGTGGATCCAAGGCTTCTGTGACCTCCAGCCTGAAGCCTTGGGGTCCATGAGTCTCTGGGGATGAAGCACAAGCTTGCCTGCATGTGTGTATCTGAATACTCCATCCACAATTCCTACAACAGGCGAAGGATAATCGTTTCAAATTTGCAGGGGATGCTTTCCCACAGTGCTTAATGGCATTAGCACTACAGGTAATTAGGAAATGCTAAACTGGCTTTATACACGTAGCACTTAAGACAGTCAAGGTTTCTGAAGACAATACTAGCAAATCCAAAGGCATCTGGTTTGTAAGTACCATCTGCTTCCTTTTCAGGCCATGAAGATGCACTGGACGACTTCGGGATATATGAGTTTGTTGCCTTTCCGGATGCCTCTGGTGTTCCCAGGGTTGGTTTTCCTAGTGGTGGGTTTACCACGTGGTAGAGCTGTGCCCCACCCCAGGTGGAAGCAGCACTCATGGGAGCACTCGGGCAGCATGGGCAAATGACCACTTCCTCTATGAGGAATGGTGCTGCTGGGTTCTGGGGAGCTAAGACGCCTCCCAGCCTGCATCAGCACAGTGATGCAGCACACAGTTCAGAAGCCAATCATGCCAATTCAGAAGCATCTTGACCTGCTGAGCCCCGTGAAGTTCAGAGCAGTAGGGAGGTCGAAGGTCAGGAACACTGAATAAACAGAGGGCCAGGAGAGCCTGGTTGAAGTCTTCCTACCTCGCATTGATAACCGCAGCTCCTCACTCTACAGAACTCTCTCTTCCTGTTTGCTCTTCATTCCCCCCCCATCTCTTGGGTGCACTGCAGAGATCGCTGGCCTTGCCCCCAAAAGCACCTCGTGCTCATCAGAGGGAACACGCTGCACAGACTGTGGCACGCAGGTTTCCATCCTTATTATTACCCCAAGGTGTGTGAAATGGGAGCGGGAGGCTTCCGTACAGTTGAAGCCATTTTTCAGCCCTCAGCTGTGTTAACAGACACACAGGATGTTCCTGCACTTCTGTGGATTTCTACAGGACGATTCCCCCCAGCTTTCCCTTTCCTTGGTAGGAGTCCACTTATGGAAGGGGCCACACACCAACTCCTTGCTCTGCACAGTCTCACGCTCATTGTGTAAAAGACCAGTTTGCCTTAGGAAATGCTTCCTTCTCATGTTCAGAGTGTTCCATTGGTGCGTAAGCCTCGCCTGGTGAGTTTCCTGGCCACAGACTTCAGAAATGCCATGTGTGTAATGGAGAGGAACTGATGGGATTTCGTGCAGGTGAAGGGTGTGTCAGTCAGTGGCGGTGGCAGCCACAGCATCTCAGGTGCAGGGGACAGCCGCCTGCAGGGGCCTGGCGATGCCCTTTCCAATCCTAGGCCCGTTTCACTCACGCTCCAGTTCCACAACCAAAGAGATGAAAATAAAATCGGGCAGATCAGTTATGTCAAACAGCTTCTTGCATTGGCAGGAAGCTCCCTCCAAGGCATGGCTTCAAATGGGAAAGCAGAAAACTAAAGTGCTAAGAAGACATGTAATGGAATTTTTGCAGCAAGGAGTTTATTTAAAATAATGCATGCTTTTCATTCCAGGAATTCATTGGAAAGCAGTGCGATTTATGTAAGACACTTTAAACTTAGCCTTGTGATTAATGAGTACTCAGCCTGAGTACTGACTGGGGTACTCAGCCTAGGTACTGACTGGGAGGACGTCAACTGGCTCTAAAGGTTTTAGTTCTGAAGAACTGGTGCTTTGAGTACTTGTCAGCAGCCCTGCTTATTTCTGTCGTGAACAGAATAACTTGACAGGAGCCATGCTCATCTTCAAAGCAAATACTCCTGGGGAACCTGCTGGGGTTCTTAGTTGTCCATGCCGTGTGGTTCCAGGAAGAAAGGAGGAATCAAAACCAGCAACCCAGGAAGGCCCTGTGGGTAGTGGGCTGTAGTTTGAGTCCCAGCTGATCCACTTCCAATCTAGCTCCCTGCTAATGCACCTGGAAAAGTGATGGAAGATGGCTCAAGTTCTTGGGCTCTTGCACCTATGTGGGAGACCTGGAAGAAGCTCCTGGGCCTTGGCTTCAGCCTGCCCCATCCCCGGCTGTTGACACCATTTGGGGAGTAAACCAGCAGATGGAAGACCTCCCTCTCTCCCTCTCTCCCTCTCTCCCTCTCTCCTTCTCTCCCCCTCTTTCCCTCTCCCCCTGCCCCCTCCCCCCTCCTCCTCTCCCCCTCTCCCTCTCCTCATTTCAAATAAATAAAATGATTCTTAAAAAAAAAAAAAAAAAAGCAACCCAAGGAGGAGAAGGGAAGAGAGTCCATGGAGAATCACAGAATGGCAGTTGTATGGGAAAATCAGCAGCCATATCCAAGGGCCTTAAGAAGAAAAGAGAAAGTGAAAATAAAACCAAAATCACAAAGTTGAAGTATAGACAGAAGACACATTGAACTACTAATTATTGTAAGTTTTTTAAAATAAAAATAATTTCTTGGCTTATTGTGACATGCGTACAAATGGAGCATGTCTCTGCCTGTTGTACATTTCACTGTCCATTTAACACCTCTTTTCGGGAATGAGACAGAAGGCAATTGCATGAGATGGACACTTTACTCTTTAACAGCACTAATGCTAGGTTAGGTGAGCAGATTAGGGATCATCTGTAGACTGTTTATACCATAGCCCCTGACTACCTTATGCCAAAGAAAAGCAAGAGTTGACCTCAAATGCAAACTGCAAGCCCAAATCTCCTAGACACAGAAATACTAGGACAAATCACATGTGGCGGAGTTGCCCCTGAGAGCTTTAGCAAGTGGAATAGGAACAGGTGGTGTCCAGAAATCATAAAGCTAAAATGTTTCATTATATCCTAGCAGGTCAAGTTGGGATGAGATAAGAGAACTCCTCAGACCTGCCAAGGGCATTGAGTCTCTCACTGTTTTGAGTTATAAAAATATGAAGGGCCGAAGTGAGCTGGAATATGAATTTAAAAGAAAAAGCATTTGAGATGTGAAAAAAACAGATTTGGCCTAAATAATTGGAAGACAGTGTTCACAGGAAGGAGGAAATTATGAAGCATAAAGAAGCACAAACATCAGTTTCAATAAGATAATTGCTTTGGGGCTTTGTTTTGTTTTGTTTTGTTTTTTATTTTTTACCAAACACAGTAGTATTCTTTCCACACTCACCTAAGACTTCAATTTTCAGAGCCCTATACGTTCAAGCCAAAGCATCTCCCTTTGTGTTTTCTAGATCTTGCTACTCTCATCACTCATAATGGGATGAGGGCTCCAATCTGTACAGAACCCTTTCTTTTAAGCCACTCTTGGGCATGTTATTGGCAAATACTGTCAATGGGTAACTGAGATGTAGCAGAATAAATGATCACTTATGCTTTCTGATAATAAGCTGTCCTGATAGCTCCCTTTTTGCTATTTTTTCTTTCTGCTTTATTTCCTTTACAGTCCTGGCATCTTTCTTCTTAGAAGGAAAGAAGTGATAGCTCTGTCAAGCTCTTCCTCTTGTGAGCTTAGAGCTATGCTGCTGAACAAACTCCCGTAGGGTAAGTGCAGGGAACTGTAGCAAGGAGGAAATGAATGTTCTAGAATGGTAAACACTTCTCAAATCACAAATACTGCCCATTGTTTTCAAAAGCATACTGGGAATGTCCTTTGCTAGTCTTTCACCAACTGCTCTTCATATCTCATGTTTTCCAGATGCCAAGTAGGTCTGTCCGAGGCTCTGAGGGCGTATCAGGGCAAGACTTGCACAGCACCATTTATGAAGTTATTCAGCACATCCCTGCCCAACAGCTAGATCACCCTGAGTAAGTATGAATCTCGCCCCATTTCCTGGTGCTGCAGAACAGCTCAGCATTTAGCCTGTGGCTGCATTGGAAGATGCAGAAGAAAGATATTGAAACGGGAAATGATCATTTCTATACGTTTGAAAATGCACAGAACACTTACCCATCTGAAAATAATCTTGAGAAATAAAATGGGCAAATACACAAATACTTTCTGGGGACACACACTTGGGCCTGTGGCCCCGAAGCCAAGCTCCAGATTCAACAGTCTGCTGTGTACATTTCTCCCCCAGGGAATCCACATCTGGGTGTGAAAGGAATGTCCAGGCCAGTTCTCAAACTATATTGGTTATCTTGGCGATTTTCCAGTGGCTATGCTAGCGTTAGAGCTGTGATGATCTGTCACTACAAACAGGACCAGGAAGAGAAAAGAACTAAGGAGATCCACAGCACAGTTAGCATCAAAAGCCCAAACTCTCATGATTCAAAGCAGTCTGTTCCCAGGTCAGACATTCAGCCTTAAGGCTGAGATGCTGTGTCCCATATCAGAGTGCCTAGGTTCGGTTCCTGGCTCCAGCACCCACTCCTGACTCCGGCTTCCCACTAATCCAATCCTTGGGAAACAGCATGATGCCCCAAGGCAACATGATTGGGTCTCTGCCACTCACAAAGAAAACTCAATTGAGTTCCTGGTTCCCAGCTTCAGACTAGCCCAGCCTGTAGTGGGCATTTGGGTAATGAATTAGCAAATGTTTGGATCTCTCTCTGGATCTCTGGATCTCTCTCTCTCTCTCTCTCTCTCTCTCTCTCTCTCTCTCTCCACTCCTGCCTCCTACCCTTCCTCCTTCCCTCTCAAATAGGTAAATATTTTAACATAGCCATTTATTCCCAGTTGAATAGAGAAGTGAGGACTCAGGACTCATCTCTCACCCAGAGAGAACAAAACCCACTCCGAGGCATAGCAGGCAAACTGCTTATCCATCTCAAGGCTGCCATCAAGGAGCCTGCCCCCTTCCTGCCCGGAGAAAGAGCACCCACATGCTTTTGAAATAATGAAATGAGCATCTGTTTCGTGTGGGCTGTAGCAGCAGCCTATGGGCATAACTGCCGCATATCATCTTCCGTCATTTCTTTATTTGTCATTACTGACTTTGAAAAGCACATCAGAAACCACACAGAGGAACTTCCCCTCTGGCAAAAGACAGAGCCAACAAAGTAATCGCTGCACACCTCTGGGTAAACAGCAAAAATAACAGCCAGGAGTGAATGGGAACTCCTCTGATGGGGCCAGAACCCATCAGTCCTTGGGGGACCAAGGCAATCATTTAAAGTGCAAGAAACAGCAGAGTACTGCATCAGAGAAAATGTACCTGGAATCAGATAAATAAGGAAAAGACCCCTTGGAGCCAGGAACTTCTGGTGTGAAAATAAAAGAAATATGCAAAGTATGTTGTTATTAACCTAATAGGATTCTACAAGAGAGGGATGTAATTCCAAGACAGCTTAAAAATAAAACTCTAAAATAGTACCTAATTCTCTCTACTTTCTGGAATAAAGTTAGGAGAATATCCTTTCTCTCTCTCTCTCTCTCTCTCTCTCTCTCGTTGACACATAATAATTGTACAAATTTATAAATGTTATCCTCTCTGAATACAGATTCATGTTATCTATTCTGTTAAAATGAATAAGTAGGATGTTTTTATCAGCAAACATTTTGTTGTTGTTGTTGTTGTTGTTGTTATCAGAGAAGCAGGCAGACAGAGAGCTCTGTTCCACTGCTTCACTCACCAAATGCCCACAACAGCCAAGGCTGGGCCAGGCCAAAATCAGGAACTAGGAACCCAATCCAGGTCTCTCACATGGTGACAGGGACCTAAGTACTTTGAGCACTCACCTGCTGCTTCCCAGCATGCACATTGATCAGGAAACTGGAAGCAAAAGTAAAGCCCTGATGAGAACCAGGGGCTCTGATTTGGGATGCAAACATCTTAACTGCTGGACCAAAAGGCTAGTCCCTGTACTTATTTTATTAACAAATAATCCACATCTCTAGGACATTTATTATGTGCTAGAGAGAGAAATTAAATAATAGTTTAGTGGGCTCTTGTTTGCTTATTTTACCTAAAGATAAGTGATCCTTCATAAAATAAATATTCCTCAATAGAATGTGTTGGCTACAGATGCAGAGACCATTTTTCTCTCTGGATTGTCTATGGTTTTATCCTCTACATCTAATTGAATTCAAAGATCAATTTCCTGAATAGTGAAGTACTATAGGTGGTTAGTGAACGTCTCCCATCCTCCAACCCCAAAGCGGATGGACCAGCTCAGGGTAAAGGATCCTAACTCAGTGCATTCTTTTTCCTTTATTTGACAGTCACGTGTGAGGTAGGAAAGACAGCCAAACAATTCTATTCTTTGACTCTTAGATTATTTTCTTGAAGACATGGTCTGTTACCTAATTGGACGATGTTTAACAGCTTGCTAAATTGGTCTGTGTTCCTGTTCTAGCACTCAGCCCAATTCTTTACCTAACTTACGGCTGCATTTATTTAAACGCTGTTCTGTTGACCTCATTAAATATTCTGGATATGGTTGTTTTGAACTCAAGGCTGGCTGTAGGTGTCTTAAAAACAATATTCAAATAAGTAATCCTTTAGTTTTAAAAGGAAATTATGTACAGAATTTAATGATTGCTTACTCTTCTAATTTATCAACTGGTAAACACAGTTTTCTTGAACTATCTTAAAATCTCATACTATTTGTAGCTATAAAAAAGAAATAAAAATATTTAAGTTTCTTTTACCTGTAGACTCAGAATCCATAAAACACTCTGCATGTCTTATATATCTCCTTGCCAGGTGAGCTGTCATGGGCAAAGCAGTATGCTGGAATGAAATACTGAAGGGAAAATAGTGGAAATTTGAGAAAAACAGTGGCAACAAATATCCATCTGGAATCAGTGAAGAAGTCAAGTCCACATCTTCTTACTCATCACTTCTTTGAAATTCAGAGTAGAGACTTTTATACAAGTGGGACTGCAGGTTTCCAGTCTGCAAATACTGTCTTGTGCAACAGAGGAATGTGAGACATGCCCACTAGGAGGGAGAAAGCTCTACTCTACTTTCACTTTCAGAAACATTGACACTCTCCTATCTCAACCATATTTGTAAGCTTTTTTTCAGCAGACTTTGTTTTATAACTCTCATTCCTGGTAAGCTTTCCAAATATTTTTTCTTTTATGAATTTCTTTCTTGTTATTTGTACCACAAAATAATGATGGTTGTCACAAAAGTAAGACTATGTCTTTTCCTTGATTATCAATCACCAATGGTAATTGCAAAAAGACTCATAAATGCTTAAGGAAATGATGTAAGCTTTATTTTTATTTTTGTCCAAGAAAAGATAACAAGTAAGTTATTCTGTTTTTGCTTTTATGTGACCTTGTTTGTTTTAGAGAATAAAATATTACATAAAAGTCAGATCATAGAATTAGATTTTTTAACCTTATTTCCCAATATGCAACAAAGCAGAGATAAAACTATTAAAATGAAAATTTTGCTGCCTTGTGGCCTATTATTTTGAATAGAAAAAGGAAGTTGAAGAATAGAGTCTCTTTTTTTAAATGTTTCAAGCAAACCACTGTATTTGCACTGCCCCTCTCAGGTTTCCATAGAAAGCACAAGGTGAAAAACAGATTAAGTCAGATAATTTCTTTTTAGTCTTTTCTATCACCGTTATATATTTTTCTTCTGGAAAAGTCCTACCACACAGTTTGTCTTTCCATTTTGCTGCTTTATCTAATTAGAAAATGAATCGATGCTCATTGTAAAAATACATGTATACCTGGAAATGCAGATGACTTGCTGCTGTAAGATAACCAAAATCACTTGTAATTTTACCTCTCTGAAATAACCTGCTAACATCCCCCCAGAGTGTTACCTATATGAGTATTCACACTCCATCCAGCTCAGGAAAGGATTTAGGATAGCTCATAAAACGCATAATATAACAAGATAGACTATGTCCAAAAAACCAGCTTGGTAAGAAAAACACGGTGAGGGAACGAGAGACACCGTGAAAGCACAAATGAGGTGAATATCCAGTGAGGTGAATTCCCCTTCATTGTGGGTGTTGTTTTCCACCCCCGAGATCATGTGGCAAATGCAAGTGAGCATCCATATAGGAGCTTCTGAGCTGAATGCAATTTGTGACAGTGCCGGAGAAATGCAGCAACCCCACTGCAGGGCTCGGAGCCAGCCGGTCCATCTGTGCAATTCTGCAGCCACCCCAGCTGCCCCCAGCCCTTCCCTGCTGCTGCGCTGGGCTGTCCTCTCTGCTCTCAGTGGGCACACCTCGCTGCAATGAACTAGAGCTGCGTCTTGGACTTCCCTTCCTAAACCTAGCCCTAAAACACTAATGCTCTATCATCAACAGCCTTTCTTGGAAAGGTAATCACCACAGGATTCACAAATCAAAACCCTATAAAAAGTGGACACCCAGGTGATGTGCTTATGAGGTTTGGGTTTTGATTTGGGGTTTGGCTGTTTGTGTATCCCCCAGACTTTCTCACTACAAACCACAAGAAATATAAATATGGATTGTTTTTTTCAAATTCACTTTTCAATTGCTTCTCACTCTTCTTATTTCTGTATCTCTCTCACACACACACACAAATACAGACTGCCTTAATGCATGGTTCCACTCAGAAGGCAAGGAGTCGCTGAAGGGGAAAATGTGAAAGGACCTAGAATCCAATTAACTTTGGCCATCATTGGTGTGAGCACTGGGTGACTCACTGCTTTTTAAGTAAATTAGGATGAAATCTCATAAATTAATCAAGGTCTCCAAAAGAAGTGATGAACCAAAACTCAGATGTTCACCTAATTAATAAATTAATCTTTAAAAACTGGCCTAGAGTTCTTTGCTTATTACTAAATGCAATCTTAGCTATTGCTGCTTCTTAACCTTATGTTACCATTTGTAACTAGGAATAGAATTGTATTCCTAGTGCTTATTATTTTTAAGGACTATGTCCTACAGACAGACTTTTAAGCAATAAAACACATACTATTACAACACAGTTTTCTTTGGCTTTCCAATAGTTAATAAATTATTAATATTAATAATTAAAACTAAAGTAATTTTGATTAGATTGCACACAAAAGCTCAGAGACTAAAGTTCACAGTAACCTTCACTTTTGTTGGATTATGTTTCTTTCACAGTTTCATTATGATACTAAAAACATGACAACACAGTACTGAGCATACAGCTATTTCTCATACATTTTATTAAAGTTTGGGGGATCGGCACTGTGGCTCACTTGGTTAGTCCTCCACCTGTGGCACCAGCACCCCATATGGGTGCCGGGTTCTAGTCCCGGTTGCTCCTCTTCCAGTCCAGCTCTCTGCTGTGGTCTGGGAGGGCAGTGGAGGATGGCCCAGGTGCTTGGGCTGCTGCACCCGCATGGGAGACCAGAAAGAGGCACCTGGCTCCTGGCTTCGGATCGGCGCAGTGCTGGCCATAGCAGCCATTTGGGGGGTGAACCAATGGAAGGAAGATCTTTCTCTCTCTCTCTCTCTCTCTCTCTCTTTCTCTCACTGCCTAAAACTCTACCTGTCAAAAAAAGTTTTGATTTAATTTTTCTGTTTTTTTTAAAATGTTTAATTGACATTTATGGGATACTATGTGATGTTTTGATATGTGAATGCATTGTGTATGTCCAATCAGGGTAAACATATTTCTCATTTACCCATTTATCATTTCTTTGTGGTGAAACCATGCAAATCCTTCTAATAGTTTGTTTAGAAAAAACACAGTTTATTAGCATTATCTGTAATCACACTACTGTGCAATACAGCATCATGACTTTCTCCTATCTAGCTAAAACTTAGTACTCATTAAACAAACTTCCCCTGCCCTACCCTTCACCCTACTCCTCCTGGACCTTGGCAACCACTATTATACTCTTAACTTATTCAGAATTGTCTTTTGTTGATTACTCATATGAGTGATACGATATAGTACTTGTCCTTTTGCACTGCACTTATTATTTAACATAATGCCCTCCAGTTTCATCCATGACGCTACAAATTACTTAATCATTTTTATGGCTAAATAGTATTCCACCACATTTATTTCTTTTAGTTTTTTTAGAAAGCTTTTATTTAATAAATATGAATTTCATAGGTACAGCTTTGGGATTATAGTGGTTCTTCCCCCCATGCCTGCCCTCCCACCGCCATTCCTGTCCCACCTCCTACTCCCTCTCCCATCCCATTCTTCATTAAGATTCATTTTTAATTACCTTTATATACAGAAGATCAACTCTATACTAAGTAAGGATTTCATCAGTTTGCACCCACACAGACACACAAAGTACTGTTTGAAGATGAGTTTTATTGTTAATTCTCATAGTACAACTCATTAAGAACAAAGGTCCGACATGGGGAGCAAGTGCACAGTGACTCCTGTTGTTGAAACCATATTTTCTTTATCCATTCATCAGTTGATGGAAACTAAGTTTGCTTCTATTCCTTGGCTATTGTGAACAGCGCTGCAATAAACATGGGAGTGCGGACGTTGCTTCATTTCCCCCGGATATACACTCAGTTTTGAGGTTGTTAGATCATACGGTGGTTCTACTTTTAGTTTTTTTGGGAAACATCCATGTGGGGAGCAACTGGGAGCAACTGGGACTAGACTGTTATTGGAATTAAGACTTATTCTATGCATCTGCTCTCCCACAATATGGCGCTGGGAGAGGAGTAACAGCTTCTACACAGCTGCCTCCAGTTCAACCAATAAGCAGCAGGACCTGCTCCTGATTGGAGGAGAGCAGCATACTCGGCGTGTGGGTAGCAGAGTTGGGATTGGTGGAAGAGGACTATAAAGGAGGAGAGAGACAACATGCACCAGGAACATCTGAGCAGCCCCCAAGAGAGCCGGCCGGCGGTGTGCCGCTCCCCTGCGGAAGTGGGGAAAGTGGCTAGGGGGAACCGCCCTTCCACGGAGGTGGAAGGGTCGGTAGCCAACCCGGGAAGAACCAGCAGCAAACCCGGGGAGGGCCGAGCAGACAAAAGAACAGTGCAGGGTCCTGTGTTGTTCCTCCACGAAGACGGGGAGCGACAATCCATATTGTTTTCTACAATGATTGTACAAATTTACATTCCCACAAACAGTGTGCCAGGGTTCCCTTTTCTCCACATCCTCACCAGCAATTCTTATTTCTTTTAGACTTTTCATACTATTTAATTTATTTTCAGAAGGTGCTTATCTTCTGTTTCTACACTGCTACATATAACCATGTATAATCCCATATCATTCTTACATTTTTCTCTAAAGTACATGTTTGAATATACATTAATATGTTTGTTTTTATTTCACAGGGCAGTAAAAAGTAAACATTTTTTCTCATAGACACAGAAATCAGGCAGAGCACTTGGATTTAAGCTTGATACTTTGATTTCATCTCTAGATTCTCTGTTTATTGTAATCACCATGGAAACTTTGAAGATTATAAACACTTTCACGTACTTGACCTTCTTTGATCGTCATAGGAACTCCATGGGCTAGAACAAGTATGCCCACCTTACGGATGGAGAAAACAAGGCTCCAGAAGTTACATTACTTTCTGAAAATCACCAAACCCATTAACTGATCCTTGCACTTCCCCTCTGGCTCCACATCTGAGGTCTGTCTAGTCCAATGTACCACATAAGTTCCCTGAATGTAACCTTCTGGAACTGGGTGGCCAGCAATGTTTCTCGGGACAGCCTTACCTTAGAAACTGCCATCGTTTCAAATACTGTTGGAATTTGATTTACTTTTTGTTTATTTGTGCCTGGAACTCTCTCATTGGAATATGCTCCTGTGACAGATGACAGCTCAAATACTTGCCACTGATAGAGTGTGAACTGTGAGATTGGTGTGGTGCAGAGGGCTATCTGCATGCTGGCATTCCGACTGGAGTCCCAATTCCCCACTGCTCTGCCTTCAGTCCAGCTCCCTGGCCACTGCATCTGAGAAAGCAGTGAATGACGGCTCGAGTACTGGGGCCCCTGCCGTCTACGTGGGAGACTTTAGATAGAGTTTCTAATTCCTGATTTTGACCGGGTCCAGCCCTGGCTGTTGCAGCCATTTGGGGAATGAACCAGTGGATAAAAGATTGATCTCTCTCTTTCTCCCCCTCCTTCTCTGTCCTTCTGCCTTTCAAATAAATAAGCTTCTTAAAAAAAAAATTAAAAAAAAACAACTATGAGATTTACACCTGTGAAATCTGCCATCAGAATTCCATCATACATTTGTGACAGAGGCTTTCTGAAACTTCGGGCAGTCAGTTCCTCAAATTCTGCAAACACAGTTGTTACAGAAAGTGATAACCTCAGAGACTGAAGCTGGCTTATCTCAGCGTCCCATAGAAATGCATACCAGCATGTGTGCTTTTTTTAAAAAAAGATTTTATTTATTTTTTAGACAGATAGAGTTACAGACAGTGAGAGAAAGAAAGGTCTTCCTTCCGTTGGTTCACTCCCCAAATGGCCGCAATAGCTGGAGCTATGCTGATCCGAAGCCAGGAGCCAGGTGCTTCTTCCTGGTCTCCCATGCAGGTGCAGGCGCACAAGCACCTGGGCCATCCTCCCTCCACTGCCATCTCGGGCCACAGCAGAGATCTGGACTGGAAGAGGAGCAACCGGGACTAGAACACGGTGGCCATATGGGATGCTGGCGTCGCAGGCGGAGGATTAACCTGCTGCGCCATGGCGCCGGCCCCAGCACGTGCGCTTTTGAAACAGACAATGTGTACTGAGTCCAGTTGGCTATCTGCTGTACACTCAGTAAAGACACAATCTGTGGAGGCAAGGAAATCGCCAAGTTTCCAATCACCATGTACCTCTGAGACTCTCGGGGCGCTCGTCAGCTTTCGGAGCTATTTTTCCTTGCAGTTCACTGACATTCTATCAAAATGCTTTGCCTTTCAAAAAGTAGAGAATCAGGAGAGTAGAAATAATTGCTACTTTATGACTTAGATCCCAGGTCACCAGGCATTTTTCCAGATGGGGAAATTGAGGGTCAAATTGTCAGGGCCTCAGTTTCCCCAAGAGAACATGAAGAGGTTGGCTGAGGTGACCTCTGCCCTCCTTTGATTTCCCCAGCAGTGGCTTCTCCCAAACATAACCCTCCAAGCAGATCAGGTACTCTCTTAAGCACTCATTACACGTCAACAGACGTACTTATCAGACTACTATAATTATGCTGTTGGCCAAGCACAGAAAGAAATAATTATAGGAGCTGGCAATGCGGCACAGGGGGTCAAGCTGCTGCCTGTGACACTGACATTCATTTCAAGTCCCAGCTGTTCCACTTTCCATCCAGCTCCCTGCTAATGTGACTGGGAAAGCAGCAGGAGATAGCACAAGTACTAGGGTCCTACCCACCCACGTGGGAAACCCGGGTGGAGATTGGGGTGCTGGCTTTGGCCTGGTCCAGCCCCTGCCACGGTCACCATTTGAGGAGTGAACCAGTGGACAGATCTCTGTCTCACCTCTTTGCCATTCTGCTTTTCAAATAAATGTTTTTCTCACTTGGTTTTCCTTTAATTCTTTTTTCTAAATTTTATTAAGTTCTATAACTTTTATATATGTCATATATATGCAGATTTAGGAACATAGTGATACTAGCAATAATTGTAATTCTGGGGTCTAAATGCAGTAGAACAGAGTAAAAATTTATAGGTAGCATGAAGGGAGGAGTATTTCTTTTCTTTGGGGAGTACCCAGGAAAGTTCCTGACAGTATACAGGGTTCGAAGGTCTGGAGGAGTTTACCAGCTTTAGAAGAAAGGGCATTCCAACAAGCAATGTTATATAAGATTTGCAACATGCAAAGGGCAAATATGACATAGAAATGTGCAAAATAAGGTACCTGTGGATCACCCAGGGGGATACATAGTAAAATTATACAACTAGGTTCAGTGCTCGGGATTAATTCTGGTTAGAAATTTCATTCAGTTAAATTCAAGAGACTCTTATTAACTATCTCCCATGTGCCAGAATAGAGAAGGATTAAATGTGATGCAATCTTTGTCTTCTAAGGACTTGAAGCATAGTTGAAGAAAGATGTTTGGGGCTGGTATTGTGGTGCAGCAGGTTAAGTTGCTGCCTACAATGTTGGCATCTCACATGAGCACCAATTCAAGTCCCACCTGTTCCATTAACCATCCAGCTCCTTGCTAATGCACCTGGGAAAACAGTGGAGGATGACCCAAGTGCTTGGGCCTCTGCACCCAAGTGTGAGATCTGGATAGAGTTCCTGGCTCCTGGCTTCAGCTTGGTCCAGCACTAATCATTGTGGCCACTCAGGGTGTGAACCAGCAGATAGAAGATGCAGATGCTCTCATATTCATTCTCTCTCTCTCTTTCTCTCTCTCAAATAAATACTTTTAAGAACAAAGATTTAATAAGAATAGCACATATGAAATACAGCATGGTACACTTACTATGAAAGCAAGAACACGGCCGGCATCGCGGCTCACTAGGCTAATCCTCCGCCTAGCAGCGCCGGCACACCGGGTTCTAGTCCCGGTCGGGGCGCTGGATTCTGTCCCGGTTGCCCCTCTTCCAGGCCAGCTCTCTGCTGTGGCCAGGGAGTGCAGTGGAGGATGGCCCAGGTGCTTGGGCCCTGCACCCCATGGGAGACCAGGAAAAGCACCTGGCTCCTGGCTCCTGCCATCGGATCAGCGCGGTGCGCCGGCCGCAGTGCGCCAGCCGCGGCAGCCATTGGAGGGTGAACCAACGGCAAAGGAAGACCTTTCTCTCTGTCTCTCTCTCTCACTGTCCACTCTGCCTGTCAAAAAAAAAAAAAAAAAAAAAAAAAAAAAAAAAAAAAAAAAAAAGAAAGAAAGAAAGAAAAAGAAAGCAAGAACACAGAACCATGGAAGCCGAGGTGAGAGGTCAAGTTGGGAGCAGGGGATTCCAAGGAGACTTTCTAAAGAAGCTGAGCTGACCCTCCCAGGACAAGGAGCAGGTAGCTGGGTGAGGAAAGATGGGCCAAGTATTTCAGGCAGAGAGAATGGCCTGGGCAAAGGTGCAGAGGCAGGATACAGCTGGTCTATTTGAATTGTGAGCAGTGCAGCAATGATGGAGAATAATGATAGACAGTAAGGTAGGAAGTGTTTGAATCCAACAATCACGATTCACAGTTGGTTGATTTCTTAATATGAAAATCGTAAATTTAGAAAAAAAAGTCAGGTTCTTTGCCATGATATAACAAGGGTGGGCTTTATTCCTGTTGCAAAAAAAAAAAAAAAAAACTCACTACCCTCTGAAATCTCATCAATATGGCCATTACCGTCCACACATTCTGATCTTCTGAGGCCAAACCACCCGTAACATTCTGCCTACACAGCATTCTAGGCTTCTCTAGCCTCATCCTCCAAATTCTCCCCATCTTTTCTGGTAAACCAATTCCAAAGGCCCTTGCACATCTTTAGGTATAAACTATAATAATGGCCTTACTCCTTGGAAACAATTTTCTATATTAATCAACTTCTTTTTGGTAAAATGAAATATTTGGTTAAAAATTTAACTTTATAAAGAGAAAAGGTTATTCTGATCAAAGGTTTAGAAGTTCAAGTCCAAGATCAGGAACCCTACTGGCTTGGCCTCTGATAGGGGTGGTAATTGTGGAGTGGAGCACGAGTGGACAAAGGATCACTCAGCGAGCCAGGAAGCTACGAGAGCAGCTGGGTCCAGCTCAGCTTACTACCCAAGCCTCTCATGAGAACTATTCTCCTGCGACCTGAAGACCTCTCACCAGCCCCCTACACACCACAAATGGATTAAGTTTCTGCCTTCTTAATACGGCCAACTTAGGAGCACTAGCTAAAGCCCCAAGCCCTTATACTCAGTTGAGGAACATCAATTACTAATTTGCTCAGTGTTCAGATGGCTTCTGCTTTACATAAAGAAACTAGAAAAAAATGGAGAGTTTTTCTAGACTTTACAACCAGACTCAAAACAAGTTTGTTTGTCTCATACTTACTTAATGTACACATATATATCCATTTATTTATTTATTAGAGAATCAATATGCTTATATATATCCAGGAAATGTTCCCATTAGCGCAACACAGACTAAAAACTTCTTTATCTGGACATGGGATAAAGAAGATATGGTTTTATTTACATTTCTAGGATTAAGCACCCAAAATTTCTGCTCCCATCTCAGATATCAAACTTCTCCATGAGCTTTGCCAATGTTTATTGATAGAAGAAATATGGATGCCCAGATGAAGGAGGGATGTGCATTTGTATTTGTGATTTGGTTCTGAAATATCTCTGAAGCAGTGGGTACTTGTTAAACCAACGTAGCCAATCTGCATCAAATGCACTTTTACTGTAAGGGGCAAGTAGTATAGAGGAGTATCTTGTGATATACCTTTGATAGGGCACTAATACGAGTGCTGCCATGTATTCCCTCCCCTTTCTATCCGCCAACCATAAACAGAGGATAACTGAAAGCATCTTCCATTGTCAGTGGTGATGGAAGTTGCAGAGAGAAAACCAACTCCCAGGCCGGCGCTGCAGCTCACTAGGCTAATCCTCTGCCTTGCGGCGCCGGCACACGGGGTTCAAGTCCCGGTCGGGGCGCCGGATTCTGTCCCGGTTGCCCCTCTTCCAGGCCAGCTCTCTGCTGTGGCCAGGGAGTGCAGTGGAGGATGGTCCAAGTGCTTGGGCCCTGCACCTCATGGGAGACCAGGATAAGTACCTGGCTCCTGCCATCGGATCAGCGCGGTGTGCAGGCTGCAGCGCGCCAGCCGCGGCGGCCATTGGAGGGTGAACCAACGGCAAAGGAAGACCTTTCTCTCTGTCTCTCTCTCTCTCACTGTCCACTCTGCCTGTCAAAAAATAAATAATAAAATAAAATAAAATTTTCACACTGAAAACCTAGAAGTGATCATAAAACTTAGCAAATTAAATACATCATATAAATTTATGTCCCTAATACACCACTAAACTCGAGATTGGAGCATGAGAGAGTCCTTTGCCTTTCTGAATAGACCTGCATGTTCCTTTTTTGAAAGAAAAAAGTTACAGAAGCAGAAAAATGAGAGGTAGTGACATTTTGTGCAAGACAATTAGTATTTCAAGAACTAGTCTGCAAAGGTGCGGTGGAGTACCCTGTACTCCATGGCCTCGGTTCAAATAGGCTTACATTGTGTCAGAATCTCAAATAGGGCAGACCAGAACATGTAAAAGTATAAGGTCAAAATGTATAGCCAAGGGGATCTGTCGATACTGTAAAAAGCAGAAAGGGTTATTTTTCAGAATTGGTTGCAGTTTATCTGCTATGAAAGTGTGTGGCTGAGATGTGCATTCAAGATCTCTTCCAACCTAGAATTCCAAAGTGGTTACCTCCCTTAATCCTTTGGTGCCCCCTATGGCCCCAATTCAGAAAGTGTTCAATGAAAACACAAATTCTAGTTTTCTATGAAGATTCCTAATTTAAATTAGCATCTTCATCACTCAATTATACTTCGCCTTTTGGAGTTGATAAAATTAACTGGATATCCATTTGGAGGGTAGCTTGGCAATATGTGTGATCAGATTTTCAAATGTCTAGACTCTTTAACCCAATGTCTAGGAAATGAGTGATAAAGATACCAAGAAATTCTGTCATTTGCAGCATCATGGATGGACTGGCAAAACATTGTGTTAGTGAGACATTAATTCACGCACATGCTGTCATGTTTGTGTGGAAGCTACAGTTGATCTCAAAGACGTAGATAATGGTGGTTATCAGAGCATGTGGACGAGGAAGGGAAGAAGGGACAATGGTTAATGAGTACAGGGATGCAGGTGGTCAGGAGGAATGGCTTATAACATTCTGCAGCACAATAGGACAACTAGGCTGACAACACTAAATTGATTATTTCAAAATAGCTAATAGCACTTTGAATGTCTCCAGGACAGAGAAACACTAAATATTGGAAGTGATGTAAACATCAGTTACTCTGTTTTCTTTACAGGTATCCATAAATACGTTCAATCATTATGTGTCAGGCAAAAATAAAATTCTTAAAAACTGGAATGTCCCTAGTTAGAAGATAATAGTAGTTTTTGAGTGGTGAATATTCACCTTTGTTTACATTGAGTTGGGTTGTAGTTTGCTTATACAGGACCCAAGGCTGGGCAGAGCCATCTGAGTCTAATGGCCTCTCAATTAATTTAACACCATTTTTAAATATTAAATGACTGGTGCCACATCATAGACACTTTACAACTCATTTTCATTGTGCATGAATAAATTTTAGGGATTTTATAGGCTGATACATGTTAGCCCATTCATCCCTTTAAAATGTTGTGCAACATTAAATTACACATACAACATAGTAATCTTTCCTCCAACTACTTCATTAGAACATTTTTTTGTTCCTCAAACAATATTCTCTTTCATGAACTTGTGTGATTCTTTTCCTATAGCATCAACCTAGATACTGAGAACCCAGAGTAGAAACACAGATATTTTCAATTTCTCTAAATACTAATTACTCGACTTAAGAACTAATGCTGTCAACAGAAATCTTTAAGAGTTCTGTTGTGCCAACTTTTTGGATTATTTTTCTTGTACAATTAATGTGAAAGATGCCCTTATTTATAGCTTTGATATGTATTTCCCTGATCACTAATGAGGATGAAATCTTTTCTTATGTATATTTGTAATTCAGTTGCTTTTCTCATTGATTCTTTATATCATTTGCTCATTTTTCTTTTTTTGTGTGTGTGTTTGGAACAACTACTTTATTTTTCTTTAACTTTTATTTAATGAATATAAATTTCCAAAGTTCAGCTTATGGATTACAATGGCTTCCCCCCCCATAACTTCCCTCCCACCCGCAACCCTCCCCTTTCCCACTCCCTCTCCCCTTCCATTCACATCAAGATTCATTTTCGATTCTCTTTATATACAGAAGATCAGTTTAGCATACATTAAGTAAAGATTTCAACAGTTTGCTCCCACACAGAAACATAAAGTGAAAAATACTGTTTGAGTACTAGTTATAGCATTAAATCTCAATGTACAGCACACTCTAATAAGTTCTCTTTTATATTGATTTTCACATATAAGATATCAATCCTTTGCTAATTTTATAAGCTAATGTTGATTACATGACTTGTTTTTTTCTTCCTTATATAGTATCTTCTAATATAAAAAAGTTTAATTTGTGTATAAGTATTTTCCTTCGTGGTGTTTAATTTTGTGTCTTTTGGCACAAATCTTTTTTCAGGTCTCAAGTTTTAAATATTTTCCTCTGAATATTTGTACTGAAAAATTAACTATAATTGTACATATTTATGGGTTACAGTGTGACATTTCAACACATGTATACAATATGTACTGATCAAATTAGAGTAACCGGTATTTCCTTTCCTTTGACAATACTTTATGATTGGAGGCTTAGAGCTCCTTTATTTGTTCACAAAATACATACAAATTTATTATGTATTATAATCATCCAGCTAAGCTTTGTGGCACAGCTTTTATATATATAAATATTATATATTTATAGTATATATAACATTATATATATTTCTATATATATCTATATATTTGTGGGGTTTTCTCCCCTCAGGATACATACAATTGAAACTTTTGTGATTTTCCCCTCTCAAGATTGCTTGGCTATTCAGAGTCTTTTGTGGATCCATATAAATTTTAGGATTTTTTTCTAATTCTGTAAACAATGTTGTTGGTATTTTGACAGGGATTGCATTGACTCTGTAGGTTGCTTTAAGTGGTATGGACGTCTTAACAGCATTAAGTGTTCAATCTGTGAATAAAGTACACATTCCATTCTCACTGTGGTTATTTCGTCAGTGATTTCTAGTTTTCCTTGTAGAGATCTGTCATTTCTTTGGTTAAATTTGGTCTTTCTTTCTTTAAAGGTTTATTTATTTATTTGAAAGTCAGAGTTACACAGAGAGGAGAGGCAGAGAGAAAGAGAGAGAGAAAGAGGTCTTCCATCTGCTGGTTCACTTCCCAATTGACTGCAATGGCTGGACCTGCACTGATCCAAAGCCAGGAGCCAGGAGCTTCTTCCCATCTCCCACGCAGGTGCAGGGGCCCAAGCACTTGGGCCATCTTGTACTGCTTTTTCAGGTTGTAGCAGAGAGCTGGATTGGAAGAGGAGCAGTCAGGTCTTGAACCGGCGCCCATATCATGTTAACCATGCAGTTTACAAGAGACCCAACTGAAACAAAAATCACACAGAGAATTAAACTGCATGGTTAACATGATACCCTGAGTTTCAGTAGATGAACTTAATGCATCTACACTCCTTGTGATAACTACATATTTGCATTTCTCTCTTCACACTCATTATGTTTATCTTTTTATCGATTGTTTCACTTTTTCAGTTTTCCTGACTTTTGGTAAATTGATAAACTTTTCTACATTCTTTTTACAGTGAAAGAGAGAGAGAGACAGGGAGAAAGGTCTTCCTTTTCTTTGATTCACCCCCCAATGGCCACCACGGCCAGCGTGCTGCGCTGATCCAAAGCCAGGAGCCAGGTGCTTCCTCCTGGTCTCCCATGCGGATGCAGGGCCCAAGCACTTGGGCCATCCTCCACTTCACTCCCGGGCCACAGCAGAGAGCTGGCCTGGAAGAGGAGCAACCGGGACAGAATCCAGCGCCCCAACCAGGACTAGAACCCAGGGTGCCAGCGCCGCAGGCAGAGGATTAGCCAAGTGAGCCGTGACACCGGCCAGGCCCTCCATTTTTAAGTCATATTTCTTTCTTCAAGTTTCACTCCTCTTCTTATTAATGCTTATCAAGTAATCATCTCTCAATAAAAATCATTTAGTGGTAAGTCCTCTAGAAATTTGCATAACAAATATCTAAATTTCATTTTGACCTTCAAATTATGGTTTAAATAAGTATACGTTACCAGATCAATGCATATTTTCACTTAAGATATTGAACATATTTTCTCAATGTCTTTTGCATCAATTGTTTCTGATGAGATTTCTGATGACTCAGGCCTGTCGACTGGTTGGAATTTTTTAGTCTCCCCTCCCCTTTATTTTAACTAAATGTTTTTCAGTTTAATTATTCTACATCTAGCTTTGGTCTAATTTTTATTTTTCTTATTTTATTTGCTATTTTCTTTTATTTTTAACTGACAGAGTGTCTTTCTTCACTTCTAGATCTAGCTGCCATTGTATCAACAAACTGCTTGGCAATTATTTTCTTCACTTTGTCTGGAATGTCAATAAGACCTATGTTGGTTGTTCCAAGGTGGCTGAATAGTGAGAAGCTGCACCGACCTCAGTCACAGAAAGATGCCAGAAAAACAAAGAAGGGACCAGGACCCCAGGTCACTGAGTAACAGAAACTTCCGGTGGAGAAGGGACAGAACAGAAAAAAGACTGCATGGCAGCAAAAAGAACAGACATGTCGCCATCAGCCAAGCTGCCAGGCCCCTGCAAAGGAGTCAGTGCCGGGCTGAAAGGTACCATCTTGGCACAGTGAGGCTCCAGAGAGGCGGGGCAATGCCCCAGCCCTGGGGGCTTGGACTGAAAGATTTCACAGTCCCGCTGGCTTCAAGTCTGGGCTGGCGACTAGTGGGTGTCTCAGTGACTACTCTGCTCCATGGAAGGAGGCCACGTTGCCTCCCTCCCCTCCCCACACCAACGCACGAGACTCGATTCACTGTGGTGGGGGTCCCAGCTGAACTCCATCCTGACTTGAGGGACAGCAGACATTCCCAGGGATGCCAGAGGCCACTGGAGCCAGGGCTGCTCACAGGGCAGAGAGCAGACCCTCTGTACCCTGTGCCCGTAGGGGATTTCTAGGCATAGGCCATGGTGCCGACAGGGTCCCAGGCTGCAGGTGGCATTTCTGTGCACCTGCCAAGTCTGACTGGAGAGCCTCAGAGCTGCCTGCTTACTGGGGAGGGTTTTGAGAGGCTGGGGGACACGATGAGGAGTGGTTCAGTGCTCTGGGTGTTGCACATGCCTGTGGCATCATTCCCTCACTCTAGCCTGTGGATCAGCTGGTTAACCTGCCACAGAGAAGGGCTGGGCCTGTAAACACACTAGCCAGCTCTGAAACCCCCTACTCCCAGTGGTGGTAGCCATAGGCGCTCTATCATGCTGATCTTGGGTGTCACTCCTGCCCACCCACAAACCATGCCACTCAGCACACACCCCTGGAACTCAAGTATAAGCCTTAGGCACTCCGCTGAGCCCTATAGGTACATTTCCAGGAATAAAGTCTTAAATAAAAAAGAAAACTCAACCTCCAGAGGTGATTGCAACAAGAGATCCCCATATGTGTAAAAATCACCATAAGAAACACGAGAAACATGAACAAGGAAAGCAATATCACTCCCCAAAATGGACACAAGAATATATTAATATTGGACTGAGAAGGAGGGGAGATGGACAATAATGCCCCCACAAAAAAAGAAAGAAAAAAAAAAGAATGACTGTAAGGTTACTAAAAACAGTTTGATTCCAAGATGGTAGAATAGGGAGGGAGCTTACTGCTCTAAGCTAGGGGAAAACAGTTTTAAAAAAAAATGAAGAGCGCGCATTTTAAGGGGAAGAGTTGGGGAGGAAACCACACGGGAAATACTACAGAAGGAAGAGGGATGCTGTGGATCTACACAGAGTGTACAGACATGAGCACAAGCACACACACAACACGGGACCCCAGCAGCCGAGAGCCCAAGCAATTGCCAGCTTTGGTGAGTGCAGTGCGATGAGACTGCAACAGCCTGTGCCACTGGTGATACAGCTGCGGGAGAGCCTGGCACGAGTCCAGCCTGGAGCCCTGCGGGGGGACAGGGTACCTGCCAACCTACAGCGGGGAAAGGGCCATGATTCTCTCTTCCTGTCTTCACCCACAGCAGCACCCAACAACTGGCTGAGAGGGCAGGAACCATTTTGGACACAAATAACAGCTGCACCAGGCCCTGTGAACTGGCAGCAAGCAGCCACAAGAAGTTGCCATCTTGTCAGTAGCTACAGCTTGGGCGCATGCATTCAGCAACCAGTGCAAGAAGCACCACTGTGAAACAAGAAGGGGCGATGATTGCTGGTTCTTGTGCACATGTGTAATCCAGGGATGTTACCAGAGGGAAAAATCCACTTTCCCCATTGACTTTGAGTCTGGCTGGGAGGGTTGACAGGGGGCTAGGCACCCACATAGGACTGTGAGGTGTCCCCAGCCTCTCAACACACCACAGACTCTGGGGCTCAAACCACTAGGTGGAGCACCCACAGGAAGCTGGCTCTGGAAATGTCTATGCTTCTCTGTGGACAGGACAGACTGGCGGGGCAGAGCGGCTCCTCTGCATCCCGTGGCTCTGGGATCCTTGTGTGCAGAATCTGTGGGAATTCAGTGACTGTAGAAGAGAGCGCAGGTGTAGCTGGGTCTCTGGTCTCCCACTGTGTGCAGCTCCACAAGCTCGCAGCTCCCTGATGCCTGGGGTGGGTCATTGCAATGCATCCATGCTCACACTAAGGACTGCACAGATCCTGTATGTAATTCTTATGACAGCACGGATGAGTATTGCACCAACTCTGGGCTAACAACTGGGCATTGAGCACCATGCTAGACAGAAAGTGAGCACGTTATTATGCCAACAGAGGTGATTAAACCCTCCCTGCTGATAAAAAAGAGGAGACTGAGGCTAGTGTATTAGCATAGTAGGCTAAGCCTCCATCTGTGGTGCCAGAATCCCATATGGGTGCTGGTTTGTTTTCTAGCTGCTCCTCTTCCAATTCAGCTTTCTGCTTACGGCCTGGCAAAGCAGTAGAAGATGGCCCAAGTGCTTGGGCTCATACGTCCATGGGGGAGACCTGGAAGAAGCTCCTGGATCCTGGCTTCAGATTGGCACAGTTCCAACTGTTGCAGCCATTTGGGAAGTGAACCAGCAGATGGAAGACCTTTCTCTCTGTCTCTCCTTCTTTCTGTCTGTAACTATACCTCTCAAATAAATAAATAAATAAATATTTTTTAAAAATTTAAAAAAGAGATCTACCACACCCAACTTGGGAGTCACCATGGATACTTTCCCCACATTGCAGCACTGACCAGAGCTCCCTGGCCGCACCCAGCACACACCTTGGTATCCACTGAAAGAGCAGAACTCCACTAAGCCACAGAGGTATGTCCAACATAAAAGCCATCAGAGAACAAACCAACAAGTATTTCCACAAATGCCTAAAAATAAATGCAAAATTTCAAGAACAAAAAAGTGGAAGACGGGGCCAGTGTTGTGGGACAACAGGTTAAAGCCACAGCCTGCAGTGCCTGCATCCCATATGAACACCACTTCAAGTCCCAGCTGCTCCTTTTCCTATCCAGCTCTCTGCTTTGGCCTGGGGAAGCAGTAGAAGATGGTCCAACTCCTTGGGCCCCTGCACCCACATTGGGGACCCAGAGGAAGCTCCTGGCTCCTGGCTTTGGATCAGATCAGCTCTGGCTATTGTGGTCATTTGGGGAGTGAACCAGTGGAATGGAAGACCTCTCTCCTGGCTCTACCTCTCTCTGTAACTCTTTCAAATAAATTTTTAAAAATAAATAAAAATAAAAGAATATGGAAGACAACATGACTCCCCCCTCAAAGGAACACAACAATGCTTCAATATTAGAATGAGAAGATGGAAAGATTGATGAATTGCCTGACACATATTTCAAAAGATTAATCACAGGATTACTGAGAAGCAAATCCACAAATTTAAAAATCCATACATGAAAAAAATCATACATGACATGAATTGTCCCTTTGAAACTGAGATTTGAAGAAAAATCAAAAAGAAATGAAAAATTCAGTACATCAAATAAAAAATACAGTAGAAATCCTTAACAACAGAATTGGTGATTTTGAGATTTTGAAAGGAAATCAAAATGAAATATTAGAAATGAAGAATTCAACATGTCAAACAAAAAATACAGGAAAAAAAGCCTTAGTAATAGAGTTGGTGAGGCTGAAGAAAGATATCTGAGCTAGAAGACAAATATTTGGAAATTTTACAGTCAGACCAACAAAAAGAAGAAATTAGAAAAATTAAAACCAGTGTTAAGCCAGCGCCGTAGCTCACTAGGCTAATCCTCCGCCTTGCGGCGCCAGCACACCAGGTTCTAGTCCCGGTCGGGGCACCGGATTCTGTCCCGGTTGCCCCTCTTCCAGGCCAGCTCTCTGCTATGGCCCAGGAGTACAGTGGAGGATGGCCCAAGTGATTGGACCCTGCACCCCATGGGAGACCAGGAGAAGCACCTGGTTCCTGCCTTCGGATCAGCGTGATGCGCTGGCTGCAACGTGCTAGCCGTGGCGGCCATTGGAGGGTGAACTAACAGCAAAAGGAAGACCTTTCTCTCTGTCTCTCTCTCTCTCACTTTCTACTCTGCCTGTCAAAAAAAGGAAAAAAAAAAAAACAGTGTTAGAGGTATCTGGGAAGCAATCAAATAACCAAACATATGAGTAAAAGAGTTGCTGAAGGTGTGGAGAGAATGGATTAGAAGGTTTATTCAGTGAAGCAAATACAGAAAACATCCCTAATTTGAAGAAAGGAATGTCCAAATACAAGAGGCACATAGAACTCCTAATAGACATGACCAGAAAAGATCTTCTCAATGACACAGTGTAGTCAAACTCTATGGTAAAACATAAAGAAAAGATTCTAACATGTGCACGAGAGAAATGCCAGCTTACTCTCAGAGGATCTCCAATTAGACTCAAAGCAGACTTCTTATCAGAAACCCCTAAGGGATAGGAGAGAATGGTGAGAAATATTCCAAGTTTTTAGAGAATAAAACTGTCAACCCAGAATACTGTACCGTGCAAAGCTCTCACTCATGAATGAAGGTGAAATAAAGACCTTCCATAATAAGCAGAAATTGAAATAATTTGTCACCACTCGTCCAGACTTACAAAAGATGCATAAAGATGTGCTACACAAAGAAACACAGAATGATAGCTATCATTATGAAAGAATGTGAAGGCAGAAAATCCCCCAGTAAAAATACAAAAGAAATCCAAAGTCAACAATAGATATATTTATCAAAAAATGGCAGAGCCAAGTCATTATTTATCACCTTGAATGTAAATGGCTTCAACTCTCCAGTAAAAAGATAAAGACTGGCTGAATGGATTAAAAAACAAGACACATCTATTTGCTGCTTACAATAAACACATCTCGCCAACAAAGATACACACAGACTGAAAGTGAAAGGATGAAAAGAGAAGACTTCCATGCTAAAAGAAACCAAAAAGTGAGGAGGTATAGCTATTCTAATATCAGACAAAATAAATTTACCATGAAAACTGTTGAAAGACACGAGGGGTACTATATAATAATTAAGGAATCAATTCAACAGGAAGATGTGACTATAATAAATTTATATGTACCCAAAGCCAGAGTGCCTGACTATTTATAACAAATGTTAATGGATCTAAAATGAGACACAGAATCCAATACAAAAGTAATGGGAGATGTCAACATTTAATTTTCAGCAGTGGACATATCAACCAGACAGATCAACAGAGAAACAACAGAACAAACCTAGACTATGGACCAAAAGGACCTAACTGACAGCTACAGAACCTTTCATCCCACAGTTGCAGAATGCATGCTGTTATCATCAGTGCTTGGAACTTTTTCTAGGATAGACCACATGCTAGGCCATAAAGCAAGTCTAAGCTAATTTTAAAAATTGAAAACATACCAGGTATCTTTTCTGACCACAATGTAATTAAGCTGGAAATTAATAACTGTAGACTCTCTAGAATATATGCAAACACATGGAGACTGAAAAATCATGCTGCAGAATGAACATAGAAGAAATCAAAAGAAATCAAAAAATTTCAGGAAATGAATGAAGATGACAATATAACATATCAATTCTCAGGTGATACACCAACAGCAGTGTTAAGAGGGAAGTTTATACCAATTAGTACCTACATGAAGAAATTGGAATGGCATCAAAAAAATGAGCTAGCACTATATCCCAAGGACCTAGAAAAACAACAATAAACCAAACCCAAAATTAGTAGGAGAAAAGAAATAATTAAAACTAGAGAAGAAATAAATAAAACTGAAACAAAAAATATGTGAAATTAAGAGGTGGTTTTTAGAAAAAATAAACAAAATTGATACACCATTGGCCCTACTAACCAAAAAATAGGAGGGAGAAAACCCAAATCAATAGAATCAGAGATGAAAAAGGAAATGTAACAACAGATACCACAGAAATAGAATAATTAGGAATTACTACAAACAGCTATATGCCAACAAATAGGAAAATCCAGAAGAAATAAATAGATTCCTGGACACATACAATCTACCAAAATTGAGTCATGAAGATATAGGAAACCTAAACAGATCAATAACCGACACAGAGGGCCGGCGCCGTGGCTCACTAGGCTAATCCTCCGCCTTGCGGCGCCGGCACCCCAGGTTCTAGTCCCGGTTGGGGCGCCGGATTCTGTCCCGGTTGCCCCTCTTCCAGGCCAGCTCTCTGCTGTGGCCAGGGAGTGCAGTGGAGGATGGCCCAAGTACTTGGGCCCTGCACCCCATGGGAGACCAGGAAAAGCACCTGGCTCCTGGCTCCTGCCATCGGATCAGCGCAGTGCGCCGGCCACAGCGCGCCGGCCACGGCGGCCATTGGAGGGTGAACCAACGGCAAAGGAAGACCTTTCTCTCTGTCTCTCTCTCTCACTGTCCACTCTGCCTGTCAAAAAAATAAAAAAAAAATAACCGACACAGAAATTGAATCAGTACTAAAGATCCTCCCAAAAAAGGAAAGCTGATGGATGAATCCACTGCTGAATTCTACCAGACATTTTTTTAATTTGACAGGTAGAGTTATAGACAGAGAGAGAGAGAGAGAGAGAGAGAGAGAGAGAGAGAGAGAGAGAAAGGTCTTCCTTCCATTGGTTCACTTCCCAAATGGCTGCCACGGCTGGCGCTGTGCCAATCCAAAGGCAGTAGCCAGGTGCTTCTTCCTGGTCTCTCATGTGGGTGCAGGTGCCCAAGTACTTGGGCCATCCTCCACTGCCCTCCTGGGCCACAGCAAAGAGCTGGACTGGAAGAGGAGCAGCTGGGACTAGAACCCGGCACCCATATGGGATTCTGGCACCGCAGGTGGAGGATTATCCAGTGAGCCACAGCGCCAGCCCCAATTCTACCAGACATTTTAAAAGACTAATTCCAATTCTTCTCAAACTAATCCAAACAACTGAAAGGGAAGGAATCCTCCCAATCTTCTTCTGTGAAGCCAGCATCACCTTAATTTGAAAACCAGGAAAAGATGCAAAAGAGAAAGAGAACTATATCCCTATTGAACATAAATGCAAAAATCTTCATCAAAATAGTAGCTCATCAAATCCAACAACACTTGAGAAAGATCATTCATCTGGACCATGTGGAAGTTATCCCTGGTATGCAGGGATGGTTCAACATTCACAAATCAACCAATGTGATACATCACATTAACAAACTGAAGAATAAAAGCATATGATTATTTCAATAGGTGCAAAAGCAGCTGATAAAATACAACATCCTTTCATGATGAAAACCTTAAGCGTACTGGTTTTAGAAGGAACATTCCTCAACACAATAAAGGCAATTTATGACAAATGCACAGCCAGAATCTTATTGAATGGGGAAATTTTGGAAGCATTCCCACTAATATCCACACCAGACAAGGATGCTCACTTTCACCATTACTATTCAATATAGTTGTGGAAGTTTCAGCCAGAGCCATTAGCAAGAAAAAGAAATCAAGGGGAAACACACTGGAAAGGAGGAAGTCACACTGTCCCTATTTGCAGATGACATGATTCTATATTAGGAACCAAAATACCCTTACAAAGAGACTGTTAGAACTCAGAAAAGAGTTTGGTAAAGTGGCAAGATATAAAATCAATACACAAAAATCAATAACTTTTGTATATACAGACAATGCTATAGTTGAGGAAAAACATCAAAATCAATCGCATTCATGAGAGCTACAAAAAAAAATAAATACTTTGGAATAAATTTAATCAAGAGGTCAATGATCTTCATGATGAAATTATAAAACATTAAACAAAAAATAGAAAAAGAGTCAAAAAAAGGAAAAATCTTCTATGTTTGTGGATTGGAAGAATTAATGTCAAAATGTTCATACTACCAAAAGCAATTTTCAAATTCAATGCAATTGCAATCAAAATACCCATAACATTATTCACAAATCTGGAAAAAATGATTGTAAAATTCATATGGAAACACAGGAGACACCAAACAGCTAAAGCAATCTCATATAACAAAAACAAAGCTGGAAGCATCACAATACCAGATTTCAAACATACTACAAGGCAGTTATAATCAAAATATCCAGGTACTGACAAAAAAAGACATGTAGATCAATGGAACAGAACAGAAACTCCAGAAATCAATCCATGCATCTACAACCAAGTTATCTTTGGCAAAGGACCTAAACCAATCCCTGGAGCAAGGACAGTCTCTTCAACAAATGGTACTGGGAAAATAGATCTCAGCATGCAGAAGTACGAAACAAGACTCCTACCTTACACCTTACACAAAAATCTACTCAAAATGAATCAAGAACTAAACATACAACCCAACACCATCAAATTACCAGAGAACATTGGGGAAATCATACAGGACATTGGCACAGGCAGAGACTTCTTGCAAAAGAACCCAGAAGCACAGGCAACCAAAGCCAAAACTGACAAACGCAATTATATCAAGCTGAAAAGCTTCACACTGCCCCTGAGATGCTATCATCTCAAAGTGCTGTCATCCTTATTGAGTCTAGTTTTGTAGTTGTACCATCTATGGTCACCCCTGGCCCTCAGCAGACACCATCATTGAGCTTCTCAAAGACACTGGTGGCTCTATGTCAGTGCATTCCCTGTTGCCTTAAAAAAAGAGAATACTCTTCAGAGTTGCCAGGAAACATCAACACATAGTGGGTTCTCTGATATCATATGATATCTCATATAATAAAGTTATTCTAGGGACCAGCGCTGTGGCATAGTAGGTTAAGCCACTGCCTGCCACGCCAGTATCCCATAAGGGCATTTGTTGGAGATCCAACTACTCCACCACTGCTCCAGCTCCCTGCTAATGTACCTGAAAAAGCAGTAGAAAATAGCCCAAGTTCTTGAACCCCTGCACCCATGTGGGAGACCTGAAAGAAGCTCCTGGCTCCAGGATTCAGCCTAGGACAAGACTGGCCATTGCTGCCATTTGAGGAGTGAACCAGCAGACCAGCAGATGGAAGATCTCTCCCTCCTCCCTTCCCTCCCTCTGTGTGTGTGTGTGTGTGTGTGTGTGTGTGTGTGTGAATTTCAAAGAAATTCAATAAATTTTTTAAATGACCCACCATGAATGACTTGGAAATGACAGACACACCTTGGTTTAATGTAGAAGAAAGGATTCAAAGACTTGGGGAGATCAGGATAGTAGAGTAGCTTCAACTTGTTCAGAGAGAGACTGTCTGTCTACTGTTCACTCCTCAAATAGCCACAATAGTCAGGGCTAGGCTAGGCCAGAGCCAGGAACCAGGACTCAGTCTGGCTCTCCCACATAGGTGGCAGGGACCCAAGTTCTTGCGCATTAGCGGGAAGATGGAATCAAAAGCAGAGCCAGGACTCCAACATGGGATAAAGGTGTTGCAAGGAACATCTTTTCACCCCCTAAATTTGTATTTTAAAGATATGTCTAGAAGCCGGTGCCGCAGCTCAACAGGCTAATCCTCCGCCTAGTGGTGCCAGCACACTGGGTTCTAGTCCCAGCCGGGGTGCTGGATTCTGTCCCGGTTGCCCCTCTTCCAGGCCAGCTCTCTGCTATGGCCCAGGAGTACAGTGGAGGATGGCCCAAGTGCTTGGGCCCTGCACCCCATGGGAGACCAGGAGAAGCACCTGGCTCCTGCCTTCGGATCAGCACAGTGCACTGGCCACAGCACGCCGGCCACGGCAGCCAGGGTGAACCAACGGCAAAAGAAGACCTTTCTCTCTATCTCTCTCTCACGGTCCACTCTGCCTGTCAATAAAAAAAAGCAAAAGTCTAGAAAAAATAAAAAGAAGCAAACAATAGAAAAATGAGATTGAGTTTGGATAATGCAGTTTTTCTCCCTTTCTTTGTATATTCTGTATTTGTTAACCTTGAAAATGAACTTTCAGGGTAAAGCTGCCGTCTACAGTGCTAGCATCCTATATGGGTGTTGATGTGAGTCTTGGCTGCACCACTTCTGATCCAGCTCCCTGTTAATGCATCTGGAAAAGCAGTGGAGGATGGTCCAAGACCTTGGGCCGCTGCACCAACATGGGAGACCCAGATGAAGCTCCTGGCTTCTGGCTTCATCCTGGCCCAGCCCCAGCCATTGCAACCATTTGGGAAGCAAACCAGCAGATGGAAGTTCTCTCTCTTCTCTCTCTGTAACTCTGACTTTCAAATAAATAAATCTAAAAAATGAACTTTGATTATATTGATAATGGAAAAAATAATGACATTTAGCTTTATTGACATATAATTTATGTTTAAAAATTATACACATTTAATGTATATATCTGGATTAGTCTAGATATATGCATACACCCAATATACCCTCACCAAAGCCAAGTTACCAAAAATATCCATTATATCCTAAAAGCAAAAAATGAAGTTTTAGTTTTCAAAATACACTGGTGACCCTTCAAGCAGGAGAATGTAGGAGCACTGAATTAGTTTCCTAGGGTAGGGATACCAAAGTACAGCAGACTAGGTGGTTTAATTCTGGAGGCTGGAGGTTCAAGCCCAAGCTATGACCAGGGCTGGTTTCTTCCAAAGCCTCTGTTCTTGGCTTCAGACAGCTGTCCTTCTCCTGTGGGTGTACGTGGTCATCTCTCCATACATCTGTGTTCCGATTCCCTCTCCTTATAAGGATACTCACACTAGGGACCACATTTCAACTTAATTACCTCCCTAAAAACCTTATCTCCAAATACATTCTACAGTACTGAGGGTTGCAACTGTAACATTCAAATATAGGGAGGACACACTTCAACACATAACAGCCACTTATATCACATAGAGACTGCAATGATCTTTCTAGTATTTCTATACACTTTGCACTGTAGCTGGTTTTGTTCCCCTAATTTCTAAACTCTCTGACTTAAAATCTGTCTGGTCAACCATTTCTATGCAGTAGTTCAAATGAATTGATGGTTTTCTGTGATATTGCCTCATAATTTGCATCCTTTCCAGATATTTGTTCTCAAGCAAAAGTGAAACTCCCTGCATCATCACTTCCTCATTCTGCTGCTGCCCTGGAACCCTCACACACCCGCCCCAAGAGCCAGAGCCTCGGGGACCAGAAAACCTCACACTCAGCGGCTCAGCTTTTTAATAAGGACCCTTACAGTCACGCATCGCCCAGCCATTGGAAGAGGATTGAGAAAGCAAAGATTAAAATGATCTGCTTCAAGTTTCTGATGTCGAAAGAATTTTTCAGGAAACTTCTGGTAAGTTCTGAACTATTAAACTTGTCTTCTCTGTGCCTATGAGGGAACAGCTACTTTTTAAAATTCCAGATGTACTTTTTATACAAATAGGTGTTTGTACATAAATAGCACTTGTGAAAGTATTAATTAGAACCACTAGTGTATTGAAGAAATAATCAGTGTATTGAACTGACACTAACTTTACAAATGCTCTTCTGCAAAGAAATGGACCATGCACGACAATTAGGACTATGAGAACCAGTTAGGACAGTGAGAGGGTTCCTGGTCCTCCCCTGGGTGGGCAAGGGGAAAGAGGATAAAGAAACAATACAAAGAGGGTCAGGAATTTAAGCCAGAAGTCGTAAGGGAACCTGGGGTCGTATGTAATTGCACAGATTTCTCTCTTCCATAACTTCAGGAGTTACTGAAAGTTTTTAACTTTCTCAGAGATAATACATACCTACTCAGAAAGGAATACCTACCTACTTAGGTCTCTCATTCACACCCATCTGATACAGCAATCTGGCTAAACAGTGGGGAAAAAAAAAAACTTCAACTTGTACTTCAGGAAAACGAAACTAACTTGCTTGTGTGTGGTTTCGGTTCGTCAGACCATGGAGGGGGGTGTACCGCCTTCCTGGGCCAGAGCCAGGACTCGAGAAAGTGGATTCCCCCTCCCTCAGCTCTAAGAGCCTTGAGAGCACAGCAACCCCTCAGGACATAGAGACCTGGGGTGCTGCTGAGGACCCCCCCTGCCATGGGTGGACACCCATTCTTGCCCCTAAGAGTTCTGATTTGGTCATTCCTGCTTAACATGGAGACAATGAGAAGTCCCCTGGAGAATGACATCCTGAAGCTCCTTTGTCAACAATTAACTAATAATAAGATGAGTTGGGTTCACAACTGTTTCAGAACAGGAAACTAAGAGCCCCCTAAGAGGTCAACAGTTATGTCAAAGCATTCTCAGAACTGGTCCACACACCAATCTTTGCTTGGTTCCAACAATATCATGATACTTCTGAAAGTTCATGGAGAAATGGAAACTAAAAAAGATGTTTATTTTAGTGCAAAAATAACTTGAAATCCCTGCATAGGTTTTTCATAATTTACATTTTTGAAGTCATTTATATACATGCGGACACTCTTAAAATTACTGAAGTACAAGCCATCTTGAAAGCTCTACAGAATTCCACACATTCCAATCATTCCATGCTCACAATGGCTATCATGATGGAGGGACAGGTCTGAGAAGTATTTGACATTATAATAGGTCCTAAGATATTATTGAAGAGCGCAGTATATCACATTGAGGTAGGATATTGTTTAGTTTGCCATTTAACAAAATAAAACGGGGACCAAGAATCAGTGATCCTGCCTAAAAAGAATATTTCGATCTCCATCATCTCTATCAGCAGAATGTGAACAAAACTAATTGAAAGAAAGCTTTCCCATTAGGTGGCACCAAATTCCTTGTGTGGCACCTTCTAAACTAGACACAGACTCACAACAGCCGTATAGACTCTCAAGAGTTGTAAAAAGAAGGGATGGCTTAGATGAAGGAAGCATTGTGTTGCAGTGAGGTAAGACACCGCTTGGGACATCTATATTCTGTATCTGATCAAACTTCCTGCTAATGTGCCTGTAAGGCAGCTTATGATGGCCCACAGACTTGGGTCCCTGCCACCCATGTGGGATACCTGGATGGAGTCCCTAGCTCCTGCTTTTCTCCTGGCCAAGCCCTCACTATTGCAGGCATTTGGGGAGTGACCTAGTGGATGGCAGATGCCTCACTTGCTTGCTCGCTCTCTCTCTCTCGCTCTCGCTCTCGCTCTCTCTGCCTCTCAAAGAAATAAAGGAAGAGATAGACTACAGAGGTAAATTCCCAATGTGCTGCTTCATATCAAGATGGTTGAGTCCTGTGTTCACTAAGACAGGAAATCTGGAGTACAGCCTCTCTAAGACATCCAGAGAGAGGGTGGACAGTAAAACAGCTGAAAGAGGACAACAGCTAAAGGAGAGAATGCCCCTGAGCTGGACAGAGTGAGTCAGCTTCCCAGAGCAGGGGCAGGGGTGGCATCAGCAGAGGGACCAGACCTTGGACATGGAGCGCCTACAGTGACCGGGGGCCACCTCCATGCCATATCCTGTGTGAGAAACAGCCTCAATCAGGGCTGTAAGTGGCACAGCAGCAAGCTCGGAAGCAATGACTAGAAAACAGCGGATATTTATTCCTGTCCCTTTACTTTTGATAAAACAGCCTTTTCATTCTTGTGGCCAGATGACAGGAAAGAGACTTCCCTAGATTTCTGTCTGGTATTCCAGCCAAGGGGAATAATTGCCCCACTAGGAGAAGGAAAGTCATTCGACTCACACACATGCCAGCTCATGGGCTTTCAAAATTTTACTATTTTTATCACACCAAGAAAACATGTCTCTCATTTGGCAATCTTTTGTTGAGAAGCTATTATGTACTATATACTATAAGATTGCAAACAAAATGTACAATACTTGTCTTCATGAAATGTACAGAGTAGTGGGTGGGAAAAATGAACAAGATAAACAAGTAGAGACATGGGGAATACTTGTAAGTGCTCAGTAGATGAAGAAAAAACTGGCGCTGGAGTTGTGATGCAGCAGGTAGAGCAGCCACCTGCAGTGCCAGCATCCCATATGGGTACCAGTTCAAGTCCCAGCTGTTCCACATCCAATCCAGCTCCCTGCTAATGTATCTGGAAAGCAGCAGAAGATGGCCCAAGTGCTTGGGCCCCTGCATCCATGTGGGAGACCCAGATAAAGCTCCTGGCACGTAGATTCAGCCTGGCCCAGCCCTGGCTGCTGCAGCCATCCTGGGGAGTAAATTAGCAGATGGAAGATGCTGTCTCTCTGTCTCTCCTTCTCTCTCTCTCTGTAATTCTACCTCTCAAATAAATAAATAAATCTTTAAAAAAAAAAAAAAAGAAAGAAAAGAAAAAACAAAGCCAGACTCCGGGGTAGAAAATGTATGTGTGTGGGGGGAATCGATTTCAACAAATTGGCTGGGCAGGGCGTCACCTGGAAGGTGACAGTTAATGAAAAGCTTCATGAAGGTAAAGGAGTGTCCATGGAGGTGGCCCCAGGTCACTGTAGGCGCTCCATGTCCAAGGTCTGGTCCCTCTGCTGATGCCACCCCTGCCCCTGCTCTGGGAAGCTGACTCACTCTGTCCAGCTCAGGGGCATTCTCTCCTTCAGCTGTTGTCCTCTTTCAGCTGTTTTACTGTCCACCCTCTCTCTGGATGTCTTAGAGGTGTCCAAGGAGAGGAAGTCTCCAAGGAAGAGCAGTGGCCAGAAGCCCGGCAGGTGCCACCTGCCTCAAGGAACAAGAAGGAGGTCAGAGGGATGCACCAGGTTCAGAGACAGATCTGGGAGTAAGGTGCAATGGCAGAGGCAGCAGGCACCAGGTCACGTGGGGCGTTGTGGTTCAAAACGAGAAACTTAGCACTTACCCTGAGTCAACTGGGGATTCAGGGTGGGGGAGCACTAAACAGCACATTGGGATGACGTAATTTATGGTATAATAGGGCCACTTTGGCTGCAGTTGTGCAAAGTCCCTGAAGGGGTGAGGAGCCCCAAGAGGGAAACTTGAGAAGGAGCTATTCCTGTTCCCTCAGCACACTGCTGGGAGAAAGAAGGTGCAGGTGCAGGCGGGAGTCACAATGGGTGGTCAGATGCTACATGTATTCAGAAGACACAACCCGTTGGATTTGCTGCAGATGGACTACAGAATATGGGAAGTGAGAAAAAGGACGATTATGCTGTTGTTGGGTGTTTACTTATTTCATTAAATGCATTTAAGTACAGGAAGAGATGCCCTGCAAGAGAGAAGCATTCTCTTCATTACTCTTTAAAGTTTTCTAAATGTTTGGTTCTAAATGTTTTCTTAGTAGAGAGTTAGTGGGGAAAATCTATTCCACAAACACTTCTTAAGGTAGTGGTTCAATCAATTGCATTTGATTTCCTTGATGTAATAGATTCTCAATAGATTTATTCTCAGACAGACCAAACTAGGACTAAGTCTGTTCTGCCTACACCTTTACTTCCTCTTAGGTCACTTACGGGATGTGATTGCAAAATCTCAAGAAAATGCAACTGAACTGAGTTCCAGCTCAAAGAGCCTTGTGAAGATTTATTTCAAGTTCCTAATATAAAAGTAGACGTTCTCAGACAAGCCCTGGTAAGTTTGTTACCATTAAAACCTTGTCTTTTTTTCCATCTATCTTTAAAACTTCATTCTGGAAGCAAATGTGGATCTTTAAAAATGAATATACATTAACGCATCAATAAGAAATTGCTTGAAAATGAGTCTTAAAGGAATGAGAGATAGCACTGCTCTCATTTCTGTACTGACACGTCAGGACATGTGACTTGGGCTGACTGCAGAGTGCTTCAGAGAAAAGTTTCCAGCAGGCTTGGGGAGATTGCAGAGCAGCTGTGGAGGGGGGAGTCTCGGGATGAGGCTGGGAGGCGAAGGTGAACTACAGAGCAGAGGATCAGGAATCCAAGCATACTGAACGAAGAGAACACTGCAGCCAGCTACAGCTCTGCAGACACTCTGTTGTGTGGCTTAAGATGATGTGAAAAGTTCCTATCTAATTAAAGGGAAACCCCTCAAAGCTTAATCATCATTGTGTACAAGACCCGTCTTAGCAACTTCCTTGCACAGAGATGCTATGAGGAAATATATTACTGTAGTGTGTACTTCAGGAAAACAAAACTAACTTGCTTTGTAGTTTCAGTTTCCCTGAGCATAAGAGCAGGGTGGGGCCCTGCTACACTCCGGCCTGGTGCCAGGCGACCTCTCCTGGAGGCAGGGAGACCTGTACTGTAACTGAGGCCAAGACTCCTAGCAATGGGGTGGGCACCAGTGCTGGCTCTGGGGGTACCACTTTGATCCTTTCTGCTCAGCCTCCAGAGGTAAACACTGAAAGCCCTTTAAGAATCATTGTAAAATCAAGTAC
The DNA here is from genome assembly GCF_051225735.1 of Oryctolagus cuniculus. Classification (NCBI taxonomy): domain Eukaryota; kingdom Metazoa; phylum Chordata; class Mammalia; order Lagomorpha; family Leporidae; genus Oryctolagus; species Oryctolagus cuniculus. Next base: position 79,170,933 of record NC_142882.1, read on the forward strand.
CAGTCAGAGCACTCCGGGTGCAGAATGATCCTGGAACAGAATACAAGGGCTAAGGTCTAGAACTCTTCTCCCTGGCTGCAACCGGAGTAGCTGCACCTTTCCCCATGCTAAACACATAGGGTCCAGGTAAGCAAACAACCACCATCAAGACAACACTGGTTCTGGTCCAATTCCCCTAACTTATGAATGGGAAAGATGCTGGCTGACAGGAGATGGAAGCTAATCATGACGTCACTTTTCTGATCACAACTCCTCCTACTTTGTACACTTTACGCAGTTTCTGTTCAACCTAAAGATCCCTCATGCTCAAGAAAATACATCAATGGCCCAATGTGTCAGATTCAAGACACAGAAAGGGCCAAGGAGTTGTGTCAAAGTCCAAATTGTTGTTACTTTGAATAAAATACATAGCCCAACCCAAATACAGATCATAGATCAGATAAGATACCCTTATAATTGACAGGATGCCAAAGTTGTGTGAAAGTAACATCAACCTGGTGTAGTAGCAGCCAATCATATGTCTTTTCTCAGCTACCACCAGGGGTAGGCAACTGGAGAAATTCTTTGATGATATACAGGTGTCTTCATGTTTGAACAATGAGGGAACCTTTCAAATAATGTAGAGGTAAAAGACAGTAGGCTTGGGCAACACGAAGCCAGTCACCCTGTTTGAGAAGGGTGGTTCCATCTCCGTGTTAATTCTTGGCAATATTCAAACAACGAAGGAGAAAGGGAGGGGGAAGTCATCACTCTGTGAGTTGACACAAAGTCAAGCCCTCTGCTAGCCCGCACTAAACACACATGCACACATATGTGTCTGGGCATATAGGGGCCAATAAGCAGTCAGTCTTTAAAACCTGCTACTGGTAGAGTTGGGGATCTATCTGAATTGCTGTAATCACTAGCTAAAGCAGCAGAGAAAAATCTCCAGCCTTCTCTTATAATCTTCGGAGTGCCCCCCAAAAAGAGGGTGGGCAGTTCCAATCGCTGGAGAGGACTCTGGCTAGGAGATCACCTCTGACCTGTGCAAAGCTGAGCTGCAGAGTGAAGTAGGGGCATCTCTAGGGGAGGCTCCTTTGGCCTAGCATGACATAGCAAAGGGCAGAGCTGAAGCCTTGGGGCCTTGGCCAACTGAGAACCTCATGTGGCAAGAGACCTCCTCCAGGCATAACCTGGATGGGAAACCTGTTCCTTCATCAAAACTCACAGGGGTGTTAGGAACCCAGAATCCACAGCAGGACTGCAGGTCCCTGTAATCCACATGGCAGGCAAAGGATATACGTGTACAAACGTTTCTCTTAAGACACTCTGACCTGGAAGCCAGAGTTGACTTGGATCTAATAGCTGACAGAAATAAACATATTCCATAGTCTTTTATTCCATTGCTAACTCGTGGGTTTTCAAGAATTCCATTATTATTTCACTACATCAAAAAATCTTAATTTCCTCAGGTGAGAAATAATCACTGCATGCCAATTTTATGTCGGACTCTGGTAAACTTGCCAATGAATGAGAGGCAAATGTGTCAGTTCTCAGAGAGGTTGTGTCTTAGTTGCTGAGACAGACTGAGAAAGTAATGAAAGTACAAGGTGTGTAAATCCTAAGATGAGAAACAAGCAGGTGAGTTGGGAGGAATGGCAAAGAACAGGCTGCAACTTTGGTAAAGAAAGCCAAGAAAGGCCCTATGGATCTGAGTAGAAAAGAGCTGAAGAGGGGATGTGGACTGTCAGTGCCTGGAGGAAGCACATGCCGAGCAGAAGGAGCAGCGTGAAGACCTGCTGCTGCAGCAGGCCTGGCACACTTAAGGAAGAGCCAGGAAAGTGGTGGCGTGGGCAGGATGAGCAGGTGCTCTGGAGAAAGAAAGAGGGCGGGCAGATCGCACAGCACCTTATCCACAGGCTTTGACCTTCTCTCACGGGAGACTCTGGAGGGTTCTGAGCAGACTGACATGAGCACACTTACATCTGAACACGCCCATGTTAGCTGCTGTGTTGAAAACAGAATGAATGAGTTGGGGTGGGGGTAGGCAAAGCCAGAAGCAGAGAGACCAGGTAAAAATAATCGAGATAAGAGATGATGGTTTATACCGAGAAGTACAAAGAGATGGTGAGAAATGGTAGAATTCTGGATATACTGTGAAGGTGAGGTTGAGAGTATTTGCTAAACCTGCTGTGTGTGAGGTATATAGAAAGGGAAGCCAGCAAAGATGAAAGATGCTGCCAAGTTTCCCCCCTGAATAATTGGCAAGTTTCATTAACTGATAAGACTGTGGGAGCGGTAGGTTTGGGGTGGGAGGCACAGATATCAGGAGAGGATTTTGGTCATTAATTTATAAGAGCTGTTTGATATTTGGGTGGAGAAAGAGAAGGCAAATATATGACATCACAGGAGAAGTGGAAGCTCTTGATATTGATTTAGGAAGCACTGGGCACAGTGGTTTTATTTAAATACAAGATGGGTGAGATCTACAGGGAGAAATTTGGGGTCGAGAGGAGGTGTCCAGAGGCTGAGCCTAAGAGACACTCATCATTTAGAGGTGAGAGGCAAGCAGGAGCCAGCAGAGGACACAAAAGGATGGGCCAGGAAGGGAGAAGGAACCTGAGGGGAGTGTGGCATCCCAAGAGCCTGGGAAGAGAGTGTCTCAGGGAAAAGAGAGTGATCATCTGTTTCAAATGCCACTTCCAGGTCAGTGTCAAGTGCAGTTCAGGGAAGAGGGGAAGCCAAAGCTTGCTTGGATGGAGTTCTAAAGGGAATGGAAGAAGAGAACAAGAAACAGCAAGTAAAACATTTATACTGTGAAGGACAGCAGAAATGTGAGACAGAAGTAGATTCAAAAGAGTCTGGTTTAACAGAAGATAGTCGCACAGTTTCAGCTGAAGAGGGAAATCCAGTGGACGTGGAAAGATGGAAGAAGGGAGACAGGTTGACCTTGTTAGGAGTGTGAACAATCCATTCAGGGAAGAGAAACTCAAGGGCCAGGCTTTAGCTTACACTGATGCCCACATCCCAGGGCAGAATGCCTAGGTTCAAGTCCTGCCTCCGCTCCTGATTCCAACTTCCTGTTATTGTACACTCTGGGAGGCAGTAGGTGATGGATCATGTACTTGGGTCCTTGCCACCCATGTAGGAGACCCAGATTGAGTTCTTGGCTTCTAGCTTTGGCCTGGTCCAGCCCCAGCCTTTGTAGGCATTGGGGAGTGAACCAACAAATGGGAGATCTCTCTCTCTCTCTTTCTCTCTCTGTTTTTGCCTTGCTGCCTCTCAATTTTTTTAAAAAAAAAATCAGAATCATTTTCATATTTTAAAACCAAAAAAAATACCACCCTGATGTCTGCCTTAATCTTAGCATACTACTCTCCAGCAGATGGGCCTTTGTGCCCATAAGGATATCAGTCATATTAGATTAGGGTCTACCTTGAAGACTTCCTATTAACTAATTTCGTCTGCAATAACCTTTCTCCAAATAAGGTCACATTCTGAGGTACTAGAGTTTAGGACTTCAGAACAAGAATTTAGAGGATCACAATTCAACCTATAATGGTAATGAATGATAGGATCGAGTATGTGACCATGGGCGTCAAGATGGGTTGAAGTCAAGGTCATTAAACAAGAGGTAGTCAATGAGGTGACAGCCAGGGCAGTGGAAGGACCAATTGCTTGTCTATTAGGAAGGAAACAGTATCAAAGGGCCTGAGTGTCCTCTGCCCTTCACCTGCCTATAAAAGGAGGCCAAGATGTATAAAAATCAAGTATCTAACAAGTGCTCCAAATATGAAATATTTTACCACTAGGGTTTTAAAAAAGTCCACATAGCAAAATCATATTTTTAACATCTCACATTAAAGGAGTGTAGTACTCAGCATTTTCTACAAAAAACATTTCATTAAGAATAGATGGAGGGGAGTGTTGTGGCATAGCAGATTAATCCTCTGCCTGTGATACTGGCATCCCATTTGGGCATCAACTCCACTCCCAGTCCAGCTCCCTGCTAATGCACCTGGGAAAGCAGTGGAATATGGCCCAAGTACGTGGGTGCCTGCACTGTGGGAAACTTCAAAGAAATCCTAGGTTCCTGGCTTTGGCCTGGCCCAGCCCTGGCTGTTGTAGCTATTTGGGGAATAAGCCAGCAGATGGAAGATATCTCTTTCTCTATCATCTTCCCCCCTCTGTCTTTCCAATAAAAAACATAAATCTTTTTAAAAGAATAGATCCAATAACTATTTCTACATTTGGTTCCCTATAGTGTTTACACACAGGTAAGGCAGGGCACCTCCGTTCAGCCTTACCTAAGATGACACTTAGGGCCCATGCAGAGGAGAGAGAATCCTCCTGGATGGGCCTCCCAGCATCAGGAGTCACCTACTGGGGTGTAGTGCCCCCTGCCCAGGAACACCCATGGCAGGCTGGAGCACTGCCAACCATGTTCCTAGACTCATTAGGCCCTTGGAAGGGCCCCTGGGTAAGCCGTTCCTTGCTCCCTTAACTCTGTGCCCTGGGCTTCCTCCTTTCACCTGACTCCTCCCCCCACTCCAGCTACACCCCCTTAACCTCACCTGCCCAAGGTTCCCACTCCCCTGGTGATGCTCTCCTCGTCCTCACATAACCCAGCTTATGCCCATCCTTGTATCACACACAAAGCACTAACATAACCTGCCATTATCACTTGCATGTGTGTGGCTTATTTTCTTTCATCTTCTCCCCCAGACTGTAAATGTCAGGAAAGAACCCGACATATCTTTTGTTACCACTGTCTTTCTGGCACAGAATAGGAACTCAGAATTTGTTGAATGAGTAAACAACACAGGTCAAGGCAAAATAAGACTTTCCTCTGCTTGCAATATATGCATGAATTCTTGTGGCATCTCTAAAACCAGTTCCAGCTACTTTACAAATGAACAGAGTGGATCATCTGAAATATGTTTAGAGTGTTCTTTGTGCCCAGTTGGTCAGAGTTTTGTTCATTGGCCCAGGACTAATTGTGTCTTACAGACTGAAACCAGCAGTGACTTAGGAAATGCAAGGCACCTGTATATTGGTCAGCTTTCTGTTGCTTTAACTACAATACATATGAGGCGCTTCGCAGGAAGTGAGCAGGTTTATTTTGACTCACAGTTTGGAGAGTTGCGCTCCAGACTCACTGCTCTGGCATCTGATGGAGGCTGGCAGTGGTGATCACCTGGTGAGGCTGGAAGCAAAGGCAGCCGGGAAGCACACGTGGCTTATACAATCAGCCTCACAAGAACCACCCCTCCAGGGCAAGGCCCCATGACCTAAAGACCTCCCACCAGGCCAACCTCCCAGGTGCCATATTAGATCAAGTCTCCATTCTTAACCCATCAACAATTCACAACAATCCAGCAACATAAGTCTTGGGGGTTTAAATAATATCTGCATGAGTCTGGAGAAGTCCTTTTCAAAGCATGACTTTTTTTTTTTTTTTGACAGGCAGAGTAGACAGTGAGAGAGACAGAGAGAAAGGTCTTCCTTTACCGTTGGTTCACCCTCCAATGGCCGCCGCAGCCGGTGCACCGCGCTGATCCGATGGCAGGAGCCAGGTACTTCTCCTGGTCTCCCATGGGGTGCAGGGCCCAAGTACCTGGGCCATCCTCCACTGCACTCCTGGGGCACAGCAGAGAGCTGGCCTGGAAGAGGGGCAGCCAGGACAGAATCCGGCGCCCTGACCGGGACTAGAACCCGGTGTGCCAGCACTGCAGGCGGAGGATTAGCCTACTGAGCTGCGGCGCCGGCCCGAAGCATGACATTAACAGCACCAGGAAAAGTCTCACCAAGACGAGTGGAAGCTGCCATGCCCTGTGGCTGCCGGCCTGCAGAGAGGCTGAGGCCCCAGCTGAGCTTGACCTCATGGAGAACTTCCAGGCCAGCTTTTGCAAGAAACCCAAATGCAGATGAATCAATTTTCAGTTGAGCTAGAGGTTATTAGTATACATTAATTTGTTTTTTATTTACTATTATTTATTTGAAAGCCAGAGCTATACAGAAAGAAAGATAGAGACAGAGACAGAGGCAGAGACAGAGGCAGAGAGTGCGCTTCCATTTGCTGATTCACTTTCCAAATGCCTGCAACCACTGGATCTGGGCCAGGCCAAAGCAAGGAGCCCAGAACTCCATCTTGTTCTCACATGTAGGTAGCAAGGACTCAAGTACTTGAGCCACCATCTGCTGCTTCCCAGCATCCACATTAGCAGGAAGCTGGATCAGAAGCAGAGCTAGGACTCAAACCTATGGAATGCAGGTGTCCCAAGCAGTGTCTTAACTGCTATGCAAAATGTTCACCCCAATATTAACATTTTAACACCTAGGTAGCTTAAATCTTTCAAAAATCTTTTAAAATATATTTTCTCTTTTCATAATTCACTTTAATACTTTTATTGGATTGATTCTTAATACTTTTCATCTATTTATACTTAAAATTTGCTCACTGTCTCATTTTCTTACTTAACCACTTTAGTGATTCTTCCTTTTCACTCTGATTCAGTAGGCCCGGGGTGGGGCCTGGGAACGTCATTTCTAGCCAGTTTCACAGTGACTGATGCTGTTGGCCTGGAGATCACACTCTGAAAACCCCTGCTCTCAACTAGGCCTACACACTACATCCACCCAGGCAAGGTTTTAAAAGCACTAATGCTGGAAAACACCACTGTACTCTCTCAGCCAATGGATTCAGAATTTTTAGTTTTTGCAATCCAGCTAAGTACGTAGTTGTAGGGCCTTCATCAGTCTCAGATCAATAATTGGGGCAGGAATTATTTTAACAAGGTTAAAAAAAAAAAGCTCATACCATTTTCCCTATATAATTTCATTCAGGCCAGTCCAGTCTGGAAGCCACAAGAATTAGCTAACAAAAAAAAAAAAAAAAAAAAATCATGGCCAAGGCCCCAAAAGCACCAGCCTTACGGCCCAACAGCTTGAGTTTCAACAGACAATAGGCAATGTCTTCACCAATTGCTTTGTTTTTTCGTTTTGCTTTTTTTTTTTTTTTTTAATTTGACAGGCAGAGTTAGACAGTGAGAGAGAGACAGACAGAGAGAAAGGTCTTCCTTCCGTTGGTTCACTCCCCACATGGCTGCTATGGCTGGCGCTGCGCCGTTCAGAGGCCAGGAGCCAGGTGCTTCCTCCTGGTCTCCCATGGGGTGCAGGGCCCAAGCACTTGGGCCATCCTCCACTGCCCTCCCGGGCCACAGCAGAGAGCTGGCCTGGAAGAGGAGCAACAGGGACTAGAACCCGGAGCCCATATGGGATTCCGGCACCATAGGCAGAGGATTAATCAAGTGAGCCACGGTGCCGGCCCCCACCAATTGCTTTGTGACCATGTAACAAACATGGCAGCTTCCAAGCTGGGATCAAGGTTTCCTGTTCCCCAACAAACCTCCACTTAGCCAATTTTAAATTTTATTTACAATATTCTGCCATGTTACAGAACAATTTCTGTGTTACTTACGATTCTGTTTTTAACTTACAACGACCCAAATTTTACCAAGTGAAGGCTAAAAGGGGAAATTATTACAAGGACCAAAGGGCACAGCATGGGGCAGATGCTGTGGCATAGCCCTGTGACTGTCTTTCAAACAATTAAATCTTAAAAAAGAAAAAGGTGTGTCACATAGTTAGCAGCTACTGCTTATTTCATGATGACACTTACCATTACCTAAGAAATAAGGGCACTGATTGGGACTATGTAAAAAGTTAAATATCAAGCAGGCTTTAAGAGCCAAACTTGTGCAGTGTTTCATGTACATGGGTATTTCAAAGGTTCGTGGAAATGGAGTTAAAGGGTAAGCTTATTTTATTACCAAAAAAAAAAAAATAGTGTGAGGGGCCACAGTTGTGGTACAGTGAACTAAACTGCTCCCTGTGATGATGTCCCAGTCCCAGCTGATCCACTTCCAACCCAGCTTCTGCTAATGTACCTGGGAAGGCTACAGAGGATGACTCAAGTACATTAGTCCCTTCCACCCAAGTGGGAGACCGAGATGGAAGTCTGGGCTCCTGGCTTTTGTCTGGACCAACCCTGACCCACGGGAAGTAAAGCAGTAGATGGGAGATATTGCTCTCTGCATTCCAAAATAAATAAGTCTTTTTTAAAAAAAGTGTGAAGTCCATGAATAGATAAGGGATCTTCAAGAAGGTCATTGAGAATATGTATTATGAAAAAACTATGAATTGGATTTCAAAAAATTTTCAACCAAAATAAAATATTTTTAAAGCATACTTATTTTTAAATTTTTATTTATTTTCATTTTTATTTGAAAAGCAGACTGACCGTGAGAGAGATAGACAGAGATGGAGATCCAGAGATCTTTCTTCCACTGGTTTGTTTCCCATATGTCCACAATAGCCAGGGTTGGGTCAGGCTGAAGCCAGAAGCCTGGAACTCAGTCTGGGTCTCCCATAGCAGGTAGTAAGGACCAAAGTACTTCAGCCATAACCTGCTGCCTCCCAGGGTACGCATTGGCAAGAGCCTAATACCCAAAGTGGAGCCAAGACTTCAACCCAGTTACTCAGCTGGTTTAACAGCTGGCAGCTTAACTGCTGCACTAAACCTCTTCCCTCAAACTTATGTTTAATTCCACTTTTGCCAAAAGTTTATTAAAGTACTCTTTTATAATGTTTGTAAGAAATTATATATACAATTGACTACATAATTCCAATGATAAAGTATAATGCTAAAATATTCGTTTTGTTACTTTTTCCAAGGAAGAAAGGCAAAGCTTTGATATGAATGAACAAGTAACCCTACCAGAACTGGTCAAAGACTGGACCAAAGAGCATGTGAAAAAATGGGTAACTGAAGATCTTAAGGTTGATGAGAAATATGGCCAAATTTTACTGAATGAAGAAGTGACAGGGCTGGTCCTGAAGGAATTAACAGAAGATGATCTGAAAGAAATGGGGTTACCACGGGGTCCAGCACTTTTGATAAAACGTGCGTGTAACAAACTACTTAATAGTTCCCCTGAAAGTGACAATCAGGATTCTGGAAAATTAGATAATATAAAACCATCCAAGAAAAAACAGCAAAAAAAGCCAAAACAGAAAAGTAAAGAAGAGGGAACATCCATGTCTCTCAATATTGATCATGATCTGAGAGAGACTACAGAAATTGAAGTCCAAGAATCAATTCCTTTGAAGGAAAAAGCGTTGGATGAAACAGTGAATGCTGCAGACAAGGAAAATGCAATACAAACCGAACGGTTGACTTGTATGCCATACCCTTTTGATCAGTTTCATGACAGCCAGCGGTATATAGAACATTACATTCTACAACCTGAAACAGGACCACTCAATCTCATCGACCCAATACATGAGTTCAAAGCTCTCACAAATACAGCAGCAGCCACAGAAGAAGATATTAAAATGAAATTTAGCAATGAAGTCTTCCGATTTGCATCAGCTTGCATGAATTCACGCACCAACGGTACTATTCATTTTGGAGTCAAGGACAAACCCCATGGAGAAATTGTTGGTGTAAAAATCAGCAGTAAGGATGTCCTAATTAATCACTTCAACGTAATGATCAAAAAGTATTTTGAAGACAGTGACATCAATGAAGCCAAGAAGTGTATTCGGGAGCCAAGGTTTGTGGAAGTCCTGTTGCAGAACAGCATGCCATCCGACAGATTTGTCATTGAAGTCGACGTTATTCCAAAACACTCGGTGTGTAAAGAAAAGTATTTCTACATTAAGATGCAGAGTTGTAAAGATAACGTGTGGAAGCAAAACCAAGAATATTCACTGTTTATAAGAGAAGGGGCTAGCTCCAGGGATATCCTCGCCAACGCCAAGCAACGAGATCCAGATTTCAAAGCATTTACACAAAATTTAAAGTCACTGGTAGCATCTAGAAAAGAGGCTGAAGAAGAATATGGATGGAAAGCAACTAAGAAGGAGAGTGAAGGACTAAAGCTGGTGAAGCTTCTCATAGGAAACCGGGACTCGCTGGATAACTCGTACTACAGCTGGTACATTCTTGTAACAAACAAATGCCATCCAAACCAAACAAAGCACTTAGATTTTCTAAAGGAAATCAAGTGGTTTGCTGTGTTGGAGTTTGATCCTGAATCTGGGATCAATGGAGTGGTCAAAGCTTACAAAGAAAGCCGAGTGGCCAACCTTCACTTTCCAAGTCAGTATGAAGACAAGACGAGTAGCCTGAGAGAGAAGATTTCTACCCTGAATCTTTATCAGCAGCCCAGCTGGGTCTTCTGCAACGGGAGATCAGACTTGACAAGTGAGACTTACAAACCTTTCGAACCACATCTGTGGCAGAGAGAAAGAGCTTCTGAGGTCAGGAAACTGATTTTCTTTCTCACCGATGAAAATATAATGGCAAGAGGGAAATTTTTAGTTGTGTTTCTACTACTGTCTTCAGTGGAAAGTCCAGGAGATCCACTCATTGAAACGTTCTGTGCTTTCTACCAAGCTCTCAAAGGAATGGAAAATATGTTGTGCATCTGTGTAAACTCACAGATTTATCAACGGTGGAAAGACTTACTGAAAACAAGACTGACGGTGGCACATGAATTATCAAACCACAGCATTTCCACTTTAAATCTAGAACTCGTAAACAGTACTATCCTTAAACTCAAATCAGTGACTCGGTCATCAAGAAGGTTTTTGCCTTCACGTGGATCTTCGTCAGTCATCCTGGAAAAGAAGAAGGAAGATACATTGACCGCTCTGGAAATCCTCTGTGAAAATGAGTGTAGGGACACAGACATAGAGAAAGATGAATCTAAATTCCTAGAGTTTAAGAAATCCAAAGAAGAACACTTCTATCGAGGTGGCAAAGTGTCCTGGTGGAATTTTTATTTTTCTTCGGAAAATTATTCTTCAGCTTTTGTGAAAAGGGACAGTTACAAAGAACTTAAGAATTTAATACAGTGCTGGGCAGAGTCTCCAAGACCAGTATTTGCAAAAATCATCAATCTTTATCATCATCCAGGCTGTGGGGGCACCACATTGGCTATGCATGTTCTCTGGGACCTAAAGAAAAACTTCAGATGTGCTGTGCTCAAAAACAAAGCAACTGATTTTGCAGAAATTGGGGAACAAGTGACCAATCTGATCACCTATAAGGCAACCTGCCATCAGGATTACATTCCTGTGCTCCTCCTGGTAGACGATTTTGAAGAACAGGAAAATGTCTACATTCTACAGAACGCCATCAATTCCATTTTAGCAGAGAAGGACTTGCGATATGAAAAAACATTGGTTATTATCTTAAACTGCATGAGATCCCAGAATCCAGATGAAAGTGCAAAATTAATAGACAGTATTGCACTAAAATACCAACTTTCTCCCAAGGAACAGAGAGCTTTTGGGGCCAAACTAGAGGAAATTGAAAAGCAGCACAAAGACTGTGAAAACTTTTATTCCTTTATGATCCTGAAACGCAATTTTGATGAGACATATATTAAAAATGTGGTCAGGAACATCCTGAAAGGACAGGATGTCTACAGCAAGGAAGCACAGCTCATTTCCTTCCTGGCCCTGCTCAACACTTACGTTACGGATTCCACAATTTCAGTGTCACAGTGCGAAATATTTTTAGGAATCATTTACACGAGTACACCCTGGAAACCTGAGAGCCTGGAAGATAAAATGGGCACATATTCTACCCTTCTAATAAACACAGAAGTCTCAGAATATGGGAGATACACGGGTGTGCGTATCATTCACCCACTGATTGCCATTCACTGTCTCAAAGAACTAGAGGAAAAACATCACTTAAATAAACATCACATTGCATTGAAGCTATTAAATGAGAATTTATTCTATGATTTCGGTATAGGAAGAGACAAATTTCAACACGATGTGCAAACCCTTTTGCTTACAAGACGGCGCAAGGAGTATGGAGATGAAACAGACACTTTGTTTTCCCCATTAATCGAAGATTTACAGAACAAGGAAATTGAAGAGGTCTTGGTGGCAGGATGCAGTCGATTTCCACAAAATGCATTCATTTGCCAAGCCTTGGCAAGACACTTCTACATTAAAGAGAAGAACTTCGAGACTGCTCTCGAATGGGCAAATCTGGCCAAAACCAGAGCACCTAAAAACTCCTACATCTCAGACACCCTCGGTCAGGTCTACAAAAGTAAAATCAAGTGGTGGCTGGATGAAAACAAAAACAGTAAGGTCATTACTGTTAAAGATCTAACGCATTTACTAGAAGCTGCTGAAAAGGCCTCAGGAGCTTTCAAAGAATCCCAACAGCAAACTGACAGTAAAAACTACGAAACCGAGGCGTGGTCAGCACAGAAGTCCCAGAGGAGGTATGACACGTATAACACAGCCGGTTTCTTTGGTGAAATAGAAGTCGGTCTATACACTATCCAGATCCTTCAGCTTACTCCTTTTTTCCACAAAGACAACGTATCGTTTCTAAAACCCATGGTGCAGTTTCTATCAGGAAAGGGAGACATCCCATTTGATGCAAGAAATGAGTATTACTTGGCTCTTAGCAAGTTCACATCCCTTCTGCAAAATTTACAGTCAAATCTGAAAAGGTGCTTTGACTTTTTTATTGATTATATGGTGCTTCTGAAAATGAGGAACACCCAGAAAGAAATGGCGGAAATACTGTTAAGCAAAAAAGTCAGTCGTTGTTACAAGAAATACAGAGACCTTTTCTGCATTTTGGATCCAAGTCCATTACACAGCAAAGAGAGTCAGTTACTCCTGGAGGAGAATTGCAGGAAAAAGCTAGAAGCTTGGAGAGCTGATAGGTTTTCTGGACTCCTGGAGTATCTTAGCCTAAACCACAAAGAAGCCACAAGCACCATGGAAAATATAGTAGATGAATATGCCTTCCTGTTGAAGCAAAACCCAAACAAACGGCTGACAAAGGAGAAACAGAATTTCATTCTGGCCAACATTATTCTCAGCTGTCTGAAACCCACCTCCAAGTCCATTCAACCTCTGAACATGCTTAAAAAACAGCTCCGAGAAGTGCTGCAACTCGTAGGACTACATCATCAATATTCCGACCCTTATTTCTTGGCTTGCCTCCTATTCTGGCCAGAAAACCAAGAACTGGATCAAGACTCCAAACTAATGGAGAAGTATGTTTCATCCTTAAACAGAACCTTCAGGGGACAGTACAAGCGCATGTGCAGATCGAAACAGGCAAGCACGTTTTTCTACCTGGGCAAGAGGAAGGGGTTCAATGGTCTTGTTCTCAAAGCCGAAATAGAGCAGTACTTTAGTAAGGCGCAAAATATAAACTCCCTCTGGCAGAGTGGAGATGTGTGGAAAAAAAAAGAAGTCAAAGACCTCCTGCATCGTCTCGTTGGTCAGGCCGAGGGCAAGCTAATCTCCATTGAATATGGGACGGAGGAAAAAATTAAAATACCAGTGACATCTGTGTATTCAGGTCCACTCCGCAGTGGGAGGAACATAGAAAAAGTGTCCTTCTACCTGGGATTTTCCATTGAAGGCCCTCTGGCATATGATATAGAGGTAGTTTAAGAAAATCATTGGTGCACTGCACAGGTCCACCTCTCTGGGACTGCATTCCCTTTCTCTACGGCCATGTCATTTTTGTGACATTATGGGTTTATTGCTATAATTTTGCTTTTGTCTCCCAAATGAATTATAAACCTTTTTTGTAGGGCAGGAAATATATCTACACACAGAGCTTGGTATATGGTAAGGTCAATCATATAACATTTTGGGGCCACCACTGTGGGTAAAGCTGCCACCTGCAGTACCGGCATCCCATATGGGCGCCAGTTCAAGTTCCAGCTGCTCCACTTCCAATCCAGCTCTCTGCTATGGCCTGGGAAAGCAGTGGAGGATGGCTCAAGTCCTTGGGCCTCTGCACCCACATGGGAAGACCCAGAGGAAGCTCCTGGCTCCTGGCTTCAGATCTGCACAGCTCCAGCTGTTGCAGCCATTTGGGGAGTGAACAAGTGGATGGAAGACCTCTCTCTCCCTCTCTCTGCCTTTGCCTCTCTGTAACTATGCCTTTCAAATAAATAAGTAAATCTTTTAAAAAATCATATAACATTTCAAATATGTATTTTCAAGGTGATATACTTAAAAAGTTCTAGTTATTACCCACTTGTAAGCTCATAACTGCTTAGGGGTCAATAAAAGTCTGTTCTAATTTGATCAGCTTCTGTGGATTTTCTGTATTATGTTTTCATTGTGACAGCAGAGATTTAAATGAAGCGAATGTGAAGGAGAAAGTACCACCTTGTCTCATCGAGCTCAAACCATAAATAAGATCCATACCAGAGTTCCACTTAACTCACTTGTGTGGAAGGTCCCCATCCTCCATTTAATCCCTCCACCCTCCCCACACACATACACAGGCAATTCCTTATGCCCCTTGCCCTCTCCCAACTCACTGCTTCAGAAGGGTAAGAAAGCCAAAAAACAAAGGAGCCCCAAGCTTGAACCCCCTCCGTTCTCTTGTGCTCATTTACACACCAAACTCTCCTTGCCTCCTGTGACTGCAGCCTTGTCCCACCTGTCCTTGAGATCCTGTCTCCATGGCTTCTTTTCCCATCCATTACCCTGTTTGTCGCCTCTACTTCTCAACGTGTGATGGACACAGACTTCTCTTCCCATTGAGATTCTCTTTTTTGCATCCAGCATTCTCCATATGGATACCCTGATTTGCCCTTCATGGCCCACGTCATTGAGTCACTCCCTCTCACACCCAGGAAGTCTGCCTCAGCCCCCAGAATTCAGTTTCCTCAGCAATATGTGCTCTCTACTCTCCAGTGCCAGGAAGGACTCCCAGGAGCTCATTCACAGACTTGGACCAGCCAGGACCATCGCAAACCATGTTCTAGAGCTACCCATTGCCTAAAAAGTGAAGCACATGCTAATACAGACTAAATGGAACATTGAAATACCAGAGTTTACTTTTCCATATCTTTCTGTCTCCTTGTAATGTAACTTAGCTATTCTAGCCCTCAAACCCAATTCTCTCATCCTCAAGAAGCCAATGCCTTACTGGATTCTCTTCACCAACATCTCAATGAATCTGCAGAATGCTCACAGGACCCCCAAACACATCCTCATTTCTGGAATCCACATCTGCTACTGACCTGGCTCCAAATACCTCTTCCTCTTCTGCAGTTCACCTGTCCACCTGGTAACAGGCTCTCTCAAGTGGCTGCAACCTGCAAAGTGTTAATAAGCCTATTGACATAGACTCATCCCCTAGCTCTTCACAACTCAGATAAGATGGGGCTACATTTACTAACACAAACTACAGGTTCAACATAGAGAAAAATTGTCACCAAAAAAGGAGAAAAAGGGATTAAATGTTCCTATTAGCTGTGACTATCTTCAGAGTTCCTATGCCTGGCCCCTCCATCAAGTCTCTTGGGGAATTCTTTCTCCTCCACTCCCATTTCAACAGCCCTGCGGTAGAGTGACTCTTGCTCACTTCTCTCTGATGAGACAACCCTGAACATGAATCCTTGAGACTGGGCTGCAAAGCCTCTGAGGGCTCCAGAAAGAATTCCATATTTCCTGAAAAGGAAGACAGTAGCAGAGCTACCAGTCCACCCATAAGGAGGTTTCTCATTTTTACACAGGAAGTCCAACTCCCCATTTCAGATAAACCCCTTGCTTTATTCTTGGATAATCAAAGAGCTCATTAAAAAACTTTACCTAAAACAAATACATGGTCTTCCTTCCAAGGTAAATCTATGTCCTACAGGAAAACAGAAAACTTACACAAGAGCTCTTCAAAAAGATCATCAAATATGAAATAAAAAGAAAAGTTAATTTGGGTGCAAAACAATTTTTAATTCAACCATAATATGCATTTCCCATGAATTTTTTTGAAAACCCCACATAATAGCCTTAAACTCCAGCTTATCACATTTTATATCATCATTAGGATCTGATTTCTGCTCAGGGAAGCCCATTAATTTTTCATTAATCTTTTCTTAAAATTACTTCACTATTCTCTTTTCTAGAATTTTCATCAGAGAACCCTGAGTGTACTGAGTAGTTATCTGTGATACTACAAGTGAACTCTACTGTATTTCCTCAACTCCTTGCTCATGAGGACTCAATGTCCTCATTTCTAGCAACAGATCACGTGTTAGGAGAGGCGCTGCTGAAACAAGAGCAGTGGGCCGTCCAGGAGAGGGGGAGACAGCAGAACGTTCACAGCTTTGATGCTGAGCGATGAATACAAGAGGGCTCATTATGTTATTCTGTTCATTTTGTTTGTCTTTGAAGTTTTCCAAATAACAAGATTTTCATGAGGCCATAGAATCTATTTAATAAGTTGAAAAGATAGAATCTATATTTTGCCAAGTGAGGCAAACACATGGGTCCCCACCACCCACAGTGGATATGCAGATTTGAGTTCAGAACCCTCAGTTTCAGCCTGGCTCAGCCCTGGCTGTTGCGGGCATATGGGAAGTAAGCTGATGGAAGGTGTCTCTCTCCCTTTCTGCCTTTCAAAAAATATGAATGAATAAATAAATGAAAATTTGAAGGTTTTTTTAAGTGGGGAGATGGAATTCAGGGGTCTTCTGTTTTTCTTTTTTCTTTGCCTTTTTTGTTTACTAGATGTTTCTAATTTTTTCAATTGAACATATGAAGGCTTTCTAGTTAGAAAATATACCACAAATGCATAAAGAATAAAACAGAGTAATGGGCCTAATTACTCAAAATCAAGAAGAAGAGAAATGTGCCCAGAACCTTCCTGCCTCACAAGCAAAGACTGCTTGGGCATATATTCACACTTCCTACATCTGAGAGAAAGGGGAGCATGATAAAATGTGGCTCTAAGTCCAAGAGAAAACCTACATTCTCACCAGCAATCGCTGTTGTCTGTGTCCAGGAATTTGGTCATTCTGATAGGTATATAGTGGATCTCATCGCTGCTTAATTTGCTACTCCCTGATGATGTAAGAGTATGATCTCCCTTTTGGCTTGCAGAGCACAGAAAAACAGCACATCTAGCACACTGAAGTTGCATGGGCCAGATCAACAAGCTACAAAATTCTCCTTCACAGGAGTGCAATACAGAATTTAGAAAATGAGAAATTCTGGTCTAGGGAGAGACACAGGAGAGGAGAGACGGACCGGCCATACTGAAGGCCTGGGGACACAGCGTCCTGGGGACTCTGGGTAACCAGAGAAGCCCATGCAGTAGAAACACCAAGTGGGGAGCAGACCAAAGTTTGTTTCTATGAGCTGGTTGTATTAGTCAGAGGTCCCCCAAGAGATAGAGCAAATAGGATCTACGTGTTTGGAGGGCCTGGGCGGGGGGCGGGGGAGGGTATTTACATACCTATGCATATGAAGGGACTTCAAAAGTTTGTGGAAACAGAATTAAAAGATAAAACTATAAATCCTATTTCTCAACATAAGCGCCATCAAGTTAAAAACATAAGGGTACTGGTCATTGAGTCCATTCCTATAGAACTGAGGGCCCTGGGACTTTAACCAGGTCAATGGCGTCTTCTACACATAATTGACTGAAGAAACAAGACAACGGAAACAAAACAAAACAGGAAACAAAAGTCAGAGGAAGCAAAATCAGGACTGTAAGGCAGATGCCTGGGGCCAGCCTTATGGCAAAGCTACCACCTGCAATGCCAGAATCCCATATTGGCACACTTGGAGTCCTGGCTGCTCCACTTCTGATCCAGCTCTCTGCTAATGTACCTGGGAAAGCAGTGGAAGGTGGTCCAAGTCCTTTGGCCTCTGTACCTATGTGGGAGACCCAGATGAAGCTTCTGGCTCCTGGCCTAGGTCTGGTCCAGCCCTGGCCTTTGTGGCAGTTTAGGGAGTGAACCAGCAGATGGAAAATCAATCTCTCTCTTTTTCTGCCTCTCTCTCTCTCTCCTTTTTTCTCTCTGTATTTCTGCCTTTCTTTCTTTTTTTTTTTTTTTTTTTTTTGACAGGGAGAGTGGACAGTGAGAGAGAGAGACAGAGAGACAGGTCTTCCTTTGCCGTTGGTTCACCCTCCAATGGCCGCCGCGGTCGGCGCGCTGCGGCCGGTGCACCGCGCTGATCCGATGGCAGGAGCCAGGAGCCAGTGCTTTTCCTGGTCTCCCATGGGGTTCAGGGCCCAAGCACCTGGGCCATCCTCCACTGCACTCCCTGGCCACAGCAGAGAGCTGGCCTGGAAGAGGGGCAACCGGGACAGAATCCAGCGCCCCGACTGGGACTAGAACCCGGTGTGCCGGCGCCGCTAGGCAGAGGATTAGCCTAGTGAGCCGCGGCGCCGGCTTATTTCTGCCTTTCAAACAAATAAATAAATTTTTAAAATAAAATAAGAGAAAATAAAATAAAGAAAGCTCTGCTGTTGCTGGCAGGCAATCTGGGTGCAGCCGTTTTGGCACCCATTGAGCCCAGTGTTTATTTTAATTCTTCAGTCAGAACTGCATACGCTGAACCAATTGAGATGCTTTAGTGTTGACTGCTGTTTATGTTATTAATCATTAGTCCTCTCTGATTAGGACACAAGATTTTTTTTTCTTGTAAACTGACTGAGATGGCCTGCCAGGTAGGCTTCATCTTCAACATCGTCTTGTCCTTTCTTAAAATGAGTTACGGCCGGCATCGCGACTCACTAGGCTAATCCACCGCCTACGGTGCCGGCACCCCAGGTTCTAGTCCCGGTTGGGGCGCCGGATTCTGTCCCGGTTGCCCCTCTTCCAGGCTAGCTCTCTGCTGTGGCCAGGGAGGGCAGTGGAGGATGGCCCAAGTACTTGGGCCCTGCACCCCATGGGAGACCAGGAGGAAGCACCTGGCTCCTGGCTTCGGATCAGCGCAGTACACCAGCTGCAGTGGCCATTGGAGAGTGAACCAACAGAAAAGGAAGACCTTTCTCTCTGTCTCTCTCTCTCACTGTCCACTCTGCTGATTTCTTTGGAGCATTGTCCCCATCAGCTTTTCACAGAGTATCAGTGGTTTCACCACCCATTCACCCAAGCTTCACCGTAAGTTTAATGTCTACTCCTGCTTCAGTGTCAGCAGAATTCCTGGTGCCCTGATGTATCATCATTTCTAGTGCCTCAGATCAGGTCCTGTTCAGACATGTTAAATTAACTTAGTAAAAATTTTATTTTGGGGACCAGCGCTATGGAGTAGAAGGTGAAGCCACCATCTGCAGTGCCAGCATCCCACATGGGCATTGGTTCGAGACCTGGCTGCTCCACTTCCATTCTAGATCTCTACAAGTGAGCCTGGGAAAGCAGCAGGCTTAAAAAAAAAAAAAAGATTTTATTTATTTGAGAGGCAGAGTTACAGACAAAGAGAGGGAGAGGGAGAAGGAGAGGGAGAGGGAGAGGGAGAGGGAGAGGGAGAGGGAGAGGGAGAGGGAGAGGGAGAGGGAGAGGGAGAGGGAGAGGGAGAGGGAGAGGGAGAGGGAGAGGGAGAGGGAGAGGGAGAGGGAGAGGGAGAGGGAGAGGGAGAGGGAGAGGGAGAGGGAGAGGGGTCTTCCATCCTCTGGTTCACTCCCCGGATAGCTGCAACGGCCAGAGCTTGGCTGATCCGAAACTAGGAGCCAGAAGCTTCTTCTGGGTCTCCCCTGAGTGTACAGGGGCCCAAGCACTTGGGCCACCTCCATTGCTTTCCAAGGCAATCAGCAGAGAGTTGAATCAGAAGTGGAGCAGCCGGGACATGAACTGGTGCCCATATGGGATGCCAGCACCACAGGCAGAGGCTTAGCGTACTATGCCACAGCACCAGCCACTAAATAAATTATTTTAAAAATTCACCACACTGGTCCATGTGGATCATGGGACCCAGGCTTTGGATCCCATGTGGACAATGGGGCCCATTCATTAGGATGACTCCTAGGAGTGGTGATGAGACTAATGGTCAAATCTAGGCTCTCTTGAAACCACTGCTTTTAGTTCTAACGCTCAGGATGTAAGAGGCCTGGCCTGAAGTCTGGGTTCAAGTCTATCATGTATAAGTTGTACAACCATAACCACATTATTTCTCTGTGCTGCCATTTCCTTGCCTATAAGATGGAGAGAAAAACAGTATCTACTTCAGAGAATCGTAAAGAGTAAATCAGTTAACATAAAGCACTTTGCACTTGCACACGACTCAATAGTTAAAAATCATCTGTTACTAGTGTGAATTGATTGTGAGATGTGGAAACAAAAAGTCAATTACGTATGCACAATCGGGAGCTGGCGTTGTGGCATAGCAGGTAAAGCCACCACCTTAGACAATGACATCCCATGTGGGCACTGGTTCGTGTCCCTGCTGCTCCGCTTCCTCTCCAGCTCACAGCGAATGGCCTGAGAAAAGCAGTAGAAGATGGCTCAAGTGTTTGAGCTCCTGCCACTCACCTGGGAGATCTGGATGAAGCTCTTGGCTTCAACCAGGCCCAGTCCTGGCCGTTGCAGCCTTCTGGGAAGTGAACCAGAGGTGGAGAGTGTGCTCTCGTGCTCGCTCTCTCTCTCTCTCTCTCTCTCTCTCTCAGAAACTCTTTGAAATAAATAGATAAATCCTACCCAAAACCATGCACAATAAGTATTAGTACTTGCTGTTAATTTTTACAATATCACCTATTCTTGTCACTGTCACTCAGACTGTTTTCCACCTAGCCTGACTCTGATCTTAGAGAAGATAAATTCATACAGCAGGACCACCAGGGCCCCCAGTTCTAGTTTGTTCTGTAGAACCTTTGTTCTGTAGCATTTTATATGGAGCCTCAAATAAGTCTCTGGAAGGGGCCACCATTGTGGTGCAGCAGGTTAAGCCACCACCTGCAACACCAGCAGCCTGTATGGGTGCCAATTCAAGTTTCGGCTGCTTTGCATCCAACCCAGCTCCCTGCTAATGTGCCAGGGAAAGAAGCAGAGGTGACCTGGATGGAGTTCCAGACTCCTGGCTTCAGCCTGGCCAGCACCAGCTGTTGCAGACATTTGGGGAGTGAACCAGCAGATAGAAGATCTCTCTCTCTATCTCTCTCTTATATCTATAATTCTTTAAAAAAAAAAAAAGTCCCAGAAAATCATAAAATCATTCCTACCCTTTAGGAAAACAAAGATGGATATTTATTCCAAGGCCAGTGAAATACCAACAGAGATAATTTCCTACTCGGAACTGCACAAGGCTTGGGACTACAAGAAAACCCAGAATAAGGTGGAATTAGGATTTCTGAATATGGGAGAAATAATTAGATCAAGCTAGTCAGCATAACCCTCACAAGAATGTCACCTTTTTTTCCGGTGTGAACATTCGCAATGTACTCGATGTTTTCTAAATGAACAGTGCGCTATCATTCACTGGATTCACCACACTCTGCAAAGCATTTTGCTGCCTTTGACCATCATCATCTCACTGCCCGCATCCTCCATCTCTGCAACCACCACTCCGTTCCCTGCTTCTGTGAATGCCATCGTTTTAGATCCCATAAGAACATGCAGTATTTATCTTCCTGTGTGTGGTCTGTTCCACTTGGCATAATTTAATTCATAAAACTTACCATCACTTTATACCCAATACACTATAAGTGTATGAATTGCGAAACTACAAGTTAAAACAAACAAAAAAAAAAAACACAAAATCTTACACTTAAAGCCCCAATGCCCTTCAGCCCAAGACCACCAGAAATGTACCTAGGATTGAAGGAATTCCTGTTTATGGGTATCTCAATAAGAGGGCACCTGGGAGGCTTCGGGAGGTGCGGTCACAAGGCCCCATGGCTGATAGCAGAGGGCTCCCAGCGCAAGCTTGCTCCTCTCACCCTGTGTGCCACTGCAGGACTCCCGGGGTCCCCATGAGCAAGAGGCCTGCACCAGGTGTGGCCCCCAGACCCGGGACCTCTCCGCCTTCAGAACTCAAAGAAATAGACGTCTTTTGTTTATGGATTGCCCAGTCCGAGGTATTCAGCTATGGCAACAGAAAGTGGACTAAGAAAATATAGAAATATATTTTTTAAAAAGAAAGTAGAGAGACCGCTTGTTGATTCTTTACTTCATGGAGAATGTGATTATAAAGTAAATTGAAAGCATGTTGTTGCAAATATTAAAACTGTGTGTATGAAACACATGAAATCTGCTCTCTCTATATAAATTTTAAAAAGCAAAAAGAAGAAAGAAAACAAGAACGAGCAGGTATTCCCACGGAATCAATGGAGGCCAGGAAGCAGGGCTCTGGGCAGCCTGCGCACGGTTATAACAGAGCAGACCACCAGGGGGCACAGTCGCGACTCGAGCTCCCTGCTGATGCGCCCGGGAGAGCCCGCGGGGAGCGGGGGGCTGGGGCCCTGCACCGCATCAGGGACCCCGAGGAAGCTCCGGGCTCGGGGCTCCGGGGCTCCGGGGCTCCGGGTCAGGCCATTAGCCCGGCTCTGGTCCCTGCGGCCTTCCGGGGAGTGGCCCAGCGGGTGGAGGCTCTCGCTGGCTCTCTCTGTAGCCCTGCCTTTCAAATAAATAAATAAATCTTTAAAAAAAAAAAAGCAGCCGCGGATCTGAGGGAAGTCTCCTGAAAACAGAGATCCAGGAAAGCGAAACTAAAGCTTCAGGCACCTCCTCCTCCTCCGTAGGCACCACACCCTGGTGATGCAAACGAGGGTTGGCATTGAGGAAGCAGAAGGTAAAGGAACTTCCATAAAACGGGGATAACAACATTCTGTCTCACACTGTTTTGAATGAAAAAGCACAGACATCAGATGCTTTCTGCCTCAAAACAGATGATTTTCTACTCACCTGTGTAGAAGAGATCTGTAAGCAACCTGGTAAGTACAATACCTACTATTCATTATTATTACTACTACCTATATCGGCATTTTATTGTATGGGAAGAAATCTACTTTTTGGCAGAAAAAATTGAAATATACATACCCAACAAAAAATATTCTAAGCCTAGAAATTCTTAACTATTTGTTGCTGTGACAGGAGTCTTCTTTGTATTAGTTAGAAAATGAGTCATCAATATGCCATTAAAAAAACACCTTTTTTTTTTTTAAGATTTTTTTACTTTTTTTGAAAGGCAGAGTTAGGACCAAAAAAAAAGCACTTTTATTGATGAAATCCCCCAAGCCATCTTTAGAAAGAAAAGTGAGAATACTAAAGTGTATATTCATCAAGGAGATATTTCACCACTCGCTCTAAGGAATCGGCAGTTTATAAAATGTTTGCAGATATCAGTTCAGATGATAGAGGGAGAGAGAGAAAAGCAGGAAGATGAAACAGGCAGGCATGCTACTCCCAAGTCCTGGGATTACAACTTTCTGCTGCTTCTAAAAGCCCCCCGTCCGCAGGTGTCTGCTTGCTGCCCGAGGAAGCAATGAGGAAGTCCAAAAGGCCGGGAGGATGGCATTTCTGGACAGACGCCTGGTCCTCAGCTGCCCTTAGGAAAGCTACCAGCCCCACAGTTCAGAAATGTCTGTGGGTTGCAGCAGGAAACACACTGTGTTTTCTTTTGTAATCTTGGTTGCTAAGAGCCTTGTGAGCAGATCAAGTACATAAAATTGAAAGTAGCTATTTCAGGCACTGACTGTGCCCGGTGGCTGTGCCTCGTTTTCCTTCCTACCTTTATTTTCACCTCTCCCTCCTTTCTTGACCTAAGGGTTCTAATCTGAGTATGCTCCACTTCCTCCTTTACCTAAAAACCGTGTTTGGCAGCAGAGAGCGTGGAGACATCATTCATAGGTGGACCCCGCAACACAGTGGACACTCTCCAAGTGTGGCAACTGCTTTAAAACTAATTTCTTGAAAGGCACAGTTCTCAGGACTCCAGCAAAGGCCTGTGTCCATGGCACCCCTGTGGGAGATCTGGACTGAGTTCCCAGCTCCTGGCCCAACCCTGGCTGGCTGTTGTGGGCATTTGAGGAGTGAACCAGCAGATAGAAAATCAGTTAATCAACCTCTCTCTCTCCTGTCGCCTCCCCTCCCCTCCCCTTCTTTCCCCTCTATAAGAATAAAAATAGACAGAGGCTTTAGGGGAAGAGTATCAAAGTGAAACTGTTCAGTCATGACCAAAACATCCATAATCTGTAGAGGAAAAGAGGAACAGCTCGCTCCTTTTTTATTCTCTTACTTTCCCAACCAAATGTGCAGACCCAGCTCTCCATCCCTTTAAGCCTCTATGAGGACCTGACTGTATGTTCCTGGTGTGCAGCTCATGTGTAAATGGAGTCATCCATCCAAATTGCCACTCAGGGTCCTAGTCTGGTGTGTGACATATCATCTCGTGGGGTGGCCAACGTCCAGCCCACAGGCCACACAGGCCCGCAAAATCACCTGGTCTGGCCCTGCCAAGGCAACCACAGCTGGGACTTCTCAAAGTTGAACTCTGTGGCTGGTGAATTTTTAAGTTGATAATTCTGTGTGGCCTGTACATGACATTCTAATTAACCAAATAGCCCCTAGGAAAAAAAATAATAAAAGGTTCCCCACCCCTGATTCTAGAGAGTAGGGGCTGAGGGTGGGCTTGGAAGGGAAGTCCCAGCTGATGGAGCGAGAGAGGGAGAGCTCAGGAAAGCATCCTGGTAGACAGGGCAAAAAGTGACAGTGAGCATGACGCCTGGGTGCCTGCGCCCACCCAACAGCAGCAATGACGAGGGTTGTTGCAGTGGGGCTGGTGGCACGGAAGTGAGCTCCATCAGGTGCAATAGAAGGGTCTCTGTCAAGGGATACATGAAAAGTGACTTAGGTTGCAGGGTTGCGAGAGCAGGGTGGAATCAGTTTCAAGCAACTATGAAACCCATTATGAAGCAACGGGAGATGAGGTGTTCAAAATCTAATCCTGTAATCTGAGGCTGCCATAAGAAATGTCTGGTAAAACATCAGGACCACAGACACCCAGAATAGAATTAGTCATCATTCTTGGTTCAAAATACATCATCATGTCTTTCTATGCAAGTATCTCTTCTATTTTATTCATTTTTAAATTTATTTTATAATGTGTTTGGAGGCATAATTCACTATTTAATTGAAGTCACAGTGGTTAGCATTCAGCAGAGAGGTCGGGCCGCCACTCAGGATGCCCGCATCCCGAATCACAGAGCCAGGATTTAACTCCTGGCTCCACTTCCCAGTTTCCTGCTGAGGTGCGCCCTGGCTCAAGCAGCCAAGTGTCTGCCCTGATCTGTAGCAGACCTGGATGTGTTCCTTGCTGGTGGCTTTGATCTGGCTTGGCCCTGGCGGTTGCAGGCATTTGGGGAGTCAACCGGTAGATGGGACATCTCTCTTTCCTTCTCTCTCTGTCTCCCCCTTCCAAATGAAATGAATAAATATAAATAAAATAAAGTTAAATGAAGTACAATTTATACAAAAGAAATCAATCTCAAGAGTATAACTCTATGAAATATTTATATGTATTTATCAAACCAGAACAAAATATAAAATATTTTCATCACACCAGAAGTTTTTCTTGTGCTCTTGCCCCAAAAATATCTTCTCACCAAAAGGTAACTCCTATTCTAACTTCTATAATAGATTAATTTTACCTGTTATTAAGCTTCATATAAATGGAATCCTACACTATGTTTTCTGCTATACTGGTCTCTTGCACTCAACATCACATACGTGAGATTCATCTTTGTCTTTTCCTGTATCGGTAATTTAATCTTTCTTGTTAGAATTGCTGAGTCATAGGGCAGATATATATTTAACTTTATAAAAATTGCCAAATAGTTTCTCAGAGGAGCTGAAATAATTTACATTCCCACCAGCAATATCTAAGCACTCTATTGGTCCCAAATCCATTTGCTTCTGTTAGTGTTAAATTTTAGCCATTCTGGTGGGTGTGTAGTACTGTCTCATTGTAGTTTGACTTTGCACATCCTTGATGGTTAAAGAGCACTATGGGGTCCTAATGGTTGCATCCATTCACATGACTGTCAAAGGCTCCCCTAGTTTAAGAGAAGGTAGGCCAAGTCTGGTCCTCAACCCAAGCCCAGAAACAGCAAATGCCAAAAAGCCTACCTAAGCAGGAGCCTTCCTTTTTGGAATTCGAGTTCATCTAGTCATTACAGTCTAGTCTACCTGCAACTCTGTGATGAATGCAAAGTTTAAGTTCCATGACTTATCTGATATCTTCCCTCATGTTGCAGTGGGAGCATCAGTTCCCTTCTTTAATCACCACCTCATACATAGTAGGAAGTGAGGTCTTTCCACTTCTTCTCAAGTCAGTTTTGATAAATTCTATTTTTCAAGGAGTTTCTTCAGTTATTTTCATCTTTGAGATTTATTTACCTAAAATTGGTGTCAATGACTTCTAATCCCTTTCTTTTTTACAGCATTTGATGTCAATTACTTGTGCCATGGGTCTTTTGCAAGGGTACATCAAAAAGCTCATGGGAGATGTTATAAAAATTATGCATGAATTTTCTTTCTTTTGCACCAAAATGAACAAAGCTCAACTGAATTTTCTGCAAAGTTTTTTAAGAATCCTTGGATTTCTTTGTAAATCTTTCCATGAATGAGTCAATTTTATTATTCTTTATCAAGAACAACTTTAGGGCTTTGTTAAATCTCTTTTTTCATTTTATAGAACTCAGCTCCTTATTTTCTCATTTCTTCTTTTTCTTTGTAATTTTTTTGAAAAGCAGAAAGAGAGAGCCTCCTTCCACTTGTTCACTCTCTTAAGTGCCCACAACAGCCAGGGCTGGGCCAGACCTGAAGCCAAGAGCCAGGAATTCAATGCAGGTCTCCATGTGGGTGGCAGGGATCCATCATCAATCACTTGAGCCATCACCCTGCCTCCCAGTGTCTGCATTAGCAGGAAGCTGGAGTCAGAACCTGGAGACAGGTGTTGAAGCCAGGCACTGCCAAGTGGAATACTGGCATCTTCACTAGCATCAGCCCAGGTCAAACACCCATCTTTCCTACCCACTTACTTACGATTTCTTCTGTTGTCCTTTAATCTTACTAAGTTACCTACTGTATGTTTTTCTCATCCTTCTATTTTTATAAAAGCACTTAAGTCTATATAAAATTTCTACAAGTATTACTGGCACTGTTTTTATATAAATTTTGATAGGCAGCATTTTCTCTACTATTCAATTCTACATATTTCTTCTTTAATGTATGCCATTATAATTTTTTTATTTTTCAGTTAAACTTTTGAGATTGTTACAGTTCACATAGAGTTGTTAAGAAATAATGAGGTACTCTGTGTCACTTATCCCACTTCTGGTAAAGTCCTACAGTCTAGAGTACAAAATCACAACCAAAATATTGACTTTAATACATTCAGAACATAAAACAATCCCATCACCTTAAGGATTTCTCATGTTGCTTTTTTATAGCTAAACCCACTTCGTTATCCCCAGGTAACTATCAGTCTCTTTCTAGAAGAGATTTTTTTCTAGAATTTTTACCATTTCAAGAATGCTGCCCACATGGAGTTGTACAGACTGACTCATTTGGGGATTGGCCTTTCCCACTCAGTGTAATTCTCTGGAGAATTAGGTAGGTTGTTATGTCAATAATTTATTCCTTTTTTATAACAGTCTTTTTTATACAGTCTTTTGCAGAAAATAGTTTTTAATTAGAGTTTCTTTTTTTAAAGATTTTTTTTTTTAATTTGAAAGAATTACATAGAGAGGTAGAGACAGAGAGAGAGGTCTTCTATCCGATGGTTTACTCCCTAGATAGCCGCAATGGCCAGAGCTGTGCCAATCCGAAGCCAGGAGCTTCTTCCAGGTCTCCCACACGGGTGCAGGGGCCCGAGGACTTGGGCCATCTTCTACTGCTTTCCCAGGCCACAGCAGAGAGCTGGATTGGAAGTGGAGCAGCCGGGACTAGAACCAGAGCCCATGTGGGATGCCAGCGCTTCAGACCAGGGTTTCCACCCGCTGTGCCACAGCGGCGGCCTAGACAGAGTTTCAATTTGCCACTTTATCCTCTTATGGATCATGCTTTAAGAACTATATTTTCTCCTGGATATTTCTCTTCTCTAAGATTTCCAGTTTTACATTTTATATTTAATTTCACAACTTGTTCTAAGTTAATTTTTGAATAAGGTATGAGGAGGTCAGGTTGAGTTTCCATTTTTTGTTTTATTTTTGTCCATGAATGCCCAATGACTTGGGCATCATTTGCTGAAACAATTATTCTATCTCCATAAACGTGTTTTTGCATATTTGTCAGAAATCAATTAGATATATTTGTGTGAGTCTACCTCTGAAGTCCTACTTTGTTCCATTAACAATGTGTCTATTTCCCCACCAATATCATGTAGCCTTGATTACTGTAGTTATGAGTCTAGAAAAATCAATTGCCCTCATTTTATTCTTATAAAACTTCTTAAATTATCTGAATTATTGTACTTCCTTTGCCTTTCCATGTAAATTTTACAGTGACCAATTCTTTCAACAGGAGTCATGCTGAAATCCCCATACAATTATTCTAAACTAGTGCAATGATTTGGGGACTTAACACCCTTACTACATAAAATTCCCAGTCTGTGAACACGTTATGTCTCTCAGTTTATTTAGGTATTCTTTGATTTCTTTGATCAGTGTTTTGTACTTTTCAGCATAAGTCTATATGTTTTGTTAGATTTATACCTAAGTATTTCAGGAGTATTTTTCTAAGTGACTCTAAATACAATTGATTTTAATTTGAGTGTTCTTGTGTCCATTGCTATTATAGAGCAAGACAGTTTTTTTTACATGGTTATCTTACATTTTGAAATTTGTTGGTCCTATGAATATTTTTGTGCATTCTTTGCATTATTTAGACAATCATCTGAAAGTAGTGACAGCTTTATTCCTTCCTTTCCACACATTATGTTTTTATTTTGTCTTCTTGTTTTATTGCACTGGCTAGAACTTTCAAGGCTATGTTGAATAAAAGTGCTAAGAGTGGTTATCCTCGCCTAATTTCCAATTTTAAGGGAAAAGCTACAGTCTTTCACCAATAATTATAATGTCAGCTGAAGGTTTTTTTTATAGGTACTCTTTATCAAGCTCAACTTTAGCCCTAGTTTTCTGAGAATTTCTATTATGAATGTATGTTGAATTTTGTCAGATGGTTTTTCTGCATCTGTTGATATGATTGGGTTCTTTTTTTCCTCTGAGGCCTGTAAATATGGCACACTTCACTTACTGACTTTAAATATTGAACCATTTTACATTCCTGGACCAAACATCATTTGATCTGGTGATAATTCTCATCTATATTGCTGAGTTCCACTTGCTAGTGGTATGTAAGGATTTTCTGCACTGCCTTTGTCTTGTTTTGCAAATAAGGAAATACTAGTTTCAGAAATGAATTTGGAAGCATTCTTCTTTTTCTATTTACAGGAAGAGGTTGTATAAAAGCAACATTAGTCCTTTAAGTGGTTGGTGGAATTCTCCTACAAAACTGGGGGTTTTCTTTTGCAGAATATTTCTACGGTTACAAATCAAATTTTCTTAGAAGTTAGGAGGCTATACAAAATATCTATTTCATGTAGGATGACTTGTGGAAGTTCATCCATTTTGAGTTACCAGATTTATGTGTATAAAGTTGTTCCTTGTACTCTCTCCTTGTCCTTTTGAGCATTATAGGGTTTGAAATTATATTCACTGTTTCATTTCTCTTATTAGTAAACTGTGTTTTCTCTTTTTTATTCTGTTAGTTTTGTAGAGAATTTTATTCATAAATCCAAAAAGGCAAATCTTTGTTTCACTTATTTTTTCCATTGTTTTTCTATTTTCAATTTAATTAGTTCTACTCTTTAAAAAAAAAAAAGATTGATTTTATTTATTTGAAAGGCGGAGTTACAGAGAGGGGGGAAGAGATAAAGAGAGAGGTCTTCCATTCACTGGCTCACTCTCCAAATGGCTGCAAAAGCTGGGGTGGGCCATCCTGAAGCCAGGAGCCAGGAGCTTCTTCCAGGTCTCCCATATGTGTGCTGGATCCGCCTCTGCTGCTTTCCCAGGCACATTAGCAGGGAGCTGGATTGAAAGTGGAGCAGCCAGGACTCGAACAAATGCCCATATGGGATGCCAGCGCTGAAGGTGGCAGCCTAACCTGCTACACCACAGTGCTGCCCCCTGCTCTTATCTTTTTTATTTCTTCCTTTTCTGATTGCTTTGGGTTTACTTTTCCAGGTTTTTGAAATAAAACTTTCTTATTTTTGGAATCTTTCTCTTTTCTAATGTATGCATTTTTTCCCTAAGTTTTTCTTTCTACACTGCTTTCCCTGTGTCCCACAAATTCTGATATGTTGTATTTTCATTATGGCTCATTGCATTATATTTTTTTATTTCACTGAAGACTTTTTCTTTGGTGCATGAATTATTTAAAAGTGTGTGACTTTGTGTTTAGTGATTTTTCCACTTGACTTTGTTATTTAATTCTATTAAATTCCATTATAGTTGGCAAACATAGTCTGTATGTTTCAAATTCCTTTAAATGTATTGAAGCTTGCTTTATCATTTTGGATATCATCTACCTGGGCACTGAAAAGAATGGTACTCTGCTACTGTTGGATGGAGTGTTCTGTAATTGTGATTTAGAACCTGCTGGTTGATAGCGTTGTTATTTTTCTATAGCCTCACTATTATTGTGTCTTATGTTGTATCAGTTGTTGAGATACATGTACTGAAGTCTCTAACTACAATCGTGGATTTATTTCAAAGTAAAAGCTCTGTCCGTGTTATTTCACACATGCTGCGACTTTTTTGCTTGGTGAATACTTTGAGCATTGCTCTGTCTGCTGTAATTATAATATTATAATGTTGTAATTATAATATTATAATTTTATAATATTCCTGTCTCTGGTAATTCTCTTTGCTCTGAAGGCTGCTTTATCTGGCATTAATGTAGTTACTTTGTGTTTATTCATTAATTAAAATACCTTTATCTATTCTTTTCACTTGCAACCTACCTGTATCATTGTATTTCAGGTGTCTTACAGACAAGGTATAGTTATGTCATGTTTTTAATACATTCTGACACATCTGTCTGTTAATTTCTGAACTAAGGCTTTTTATATTCAATGCTTTTTTTAAAGATTTATTTATTTTGAAGCTCAGAGTTAGAGAGAGAGGGAGGGAGGGAGAGAGGAAGGAGCGGGGGAGAGAGAGAGAGAGAGAGAGAGAGAGAGAGAGAGAGATATCGATCTTCCACATGCTGGTTCACTTCCCAAATGGCCTCAATGGCTGGGATGGGCCAGGTCAAAGCCAGGATCCTGGAACTTCTTCCAGGTCTCCCACATGAGTGGCAGGGGTCCAAGCACACGGGCCATCTTCCGCTGCTTTTCCCAGGCCATTAACAGAGAGCTGGGTTGGAAGTGGAGCAGCCAGGACACAAACTGGTTTCCATATGGGATGCCAGCGTCACAGGTGGCAGCTTTACCCACTGCACCATAATGCCAGCCCCATGTAGTCACTGATATGAAGGCTTCTATCTGTCTTTTTATCATGTGTTTTTTGTTTCTTCTCTATTTTTTATTTCTCTATTAGGTTTTCTTGCCTTATTATAGGTTACCTGAAAAATTTTCTACATTTCCATTTCTATCTGTCATATATCTGAGTGTACCACCTTGTATACCTCTGTGAGTGATTGCTCCAGATGCTACATCATATATGCATAACTTGTGACAGTCTACTGGTGTTAATAGTGCCTGATTACATGAAAAGTAGAAACATTACTTGTTTTTGCACCTCCTTACCCTGTCTTTTACAATTATCTCAAGTGTTTCCACTTGATTTAGAACTATGCATTTAAAACCATATCAGACATTGAGTCAACCATCAGACATACTTCATAAAACTCAAAAGGAGGAAATCTATTGCATTTACCAATATTTTTGTTTTACATCTTTTTTCTTCCTTATGTCCTAAGCTTCTCTTTTATCATTTCTTTTCTATTTAGAGAACTTCCTTTAGCCATTCTTTTTTCTTTTACGGTTTCATTTATTTATTTGAGAGGTAGAGTTACAGACAGAGAGAAGGAGAGAAAAATGTTTTCCATCTGCTGGTTCACTCACCAAATGGCCACAATGGCCGGAGCTGAGCCAATCCGAAGCCAGGAGCCAGGAGCTTCTTCTAGGTTTCCCATGCAGGTGCAGGGGCCCAAGGACTTGGGCCATCTTCTACTGCTTTCCCAGGCCACAGCAGAGAGCTATATGGGAAGAGGAGCAGCCAGGACACAAACTGGTGCCCATATAGGATGCTGGCTGACACCACAGGCAGAGGCTTGGCCTACTGTACCACAGGGCCAGCCCTTTTAGCCATTCTCTAAGGGTAAATCTGCTGATAACAAATTTTCTCAGTTTTCCTTCATCTGAGAATATATTTCGTTCCCCTTCATTCATTGAAAATATTTTTACTGGTTATAAGAATCTAGGTTGACAACATCTGAATAATATTTGCTGTCTGAATAATATTTGTCACCTAATAATAATAATTCCATTTCCTTCTAATCTCCATGGCTTGCAATTCAAATTGTTTTTCCTATGTAGGGGGAATATTTTTTCTTGTTTTAAGCTTTTAAAGATTTGAGTGTGATACATCTTGGTATAGATTTTTTTTGGTTGATCCTGTTTGTAGTTCCTTCAAATTCCTGAATCTGTAGTTATGTTTATTATTATTAATTTTTTTTGCAAAATTGGAGAAGTTTTCAGGTATCATTTCTTTATTTTTTTATTTTCTTTTTTATTTATTTTTTATTTAGTAAATATAAATTTTCAAAGTATGGTTAATGGATTACAATGGCTCCCCCCCCCATAATTTCCCTCCCACTCACATCCCTCCCATCTCCCACTCCCTCTCCCATTCCATTCACATCAAGATTCATTTTCAATTCTCTTTATATACAGAAGATCAATTCAGTATATATTAAGTAAAGATTTCATCAGTTTGCACCCACACAGAAACACAAAGTGTAAAATACTGTTGCAGTACTAGTTATAGCATTACTTCACATTGGACAACACATTAAGGACAGATCCCACATGAGAAGTAAGTACACAGTGACTCCTGTTGTTGACTTAACAATTTGACACTCTTGTTTATGGCATCAGTAATCTCCCTAGGCTCTAGTATCATGTATCATTTCTTTAAGTACTACTGCAGTCACTTACTCTTTCTATTCTTCCAGGACTCCAATGATATAAATATTAAATCTTTGATTATCATCTACAGACTCTGAGGCTCCACTGACTTTCCAGTAGTCTATGTTCTCTTTCTTGTCCATGCAGGTTACTTTCTACTATTCTATCTTCCAGCTCATTGATTCATTCCTTTCTTCTCTGTTCTTCTGTAGAGACAACCCACTAAGTGCTTTCTCTTCATTACTGAATTTTGCCTTTTTGCCTTTCATTACATATAATTTTTTCTAGAGTTTTTAGTTGTTCTTAGGGAGAATTAGGACAAAGTAAAATCTATGCTGTATTCTGAGAGGAAGAACCAACATGAACTTTCAGAGTATCATGTTCCTGTTTGTGTATCTTTATTCCTAATCTAGCTAGTAAGCTATTGTCATTACTCCTTCCCTCTATTTATTTATTTTTTTATTTATTTATTTTTTTGACAGGCAGAGTGGACAGTGAGAGAGAGAGAGACAGAGAGAAAGCTCTTCCTCCCATTGGTTCACCCCTCAATGGCCACCTCGGCTGGCGCGCTGCGCCGATCCGAAGCCAGGAGCCAGGTGCTTCTCCTGGTCTCCCATGTGGGTGCAGGGCCCAAGCACTTGGACCATCCTCCACTGCCTTTCCGGGCCACAGCAGAGAGCTGGCCTGGAAGAGGAGCAACCAGGACAGAATCTGGCACCCCGACCAGGACTAGAACCTGGGGTGCCAGCGCCACAAGTGGAGGATTAGCCTAGTGAGCCGTGGCACCGGCCCCCTTCCCTCTATTTAAATAAACTGCTGGGGCCGGCCCTGTGCCATAGCAGGTAAAGCCACCGCCTACAGTGTTGGCATCTCATATGGGCACCGGTTCGAGTCCCGGCTGCTCTACTTCTGATCCAGCTCTCTGCTATGGCCTGGAAAAGCAGTAGAGGATGGCCCAAGCCCTTGGGCCCCTGCACCTGTGTGGAAGACCCAGGAGAAGCTCCTGGCCCCTGGCTTCGGGTCAGCACAGGTCCAGCTGTTGCGGCCACTTGGAAGGTGAACCAGCAGATGGAAGATCTGTCTCTTCGCCTCTCTCTCTCGGTGTAACTCTAGCTTTCAAAGAAATAAATAAATCTTTATATAAATGAATAAATAAATAAACTTCCTGCTTGTAAACAAGAGGAGGCAGGAGACTTTTTTATTAATTTCTAAAAACACACAACATAAAATATTCAATCTTAACCATTTTTCAGTGTGCAGTCCAATAATGTTAAGCATAGTCAAACTGCTGTTCAACAGATCTTTCAAAACTGAGAGCCTGTTCCCAGCACAGAACAACTCACCATCTCTTCACATGGTGCAGTTTGGATATGATTTGGCTCTGATCTTTGAACCCCAAAATCAAAAGCTAATGATCCTAAGAGAGTGAAATTCCAATTATAGTGCTTAGGAGTTAGCTAGTGAGAGGCCCTTACGTCTTTGGGGGCATGCCCTTGAGAAGCAGTTGGTTGTAAACGCGGGTGGGTCAGCCCAGTGCCCCTACCCCGCGCCGTTTTCTAGCTGACCATCGGATCTTTCCTCTGCACATGCTGAAACATTGCCATCCACCACCCTCACCAGACACCAAACCAGTGGGACTGCTCAAACTTGGACTTAATATCCATAACTGTGAGCTAAAAATACTTTGCTCTTTATAAAGTTAGTTTCCTCGAGTACTTCATTATAGTGACAAAAAGCTGACTAATACAACAGATACAGCTGCTTGGGACACTCGCATCTCCTATCAGAGTGCCAGGTTCAAGTCTGGATACTAACCTGGTATCTGATACACAATTTTAAAATATTTTCCCCCATCCCACAGAGAGAAAGGTCTTCCTTTTGCCGTTGGTTCACCCTCCAATGGCCGCCGCGGCCGGGGCACTGCGGCCGGCGCACCGCGCTGATCCGATGGCAGGAGCCAGGTGCTTCTCCTGGTCTCCCATGGGGTGCAGGACCCAAGCACTTGGGCCATCCTCCACTGCACTCCCTGGCCACAGCAGAGAGCTGGCCTGGAAGAGGGGCAACCGGGACAGAATCCGGCGCCCTGACCGGGACTAGAACCCAGTGTGCTGGTGCTGCAAGGCGGAGGATTAGCCTAGTGAGCCGCGGCGCAGGCTGGGAATTCTCTTTAAAGTCTGGTACATCTGAAGTAAATCTGTCTCCTCCTCTAATGTTTTTGTCTGTCTGGATTATTTTTAATTTGATTTTCTTAATTTCTACAGAGCAAATTATAAAGAGAAAATTCATTTAACTCACTTTTTAAGAAGGCATTAAATCTTCTGGATTTTCCATCATTGTGGGATTATAGAAGAGGTAGGTTTTCTCTTAATTTTGTTTAAATGTAACTGCCTATTTTATGCTGATACAAGTGTAAGTCATGCTTCTTGTGTACTTTCTGTGTGTATGGAAATTACCTAATTCCCCCACAAAAATGACTTAAATCTTGGACTGTAGCTCTGGCATCTCTGTGTCTAGAAAGAAATGGAAATCCCAACCCCAAATATGTGTTTACCTCTGGATAGCAATATTTCTTGGCATTTGTTCTTGAAACTGGGGGTAAGTAATCCACCTGCCATCATTCCCCAGGCTGTCTCCTGTGTCACTTTGATTTCTCTCACAATGAATGAAAATATCATTCATTGTAATGGCTTACATATTTGAATAGTATTTAAGGCAGATTATTAATATTTGGATTTTT
The DNA here is from genome assembly GCF_051225735.1 of Oryctolagus cuniculus. NCBI lineage: Eukaryota > Metazoa > Chordata > Mammalia > Lagomorpha > Leporidae > Oryctolagus > Oryctolagus cuniculus. The sequence goes on from NC_142882.1 coordinate 79,206,643, forward strand.
TCTTCTAAGTATTGCTATATTTCTGTAGCCTAGATTACCAGAGAGTAGTCTGACAATTTTCACACAAAGCATTATGCCAGTTATTGTTCAGGAATCAGTCGCTATTAATTATTATGTGAAAAAAATACTTCAGTACAGTAGTAGCCTCCAAATTCACTACTCAGATATCATGGAAGAGAACAGTTCAAAGACCAAATAAAGACACTTGAAGCACATGCATTGTGAAATCTATCAAAATACACACAGGAAAAAAAAGATAGATAATGCACTTTGGTTAAGTACAAGGATCTCATTTCCTGAGTTATAAAACTCACATGTCCTCTCTCCCCCTATCTGCTATGCCAGCACTCCCCCTTGATTGTGCAATTTCAAGAACTGGGTTTTAGAGGTCTGTCCAAAGGGGTTCAGCAGATACAAGAGGCTCTGTTAATGCTATTCACTTGCTGTCATCAGAGAGCTACAAAGGAGTAAGTATGCCGACTACAAATATAGGTCGTTAGTGAGCCTGATAGGTTGTTCTGGATTTTGTTTATGCTTCTCCAGTAGAAAGTGTCCCCCACAGTTACCCAGTTAAGACCTCAAAACCACTGTGCTTCCTGTCTATCTCATGACTATTTACTATCTTGGCCCTTCTATTAGTTCCTAACAATCCTTAACACTCCTATGTTTTGTTTGCTTTATGTCTATCATAATAACATGTTTCAAAAGCTATTTCATTCTTAGCTGTTTTCATATATCCTTATTTTTCCTCTTATTTTCTATAGAATTGTTATATTTTAAATAATATAGCAAACAGACATTATAGCAAATAATCATCAACTAAATAAAACAGTTCTATATATATTAACTACAAGCATCCCCACAATACCCTTAATGAATGAATCCAGAGAAGAGAATTGTGCCTGGTATGCTACCACTTATACAACGAAAAAATATGACCAAGAAAGTGTCTATGTACTCGTATTTGGTGGCATTTCTCTGTAAGGATGCAAAAGAAAGTGGTGATGGTAAGAACTGTATGAGTCAGCGCTTAGTCACCACAATGAAATGCCTATGAAAAGCTATTTATGATGGAAGTAGGTTTGTTTGGGCTGATGGTTTTGCAGCTTCACAGTCTGTATCAGTCAGTTTTTTTTTTTTTTTTTTTTTTTTTTTTTTTTACCATCAATGAAATACCTGAGAGAAGCTACCCATGAAGAGAAGTCTACTTGGGCGCACAGTTTTGGAGCCTCACAGCCCTAGACCAGGTGGTCCCACAGACCTGGCGTCTGCTGCAGACCGCCGGATCACAGGAGCACAAAGTCAGGGCGCATGTTCCTCTGTGTAGTCTCTCCTTCTAAAGCTACCAGGGAGGCTCCACCTAGCATCTCGCTCCTATTAACCACTTCCTTCTGTTCCACGGCTTCTGTTCTGTTGTTCTGTGGCTTCTGTTCCCACCCTCCCAGTACCTGAACAGAAGATTTGGGGAGTTGAATACCTGCATGAATTGGGGAATCAAGTCACATTCAGATTAGCGCATTTCAAGATGGGGCCATCCTGCTGGTTCAGCGGAAGACAATGGAGTCATTGCTGCAGAGTCCTGAGGTGGCACGGAACATCGGAGAGCAAGAGGGAGGCAGGACGGTGTACCAAGCCAAGAAGAAGAGAGATTAGCTAGGCCTGGCTCAGGCTTTTATAACAAACCCTTTGTGGAGAACTACCTTCCAGTGGCTCATCCTCTGTAACCTAAGGACCTCCCACCAAGCCCACCCCTTAGGCACCATCGCTGGATGCAGCTTCCGCTCTCAGCACCATCAGTTGATGACTTTGGGCTTTACTGTCTGCAGGAGTCTGGGAGCCACATCCTACTCAAGCCATAGCAGGAGATAATTAGCTGACATGTCATTTAGAACTTTCTAAATCTTAGAAGACATGTGTTAGAAATGCTATTGAAAACTGATTGTATGAAAATTTTCCTAATAAAAATACTAAATCCTTTTTCTTTCCCCATCTATAGATATCAGCATGGCAGAACAACCGGAGCTTCCAGAAAACACAGATGACTGGACAAAAGAGGATGTAAACAGGTGGTTAGAAAGCCATAAGATCCACCAAAAACACAGGGATATCTTGGTTGCACAAGATGTGAGTGGAGCAGTCTTGAAGTTTTTAAAGAAATCAGATCTTATTGAAATGGGCATAACACATGGACCAGCTGTCCAAATAGAAGGACTGTTCAGAGAATTGCAGAAAACATCTTCTAAAGACCCTATTCGGACATCTGAGCAGAAAAAAGGCAGTAAAAATGTTAGTAATAAACAACCATTGGTCCAAAAGGAAAAGAGAGACACTTCAAAGCAAAAACAAAAGAATAAAGAGAACTCAGATCCGGCTGATGGCTCTGCTGCGAGTCCAGGTGAGAAAGAGCCTAAGTCACCAAAAACTGAGCTCACGGACAATGAAGATGAAAGAGGAGACACGAAAGAAAAGCTGCCAGCCAAAGAACCATCATGCCGGTCACATCCTTTTAATAAATTTGATGAGCAATGGCGTTACAAACTCCATTTTATTCTACAGCCTGAGACAGGACCACACAATCTCATTGATCCAATACATGAATACAAAGCCTTTACAAATGCAGAAAAAAACACAGAAGAGGATGGGAAAATGAAATTTAGCAATGAGGTTTTCGAATTTGCTTCTGCTTGCATGAATTCACGTACCAATGGCACCATTCATTTTGGAGTTAAAGACAAACCCCAGGGGCAAATTGTTGGTGTGAAACTTGCCAGTATCACCAAGAATGCTCTCATTGACCACTTCGATGAGATGATACCCAAGTATTTTGAAGAGCATCAAGTTCAACAAGCAAAGAGTTGCATTCGAGTGCCAAGATTTGTGGAAGTTTTACTTCCAGATAGTACTGTGTCTGACAGGTTTGTTATTGAGGTGGATGTCATTCCACATTACTCTGTATGTGGACATGACTATTTCCAGATTAAAAAGCAAATTTACGACAACAACAACAAAAAGTGGGAACAAAGTTCAAAATTCTCAGTCTTGGTGCGAGATGGGGCCAGAACTGTGAACATCGTGAAAACTAAAACAGATTTCAAAATGTTCAAATTAAATTTAAAAACACTGGCAGAGTCTAGGAAAGAAGCAGAAGACAACTGCACAGCCAAAACAAACAACAGACATGAAGGGTTCAGGCTGGTTGAACTGTTGACAGGAAACCAGGATTTGTTAGATAATTCATACTATGACTGGTACATTCTTGTAACAAACAAGTGTCATCCAAATCAAATACAATATTTGGATTTTCTAAAGGAAATTAAGTGGTTTGCTGTGTTGGAGTTTGATCCTGAATCTGAAAGTAACGGAGTAGTTAGAAGTTTCAAAGAAAGCAGACTGGCAAACCTTCACTTTCCAAGTCAATACTCAGAAGGGAAAACCACAACAAATGAGATGATTTCCAATCTGAATCTCTACCAGCAACCCAGCTGGATTTTCTGTAATGGCCGGTCAGACCTTGGCATTGAAAAGTATAAACCCTTGGATCCGATTTCCTGGCAGAGAGAGAGAGCATCTGAAGTCAGGAAACTGATTTCATTTCTGACACATGAAGACGTAATGCCCAAAGGAAAGTTTTTGGTAGTATTTTTATTACTCTCCCCTGTGGACGACCCAAGAGACCCCCTCATCGAGACGTTTTGTGCTTTCTACCAAGATCTCAAAGGAATGGAAAATATACTGTGTATTTGTGTACATCCACAAATATGTCAGGGATGGAAAGATCTGCTTGAAGCAAGATTAACAAAAGAGCAAGATGAATTGTCAAACCAGTGTATCTCTGCTTTAAATCTTCAAGAGATAAACGGCACAATTCTTAAACTAAAATCTGTCACTCAGTCTTCAAAGAGATTTTTGCCGTCTATTGGTTCATCTACTGTCCTGCTGAAAAAGCAAGAAGATACCATGACTGCTCTGGAAATTCTCTGTGAAAACGAATGTGAAGATACACTGTTAAAGGATGACAAAAAGAAATTCCTTGAATTCAAGGCATCAAAAGAGAAAGCTTTCTATCGAGGTGGCAAAGTCTCATGGTGGAACTTCTATTTTTCTTCCGAAAACCATTCTTCAGCTTTTGTCAAAAGGGATAAATATGAAAGACTTGAAGCAATGATTCAAAACTGGGCAGATTCTTCTAAGCCAATATGCGCCAAAATTATCCACCTGTACCATCATCCCGGTTGTGGAGGGACCACCTTGGCTATGCATATTCTCTGGGAACTAAGGAAGAAGTTCAGATGTGCTGTGCTGAAAAATAAGACCGTGGATTTTTCTGAAATTGGAGAACAGGTGACCAATTTAATAACCTATGGGACAACCAACCATCAGGAATACTTACCTGTACTACTCCTTGTTGATGATTTTGAAGAGCAAGACAATGTCTTCCTTCTGCAGTCTTCTATTCAAACAGCTGTAGCTGAAAAGCACATTCGATATGAAAAACCTCTAGTGATCATCCTAAATTGTATGAGATCACAAAACCCCGAAAAAAGTGCAAAGATCCCAGATAGTGTTGCCCTGTTACACCACCTGTCTCCCAAAGAACAGAGAGCTTTCGAGCTTAAATTGGAAAAGATCAAAAAAGAGTACGATAACTTTGAAGACTTTTATTCCTTCATGATCATGAAAACAAACTTTAATAAAGAGTACATAGAAAATGTTGTCAGAAATATCTTGAAAGGGCAGGATCCTTCCACCAAGGAAGCAAAGCTCTTCTCTTTTCTGGCTCTTCTTAATTCATACGTGCCTGATACTACCATTTCACTGTCACAGTGTGAGAATTTCCTAGGAATTGCAAATAAGAAAGCTTTCTGGGGAACAGAAAAACTTGAAGAAAAGATGGGCACCTATTCTACAATTCTGATAAGAACAGAGGTGTTAGAATGTGGGATGTACTGTGGAGTGCGTATCATTCATCCGTTGATTGCAAGTCTCTCATTGGAAGAACTGAAGAACAGTTATGGCCTGGGTAGATGTCAGATGATGCTGGATATGCTAACAGAAAATTTGTTCTATGAGACTGGTATAGGGAAAAGCAAATTTTTGCAAGATGTGCAGACACTGTTGCTCACAAGACACCGTAATGAGCATGAAGATGAAACAGGAAATTGGTTCTCCCCATTCATTGAAGCGTTACATAAAGATGAAGGAAATGACGCAGTTAAGATGGTATTAGAAAAAGGTATCAATCGGTTCAACAAAAACGCATTCATTCGCCAAGCCTTGGCAAGACATTTCTACATTAAAGAGAAGGACTTCAGCAATGCTCTACATTGGGCGAAAGAAGCAAAAAAATTAGAACCCTACAATTCTTATATCTCAGATACACTGGGTCAAGTTTACAAAAGTAAACTAAGATGGTGGATAGAGGATAATGGGCGAGGCAATACCATTTCAGCTAATGATCTCACTGACCTTTTGCAATTAGCAGTACATGCAGCAGAAGCATTCAAAGAATCTCAACGGCAAAGTGAAGACAGAGAATATGAAGGGAAGGAGCGCCTGTACCAGAAGTCAAAGAGGAGGTATGATACGTACAACATAGCTGGTTACCAAGGAGAGATAGAAGTGGGACTCTACACAATCCAGATTCTCCAGCTCATCCCTTTCTTTGACAATAAAAATGAACTATCGAAAAAAGATATGGTCAATTTTGTCTCAGGAACCAGTGATATTCCAGGGGACTCAAACAATGAATTTAAGTCAGTCCTCAAGAATTTCATTCCTTATCTGACCAATTTACGATTTTCTTTAAAAAAGTCCTTTGATTTTTTTGATGATTACTTTGTCCTTCTAAAGCCAAGGAACAACATCAAGCAAAATGAAGAGACCAAAACTCGGAGAAAGGTGGCTACATGTTTTAAGAGGTATCTAGATATATTTGGTCCCTCAGCGGAGATATTAAGCAAAGGTCTTGGATCAAAGATCAGTTTGTCACTTCAAGTACAGGAATGCAGGAGAAGCCTGGAAGCTTTAAAAGCAGACAAGTTTTCAGGGCTCCTGGAATATCTTGTCAAAAGTCAAGAACACGCAATAAGCACCATGGAAAATATAGTGCATAAGTACACGTTTCTCTTTGAACAAAGCACTGAGAAAATCCAGCTAAAGGAAAAGCAAAATTTCATTTTAGCCAACATCATTCTCTCCTGCATTAAACCTACCTCCAAGTCAGTGAAGACAATTAAAAAACTGAAAGATCAGCTTCAAGAAATTTTGCAACAAGTAGGCCTGAATTGCCGCTTTTCAGAACCTTATTTCCTAGCTTCGCTCTTATTCTGGCCAGAAAACCAACAGCTGGATCAGGATTCTAAACAAATGGAAAAGTATGCTCAGTCGCTGGAGAACTCTTTCAGGGGGCAGTATAAACACATGTATCGTACAAAGCAACCCATTGCATATTTCTTTCTTGGAAAAGGTAACAATATGAACAGACTTGTCCACAAAGGAAAAATTGATCAATGCTTTGAAAAGACACTTGATATTAATTCCTTGTGGCAAAGTGGAGATGTATGGAAGGAGAGAAAAGTCCAGGAACTTCTACTTCGTTTACAGGGTCGAGCTGAAAATAACTGTTTATATATAGAATATGGAGTCAGCGACAAAATCACATTACCCATCACTCCTGCTTTCTGGGGTCAACTTAGAAGTGGTAGAAGCATAGACAAAGTGTCTTTTTATCTGGGATTTTCCATTGGAGGCCCACTTGCTTATGATATTGAGATCATTTAAGAGCCTAATCTCCTCTCCCCCAGGAATGTGGTCTCAGTATCACCAATTTTGTTTTTTAAATCCAAGACTTATTGTATGAATTTGTAGATACAACCCCAACAGCTCTTCAGGCCTGTCCATAAAGTATTTACTGTCCACTTCTGCATCTTATGAGTCCTAAAAAGACTCTGGTGAAGGAAAGGGTGAGAGATGTGGAAAGGAGCAGTCCTCTTCCCTGGTTTGTTTAACACCACCAAGGAAAAAATAATGAAGTCCTAAGGATGGAATAAGGAGAAGTAAATGTAGTAAGCTGGCCATACAGGACCAGACCACTTCCCCCAATCACTCCGCCAACACATGGACTAGAAGCTTGGCTACTTTCCTATCAAGAGTGAAATTTTTCAGAACAGGGAAAAATAGTCATAGTTCTAAGACATTAAAATGTCTGGAAAACATTTCATGAAAAAAGTAAAATCCTCTCACTTTGAGGAGCAACATCTGTTCTTACCAAGTATGGCATAAAGGGATCATCTCCGTGACATCTTTCAAAACAGAAGACCAACCAAATAGCTGAAGGTAATACACTCGTAAGTACCTCCTCCAAACAAACAAATCAAACACAGATACCCAGACTCCAAAGACTACTGAACAAAAAGGACTACTGTGAAAAGACCAATGAGCCCTCTACCCACAGAATCCCCTTGTACTGGGAAGAGCTGTGTACTGAAGAAATCAACCAGTGAGGTATAATTAAAATGTAATTCCCCCTCATAAAATTATGGATATGGACAATTGTCACTGACTGCCAAAATCATTAGAAAGTAAGCCGAAAGAAGCAACTTTGGAAGAGATGAAACAGCTTGTCCTGAATTCTGAACGATATTGGCATCAGAGTGAAAGAATCTGATGCTAGAGGTCTAGAAGTATTAGAGGAACACACACAGTATCTGTGAAACATGAGCCAGATAATTAATCCTGAATTTTATCAAGCCTCTGGATCTTACTTCCCACTTCAAAGAAACACAGAAAAGAAAGAATCATGTTAAACACCAGCATAAAAATGCAATCAACGATACCCAGGAGAAGGAAACTCAAGAGACAGATGAGGAAATCAAAGAAATTGCAAAGGACCCAAATGGGAGCAGGAATCCACACATTACAAGAGACTTGGGAGACACACCAGCTAAATGCAATATGTTGACTTTGGACCCTGATTTAAACAAACTAATTCTAAAAGACATGATTAGGCAGTAAGAAATTTGCAAGATTTCAACTCATATTTGAAAATATGAAGGTGTGATTGTTGATTTGTTCCATGAGACGATGCTACCACTCTGGTTATGTTTTCAAGAAGGTTTTTATTTTGAGATATATACAGAAGTTTTTGTGAATAAAGTTGCAATCTAGGATTTGTTTTGAAGTAATTCTGTGGGAGAGGACAGGGTTGGAGAAAAAGAAGTAGATGGGCAGTGTAATTGCGACAAGATTGGACCCAAGTTAAAGATTGCCATTGGTGCATATATGGGGACCTTAGACTCATTTGTCTTTTGATTGTGCTTTCTAAATTTACTGTTGTGTTTGCAAAACAAACCCAAATAAGCAATTTTTTTGTCTTTCAAATCTCATCAGAACTTTTTTATTGGAAGAAATTTTTCCCTTGCTTCTGCATGAAAGTTCAGTACCATAACTCACCTGCTCACTCTACTGTGATTGGGCTTTGATTGAAAAATTGCATCTTTGGTATACAAGGTGATATTTTGTTATGCTCCCCATTGTGCAGTGATGAAATCATGCTAATTAATACATTCATTACTTCACAACATTATGTTGTGTGTGTGTGGTGGGAACATTTAAAATGAGTTGTCGTAGCAATTTTCAACAATACAAAACAGTATACTTAACTCCAGTCCCCACACTGTACAACAGCTTTCCAGAACTTCAACTTAACTGGAACTCTGTACAGTTTGACAAGCATCTCTTCGTTTCCTGACAGCTCCTACCCCTGCACACTTGGTAACCACCATTGTACTCTCTGCTTCACAAGTTCCACACTTTAGATTCCATATGTGAGAGATCATGCAGTATTTGCCTTTCTATACCTGCCTTATTTCTCTCAATCTTGATTTGAGGAAAATAACAAATTCTCTGGTTAAACACAGTCTTGCTTTAGAAATTAGAACATCCAAGCCAGCGCCATGGCTCACTTGGCTAATCCTCCACCTGCGGCGTCGGCACCCCGGGTTCTAGTCCCAGTTGGGGTGCCAGGTACTAGTCCCAGTTGCTCTTCTTCTAGTCCAGCTCTCTGCTGTGTCCCAGGAGGGCAGCAGAGGATGGCCCAAGTGCTTGGGTCCCTGCACCCACATGGGAGACTGGGAGGAAGTACCCGGCTCCTGGCTTCAGATCAGCTCAGCGCCGGCCATAGTGGCCATTAGGGGAGTGAACCAATGGAAGGAAGACCTTTCTCTCTGTCTCTCTCTCTCTCTCACTGTCTATAACTCTCTCTCTCTCTGTCTCTCTCACTGTCTAACTCTGCCTGGCAAAAAAAAAGAAAAAAGATATTAGAACATCTAGACACACTTTCCTGTGGTGGCACTTCTCACTATGTCCCAGGTTCCAGTTCACTCTAGACAGAACTGCCTTCTGTTTGATTCTGCTGAAGCCAAATTAAGCCATCATAGGCAGCTGCTGTCTCCATCCTGACCTCCCTTGGACTCAAGAATATTTGTTCTACCTCTGGTAGGCGTAAAGCTCACTTCCAACCTTGGGAACAAAATACCTTGTAAAGTCAGGAGGACACAGACTCTCCAAGGAGTCAAACCCCACCCCACACCAGCACACCACTAGCCTCCAATGAGGTTCCTGTGAAGGTCAGCGAGAACTTTTCTCCAAAAAGACCTCTTCATGAAGGCTCGCTTCTTCAGTACGAGTGCCAGCAGCAGGCTAACTACAGCTTGGGGGCCAAAACTGCTTTCTTTGTGAATAAGGTTTCATTGAAACAAAGCCATGCTCATTTGTCCTTGTAAACAAAGCTTTATTGAAACATGGCCATGCTCTAAGTATTGACTTTGGCTGCATTTGTGCTAACAATAGAGTTGAGAAGCTGCTACAGAGACCAGGTGGCCTATGGAGCCTAAAATGTTTACTATCAAGCTGTTTACAGAAAGCTGACTTGCGCTGCTCTTTGTCAGCCCTTGCATGCTTTATTGTATGGCGTGTGTCTAATTGGTTCCTAGATAGCTACTCTAAAATTATGCACTTTGGTTGATCACCTCATTTTGAGATCTGATTTTTATCATTTTTGGGCCAAGGATAACTTTTAACACACCTTAAACAGATAAAATGTATTTTCACTCAGAAAAATCCAGGTCCACTTTTCCAAAAAACAGCAGAGTAATAAATGTGTGTGTTTTCCTTTTTCAAATTAAATAAGAAGTCTGCATTATACTGAATGATTTTCATAAAACATATAGTTTTATAGTTTCTGTAGGACTATAGAATTTGATCTTGGAAAATATCTTCATCTGTTCCTACTGCTATCACAAAAAAAAGTCTTTGCCTAGATCCTTTACAAAGAACAGAACTTCCTTTCTCATGATTGGGAAGCTGGAAAGTCCCAGATCAAGGTATGAACAGATCCGTGTCTGGAGAAGAACTTGCTGAGTCCTCACACAGCAGAAAGATGGGAAGGCAAAAGGGTGAATATTGGTGGTTTTTTTTTTTTTTTTTACAGGCAGAGTGAACAGTGAGAGAGAGAGACAGAGAGAAAGGTCTTCCTTTGCCGTTGGTTCACCCTCCAATGGCCGCCGCAGCTGGGGCACCACGCTGATCCAAAGGCAGGAACCAGGTAGTTCTCCTGGTCTCCGATGGGGTGCAGGGCCCAAGCACTTGGGCCATCCTCTACTGCACTCCCTGGCCACAGCAGAGAGCTGGCCTGGAAGAGGAGCAACCGGGACAGAATCCGGCGCCCCGACCGACCGGGACTAGAACCCGGTGTGCCGGTGCCGCAGGTGGAAGATTAGCCTAGTGAGCCACGGCGCCGGCCAATATTGGTCTTTAAAGTCACCAGTTCCACCGGCGCCACGGCTCACTAGGCTAATCCTCCGCCTTGCGGTGCTGGCACACCAGGTTCTAGTCCCGGTCGGGGCGCCAGGTTCTGTCCCGGTTGCCCCTCTTCCAGGCCAGCTCTCTGCTGTGGCCCGGGAGTGCAGTGGAGGATGGCCCAAGTGCCTGGGCCCTGCACCCACATGGGAGACCAGGAGAAGCACCTGGCTTCTGCCATCGGATCAGCACGGTGCGCCGGCCACAGCGCGCCGGCCACGGCAGCCATTGGAGGGTGAACCAACGGCAAAGGAAGACCTTTCTCTCTGTCTCTCTCTCTCACTATCTACTCTGCCTGTCAAAAAAAAAAAAAAAAAAAAAAAAAAAGTCACCAGTTCCATCCATTCACAAGGGCTCATGACTTAAGCAGGCAAAGAAAGGCTCGACCTCTTAATACTATCATAGGGGCAAGGAAGGCTCAACATATGAAACATGAATTTTAGAGCAACACATTCAGATGATAGCAGAAAGTAAGACTAAAATATTAATGATTTACCATTCTCAAAACTGAGAGTTATCAATTTAACAGAACCCCCCCAAGTTCTTTCTTGTTGATTCTAGTCCCCAATTCAGATGCCATCTTGGATGGGACAGCATCAAAATTTTTTTAAAGCATCTCCCTGAAAACCACTGATTAGGTCATTATAATACCGCAGTTTTCCAACTTAGCATTCAAAACAAAATATTTACCAGTATTTCCAAAGTGTGATAGCCTGAACAAAGAGCCTTGGAGACCACAGTTAACCAAATTGTGCTTTTGGCTATTTGGAATGTAGATTAGCAAACACATACACATACACACATACACACATACACACACACACTCACACACACACACAGCTCAGAAAGTCATAGCAAAAGGAGGAACATTTGTTAAACAGACTAACTGGTTTCCCTGAAAACAAGGTAATTTTACTTTTTATTTTTATATTCTTTGTTCTCCCAAAGATCTTGCTGCATAATTCAGAATGTTCTAGAAAGGAGTTCATGTGCACAGAAATACTGTTTTTTCACGTTCTCTACTGTAAAGAAGCCCATCTCCACTAAAAATGTGTACCATCATTTGCTATAATTTTCTGTATTTTTAAAATTAAATCTGTATGTACACCATCATCACGTCACAGACACATTCAATTCCAAGACAGTTCTTACAGCCCGAGAGTGCTGAATCACCTCTGAAAACAGTCCAGGTGAGAAGAAAAGTGCATTCTCTCTCACGAGTGGAAGGAGGGAGTCGTTCTGTTTTAAATCCAGAAAGCTGCCATTGAGTGAGATGTTATCATTTCTAATTTCTGTAAAAGAAGTTGAAGCCCATATTTTAGTGATGAGGATTCTATGATGAGGGTCAACAAATGAAAGCCCTGGCAGGAAACAGATGGCACACTTTTTTTTTTTTTTTACAGGCAGCGTGAACAGAGAGAGAGACAGAGAGAAAGGTCTTCCTTTTGCCGTTGGTTCACCCTCCAATGGCTGCCGCGGCCGGCGCACTGAGCTGATCCGATGGCAGGAGCCAGGTGCTTCTCCTGGTCTCCCAATGGGTGCAGGGCCCAAGCACTTGGGCCATCCTCCACTGCAATCCCTGGCCACAGCAGAGAGCTGGCCTGGAAGAGGGGCAACCGGGACAGAATCTGGCACCCCGACCAGGACTAGAACCGGTGTGCCGGCGCCGCAAGGCGGAGGATTAGCCTAGTGAGCCGCGATGCCGGCCCAGATGGCACACTTTTTAAAGGAGTCGCTTGAGGCCAGTTTCGTAAAGAAACTATTTATAAAAGGGAAGGTAGATTGCAGAGAACTCTTTAAGGGATCAAAGTTTCCTGGGGCTAGCGAGCAACATCAGGAACCCCTACAATCCCTAAGTGTGACGGGGCAAGCAATGAAAACTGTTAACAGGAAAGAGAGAGAAAGAGAGAGAGAGAGAGAGAGAGAGAGAGAGAGAGAGAGCAGGAGAGGGAGAGAGAACCTCCTAAAGAGGACCACCTAACAGGAGCTATGATCTTCAATACAGAGATGCAGCCAGCCTGAGGTACCCAACAGGAGAAAGCTCAGGGAAACAAATAATGCCACTCACTATCCTTCTTCCTCTAATTCCCTGCACGTGCTTCCCATTGGCCTGAATCCAACCAGAAGCCAGTGAGCAAGGTGGCCCACTGATACAGTTGATCGCGATAAGCAGGCTACAGGAGAGTGTCTGAAGGAACAAGCAAGACAGCCAGCACAAAACCCTGCCCCCCACCACCAGCCCCATGCCTTAAGTCTTATCTCCAGCACACATTTCAGTTTGAAACTGACATGACACCGACACATAACCTTAAAAAGCAAATTTCTTTCACCATTCCAGAGTGATGACAGTGACACCTTAACCTGGCTCGGTCTTCACCCGCTCATCTAATCCTCTTGCTGTTTTCTAATAAAGCAGTTGAGGGGCCCTCAAATGGAATTAATGAATGGTATGTGCTTGGGAAGTTATTGAAGTTTGTCTTTGTTTTTAGCTATCACTTCTAACACCTACTTGTTTCCAATTTATGGAAGTTTTGGCATGTGCTTCCAAAGAGCTTCAAGCTCCAAAAAGAGGTTCTACTCTCAACTCTCTCTGCACCATGTGGCAGGTTTCCAGACATGTGGGGAAATGGTACAAACTCACCAAGATGTGCAGTGAGGAAGAGTTCTCTCTTTGTAGCACTAATGCTATTATTATTATCATTAGTAGCAGTTGTGGTTTCATGTTTAAAGATTATGTCTCTTGTTCCATTAGATGTCGCTCCCCTGCAGGCTCGCGGAGGAACGACACCGGACCCTGCGCTGTTCTCTTTCCCCAGCCCTTCCCAGTTTGCTGCCGCTCCTCCGCGGAGGCTCCCCCGCTTTCACAGAGTAGCGGCACCAGCGAGCTCTCCCACCGACTCTCTCAGGGGGCCCCCTCATGTTGTCTCTCTCCCCCTTTTATAGTCCTCTCCCACCAATCCGTGCTCTGCTGCCCACGTGCTGAGCACGCCGCTTTCCTCCAAACAGGGGTTGGGTCAGGAATCAGCTAATTAACGAAGCAGCTGTGTAAGATTTGTTTACTCTCTCTCAGCACCATATGATGGGAGATCAGATGCATAGAGTTAGTCTTAATAGTCTCAGTGGTCTAGTCTAGTCTCGGTAGTCTCAGTACTTATTTCGCCATGTTGTGGAAGACAGGCCCTGCTCCCCACAATTAGAGATGTTACATAATACTCTAAAGTTAACATTTTGCCTTCCCCTTTCATCAAACTAATGCAAAAAAAAAAAAAAACTGTTAATTCAGGTCCTCCAATAAGCAAATGGGAAGAAAGGATTAAATGCATAAATACTTCATTAGAGAGACAATCTAGCAGGGAAATTGGGGGTCTGGAAAGTCAAGGATCTTTCTGTCTTTCCTTTCTTTCCTTCATTTGCGTCAGACTTGCATGCTGGGAGCCTAACTCTCTCAGTCTGACCACAACTCAGTCCCCTTTCCTCCTTCCTCCTTCCCTCCTCCTTTCTCCTTCCTCCCTCCTTCCTCCTTCCCCCTTCCTCCTTCCCTCCCTCCCTCCCTCCCTTCCTTCCATCCTTCTCTCTCCATATATATGTATGGTGTATGTGTATGTGGGTTTGTGTTTGAACACTCATATGAGTCTGTATATACAAGAAATTGACAAAAAGTTCAAGGACAATGTGTATGAAAAGACTATGGTGAATTTCAAAATTTTTTGCATCAAAACAAACTTATCTTTGAATTTCATTATGACAAACACTTTGACGTACCCTCATACATCCTTGACACTCTATATGGATCTCTATATTATGTATAGAGATACACAGAGAAAGAGATTATTGGATCCATTTCTCGGGAGAACTGTAACCAAAACCAAACATTGGCTATCTTCTTTAGTATCCCTGTTGAGAGCAATCATTGGCTGAGGAAAGCTGATGGAATGCATGGTATTGGTACAAACGTGGGTATGGATTTCAGAGCCCAGAAGCTAGGGCTCTTGTGCAATTAAGCCTTCCGCAGTCAGAAATCAGCAAAGTGCATTCCCATAACTGTCACAAACACTAAAAACAAATAAAACTAAATTAAAATAGTTCCAGGTCCAAGACAAAAATGGATCACATTTACTCAGCTAGGACAATTGAGGTTTTGGATGTCCGAGCAGCACTACAGAAACCTGAATATAGACCTACACTATGACCCAGCCATCCCACTCCTGGGATTTTACCCAAAGGAAATGAAATCAGCATATGAAAGAGTTATATGTACCCCCATGTTTATTGCAGCTCAATTCACTATAGCTAAGATATGGAATGAAACCAGACATCTGTCTACTGAAGACTGGATAAAGAAATTATGGGATACGGACACCATGGAATACTACACAGTGGTAAAAAAAAATGAAATAGTGTCATTTGCAAAAAAAAATGGATGCAACTGGAAAACATTATACTTAGTGAAATAAGCCAGTCACAAAAAGACAAATACCATATATTGTCCCTGACATCTGGTAACTAATAGAGTACTTAAATGGTAATCTATAGAACTAAAATGGGGGCTGGCGCCATGGCTCACTTGGTTAATCCCCCGCCTATGGTGCCTGCATCCCATATGGGTGCCAGGTTCTAGTTCTGGTTGCTCCTCTTCCAGTCTAGCTCTCTGCTGTAGCCCAGGGGGGCAGTGGAGGATGGCCCAAGTGTTTGGGCCCTGCACCTGCATGGGAGACCAGGAAGAAGCACCTAGCTCCTGGCTTCGGATCAGTGCAGCGCCAGCTGTAGTGGCATTAGGGGAGTGAACCAACAGAAGGAAGACCTTTCTCTCTGTCTCTCTCTCTCACTGATATGTATGATATGTGTGACCATAACAAAAAAGCCTAATATTCATTTAGTGGGAATTTCAAAAGGAATAAAAAAGCAATGCAGAACTGAAAAAGTACTAGAAGAAATAATGACTGGGAATTCTAAGATGGTAGAATAGGGAAGGGCATACTGCACTAGGCTAAGGGAGAGCAGTAAAAAAAATGGTGAAAGTACATTCTCAGGGGAGAGTTAGAGAGAAAACTAGAAAACTGCAGTGGAGGGAGAGCAGCAAGATGGCAGAATAGGAAGGGAGCACACTGATAGTCTGGGAAGAGACAGTTTAATAAAAGTGGAGATACTGCAGGTTTAAGGAAGAGTAGGGGAAGAAACAGCAGAGGAAACTCTTCCGGTACTAGTGATTCACAGTGGACCTGTGTGGAGAGTGTGGAAGCCCACGGTTTGGGACACCAGCGGCAGACTCAACACACCAGTGCTGGAACGCAAGGTGAGCCGAACCTCAATAGCACGAGACACCAGCGGAAAAGCGGAAAGAGGAGACTAGAGGGAAAGTTCGCCAGGCTAACTAGAAGAGAGAGGAAAAAAAAAGTGACTAATACGGACACAAGTTTCTCTCTCTCCGCTCACCTCTCAAAGGCGAGCAAGACAAAGAGCAGGCGCCATTTTGGACATACGTCATAAGTGGGGCAACCTCAGGGCTGCACCCGCTCTCAGCCAAGCAGAAAAACCTGACTCTGGGTGGGGTGGGGGAGCGGTGAAATAACAGGAGATTAGGACCTAGTGAATGTGTGGTGCTAATGAACTGAGACTGTGAAAAAAGAGACGGTGGGTTAGAGAATTCACGGAATTCACGTGAGTACTCTCCAGAGACACTACAATTCGGTAACCTTGGCAACCCAGTGGGAGACTGCAGGAGAATTTGAGCCCACACTGAGGGCAGATCAGATTCCCTGTGTGGTCCTTGGGAAAGAGCTTCCAATCTCTGGCTCCTGTGGGTATATCATTTGTCTGCTAACTACCTCCAATTCTGCTCAGCTGTGCAGAATTACTTCCCTTTTGAATCAAAAAAAGAAAGAGAGATTTACCACACCTAACCTGGAAAGTGTCACCTTTGGCACACCCTTAACCCTGAGGAACCAAACAGAGCTCTCAGGCCACACCCATCTCAAGCCTCTAAGGCTCCATCAAAAGCAGAGAGTCCACTTAATACAGTCATAGTATAACAAGAAAAAACACCACAGTGAGGGAAGAAGAATCCAAAGAATATCTCCACAATGCCAAGCAATAAATGCAGAAACCAAGGAAACAAGAACAAGGAAGACCTATGACACCCCCAAATGAACAAGACACCCCAAGCCAAGATTATGAAGATGATGAGATGGAAGAAATGCAAGATACCAATTTCAAAAAAATTATGATAAGAACAATTAGAAGTTTTCAAAAACAAATGCTTGAGCTACGGAAATCCTTACTGGACAGGATAGAAAATCTCCTTTGAGAAAATGAAATCTTGAGGAGGAATCAAAATGAAACGCAGAAACTAGTAGAACAGGAAAGTGTGCTGGTGAAGAGAAATCAAAATGAAAGGAAGAACTCAATAGATCAAATGACAAACACATTAGAGAGCCTTAAAAACAGAATGGGTGAAGCAGAAGAGAGAATATCGGACTTAGAAGACAGAGCACAGGAAAGGATACAGTCAAACCAAAGAAAAGAAGAGGAAATTAGAAATCTAAAAAATATTGTTGGGAATCTACAGGATACTATTAAAAAACCCAACATTCAAGTTCTAGGAGTTCCTGAAGGCATGGAGAGAGAGAAAGGATAAGAAGGCCTTTTTAGTGAGATACTAGCAGAGAACTTTCTGGGTTTGGAGGAGACATCCTAGGAAGCTCATAGAACCCCTAGTAAACATGACCAAAAGAGATCCTCACCACGACACGTTGTAATCAAACTCACCACAGTGAAACATAAAGAAAAGATTCTAATATGTGCAAGAGAGAAACATCAGATAACTCTCAGAGGATCTCCAATTAGACTCGGAGCAGACTTCTCATCAGAAACCCTACAAGCTAGAAGGGAATGGAGAGACATAGCCCAGGTACTAAGAGAGAAAAACTGCCAGCCCAGAATATTATATCCTGCAAAGCTCTCATTTGTGAATGAAGGTGAAATAAAGACCTTTCATAGCAAACAGAAATTGAAAGAGTTTGTCGCCACTCATCCAGCCCTGCAAAAGATGCTTAAAGATGTGTTAAACACAGAAACGCAGAAACATGGTCATCAATATGAAAGAAGATAGAGGAAGGAAACCTCACAGCAAAAGATCACAGGAAGTTCAAAGCATATATTAGAAAATATCTTTCGCAAATGGCAGGGCAAAGTTACTACTTATCATTAGTCACACTGAACGTTAATGGCCTGAACTGTCCAGTTAAAAGACACAGATTGGCTGACTGGGTTAAGGAACAAAACCCATCTATTTGCTGCTTACAAGAAACACATCTTTCCAACAAAGATGCATACAGACTGAAAGTGAAAGGCTGGAAAAAGATATACCATGCCAACAGAAATGAAAAAAGAGCAGGCATAGCCATCTTAATATCAGACAACATAAACTTTAACACAAAAACTGTTAAGAGAGATAAAGAGGGGCACTATATAATGTTTAAGGGATCAATTCAACAGGAAGATATAACAATTATCAATGTATATGCACCTAATTACAGGGTACCGGTTTATTTAAAAGATTTGTTAAGGGACTTAAAGGGAGACTTAGACCCCAATACAATAGTACTGGGGGACTTCAATACTCCACTCACAGAAATAGACAGATCAATAGGACAGAAGTTCAACAAGGATACAGTAGATTTAAATGACACTATAGCTCAAATGGATCTAACAGATATCTACAGAACTTTTCATCCTACACATAAAGCATTTACATTCTTCTCAGCAGTACATGAAACCTTCTCTAGGATTGACCACATACTAGGCCATAAAGCAAGTCTCAGCAAATTCAGAAGAATTAGAATCCTATGATGCAGCTTCTCAGACCATAGAGGAATGAAGTTGGAAATTAGCAACTCAGGAATCCTTAGAGCATATGCAAACACATGGAGATTGAACAACATGCTCCTGAATGAACAATGGGTCATAGAAGAAATCAAAAGAGAAATCAAAAATTTTCTGGAAGTAAATGAGGCTAACAGCACAACATACCAAAACTTATGGGATACAACAAAAGCAGTGTTAAGAGGAAAGTTTATGTCAATAGGTGCCTACATCAAGAAATTGGAAAGGCACCAAATAAATGAGCTTTCAATTCATCTCAAGGATCTAGAAAATCTGCAGCAAACCAGACCCAAATCTAGTAGGAGAAGAGAAATAATTAAAATCAGAGAAGAAATCAACAGGATTGAATCCAAAATAATTACAAAAAATCAGCAAATGAGGAGCTGGTTTTTTGAAAAAAAAAAATAAGCAAAATTGACACCCCATTGGCCCAACTAACTAAAAAGAAGAAGAGAAAAGACCCAAATCAATAAAATCAGAGATGAAAAAGGAAACGTAACAACAGACACCACAGAAATTAAAAGAATCATCAGAAATTACTACAAGGACTTGTATGCCAGCAAACATGGAAACCTATCAGAAATGGATACATTCCTGGACACATGCAACCTACCTAAATGGAACCAGGAAGACACAGAAAACTTAAACAGACCCATAACTGAGACAGAAATTGAAACAGTAATAAAGGCTCTCCCAACAAAGAAAAGCCCAGGTCCAGATGGATTCACGGCTGAATTCTACCAGACATTTAAAGAACTAACTCCAATTCTTCTCAAAGTATTCAGAACAATCGAAAAAGAGGGAATCCTCCCAAATTCTTTCTATGAAGCCAGCATCACCTTAATTCCTAAGCAGGAAAAAGATGCAGCATTGAAAGAGAATTACAGACCAATATCCCTGATGAACATAGATGCAAAAATCCTGAATAAAATTCTCGCCAATAGAATGCAACAACACATCAGAAAGATCATCCACCCAGACCAAGTGGGATTTATCCCTGGTATGCAGGGATGGTTCAATGTTCGCAAAACAATCAATGTGATACACCACATTAACAGACTGCAGAAGAAAAACCATATGATTATCTCAATAGACGCCAAGAAAGCATTTGATAAAATACAACACCCTTTCATGATGAAAACTCTAAGCAAATTGGGTATGGAAGGAACATTCCTCAATACAATCAAAGCAATCTATGAAAAACACACGGCCAGCATCCTATTGAATGGGGGAAAGTTGGAAGCATTCCCACTGAGATCTGGTACCAGACAGGGATGCCCACTCTCACCACTGCTATTCAATATAGTTCTGGAAGTTTTAGCCAGAGCTATTAGGCAAGAAAAAGAAATTAAAGGGATACAAATTGGGAAGGAAGAACTCAAACTATCCCTCTTTGCAGATGATATGATTCTTTATTTAGGGGACCCAAAGAACTCTACTAAGAGACTATTGGAACTCATAGAAGAGTTTGGCAAAGTAGCAGGGTATAAAATCAATGCACAAAAATCAACAGCCTTTGTATACACAGGCAATGCTATGGCTGAGGAAGAACTTCTAAGATCAATCCCATTCACAATAGCTACAAAAACAATCAAATACCTTGGAATAAACTTAAACAAGGACGTTAAAGATCTCCATGATGAAAATTACAAAACCTTAAAGAAAGAAATAGAAGAGGATACCAAAAAATGGAATAATCTTCCATGCTCATGGATTGGAAGAATCAATATTATCAAAATGTCCATTCTCCCAAAAGCAATTTATAGATTCAATGCAATACCAATCAAAATACCAAAGACATTCCTCTCAGATCTGGAAAAATGATGCTGAAATTCATATGGAGACACAGGAGACCTCGAAAAGCTAAAACAATCTTGTGCAACAAAAACAAAGCCGGAGGCATCACAATACCAGATTTCAGGACATACTACAGGGCAGTTGTTCTCAAAACAGCATGGTACTGGTACAGAAACAGATGGACAGACCAATGGAACAGAATTGAAACACCAGAAATCAATCCAAACATCTATAGCCAACTTATATTTGATCAAGAATCCAAAACCAATCCCTGGAGCAAGGACAATCTATTCAATAAATGGTGCTGGGAAAATTGGATTTCCACATACAGAAGCATGAAGCAAGACCCCCACCTTTCACCTTACACAAAAATCCACTCAACATGGATTAAAGACTTAAATCTATGACCTGACACCATCAAATTATTAGAGAGCATTGAAAAAGCCCTGCAAGATATAGGTACCGGCAATGACTTCTTGGAAAACACCCCAGAAGCACAGGCAGTCAAAACCAAAATTAACTATTGGGATTGCATCAAATTGAGAAGTTTCTGTACTTCAAAAGAAATAGTCAGGAGAGTGAAGAGACAACCGACAGAATGGGAAAAAGTATTTGCAAACTATGCAACAGATAAAGGGTTGATAACCAGAATCTACAAAGAAATCAAGAAACTCCACAACATCAAAACAAACAACCCACTTAAGAGATGGGCCAAGGACCTCAATAGACATTTTTCAAAAGAGGAAATCCAAATGGCCAACAGACACATGAAAAAATGGTCAAGATCACTAGCAATCAGGGAAATGCAAATCAAAACCACAATGAGGTTCCACCTCACCCCAGTTAGAATGGCTCACATTCAGAAATCTACCAACAATAGATGCTGGAGAGGACATGGGGAAAAAGGGACACTAACCCACTGTTGGTGGGAATGCAAACTGGTCAAGCCACTATGGAAGTCAGTCTGGAGATCCCTCAGAAACCTGAATATAACCCTACCATACAACCCAACCATACCACTCTTTGGAATTTACCCAAAGGAAATTAAATTGGCAAACAAAAAAGCTGTCTGCACATTAATGTTTATTGCAGCTCAATTCACAATAGCTAAGACCTGGAACCAACCCAAATGCCCATCAACAGCAGACTGGATAAAGAAATTATGGGACATGTACTCCATTGAATACTATACAGCAGTCAAAAACAATGAAATCCAGTCATTTGCAACAAAATGGAGGAATCTGGAAAACATTATGCTGAGTGAATTAAGCCAGTCCCAAAGGGACAAATATCATATGTTCTCCCTGATCAGTGAAAACTCACTGAGCACCAAAGGGGAAACCTGTTGAAGTGAAATGGACACTATGAGAAACAGTAACTTGATCAGCCCTTGTCCTGACTGTTGATGTACAATGTAATACTTTATCCCTTTTAGTATTTTTTTTGTTCTAGTACTATTGGTTGAACTCTGTAATTAACACACAATTATTCTTAGGTGTTTAAATTTTAACTGAAAAGTGATCCCTGTTAAATGTAAGAGTGGGAATAAGAGAGGGAGGAGATGTACAATTTGGGATATGCTCAACTGGACTTGCCCCAAATGGTGGAGTTAGAAACGTGCCAGGGGATTCCAATACAATCCCATCAAAGTGGCTGTACCAATGCCACCTCACTAGTCCAAGTGATCAATTTCAGGTCACAATTGATCACATTGATAGGCCTAAGAGTCAAAGGGATCACACAAACAAGACTAGTGTCTGCTATTAGTAACTGATAGAATCAAAAAGGGAGAGAACAATCCATCATGGGAAGCGGGATACACAGAAGACTCATAGAATGGCAGATGTCGTAAATAGCACCCTGGCCTCAGAATCAGCCCTTAAGGCATTCGGATCTGGCTGAAGAGCCCATGAGAGTATTTTAGGCATGGAAAGCCAAGACACTCTGGCAAAAAAAAAAAAAAAAAAAAAAAAAAAAAAACCTAAATGAAATATCTCCGTGAGTGAGATCCCAGTGGAAAGAACGGGGCCAGCAAAGAAGGAGGTACCTTTCTCTGAAGGGAGGAGAGAACTTCCACTTTGACTATGACCCTGTCGGAATAAGATCAAAGTCGGCGAACTCAGAAAGCTTCCATAGCCTTGGCAACTCATGACTAGAGCCTAGGGAGATTACTGACGCCATAAACAAGAGTGTCAAATTGTTAAGTCAACAACAGGAGTCACTGTGTACTTACTCCTCATGTGGGCTCTGTCCTTAATGTGTTGTCCAATGTGAAGTAATGCTATAACTAGCACTGCAACAGTATTTTACACTTTGTGTTTCTGTGTGGGTGCAAACTGATGAAATCTTCATATATACTAAATTGATCTTTTGTATATAAAAATAATTGAAAATGAATCTTGATGTGAATGGAATGGGAGAGGGAGCGGGAGATGGGAGGGGTGTGAGTGGGAGGGAAATTATTCCGGGGGGGAGCCATTGTAATCCATCAACTGTACTTTGGAAATTTATATTCACTAAATAAAAGTTAAAAAAAAATAAAAGAAAACTGCAGTGGAAATTCCACAGAAGGAAGATGGATGTCACGCAGCTGGATGGAAGGTGCGGACGTGTAGCAGCTAGCATGGACGCAACACATGACCCCAGCAGCTGAGAACCAGAGAAAGCACCAGCTATGGAGAGCCAGGTGAGATCAGACTGCTGCCGCCCACACCACTGGTGAGAGAGCCGGGGGGGAGAGCCTGGCGGACTACATCGCCTGAGTCTGGCCTAAGGGGAACAGGGTATCTGTAACCCAATGAAAAAAGGGGGGCTCTCCCTCTCCCCACCCCTCACCACCCACAACAGTGCCTGGCGACTGCTGAGAGAAGGCAGTGCCATTTTGGAACTAAGTAGCAGCTGCAGCAGCTCTTGTGCACATGCCCAGCAAACAATGGGCATCTTGAACCTACGTGGAGCACCCACAGGCAGCTGGCCATGGGAACACCTCTGCCTCTCCATGGATGGAACAGGCTAGCAGGGTGGAGTGGCTTCTCTGCAACCCATGTCTGTGGGAGCCTTGTGTGCTGAGACCGTGGGAACTTTGTTACGACACAACAGGGTGCAGGGTGTAGCCAGATAGCTGGGCAATCACTGTGTTTAGCTCCACACACTCAGAGCCCCTCGATTGCCTGGAGTGGGTCACTGCAGTGGGATCCATGCTCACACTAAGGACTGCACAGATTCTTTGTGTGGTTCATGAGGCAGAGTGGATGAGTTTGCACACACTGTAGGCTAACACCCAGGACCAATCACCTTGGAAGAGAGGAGGTGAGGGTGTGATTATGCCAACACAGGTGATAATACCTTCCTTTCTACTAACAAGAGGCTCCCATACCCAACTTGGGTGTCATCCTGGATTCTTGCCCCACCCTGGAGCACTGACCAGAGCTCCCTGGCCACACCCAGCACATGCCTCTGTATAGTCACTGAAAGGGCAGCCATTCTACTAAGCCACAGAGGCATAGTTCAAGTGTGACTAAGGTGCCTAATCAGTGAAACAAGCCAGTTTCCAGTCCCGCTAAGATCCAGAACCAGACAAGAGTGCAGAGTGCCACTCTCACAACTGCTACTTAATATAGTCCTCGAAGTTTTAGCGAGAACCATTAGGCAAGAAAAATAAATCAAAGGGATACAAATTGGGAAGGAGGAGGTCAAACTATCCCTATTTGCAGATGGCATGATTCTATATATAGGGGATCCAAAAGACTCCACCAAAGCTGCCGCCTGCAGTGCCAGCATCCCCTGGGCGCCGGTTCGTGTCCTGGCTGCTCTGCTTCACATCTAGCTCTCTGCTATGGCCTGGGAAAGAAGTGGAGGATGGTCCAGGTCTTTGGGCCCCTGCACCCACATGGGAGACCCAGAAGAGGCTCCTGGCTCCTGGCTTCGATTCAGTGTAGCTCTGGCTGTTGTGGCCAGCTGGGGAGTGAGCAAGCGGAAGGAAGACCTCTCTCTCTCTCTCTCTGCCTCTCCTTCTCTCTCTGTATAACTCTGACTTTCAAAATAAATAAATAAATCTTTTTAAAAAATGCTCAGGATCACTAGCCATCAGGGAATACAAGTCAAACCCACAATGAGGTTTCACCTCACCCCAGTTAGAATGGCTCATATAGGGAAATCAACAAACAGCAAATGCTGCAAGGATGTGGGGGAAAGTACCCTAATCCACTGTTGATGGGAATGTAAACTTGTGTAACCACTATGAAAGATAGTATGGAGATACCTCAGAGATCTGAACATAGACCTATCATATGGCCCAGCAAACTCACTCCTGGGAATTTACCCAAAGGAAATGAAATCAGCATATGAAAGAGTTATCTGTACCCCCATGTTCACCACATCTCAATTTACAATAAATAAGATATGGAATCAACCCCGACGCCCATCAGCTGAAAGCTGGATAAAGAAATCAGGGTATATACCACACTACGAAATACTACACAGCAGGACAAAAATGAAATCCTGTCACTAGCAACAAAATGGATGCAACTGGAAAACATTATACTTAGTGAAATATGCCAGTCCCAAAAAGATAAATAGCATATGTTCTCTTTGATCTGTGGTAACTAGTAGAGTACCTAAAAGGTAATCTATAGAAGTGAAATTAATGCTTTGTAATGCAATGATTTTGAACAGCCCTTTACTGTTGAGGAACAATGTTTTTGGTTTGTTTATTTTTCCTTATTTCTTCATACTATTTATTGAACTCTCTATTTAGTGTAAGGTTAATCTTATGGGTATAAAGTTAACTGAAAATATTTATAAAAATATTAAGAATGGGATTGGGAGAGGGAAGAGGAAGAAGGGTGGGAGTATCAGAGGGAGAGAGATAGGATAGGAAGAATCACTATGCTACTGAATTTGTATATATGAAATGCAAGATACTTGTATTCCTTAAATAGATTTTTTGAAAAAAGAAATAAGCCAGTCTCAAAAAGACAAATTATGTTTTCTCTGATCTCCAGTGATTAATACAGTACCAAAAATAATGTATAGGAATGAAATTCACATTTTAAGATTAGATGATTGTTTATAGCCCGTGTCTCTACAGTTGAGGAACAGCGTTTTTTTTCTTCTTACTATTTGTTGAACTATTTACTTAATGTATGGTTAATGTTATGAGTATAAAGTAAGCTGAATGTAGATCATTGTAAAAATTAAGAGAGGGAATTTGAGAGGAAGGAGGAGGGTGGGTGGAAGCTTGGGCTGGAGGAAGGGTAGGGTGGGGAATATTACTATGTTTCTAAATCTGTATATATGAATTCCTGGAAACTTGCTTACCTTAAATAAATAAAAAAGAACTAGCGAAAGAATTATTAGACTTTCCCCCAAAAGCAAAACTCATAAAAAGAAAAATAAGCTTTAATCAAAAAAAAATTTTGAGTCTGTGAAAGACGAAAATACAAGATACATAATGAAAGAATATAGCAACCACATATTTGGCTAAGAGCCAATACCTAGAATACGATACTTCAGAAAGCTAATGGAAAATGGAATTCAAAGATAGAGGGATAGAGAGACAAAGATCTTCCATCTGCTTGTTCACATTGCTCACCATGACCTTTCTCTCTGTCTCTCCCACCTCTGTCTATAATTCTCTCTCTCAAATAAATAAAATCTTTAAAAATATTTTAAAAGCACAGTGTGATAGCATTATACATGTTTCAGAATGGCTAAAATAAAAAACAGCGCCAACAGCAATTCCTGGAAGGATGCTGAGAAACGGGAATACTCAGACATTGCTGTTGGGATATAAAATGAGACGACCACCTTGGAAAACAGTTTGAAAGTTTCTTTAAAATCTAAACATGCAACTGTCATATGATCTAACCATTGTAGTCCTGGACGTTTAATGAAAGGAAGACATGAAATTAAAAAATGAAAACTTAGATTCACCCAAAAGTCTACACATACCTGCATAAAGCAGCTTCATTTATAATATCCCCAAACTGGACACAGACCAGATGCCTTCAACAGGGAAACAGTTAAACTGAAGAACACCATACTATGAAATATAACTCAGCAATAAAATGAAATGAACTCCTGATACACACAGTGAGCTGGGTGGGTCTTCAGAGAATCGGATGAGTAAAAAAAACCAAGAACAACAGTTAACATACTTCATGATTTCTGTTGTATTACATTCATGAAATGACAAAATTACATAAATTGAGAACAGATTAGTGGTCACCAGGAGTCAAGGTCCAGCGTCTGGAGAAATAGGGAGAAAGATGGGTGTGGTTATTAAAGGACAGGAGACCATTGTGGGGATGGAATTGTTCTGTATCTTGATGTTTCCAAGTCAAAATGCAGCTTGCAATTTCATATTATAGTTTTCCAACATGTCGTCATTGGGGAAACTAGCCAAAGAATATATTGGATCTTTCTGTATTATTTCTTACAACTGCATATGAATCTACAATCATCTCAAATGACTTTTTTAATTAAAGAGGTAATAGAAGAATACTATTAAAAGTTTATACCGATAATTTTCAAAGTGAGTAAACAAATACTTTACCTTTATGTCAATTTATTCATATTATTTACATTACTTGTATTAATAATACATTTCCTGAAATGTATAATTAACTTATAATTAAATTGTAAATCTGTTTGACTTGTGTTGTCTTTGTGAGAGAAAGTAAAAGCATGGTTTCTGTTTCCTTAATAGTAATGGGACTTTTCAAGATGACCTTTTTTTGGTCAATTTTGCAAGTCTTTTTCGACTATAAATTTCAGAAGATGAATAAATATGTGTATACATCAGTGTGCACATATGTGTGTATAATACGAATAATATGTATTCTATGTGGATATATGGAGCATATATAAATAATTTAGATGACTTAAAAACAACTTAAAACCATTTCAGCCTCTGACGCGCTGTAGCAGCAGTTACTGAGATTTTCTTTGCAGCGAATGCCAGTGACAGACAGTGGGAGGACCTGCAGCCTGACTCGCGTCTGGCCTTTGAGATTTGTGGGGAAAATGGTGCAGAGGAAGCCTGTGGAATTAGGTAGCAGCTGCTGGTCTCTGAGGACGCCATGAAGACAGAGAACAACACACTCCAGTCTTCAGAGGGTCACAGATGCCACTGTGCAACACCCCAAGGCTCAGCAGTTCCCTAAAGTGACCCATGGTGCAGGGTTTTAGAATGAACAGTTTTCTCCTCTGCACACCTGGTGCATGACTTTGCATTAGCCGGCATGCAAAGCACGTGTTTCGGTTGGTAGATTTTACTCTCCACAGGAGCATTGTGTGTGCCAAGAGCTACCATTGTCCCAAGACTACTTACTCCGGACCACTCTCCACCCTCCCCCATGCCCAGAGAGCTACAGGCATGGGCTCTGTCAATGCTTCCTCTTATCCTCTCCCTGCCAGAGTTGGCCATTTCTTCTCTCTTCAACAAGAAAGCGGAGGGAAAGCCAAGAGTAAGGGTGTTTCTTACTCTGCTTCCTTTTTACGAGGTCTCATCTTGATCACATCCCTGACTAAAAGAGATGATTCCTTTCAGGAGAGGGCTCCTGACAAGATTGTCTCCTTCGGTTTCCAGAAACTTCTTCCTTTCTCGTGCTTTCAGGCTGCAAGGGCCGCTGCCCCACTAACTCTGGGACACTGCTTATTATTTCCCTACACTTCCACCTTTGTGTATGGACCCTCGTGCATGCTCTTCCCCAAATTACCTTAATTTTCACGTGTTATCTACTTCCCGATGGGACCTGACCAATGCATTATGTGCTTTGCCCTGAAGATGCATGTGGTTAACGTGGGATGAGTTTAGCCAAGTCCAGAAAAAATACAAACATTAAAGAAAAGTCGCGTTCTTTCAATCAGAAACCTAGAGCCTCAGACCCATTAACATGAGACCATGGGGAAAACTTTTTCCTCTTTCTCTCCCCCTTGGGTCACTCTGTAAAACCCCACCCTGACTGAAGACTGATAGTGATCTCAAGGCTTATTTTCTGAGCTTTGTCCCAACAGGACCCAAAAATATTATTTTTTCTTTAATTTTTAAATTGTTTAAAATTTTTAGTTATAATTCTAAAAATATAATGGTATTCCCTTTCTCCCTCCACCCCTCCTCTCCTTCCCACCCTCACTCTCTCCCTCCCACCATATCCCTCTCTCCCCCTCCTCTCTCTCTCTATTTGGTTTTTAGATAACATATTTTTAATTTCCAGTACAGTCAAGGGCTTAAGGCCCCACTAAACAGAGTCCAACAAGTAAAAAGTGCATTCAAGGTTAGTATTGATAGATAAGAACTAACACCTGTCATTTTGTTGATTGACTCATTACTGATTATACCTGGTCTGCTAGTAAATTTGGTGGTGTCCAAAATTTTAACAGAAGGTCTTTAGGAAGTTGTTTAGGGAAGAAAAGTGGAGATGGCATATGAAGATAGTGCGTTCTGACACTCATTTAATCTAGTACACTTCAAAAAATGCTTTCAATTTTATAAACTATGGTTCCATATAAAATTTTATTTCAGGGGCCAGCATTGTGGTACAGAAGGTTAAGCTGCTACACCAACATCTCATATCAGAGCACTTGTTCCAGCCCTGACTGCTCCACTTCCCATCCAGCTCTCTGCTAATGTGCCTGGGAAAACAGCAGAAGATGGCTCAAGTTCTTGGGTCCTTGCATCCACATGAGAGACCCTGATGGATTTCCAGGCTTCTGGCTTTGGCCTGGCCCAGCCCTGGCCATTGCAGCCATTTAGGGGGTAAGTCAATGAATGGAAGATCTCTGTCTCTGTGTGTCACTCTGCCATTCAAATAAATTTTTTTAAAAAATTGAAAAATTAAAGTTTATTTCAAAAAGTTTCATCCCACTATTTTAAAAGTTTTTATTTAGCAAACAGTTTTACTTTAATCAGCAACCACTGAAAAATCAAAATTTTTAAGGTTCAAAAAGAAACAACTAATGATGGAACTATGGGCTATGGGTAACACCAGAAGTAGAACAGGCAACAACACAGAGCTTCAGGTTCAGGTTATTCCTGTCCATCCCACCTCAAACTGTGCCTGCTGGGGAGCAGCTTGTCCTGAGAGCCTCAGAAGCCCTGCTGATCTGTTGTTCTCTGTCAACATGGATGCCTCCTTGGTTGTTTACAAATCCCCATCTTTGGCTGAGTCAGTCTTTTTCTAATTATTTTTATCTTCTTCTCGGAACCCTTCCCAGGCTAAGTAGTAACCCGCTCTTAGCAGTAACCATCTGGTATTATTTAGCAGCTTCCAATTTGTGAGTCATGGGATTACAGAAACTTGGAGTTGGAAGGGTCTGCCAAGGTCACTTGGCCCAAGTTCCTTTCCCCGTGGAAGGCCTGCTCTCCTCTTCCCGACAAGTGGTCACTCGGCCACCGGAATGCTTTCAGGTAACAGGAAAGGCTCTGCTTCACCAGGCAGTCCTCCCGTGAGAGACTTTTTCTCTACACGAAGGCGACAATGTATGTACGCCCTTGTGCGTGAGACCAGCTGGTGCTGACCGATCCCTCCAGAACCGAGGACAAGCTCCTCCCTGTTGAGCACGGGTCAGTGTTAGCCAACAGTAATCATGTCTTTGCTTAGTCTTTCCACAAAGGTCCATCCTTCATCATCAGATCTAAAACCATTCCACTGAGGACTTTGAGAGGTTCCAGATCCCTCACTGAACTCCTTCCTGGCCATCCTCCAGCCTATTCTTTCCTAAAAGTTTACACTGAGTATATAAGACAGCACAGGAGGCATGTCCTGATCAGTGGAGCCCGCGAGCCACCTTGCTGCAGATATCAGACTGAAGAATGTCACCAGGACTCTACCTGCCGCCTTCGAGAATCACTAGACGCCATGAGCCTAAACAATATCGAACTAACTACACATCTCCTGTCGTTTATCCATGAACCCTCACAAAACCCATTATTTCCTGTCTTCTACTTGTAACTAATTTCATTAGTTTAAGTATCACGAGGCAGCTACCCTCTTCCAGGTTATACCAATGAGAAAAAACTACACTCAATAAGGGTTAAGTATGTTTCAAGAATCATACAAACCATAAGTGGCTTAGCAGAGATTTGGTTCCAGGTTAAAACCTATACATTTTCTGGTAAGCCATTCTATCACTTCATCCATTTTCTCTCTCATCAAATAAAAGTAAGCATTGTCTGTGTGCCAGAGACCATTCTAAGTCCTGAGGAAATGAAGGCTGCTCTTCGGGAAGCTATATTCCAGTGGGAAATACGATTTATGAGCCATCTGCAAAAATTCATGGGCAATATGTATTATGAAAAAGCTGCATGAATTTCAGAATTTTTATACCAAAATAAACACCTTTAAATCACATTTTTCCACAAACTTTTTGAAAAGCCACATATAACCTTGAAAACATTTAAATCATGTGGAAGGATATCCTAAGGCAGAAGAAAAAAAAATCAGAAATATAAAAAGTCAAAATTTGTTACATTTTATCCTTTAAATGCACCGTTTATAACATATCACTGGCACCTGAATGTTTTTAAAGTACAAAAGAGTCCCACTTCCAGTTTAGAAGTAGGATAGGAAAGATCGTCCCCTCCATGGTAATGACAAGAAAACAGCAGACAGGGGTGGCCCAGTGGGGCAGCGGGTTCAACCGCCACTGGATGCCTGCATCCAAAGCAGAACACCAGGTCAAGTCCCAGCTACTCTGCTCCAGATCCAGGTCCCTGCTGTTTCACCTGGCTCAAGTACTTGAGTTCCTGCCACCCACATGGGAGGCCCAGATGGATGTCTTGGCCCCTGGCTTCAGAGTGGTCCAGATCCAGTTGTTGGAATTACCTGGGGAGTGAACCAGTGCAAGGGCAATCAATCTCTCTCTCTGTTTCTTTCTCTCTCTGTCTCTGTCTCTCTCTCTCTTTTTCCCTCTCTCTCTCTCTCTCCCCCTTTCAAATTAGTAAATAAATCTTTGTTAAAAAAAAACTGCAAAATAAATGTAAGGGTTTTCTTTTCATTACAACTATAATGAGATGCTCTTACTCTTAAGGACACAATAATAACAATTAATGAAAAAGCCCCTTTTAGATGAGAAAATGATTGCAGTCACTTTCTCACCTGGATGCAAGTAATCAAGCCAGGTATAAACAGAGGAGCAGAATTTCCATGGACAAGGAGAAACCAGTCAAATTTCAATAACCACGTGGGGTGGCATGATGACGTAGAGTCTGAAAGTCTTCCCCCTCCAAAAAAATGCAAAAGAAAATAAATTGTTCAAACTATAAATATTTTCCAATGGTATTTTTGGCTGAATAAGTAACAGTAGGAACTAGAGTAGAAGGCAGAAAACAATTTTCAGTCTCACAGTTTTTCAATATTTAGATTCCAGAGCCACCCAACACAACTTCAGTTGTAAACCAAACTAATGGAAACTCTAACCCAATGCATCCAAAATCAGATCCCGACAAGATCAAAGATAGCATCCACAGTACAGAAAGATGAAAAGCTGAGGTCAGGCCTAAGAGCAAAGACACATATTTTAATTTCCACTTGAAATCTGAAATAAAAGGAATTTAATTAAAGCTCAGATAAACTCTTTGCGAAATCTAAACGCTAGCTCCTCATCCTAGGCAACTGAGAAATAGAAGAATTTACACTTTGGGGGGAAAAATAAAAGAAAAAAATATGCTAACTTCAGATCCTAATTGTTGCTTATTCATGGGGTTTTGCATACAATCGAAACTAATAAGATATAAGAATTTTACTGTAACAAGAAAAACAATTAAAAATAGAGATAAATTTAAATATAACCCAGATAATACAATTAATACAGGACTTCAAGGTAATCATTATAAATAGCATATAAAAATTTCAGGAAAAGATTATCACAATGAATCAACAGACAACATTAGCAAAAAAATAGAAGTCATAAGTAAAACTAAATAAATATTCGAAAACTGAAAGATATAGTTTCTAAAATGAGGATTTCAAAGAAAGATTAGCAGGAGACTATACCCTGTGGTAGAAACAATATACAGCCTTAAAGGCAAATCAATAGAAATTATCAAAACTGAAGCACAGAGAGTATATTTGAAAGCACCTGCAAGACAACATCAAACAGCCTAGTTTTGTTCATTAGAGTTCCAAGAGAAAAGGAGATACATGAGGCAGGAAAATATTTGAAGAAGAATTTCCAAAAGCTTCCAAATTTGATAAAAATATAAATCTGCATAAACCAAATAAATATCAAGCAAGATAAAATACATCACAGACTGACTTCTGAAAATGAAATATAAGTCAACAATGGTTGGAGAGCACATTCGGCCAAGCAGTTAAAACACTGGTTAGGGCGCCTATGTCTCACGTCAAAGCACCTAGCTTTGAGTCCCAGCTCCACTCGGTTCCAGCTTCCTATTAATAGGCATCCTGGGAGGAAGCAGATGATGGTTCAGCTACTGGGGTCCCCACCACCTGTGTGGGAGACCCAGCTCCCTGTTTCAGCCTGGCCCATCCCTAACTATTGCCAGGATTTGAGGAGTGCACCAGGAATGGAACCTCTCTGTGTGCGTATGCCTTTCAAATAAAGGATAAAGAAAAATTTTAAAAAATAAACAGTGCAGAAGTGGACAATTTGTAAAAATCAACTATGCATATGTCAGATATTTTTCTGCATGTATGCTATATTTTAAAATGTTATGAGAAATGTTCAAATAGAAACACTATCTTGACTCCCCCTTCCAAATACCTCCTCCATCTTTTCTTTCCTTTACAACACTTTACCGCAAAATTCCTTCAACAGATTGTTGAAATTCACTCTCACTTCCTTTCATTCGCCTTTAAGCCCACACTAACCTGGTTATCACCACCATGACCCCACTGATTATTGCTACAGGATTGCTTCTCAGAGGCATTCCATACAAGTGATCACTTTCCCCTTCCTCAAACACTGCCTGCTCTTGGCTTCCAAGACACTCTGTTTCCCATTTTTTCCCAGTCTCACTGGCTGCTCATCCTCTGTCTTCTGTGCTATTTTTTCTTTATCTCAGAGTTTTTGTCTGTTTACTTAAGGATTTTTTAAAATTTAGAGTAATACAACAAAACGCACAAATCTTATGTGTCCACTGTGATGAGAAACGTATGGAAGCATCTGCCTTGTATGTTCCAGCCAGCTGCACATTTCTACCTCCCTGTAGCTTCCTAGTCCAAGGCCTCCAAAGTTGGAGGGCCCCAGGCCTCCTCTGGAGTCTTTACTCTGTCCAGACTTACTCAAGGATCCCATTCTGGCTCTGGACTCTAAATACTGCTACTACGAAGGGTTTTCTGAAAGTTTGTGGTAAATGTGTATTATGAAAAAAAAAAAAACTATGCTTAGATTCCAAAACTTTTTACTACAAAATAAACTTACATTTTAATTTTTTAGATGTATTTATTTGAAAGGCAGAATGAAAAGTGGAGAAAAGACAGACAGAGAGAGAGAGAGATCTTCCATCTGCTGGTTCACTCCCCAGATAGTCACAGCAGCCAGGACTGGGCCTGGCCAAAGTTAGGAACCAGAAACTCCATCAGAGTCTCCTATATTGGTGACAGGGACCCAAATACTTGGGCCGTCTTCCACTGCCTTCCCAGGAGCAATAGCAGGAAGCTGGACAGAGGCAGAGCAGCCCGGACTCGAACCTGCCATCGCTGCAGGCGGCAGCTTAAGCCACTACACCACAGTGCGGCCGGACTGTAACTCTTACCTGCAAATGTCTTCTCCAGTTATACCTCAGCCTAGACCTCGCCTCAGTGTGTCTTCCTGCGCGTCTCCACTTGGATTCTAACAGGCATCCCAAGTCTGAGACGCCTCCACACTCGCTCCTGGAATTTTCTCCGCGCTGACCATTCCGTCTGGCAAGCAGCAGAGGCATCCCTAGCTCGCAGAATTTTCTCACTCTCCACACCTGATCTGGCAGCAAGTTACTTTGGCCCTTCTTCCTGTAGGTACCCAGAATCTGACCCGTTCTCCCCGGCTCCATTGCAGCTGCCCGGTGCCAGCCTCCATCGCCTCTCCTCTCCCCTAGACTCCAGTCTTGCTCCATCCTGCCCACCCCTGCCCATCTGCAGGATAACCAGAGCTGCTATGACAACCTACGTCAGACCACGCCACTCTGCTGTGCAAAGCCCTCCACTGGCTGTGTGACTCACACAGAAGAAATCCAAATTCCCCGGCGACTTCCAAAGCCCTCCCGGGTCTGACTCCCACCGCCGTATTTCTTCTCTGCAGAGCTAGCTGACTCGGCTCCCGGCGGAGTGGACGCGTTTCCTCACTCCCACGCCACAGCTCCCTCCACGGGCCTCCCCACGCACAGCTTCCTCCACGCCCCCCGTGACCTCCACCTGCACCGCTGCCCATGCCTGGCACAGCATGTCCTCGGCGCTGAAATCCCCACATCGCCAGCGCTTGCCATCAGCCCTCCCTCGCTGACCGCAGGTCACCTTCATCTTCTACCGTATTACATGCTTCTCTCTGTTGACTTTGCTGTTTTGTTACTTTTCTCTCCTGGAATGTGAGCTCTGTGACAATGAACGTTTTCTATCTCTTGCCGATCGCTATAGGTTGTCAATACCCAGAACGATCGCTCGGAGTTGGTAAACACTCAGTAACTAGTTGCCAAGTGCGACCGAATGCAAGATTTTAAAAATCAAATACTAGGGAATAAATTTAACTAGAAAATATATATAGGACCTGAAAGATGTTTTATTTGTATGATCTATTTATATTTTTTAAAATGCCATAGCATTTACTGAACATCTGAAAGATATTTCTTAAAACACCATAATTTGGATTTTGAAGATTCAATACCATCAAAAATTCAGTGACTTTGATTAACACATTTATATGGAACAGTAAGTATTGCCACCACACACACACACACACACACACACACACAATCCTTCCACCAAAAGGTATTTAAAAAGGTAGCATAGAGGTATTTGGTTTTAGGGTTTTTCTAATTTCTTTGTTATATTTTAATTTTATCTATCATTTACTTATTTATTTAAGAGTCAGAGAGAAAGAGAAATAGAAAAAGACATAGAGGGCTCCCACCATTTAATTCACTCCCCAAATGCCTGCAACAACCAGGTCTGAGCCAAGGCCAAAGCTAGGAGCCAGGATGCAGAAACGCAACCCAGGTCTCCTACGTAGATGGCAGAACCCAACTATCTGACCACCTCTGCTGCCCTCCAGGAGTCGGCATTGACGGGAAGCTGGCATCTGCAGCCAGAGTTGGTTATAGAACCCAGGCACTCCGATGTTGCACACTGGAATCTTAACCAGGAAGCTAACCACTAGGCTAAACACCCACACCAAGACTTGATAAATTTACATAAACAATGATAAAACATTAGATTTTATTCTGGGTGAGATGGGAACTATTTTATCTCTCTGAGAGCTTTTATCAAAAGCATCACACATTCAAAGCTGTATTAAAATTAGCCATCTTTTATTTTCCCAAGCCTTTGTCATGAGAATGGACGAGGCACAGGGGTGGGACAAGGAAGAAGGCAGAGAAACAAGTTATGGTCCAGGATGACTATCCAGGCACAGGTAATGTGGCTTTCATCAGGATGAAAGCCATTTGAGATGGCAAAAAGCAGTCAGAGCCTGGTGTATCTTCAGGCACAGTCAGCAGTACTTGCCGGAGGACTGGATACGGATAGGGCGTGGGAGCGTGAACAGTGCTTCCCAGAGTTTCTGCCTATCCTAACAAAGGAGGGAGCTGCCAGTCACTGAGGCGAGGGAGACGTCGGTGAGGTCATTGTGGGGGGAGAGCAGGAATTCCCTTGTTGGCCGTGGTGGGTCCGAGATGAGCATCAGACATCCCGGGGAGGGTGCTGAGTAAGCAGATCTCTCCCAGGCTTTCAGGGAGAGATCCATGCTGGAGAAATAGCCTGGGAGCTACCAGTATGCAGATTCCAAATTAAAAAAAGAAATACATACCATAAACAATAACAATAAATCCAGATGGGGTTAGAGAAAAGCACCTGTGATAGGTAACGAATAAAGGTTTGGATGTATAATACACAAGAATATTTTAATATATTGACAAGAAAATCATTTTAAAAAAAAACAGCAGGAAAGGGACAAAAGAAATGGCAAAACCACCATTTATAGAAAAGGAAAGCTGAACGGCCCCTAACCCTCAAGAGAGGCAATAGCAGAGAAAACGATAGGTAACAAGTTCCTCTCATGAGATTGGTAACGATTTTTAAGACTCAAAAAGGTAAATCCTGGAAAAACTGTTGGCCAAAAGAACACGCTCTTGCACCCCTCCGCGGCAATCTATGAAGCGGAACGTGAGCGTGTTTAAACCTAGCAATTCAACTTCAGAGGGTACTCCCTTCAACTGCGGACCTTCAGACGGGAGCACCTGCAGCTTTTAGGGCTACGCAAAAGTCTTCCTGGTCTCCACGCCAGTGCGGAGAAAGAAATCACTTCCAGAATTTCGATTTTCATATCTGTGAAAGAAAGAAAGAAAGAAAGAAAGAAAGAAAGAAAGAAAGAAAGAAAGAAAGAAAGAAAGGAGGGAGGGAGGGAGGGAGGGAGGGAGGGAGAGAAAGAGAGAAAGAGAGAAAGGGAGAAAGGGAGAAAGGGAGAAAGGGAGAAAGGGAGAAAGGAAGAAAGAAAGAAAGAAAGAAAGGAAGGAAGGAAGGAAGAAAGGAAGAAAGGAAGTAAGTAAGTGACCTAGCTGGGATCATGCCCGTTCCACTCCCTCCACGGCGCAGAACTTGTCCTTTCCTCTTCTCCTCCTACAAACACCTGCCCCTCTTTCCAAGTGCAGAGTACTGAATCGAGGAACAATCACTCCATCATTCCACATCTCTTCCCATGGCCGCAAAAATAGGCCAACTGCCTGCATGAGGCAGCTGTGTCCGCCTGGGTCTCAGAGCGGAGCTAGTCCTCAGCTAATGCAAGATGCCGTTAGGTTGAGAAGTAACTAAATTTTGCCCTTTTGTGCCACTGAAGTTTGGGGGTTGCTTCTGAGCACCAGTGTCCAGTTCTGAATGGTACAAGCAGATGCCCCAACTCATTCTAAACTCCGCTATGGTGTCCGACCCCCAAGAACTCCAGGATACTGAACAGAGAGGCAGTTTGAAATGTTGCTTTCTCCTTTAAAAGTTGATCAGTTCACCAAATGTCATCTTTTTGTCTTGTACAGAGAAG
This sequence comes from Oryctolagus cuniculus, assembly GCF_051225735.1. Classification (NCBI taxonomy): domain Eukaryota; kingdom Metazoa; phylum Chordata; class Mammalia; order Lagomorpha; family Leporidae; genus Oryctolagus; species Oryctolagus cuniculus. The sequence continues at coordinate 79,244,368 of NC_142882.1, forward strand.
CCACGTGTAAGGAATAGGATATTTTGGCCCATTCTGGGATGTTGAGACCTAGAAACGTAGTGTAGACAAGGAAGATAGGGAAAAGAAACATTCATAGAATGATCGCATCTCTTCTGTCTCGCCCTTATCATCAATCTCTTGAGAAGGAATTCCCCTAAAAGCAGTTGCAAGATCAGTAGAAAACAGCCGAAAGAGCACTTTCCCCACACACTTGAATGTATTCACCTCTCATCAGCCTGTCTCAATCTCACTCCCACCTCAGAAGAAATGAGTCTTTGAACAATGGAGCAGGACAACTTAGTGATGCTGATTGGTTTAAAAAGAATTTGGAGGGGCCAGTGCTGTGACATAGGTTAAACCTGCATCACATATGGGCACCAGTTCGAGTCCTGGTTGCTCCACTTCCAATCCCACTCCCTGCTAATGCCCTGGGAAAGCAGTGGAAGATGGCTCAAGTGCTTGGGACCTTGCACCCATGTCCTAGCTTTGGATCAGCCCAGGTCTGGCCATTTGGAGAGTGAACCAATGACAGAAGACCTCCCTCTCTGTAACTCTACCTCTCCAATAAATAAGTAAATATTTTTAAAACAAAGAAATGAAAGTTATTTTTTGTAACTAACATTTTTAATATACTGAATACAATTTCAGGTTGGAAATGCTATGACTATCTTGTAGAATCGATATATGTTGTTTGGTGCAAACATAAGGTGCCTCTGATGACCTGTGTTTAAAGTGCATCTCCATGCCTCAGTTTCCTTAACTTTTATAAGTGGTGAAAATTATAGTAGCTACTTCATAGGATTATTATGAGGTATAAGTCAACATTTGCAAAGTGATTGGACCAAAGCATATGCTGACTTTTTATTAAATAATAAAATTAGTAAATAAATATGCTATTAAGCAGTTAAAGAACATTTCTCAAATTATGAGGTATTCATATCAATTACATCATCATTGAGCAATAATTATACAAGATGGTCTGATATCCTCTTATGTTTCATTGTTTCTATTCTCCAATAAGTTGTGATTCTATGTATTTACAGCAAATATGTCATTATTTTTTCTAGATAGAAAAGTCTGATTTCAACTACTGAAATTATTGAAGTTATTTCTAATTGTTACATGATTCCTAATTATTTCCAAAACCTGAACCAGAGTTTAACACACGCACAGCTTTCTTACCAAAAGAAATTCCACATGGTTGCTTATTCCTTGTTTCACATAGAGTGTGTAACTTGGGGTACATTTTACACTGTGTTTTTAAATCAGGTATTAACAAACATCACTGTCCTACTTTATTTTATGACTTTATATGATGAATAATTTAATTAGAGCTCTATCACATCAATCTCTCTTTTTTTTTTTTTTTTTTTTTTTTTTTTTGACAGGCAGAGTGGACAATGAGAGAGAGACAGAGAGAAAGGTCTTCCTTTGCCGTTGGTTCACCCTCCAATGGCTGCCGCGGCCAGCGCGCTGTGGCCGGCGCACCGCACTGATCCAATGTCAGGAGCCAGGTGCTTCTCCTGGTCTCCCATGGGGTGCAGGGCCCAAGCACTTGGGCCATCCTCCACTGCAATCCCTGGCCACAGCAGAGAGCTGGCCTGGAAGAGGGGCAACTGGGACAGAATCCGGCGCCCCAACCGGAACTAGAACCCAGTATGCCAGCGCCACAAGCGGAGGATTAGCCTAGTGAGCAGCGGCGCCGACCGTCAATCTCTTATTTTACCAGTACATTTTTAAAAGATACATTTTTGTTTCTCAATGACCTTTATAATAAACCTTGAAACATGCATGAATTTACCTGAATTTAAAAATAAAGTTAATTTTTTCCAACCTACAGTTTAATTTAGCTGATAGGCCTGACAACTCTGTGTCTTAGATTTTGAGTTATCATATTCAGTAAGTTGAAGTAGTTAAATCTACAGTTCTGAGATTTTGCTGAAAATATTTTTAAAAGATTATAGCATTTAATCAAACCTTATTATGTTAGCAAATCTATACTGAAATTAACAGTTTATTTATCTTTCTCAAAATGTTCTGATTATTCTGGATTAGACAAGGTGTAAAAGAGTAAGAGTAAAAGAGTAAGCAAAAGAGTAAGGTATAGTTAATGATGTTTGCTTTAGATCACTAAATTCTTCTCAGTATATTTGTTATACTCCATTCAGTGTGTAACTGAGAAAGTAAATAATTATACAAAATATTTTGCAAGTCAGGTTGCTTCCAAATCTTTGATTACAATGAAATTGAAGGCAGTCCTAATTAAGTTGTCAGTTGACAGATCATTAACATAATTTTGATAAGTACATTAATTTTTTAACAATAAAGCTCATCATGAGTTCAAATAGCTGACATAGTTTAAATATTCTGATTCCCACCCACTTATTTATGTGAACAAGATTTCTCAACAGCTTCAGTTATAGCAATAAAAAGCAGGAAGAGAATTGCTCTTGAACTTCTATCTTCCTAGCAATAAGTAATGTTTTCCAGGGTCATGCAAACATATCGAAAAACAGCTGAATAACTACTCACCAAAATGATGATGATGTTATTTTGAAAAATTTTTACTATTAATAATAATGCTAATAACTTGATCCAGAATAAAATGCTTTAACATCCAGAGTTTGGGGAAGGGGTCATGGAGAGAGACTGTTTTTTAAATTTTGATTTATAATTTGTTGCTGGGAAAAATGATAGGGTGATTGAGAAGCTATTTTTCCAACCTTAAAAAATGCACTAGGATAAAACAGTATAGTGGAATGGAAATGCAAACTCAAGCAGAAAAAAAATGTGACTTTCAGATTACTAAGGTAGACTGATAGACCTTCCTCCCGTTTCTTCATGTTGATGGGGGTGCCTAGTGCCTTGCTGGGACATGGGAATAGCTGTCTCTTAAAATATGAATATTTACAAGAATCCAAACGTTACAATGTTTTGCCGCTATTCAGATTTAAAATGAAAAATTTAAATATCTTAAAAATGTGCAAGAAATTAGTTTTTAAGGATTTTTTTAGGGAGTTAACAAACAAAAGAGTTGCTTTAGAGAGTTCTCCACACGTGTGCACATGGAGAAATGCAAAAGAACATCATTCTAGTGCTGCACGAAATAAGGAAAAGCTAGTGAAAAAACGAAATATCCACCAATAGGAGAATGAAAAGAAGATTTATATCTGTATATCCAGATGGATATGAATGGACTACTACTGCACAGAAATGAAAATGATCACGATGAATGGAGGTCAGAAATGCAGGAAACCTCTGATTAGAGTCCTGGCTGCTCCACTTCTGATCCAGCTCCCTGCTAATGTACCTGGGAAAGCAGTGAAAAATGGGCCACGTGCTTGGGCCCCTGCACTCCCGTGGAAAATCTGAAAGAAGCTCTGGGTTGCTGTCTTTGGCTTGCTCCAGCCCTGGCTATTGTGGTCATTGGGGAACTGAAGCAGCGGATAGAAGATTCATTCTCTCTCTATTTCTTCTCTTTCTCTGACTTTCAAATAAATAGAGAGATCAGGCAAAGTCTGTCCAAGGGAACAATATTAATAAGAGATAAAATAGAATTCAAGGCAATCAGCAGTAATGGGGATAAAGAGAGAAACAACATAATTAAAAGCTAAGGGCATTTCACTAAGAAGATACATCTATGAATTTGTGTGCACTTAGCAATGTACATAGAAAAGTAAAAAGCAAGCTGGTGTCATGCACAGTGGGTTAAACCACCACCTGCTATGCCAGCATCCCACATGAGCATTGGTTCTAGTCCCAGCTGCTCCACTTCCTATCCAGCTCCCTACCAATGCACCTGAGAAAGCAGCGGAAGATGGCCCAAGTGCATGGGTCCCTGCCACTCATGTGGGAGACCCAGATGGAGTTCCTGGCACCTGGCTTCAGCCTGACCCATTCCCAGCCAGTGCAGCCATTTGGGGACTGAATCAGCAGATGGAGGAGCTCTTTTTCTTTTTCTCTCTCTCTCTCTCTCTCTCTCACTCTCGCTCTTGCTCTGCCTTTCAAATTAATAAATAGATCTGTAAATAAAGAGAGAAAATGAAAAGCAAAAAACTGACAAAATATGAAATATTAACAAGCCATCATAAATGAAGATTTTATATCATCTGTGTCAGAGTAATTTTTCACTCCTTTAATATATAAAAATTTGAACAAGCAAATTAACATCTGGACTTCATGGGTTCATATAGAAATATATAGAGAAATATGCAAAAATACAAAAAAGACAGAATATATGTTCTTTCAAGTACAATAGAATGACAAAAATCCAACAGAGATTAATTTTCAAAAGCCTCAAAAATTTTAGATCATCAATTACCACACAGATCACATTCTAATACATTAAAACTAAATTAGAAGACAACAATGAAAGAATAACATTCTAACCTGCTGGGAAACTTTTTTTAATGTGCTCTTAAAAGAAGAAGAATGGGGTTGCATGCATATCAGAGTGCACACATTTGAACCCAGAGTGCACACATTTGAACCCAGAGTGCACACATTTGAACCCCAGCTCCATTTCTGATTCTGCTAATACTCTCAGAGGCTCAAGCAGTTGGGTTCCGACTGTCTTCAGTTCCTGAACATTTGGGAGCAGTGAACCAGTAGATGGAGTGTCTGTCTCTCTCTCTCACTCTCTCTCTCTCCCTACCTCCCTCCTCGTTGCCTCTCTAATAAATAGAATAACTATATAAAATATTTTCCAGGTCTTGTGCAGTGTGGCTACAATTTATACAATATTAAGAGTTTGATCTGAGTTTCAGGTCCGTCTCGAGCGGCCGCAGTAACACACAGGAAGCACTAGATGTCACTGTTACTTTATATTTCATCTCATTTGGCCACGTGGTGGCGTCAAGACTATGGAGTCCAGTGAATTAATTTCAGATCCAGCTCCAAGCTCTTTAACATTTGACTCAAATATCAAATAATGAGAAATTAATGCTATTTGTGGATAATAACCAAATATGCAATACAGATGTAAAACTTTGTCAAGCAAGTATTTCCTAAATCTCTTTCTTCATATTTTCCATTGATCATTTTTTTGATGGCTTAAGTTATTCTTTTTTTTAACTTTTATTTAATGAATATAAATTTCCAAAGTACAGAATATGGATTACAATGGCTTCCGCCCCATAACGTCCCTCCCACCCGCAACCCTCCCCTTTCCCACTCCCTCTCCCCTTCCATTCACATCAAGATTCATTTTCGATTCTCTTTATATACAGAAGATCAGTTTAGCATACATTAAGTAAAGGTTTCAACAGTTTGCTCCCACACAGAAACATAAAGTGAAAAATACTGTTTGAGTACTAGTTATAGCATTAAATCTCAATGTACAGCACACTAAGGACAAAGATCCTACATGAGGAGTAAGTGCACAGTGACTCCTGTTGTTGACTTAACAAATTGACACTCTTGTTTATGGCATCAGTAATCACCCTAGGCTCTTGTCATGAGCTGCCAAGGCTATGGAAGCCCCCTGAGTTCACCGACTCTGATCATATTTAGACAAGGCCATGGTCAAAGTGGAAGTTCTCTCCTCCCTTCAGAGAAAGGTACCTCCTTCTTTGATGACCCGTTCTTTCCACTGGGATCTCACTCACGGAGATCTTTCATTAAGGTCCCCCCCCCCCCAGAGTGTCTTGGCTTTCCATGCCTGAAATACTCTCATGGGCTTTCAGCCAGATCCGCATGCCTTTAGGGCTGATTCTGAGGCCAGAGTGCTGTTTAGGACATCTGCCATTCTATGGGTCTGCTATGTATCTCGCTTCCCATGTTGGATCATTCTCTCCCTTTTTGATTCTATCAGCTAGTATTTGCAGACACTAGTCTTGTTTATGTGATCCCTTTGGTTCTTAGTCCTATCATTATGATCAATTGTGAACAGAAATTGATCACTGGGACTAGTGAGATGGCATTGGTACATGCCACCTTGATGGGATTGAATTGGAATCCCCTGGTATGTTTCTAACTCTACCGTTTGAGGTAAGTCAGCTTGAGCATGTCCCGAATTGCACATCTCTTCCCTCTCTTATTCCCACTCTTATATTTAACAGTGATCACTTTTCAGTTAAGTTTCAGCACTTAAGAAGAATTGTGTATTGATTACAGTATTCAACCAAAAGTATTAAGTAGAACAAACAAAAAAAAATACTAAGAGGGATAACATATTAAGTTGCTCATCAACAGTCAGGGTGAGGGCTGATCAAGTCACCATTTCTCATAGTGTTCATTTCACTTTAACAGGTTTCCTTTTTGGTGCTCAGTTAGTTGTCACCTATCAGGGAGAACAAGTGGTATTTGTCCCTTTGGGATTGGCTTATTTCACTCAGCATAATGTTTTCCAAATTCCTAACAGGGATCACTTTTCAGTTAAAATTTAAACACCTAAGAATAATTGTGTGTTAATTGATCATTTTTTTTAGTTTGGCTAAAGCAGCTTTGCATGAATCTTTTTTTTTTTTTTTTTTTTTTTTTTTTTTTTTTTTTTTTTTGACAGGCAGAGTTAGACAGTGAGAGAGAGAGACAGAGACAGAGAGAAAGGTCTTCCTTTTTCCGTTGGTTCACCCCCAAGTGGCCACTACGGCCGGCATGCTGCACCAATCCGAAGCCAGGAGCCAGGTGCTTCCTCCTGGTCTCCAATGGGGTGCAGGGCCCAAGCACTTGGGCCATCTTCCACTGCCTTCCCAGGCCACAGCAGAAAGCTGGACTGGAAGAGGAGCAACCGGGACAGAATCCAGCACCCCAACTGGGACTAGAACCCGGGGTGCTGGCACTACAGGCGGAGGATTAGCCTAGTGAGCCGTGGCACCAGCCATCTTTACACTCTTAATAGACGGAGGAAGAACAGAAAGCATTTCCTATTGTTTTGGGGGACAAAAATTAAGAGCTCTCTAAATTGTCTCCAATTTGTATATGCAATAAAGTGTGTTCCTCTTAGAAATACAGTTCTGTGGCATCAGTAACAGGCAGAATTCTAAGGACTCCTAAATTCATCTTAAAAACTGACGAATGGGAAGCTATTCTATTTTTAAGGACTTCAGGGAAGGAAACCATCAGTCAGGAAGTGCTTCTTTCCGTCTAATCTAAATCCCTGCTGATGAAATGCAATTCCATTTCCTCCAGGGAGAGCTGTTCCAGGGAGGATGAGGGAAAGCTGCTCAGAGAATGAATCCCACCACCACCACCACCACCACCACCAATCCTGGAGTAAGTGTATACAAAGCCCTGGCCAACAACAGCACGGATCTCAACAAGGCAGATAGCTAGGAGCAACTGTGGAGTAAACTATCAATAGCCCACCAGTTATGATTAAAAGAAAGTCTTTAAAAGTGTGCTGTGAAAAGATCTGACCTTGAAGTACAGGGATATGACCTTGGCAGTAAGGACACATGGGTTCTTTCCTCTGCCCTATTCTACTAGCAGTGGAGGTTACTTTGGGGCTCCCTAAAACGTGATCGTGATGGAGCACCTATCACAACCAGGTGCTTGAAATAATTCTTTGTAATCCATACAAGCAGCCTACAAGGTGGGAACAATTACTGTCTTTACAAACAGGATTATAACTTATTCCAAATAAGGAAACTGAGGCTCAGGAAAGTTAATTAATTGGCCCAAGGGCGCGAGCTGGTGGAGACTGTGTGATTTCAAGGCTGCGCCCATAGAGTCAGGAGATGCGCTCTAAGGAAATGAGAAACATAGAAGGAAGGGGCTGGGTTTCCATCTCCAAGTCGTTCACTGCTCCTTCTCAAATGCGAACAGGATTAACTGGGACAGAGGGACAGATATGAGGTCAGAGCTGACAGCAAAGATCAGTGTGCATGGTGACCAAGCAAAGTCCTGGAACCTACCACTCTGTCTTCAAAAAGAAGAAATACTCACCACCATCGGGGGCGGGGTGTCAGATAGAGGATCCTAGTTGGTGCCAGCGGTGGCCAGAATACTGATGGTACGAGAGCTCCCACTTGTGCATTCCAGATATCCGTGTCCTCCCTCTCTCCCTCCCTCCTCTCTCCCCTCTCTCTTTTCCTTTCTTCTGCTTCTTCCTTTCTTTTCTCCCTTCTTTCCCTTTTCTTTTTGTCTTTTTCTTTCTTCCTCTCATTTTTTTCGATTGCAAAATACACATTCTTTGAGAAGAAAAATCAAACAATGAAGTCATCTAGAATGTGGAAAAGATTAAAGGTGCCCTTGGCAGTCTGGCCTCATCCTCTCTCCAGGTGATAACCACTGATAATTGCATATGCACCATCAGGGCCAGTTGTGGTGTAGTGGGCTAAGGCCTCCACCTGCAGTGCTGGCATCCCATATGGGCGCTGGTTCTAGTCTCTACTGATCCAGCTCTCTGCTATGGCCTGGGAAAGCAGTAGAAGATGGCCCAAGTCGCTTAGGCTCTGCACCTGCATGGGAGACCTGGAAGAAGCTCCTGGCTCCTGGCTTCTGCTCAGCCCAGCTCTGCTGTTGCAGCCATCTGGAGAGTGAACCAGTGGATAGAAGATGTCTTTGTTGCTCGCTCGCTCTCTCTCTGCCTGTATCTGTCTGTAACTCTACCTCAAGTAAATCAATTAAAAAGTGCATCCTTAAGGGACATTTTCCGTGCATTCAAAAAGAAAAAGGACAGAGGCAAAGAGAAGAAAGAGAGGGCAAGAAATTATGTCTGCAAAACTGGGATTAATATTGGACATTCTGTTCTGCAGCCTGCTTCTCTTACTCAAACTCTCTCATAGATAGCTAATGTTTGTATTTTCATTTCAAAGCTGAACAATGTTAGCATAGATGTGCTATAGCTTGGTACCCATTCTCCTATCAATGGAAAATCAAACATTTCTAGTTTGCTCCTATTCCAAGCCATGCTACACAGTGAAATCTTTGTCTACGTATTTTTTTAATTGTTTATTTATTTGCAAGACAGTGAGATACAAAGGTTTACTGGTTTACTCCCCAGACACCCTCAATGGCACAGGCTGGGTCAAGAACTAAGCCTGCCTAGGAATCCAATTATCGGAGTCACCAGGGCTGCTTCCCAGGGTCTGCATGAGCAGGAAGCTGGAGTCAGGAACTTCAGGTGTTCCAAAGTGGGATGCAGGCCTCTTAACTGGTGTCTTAACAACTGGTCCAAATGCCCAGCCCTGCCTATATATCTTTAGGCATTTGGTATGGATGTTTCTGTAAGACCAGGTAGAAAGGAAACGCAGCGTCTCCATAAGTACTTGCAGTGTATACTTCTAAATGGCTCCAGGATGTTCCACTTCTACCCATTATCATTTTAACTTTTTTTTTTTTTAACCCTTGAGTGAATTAGAAATCTATTGTTTTCAAAGAACAGGCAACCAGGAGTGATGAACAGGGAGTGACAAAGGCCTCAGGCTACTCCTTTCAGGCTACTTCCCACTTTCCTCTAGCAGTGCCTGGAGGAAGAATTGTTTTTTCAGTCTCCAGGGGTTCATGAGGTTTGTTTGTTTCTAGGTTTCAGGGAGCAAGGTAAGCTGATAACACACAGTGCAGGTCACAAATCTTACGTGTACAATTCAATGACCTTTGATACATGGAATAGAATATTTCTATCACTAGTGCCCTTATACCACCTTCCAGTAAATCCCAACTTCCACAAATGTTCTCACACACATACTTTTGTGGACACACTTTCACTTCCTTAGGGACATACCTAGGAGTAAAATCTTTGAGTGATAAAGTTGTCCTAGAGTTAACTATATAAGGAATTATCAAGCAGGATTCCACATAGATGGGATCGTTCTAAGTTTCCATTAGCACCCTATGAGATTGCTAATGTTCCACACTCTCACCAGCATTTGATATCAAGTATTATTGTGGTTTGAATTTGCATTTTCCTGATTGATTAATGATGTTTGAGCATTTGTCCTCATACACATTTTTCCTTGTGTGAAGTCAATATTTTCAAATAATTTATTCATTCTGAGATTGTTTTCTGTTTATTTTTTGAGAGGCAGAAAGAGTGCCACCCACTGGCTCACTCCCCAAATGCCCAGATAACTGGTGCGGGACCAGGCCAACACCAGCAGCCCAGAACTTGGTCCAGGTCTCTCACCTGGGTGGCAGGAACCCAATTACTTGAGCCCTTAAATGCTGCTGCCCAGAGGACACATGTGCAGGGAGCTGGACTCAGGAGCCAGAGCGGAGCTGAGAACCACACACCCCCACGTGGGACACGGCACCCTGCCGGCATATGAACTGCCAGGTCCAAAACTTGTTTTAGAGATCATTGGCTAGTAGGATTTATCTGTGTATTCTTTATATGTCATTTGTCAGGCATATGTATTAGAGATTTTTTCCTCACAGTCTGTGGCTTATTATTTATTTTAGTAATAAATCTGATATTCTCCCATGCTTTCTTCTAATAATCTTCTAGTTTTGGCATTTAGGTTTGGATCTATAAAAAGCCATCTGATTAATTTCTTTTTTTGTTTGTTTGTTTGTTTCACTTTTATTGTGCATCAGGGCTTAAATGGCAAACAGTGGTCAGCATTACTCACCACTCCACCTGCATCCTTCATCTGTGTGAGCTACCTCTTCTTGGAAATTACAGATTCAGCCCAAGAAACGAGGATCGAGCAGAGAAAGCCCTCGGCCGCACTTCCATTCCTGCCGTGTCTATGTCTAGCAGTGCCCACCTACCTCTGGGACAGTGCCCTGCAGGACCTGCTGGAGTAGATGAGTCACTCACTTGAAGCCTTGTTCTTTCCTCTGTAAGAGAAAAGCCACCTTCCAGAAACAGTTTGGGAACAAGGTTCCAGGGAGCCGAGTTTTGAGGTCCAATGACAAATGTGTTACTGCTGCACCCATGTCCGGAAGCTGTTCCTCGCATCACTACGTGTTGTCCACGCACTGGGAAAACTACAGACGAGTACCTTTGTCCTGTGCTGCGCACTCAGGAGCCCAGCAAGCCCCCAGCACCGCACGGGGGACCCACGACGCCCCAGGCCTTCCTCTAGAAGTCCTGCGACTGTGGTTGAGCGCTTGTGTGAGGAGAGCCCCGCTGGTGCTGATCTCCATCAAGGTCAAGTTATCCAGCTTGGCATGCGCCTCCTGCTGTCTCACAAAGCTGTGGGCAGACACCCGGAGCTTGGCTATTCGCATGTCCCTCATGTCCTTGACCAGGGTCCGGATCTCATCTGCGTTCGGGATGTTGTCCAGCTGCACTGCCCACAGGAAAGCACAGGACGCTGCCCACTCTGATTTTAATCGAACGAATGGGTCCCTGCAGCCTCGCGTCAGCGTCAGGACAGGAACATGTCGTGTCTCACAGGTGTGCAGTTTGGCAGTGCTGCTTCAACAGGAGCGAGGTGAGCTCCACGTAGTAAGGACTGGGCATGGGGGTAAAAGCTTCTTCCTTCCGTTCATGATCTCTCGTCTTCTCCAGCTTTTCCGCGTCCATCCAGGCTGGGGGGCCGGCAGGCGGCACTTCTGTCTCTGCTGCAGGTTCAGCGCCAGCCACGGCGGCGCGTCCACGGGCAGGCCGGGGCCGGACGGTCTCAGGGCCCCCTCGACGAGGTAGAGCTTGTCCAGGCTGAAGTTCGGGATAATGTCACCAGCTTCTCCTCAGCCAGAAACTCCACCTCGGCCGCGTCCATGGCCCCGCGAGCGGCCGGCCGGGACCCCGGCTCCTCCTCCTGACTAATTTCTGTGTGGTATAGGACGCAGGAGCTCAGGCTCACGTTTTTCTGTGTGTTTACCCATGCAGCTGTTCCAGTACTATTCGGGAACGTGTAGGCATAATGCGCCCTTACTTTGTGTTTTACCGTCTTAATGTCTGTAGGCTCTGTGGCTCTATTTCATTCCTGATATTAGCAATTTGTGCTAATCTCTTTCTCTTGATTAGTTTTACTAGGACTTTATACATTTTATCAATCGTTTCAAAGAAATGACTTTTGACTTCCATTAATTTTATTTTTTCCTGTTATATTGAGTTCTTATTTTTATTATTTCCACACATACTGGTTAATTTATTTTAGTTTTTAAAGTAGCTTAAAGTGAAATTTTACATCATTGATTTTACAACTTTCTTTTACTAAAAAGTCTATGTATTTCAAAGTGTTATTTCCTCTAAGAATTGCTTTAGCTGTATTCTGCGCATTTTAATATGGTGTTTATTTATTATCATTCATTTTGAAATACTTTCTAATTTTTCTTCTGGCTTCTTTTTTTTTCTATAGTTTTAGATATCTTTAAAATATCTTACTGTTATTTATTTCTAATTTAACTCCACTGTTAAAATATCACTCTTTTAAAATTTGAGACTTAGGCCGGTGCCGCGGCTCACTAGGCTAATCCTCCGCCTAGCGGCGCCGGCACACCGGGTTCTAGTCCAGGTCAGGGCACCGGATTCTGTCCCGGTTGCCCCTCTGCCAGGCCAGCTCTCTGCTGTGGCCAGGGAGTGCAGTGGAGGATGGCCCAAGTGCTTGGGCCCTGCACCCCATGGGAGACCAGGAAAAGCACCTGGCTCCTGGCTCCTGCCATCGGATCAGCGCGGTGCGCTGGCCGCAGCGCACCGGCCGCGGCGGCCATTGGAGGGTGAACCAACGGCAAAGGAAGACCTTTCTCTCTGTCTCTCTCTCTCTCTCACTGTCCACTCTGCCTGTCAAAAAAATAAAAAATAAAAAAATAAAAAAAAAATTTGAGACTTACAGGGCTGGAGTTGCGGCGTAATGGGTTAGGCTGCCACCTGCAATGCTGACATCCCGTATGGGTACCAGATCAAGTCCTGGCTGCTCCAATTCCAATCTGCTCCCTACTCATGCACCTGAGAGGGCAGCAGAGCATGGTCCAAGTCCTTGGGCCTCTCCACCCACATGGGAGACCCAGAAGGAGCTCCTGGCTGCTGGCTCCTGGCTTCGGCTGGACCCAGCCCTGGCCATTGCAGCCATTTGGGGAATGAACCAGTAACCAGTGGATGGAAGATCTCTCTCTCTTGTTCTCTGTAACACTTTCAAATAAATATTTTTTTTATTGGGACTTACTTTGTGAACCAGAATAGGGTCTTTCTTGATAAATACTCTACATATACTTGAAAATAATGTATTTTGAAGTTATTAGGTACAACATTCCATAAATGTCAATTAGGTCAAAATAGTTAATAGTGTCAAAATTTTCTATATTTTTTTCCATCTAGTTGTTCAATTACAGGAAGAGTAATATTAAAGCCTGTAGTTACAATTGTGGGTTTGTTTATTTCCTCCTTTATTCTTTTTCATTTCTTATATTTTCAAACTGTTATTAACAGCACACACATTTATTGTTGTAACTTCCTGATCTTTTCACCATTATGAAAGCCTTTAAATCTACCAATACACCTCTGTTTGAAGTCCCCACTTGTCTTGGATTTCAATATACACATTAGATTTTTTTAAAGCTGTTTCACTTTCACTTATATATCTTCATTTTGTTTGAAAGGCAGACAAAGAGAGACAGAAACAGACACAGAGAGGTCTTTCAACTGTTGGTTCACCTGCCTAATGCCCACAACAGTCAGGGCTGGGCCAACCAAAGGCAGGAGCCTAGAACTCAATTCAAATCACCCACATAGACAGAGACTAAGTACTCAAAGCATTAGTGTTTGGATCACTTACATTCAGGGTAAGTACTGATATAGTTGGATTGAGGGTCAGTGTTTGGCTATTCGTTTTCTATTGGCCTCATTGTTTTCCTTTGTTTTTACTTCCCGGAACTACTTGGAGTTCATCACTTTTTAAAAAAGATTCACCTTCTTATTTATTTGAGAGAGTTAGAGATAGAGATCTTCCATCTGCTGGTTCACTCCCAGATGGCCACAATGGCCAGGGCAGAGCCAAGCCAAAGTCAGGAGTTTCTTCCGGGTCTCTCATGTGGGTGCAGGGACCCAAGGACCTGGCTGCCCTCCGTTGCTTTCCCAGAGACATTAGCAGGGAGCTGGATAGGAAGTAGAGCAGCTGGGATTTGAACCCACACCCATAAGAGATGACAGTGTCATAGGCAGTGGCTTAACCTCGTATGCCACAATGCCGGTTCCTAGTTCATCACATTTTCAAAAAAGAATTATTTTAATTTTCCTGTAGACTTAACTATAACTTTTTGTAATCTTAAAAGTATTGCTCTCAGTGTTATAGTATGCATTCTTGATTTATCACAGCCTGTTTAGAGTGAATATTTTACCCCCTTCATGTAAAATTCAAAATAAAAAAAAAACAGTAGAATTCCAATTATTCCCAGTCATATGTTATATGTCTTTTATGTGTTATGTTAACATTATGAATGCCACAATATGATTTTTCAAATACAGTTTTAAATAGAGAGCTGTTTAAAAAAATAAAAAAGAGGAAAGACCAGCTTTGCGGCGCTACTTACGATGCCAGCATGTAATATTAGAATGCCAGTTTGAGTCCCGGCTGCTCCATTTCCCATCCAGTTTGATGCTAATGTGCCCAGGAAGGCAGCAAGTGATGGCCCAAGTGTTGGGCCCCTGCCACCTATGTGGGAGACCCTGATGGAGTTTCTGGCTTCTGGCTTTGGCCTGGCCCAATGCTGACTCTTACAGCCATTTGGCAGTTGGAATCAATCTCTCTCTCTCTCTCTTTCTTTTTCTCCCCCCCCTCCCATCCTCACAGACAGTGAGTGAGTGAGAGAGAGAGAGAGAGAGAGAGAGACAGAGACAGAGAGAAAGGTCTTCCTTCCATTGGTTCACTCCCCAAATGGCTGCAATGGCTGGAGCTATGCTGATCTGAAGCCAGGAGCCAGGTGCTTCTCCTGATCTCCCACGTGGGTGCAGGGGCCCAAGCACTTGGGCCATCCTCCACTGCCTTCCTGGGCCACAGCAGAGAGCTAGACTGGAAGAAGAGCAACTGGGACTAGAACCCAACGCCCATATGGGATGCCAGTGCTACAGGTGGAGGATTAACCAAGTGAGCCACGGCACCAGGCCCAGCCATTACATTTCCGAAGGATAGTTTTCTTGGATGTAAAATTCTGGATGGAAAGGTGTTATCATTCTGCACTTTTCAAAATTGTTCCATTTTCTCACCTCCATTGTTTCTGTTAAAAAGTCAGTGATTAATTGTGTCATTGTCTCTTGTATGGCATGCCTTTACCCTCTGAAAACTTTAAAGCATTTTTTCTTCATCTTTGGTTTTCAGAACTTTGGCTAAACTGAAGCTAGATTTTTTTATTTTTTGTGGGGTGGTATTTGTCTTGCTTGGGGTTTGCTGAGCTGTTTGGATCTATAGCTTGATGTTTTCCATCATATTTGGATTTTATCTTTTTATTCTTCTGGGAATTAAATTACATATTAGATTGTTTAATTTTCCCATGGAATCCTGAGCTGTTTTTATATACTCATTCCTGGAACCTTTTTTTTTTCTTTTTCTCTACCCTCAGATTAAATAGCTTCTATTGGTGTCTTCAAATTCACTAGCCCTTTATACAGCTGTTGAACATCATCCAGAATTTTTAAAAAGATTTAATTTATTTATTTATTTTGAAAGAAATACAAAGAGATAGAGAGTAACAGAGAAAAAGGGAGGTCTTCCTTCTCTGCTGGTTCACTCCCCAGATGACTGAAATGGCCAGTGCTGGGCTAGGCTGAAGCCAGGACTCAGGAGCTTCATCCACGTCTCCTTTGTAGGTGGCAGGGGCTCAGACACTTGGGCCATCCTCTGGTGCTTTTCCCTGGCCATTAGCTGGGAGCTGGATCAGAAGTAGAATAGCCAGGACTAGATCCAGTGCCCATATGGGATGCCAGCATTGCAGGTGGTAGCCTTACTATCCATGCCACAATGCTGGCCTATCATCCAGAAACTATTATTTCAAATATTACAACTTTTCAGTTTAAGAATTTCTATGGGCTTCCTTTTTACAGTTTCTATTTTTTTGTTGAAATTCTCATAATATCATAATGATATTTTGTCTTTTAATTACTTAAATCCCTAAACATTGTTTTAAAGTCTTTGTAACTATAACTTTATAACCAACATTGTGGCATAGCAGGTAAAGCCACCACTTGCAATGCTGGCATCCCCTATGGGTGCTGGTTTGAGTCTTGGCTGCTCCATTTGCAATCCAACTCTCTGTCTAATGCACCTGGGAAAGCAGAAGAAGATGGGCCAACTCCTTGGGCCCCTGCCACCCACACGGGAGACCCAGATGAAACTGCTGACTTCAGACCAGCCCAGCTCTGGCCATTGTGGCCATTTGGGGAGTGAACTAGATGATGGAAAAATCTCATCTCTCTCTCCCTCTCTGAAACTCTGCCTTTCAATTAAATATATAAATATTTCTGCCTTTCAATTAAATATATAAATCTTTTTTAAAAATAAATAAAGTCTATAACATCTGGGTCACATGTTACTATCCCTTCATATGTTTAGTAATTTTTTATTGTATACTAGACATTGTAGAGAATACATTCTAGATTATATTTTCTGTTTTTTTATGTAGTTGTAGTTGGCATTGAAAATATTGGCTGGTTACCTTAAACTTGAATAGGCTTAGTTTTATTGCTTGATGGGATCTATTTCAATTTTCTTATTAGTGTTAAGACAAATCCCCTAAATCTAATAACTAGTCTTTGTAACTAAGGCATGACCTTTCTAGAGTTTGTGTGGAAATCTTTAAAAATCACCAAGCCTCTCGAACTTGGAAGGACTTAAGCTCTAACCTCTAATGTGCAGTGGACAGAGCTTAAATATCTGCCCTGTTCTTTCAGTCTCCCAGCTTTAGTTTATCACTGGTCTACTTGGAATCACCCTTGAACATGTGCAGTTCATGGCTCACCAAGGATCTGAGAGGAAAGTATGAGTAGAGTTGGGACCTATCTATCTAGCCCTTTACAATCCCTCTGTCTGAGATTTTTTTACTTCTCAATTTCCAGTCATTGTGATGGCCCAAATGTAATCCTCAGACTCCTCAAGACAACAGGTGTGTGAATTCCTGCCTGAGTTTTAGCCACCCTGCGCCATGTGGACTAGAAAGCCCCTTCCGGACAAATCCATAAGCAGGTCGATTTTATCCAGTGTCATTTCTTATTTCAAGGATCAAATTCCGTCCAGTTCCTGCCTGCTTTGGTTTCTCTCCACTGTTTAAATAACTGCCTTCTTACATTTCTTTTTTGTTTGTTTTTTGACAGGCAGAGTTAGACAGTGAGAGAGAGAGAGACAGAGAGAAAGGTCTTCCTTCCGTTGGTTCACTCCCCTAATGGCTGCTACAGCCAGCACACTGCACCGATCCGAAGTCAGGATCCAGGTGCTTCCTCCTGGTCTCCCATGCGGGTGAAGGGCCCAAGGACCTGGGCCATCCTCCACTGTACTCCTGGGCCACAGCAGAGAGCTGGACTGGAAGAGGGGCAGCCGGGACTAGAACCCGGGGTACAGGCGCCACAGGCAGAGGATTAGCCTAGTGAGCCACGGCGCCAGCCGCCTTCTTAGAATTTTTCCCAGATTTTATAATTATTATCAGTCTGATACAAGTTCCTTCAGCATGATCAGAACCAGAATCTATGCAGCAACGTTTTCATTCAATATTACCTAAGCAAGAAAACTTCGCCTGCAGCGTATCGTACGGCAGTTTGGAATCTGGGGGTGAGGCTTTCAAGTTTGAACCTCAGGTTTCTACTTCTAGATTATCATTGCTTGACTAAAAGGTAAGAGAATCTCAAAGGAATTGCCATGTCTGTTTTTGTTTGGTTTAGTAGTTATAATATAGAGAGGCTTAGGACCTCAGTATCTTAAACTCTTCAACCTGTAAGACATGAGTTTAATAGACATGTGCCTCCCGCCCCAACTTTTTTTTTTTCTTTCAAACAATCTCTTGAAAATCTCCCCAGGACATACTATTTATGTAAATATGAGAAAACTCTGTTTCAATCTACTTGGATGTTTATACTGGACAGGTTAAGGAAGGAAGAGCCAGCTAAAAGAGTTTTGTGAGCTGGGAAACGTGGGATGTTTATTTTGTAGGATGTGGTTTAGAGATTCCTAGTTGGAATGGCCCATACCATAAGAGTTCCGGGTGGGTGCCATGCCACACAGGAAACAATTGTAGCCTGCCCCTGGGAGTAAGCCAGAGAGCTAACAAATTCAGTGTGCATTGAAATGCTTCATCAACACGCCTTCTGCAGGGCCTGCCCTCTCTGCTGGGTCACTGACCTTTATAAGTGCACAGTCATGGCCACCGCCTGGCAGGCATGAAAAGCAGACAGACAATGGACGAGAAGGAGACATGCACAGAGGGGGAAAATGCACTCATTCAAGGGATTTACTGGTCAGGGATGTCATATCCTATGTCCAATTGCAGAATGCATGTGGCAGTGTTTAAATCGCGCGTATTGGGCTGAATAAATGTAAGGAATGATTCCCAACATGAGAACCAAAATTGATCCCTGAGAATCATGATCAGTTTTTAGTGGCACAGGACAGTGTAGGAAATCATTCTTCACTATAAAATTTTTCACCAACTCTTGAAAGCTTTAGATCATTAAAATTGATTAGAGTGTCATACAGCCTGATTTCAAAGGCATTCCAGACTCCAGAGACAGCATATATAGCCGCCTTTCAGTTGGGGAAAAAAATTGAATTTGGGTTCTGAGTTTGTCACAAAGTAGCCTTGTAACCTTTGGCCACTGGCTCCAAACCATCGGGCTCCCGTTTTTCCATCTGTATCTGGTAGGCATTTCCTTAGTATAATGACCCCATATCCCTGATATTACAGGATTTCTGATTTCTTTCTGTTTATGTTTGTTTTTACTATCCCTTTGCATCTTCAGAGGATTTATATAGCTTCTTTTTGATTCAGCCATCCCACTGCTGGGAAAGTACCCAAAGGAAATGAAATCACCATATGAAAGAGTTATCTGCACCCCCATGCTCATGGCCGCTCAATTCACAATAGCTAAGATACAGAATCGACCCAGATGCCTGTCAACTGAAGACTGGATAAAGAAATTATGGGATATGTACGCCATGGAATATTACACAGCAGTAAAATATAAAATAAAGCCCTGTCATTTACAACAAAATGGGTGCAACTGGAAACATTATACTTAGTGACATAAGCCAGTCCCAAAAAGACAAATACCATATGTTGTCCCTGATCTCTGGTACCTAATAGAGTACCTAAAAGGCAATCTATAGCAGTGAAATTGATACTTCGAGATGGATGTCTTTGAAGAGCCCTTGTCTTCACTGCTGAGGAAAAGTTTTTTTTTGTTTTTCATACTGTTTGTTGAACTCTGTACTTAGTGTAGGGTTAATCTTATGTATATAAAGTTAATTGAAAATAGATCTTAGTAAAATAAAAAAAATAATGAGAATGGGAGACAGAAGAGGTGGAGAGGTGGGGTGCAAGTGGGTGGGAGAGAAGAGAGGGTGGGAAGAAATACTATGTTCCTAAATTTTTATTTATGAAATGCATGAAGTTTGTATACCTTAAGTAAAAGGTTTCTGGGGAAAAAAAGAGATTTATTCAAAAGGTAAAGTGATAGAGAGAGGGACAGACAGACAGACTGACTGATAGAAAAAGAGAGAGAGAGAGATCTCTTCTATCTCGTGATTCACTCTTCAAATGGCTGCAACAGCCAGGGCAGAGCCGGGCTGATGTCAGAAGTCAGGAACTCCATCTGGGTCTCCAAAGTGGGTGGCAGGGACCCAAGAACCTGGGCCATCATGGGCTACTTTTCCAGGCCATTGGCAGGAAGTTGGATCAAAAGTGGAACAGCCCTTTATTTACTCCATCGGTTAGCGTTAGCAGGTACTAGACTTGTCTATGTGTTCCCTTTGACTCCCAGTCCCTTCACCATGACCAACTGTGAACTGAAACTGATCACCTGGAACAGTGAGATGGCATTGGTACATGCCACCTCGATGGGATTGAATTGGGGGAGAGTGATCCAACATGGGAAGTGAGATACTCAGCAGACTCATAGAATGGCAGATGTCCTAAATAGCACTCTGGCCTCAGAATCAGCCCTAAAGGCATTCGGAGCTGGCTGAAAAGCTCATGAGAGTATTTCAGGCATGGAAAGCCAAGACACTCTGGCAAAAGATCTCTGCGAGTGAGATCCCAGTGGAAAGAACAGGTCATCAAAGAAGGAGGTACCTTTCTCTGAAGGGAGGAGAGAACCTCCACTTTGACTATGACCTTGTCTAAACAAGATAAGAGTCGGAGAACTCAGAGGGCTTCCATAGCCTTGGAAACTCATGACTGGAGCATAGGGAGATTACTGATGCCATAGACAGGAGTGTCAATTGGTAAAGTCAACAACAGGAGTCACTGTGCACTTACTCCTCATGTAGGATCTCTATCCTTAATGTGCTGTACATTGAGATTTAATGCTATAACGAGTACTCAAACAATATATTTCACTTTGTGTTTCTATGGGGGTGCAAACTGTTGAAATCCTTACTTAATGCATACTAAACTGATCCTCTGTAAAAAAAAAAAAAAAAAAAAAAAAAATTATCAATTCCCAACTTGACTCTCACTGGGATTAAACATGACAATAGGTCTGCTCTGATTTCATCATCATTTAAAAAAATCATCTATTATTTTTCACTTTATGTTTCTGTGTGGGAGCAAACTGTTGAAATCCATACTTAATGTATACTAAGCTGATCTTCTGTATATTAAGATAATCGAAAATGAATCATGATGTGAATGGAAGGGGAGAGGGAGTAGGAAAGGGGAGGGTTGTGGGTGGGAGGGACGGTATGGGGGGGGAAGCCATTGTAATCCATAAGTCGTACTTTGGAAAATTATATGCATTAAATAAAAGTTTAAAAAAAAAAAAAAAAAAAAGTGGAACAGCCAGGACTCAAATTGGCACCTGATATGGCTGGCCTCTCTATTAATCCTTGGCATATATGTTATTAACAGAAAGATAATGTACCGCAGATGCCGCTAGACACGTACGTTCTGAGAGCTCCAGTCTGAAGCAGGAACACTGCCAAGACTCCATTCACACTCTCTGACACTACACAGACTTCACACAGAGTGGTGGGCTTCCACTGGGTTTGTCAGTCTTACCACCCTCATCTGCTTACCCCAGCCCAAGGGCATCTTGAAAATGGCATCTTGTCTGATATTCCACCCCAAAGTGCCCATCAATCCCTCTTGCTTCTGATCATTGGTGGTTCAAGAAAAGTAGTCCAATTTTAACACTAATCGAACCCAAACATTATTTAACGTGCAAAATCTGCAGAAAGGGTAACCACATGATTCATTTCAAAAGCAAATAAAAGTGAATTATATCGCCGATCATTGAGAAGCAATCCTTCCTACCATTCCCCTCTACAAAGATAAGGTATTTGTAATGTGTATGAGCGATCTGCAAGCAGGTTCTTCAATCCAAGCACATACCTGACATTTACAGCAGCTGTCACTCAAGAACGTACTCCTATTGGTGGTCATAGCTTTCCCACTTTGCCAAAGGGAAGAAGTTATCCTCACCTACTTTTGCAGTAAGGAAATCCTGCCCTGGAGATGGCAATTCAGAAGTCCATCTAGGGACGGAGTCCTTCTCTGCTAGAGAGACTGAGCACCCCTGTGGGAGGAGAGCAGCACCTGACTGCGTGCTGAGTGCAGCGAGACGTGTGGACGCTTCCTGGAGAGGCTAGCGCTTCCGCCTTGCTCCTCAGCCTTTGAGGTTGGAGCAGGCGACACTAGGGCTTCCGGAGAACCCGCAGGAGCGATCACTGTGTGTAACAAATTGATTCTCAAGACGCAAGGGTGCAGGGCTACCCTCCAGGGGCTTTTAGTCTTTGTGTAAAATTCACCATCGTGCCTACAGCCTAAGTTGCCACCCATCACACGCTGAACACTTGGCACAGTGAGCCTTTGTCGCTGTATTTTTGGTTTCTTTTTGATTTGCCTGCTCCTCTCTAGATTTTTTTCTTAGCTAGGGGAGAGGGGAAAACCATACTGAAATGTCACTTTGTCAGTGCAGGAGTGAGAATTCCCAGCCCACCGCACCGAGCCCATCAGGAGGCGCTTCCTGTGCGAGGTGGGACTGGAGTCCTATTAATTTGTCCCAGACCATAGCAGAATTAAGCTGTCCACATCCGAAACATTCCATGAATTCAGTTGCGAGGAGGAATTTGTTCAGCCATGTTATGGATTATATTTCTCTCCTCTCCCAAGAAGGTCAGGGTGCCCATATAAGGGAGCCGGCCTCCGTTTCCCACAGTGTGGGGAGCTACAGGAATACTCTCTCACAGTCAATGCAGAGGTAACTTTTTTTTTTAATGGATTAAAAAAAAAAAAAAAAAAAGCAGCAGTTCTGAGAGTCCATCACGGTTTCTGCCTGGCCAGTCAGAGCTGGGGCTTTTGTCTCTCTCAGTGGGAGCTGCCATTTTAATGGGGCCTCCAGCGGGGCCTGGTTTGATGGTGTGAAGTAGGCCTGCACGAATCGCAGAATTTTTTTTTTAATTTAGATTTTGGTTAATTTAGCCACACTGGCTTTCAGATGAACTGAAATGCAAAAGTGAGTCCACGGCCAAGGTCCCTGAGACGCTGTTGGCCATTCCTCCTCTTGGGGGACCGCGCCCTCACCCTCCTGTGAAAACCCACCCCTGGAAGCTCCGCCAGGCACTCCCCGCCCCCCATCTACTGGCAAAGAGAATAACTCATTCTTAGCAACATGCACACGTTACACTCAGACGCCAACCCCCGCGCCCCTACATGCTGGATGGGACGCTCGCCCCCGGCCCACAGCAGGACGGGGTGGCTCCGTGGGTAATCCTGGGTCTTCCCCTCTGCGGGAGCCACCAGTCCCAGACCTTGGCCCCCTCCCCCCAGAACACTTTCTGGATCAAACTGTTGCTCTCCGCAATGAGGCCGGAGCCTGCGGAGCCGAAGTGGCCGGGCGCCCCCGCGGCCGCACACTGGCACCGCCCCGCAGCCTTGCGCCCAGATGCCAACCGCTGGAATGCGTTTCATGTTCCCGCGCCTGGCCGGCCTGGGGGAGGCCGCGGGCCTACGTGCGGTCGGCTTCACGCTGCCTGCAATGCTGGCCGCCCCTGGGGCCGCCCTTTGCGGGGGTCCTGGGCCCGGGTTGTGGATGCGGTTAAGGGACGGAGTGAGGTCACGCCAAATGTGAAGCGACTCCTTCTTCGCAGAAATACGTGAATAAATGAATGAGTAGAAAAAGGAGGCATTTGCGGAAACAGCAAACGAATATCTGAGAATGAACAACGGTGCGATTGCATCCAGGGCGTCTCAGAGGGTTCATGGGAAACCGGTCCTCTGGAAAACACTAGCTTGCCTTTCAACATTTTTTGAAACATGCTTTAGCTCGATGCTGTCCTGAACTGTTTCCCACACCCTCTGTTGATCTGTTACCCGGCCATTTACCCAAAGAGCTGCGGCCAGCAAGGACAAACAAGAAAGCACTCCTCCATTGAGTGTGGAGGGGGGAAATGGCCCCCACGAAACGGCTTGAAATTCACCCTTGTGTTTCCCAGCGACTGGGCTCAGGATGAACCTGGGAGTGGATAACCCAGGCCGGCCGCAAAGCCGCACTTTGCGATTTGTCTTTGTTTCTGACCTACAGATTTAATGCATAACGTTTGATAAAAACTTCGTATCATCCCATGAACAGTGAATCCAGATATCCACTGATACATTTGCTTGTTGGGGAAGTTACTGATTTTCCTTTGTCTGGTGCCCACCACAGCAAGTTGGTGCAAAGCTGTGGAGCCTTTGGGGTGTGAAAGTGAGAGGTACGGGTTGCCAAGAGCCTGGGTGGCGGGAGAACCGCACTTGACCCCTCTTTGCCTTCCCCAGGCTTCGGAGAGAAAGTCAGACGGGTAGATTCGAGAATAGGGAACACAGCAAGCCGGTGGGGCATGCACACACAGCTCTGCACATAAAGCATTTGCCCGAGAGAATGGACGTCCGCTTAGAGTGCAGTCTCAGCCGCTGCAATTGCGAAAGCATTACCTTCCCACTAAGAGAGAAAATACGGCACAAATGTTTACAATAAAAATGAGCATTACCCTGCTCCCCCTCCCAGGGATAATCACGAATCTGATAGCATCCTTGGCGGTCTTTATACACTTGTAAGTGTCTACAGAGAAGTCCCAACTTCTCATTTGGCTTAGGATTTTTCGACTTTACAGTGCGATACCCATTCAGTAGAGACCAAATCCCAAATTTTGGAGTCGGCTCTTCCCTGGGGGCTAGTGATATGTGGTGTGATGCCCTCTCGTGGCTCTGGACAGCCCAGTGAGCACTAGCTCCCCACCAGCCATGTGATCTTTAAAGCAAAACGCCAGCACTCTGCAGTGTACCGTGCTGCTGGCCTGCAATGTCCAGTGGGTTAGGTGTACTAGGTGCATTTCAGGGACTGGCACCTTGGCATAGCAGGTAAAGCCACCACCTGCAGTGCCGGCATCCCATATGGGTACCAGTTCAGGTCCTGGCTGCTCCTTTTCCAATCCAGCTTTCTGCTATAGCCTGGGAAAGCAGTATAAGATGGCCCAAGTCCTGGGGCCCCTGCACTCATGTGGGAGACCTGGAAGAGGCTCCTGGCTCCTGGCTTCAGATCGGCACAGCTCCAACCATTGTGGCCATAAAGAGAGTGAACCAGTGGATGGAAGACCGAACTCACTCACTCTCTCACTCTCTCTCTCTCTCTCTCTTTCTCTCTCTCTCTGTAAATCTGCCTTTCAAATAAATAAATATTTTTTAAAAATGCATTTTCAATTACAATATTTTCAGTTTAGCAGTTTTTTTATTGGAATGTAATCCACCTTAGTTTGAGGAGGATCTTTTTTTTTTTTTGACAGAGTTAGAGAGAGAGAGAGAGAGAAAGGTCTTTCTTCCATTGGTTCACCCCCAAATGGCCACTACAGCCAGAACTACAATGATCCGAAGCCAGGAGCCAGGTGCTTTTCCTGGTCTCCCACACAGGTGCAGGGCCCAAGCACTTGGGCCATCCTCCACTGCCTTCCCAGGCCACAGCAGAGAGCTGGACTGGAAGAGGAGCAACCGGGGCTAGAACCTGGGCCCAAATGGGATGCTGGCACCGCAGGTGGAGGATTAAACAAGCGAGCCACAGCACTGGCCCACCAATTCTTTTTAACAGCCCTATAATGTTTCAGAGTATCAGCATATGGTGGTTTATTTAATCCTTTCTATACTGATGGTCATTTAAATTACCCCAAATTCTATAGTAATAGAAATAATGTTATCATAAACATCCTTGTATATACATAAAAATATTGTCTATACAAGGGCACACAGATATTCCTAGAAAAAAAAGGAAGAGAAGTTTATGTAGGTACAAAATTTTTTTTTGGAAATCCATACATGGTTTTTTCATAATATACATTTTCCATGAACTTTTGGGAGATTCTTCTTGTTTAAATGCAACTGCTTTAGCCTTTGGAAACTGAAACAGTCAAGTGAACAGAGAGAGGCAGCAAGAAATGAAGTATAGGTGTTGCATAAAGTGTTAAGCTGCAAGCTGCAAAGCAGTGAGTTGGACTTGGCTTATAGAAACAGAAAGTAAACTCATTAAAAGTTGCGTTTGGATGTGTAATGGATTTTTTTTCCCCACAGTCCTGAACTCTGTCGTTCTCACAATATCTTCTTTCAGATAACAGCCCCTGGAAGTAGGCACAGCTGTGTCTCCAACTTTGTCATCAACTTGAGCATGGGGGTGGGTCCACCGTGCCACTTTGAAACAGTGCTGAGGAGAGCAGGAGAGGTCAGGGTTCTCTTTGACTAAACCCACCGCAGTGGTTACTACAATCTTAGCCATGCCAGGGTCCTTCCAAAAGCTTGTGGAGAAATGGAATTAAAGGTTCAGTTCATTTTGGTGCCAACGATTTTAAAGTCCATGCACAGATTCTTCCTTGTCCATGAACTTTTTGAAGACCCCTCATGTTTGTTGCTATTTCTCAAGGGATGAAATTGAAATAAAAGAAAACAAAACTGTTTTACCTTCAGGTTGCTCTTCCCTACATTTTACTTATATTCTTTAAGATTTATTTATTTATTTGAAAGGGCAGAGTTAGTGACAGAGAGAGAGAGA
Source organism: Oryctolagus cuniculus (assembly GCF_051225735.1). Classification (NCBI taxonomy): domain Eukaryota; kingdom Metazoa; phylum Chordata; class Mammalia; order Lagomorpha; family Leporidae; genus Oryctolagus; species Oryctolagus cuniculus. The sequence goes on from NC_142882.1 coordinate 79,270,403, forward strand.
GAGAGAGAGAGAGAGAGAGAGAGATCTTCCATCTGCTGGTTCACTCCCCAAAAGGCCACAATGACTAGGGCTGGGCCAGGACAAATCCAGGAGAGAGCAGCTTCTTCCAGGTCTCCCACATGGGTGCAGGGGCCCCAGGACTCAGGCCATCTTCTACTGCTTTCCCAGGTGCACTAGCAGGGAGCTGTATGGGAAGTAGAGCACCTTGGATTCAAACCAGTGCCCCTGTGGGATGCTGGTGCTGCAGGCTGTGGCTTCACTCACAGTGCTATAGGACCAGCCCCTATCTGTGTTCTTCCTGAGGGCAACTCCACATCCTTCTTGATTAGATTCATGCATTTATTCAGTCACTTATTGATACTGGGATCTGGTAGAGCTCAAGAACCTTTGGTAATCACACACCAGGAAAATATCACCATCTGGAGCCAATGAGCCCCTTTTATTTACTAATGTTTAATGTTTTGAGTCATTTTATAAATAATATATAGAAATAAGAATAAATGGATAGTAAAAATCATTTTGTTAGAAACTTTAGTAAGAATTTAAACACAGCAAATTCACATTTTTATTCCATATTTTCCTGTTTCAAGAGTATCTATACTTACATTAGGCCATGTCCTAAAAATCCTGCTAACCACCCAGACCTGTCATGCAGGAACCTGCAGCATATCCACACTGTCAATCCTGATTCAAGATTTTATTTTTATTTATTTATTTATTTATTTTTGACAGGCAGAGTTAGACAGTGAGAGAGAGAGACAGAGGTCCTCCTTCTGTTGGTTCATCCCCCCAAATGGCTGCCACGGCTGGTGCACTGTGCTGATCTGAAGCCAGGAGCCAGGAGCTTCTCCTGGTCTCCCATGTGGGTGCAGGGCCCAAGCACTTGGGCCATCCTCCACTGCCTTCCCAGGCCACAGCAGAGAGCTGGACTGGAAGAGGAGCAGCCGGGACTAGAACCTGACACCCATATGGGATGCCGGCGCTGCAAGGCAGAGGATTAACCAAGTGAGCCACGGTGCCAGCCCCATGATTCAAGATTTTAAATACCTCTTTACTTGGTTCTAGCTGATTCCTGGTTCTAAAGCATTTGACATCGATCAGCATGTGACACATCTGGGGACAAGTGTCTGGTGGTTAAACCTCCAGTTAGGATGCTCTCATCCCATTTCAGTGTCTGGGTTCCAGTCCCAGCCCCAGCTCCTGATCCCAGCTTCCTGTTAATGCAGACCCCAGGAGACACTGGTGTGGACTCAGTACTCAAGTCCTTGCCACCCCAGTAGGAGACCAGACTGAGTTCCCACCCCTGGCTTGGGCAAGGCCCAGCCCCAGCTGTTGTGGGCATTTGGTAGAGAACCAGTAGTTGCAAGCTCTGTCTCTCTCTCTCTCTCTCTGCCTCTCAAATAAAAAGAAAAAAAAAAACTTGAAGTTTTTTCACATTAAAAATATGTTGAAGAAGACTGCCATCTTTTTTTTCCATAAATGCAAACATTTTTCCATTTCTCTATTTATGAGCACCAACTACAATTATCAGTGCAATTATTTTTTCCTTTCTATGTCCTTTATTTTCTTCCATTTCCCTTTGTGAGCACACTTGCCTTCAGCATTCCTTGACTTACAAACTACATTAATGAAATCCTGAAATGATGCAGAATATATTCAACATGGCTTTAGCAAAATGGTATGGTCCAGGTTCTAGCTGCAAAATACTACTTGTGAAATCCTTCAGTGTGAGGACCAGCTGGATGAGGGTACCATATTTTCTCTTTGTTCTTAAAAATGAATGGTTTCATCTAGGATTTGGCAACCTGAAGGCTCATGCCGGAGATTTCACTTCTCTAATCATCACATTTCCTCACACCACCCTCACTACTATTATGCTGGGGACCACGCTTCCTGAACACGAGTCTTTGACAGACACTGTCAGACTACATCTGAACCACTGTATACAGCAACACAAAACCAAACCAAACCAAAACAGAAAAATGGGTGAAGACTCGTGCTGAAACCTAGCTTAAGCCAACGTAAGTCAGAGACCCGGGAGTATCCACTCTGAACAATCACACCCCTCTTCAGGAAGGGCAGAGATGCACACCAGCCATAAGCCCAGCGGGACCCAGGCCCTGGATGTCTCCTCGTCCCACTGCAGTCTCTCCTTTACTCGGCTGGGCAGTTTCATGCCAACAGATTTGTTCCACATTGCTCTCAGGACTGGATTTTTATGTCCTCCAGCTTCAACCACTAGAGAATGACTCCACTCTCGAACTCCTCCCCACCTAGTCTAGAGAAGGCTCTCACCAGCCTATCGAGGGGCAACAATTTCTCGTGCAAATAGTGATACCTACAGCCATTGTCAAAGCCTTGGGAAGGGACTGTGATTGCAATACCTGCCTGGCTAAACAGTCGCGTGCTTATCAATGGATCAATCAAGTGTAGCCCAAGGAGGAGCAGGCTATTAAGCTATTTCAAGAAGCTTATAAATTAAAAGTCTATCATTTTAGGATTTCATTAATGTAGTTTGTAAGTCAAGGAATGCTGAAGGCAAGTGTGCTCACAAAGGGAACTGGAAGAAAAATTTTGAAATTCATGCACAACTGCTCATAATACATGCTTTCCATGAACTTTTTGAAGACCCCCCCCACACACACACACACAAAATGGCTACTTCCGCAAAGGCTAATCAAGGAGAGATGGATCAAAGGAAGCTAGTTGTGCTAAAAGATGATTTAAAGTTACTAATAAGAAAGTGAAATACATTAACGTTAGGATGCAGTGAATGCCAGGAGTGAGATGGACCACGTGCTTCCCACATGGGCCGTCTCCCTGGCCCAGCTGACCGTGCAGAGTGGGGCGGGAAAGAAGCTCAGATGGAGAATGCACCTCCACATGGCAGCCACCTCCTCCAGGCTGCATTGCTGAAGGCAGGGCTTTCATAAGGGCACCCGTGGGGCCACATGGTGTTGAGCAAAGTCGGTAATACCCACGTCACTGTGGAATAAGCACACGACCTAGCCAGGTGTAGCTGAACCCACCAACTCAACTTGGCCCTAAACAGTCACCCAGCCCCTGAGGCCAGCAGAGGGCTGGGGTCCTTGCACAGCTCCCACCAGCTGCTCCCAGGAAGAGCCCTCTACAGTCAGATCTGAGGCCAAGAACCACGCCACAGCCTCTCCTAGCTGCTGCTTTGCTCAGCCCTGTCTAAGGCGGTCCATGAACTACAGAAGTCTTTATGAATGCCTGAATTTGTTTCTAAAATGTGATTAGTAAGAACTCACATTCTACTGAAACACGAACAACCAGACAGTTCAAATAATCAAAATCAGTGTTACTTATTATCTAAAAAGCATGGATAAAGCAGATTAATCTTAAATGTTAAATTCTCCAAATAATGTTGTCTTTTTAGAATACATTAAATATTATACGTAATTTGATATATTCCAATTATTTTTAAATTGATGAAACTATATGAGCCTCTTCACAAATTCATAATGTAGATATTAATTTTATATATATTGCATATTTTACTACAATTTCATTTATAGGCTTTCTGCTCTACAGACTTTTGAAAATAAAAAAGATATTTATCTTTTTAAAGATTTATTCGTTTATTTAAGAGGCAGAGTTAGAGAGGGAGAGACAGAGAGAGTGGTCTTCCATCTGCTGCTTCACTCCCCAAATGGCTGCAACAGCTGGAGCTGGGCTGATCCCAAGCCAGCAGCCAGGAGCTTCTTCCAGGTCTCCCATGTGGCACTTGGGCCATCTTCTACTGCTTTCCTAGGCCATAGCAGAGAGCTGGAACAGAAGTGAAGCAGCCAGGACCCAAACCGGTGCCCATATGGGATGCCGACACTGCAGGCGGAGGCTTAACCTACTATGCCACAGTGCCAGCCCCACTATGTATCTTATCTATTGTTCTTGTGTAAACTCCTAGCACAGTCCTGGCACATGGAAGGTGCTCAACAAATATTACTGAATGAAAAACCCCTTTCTAAAACGAGTAACAGAGTTATTGTTTGTAGCTAACTATGGTATCAAAGTCCATAATTGTACACCAGAATGTTTCTAGTTTTTTATTAATTAATCTCTAAATTGTTTAGATATTTAGAGAAACATCTATTAATTATATTTTTAAATAGTAGCATTCTGTAAACTCTTTACTCTTGTTCCTGTGGCAGAGTAGTTGAAAAATGTGATATAATCATGCTTGATTGTAGTAGAGAATCCCTTTAAACATGAGCTTAGCCACATGAATTAAGGTACAGGTGACTTTAGAAACCCCAATCATCCCCTCTCTGTAACTCTGCCTTTCAAATAAACCAAATCTATCTTAAAAAATAACAACAAGGAGCTGATTATTGTCTGTGCACGCTTGAAAGCAAATGCTGTGTGTCCCCAAGCATCATCCAAAATCTTAACGACCCTCAGCGATTTTAGCCTGTGTGTGCATCCGTGTATGACGTGTTAAATTTCAGGGAGCCGCTGTGTAGGAGGTGTCCGGTCTCCAAGGCCCACCGTCCTCTCACTGCAACACCAGCCGCACACCCAGCGCAGACGTGAATGGGCCGTGCCCAGGGAGCCTGGTCCCGAAGACCTGTGCAGTGTCTCATGGGAAGCAGACTCTCACCCTGCACCTGCCACACTGGAGGCTTCTGTCCTTTCCCTGCTCTGCTTTGCTCATCCTTCCCCCCCTTTTTCCTTACAACCCAGGGGTCAGATCATGAAGAGGTTTTGTAGTTTTCACACACAGAGGTGATTCAAAGTCTCTCCGAGGCTGGGCTAATTGCTTCCATGGAAAAACTTAATCCCCATCCTTTTTAGATGCTCGGGGAATATACTGGAAACCGTTTTCAGATAAAAGGCAAAATCCCAGCTGTGTGTAGGGCCGCTTTGTGCCATCACGACGGGAAAAGCTCTCAGCTGAAGGTCCAAACGCTGGTCCTTCAGCCCACTGGGCCGATGACCTTTGGGCCATTCCCTTAACCCCTCTCAGCCTCAGCTTCCCACCAGCACAGTGAGCATCCAACCCACCTCATGGAGAGACTCCAAGGATCAGCTAGGATTAAAAAAGAAAAATCTGTAACTGCGTCTGCCACGGTGCTGTGTAGGCACCATGGTAGAAGGGATTGTTGGTGCTGACAAGCTCTGAGTCCTTCAAAAAACAGCGATTAGCTTTGGAGAATAATTACATATTGCACAAGACTTAGTAGTCCTTCTAAAGAAGACTTTGTTAAAATTTGTAAGAAAAATTTTGTTCTTAAATAATCCAATTATAGGTAAAAGGTGGTGGCTGTGTACAGAGTAAAGGTTCAAATACTTTTGTCTTTTAGTAATGCTATCAAGCGTCTTGTGTATCCAATTTATTAATAGAGGGAAAATGGAAGATACACTTTTGACTACTGGAGGAGATCATTTTTTAAGTAAAATTCCTAAGAAAAGGTGTCAATTTCTATGTCCCTCGGATGCAATGGCTATGCTTCTGAGTCAGGACATACAGGCGTGCTTTTCCAAATCCATTAGGAAGCTTGTCTGTAGTCCTGAATCCCAATCAAGAGACCATCTGAAATTACAGATGCTTGTGTGAGACTATCGTGAACTTGGTAGAATGATTGTCGACTTAGAAAATAAATGGTCAGTTTTTTAAAATTTTAACCTAGTATTCACCATCATTCCTCCTAATCTTTGGATTCCCATAAAACTCTGTCATTCACCATCCCCACCAAACTATAAAACAAGATCAATGACCATGAGCACAAAGATGCCTGGTGCTAACTTTCTACCGTACACGGTCACCTGTATTTGAAATTCCACGGTCAGCACTTTTGAGTCTGTCAGACTCCAAAATCTGTGTGCAGTTTCTGATGCTCCTACACATCTCAGGAATACCTAGCACAGCACCCAACACGTACTACATACTCTATAAGAGTTCACTGAATGTGAGGCCAGCGCTGTGGCATAGCAGGTAAAGCTGCCACCTGTGACACCAGCATCCCATAGGAGAGCCGGTTCGAGTCCTGGCTGCTCCATTTCTGACCCAGCTCCCTGCAAATGGCCTAGGAAAAGCAGTGGAGGATGGCCCAAGTTCTTGGGTCCCTACCACCTACATGGGAGACCCAGATGAAGCTCCTGGCTCCTAGTTTTGGCTTAACTCAACCCTGGCCTGCAGCCATCTGTGGCGTGAACCAGCATATGGAAGATCTCTCTCTATCTCTGTGTGTGTGTGTATGTTTGTGTATGTATTTGTCTCTTCCTTTCCCTCTGTAACTCTTTCACATAAATAAATTTATTTATAAAATTTACATCTAAAAAAGAAGTTTGTTGAATGAATGAAAGCTTTTTCATGTTTGTCTTTAACGCAAATTTCTTTAGAATGAAATGGACCACTGGTGCCTTAACTGACTCAGGCAAAGTATTTAAATGTCACCATGTGCCACCCCTGCTAGTGCCCTCCCTCAAAACACACTTGGCGTCTCTATGCATCCTGTTTGGAGATGGTGGAAAGGTCGAGATGGCTGGAATGATTACAGGACACGTGACTCACAAAGGCTGTGATGGTCAGGAAAATGGAATTTGGTTACCAAAAATGAGATCTGAGAATCCCAAACCCTTACGTAGAAGACGGCCTGGGTTCCTTCTCCTCTTTCTCTCCTGTCTTACCAGCATCCGCCACTTCGTCTCATCTTAGCCTTGTCCTGCTCCGCACCTGGCTCCCTCGCTCCACTTTTCCCTGATGATAGATGCACTGGACTCCTGCTGCTTGCACCTTTTCTTTCTAGAACACAGTTTGCCGGGGCTGATCCACTCCCCTACCCGACCCCCAGCGTGGGCGCCTCTCACGAGAGGCCCCATGCCTTCCCCAGTGTTGCCCTGCCTCTCACACGCAGAGTCGAAGACACAGAAAAGAGCCCTTCGCACACTGAGGTTCAGTGAAAGCAGACAGTGACTAATTGGGACCCTCCACATATATGCAAAAAATAGACACCTGCAGTTTGCATGATACAGGCTTCTAGGTTAAAGGACAGTATATTACAAACATAGATGACACTCTGAGAGCAGCATATTGTATATATTATAATTCCTCACGTTGTCAAACAATGTTACAAGTCCCCTGAAGAGGGAAGAGACCATCTGTGGGTTTATGACATGAAGCACATGGAACAGCACCTAAGAGGCGCTTAAAAGTTTTTCTTCCCGGGGTAGGCACTTGGCACAGCAGTTAAGTGGTTAGGATGCCTGCGTGCCTGGGTTCAAGTCCCGGCTCCACATTCCATTCCAGCATCCTGACAACGTGGACCCCGGCGGGCAGTGGGGTATGACCCAAGTAACCCAGACAGAGTTCTCATACAAAATTGTTTTACAGAGCCTTCCAGTGAAGAGTCAAATAAAGTAAGGAGATAATCTCACCCTTTTATCACAAAACATAAAGTACCGCAGCCACCAACGGTCACGTGAGCCCTAAATGAGTTTCCAGGGGGGCCTGGCTGCCTGCATCCTCACACGCAGCACAGAGAATCTGAGAACTGCCCTAAATAATCTAGTCCCCACAAACGTATGAGAAAGTGCTCCACAAACACCATGCTACCCATATAGTTTTGAAAGTTATACTGAAAAAAAAAAATCAGGATTTGGGGGGGTTGATTTTGATATTTTGTCTTGCTTTTTAAGAGGAGTGAAAGATAAGCAAACAGTCCAAGAGGAAGTCATGCATGATAAAGATCTAAGGAAACAAGTTACACATTTCCTCCAGTGGTGGATTAATATGGCAGGATTTACACATTTTGACAACCTGGATTAAACCTGTTCGATGGCATCATCCAATCAGAATATGTGAAGGAAGGGTTTCTCTGCTAGGAAATCAAAACAAAACAGCTTCCAAAATATCCTAGGTCCTTTCCCACAGACATAACGCACAAAGAACTCTGTGGGCAAATCCACCGAGGGACACTGTGTAGGACAACATATTTTCAGTAAAGCCTCTTTGGACTAGATCAGCTCATAGCAGCTTGAAATGGAATGCCCAAACACTGGAACAGCTGCGTTGTAAGAAACATATCTTGTTACATGTTCATTAACCTATTCAGAGTATCTTGTCAGTGTGTCCCGCAAACATACAAAGTCCTGTAAAACTAGTCTCTCGACAACACTGTAAACAGGAACGGGTACTTCTCCACAGGTGGTTCACACTGGATCATAAGACATTTCCCAGCATTCCTGGCTCAGCTTTGCAGACTACATCAGTTTGTATTCCATTCATGTGGGAATACAGCTAACCTCAGCAGCCTCCTGCTCCCTGTGATGGCCTGGCCTGGCCCCCGAGTGCCTGAGGCCTACCAGACCTCCTACCTCTGATCACTCCTGTACCAAGTCACCAGCCGAGTCCAAATCCAGAAGACCTCGGCTGGAGCTCCTAGAAGACTCCTAGAAAGACGGAAGACCACCCACAGACCACCACCTAGGCACCAGTGTCCCTGGGGCAAAGACCCTGCACACACAGACTATTTGCCAAGCCACATGTGGCCCCCTCTTTTCCATCTTTTGAAGCAGTTAGAACCTAACACAGAAACCTCTAACAAGGGCTCACTGCACAGGCTTTGTCGGTTCCTTAAAATGCTGGACACTGTGTGTGAAGACAGCAGGAGGGTGCTGCCAAGAGTTTATGGAAAATGGATTCAAAGCTAAGTATAGGGGCCGGCGCTGTGGCATAGCAGGGAAAGCCGCTGCTGGCGGTGCCGGCATCCCATATGGCTGCCAGCTCAAGTCCAGACTGCTCCAGTTCTGGTCCAGCTCCCTGCTAATGCACCTGGGAACATATCAGAAGATGGCCCAAGTGCTTGGGCCCTGCACCCATGTAGGAGACCTGGATAAAGCTCCAGGCTCAGCCCTAGGCCTTGGGGCCATTTGGGGAGTGAACCAGCAGATGGAATACTGACCTTCCTCCCTCTGTCTCTCTGTCTCTCTGTCTCTCTGCAAGTGTGACTTAAAAAAAAAAGGTAAGCTTGTTTTGGGAAAAAAAATAAAAACTTTGAAATCCATACAGAGAAGGGATCTTCAGAAAGTTCATAGAAAATGCATGTAGATGAAAATTTCAAAAAAGATTTTGCACCAAAATACACATTTTTTCAATCCATTTTTCCCTGGAACTTTTGGAAGTCTCTTCTATGTGCATTTCCATAAGGAGATCATTTACAACTTTCTGGAGTCTCTCAAAATTGCCTGTGATGTCGAAGATTCTGCCATTCCCATCGAAAGGGTGAACACAGCAGAGTTAGAAGCTAGCCCTTGCATTTGCCAGCTTAATTTATGTTCTTTTGAGCATGCACTTCTTTGTGTCGTGTGTACTTTCCAGGTAGTGGGAGAAAAACAGACAGCTTGTCGTGTTTCAGGCAGGAATTGGCTTTGACTGCCAGTAACATGGACCTTGTATCAGTGGCTTAATTCTTTCTAGTGAAAAATCAATCGATCATTCAATCAATCTGGGAAAAGACAACCCATGGTCTTTCTGAAGCACTGGAGGCTCCGCTTCTATGCAGTCGCATCTTTAGCACCTGATTTTGTGCCTTATCATGCTAAGAGAGCTTCCATCCATCTGCTTTTCTCTTAGGGAACTCTCCTTGATGTTCCACCTAATAAATAGTACATCCTATTGGCTGGAATTGAGCAGCTAGCAAGGTTAAAAAATAGAACCTTTTGATAAGCAATTCACTGCCCCTCCCCCTCATCCAAAAAAAGAAAAATTAGGTTTTGGTTACCAAAGGAGAAAAATGTAGGCAGCTAGAAGTTGGCTGTATCTTTTTAAGAAAACAGATGCTAATAAAGCTATTTTGTGCTTAGGGCTCCTGGGCCTCTCTACCTGCAGCCCCACACAAGGGGGGGGGAGGTCTCTGTTCTTCTCAGTCTAGGAAAAATGAAGCAAAGACCCTGTGTCTGTCATCAAAGGCTTTCTTTGCTTTTCTTCCCAAGCCGCGGCCGCTCAGCCCTGCCTTGGGTTCACCCGAGCCTTGCTGGTGAGCTGAGTGCCCTCTAGGCCAGCCAGTCTCAGCCTGTCTTGCAGCAGCGGTGGGAATTCCAAGCTGCGGGTCTCCTTCCGTATTCTGCCTCACTTATCATGATTTACAGGGTGCACCAGATGGGCTGCTTTCCTGTCTTTGGGGAGGAAAACACCCAGAACCCCATTTGTCTTTCCTCTCCTTGAAGGATTCTGATTTATGACTCAGAATGGGTTCTCAAGATGTCATTAGCCAGCCCATGAGAGCAGGTGTATGGTACAGCAGTGGTCAGACGGGACAGGAGAACGCAGAAGCCAGACATTCTGGGTCCTTGAGCCAATCCCTGCCGCTAAGCCACAACTTTCCCCTGAGTGAAATGGCACCGATGCCAGCCGGGCAGTATTTCCTCCGAGGTGCTGTGGCTGCCGCCATGAGGCACCTACAGCGTGGAGGGAGCACTCCCCATGTGAGCGCAGGCAAGCGCCCTGTGATGTTTGCACCGCAGAGTTTGGTTGCCAAGCCTCGGAGAGAAAGAGGCGCTGGGTCTTGCAGGAGGAACTAGGACGAGGTCCAGTTCCGACCTCCACGCGTGGGCTCTCATGATCTCTCAGCCAAGAAGCGGTGTAGACAGGATGGCCCCGAGCTGCAGGGCGAGGGGGTGCAGGCAAGGGAGGAAATGGCCCCCCTAAGCCCCCGAGCTTATCCTCAGCCTCCATCCACCACCACCGCAGGCTCTCTGTTTGCTCAGGGTCCCAAGCGCTGCAGGGTAGGTGGCTCTTTCAAAGCAGTGACACTGCAGGTCCCAGATGCTGCTGGCTGAGCAGCCCTCCTCCTCAGCCTGGCCCGCCGGGAAGCCAGGCGGGGCAGGACATCTTTCCTCCCCATGCTTGGGATGGAGCAGCAGGGGCAGGAAGTCTTCAGGGAGGCCTCGCCTTGGTGAGCTCCCTCCACGCGGCCTCCCCTGCCAGCCGCCACTGCTGCCGCTGCAGCCTGCCACGGAGTTTGCGGGCTCCGCCTGCTTTCCCTCCCAGGCGGCACCCAGGCCTCCCCACGCTGCCCTCACTTTCCATAACGGATTCTTAAGCTGGAATTTCTCCAAAGGGTGTGTTCCTATGATCAAAAAGTCCCTTTTTGTCTTATCGCACCATTGAGCATATCAGGAAAGGCCCAGCAGAGAGAGGGAGAGTGAGAAGGAGGGCGGGAGGGAGGGAGGGAGAGAGGGAGGGAGGGAGTCGCTGGGCTGGGCTGGTGGGGGTGGGGAGCAGGTGAAGGGGGCACAGGAAGGAGGCAGAAGGAATCTTCCCATCAGCATTTAGGACCCCCGAGGATCTGGAGTGGCCCCTCCCCACCCTCGCCTGTCCCATCCCAGGAAGCTGTGCTGTGTCCAAGCCTGGTCACAGCTTGAAAAGAGAGCAGAGAAGGAATCAGACAGGACTTGGGGAGACACCAGGACAATAAATAGTTAATTTCCAGCAAACCCAAATTGCATTTCCATCATGTGCAAGCAGTCAGCTGCTATTGTAGGTCACCAAGATACAACGCATTATTTCTACAGTTTGTGGAAAACATTAGGCAGCTGTAATAAAGTCAATGGTATTTCCTTCCTTACTGAAACATGACTTCAGTAAATCCCCGTTTAAATTTTTTCCCCCTTTCTAAACATTTCTCTCCATCTGCACGATAAGTCAATAAAAGAAATTAAAAGTTAAAATGCCTAATGAAATTTTATCAGGCATGAAATGGCATTTAAACTAGAGTTGCCACCCTCGCTTCGCTGGGTGAAAACTGACCCAAACTTGAAGAGTTATAAAAAGCAGGGGGAGGCTAGCAGCAAGTTTCAGTGGCCTTTATGTATCGCAGCCACTGGAAAAAAAAATCATTCCAAAGAGGCATTCCGTGAAACCGAGCCTCTCTGAGCAGGCGAGATTCTCACAGGAGACACATCATTTCTGTAAACCATTCTTTCAGCCACCATTCTTTCCTCTTTATTCCCGTCCTGCGCTGACACGCTTATTTTGAGATCCGTCTTCATCTGCGTACCTCTGTCATGGTCCAGGAGAAGAGGCAGGAAGAAGGCCTGGGAAAGTTTGTAAGAAGAACAAGGGTAGGCAAATTCATTCTTAATCTCTCTTGGAGAAGACCATTGAGCACTACATGCCGGGGCAGAAAGAGATTATAATAAAGGCAGTAGAAATTGTTGATTTTAGTAATTACCAACTGAATCATCCTTGGGACATAATAGACGTCTCATTTTCATAAGAACCTCCAAAGAAAAGGAGTCATTCAACAGGTGTGTGGATATTTTCCAGCCTGACCACTTTGCAACATTAAACTTCTCTAAATGCAGATTCCAGGGTCTCCTGCCACCAAGGCCAGCCACTGGAGACAGGGGCATTGCATCTAAGAAGAGGCACCCACACCCACTCTAACTGGAGAGCATACTTAGAACTTCCAAGACCCAATTTATAACCAGAGGGGTGTTTTTTTTCCAAGGGTTAGTCTTTTTTCTTTCTTTAATATTAATTTATCCAAAAGGCAGAGTCATATATAGAGAGGGAGAGATGGAAAAGAGAGATCTTTCATCTGCTGGCTCACTCCCCAAATGGCCACAATGATTGGGACTGTGCCAGGCCAAAGCCAGGATCCTGGAACTCCATCTAGGTTTCCCATATGGGTACAGGGACCCAAGTACTTGGGTCATCTTCTGTTGTTTTCCCAGGTGCACTAGCAGCAAGCTGGATCAGAAGTGGAACAGCCAGGACTCAAACTGGCACTCATACGGGATGCTTGCATTGCAGGCGGTGGCTTAACCCACTGCCTCACAGCGCTGCCTCCCAGGGGTTGGTCTCAGATGGCTTTGCTGAGGAGGAAGCAGTTGTCAGCCTGCAGAGCAGGGAGAGAGACCGTGTCTCATACAGTCATCCCCCTTACCTTCAGTTCAGTTACCCATGGTCGACCAGTCCGAAAACATCAAATATATTCTAGAAATAAATGATTGATAAAATTTAAATTACTAGGCCAGCCCTGCTGCTCACTTGGCTAATCCTCCACCTGCAGCACTGGCACCCCGGGTTCTAGTCCCAGTTGGGGCACCGGATTCTGTCCCGGTTGCTCCTCTTCCAGTCCAGCTCTCTGCTGTGGCCCGGGAAGGCAGTGGAGGATGGCCCAAGTGCTTGGGCCCTGCACCTGCATGGGAGACTGGGAAGAAGTACCTGGCTCCTGGCTTCGGATTGACGCAATGTGCCAGCCGTAGCGGCCATTTGGGGGGTTAACCAATGGAGGGGGAGGACCTTTCTCTCTGTCTCTAACTCTGCCTGTCAAAAAAAATTAAATTACTTTTATAACAGTATGGTGTTAAAAATCTGTTCTAATACCAGTTATTGTTGTTAACCCCTTTCTGTGCTCAATTCATAAATTAAACTTTATGAATACATAAGAAAAAACATGATTTATACAAGTATGTATAGGAAAAAACAGTATCTTTATTTTTTAAAGATTTTATTTATTTGAAAGGCAGAATTAGAGAGAGAGCGAGAGAGAGAGAGAGAGAAAGAGAGAGCTATCTTCCATCCACTGGATCCCTCCCCAAATGGCCAAAATGGGTGGAGCTGGGCCGATCCAAAGCCAGGAGCCAGGAGCTTCCTCTGGGTCTCCCATGTGGGTGCAGGGGCCAAGGACTTGGGCCGTCCTTCATTGCCCTCTTGGGTGCATCAGCAGGGAGCTGGGCTCCAAGTGGAACAGCCAGTACTTGAATCAGTGCCCATATGGGATGCCAACGCTGCAGGCACTACGCCACAGCGCCAGTCCCAACGAAGAGTATCTTCATGTTTCCATATAATTCACAGTTGCAGCACCCACTGGGGGTTTGGAAGGAATCCCCTATAGGAAGGAGAGGGAAGACAGTACTGGCTCTTGTTTATTTCTGCTGGCACTGAAAATCAGCATGGGACAGGGTTTCCATTCTACTTCTCATTAAAAAGCCAGCTGCAGGGGCCAGATGTTTGGCCCAGCAGTAATGACACTGTTTAGGACGCCGGCATCCCACATTCCAGTGCCTGAGTTCAAGTCCCAGCTTTGCTGCCAATTTCAGCTTCCTGATAACGCATACACCAGGAGGCAGCAGGTGATGGCTCAAGTACTTGGATCCCTGCCACCCACATGGGAAACCTGCATTAAGTTCCAGGATGCTGGCTATGGTCTGGCCCAGCCTGCATTTGTGAGGAGTAAACCAGTGAATGGGAAATTGATTTCTTTCTTTATCTCTCTCTCAAATAAATAAAAATTAAAAAATAAGATTTTGATTTTCTGTAATAAAATATAACTTGCAATTACTATCCAAACTTTTGCCTCTTCCTATCTTAATCCCAGGAATCCTCCAGCATTAGAGAGTTTATAACACTCAAGCGTGCAATGATATATAACACAGAATTTTATAACGCAGAATGCATGCAATGATATATCTGTTGGTACTAATTTGGAGTAACACTTAGCTACAGAGAAAAATATCTGTAAATATTTGCAACAGGTGCACACGACTCCAGAGATGAGAAGCATTTGGGATTTGCAGATACACACAAGCTTGCCTTATTTAAGAGTGCACCCACCAAACCCCATGCAAAGCTGATTCTTGCCTTTCTGCGGTAGACCAGACATGTGCAGAATCCCTGAGCAACCGCTACCTGCTGTGTGATGGAGGAACAATTCACGACTTCAACAGAGATTCCTGAAGGCAGGCAGACACACCTGGCATAGGCAAAATCTGACTTAGGGAAATGCTGCTTGCACAGACACTTCATACAAACCGTAAAGCAACACGGTCAAGTCGGAAACGAAACCAAACTGGATAATCAGCAGAAATAAAAGGACAGTGTTTAGATGAGTGCGTCAGGGACAACACCACTGCTCAGAAATCAGCCGTTTCAATCACATCATCCAAGGTAGAAACCCATTAGATGCAGCGGGGCAGAACCAGGTCTTGTCGGTTGGGTGTTAACATAACATGGGACCCACTTTAAGAAAAATCAAACACAAGATTATGTATGAGTGTGAAGACTTGTTTTAGAAAGGGCCTAAGCCAGTGAAGGGCCTTTGGGTTTGCATCCACACAGGTAACAGCTCCTCTTTCTACAAAGGGAATGCTGTGTGGATTACAATTTGGGTCAGTTGTGCAATATTCAGACCAAGACAAGGGTGATAGCTCTGCAGTGAGAAGCCCTGTAATAGCTTTACAAAGACTCATGCCACATCACCATTTCCATATCATAAAGTAAGTGCTTCGTCACACCTTTCCAACCAACGGATGGACAGTTAATCCCAAACTTGAGTCTCCCAGGAGATGCCATGACCCCAGGATTAGCTCACTTAGAAGGCCAGGGGGATTTGGCTGTTGCATGCTGGTTCAGATCCCTTGGGCACACAGACAGACAGACAGACAGGGATTTTGCACTTTTTCACGAGATCCTGTCTTCTTTGTGCTCTTCCTGCATCTAACCCTTCCATCAGGGATCACAATACAATCTAAGTGTTCATCTGCTGTTGGTACAGCTTGCTGTCAATGGGTAAAGGAAATCAATTCGAAGTCAACTTCAGACAATCCCAAGACATAAACCGGTCATTTTAAGCATCAAAATGACATTAGTATCATTTTTTTTTATTTTTTATTTTTTTTGACAGGCAGAGTGGACAGTGAGAGAGAGACAGAGAGAAAGGTCTTAATTTGTCGTTGGTTCACCCTCCAATGGCCGCTGCGGCCAGCGCGCTGTAACCAGCGCACCACGCCGATCCGATGGCAGGAGCCAGGTACTTCTCCTGGTCTCCCATGGGGTGCAGGGCCCAAGCACTTGGGCCATCCTCCACTGCACTCCCTGGCCATAGCAGAGAGCTGGCCTGGAAGAGGGGCAACCGGGACAGAATCCGGCGCCCCGACTGGGACTAGAACCCGGTGTGCCAGCGTCGCAAGGCGGAGGATTAGCCTAGTGAGCCGTGGCACCGGCCCATTAGTATCATTTAAAAGAGAATGTAAGTGCAAGGACCAATCTAGCAGTCATTAAAAAGGGAAGTGTTGCAGAGACCATTGGAAGTAACTGGTCCTTCATGGACACAGGCCTCCACTGTCCACAAAGATGATGAAAACAATGAATGAAAACAATTGGTGAGGCAAAGCCCTGTGGATACAAACATCCACCTTCATGGCTGGCACAGTGCAATGTGTTAGTCCGAATTCTTCATCTCAGATGAGATCTTTGGGATGCTGGATATGATATCCCTTTCTCCATTCTTAGGTTTAGTGTGTTTTAGTGACTGATTCCAGTAGGGAAATATCATTAATTGCTTCTACACCAATGAATTATGCCCTATTTTATGATTCCCAATATTAGCCCTCTTCTTTAATCTAACAGAACTGTGAAAATCTTAATATTGCAACTGCCTTCTGGATATCAAGGCATTCACAAGCATGTTATTAATTAGAAAGTGGCAAATATGTTCTTTTTTTATGAGAATTTGGCTGAAGGTGCTCCAGCCCAAAAAAGAGGGATCTTTGAGTTAGGAGACATAGTTGAAACACAAAGTTGGTTGCCTAGAAGTTTAGCTACTAAACCAAGTGTGGATGGAAGTCATAACAACAATATCAGAGTAACTGTCTCTTCCAAAAGGCATTAAGGCATCATTGCAGGGTGGACCCAATACATTTCCCACATTACAGCAAGAATTGTAAAACTGGTAAAGTTGCTATGGTGGTAAACAATCATGAAGTGCAAAGTCTATGTATTCAATATTTATTGAATGCTTATTTTACAGACACAGGTGTATCAATACGCTCTTGAGGATCTTAAAATCCACATTACAGTTCCCTACCCATGTACTTGCCACTCACATATTTAGTGCATGGATGCTACCCCCTGACATGCACACACACGGTCATTTCCAGCAATTTTAACTATCCACTACAACGTCAACAACCTCTGAGCCACTGAGGAGGCGGATCATACCAGAAAGCTTCATGGAAAAAAAGATTCAGAAATTTAGAGGCAAAATCTTGGGGACCCATACAGAATTATGTGGGCTTACTCTTTCTACAATTCTAGTGAATTTATCTAATTTCTAATACAGTTGTTCAACAATCTCATTATCTCATAGCAAAACAAGAGCTATCCCTACAGCAGAGTAGAGGAGCTAATAAATGAACACAAGAAGTAGAAAGTACATTTAGTGCCAAGGCAAACCACAACTATACGCTCAACAGTTCCTGCGTTAACTACTAGGTGGGACTAAATTCTGTACAGCATATTCCATTTTGAAAACAAGGAAGTGTGCAGTTCATTCTAGAAAAAAAATAAGGTTAGTTTTTAATTGGTACTTTGTTACTTTCCTTCAATAATTTTGTTAGCAAATGAATGGTTATTATGCATAGATACTTGTCACTCACCACTAAACTCATCCTGAGCATGCCTCATGCCTTATCAGTTCAAAAAGAGAAAAGTTATAGATAATAATTACAGAATGATAAGTATGATACGGTACACACTTTGTCCAGTGTGAAAATGCTGTAATAAATGAAATACTTCTGTCCCCCAAATTTCTTTGGTGACTGAGGGAAACAACCCTACTTTCAAAAAACAAGGACAGGGGTTTCTCTCAGGAAACAGTAGCTCCCAGGGGTAATTCCTTGGATTCCACCTTGAATCGGCGATAGTGAGCCTATTTTCCCTGAAATTCCCAAGGCTTTAAAAGCCAGTTTTTTCAAACGTAACCTGCATGCAAAGCCTCCGAAGTGAAGCCAGGCCCCCGAGAGTCAGGCCCCCGAGAGTCAGGAACCCGAGGAACGCACCATAACTTCACAGTCTGCAAAGTGGAGGTGCTCAGGGCCGGCGCCCACTTGCCCCCTGTGGTGCTGGAGACCTGGAATTAGTGACCTGCATGACAATTTACACATTTCAGACACAAAGTGTTTCCTTTAGAAATCTGAAAGCAAGAACTTATAATGAATCTTGCAATAAACACTTAAGGCTTAGTAGCAACTGATATAAATTACTATAGGAAGCAAACAGATGCTTCCAGAATATGTACAAATGTTCAGAGTACTTTTGTGAGAAAAATAAACATCCCCTCCCATTATTTCCAAATTTGAACACTCTATAAAAAGCAAAGTGAAAGTTGGAAGTCTTCCACCATCTGATTTCAAGATTTAGCACAGCCCTACAGCAATTAAGTCAATGTGGTATTTGCATAAGGACAAACTCAGAAGAGGATCAGCAACAGATTCACATACATTGGTCGACTGCTTCTCAACAAAGATGCTCCAGTTATTCAATATATGGTACTGGAAAAGTGGGTATCCCTATGCAAAAACTATGAATGTTTGCCCCCATCTAGAAAAATTAACTCAAAATGGCTCACAGAATTAAGCATAAGAGCTAAAAGTATACAGTTGGGGGTGGGGGGAGAATAAGGAAATAACTCAGTTACCTGGGGTTAGGCAAAGATTTCTCAGAGCACAGAAATAATGAATCATACAAGAAAACACATAGTAAACTGTACTTCATTAAATTAAAATCTGCTCTTTAGGGCCCGGCACTGTGGTGTGGTGGGTAAGGCCACCACTGCAATGCCAACATCCCATGTGGACGCCAATTCAAGTCCTGGCTGTTCCACTTCTGATACAGCTCTCTGCTACAGCCTGGGAAAACAGTGGAGGATGGTCCAGGTGCTAGGGCCCCTGCACCCACGTGGGAGACCCAGAGGAAGCTCCTGGCTCCTGCCCTGGGATCAGCACAGCTCCAGCTGTTGCAGCCATCTGGGGAATGAACCAGTGGATGGAAGTCTCTCTCTCTCTCTCTCTCTCTCTCAGCCTTTGTCTTTCTGTAACTCCGCCTTTCATATAAATAAATCTTCAAAAAAAAAAATCTGCTCTTTAAAGGACAATGTTAAGAAATTAAAAAAAAAAAGACAAAGTAGGAAAAATAGAAATTTCATAGCTGATAAAGGACTTGTATCTAGGATATATAAAAGAACTCTAAAAACACAAAGCAAACAAGCTAGCCAATTTTTTAAAGATTTTTTTTAAAATTTATTTGAAAGTCAGAGTTACACAGAGAGGAGAGGCAGAGAGAGAGAGAGGTCTTCCATCTGCTGGTTCACTCCCCAATTGGCCACAACAGCCGGAGCTGTGCCGACGCAAAGCCAGGAGCTTCTTCCAGGTCTCCCATGTGGATTCAGGGGCCCAAGCACTTGTGCCATCTTCCACTGCTTTCCCAGGCCATAGCAAAGAGCTGGATCAGAAGTGGAGCGGCCGGGTCTCGAAACGGCGCCCATACAGGATGCCAGCACTTCAGGCCAGGGCGTTAGGCTGCTGCGCCACAGAGCTGGCCCTGCTAACCATTTTTTTAAAAAGATTTATTTATTAGGCCGGCGCCATGGCTCACTAGGCTAATCCTCTGCCTTGCAGCGCCGGCACACCAGGTTCTAGTCCCGGTCGGGGAGCCCGATTCTGTCCCGGTTGCCCCTCTTCCAGGCCAGCTCTCTGCTGTGGCCCAGGAGTGCAGTGGAGGATGGCCCAAGTGCTTGGGCCCTGCACCCCATGGGAGACCAGGAGAAGTACCTGGCTCCTGCCATCAGATCAGCACGGTGCGCCAGCTGCAGCGCGCCGGCCGTGGCGGCCATTGGAGGGTGAACCAACGGCAAAAGGAAGACCTTTCTCTCTGTCTCTCTCTCTCTCTCACTGTCCACTCTGCCTGTCAAAAAAAAAAAAAAGATTTATTTATTTATTTATTTGAAAGGCAGAGTTACAGAGAGGCAGAGACACAGAGAGAGATAGAGGCCTTCCATCCTCTGGTTCATTTCCCAAATGGCCACTGTGGCCGGAGCTGAGCCAATCTGAAGCCAGGAGCTTCTTCCCAGTATCCCACGCAGGTGCAGGGGCCCAAGGACTTGGGCCATCTTCCACTGTGTTCCCAGGCCATAGAAGAGAGCTGTATCGGATGTGGATCAGCTGGGACTCAAACCAACACCTGTATGGGATGCCGGCACTGCAGGTGGCAGCTTTACCCACTATGCCACAGTGCTGGACTGCCAGCCAATTTTTTAAAAATATTCAAAAGATTTGAATACAAAATTGACCAAAAATATAGATGATAAATAAGCACATGAAAAGATGTTCAACTTTATTAGTCATTAGAGAAATGCAAATTGAAATCATCAGAGTGGGTAAAATTTAAAATAATGGCAATACCAAGTGTTGATGAGGACATAGAGAATCTCATCCATGGCTTGTGGCAATGGAAAGTGATGTAACCACATTGGTGGAGTTTAGCGGTTAAACTTTGAGGTTAAACATAAACCTACATACAATGCAGCAGTTCCATTTCTAGTTATTTACCCAAGAGAAAGAAAAACACGGGTTCACACAAAAACCTACTGTGATCGATCTACACAACAGAACACTACTCAGTAATAAAAAGTAACAACAGGCCGGCGCCGCGGCTCAATAGGCTAATCCTCCACCTTGCGGCGCCGGCACACCTGGTTCTAGTCCCAGTCGGGGAGCCCGATTCTGTCCCGGTTGCCCCTCTTCCAGGCCAGCTCTCTGCTGTGGCCAGGGAGTGCAGTGGAGGATGGCCCAGGTGCTTGGGCCCTGCACCCCTTGGGAGACCAGGAAAAAGCACCTGGATCCTGGCTCCTGCCATCGGATCAGCACGGTGCGCCGGCTGCAGCGGCGGCCATTGGAGGGTGAACCAACGGCAAAAGGAAGACCTTTCTCTCTCTGTCTCTCTCTCTCACTGTCCACTCTGCCTGCAAAAAAAAAAAAAAAAAAAGAAAAAAGTAACAACAGACTAATGCAATGCCCCACGGTGTGGCTCAATCTCAAGAGCTTCACCCTGAAAGCAGGAGCCGACTCACAAGCTTTCTACTATGATTCCACGCTCCTCAACTCGGCCATTTTAACCCAGTTACACTGCTGCACAACGGGAAGGCATATTGGACAGTACACGGTTTCTATGTGTGTCCTCTGTTTGGTTAAACTCATAGTTTTGTTTTGCTTTGTTCTCCTTAACTGAATTACTTATCAATGGAAGTTAAAGGGCTTCTCTTGAAAGTCAGCCAGGAGCTTTTTACTTTCAAACAGCAGATGTTCAGTGCTTGCAAGATAGTTCCTGGGAACACTTGGCCAGTTCCAACAGCCACACCACACTCCGAAAATGCCCTGAATTCCAGCCTAACTTCCCCACGGAGGATGGAGACCGGCACAATGTGTCTGAATTGAAGGAAAGGAACTTGAGAATTCGGAGCAGAAATGGTAAGTGCCAGATTAGAACTTCACAAAGAAGAACAGCAAAGCTGCGATGGTATCGGTACTTGTCACCCGCCCACTCCTCAGTGGACTATCCATTTCTCTCTAAGTCCTGTGCAATTTAACCCTTTCCACAATGCAACTAAGTAGTCTTTCACCAGGTAGGAACATAGAGAAAACAAAGGCTAACACTAAGAATAAGCCAGGTACTGATTACATGGATAATACAGTTTGCTTCTCTAAATTATTTTGAGGATTAAATAAGAAAATGTATTCAAGTATCTTCTACAATACTGGGTACTCCATATATGTTCACTAAACTTTTATTTCCCTTCATTTCTTTTATGCAAAAGAGAATGTATGTAAAACTGGAAAGGCTTCAGAAGTTATCTTGTCCAATGTTTCTCTTAAAATTATTTATTTATTTATTTATTTGAGAGAGGAAAATTCAGAAACAGGGGGTGGGGGGAGGGAGAGAGAGTTTCCATCCACTGGTTCATTCCTCAAATGCCTGCAATAGCCAGGACCAGGTCAAGTCAAAGCCACGGCCAGAACTCCATCCAGGTCTGTCCCATAGGTGGCAAGAACCCAAATCCTTGAGCCATCACTGCTGCCTCCCTGGGTCTGCATTAGCAGGAAGCTGGACTCGGGAACAGAGCCGAGTATCAAACCTAGGAACTCCAATATGGGACACAGGCTTCTTAACTCACACCTTAACTGCTAGGTTAAATTTTAACCCTTTGTCCCATGTTTAATTTTAATTTTACAAATGAGAAAACCAGATTCAATGAGATCAAATAGATTACTCAAGCTCAGAGTCCTAAATCCAACTTCCAGTTTATGTGAATCTTCTTCCCAAAACACCTATTTTCAATCATGATGTCTGAAGCCACAGAGCCCAAGGGCGAACTAAGCTACAAAAGAATTCTGCTCTACATGCCCATATTTAGGGACCATGGTCTCTTACTTCTGGTTATGTGCTCATTTTAGCTATTTTCAACTGTTTTACTCTAAGAATGGGAAGCAACAGGAAGCCTTTCTCTTCAGAGGTTAGGATTGCTAGATTTAGCAAATAAAATAAAGAATGCCTGATTAGCTTTGAATGTAGGATAAACTATACATAATATCTTAGTCCCATGAAATATCTGACACTAATACTGGCAACTTTTCTGTAAACTATACAGGGGAACAAACAAGACATGATACGCAACTGGGCGACTTTTGTTTTTAAAGGTCCCAAAGCAAGTAAGTGGCGGCAAAACAGCACGTACATCATTCTTAGCTTCCTGACCGTTTCTGGTCTGTGGCCACTTGTTCTCCCCCGGGATTTGGATAACCTTGATCAACAGCATCTGTGGTGAGCATGGTGATGGTTCAGGTACAAAAGACGATGCACCTCCAGCCCCGGCAGGGCATGCTTCCCCAAACCGGAAGTGCACAAACCGGAAGTACACGGTTCTCGCGTTCAAGAGATGGAAATTCAAACCTCTCTCTCCGACCAGCTGTGTGTCTGTATGACTCGGAGCAAGTTCCTTACTCGTGCCCAACGCATCCAGCCACAGACTCTACCTTTTCATGCAATGAGGACACTTTTAAGTTTTTGTGAAAATGTAATAGAAAAAAACAACCATGGTCACTTCCTAAAATAAAACTAGTCTTAAAAGCCATTCCTTAAACTATACATATGTGTGTTTCTACGTTTTTTAAAATATAGTTCACAATAAACGGTGTTTAACAAAAGACACGGGGCAGACGGGAAGATCTTGAATGCCGGATGTGGGGCTTGGGTGGTAAATGGTCTTCCGCAGTTATGAGGGAACCACTGCTAAAAGGACACAGTGTTTGAGCCTTTCCAGGCTTCCCCTTAAAACAACCTGGGAAATTTTGTAGCACGTCAGTTCCTACAAGGTCAAACACACTTTGACCAACACAGAACAAAGTGACCTGCCTTCTCCAAGCTTCTTCAGTTTCAACCTTGACGGCATGGACAGCAAGAACTTTTGTCTTCCCACTGACCTACTTTATGGCGTAAGAGGAATGAACAGGTATCAGGGACAACCAGGTAAAAAATCCTGCTCCACCACTAGGTTAGTGGAACGACCTAGTCCAAATTAGTCAACTATGCTGGCAGGCTCTTTGAATTAGAATAGTCTAGCACAGGATCTGGTTCTAAGACACGCTCTCAATCTGTGTTTTATTTTCCGCTGTTTTAGAACACTACACGGAAGTTTTTATGAATCAAAGGTCCCTGGACTGCGCTCGCTCACACCTGTCACTAAAGTCTTATGTGGTAGTTTTCAGGAGACTGTCCGAAACCAAGAGCCAGCAGTTTAGCTTTTGCCTAGAGAAAATGGTTTTGCCGAAACATCTTAGCCAGTTGACACCTGAGTGACTCAGATGCTTCTCAGCCTTGGCCTTCGCACAGCGTGGGCTGCATACCCCGAGGTCCCTCAGTTCCCTCGCAGATGCGTGTTATCTGCTCCTGCTGCCTGGTCCACTTCAAGTGTTTCTAATCTTTTTATAACCAGTTCTGTTGGCTGTTATCTGGCTCTCTGTTGCACTCTGTATATAGTACGGTTTTAACAGAACTCCGCCCTCTTCCTTGGCAATCAGAAGGGCAATATAATTATTCTATCAGATAAGTTTCTTAATTGGACCTTTTCACACTATGACTTTGTGAAAAATATTCCTGATGGTTTTTCTTGACGTTGTCTTTTTACACAATTTCTCAAACTAAACACCAAGGAAGAGCCCAGAGCTCCCTTCTCTCACCTAACCCTCACCCTCTCTACTTTCCACACATGAATAATTAGCTAATTTTTCCTCAATATGGAAAGATGAATCGTACCTATTATTTCAGTTTCGCCACTGGGTTCTTGTCACTTTCTCGTTTAACTTCACCACTCTGCCTGGTCTGGCCCTTATCTCTGTGGCGCTGTAGTCACTAGAATCAGCAGCTCCAGATTTCATCACAGGTTAACACAAGGTGCTGGAGAAAGCCATGGACTCAGAGTCAAGAGAGGTAAATTTCCATCTGGGCTCGGCCATGAACCAGCTGCGTGACTGTGCCAGGACAGTTAACAGCTCTGCACCTCACACTCCTCATTGTAACACAGAGGAGACACGTGCTCCCCCACGCTCCTGCTCAGATCACCTCCACCTCTGGAATGCTTGTTCTCGCAACCGCGGGTTTCTCATACCTGCCAAACCACCCAGCAAAGAGCAGCTTTAGCTTCATTTCAATATTCAACTGTCAGTTTTGGCCAAATGACTACTCGTATGTTTTCCAAAACAACTCAGCTTAAACCCAACACACACACAAAAAACTAATTATTTGCAAATCATATATAGATCCACTAACCCAACTATTGTCTGTGTAATTTTTTTTTTTTTGACAGGTAGAGTGGACAGTGAGAGAGAGAGACAGAGAGAAAGGTCTTCCTTTGCCGTTGGTTCACCCTCCAATGGCCGCCGTGGCTGGCGTGCTGCGGCCAGCACACCGTGCTGATCCAAAGCCAGGAGCCAGGTACTTATCCTGGTCTCCATGGGGTGCAGGGCCCAAGCACTTGGGCCATCCTCCACTGCACTCCCTGGCCACAGCAGAGAGCTGGCCTGGAAGAGGGACAACCGGGACAGAATCTGGCAGCCAGACCAGGACTAGAACCCGGTGTGCTGGCGCCGCAAGGCGGAGGATTAGCCTAGTGAGCCGCGGCGCCGGCCAGTCTGTGTAATTTTTAAAAAAATATATTATTCATGTAAATTTTCCCTAAGCCATGAAAAAAATCATTTATAATTTAAAAGTGAAATTGACCATTCTTTGGTCAACTTGTGAAATTGTCTAAAATGTTCTTAAAAATAAAAGAAGTAGATAGAGGAGGGCAACTGGTAACTGAACTTATTACCCTTATGCTTTGCAAAACAAATGAGGAAGTCAGCAACCAGATGGATTACGTTAAAGGGGAGAGCATTTCCAATGAGAATTTGTAGAACCGCCGAGTCTTTCTTGGGATTCACAGGTGCTTTTCTCCTCAGAGTCCAAGGCTCTTCCTGGTGGCCACTTAGCTCAGAGCTGATTCTCCATAGCAACAGAGCTCAGCGTTTCCAGGAAACTCCCTTAGCGTCCGGGCAGGGGCCTTAAGATAGGAGTTACCTACAACTTGGGTTCAAATCCTTGCATTATCAGATGCCTACAGCCAGGCTGAGGACCAGTTAACCACCATGACATGCAGAAAGCAGCCCAGAAAAGTCGACTGACCGCGAGCTACTCCCAGCTCTGCCCTAACAGCCTCCCTCCCCTACGCCACAGTTAGGTCAATGGAAACACACCAGAGGGTGCACCTGAACTTTGAGGATGAACCTATGCTGAAACTGAAAGGAGCCTACATGTCTCCTTTAGGGTGGCTTCCTCTGAATGGAAGTGGCTATCACTGTAAACAGACATCTTATCAGTGCTGTAGGAACTGTTTGTTGCTCTCATTCACCGTCTTCCGCAGCCTCATTTTCTGGGCTGAGTACAAATTCCCTACCTTGCTGGGCTATCCACTAGCTCCTGGGAGCCATCCTGTCTTCAGCCTCTCCTGCCTGCAGTTGACCTTCCACATCATACTCAAAATACTCTTCCCCAAGGGGCCGGCGCTGTGGTGTAGCGGGGAAAGCCACTGCTTGCAGTGCCGGCATCCCATATGGGCACCAGTTCGTGTCCCAACTGCTCCACTTCCAATCCAGCTCTCTGCTGTGGCCTGGGAAAGCAGTGGAGGATGGCCCAAGTCCTTGGGCCTCTGCATCCATGTGGAAGACCCACAGGAAGCTCCTGGCTCCAAATCAGCGCAGCTCTGGCCATGGAAGACTGGCTCTTTCTCTGTTTCTCCTTCTCTCTCTGTGTAACTCTGTAACTCTGACTTTCAAATATATAAATAAATTTAAAAAAAAAATACTCTTCCCATTTCAGGCATGGAAAGCCAAGACACTCTGGCAAAAAAAAAAAAAAAAAAAAAAAAAAAAAAGCCTAAATGAAAGATCTCTATGAGTGAGATCCCAGTGGAAAGAACAGGTCTTCAAAGAAGGAGGTACCTTTCTCTGAAGGGAGGAGAGAACTTCCACTTTGACTATGACCTTGTCTAAATAAGATAAGAGTCGGAGAA
This sequence comes from Oryctolagus cuniculus, assembly GCF_051225735.1. Lineage (NCBI taxonomy): Eukaryota > Metazoa > Chordata > Mammalia > Lagomorpha > Leporidae > Oryctolagus > Oryctolagus cuniculus. The sequence continues at coordinate 79,296,811 of NC_142882.1, forward strand.
CTCAAAAGGCTTCCATAGCCTTGGAAAGTCATGACTGGAGCATAGGGAGATTACTGATGCCATAAACAGGAGTGTCAATTTGTAAAGTCAACAACAGGAAGCCGGCGCCGTGGCTCAATAGGCTAATCCTCCACCTTGCGGCGCCGGCACACCGGGTTCTAGTCCCGGTCGGGGCGCCGGATTCTGTCCCGGTTGCCCCTCTTCCAGGCCAGCTCTCTGCTATGGCCAGGGAGTGCAGTGGAGGATGGCCCAGGTGCTTGGGCCCTGCACCCCATGGGAGACCAGGAAAAGCACCTGGCTCCTGGCTCCTGCCAGGATCAGCGCGGTGCGCCGGCTGCAGCGGCGGCCATTGGAGGGTGAACCAACGGCAAAGGAAGACCTTTCTCTCTCTGTCTCTCTCTCTCTCACTGTCCACTCTGCCTGTCAAAAAAAAAAAAAAAAAAAAAAAAAACAGGAGTCACTGTGCACTTACTCCTCATGTAGGATCTCTGTCCTTAATGTGCTGTACATTGAGATTTAATGCTATAATGAGTACTCAAACAGTATTTTTCACTTTATGTTTCTATGTGGGTGCAAACTGTTGAAATCTTTACTTAATGTATACTAAACTGATCTGTATATATTGAAAATTGAAAATGAATCTTGATATGAATGGAAGGGGAGAGAGAGCGGGAAAGGGGAGGGTTGCGGGTGGGAGGGAAGTCATCAGGGGGTGGGGGGAAGCCAATGTAGTCCATAAGCTGTACTTTGGAAATCTATATTCATTAAATAAAAGTTAAAAAAAATACTCTTCCCCATACTCTCACCTTTGCCTGAGACTCCTCTGTTGAAAGTCCTTCCTTGGCTCCTCTCTTTCTCAGGATATGGGCAGAGGGCCTCACCTCACCTTTCCAAGGTCCTCCACAGTCTTATTTCCTTACTTACCTTGCTTCACTGTTCCTGTTTCTCCCTCTTACTTTATGAACTCCAGCAGTGAACTTCCCGTGTGTCTCTGAACACAAAGTGCTACTTGAACTTCTAGAGTGTCTTCCTCTCAGACCTTCATCCACTTGACCTCTTGGTTAGTCCACATTACACCCATATGACAAATGGGCAGATGGGATGGATACAAATCTTATGCAACCTTCAGAGCGCAATTCATAAGAAGTTAATAGGAAAGGGATGGACAATTGGCTCAGTGGTTAAAATGCCAACTTGGGAGGTTGGCATTGTGATGTAGATTAAGTTATCACCTGCAACTCTGGCATCCCGTCTGAGTGCTAGTTCAAGTCCTAGCTGCTCCACTTCTGATCCAGCTCCCTGGTAATGCACCTAGGCAAGCAGCAGAAGATGCTCCAAGTACTTGGTCCCCTGCCACCCACGTGGGAGGTACGGATGGAGTTCCAGGCTCCTGGCTTTGTCCTAGCCTTGCCCGGGCTGTTGCAAGCATTGGACAGTGAACCAGCAGGAGGAAGACCTCTTTCTTTGCCCTTCACCCCCAACCCAAGATGACCACAGTCAGACTGGATCCTTACAGATGGGAAATAAAGGAAGAAATATTTTGAGAGAGTGGAAAAATTGGGAGTTCTATTTGCATAAGCCAAAGTTGACATGTAGGTTCATCAGCCAGTGACGTCTAATCAGCCACTGAATAGAACAGGTTTTTTTTTTTTTTTTTAAGATTTGTTTACTTCACTTCAAGTCAGAGTTATAGAAACTCTGAAAGATCAAATTCACTCTCAAGACAGAGGCTGGAAAAGCATTTGGAATCCTGTCTAAAGGATCCTAGACTTGAAATTATCAGCTTGGTGGGAAGCCCGCAGGCGAGTGGACACACATGTCCTGCTACAAAAGATTTTCAAAGGCATCTGGAGCTGCGGCAAAGATCAGAAGCAGAGGAAGCAAGAGGGAAAGACACAGATGAGTGCCCCCGGGAAGGGACCCAGAACGCTTACCCATCCTGGACTGAGCTACAGGAAAGGAGTAAAGATGACAGAGGCTCCGCCCACTGCCAGGACCCCTATGCTAGGTCTCTAGCCTTTTTTGGTTCATTCTCTTCTCTGCTCCAGCCAAACGGGTCTCTGTGCTCTGTTCATACACGCCAAGTGTGATCCTGCCTCACTGTATTTCTACCTGCACTTGGCCTGAAATCCTTTTCCCCCACTTGTCCACGGCTCCTTCAGGCCCCTGCTCCAATGTCACCATAGGGTGAGTTTCTCTGACATCCTTTTTAGAACAGCAACACCCCTTGACCCAGCCCTCCCTGCCCTCTTCTCTTATGGTCTTCCAAACATGTACTTGGTACACTACCTGCTGCAGCTGTGTATTCTTTGATTGTCTGTCTCTATCTGCCCGAAAGTACGCTTCATGTGGTCAGGACTTTCTCAGCGCTGCTGCTGGGATTTTACTGCTCTGTTCTCTGCTGTATTCCTAGGCCGTAGAGCGATGCACAATTAATCAAAAAGTGATGATGAGCGTATGAGTGAACGAGGGGGCAGTCCAGAGTACTGATGTCCCTTCCCTGAACAGTGAGTAAGTCCCACCTGGAAATCAGATGTTTTTCTGCACAGAAAGAGAAGAGTTAAGGTAACTAAGAAAACTCTGAATCTGTTAACTTGACCCCAAACTGAATAAGTTTGTGCCATTAGGCAGAAAGGGAGCAAGAAATATAATTTAGCTATAACAACAAACTCTTTGATTTACACTTAGGTTTGTGGCATGTCAAATTCCCCTGCTACAAATATGTTAATGTTTATAAATGTGTATTTAATTGTACTTTTTTAAATGAATCTATTTCTCCACCTGGTCCCTTCCACCTAATAATATCTCTATGTCTCTATGTCAGATTAATTAATCTACCACATATTAATCTCGTCTTTTTACTGGTTCTGTAACATCCTATTTGTCTGAAAATACCATAATTTACTTGACAAAATCCTTATTCATGGAACTTTTATTTCTAATTTTTATTGTGTCTCAAAAGAACTCAGTGAATAACTTTTTTTCCATACAATATGCACCCCCAAACAGAACTGTGCAATGAGAGAAACACATTTAAAATATTAGACAAGACGGATAAGTTGTATAAGAGAGAGGCTGTCCTAAGTTGTATGGAAGCATGCTGATACTCTCAGGAGAAACGAGGGACAGAGATCAACCATGGAGGGAAGACACGATGAGAGAAGGGAGTCCGTGTGAACAAAGTGATGGTGATCCAAGTTGTCAGTACAGGAGCTAAACTTTTGCACGGGAGGACAGGGGGAGAAGGAGAAAAGGATCAAGACGAATCAGATAGATTTGTAGATAGTGAATCCCTGATGCTATCCTCTTTTCTCTTTGAACATGAAGATATGGTCAAGCTGACATTTAAGTCATGAGTTTTTATTGTGTTATCTTCTGAAAAAAAAAAAAAAGTCATCAAATGTAAGAGAGGGAAAGGAAAATGCTTGCATTTATCCAGAGCTGAGTGTCATCAGGACAAGAGAAGTAACAGACACTTGAAATAAAGCAAAGTTGTTGACCAGGGAGTTGCTGAAGTAGGAGATAATAAGATCTAGATCAATGAGAAAAGAAGCCAGAAAGGTTGGGAGGAGAAGAAACAAGAGAATCAAGGACTTGAGATAGAAAAGGGGGAGTACTAGAGTGAGGAAGTGTGAGAGATGGGAAAATGAGTCTTGAGTTCAGGGGGTGGGATATTGGTGTTGAAGCACTGAGGCAATGAGTGATCCTGCAGAGGTAGATCTCAGGTTGTAACACTGTTTGCTTTACATGAAGATCATCTTCATGCATCTAAATAGAAACCCACAGAATGAAAGCTAGTCTCCAAATGCCCATTTCTCTGCCTCCCACTGAGGTCTTCGCTGGATAACTGAGAATGAGCAGATCCATCCCTTTCAGCAGAAGCCCCGCACCACTGCAGGATGTGAGTGACCTCTTGTCCCTAAAACAGAATCAGAAGGCAACAGTGCAATGTGACTGCATTTCCAAGACTCCATATTAGTCAGATGAAAATTAACACTATACCAGAGGGCATTCATAGAAAATACATACTGTGAAAAAAACATGCATGGATTTCCAAAAGTTATGCATCAAGATAGACTTATCTTTCAATTCCATTTTCCATGAACCTTTCGAAGCACCTTCTTGTCACTGAAGTCCAAGTGGAGCTCCAGTAGACCCAGACTGTTCCTATTTTGATCTCTCTGCCATTGCGCCCTGAAGATCAAAACCCATACTTTATCTACTGCTCTCTGCATTTTCATTCCCAGACTCCAGCAAGCAATCACTGGAGGGTCACGTGCATGCCCAAATACACATACCTTTTCACAAGAACAAACAACAGGGACTGTTGCTGTGGTGTGGCAGGTAAAGCCACCACCTGCAGTGTCGGCACCCCATATGGTGCCCATTCAAGTCCCAGCTGCTCCATTTCCGATCCAGCTCTCTGCTATGGTCTGGGAAAACAGTAGAAGATGGCCCAAGTCCTTGGGCCCGTGTATCCAAGTGGGAGACCCTGACGAAGCTCCTGGCTTTTTCTGGGGAGGGTCAGATTCTAAATATTTTTAGCTTTATAGGTCATATAATGTCTCTATTGAAACTCTGTAAATCTGTTGTATAAAAGTAGCCACAGATGATGCTTAAGTACATAACTATGGCTGTGTTGCAATAAAACTGTATTTATTTGTGGATTCTAGATTTGAATTTCACATAGTTTTAGTATTGTATGAAGTGTTCTTATTTTGATTTTTTTCACCTGTTTAATGATGTCATAACCAAGCTTAGGGGCCAGCGCTATGGTGTGGCAGATAAAGCCACCGCGTACAGTGCTGGCATCCCAAAGGGGATGGCCATTGCGGTCATTTGGGGAGTGAACCAGAGAATGGAAGCTCGCTCACTCTCTCTCTCTCTGCCTCTGTAACTCTGCCTTTCAAATAAATAAATCTTTTTTTTTAAAAAAAAAAGCTTCACTTGCAGGCTATATAAAAATAAGTATTAATCCAGATTTTCCCCTTGAACACGTTGCCAATCCCGAGTCTGAATTTATGCTTAGAATACAAACATTTCAGCCTACAGGAAACCTTTCTGCAGAGACGCAGCTCTGTGCTGTACAGAGCAGTTTTACAATCCAGTTCGTTCTAGCCCACTGGAGCCAAATTGTCTTGAACTTCTCCATTTTAAAGATGGCCTTTGCCCCAGTTGGATTTGATACACCAGAATAAAGAGACACTGCACTTAAAAGATAAACCAAGTCTCCACCCCTTACCATACTGTGTTTGCAGTTTAGAAATGGATACTTTTTTTTTTCAGTTTCTTCTCGTAAAAGTTTCAGAAGTATTAGAGTCTGGTCTTACTCAAGATCACTTACCACAGAGAAAGAACTTTACATCATGGGAACTCGGCGACACTGGCCGTCTGTTCAATGGAACCCAGACTTCATTTTATGTTCTTTCTGGGAAAATTGCATAGGACCCATCCTTGCACTGACAGGAGGGTGCGGGAGAATGCAATTCGAAAGGTCCTTGCCTCGCAGAAAGACTATAAAAGCGTGGAAGAGAAGTAAATCCACTCCAACATCCATCTTTTTGAAAATCCAGTATGCTTTCATAGTTCAGGTCCCCGACTTCCTTCACTTACAGCTCTCTCATCCTAAGGAATGCTGAATTTTACTGACCGAAACGAACTTACAGATTATCTTGTCCAACGCTTCCCAGACTGATTCTAGAATAATATAGTTAGTTTCCTGGCTCCCGCCCCCGGACCAGAGTCCCAGGACTTTGTTACTGAAGGTCTCAGTGGGCTCCAGCTGCTGTAACAAATCGCCACAGACGGAATGGCTTACAAACATCAGCAGGGTATTTCTCCCAATCCCAGAGCCCGCAAAGTCCCAGATCAGGGGTCTGGTGAGGGCCTGCACTGCCAGCAATGGTGCTGCTCACCATGTCCTCTCACGGAGGAGGGGAGACCGAGGTCCCTGGGGCCCGTTTGATAAGGACAGTATATTGGGGGCTGGCGCCATGGCGTAGTGTGTTAAACCACCACCTGCAGTTCCGGCATCCCACATGGGTGCCTGTTCTAGTCCCAGCTGCTCTTCTGATCCAGCTCTCTGCTGTGGCCTGGGAAAGCAGTAGAAGATGACTCAAGTCCTGAAGCCCCTGCACCCGCGTGAGAGCCCTGGAAGAAGCTCCTGGCTCCAGATCAGCTCTGCTCTGGCTGTTGCAGCCATCTGGTGCGTGAACCAGTGGATGGAAGACCTTTCTGTAACTCTGCCTCTCAAATAAATAAATAAAATATTTTTAAAAAAGCATATTTTAGTTCATTTTGTGTCACTATAACAAAATGCCTGAGGCTAGCAACTTTTTTTTGGTGGGGGGGACAGGCAGAGTTAGGCAGGGAGAGAGAGAGAGGCAGATCTTCCTTCCGTTGGTTCACCCCCCAGTGGCCACCATGGCCGGCCGGCACTGCACTGATTCGAAGCCAGGAGCAAGGTGCTTCCTGCTGGTCTCCCACATGGGTGCAGGGCCCAAGGACCTGGGCCATCCTCCACTGCCTTCCCGGGCCACAGCAGAGAGCTAGACTGGAAGAGGAGCAACCGGGACAGAATCCGGCACCCTGGCCAGGACTAGAATGCAGGGTGCTGGCACCGCAAGCAGAGGATTAGCCTAGTGAGCCATGGCGCCAGCCGGCAACCTTCAAAAGAAGAGAAGTTTGTATCACCCAGAACCATGGAGGAGCAAGCACGGGGCACAGGCCTGTGGTCGGCCCTGGTGAGGGCCTCGGAGAGGGGACTTCGGAGAGGCGCGGGTCTCCCTTGGGAAACAGCCCATTCTCCCCAAGCCCCGCCTTAGCCCCTCCCACAGGCAGTGTCCCCAGGGTACAATCACCGACCAAAGGCCCTGAGGGGTTAGGACTTCCACCCGTGAAAGCTGTCACAGCGTGCACTCCGGAGCTGTAACACACCACTCAGGGTCCAGTCGGGGAAACAGCGTCACAGCGAGTCTCCCCAGGCGGAATTTAATCCTGGGAACCAGTTACCTACGTGTAGGAGGGCCCGAGGGAACACGGAGGCCAACAGGGCCAGCAGCAATACCGCCCCTCGGGTCTGGAGGAGCATCCCTCGGGTGTGGGCTGCAAGCATCGAAGTGGAGTCTGAACCACCAGGCTCAACACCACACTTCATGTTTGCAGAAGTCCGGTACCGAAAAGGTATTTCTGGAGTTCAGAATCAGAGTTGGTGTCTTTTCCACCCCTCTGTTACAAGGAGCTAAATCTTGCCTCCGGCTCAGGGTACTGAGTCAGTGCAGGTAGTTTATTTTCCTTCTTCCTTTCTCTTCCTCCCCCTCTCTCTTCTTCTGGTTCTCTTGCTCATGGATTTCTCTTTTTGTTTTAAAATCAAAACTCTGTGTGTGTGTGTGTGTGTGTGTGTTAGGGGGGGGGAGAGAGAGAATGTGTATGTGTGAGTAATGAGAAAGAGTGTGTGTTTGAGAGAGAGGGGGAAAGAGGGAGGGAGGGAGAGAAAAACGTGTATGAGTGAGTAATGAGTGTGTGTGTGTTTGAGAGAGGGAGGGAGAGAGGGAGAGAGAACGTGTATGTGTGAGTAATGAGAAAGTGTGTGTGTGTGTGTGTGTGTGTGCGCGTGCACTTAGGGAGAGAGCATTCTTTAAGGGGGTTTTCCAGTATTTATGGAAAAAAAAGTTTAAGTTTTTCTCTAACTTTTAATGAAAGCCAAATGTTAGAAATGGTAATTAAAATATTTACATTGAAGTGGATTGCGATATCTGCAGCATAGCCAAGCCTGGCAACTTGTGATAAATTAGAATGAGCCACACACGCTGCTCTTTCGCACTAAAATACCACAGCATCCAGAAGGCAAATCCACCCCACACGCCGCCCTGGGGTCAGGTCGGATAAACTGAGCACACGGAACAGCACCCAAAATTCGTCACAAGCACCCGGGGCGGGGGGTGTTGCTGTGGGACAACGGGAAGCTCTACTGACCTCTCCTTCATCTGGGATCCACCACTCCCTACCACCCAGGTGACCAACACTGCACCTGGCACAGTCCCAGGCGTCACTGCCGCGTTTCAGAAAATAGGAAGAAAGGGGAAGGTGTCCGTGTAGTGCTGCGGCAGGTTAAGCCGTCATTTGCAATGCTGGCGTCTATTTGAAAGTGGTAGTTTGAGTCCTGGCTGCTCCATTTCCCATTCAGCTCCCTGCGAACGCACCTGGGAAGGCAGCAAAGGATGGCACAAGTACTGTCCCAAATGAATAAACCTACTCTAGTCCAGAATTATGGCAAGTTTGGAAAATATGGAAAGTTTCCCTACCCTCGAGTGCCACAAATGTCTGACCAAATACCTCTGGCGCCTCCGCAGAGTAGTGGAATGCCTTCTAAGCGAGCAAACCTGGTGGCTCGCCCCCACCCCAGGCTTAAATGAGACGTCCAATCAAGGAGTAATTTCACATCTGCCCAGGATTTGCCTTGTGTTTGGAAATTACCCAGCAGAGCAGCACACAGAAAGGTGGTGTGGTGTGGGGCGCTGTCTACATGACACACCCAGGGACCTGGGGGGTGGGAGCTGGGCCTCCACATTGGTCAAGGCATTCACACGCTCTCCCTCCCAGTGAGCCTAATGGACATGTGAATAGGAACCACTGGCCACCAGGGGCTGACTGGTTTTCAAAACTCTGTGTTTTCATTGTTAGGGGATCTTCTTCATTGTAGCCTGCTGACTTTTAGCACCTCTCTCAGCCAAATAACATTCACACTTTGGGGCAGTCAGACACCTGGGTGGTCATTTTTTTTTTTTAAGATTTATTTCATTTCTTCAAAAGGGAGAGTGACAAGAAAAAAAGGAGAGAGACAAAGAGAAAGAATCTTCCACCCGCTGGTTCATTCCCCAAGTGGCCAGGAGCCTGCGTCTCCCATGTTGGCAGCAGGGGCCCAAGTACCTGGGCCATCACCTGATGCTTTCCCAGGTGCATTAGCAGAAAGCAATCAGAAGCAAAGCAAGGGGGACTCAAAGTGGTGCTCTAAGATGGGCAGCCAGCGTCTCAGGTGGTTCTTTAACCCATTGCACACAACACTGGGCCCCAAGCTTTAGCTTTTAATACTCAAACGAGATCTCTTCTGACTTCCATCACTGCTGACCTTGACACACACAACAGGAAGGGCAGCCAAACCACAAAACATTGTCACTGTAGCAAATCCTACAGTTGCCCCCAGAACTAAGTCCGCAGCTGCAGCCCACAACATGACCCTTTCACAGCATAACAATGGTGTGTTGTAGGTCAAGGTGTAATCAGTGTCACCTGTGAAAGAGAGGGACTTCCGGAGCCAGACATCTGTGGCTTCAATTTAGTTTCCATGAGTGATTGTGTGACTGAGTTTGATTTGACCCCTTCGAACCCCCCCCCCACTTTCCTGCTCTGTAAAATCGACATAATCATGATCCGCCATGCAGAAATAATCTGTCCCTTGCAGGATTAGAGATAATATAGGTAAACTAGCTAGCACACAGTAGGTGCTCAATGAATAGTAACTACTTTTTAAAAAATAATCCCTGTGGCAACAAGGAGCCTGGTGCATGGCATACATCAGGTACTCAATAAAACCAATCAGTTGCTTTTTATATACATTTCTCTGAATTATTTACTTACACTTTCTTGGGGTCTACCATTTAGTTAAGCTTACAATGAATTGAGAGGGTAAACCAGATTAAAGAAACCAAAAATTACTTAAATGCAGAAAAATACACACTGAGAAACATTTCAGACAACGTGAGCGCCAATGAAATTGAGTTATCTGGGAGAGCCTGAAAGCCAGCCGAGTGGAAGCAGAACCCTGGACCCCGTTTTCTCTCCCCAGCTGCCCCCTTGACTGTGAGGAGACGAGACACAGGTCATCAACCAAAACCAACAAGCTGGCAACACTGGCAACAGCTTCCGACTGGATCTAAAAGGGCCACATGAGGGAGACCAATGGCTACAGTCACAGGATGGCCACATGCCAGGAACCAGGAGGAGTCAAAGCAGTAAAGAGAGAGACCAGGAGATTGAGAGAAAACAAGAGAGAGATATGCAACCAGCATTGTGGTTAAGCACCGTTTGCGACGCCAGTGGCCCATATCAGAGTGCCTACCTTTTACCTTTCTGAGTCCCCTTTGTTCCGCTTCTGATTCAGCTTCCTGTTTTGAACCTGGGAAAGAGCAGAAGATGCCCCAAGTCCCTGGGCCCCTTCCATCCACATGGGAGACCCAGATGGAGTTCTTGGCTCCTGGCCTCAGCCTGACCCAGCCCTGACTTCAGCCATTTTGGAAGTGAATCAACAGATGGAAAATATACATTCTCATTCTCTGTCTCTGTCTCTGTCTCTGTCTCTCTCTCTCTCTCTCTCACACACACACACACACACACACACACACACACATGCTGTCTCTTTCTCTTTCTCTGTTGCTATGCCTTTCAAATAAATAGATACATCTTTATAAAAAAAACTTGCTACAAGTGAAATAAAATATTTAAAAACTAGGGCAGGTGTTTGGCATAGTGGTTAAGATGCTGGGTAAGACACCTGTATCCCATAATGGAATTAGAATGGGTTAGAATCCCAGTTCTGCTTCCAGTTGATTCCAGCTTCTTACTGATAGGAGGCCATGTTGATGGCTCAAGTTGGGTCCCTGCCAACACATGGGAGACCCGGATTGAGTTCACAGCTCCTGATTTCAGTCTGGCTCACTCCCAGCTGTCTCAGGCATTTGGGGAGTGAGCCAGCAGATGATATTCTCTCTCTCCTGCTCGCTCTCCCCCCCCAACCCTATGAAAGAATAAATAAAAACCAATGATACACAAATGAAGTCATAGTTTCACCACATATTAAGAGGTGAACAGCCTGTAACCACTACCCAGGTCGAGAAATGGACCTGCATCCCTAAAGCATCTCCATGCGCCCCATGCCAATCCCAACACCCGTGGTCTTCCCAGAAGTAACCACAAACCTGACTAGCTAGCATGGCGATCACTCCTGTTTCTTCACAGTTTTATCACCTAAAGGTGCACCTTATACACTCCGGTGGAAACTTTCCCTTTTGAAAAGAATTGATATGTCCCTTAAGTCACTTTTATTCCAGAGGGTTCTCCGTCCATTTCTTTCCTTTGCAATTTGTTTCTTGAAGAGCGCAGGGTATTTGACCTGTAGCGTTTTCCATAGTCTAGGTTTTGCTGATTGCACGCTGATGATGCAGTTCAACATTTCCTCTGTCCTCTTTGCTTCCTGCAAACTGGCAGCTGGATCCATAGGGTTGATCAGACAGGTTCAACACCTGTGGCAAGTCTATAGGTGGTGCATTTGTTTCATCAGGAGATACATGATGTAGCTCTTTCAATGATGTTGGTAGCCTTTTATGTGTGATACATAGAGCTATTAATTGATTAGGGTTGCAAAAGTGTCATATTCTGATTCTATGATTTTTAACATTCTTTGGTTAGAATACTTTAAAAAGAAATACTTCTTTTATATACTTTATCCAGTAGTATAGTTCACATGGAAAAGATAGAATAACTGCTTGATTCCTTTTATCTACCAGTTTTTAAAATAATAAACTGACTTTCTACCATTCTTGAAATATGCTTGATCAGTTCACTTATTGTATATTACTAAGAACTCATGAACTTACACGTATCTGATGGTCCTGACTGCTTTCTCGGACTAGTCCTATATACACTGAGTGACTCAGATGGCCTTTTAGAGGCAGTGGCTGATGCCTGCTACTAGGAGGTATAAAGGGTAAGCCTGGATTTGCACTGTCAGAAACTTGGAGTTGTATGGAGCTGCTAATCCATGGTAACATCACCTTGATAGAAACCCAGATTTATCAGCCCGGACTTTACCTTTACACCAAGTAAAATGGCAACTATTTTAGATCCTGGAAAGCACACAAAATCATGGAAAAAGAAATACAAGCCATCCAACCAGCAGAGGGAGTACAAGTTAGCTGACAAACTGTTTTCCTATTGGTGAAGCCACTGATGTTTTGGAGAGAAGGTCTACACCAAGAACAAGACAGGACATATCTGTGCTACTTTGCTGTCTGTGAGATGAGATGCAGGAATGACACTAATTCTTAACAGCAGTGAGGGAGAAGGGAGTTGGTTCTCCTGAATTTCATCAGAGCCTTCTTTGCTCAGAATTCAACATGTGGCTGTCCACAGTCTGATTGATTTCTGACCTTGAAACTACTGAAATATTGTTTAAAAAAATTCTTAAGGATATCCAGAGGCGCATGAATTCCCTAACATCACATCAGTTCAGGGGTGGAGGCAAAACTTAGCATTTATCATTCAACTCCCATTCACATGGGACCTTAGTCAATGACAACTTTGTAAAAGGGACACGACCTTACAAAAGCATTTTGCAGTCTCTCTACTTTACGAATAAAGATCCAGCCAAGGCCAAGATAAGAGCTTGGGAATATGGAACCCCCAAGTGCGCCCTGGTTCCTTTGCAGATTTTCCTCTGGGGTCGGTGCTTTAATTTCCAATCAGTCTGAGTCAATAACGTATGGTTGTCAGTGCCATTGTTGACTCTCACAATTTCTTGTCTCAACCCCACAGCTCTTCCAGCCTGGGGCTCGAGGTCAGTGGCAGGGGTTTTGATTTGGGGCTTTCTATGTTTGCACAATAGGGCAAGTCAATATCTGTCCTGTATCAGTGAATTCTGGACTAAACTGATCTATCAAGTGTTGTAGACAAATGAAGACCCTGAAGGATGGAAAGGAGGCTCTCGGGAAGTCTCCACTACTTTTCCATTTCACTGAATCCACAGAATCTCACTTGCTCCCCACAGAGATCCAAGTACAACTGAATAAGAAAGAAAAGTCACATGAGAAGAATGGAATGCTCTTTCAATATTTTTAGGCTGCAAAGTGCACTGAGTTCCATTCACAGAGTCCTGCGGGAGGTTTGGCCCATCTTCACAGAGCATGCCACAACTCCTGCTTATTGCAACAGATACGTACATTCCTCAAGGACTGACAATAATTAAAGTCAAAACAAACCAGGAGCTCTTTGCAAAGGATCTTTGAGGCAGGCTTTCCCTTTTGCGTTTGTTGATACCTGTTTTAGAAAAAAAAGGATGACAAGCCAAAGTTAGAAAGTTTAAATCTTTCTCCAATTTGATGGACGCATAATTATGTGCCAAATTCTAATCAATTTTGGAGATCATAGGGCTACTGCTATCTTCTTAAGAAATAATGGAGAATTAAAAAAAGAAGATAATGGAGACACTTGAGGACATTTTGAACAATTCATTGTTTTAAAGAAATAAAATGAATGGTAAGATGAATAATTGTTTATGAAAAATTTCCATGAAGACAAAGGTTGAATAAATGAGGATTTCTTGGTGGTAATCATAAATGAATGGGTTCTGCTCTTGCTTTTTTAAACCTAAAGGCTGCAGGTTTCCATCTGCATCTCCATTTGCCTTTATTTTGCGAATCTAATCTGTCTGTTCCATGCTAACAGACAGAAGGGCCTCCTGACATCTGTTCTTTCCCAGGCCAGGCGTCTTCAACTCAGAGGCAAGGCTTTAATCACTCCCTGGGGCTCTGAAAGACCCAGGTCTACCAGGCGCCTTTAGCTGAGTGGAGTACAGAGTTAAGGAAGTCAAACTCATTGTTTCAGTCTTAATTTAAACGGGCCCTCCTCTGTGTCCACTGAACACACCCTGTCATTGTAAACCCTACAGTCACTAGGAGGAGACGATAGGTGTATATGGATAGAGACAGACTGAGTATCCTAAAATCCCGTGTCAGGCAGTAAATAGCTGTATGAACTTGGGTGGATTATTTTTCCTGGTGCTTCCCTTTTCTCACAATAAAATAGAGATAGTTATAGTAACTACCCATAGGATTCTTGTAATGCTTTAATTAATTTTCCTTTGAGAAACCATTCTCCCCAACTCTCAGTCCCTGTGGCTAGGTATGGCTGATTCCACCACCAGCTTCGTGGGGTTGGGAAGGTGCTATGACATGAATGTTCGTGTCACCCTAAATTCCTATGCTGACACCTAATCCCCAATGCAATAATATTAATAGGTGGAGCCTTCGGAAGGTGAGAAGCCAGGAGACTGGAGTCCCTTGTGAATGGAATTAGTTATCTTATAAAAGAGGCCCCCGGGGAACATGTTTACCCCTTCTGCCACATGAGGACAGAGCAAGAAGGAACAATATATGAGGCACAGAGTGAGCCATCACAAGACACAAAATCTGACGGAGCCTTTATCTGGATCTTTCCAGCCTCTAGAACTGGGCACAATAAATTTCCATTGTTCATAAGACACTCATTCTAAAATATTTTGCCACAGTAGCCTGAATAGACAGGGGTCTTGGAACTTGGTATGTCCAGTCAAGCAGTCACTATCTGAGGTCACACCGACTGCTTCCAAGACAAGTATGAACTCAGTCCTGAGATGTTTGAAACTACTGGAAAGAGGAGCTCTCTGCTCTCTGATTTGGAAAAATGGATCCACCTGAGAAGGAACAACACGGGGCATAATGGAGAAAGGGAGAAAAGCGAGAGAGAATGAATAGGAATCTAAATGGACTGTGTGGATTCCTATATCCAGATGACTTTCATTCATTTGTTTTCAGTAAAAACACAATCCCATCACGATAGCAATCACATAAAAAAACATGGGAAATAATTGAACATTTACACACTCAGAGGAAAGTAAAGACTTCAGCTGTATACAAAGAATGACTATCTTCTGGGAGTTTATTAAGTGAGGCATCGGAAACTGTGGTGCTTGGATATACCACAGAACCCTGAGGGCCTTTTGTGGGTTTTACAGAGTCCCAAACAAGATGACTGGATTTAACATGAAATGAAAAATCACATCAGTCCTAAAATCACACATTTTAGGTATAATGATTTATAGAAAATACACTTTAAATGAAGAATTCATTTTTATCTATATTCCCCTCATACTAATTAGGCTTTATTAAAATTCAAAGGAGTAAAAATCCTGGTTGTGACTCTTAGAGTGACACACAAGGCAGATCAACAACCCTGACAGGACAGCAGAAAAGCAGGAATTTTTTTAAAACAAAATGTGTTTGAATATATCAGAGAGTCACAACTGCAGTAAGAACCCGAGGGACCTAGAAAACAGAACAAAGGGACTTAGATCAGAGCCAATGTGACAGATCTTCAAGAAATGTATGGAAAATGCATAGAATGAAAATAATGCATGAATTTCAAAAATATTTTGCACCAAAATAAACTTATCTTATAATTCTACTTTTCCTTGATTTTGAGAATCACCTTCATAGTCTCTGAGTTGATTTTCCATTTGATAATTTGATGGATTTTGCTGGGTAAAAGACCCAGAATTTGAAAAAAAAAAAAAGGCTTTTACAGAGACACAGAAGCCAGCAAAGCTTTGGGCAACCTGAGATGCTGAAAACCATACACAGAGTGTAGAGTTCTCAAGGCAGTCAGGGACTGAGGAATCCAGGTCTCTACGAAAAGGCAGGCACAGATAACCGTATTAAACCCATTCCCTGCTGGGTGTTGACTGAATTTTGAAACTGCATAGGACAGCAGGCTAAGTTAAGAGAAAAGAGCCTGGAAGGTCTAGAAAGTGGAGTGAAACTTTCAGCAATCTCATGGTGCTGAAGAGAAGAAACTGAAGTTCAGTGTGTGCCAATGCAAAGAAGCCTGGGAGACAGGCCAGCCTCTCCAGTGGGATCCTGGAGGGCTGTAATTTAAGAGTGAAGGCAAACTAGAGGCAGATAAAGCCTTATAAAAAGCACAACGGAGCCCCAAGTCAGCTCAGCCCCTGGCTGACTGGGGCTGTAGTCATTATCCCATCTGCCTGCCCTCAGTGTACAGCGAAGCTTTCAGTGGGAGAACCACGCCATCCTGAACCTGCACACTTTTACACTCTGTCATTCAACCCAAACCAACCAGACACAAAGAACGCCAGAAAACCCAACAGTCAGATGTAGCAGGCATGAGCTTTAAAATGATCACAGTATGCCTGTTGAGGAAAATAGACGAGATGAAGAATTCCACCACAGTCCTAGAATGAATGCAAGTGGGTGATCAGAAATTATAGAATTGAAAAATATGAAAACTGAATTCAAGAACACAATCAACAAGTTTAACAGCATATTTGGTACAGCAGAAGAGAGGATGTATGATTTTTTTTTAAAAAATTTATTATTTATTTGAAAGGCAGAGTTACAGAGAGAGAGGAGAGAGACAAAGAATAAACATCTTCCTTCCACTAGTTCACTCCTCAAATGGCTGTGACAGCAGGGCCTGAGTCAGGCTGAAGCCAAGAGGCAGGAACTCCATCCGGGTCTTCCACATGGACGGGAGGGGCCTGAGGATTTCGGCCATCTCCTGCTGGTTTCACTGGCACATTATCAGGGAGCTGGATTAGAAGAAGCAGCTGGAACTCCAACTGATGTATATGTGGGATGCCGACATCATAGGTGGTATGTTAACTCACTATTCCACAATGCCAGCCCCAGGATTTGTGAATTGAAAGACAAGTCAGTAGAAAATGTCTAGGCCAAACCAAAGGGATCTAAAGCATGGAAAAATAAGGGTTTGATCTAGCAGTTAAAGCGCTGGTTAAGTTGCATACATCACTTATTAGAGTACCTGGTTTCAAGTCCCAGCTCCACTCCTGAGTCCAGCTTCCTGCTAATGTATAACCTGAGAGGCAGAGGCGATGGCTCAAATAGTTGGGTCCCTGCCACCTACATGGAAGACTTGATTTGGGTTTCCAGCTCCTGGCTTTGGCCTGACCCATCCATTATAGTCATTTGAAGAGTGAACCAACAGATGGGACCATTCCCCCCACTCTGCCTCTGACTCTCAAATCAAATAAAAGTTAATTAATTCTTAATAAGGAGAAAATCAGGAAATAGGGTAAGAGAGAAGATAGAACAGCATAATGGATGTGTAATTGGAAAGTCAGGGAAAAGACAATTAAGAAGCAGAAATATTTTTTAAAATAATGATTAAAGATTTTCTAAGACTGACAAGAGGCATGCTATGGTCTGAAGATGGTTTGTCCCCAGTAACACTCATGTTGGAGTTTGGTCTCCACAGCAGCAGCGTTGAGGTGGCGCCTGGAGGCAGGTGTGTGGGCCATGGGGTCAGAACCCTCATGAATAGATTAATGCCATTCTTGAGGCACTGGGTTAGCTATCACAGGAGTTTGTGACAGCTTCCATCTTTTGTAAGTTTCCTCTTGCTCTTTTGCTTTCTGCCGTAAGTTGAAGCAGAGTGAGGCCCTCCCCAGAAGTCCAGCAGGTGCCAGTGTCCAGTCCCAGGCTGCAGAACCAGAGCTAAGCAAATACAAATTGCCTAGGCCCAGGCATTCAGTTATGGCAATGGAAAGGGGGCTAAGACAACACATTGGCTACATATTCAAGAAGCCTATAAATCCCACCTAGAACAAATGCAAGAAACCACACTTAACATACCTAATTGGAAAACCGCCGAAAAGGAGAAACTTTATACCACCTTTTAAGGACCAACAAAAGATAGCTCATTTGTCACAGAAATTAAGTCAGGAGAAAATGGCATGGTTTCTTTAAAGTGTGTTCCCAAAAAACTGCTCATGGTGAAAATACCTCTTTTGTCTTTAGAGAACAAAGAATGTCACTTCCAGACAATGAGCGAATTTATTGCCATGACAACATTGAAAGACCTAATAAATAAATACAGAAATATTAAATATACACTTAAAATCAAAAAATATAAATTAGGGGGCGGATGTTGTGGCTCAATGGGGTAAAGCTTACAGTGCTGGCATCCCATAAGGGTGCCGGTTCAAGTCCCGGCTGCTCCACTTCTGATCCAGCTCCCTGCTAATGCACCCAGGAAAGCATCAGAGGATGGCCCAAGTGCCTGGGCTCCTGCTCCCACGTAGGGGACCCGGAGGAAGCTTCTGTCTCCTGACTCCTAGCTTCAGATCAGCTCAGCTCCAGCCATTGCAGCCATTTGGGGTGTGAACCAACAGATGGGAGATCTCTCTCTCTCTCTTTCTCTCTCTCTCTCTCATAAATAAATAAAGTAAATCTTAAAAAAATATAAATTAGGAGTAATGGGTGCAGATGGACTTCGGTAGCAATGGAGGAGCAAGGACTTATGCAAAGCCACTCCTCCAACAATACCCAAATAAACTTTTTAAGAGCTCTAGAAATTAATCAAAATCTTCCAACAATCAAGGAGAATTTAATCCAAGAAAATAGCTGAATCTTTGTAAAAACAGCAGAATCAGTGGCATCGTACTTTGCCTGACTTCATGCTCCTCTCAGCAACTCCACAGTAGCCATGAAAACCAAGCACCCTTGGGTGACAGTGAAAACCAGCACCCTGGTAGCTATTGACAGAAACAGAATCAACCTGGAGTTCTCCAAATGCTGCATACTCAGAGCCTTGGCATTACCTGACCTGGTCTGACAGTTTCCTAGAAATCCCATTGGCAGGGGTTGTCTTTATTTGACACAAGTCCTGACTGAATGTGACCATTGTTTTCCACAAATTTATTTGTCAAAAAATTCCAGCAACAACAATTATGTAACACTGCAACTGCCTGAGGCGGTTATAACAGGCGTGGCCAACAGCTGCACGGGAAGATAAACACAGCAAATAAATATTTGAAAAGATGCTCAACATTTGTTATTGGGGAATTCCACAGTAAAACGCAGTAAGATGCTAACTACTACACACCTGTTGTAATAGATACAACCCAAAAAGCTGACAATGCGAAATGCTGATGAGAACACAGAGCAACAGGACTGTATTCATGGCTCGTGGGGGTGCAGAATGCTAAAGCCACCCTGGAACAATCGCACTCCTAGGTGTTCAGCCAGCTAGCTGGAAGAATTATGTCCATGCCAGATCAGGATGTGAATGTTACAGCAGCTTTAATCACAATCACCCAAAACTGGAAGCCACCAAGGCAAGGGGAGACGTGAAGGATGAAACAGACTGGAATACATCTGTACATCTGAATATTATCAAGCAATAGCAAGGAAACAAGCTACCAAGCCAAGAGAAGGCAGGGATGCTTCCAAGTGAAAGAAGTTAGCCTGCAAAGGTTACATGCTGGATGATTTCAATTATATGACATCCTAGAAAAGGTAACAAATAGAGAGAAGGTAAGAAAGCGTGGTTGCCAGGGATCGGGGGTAGGGCGGTGAAGTATGAACAGACAAAACACAAGGAATTTTTAAGATAGTGAAACTGTTCTGTGTGGTACTATAACGATGGATATGTGGTATCATGCATTTGTCAAAACCCATGCGATCCCTTCTATGGGGCAGTTGCACAGATCGCGACTTCAGAAAGCTGGGCTCCAGACAGAGTGAACTGCAAGTGCAGTGGCTCCACGCCAAAGCTCGTAGGAGCAGAGACTTCAGACACCGATGGCCCACAGAAGCAACACTTCCAATGTGTGTCACCCCACTGAAGTGACTTCCAGTTCTACAGGCTGTGATTTATGCTGCAGAAAACAGTCCCAGGGCTATAGAAGTTTTCCCAGAAATCTGAAGGCATGCCCACCCACCAGAAATGAGGCCTGCCTGACCAAATACTTTAATGGACCACCTTGGGGCCCATCATGGAAGGGACCTTCTACTGCCTGATGGCCCTCTACATGGCTTTAGAGATCCCAAAATAAATGAGGTAAGCTGCAGAGGACTGGTTTGCTTTTTGGTATAAACCTTTTGAGATTTCATTTACCATTGTCTCTGTTATGTTGTTGTTGTTGTTGTTGTACTGGAATGGGCTACTTTTTTCAAAAAAAAAAAAAAAACTACAGGGAGATATGAAGCTAGAGCTCACTGGACGATTACTACTATTGTTTAACCAAACAACACTACATCCTGTATTTGGGGCCCTGGTTTACCAGTGGTTCTGGTTGGGTTACACACCGGCTCATTCACATCAGTTTGTGCCAAGGACGTCAGGGACTTGGGGTTACATTTTTGAGCATGGGATGCAGAAGCCTTTATGGGTCTGGATGTGACTGAAGAAGGAAGACAGAGGCCAAGGCCAGGCCTTGAATGATTGGGGCTTGAATTATTAGTCACCTTTGGAATTTTTCCATCTTGCAGTAAAAGTTAATAAAAATTATTTGCAACCCGACTCTGTTCACTGGGTACGTTCTTTGAAAGGGTTATTTGCCTCATCTCAGAACTTTAATGAAATTTTATGTGTAATTGTTGTGTATTTATTCTACCATGGGAACAGAGAACACCTGTTTAGTGTTGCACTTCAGACTGGTGCTGGTTTATTACTGTAACTGTCCCATAAATTCTCCTTTATCTTTTAAAAATATTACAATCTTTAAATTATGATTTATTTTGACTGTGAATGAAATATACCTATGAATGAAAAAACATTTTCACAAGGAGTGAAACAATCTACTCAAATTTTTAAAAAATTAAGAGGTTGGGAGAATCTCAGGAAAGAATACAGAATATGAATAGAGAATCAGACTGTATTATGAATATGTGAGATCATTTTGCAGAACTGAGTGTGGGGAAAAGGCACTAACACAAGTCACTTTGTACAAAGACATACAATCAACTAGTCAAAAGGGAAGCATTCAGCAAAAGAGAAAGAAATCCTGAAAAGAAACAAACAATTTGTGAAAATGAAAAATTCAGTGTCTTGCATTTCAGCTCAGGGAGTTAAGCTGCCACTTGCAACACAAGTATCTGATGAGTGCCAGTTTCAGTCCTGACTGCTCCATTTCCAGTCTAGATCCCTACTGATGTGCCTGGGAAAGCAGCAGAAGATGGCCTAAGTGCTTGGGCCCTGCCATTCATGTGGGAGACCTGGATGGAATTCCAGGCTCTTGGCTTTGATCTGGCCCAGCCCCATCTGTTGCAGCCATTTGGGGAGTGAATCAGTGGATGCAAGATCTCTCTCCCAATCTCCTTCTCCTCCTCCTTCTGTAACTTTATCTTTCAAATAAATAAATACATAAATAAATAAGAAAATGAAATATTTAATAAGTCAAATAGATACTACTGTGGAAAGCTTCAACAATGGACTAGATCAAGCATAAGAAAAAATATCTGAACTTGAGGCTAGGTCTTATGAAACATGCCAAACAAAAATTTTTCTTAAAAAAGATTGAAGATTGTCTCCAAGACATTTGGGAAACCATTAGATGAACAAATATTTGAATTGTAATTCCTGAGAGTAAAGAGAGGAGTAGAGGACTAGAAAATCTATTCGATGACATAATAGCTGAAAGCTTCCTGAATCCAAGTAAAGGAGAATCATAGGATGCCCAAACAAGTATAACCAGAAAAAACCCACAACACATTATGCTCAACTCTTCAAAGCACAACATAAATAGAAAATTCAAAAGTATTCAAGACAAAAATCTCCAGATCATTTTTAAGGGAATTCCTTTACAATAACAGCAGTTTTTTTTTTTATTTTTGATTATAATCAATACAAAAAGAACAGACTTCATGTATTTCAAAGATAAAATTTTAAGAACATAATGATACTTTCCTCACTTCTTTCATCCCTCCCTCCCACCTCCTTCCTTCTTTATTTTTTCTTTTAATTTTTGTGATAACATACATTCAATTTACTTTATAATCTTAGGCTTAATACTCCACTAAATATAGGGTTCAAAAACTAAAAATAAAAATATTACTGTTCCACATTGTCGCTCCCCCTCTTCGTGGAGGAACGACACTGAACCCTGCCTAGGCTTCATATCCGAGTCACGGCACCATTATGTCGCTCCCCCTCTTCGTGGAGGAACGACACAGGACCCTGCGCTGTTCTTTCGTCTGCTCGGCCCTCCCCGGGTTTGCTGCTGGTTCTTCCCGGGTTGGCTACTATCCCTTCCACCTCCGTGGAAGGGCAGTTCCCCCTGGCCACATTCCCCACTTCCGCAGGGGAGCGGCACACCGCCGGCCGGCTTTCTCGGGGGCTGCACAGGTTCCCTTAGATGTTCCCCATAGATGTTCCTGGTGCATGCCGTCTCTCTCCTCCTTTATAGTCCTCCTCCGCCAATCCCAACTCGGCTGCCCACACGCCGAGTACGCTGCTCTCCTCCAATCAGGAGCAAGTCCTACAGTTTATTAGTTGAACTGGAGGCAGCTGTGCGGAAGCTGTTTACTTCTCTCCCAGCGCCATATTGTGGGAGAGCAGATGCATAGAATAAGTCTTAATTCCAGTAACTCAGTCCAGTCCGGATTGCTCCCCACACACATGATTATAGATTAGGGATATAAACATAATCAAATCATAAAATGTCAGTTTCAATCTTATACATTCAGATTTTTGTACTTTATTAGCCACCAGAAATCAAAGAAATCATATGATATTTGTCTTTTGGGGTATGGCTTATTTCACTAAACATAATGGTCTCCAGTTGCATCCATTTTGCTTCAAAAGACAGGATTTCATTCTTTTTTATGACTGAGTAGTATTTCATTATGAATTTATACCACATTTTCTTTATCCAGTCATTAGTTATTAACATTGGGGTTGATTCTACAATTTAGCTATTGTGAATTGAGCTACTATAAATACGGGGGAAAAGATGACTCTTTCATATGCTGATTTCATTCCCTTGGGTCCATTTCCAGGAATATTCTATTTTCAGATATCTGAGGAATCTCCATACTGTCTTCCATAATGGCTGTACAAGTTTGTATTTACACCAACAATATACTAAGGTAACTTCTGCTCCACATCTTCACCTGCATTTGTGTTAGTTCTGATTTTTGGATGATAGTTATTCTAAATGGGGTGATGAAACCTCATTGTGGCTAGTGGCTCAGAAATTTTTTTTATGTGTCTATTGTTCATTTGTAGTTCATCCTTTGAAAGATGCCTCTTCAAGTCTTTTGCCCATTTCTTAACTGGATTGTTTGTTGTTGTTGAGTTCTTTGAGATCCTTATATTTGGGATATTAATGATTTCTCAGATGCATACTTTGAAGGTATTTCCTGCCATTCTGTCAGTTGCCTCATCACTTTGTTGAGTGTTTCCTTTGTTCTGCAGAAGCTTCTTAGCTCCATGTAATCTGCTTTTATTGCCCTGTACTTCTGGAGTCTTATCCAAGAAGGCTGCCTTGTCAATAACTCTAAGTGCTTCCCCTATGTTTTCCCCTAGTAATTTGATGGTTTCGGGTATTAGGTTTAGATCTTTGATACATTGTGAGTTGATTTTTGTATAGCACATGTGATAGGGGTCTTGTTACATATTTCTGCATATGGAGATCCAATTTTCCCAACACCATTTGTTAAAGAGACTGTCCTTTCTTCAGGAAATTATTTTAGCTCATTTGTCCAAGAATAGTGGGTTATATGTGCATGGATTAATTTTGGGGATTTTTTTCTATTCCATTGACCCACATGTATATTTTTGTGCCAGTACCAGGCTGTTTGGTTTGTAACTGCCCTGTAACCTGTCTTAGAACCTGGTTTTGTGATGCCTCTGGCTTTTTTTTATTGTTAAGATTGCTTTGGTTATTTGGGGTCTCATGTGTTTCCATATGAATTTTAGGATTTTTCTTTTTCTAAATCTGAGAATAATAATATTGGTGTTTTTATAAAAAAATTATTTATTTGAAAGTCAGAGTTAGAGAGAGAGAGAGAGAGAGAGAGAGATCTTCCGTCTGCTGGCTCACTCCCTAGATGGCCACAACAGCCATTGCTAGGGTCTGGTCAAAGCCACGAGCCAGGAGCTTCTTCCAGGTTTCCCATGAGGGTAGCTGGGACCCAAGCACTTGGGCCATCTTCTGCTGCTCTTTCCAGGCCATTAGCAGGAAAATCATATCATGTATGTTTCCTGACCATAATGGAGTGAAGCTTGAAATTAACAACATAAAAAACTCTGGAAAAATATACAAATACATGGAGACTGAACAAAATGCTCCTGAATGAATAATGGATCATAGAAGAAATTGAAAGATAAATTTAAACATTCTACAAACGAATGAAGATGACAACAGAACATATCAAAACTTATGGGATACAGCAAAAACAGTATTAAGAGGTAAGTATATAGCAATTAGTGCCCACTTCAAGAAACTGGAAAGGTATCAAATAAATGACCTAATAATAAATCCCAAAGACCTAGAAAAAAACACAAGGACAAACTAAACCCAAAATTATTAGGAAAAAAGAAATAATAAAAACTAGAGAAGAAATAAACAAAATCAAAATTTAAAAAAGCATATAAGAGATCAGTGAAATGAAGAGCTGGTTTTTAAAAAAGATTTATTTATTTATTTGAGAATTACAGAGAAAGAGGGAGAGATAGAGAGATATTCTTCTGCTGGTTCACTCCCCAGATGGCTACAACAGCTAGAGCTAGGCCAGACTGAAGCTAGGAGACAGGGGCTTCATCCAGGTCTCCCACATGGATGGCAGGGGCCCAAACACTTGAGCCGTCTTCTGATGCTTTTCCCATGTCAGGAACAGGGAGCTGGACTGTAAGTAGAACAGACAGGATGTGAACTGGGACCTGTTTGGGACACTAGCAACCCAGGTGGCAGCTTTACTTCTATACCACAATGCTGACAAGAGCTGTTTTTTTTTTTTTAACCAAAAAATAAACAAAATTGATAAATCATTGACCCAACTAACAAAGAAAGAAAGAAAAAGGATAAGACCCAAATTAATAAAATCAGATATTAAAAAGAAGATGTTAAAAATGATACCACAGGAGCCAACACTTTGGTGTAGCAGGTAAAGCCACTGTCTGCAGTGCTGGCATCCCATATGGGTTCCAGTGTTAGTCTCAGCTGCTCTATTTCTGATCCAGCTCTCTGCTCTGTGATTTGGGAAAGCAGTAGAAGATGGCCCAAGCACTTGGGCTCCTGCATGGGAGACCCACAAAATACTGATGAACAAAATTGAAAAACACACACACACAAATGAAGATATTTCCCATGTTCATGGATTGGGCCAAAAATAATAAAATAAAATCCTCAGTATCACAGCTATCAGGAAAATGCAATCAAATCCACAATGATGTATTATCTCACTCCAGTTAGAATGACTACGATCAAAAAGACAAAAATTCAAATGCTAGCAAGCGTGTGGAGAAAAGGGAACCCTTAAATACTATTGGGAGGATTGCAAATTAGTACAGCATTGTGGAGAGTAGCGTGGGGATTCCTAAAAAACTAAAAATTGTTTCACAACATGACCCAGCCATCCTGCTTCTAGATATAATCCAAAAGAAATGAAATCAGCACAGGAAAGAGATACTTGAACTTTCACATTCATTGCAGCACTAGTTACAATACCCAAGGTCTGGAAACAATCTAGATGCACACCAATGGATGAATGAATAAAGAAAACGTGGGATATACACACAATGGAATATTATTCAGCAATAGAACAGAATGAAATCCTGACCTTTGCAACAAAATGGATAGAACTGGAGATCATCATATTAAGTGATATAAGCCAGACTCAGAAAGATAAATACCATATGTGTTCTCTCATGTGTGGAAGCTTAAAAAAGTCAGTCTGACATTGGATTATTACTAGAGGTTGGGAAAGAGGCAGAAAAGAGATAGAAGGAGGTTGGATAACGGGTACCAAAACAAAATCAGACAAAAGTAACCAGCTCTCGTGTTCTGTAGCACCGTAGGGTGACGATAGTTCACAATCACGTATTATATTCTATATAGTGATCTGAAAGACAGAGACTGGGAGACTGCAAACACAAAGAAAAGATAAGGAAATGTAAAGGTTAGTTGTCTGGTTTGACTGGTTTTTACTATGTGTGTTGAAATATATATATGTTGAAATAATGCATTGTACTCTAAAAAATGTATAAGTATTATACCTCCATCGAACATTTTAAAAAATAAAATAAGTTTTAAAGTATCATCACTTCAAAAATATTATATTTAGTGAACTAAATTTCCAAAGCAAAAGCCAAAAATTGGCAGACTGGATTTTTTTAAAAAACATGAATTATTTGCAAGGCAGTTACAGAGACAGAAAGAGGCAGAGAGATCTTCCATCCACTGGTTCACTCTCCAGATGGCCACAACAGCTGGGGCTGGACAAGTCTGAAGCCGGGAGCCAAGAACTCCATGCAGTTGTTCCACATGGGTACATGGCTTCAAGTACTTGGGACATTTTCCACTGCTTTCCCAGGTACATTATCAAAGAGCTGCATTTGAAATGGAGCAATCGGGACTTGAACTGGTGCCCATTTGGGGTGCTGGCATGGCAGGCAGTGTTTTAACCCCACTGTGCTACAACTCCAATTCTGGCAGGCTGGAGTTTTAAAAAGATATGACTTAACTATAAACTGATCACTGAGCTGTACTTCGGATTCAAAGTCACAAATAAGTTGACAGCAAAAGGATGGGGAAAAACATACTATGCAAACAATAGAAAACAAACACACACACTCACACACACACACACACACACACACACGGTGAGAGAGACCAAGTAAGCACTGGAATAACTATACTAGTATTAGACAAATAGACTCCAAGACCAAATTTATTAGAGATAAAGAATACTTTATGATGACAATTTGGTCAAGCCATCAGGAGGGCATAACAATAAAAGGCATGTATGTACATATATATATATGCGGCTACTAACCAGCCAGCAGAAAAAGAACTGAAGACAGAAATGGAAATAGTTCAGTGGCAGATAGAACGTATAGAAGATCAACAAAGAAAAAGAAACTCTGTAAATTAAACAGACTTCACAAACATTTCTAGATCATAACACATAACAACAGACTGCATATCTTCTCAAGTGCACCCAGAGCATTGTCCAGGATAGACCATATGTTAGATCATTAAAAAGTCTAAATAAATTTGAAATGATTGAAGTCATACAAAGTATGATATCCAACCACAGTTGATTGACCTTAGAAATCAGTACAAAAGGGATTTTGGAAATTTCACAAATATGTGGAAATTAAACAACACACTCCTAAATAATGAAGAGGTCAAAGCAGAAACCAAAAAGGACAATTAGAAGAAATTTTGAAATGAGTTAAAATGAAAACACAACATATCAAAACACATGAAATGCATCTAATCCAATGCCTAGAGAGAAACCTATAGTAGTAAATGCCTGCATCACAAAAGAAAATCCTGGGGCTTAGCAGTTAGGATGCTGGTTGGGAGCCTCACATCCCATAGCAGAGTGCCTGGGTTGGAGTCCCAGTTCCACTCTCAATTCCAGCTTCCTGCTAGTACACACCTTGCTAGGCAGCAGGTAATGGGTAGTCAGAGACCTGGACTGAGTTCCCACATCCTGACTTCAGTATGACCCAGCTTCAGCTGATGTGGACAACAGGGAGCAAACCAATGGATGGGCTCAGGCTCTCTCTTCCCCTCTCCCTCCCTTCCTCCCTCCCTCCTTCTTCTAGGCCCCTCTGCTGTCATTCATAATAAATAATTCTTAAAAAGAAAAATCTCAAATTAATAACCTAACTTTCCACTGAAAGAGACTAGAAAAGGCAGATAAAACTATACCCACAGGAAAACTATACCCACAGGAAGCAGAAAAAAAATAAGGACCAGAGCAAAATTAGATGAAATACAATATAGAAAATCAATAGATACAATAAATGAATGTTGGTTCTTTGATAGTATTATCAAAACTGGCAAACATTTAGCAAAACTGACCAAGAAAAAAGTTTGAAGCCTCAAATTATTAAAATAAATAATGGAAAACTGGACATTACTACTGATTTGGGGGAAATAAGAATGGTTACAAGGGAATACTAGGAATTACTGTATGCCAATATATTAGATTACCTGATTGAAACAGACAAATGTCTGAAAGGGCACCAACTACCAAACCTGATTTAAAAAGAAATAAGAAAATCTGAATAGGCCTTGAACAGGTACAAAGACTGAATTAATAAGTAAAATTGTCCCACAAAGAAAAGCTCATATTCAGCTGGCTTCACTTGAAAATTCTATCAAATATAATAAAGAATTGTCATCAATCTTCCATGAAATAGCAAAAAAAAAAAAAACACTACAGGAAAAATACATCCAAATTCATTCTGTGAGGCTGGTATTAACTTGATACCAAAGCCAGAGAAAACTATTGCAAGCTAACAAAATTTCTCAGTAAAGTACCAACAAACCAAACTCAGCAACATACAAAAGGATCACATAATATGACCAAGTGAAATTTACATGAGGAATGCAAGCTTGGTTCAACATATGAAAATAACTCAATATAATTTGCATATTAGTAGAATAAAAGTCGAAACCACTTCACCATCCCAAATAATACAAAAATGTATTTGGCAAAATTCTCTTTAACAAAACAAACACTTAACAGACTAAAAATATAACCCAACCTGACAAAAGGCAAATATGAATAATCTACAGCTAACCATCATATTTAATAATGAAATAATTCTTAAAGTATAATTCTCTTGCTGTACATGTTTAAAAGGTGATGAGACCTAGAGTTACTGATGTCATGACTTTGGATTTTATTCTACCCTGATGAGAAGTCATTAGATGAGTTAGAAGGTCATAATCTGACTTTTATTTTTAAAAAGTACTCTGGCTACCACAGATCCATTCCACTGAGGTTCCATTTGGACTGGGGGTGATAGACAGTTGGGAACTCTGGTACAGTTAGGTGGTTATGGACGCTACTTTAGGAAAGAGACTATAGCATCCTGTAGTAGTAGCTGTAGTGGTGGTGATAGTGGTAGTAGTAGCAGCAGTAGTAGCAGTGAAAGCTGAAAAGAGTAGATGGTTTCAAAATATCTTTAGAGGGAGAGTAAATAGGACTTACTGGGGATTAGATATGAGGATGAATGATAGAGTCAAGGTGGACTCCTAGATTTTGGCATAAGCAACTGCATCCATAGAGATGCCATACACTGAGAAAAAGTAGGATTGGAGTTGAGGAAGACAAAAGTTCTATTTGGGGCACATTGAAGTTGACATACCTACTTATATTCATGTTTAGCTGTCAAATAGGAATCAACTTTAGATTACAACAGAAGTCAAGGATGAACATAGAGATTTGGAAATTGTTAGTACACAAATAGTGTTTAAAATCAGGTGACTAAATGAGATTGGGATATATGTAGATAAAGAAAAGAAGGGAGACTAGGACAGAGCCCTGGGGCACTCATATCTGTAGAATTTGGGTAGAAGAAAGTAGAGTTCACCATGGAGATGAAGAAACAGGGGGTTCGAGTCCTGGCTGCTCTACTTTCAATCCAACTTCATGCTAATCACCTGAGAAAAACAGCAAAAAATGGTCCAAGTGCTTGGGCCCCTCCCATCCATGTGGGAGACCTAGAAGAAGCTCCCGGCTTCTGCCTCGCCAAGCCCCAGCCATTGTGGTCACCTGGAGAGTGACCTGTTGTGCGCGCTCTCTCTCTCTCTCTCTCTCTGACTTTCAAATAAATAAATAATCTTTTAAAAAAAAGAAACAGCAAGTGATAGAAAAGGAAATCAGCAGTATGGTACCATGGTCTCAAAGAAAAGTAACTATATCCAGAGGGCAGCAGTGATTAATTTTACTTAATGGTACTGAGAAGGAAAGCATGAGAAGAATGGCAAATGGCCATTTGTGTTTAGAACACGATGGTTGTTAGTAATGTCGACCAGGGCAAAGTTGATGAAGTTGTAGGGACTGACATCCCGATGAGGTCGGTTAAGGGGGACTGTGAACTGAAAGAGTAAGGGCAGTGAATCTCTCTGCTCCCACTGCTGTACAAAATATCACATGCTGTGCAACTTAAGCAACAGAAACGGATTTTCTCACAGCTCTGGAAACCAGAAGTGCAAGATCCGGGTGCCATCAGGAGTGGTTTCTGGCGAGGACTCTTCCTTAGGTTGTAGACGGCTTCTTTCTCACTGTGCCCTCACATAGACTCTTCTCTGTGCATGGCGATGCAGAGATCAGCGGTGCTTCGTTCTCTTCCTAGAAGGACATCAGTCCCTTTAGATTATGGCCCCTCTCTCGTGACCTCATTTAACCTTAATTACCTGCCTAAGTGCCCTGTCTCCAATGTCGGCCATGTGGGGGGATAAGAGCTTCAACACACGAATTTCAGGGGGATACAAATTCATCCAGAACATCAAGCAACTCCAAATAACTCTCTAAAAGACAATTTTTATGAAGGGGAGCAGGAAAACAAGACAGCAATTCAAAACACATGTGGACATGAGAGAGCTAGGCTAATTACAGAGACGGAGTCCCTGGAAAGGGTCGAGGATACAATGACAACCTTTGACCAGGTTGTCTTTTGACATGAGCCAAGCCACATCAGCAAGAGTAATGGGAAGGAAATCAAAGAGGAGGAGCGATGATATGGATAGGCTGGTAGTTTTCATGGGGAAAGATGACAGAGTTCCTGTGTAATGGCACCTATTTTGCTGATGAACATAAAACTGAATGAGTAGTGAGCGTGGCCTAGAGGCTGGGTAAGGTAGGAGTTTCAAAGAGAAGGCACAAAATGGTCATTTGGGAATGCTGGCTGAAAACAATATTGTGAAAGTCTGCTGTGATTCTTGACATATTGAGTGCCTATCTGAGATTTAGATCTGTGGAACTTAAAGAGAGACTGGGCCACATGGTTGTGTATCTTTTTCCAGCCATTTCAATAGCTCAGATGTTGGCACAGGATAAGCATACAGATGGGTTTCCCAAGGTCATGACCTTGGAGGCAAGTCCAGCCAAGAAAAGAAACAGATAGAGAACCAGGGATATTAACAAGACAATGCTTAAACAAGGAAAGACAAAAATACAAGATACTCTTTGACCATGTTTACAATAGGGTGTATAAAATTTTTAACCCGTTACCATGTCAAATAATGCCTCTACAACTGGTAGTTCATTACTTTTAAACAATCATTGATGCATTCCATATGTATTTTACACAGCAAAGTTTCAGATAAAATGGAGATTGTAGTAGACAAGAATCATGTGAGTTCATACTTGTTTAAGAAACTCTAGAATAGAATTTATGGCAACTATCTTTCCTCACTCATTAGATTTTTCATTTCTAAGACTATTTTGCCTTCAAAGCTTAATGTGTTTGATCCCAGATTGGCATCAGTATACATAAGAGGAAGTGGGATTTTACAGATGAAATTTTGCCTTGGAAATTAAACTATGTCCAGTCTTCCTTCCTGTCCAAATTATGAGCTGAAATCCTGAAAATGAAAACCATTTCTAGTCCCCATGAATGCCCTAATCCTAAATTCTTCCTGAATTGTGAAGTGGAAAGTTAAATCATTTTTGTTGGAAAACTCCCTGTTCAATGGGTCCAGATTAGCACTCAGATGATGTCAGCAAATGCTACATTTTTTTCCAATTATGAAATGAATTATGGGGCGCTAGCTAACCACAGTCAGTCATTAAATAAAACTATTTTGGCTAATACATTGTTGTTCTGCCAGAAAACACAGGTGTTTTGTTTTTAAGGAGTTTTTTCAAACATTGCTTTAAGAAAAGATTGCATTGACAATCCTTCAGCACAAGCAATATAGGAGTATAAATAAGAAGGTGTTATTTGTGGAGAATTTGTGTGGCAGGGGTACAGATTGCATTTTCACATGTGCAATACAGAGTTGCTTTATGTCCAAGGAATTGAAACATTCAGGCTATGATGTAGGAAGACAGTGATATACGACCATGCATATTTAAACACATCTATACATGGAGTCTTAAGAGTTGAATGAAAGGCACCTTTTAAACATAAAATGTTGTTATTTTTATCAAGAACAAACTTTCTGGGGCTGGTATTTTCAAATAATGCTAGTTCATTTTTTCTACGATGGTTCCCAAAGGTTTCAAATTCTTGGTCTCAAAATGATGGCATTTGTGTCTGTCAATATCAACTGAGCATGGCCCTAACGTTAACAGAAGAGCCAGAGCACTACTTTCATTTGGAGGTCATTTTTCAAAGACAAAAGAGCATCCAATTTTTAGCTGGCCTAATAGTCCTAATGATGATTTCTAATCATTTTGCATTTTTTGGCAATGGCCTTACATTTATTTTTCCTTTCAGCCCACTCTATTCAATTTACATATTGCTAAATTGTCCCTAAATGAAACAGCTGCTTTCAACTGATTCATCTGAGGAATTTGATTATCTCATCCAAACTCTGACATCTTGAATCAAGCATTAATGGCATGTTTACGGAATGAGGCAGTTTTCTGTTTCATAATGACTTTTTTCCTCTGCATGTGCAAGAGAATATGAATGTCACATATCTATAATCCTCAGAACTCAAGCATTACTGCAATAATCAACTTCTCTTGGGTACAATTATGTTTTAAGAGAGTAACAATCTATTGACCAGAATATCTAACAAATTGTCTTCAAGAAGTTCATAGAAAATGCACATTATGGAAAACTATGCCTGGATTTCAAACATTTTTGTACTAACATAAACTTCTCTTTTAATTCCATTTTTCACAACTTTTTAAAGTGTTCTCATTTAATAGGGTTGAAGAAGACATGTTTAATGTATTCTAAATTTTATTCTCAACATCTGGATTGCCCAGGTTTTATTTCAGAGTTTCTGAATGCTTTCATTGAAGACTGAACACAACAGTGTATTTCTTTGGAAAGTTTCCCCTCACCAAAAAATCTCATTTTTCGAATGCTGATACATACTGAGATTATTCTTCGAATTCCCCAGTGTCTTAAAAACATATTTTAATCAACAGCATATTCCGATTTTCACCAAGTATTTATTCACAATGTATGGGTCCCACCTGTGGAACAAAAATATTTTTTAAACTAGAAGGACTTTAGATTATTTGTGAAACAGCTATTGTCCATACAAACTAAATGATTCTGTCATGGTGTGGTAGAGTAAGCTGTGAATTAGCGGTGTTCAACTAAATGTTATGGATAATTTTTGAAATGAGAGAACTCAGATCAGTGACCAGACTTTATTCTATGTTGAAAGAAAATATAACATAAAAGACTATTTCTACATAGAAGGAAACACAGACACAAACATCTAACTCTTCTGCATCATTTCATTCCTTCATATTGAAATGTGGCCAACCTGGGAATATGTTGTTTAATATGTTTAAAGGTTCATGTTAAACAAATGATTGATTCAACAAGAAACATTTATATAGACACTTAAAATATCTCATTCCCATCTGTGATGCCTATGTCCTTGCTCTCAAATAAAGGACTTCCCTCACTCCGCATTCCACTGGCCACCACTGACTAGGCAGGCTGTAGGGACTGTGTTCCCATGGTTTCTACCCAAAGGTGGCAGTCTCTATTGTTTTATGATCCAGTTGAGGAGATGCAAAGAGATTGGGGATAAAGTCCAGAAGGCAAAAAGAGCTACAATGGAGCAGCCAGATGTCCTCAAAATTCTAGGAAATTGGAGCCAGTGTTTGGCACAGTGGTTAAAGTCACCACCTGGGGCACCTGCATCTCATATCAGAAAGTCTGGTTCAAGTCTCGGCAACTCTGCTTCCAATTCAGCTTCTTGCTAATACACACCCTGGGTGGCAGCAGATGATGGCTCAATTATTCAAATCTCAACCACCCACCTGGGAGACCTGGATGGAGTTCGAGGCTCCTGACTTTAGCCTGACCCAGTCCTGGCTATTTTAGGCATTTGCAGAGTGAACCAGCAAATAGAAGACCTCTCTCGGTGTATGTGGTGGGGGGGGGGGGGGTAGTTGTGTGTGTGTGCATGCGCATGCACACCTCTCCACATTTCAAATAAAAGTGATTCTAGGAAATTTGGGGGAGGGAATACAGACAGTTAAAATACTTAAGTGAGTACCAGAGGATCTAATTCACAAACTGACAAATTTAAGAATGAGAATATTTACATAGCAAAAAGAGTATAATAGTGGGCCTATGTCGTGGCCTAGAAGGTTAAGCCTCTGCCTGCAGTGCCAGCATCCCATATGGGCGCTGGTTGAGTCCTGACTGCTCCACTTCTGATCCAGTTTCCTGCTAATGTGCCTGGGAAAGCAACGGAGGATGGCACAAGTCTTTGGACCCCTGTGCCCATATGGGAGACCCAGGAGAATCTCCTGGCTCCTGGCTTCAACCTGGCCTAGATCTGGCCATTGCTACCATTTGGAGAGTGAATCAGTGGATAGAAGATCTCTCTCTCTCTCTCTCTCTCTCTCTCTCTGTATCTCCACCTTTCAAATAAATAAATAAATCTTTTTTTAAAAAAAAAGAGTACAACAGATTCCAAGGATATCTGGATAAACATTTTTTTTTAGATTTTATTTGTTTATTTGAGAGGTAGAGTTATAGACAGTGAGAGGGAGAGACAGAGAGAAAGGTCTTCCTTCCACTGGTTCACTCCCCAAATGGCTGCAGTGGACAGAGCTGAGCCCATTTGAGACCAGGAGCCAGGATCTTCTTCTTCTTCTTCTTCTTTTTTTTTTTTTTTTTTTTTTTTTTTTTTTGACAGGCAGAATGGACAGTGAGAGAGAGAGAGACAGAGAGAAAGGTCTTCCTTTGCCGTTGGTTCACCCTCCAATGGCCGCCGCGGCCGGTGCACTGTGGCTGGCACACCGTGCTGATCCGATGGCAGGAGCCAGGTGCTTCTCCTGGTCTCCCATGGGGTGCAGGGCCCAAGGACTTGGGCCATCCTCCACTGCCTTCCCGGGCCACAGCAGAGAGCTGGCCTGGAAGAGGGGCAACCGGGACTAGAACCCGGTGTGCTGGCGCTGCAAGGCGGAGGATTAGCCTATTGAGCAGCGGCGCCAGCCAGGAGCCTGGATCTTCTTCCAGGTCTCCCATGGGGGTGCAGGAGCCCAAGTGCTTGGGCCATCTTCTACTGCTTACCCAGACAACAGCCACAAGCTGGATTGGAAGTGGAACAGCAGGGACTCAAACCGGTGCCCATATGGGATGTGGGTGCCACAGGCAGAGGATTAACCTACTGTGGCACAGCACCAGACCCTGGAGAAATATATTTTAAACAATTTGCTTATAACTCTTTAAATAGCCAGCAGTGGAGAAAATTAAAAGTTAAAATGTTACAAGCTAGCAGGTGAGTTTTCAAAGTGGATGTTTACCTATCTACTTCACTTTTACTTTTCGTGTTATTGGACAAGAGCAGATCTGACTGTAAAATACAACTCCTACGTGCAATGTCCCTCCTTCATGCCTCAGCTCCACACCCTCCTGTCAAATAACACTCCATTTACAGCTCCCATCCTTGTCTTCTTCCACAAAGGCATAAAATCAGAGCCGAAGTCTCATGGGACAAAAAGGCCATTGTATTCTTGGGGACAGTGACGAAGCCACATCCTCCAAGCATCTCTGTGTGTGCAAGCCTTCCCAACTCCACCACACCTCAGACTCTCACCTTCACAGAGACAGCCTTTCATCTTTGCTCTGACCCCACAGGCCTCCCTCTGTCTTTCTTTCACCTGAGAAGGAAAAACCTCAGCCGTGCCAAAGGCTCATCATTGATCGGACAAAACGCTGAAGAATTATCTCCATGCCACAGGAGGGCTTCTTACGACTGCTTCCCTCTGGTTGATGAGAGCATCTTTGATGAACATTTCCTGACACAACCGTGCTGGCAGTGGTCTGGGGCAGGCTTTCTTCTTGTCATTGACCTTGTTAGATCAAGAGGTTGCTAGAGTTGAAGTGCCAAAGGTAAAGGACGGCCTGAAGCCACCTCAAACGTATTTACAGTGAGTATTTCTTAGCATCTACGGAGCTGGCAGGCTGGGACCACAGTCTCCCTTTTCCTGCACGTCCACCATTTCTCACTAACTGAGCAGCTTTGGGTAACCTGTTAACTGCACAAGGAATGCAGGAGAAGATGCCACAGGCCGCAGTGACACTGATCAATTTTCTAAAACCATTTGTACCAACGAATTCACTCATGTGGGCAAGAATCTAGGAAAAGTGCATTTTGGTTTTTATTTTTTCCTGCTTTGTAAAGTAATGGAAGCTCAATTTTAGAAAAGCTCTGAAAGCATAAGAGGGGAAACAAAAATCAGAGAGGAGACAGAGTTAACCACAATTGGGACCACATTGTATGATGTACGTATTTTCAATGTCTTGCTGTTTTCATTCAACACTGCATCATTTGTCTACCATTTGTCTTCTGTGACTATATTTCATATATATATATATATGTATTTATATCTGTTGTCATATATTTGTTTTCTGTTGCTATAACAAAATATCTTAGACCTGGTACCTTTTATCAAGAAGGGAAGTTTATTTGGCTCATGGTGTAAGAGAATGGAAGCCCCAGGACAGGGCACTGACACCTGCCCAGCCTCGGGTGAGGGCTTTTGCTTCTCCACAACATGGCAGAAACTGTCACGCGATGACAGCACACACACTAGCCCAGGACCCTTTCCTCTTCTTACAAAGTCACTGATGCCATCCTAGGGGCCCCACGCCATGACCTCCTCCAACCCCAATGACCCTCCAAAAGATTCATCTCCAAATACCGTGAACATAGGAATGTGAGGATTAAGTTGCCAACACATTAACTTTGGTAGACACATTCAAACCATAACAACATCCAACAAATATTTATTAAAAAAAACTAATATAAAGCAGAGCCACGCCTACCTGTGAATATCATAAATATTTTCCAATGATATTTTCTGATTATATTTCTTCAAAATGTGATTTTTTAAAAGATACACAATGTTAGGGGCTGGCGCTGTGGTGCAGCGGGTTAACCCACTGTCTGCAGTGCCAGCATTCCATATGGGCACCAACTCAAGTCCCAGCTACTCCACTTCCGATCTTGCTCCTTGCTAATAGGCCTGGGAAAGCAGCAGAAGGTGGTCCAAGTCCTCAGGTCCCTGTACTCACATGGAAGACTCAGAGAAGCTATTGGCTCCTGGCTTCGGATGGGCCCAGCTCTGGCCATTGTGGCCATTTGGGGAGTGAACCAGTGGATGGAAGATCTTTCTCTCTGTCTCTCTCTCTCTCTGTCTGTAACTCTACCACTCAAATAAATCTTTAAAAAAAGAGAGATAACACAATGTTCAAAAATGTACTGTTGTATAACTTAATAAATCATTCTCTAATTTTTTTATTTAAAAAAATTTTTTTAACTTTTATTTAATGAATATAAATTTCCAAAGTACAGCTTATGGATTACAATGGCTTCCCCCCCATAACATCCCTCCCACCCGCAACCCTCCCCTTTCCCACTCCCTCTCCCCTTCCATTCACATCAAGATTCATTTTCAATTCTCTTTACATACAGAAGATCAGTTTAGCATACATTAAGTAAAGATTTCAACAATTTGCTCCCATACAGAAACATAAAGTGAAAAATATTGTTTGAGTACTCGTTATAGCATTAAATCTCAATGTACAGCACACTAAGGACAGAGATCCTACATGAGGAGTAAGTGCACAGTGACTCCTGTTGTTGACTTAACAAATTGACACTCTTGTTTATGGCCTCAGTAATCACCCTAGGCTCTTGTCATGAGCTGCCAAGGCTATGGAAGCCC
Source organism: Oryctolagus cuniculus (assembly GCF_051225735.1). Lineage (NCBI taxonomy): Eukaryota > Metazoa > Chordata > Mammalia > Lagomorpha > Leporidae > Oryctolagus > Oryctolagus cuniculus. Next base: position 79,334,289 of record NC_142882.1, read on the forward strand.
CCTGAGTTCACCAACTCTGATCATATTTAGACAAGGCCATGGTCAAAGTGGAAGTTCTCTCCTCCCTTCTTTGATGACCCATTCTTTCCACTGGGATCTCACTCGCAGAGATGCAGAGATCTTTCATTTAGGTGGTTGTGGTTGGTGGTGGTTGTTTTTTGTTTTTTGTTTTTTGTTTTTTTTTTTTTTTTGCCAGAGTGTCTTGGCTTTCCATGCCTGAAATACTCTCATGGGCTTTTCACCCGGATCCGCATGCCTTTAGGGCTGATTCTGAGGCCAGAGTGCTGTTTAGGACATCTGCCATTCTATGGGTCTGCTGTGTATCTCACTTCCCATGTTGGATCGTTCTCTCCCTTTTTGATTCTGTCAGCTAGTATTTGCAGACACTATTCTTGTTTATGTGATCCCTTTGGTTCTTAGTCCTATCATTATGATCAATTGTGAACAGAAATTGATCACTGGGACTAGTGAGATGGCATTGGTACATGCCACCTTGATGGGATTGAATTGGAATCCTCTGGTATGTTTCTAACTCTACCGTTTGAGGTAAGTCAGCTTGAGCATGTCCCGAATTGCACATCTCTTCTCTCCCTCATTCCCTAATTTTTGAATGTACAGCTTTTCTTTCTTGGAATAGCTTTATTAAAGTATAATAATTTGCACATATAGATAGCATAAATTTTGGGAGGTTTGGCCCAAGAGTGCAGCTGTAAAATTACCACCATAATTAAGATAATGAATATAGCCCCTTTCTCCCACCCTCCATTTGCAGGTAATTTCTAATCTTTTTTTCCTCTGTCACTATAGATTAGTTAGACTATTTTACAAATAATACACCATTCACTCCCTTTTGCACAGCTTCCTCTATTCATCATAATTATTTTGAAATTCATCCATGTTTCAACCAGGGCAATCAGTAGTTTATTGCCTTTTATTGCCAAGTAGCATACCATTGTATGAATATACTACAATTTGTTTATCCACTCACCTGTTGATGGATAGTGTTGTTTCCATATTTTTACTTTTACAAATACAACTGCAAAGGACATTGCATGCATCTTTCTGTATCATTTTTTTTTCTTTTTCTTTCAGGTAGTCTATACAAAGACCTACACACAAATGTTATGGCATCGGAGGATACAACCAATAAGCATATGGAAAGTCTGTGTGTACTTCTAAGAAACTGTGAAATTATTTTCCATTTGGAATGAACCATTTTCACCTCCACCAGCAATGTACGAGAGTTTGGTTAGCCACACATCTTCGCCAACATCTGGTATGTTTCAGTCTTTTTCTTTTTTTTTATTTTTTATTTATTTATTTTTTATTTTTTGACAGGCAGAGTGGACAGTGAGAGAGAGAGAGACAGAGAGAAAGGTCTTCCTTTGCTGTTGGTTCACCCTCCAATGGCCACCGCGGCCGGTGCGCTGCACTGATCCGAAGCCAGGAGCCAGGTGCTTATCTTGGTCTCCCATGCAGGTGCAGAGCCCAAGCACCTGGGCCATCCTCCACTGCCTTCCCGGGCCACAGCAGAGAGCTGGCCTGGAAGAGGGGCAACCGGGACAGAATCCGGCGCCCCGACCAGGACTAGAACCCAGTGTGCCGGTGCCGCAAGGCGGAGGATTAGCCTAGTGAGGCGCGGCGCCGGCCTGTTTCAGTATTTTTCTTCATTGATTTCTCAGTCTGTATTTCTGCTCATGAGTTTTCCGTAGACCAGGGATCCAAGTGTTTATCGTATCCATCTACCTGTTGGCCCCAAGCACTTCAAATTCCATAAAACTAAATTCACTGACATTTCCCATTTTCTTTTTTTTTCAAAAGATTTAATTATTTATTTGAAAGAGTTACAGAGAGAGAGGGAGAGACAGAGAAATCTTCCATCTGCTGGTTTACCCCTCCTCCCCCCGATATGGCCACAATGAGCAGGAAGAAGCCAGGAGCCAGGAGCTTCATCAGGGTTGCCCATATGAGTGGCAGGGGCCCAAACACTTGAGCCATCTTCAATCGCTTCTTCCAGGCCATTAGTAGGGAGCTGGAACAGAAGTAGAGCATCCAGGACATGAATTGGTGCCCATGGGATGTCAGCACTGCATGTGGCAGCTTTACTCGCTACACCACAACGTCAGCCCCAACATTTTCCCTTTTTCATTTCTTACCCCTGCACTCCAAACCAGCTCTTAATCCCGCATAACTTATATCATCTAGACTAAATCAGAACATTGAGAAGCATTATTTCCCTCATTCCCACCTCCAAGCGGTCCTATAGTTTGCCCTAATGAAAAGCATTAAATCTGCATCACGCTCACTATCGTCAGTCCTGCCACCTTACCCTCCTGAACTTCCGCAATAGTGAACTCAGTGTCTTCCAGTCCCATTGCTGTGCCTTCCTGTGCAAAAAAGGTGGGAAGCTAATGAATTTGCTTCCCAAAGTCCCCTGATTTAAGGTCTCTTGAGTGATATAGATGTCCTAAATCAGGTGCATTCTTTCAACACTTGATTTTGCAATTGAATTAATTGGCAAGAAAGGCAGGTCTCTAAGACCAGACTTTGTTACAAAGGTAGCAGGTGTAGCATGGTCCTAATGGGTTGTGTGCACTGCCCCTGTACCCTACAGTATATCATATCTCCCTCTCTCTCTTCATGATTTTTCTTCCTAAAATAACTTTTTCTCTATATCTGTCCCCATGACTTCAGTGGGATGGGAAATTTTGCACACATCCAATGAATTGTCAAGGAACTATGGTATATCAATATATCAATCTCTAGATTTGTAAAACTAAAGTTTTTTTTTTCTGTAATGTTTCCCTAAATTCTTCTCCTGTTATAAGATAGTTTCTATGACAAAATACATCAGCTCAAATCATCAGTTCATTATATATACCCAAAACTGTAACTGATTTCTGATAGCCAAATTCTATTTTTATTGGTCTCTCTCAAATTCCTAGAAGCAGGCCGGCGCCGTGGCTCAATAGGCTAATCCTCCACCTTGCGGCGCCGGCACACCGGGTTCTAGTCCCGGTCAGGGCACCGGATTCTGTCCCGGTTGCCCCTCTTCCAGGCCAGCTCTCTGCTATGGCCAGGGAGTGCAGTGGAGGATGGCCCAGGTGCTTGGGCCCTGCACCCCATGGGAGACCAGGAAAAGCACCTGGATCCTGGCTCCTGCCATCGGATCAGCGCGGTGCGCCGGCCACGGCGGCCATTGGAGGGTGAACCAACGGCAAAGGAAGACCTTTCTCTCTCTGTCTCTCTCTCTCACTGTCCACTCTGCCTGTCAAAAAAAAAAAAAAATTCCTAGAAGCAAACCAAAAATAAAAGTCTCTGGGAATGTCTGATCACTCTTTTTTTTACCAGGAATCCATTTTCTATGGCATTCATGGAAACCTATTATAGAACAAAGAGAAATAGGAGTGATTAGAATCTTTTTTGGAGAGTACAAGACTGATTCTTTCATCCAAATCCCTGTGACCAGGAACTTGAATCTTTTCTTCCTGTGAAAAGCTAAATCTCTTACAATCCTGACATGGCCTCTGTTGTTTGTGAAATGAAAATTCATTTTCCGTTGGGGAGGGGAATATTAGTGCTAGAAGGAATGTTAGCAACCACCTACAATCCTGTGCAGATGAGGAGACAGAGACCCAAAAAGCAGAAATGACAAACCTCCTGTGGTCTAGCACATTTATGACAGAGTTCTGTCCCCTGCAGGCAATTAAGGTATTGTTTTCACTATTTCTCAATGCCTTTCCTTTTCAACATTTCCAATCCTGGTTAATAGCCTGCAAGACCCAATTTTTAATTTGTTAATTTTGGAGCAACTGGATAATGGACAGATTTAGACAATGCAAGCCAGAGAAAATAACCAAATATTCAAAACTTGGAAACCAGATGAATCTTTTCAAATAATCACTATCCTAGATTGGAGGGAACAACGCTTAGGAATTACTGCAGAGCAATGTAGTTCAATCTTCTAATTCTGTGGAGACTGATACGGCAGACTTGCTAGTAACTGCTCAGATTCGAAGTTATCCTTCATAGGAACTAAAACACAAGTCTATGACTTCTCTCATTTCACCTATTATTTTGAGCTTTCCACCAGGATTTCTAAATAAATATTATTTCTTAACTGAGTTAACATATTCATCAGTATGTGAGGTCTTGCTTAACCAAGTGGGAAGTAAACCTATTTCAACCAGACTTGGTTTTGTTGTCTTGTTTCCTACCTTTCTCATTGCCTTATTTTGGAGCTTCCTAACTGCCCAGCTATCAAGACAAGGTTTGTAAAATAATTTGTGGACCCACACCAATGGAGAAACTGATAAGGCAGCAGGATTGGTAGCTTGGCACTATATGTACATGCAATCTATACATAATCTGTCACTTCGAGGGTCAAGCTTGAATCACCCTCCCAAGATGGATGGGCAAGTCACCATCAGACCCAAGTCAGATAGCAGCTTTTAACAGATATAACTACTGTTTCTCAACTGCGTGTCCATGGAGACTGAAAAATTGGTTTGTTGCCTAGAGAAGTGGAAATAAAACCAAGTCATTTAGTGTCTATGTGGTTTCTATGAAGCTAAGGAAATTTTTTTGGCATATGACAAAAATACAAATGGCTAAAGCTATGCGATTCCCTTGGTTGATTCTTGAAATTATCAAAAATAAGCTCTGTGAGCATTGCTTTTAAAATATGGAAATATTCTAAATGAGGGAGTATCAGATTCTCAGGTTGTTTGATTCTTGGTTAGAGTAGAAACCATTCTTTAAAACAGTGACCAATATATGCAACAAAATCTAATAGGTTAAAAAGCCCTTGGATTCATTACATATGGAAAATGTTTCTCATCCACAAATTCAACAGAGTTCCAAGCATGAAAGAAAAAGCCAGTCTTTAATAAGGGTGGAGGAGACTGAAACACCTATTCATTAATCCTATGGAAATATTTGTCACTCATATGTGGTTTAGGGAATTGGGTAAAAATAGCACCTTCGTAAGAATTTGTTCATCTGGGTATGGGCCTTTATCTATCTGAGAAAATAAATATGATGTAATAGTAGACTCATTGTATGAGTCCCCTGATCAACAGGGATGCAGAGGTGACAGCTTGGCACAAGTCAGCACAATTTCACAGCATCTGTTGGCCCACCATCAGATAGAAAACAACTCCTGGCAGATCTCCTTTCTCAATGAATGCACAAAATTAGCCAGGCCAAGAAAGGTGGCATACATGAGTTACAACCAAGACTTGGCCTGACCTCAGCTGTTCAGTATTTAGGACAACGAATGCTGCTTTTCAACTGGTCTTAGAATCCTTAGAAGAAAAGCCTATAAGCAAAGAACACACTTCTTAAAAGTGAATAATCCCTGCTCCAGTCTACTCATTCAACACCAGGTCTCCAAATATCGCAAAGTAGGCTCTATTTGGTCTGTCTGCAACTTGCTGGAGAACCCACAATGATCTATTGATTTTAGGTAAGAATAGTAAGAGGGATGTGGACACAACTGTTGTAACAAATTCATAAATCATCAAAATTGCTCTGTAATTTTGTAGAAATCACAAATTTTCTTGAAAAAAATGCAATTTTGTGCAAATGTATGCATCACTAACAGACGTGCATGTGTGTGTGTGTGTGTTCAGGGTCCACACCCAGAGACAAAGGAAAGGTGAGGTGACTTGATCAAAACACAGACACTGAAACACGGCTGCGAAGCCAGCGGGGCAAGAAGAAGATGTCATTCCCCAGTTTCTCTTTCTTCCTTCATTCTCCTAGACCATTTCCAATGCGTGAATTTGGGCTTTGTTTTCCAGAGTTTAAGCAAGAAGGTACAGTGACAGAGAACATGGATTGCTCACTTCTCCCGCCTCTGCCAATAGATGAGTTCTGACATTATAAGCCAGCCTACTTCAATTCAAAACCTGTGCTTTCAAAATACGTGACAAACAAAGCCCCAGTTCCTTGGCTTGGGCCCCACTGAACTTGCCAACACGTGCTCCACCACCACACCCACCCTTGGCTTTCACTTGCCCCTCCTCACAGCCCCCATGTCCCACCACCGTGTTGTCCTCTTCTTCCTGTGTAATGCTTTCCCCCTATTCTTTTCTATTAACCACATCCATATCCTTTAAGATCTCCCCCCTTCTGTATAAATCCTTCCTGGACTAGGCCAGTTGAAGGCTACTTCTCCCTCCTCTAAATTAAAGCCTAATAATGGGCTGGTGCCGCGGCTCAATAGGCTAATCCTCCACCTAGCGGCGCCGGCACACCAGGTTCTAGCCCCGGTCGGGGCACCGGATTCTGTCCCGGTTGCCCCTCTTCCAGGCCAGCTCTCTGCTGTGGCCCAGGAAGGCAGTGGAGGATGGCCCAAGTGCTTGGGCCCTGCACCCCATGGGAGACCAGGAGAAGCACCCGGCTCCTGCCATCAGATCAGTGCGGTGCACCAGCCGCAGTGCGCCAGCCGTGGTGGCCACTGGAGGGTGAACCAACAGCAAAAGGAAGACCTCTCTGTCTCGCTCTCTCACTATCCACTCTGCCTGTCAAGAAAAAAAAAAAAGCCTAATAATGATGAGTACAGCCAACACATGCGAGGCTCTCCTAGCCCCTGATTTTCTAGAAGACAGGGAATATTATAATCCCACTCTTACAGATGAAGATGAAAAGAAATGGATGGGTAAACAACAGGGATTGATCTCACTGGAGAGCTTGGACTCTGTGCTCACCCAGTGACTGTGGCCAGGCCTGGATGCTGGGGTGGGAGGAGCTAAACCCCAAGTCATGATGTCCAAGGGAACGGAGGTTCCCAAAGGACAGGTAGGGTGACTGCATGTGAGAAAGAATTCTGCAACAGCAAAAACTAAATTTCCACACTATTTCCTTACCTGGAAAACTGTTAACTCCCTTTAGCTTCTGCTGCACAATTACCCCACCCCTACTTTCTTTCCTTAAGTAAATCAAGATGCAGGGAGGCTACACTTTAACACATCCCCTATGCTCTAACCACATAAAAAAAAAAAGAAATAGAAAATAGAAAATTGCTTAATAACTGGGTACATAACAAAAGAAACATCTTTGTAGGTCAAAAGGAACAATAATAAAACACATAAAGCTCTTAGCAGAGCTGTGATGAGACGTATGACAATTTTAATCCTTACAGCCAAGTGCAAAGCTGGGCTTCTCCCCACCTCCCACTCCATTCTCAGTCTTGCATTGCTGGTTGGAATTTAAAGTGGTGCAGCATCTAGAAAAATAGTCTGATGCTTCCTCAAGCAATTAGACATTTGACCATCTGACCACTTAATTCTACTCCTGGGAAAATATCTGTATAGAAACTTGTACACAGGTGTTCTTAGCAGCATTATTCATAATAGCCAAAAGGTACAAACAACTCAAATTTCCATCAGCTGACAAACAGATAAACAAAATGTGGCATATCCATGCAATGGACTATTATTCAGCCATAAAAAGAAATGAAGGAGCCAGCATTGAGGCGCACAGAGTGGGCCACCACTTGTGATGCCAGCATCCAATATCTGAGTACCATTTCAAGTCCCAGCTGCTCTGCTTCTGATCCAGCTTCCCAGTGATGTGTGGGAAGGTGGCAGAAGATGTTGCGAGGATTTGGGTCCCTGCCACCTGTGTGGAGGACCAGCGTGGAGTTCCCTGGATTCAGCTTGCCGTAGCTCTGGTTGTTCAGGCCGTCTGGAGAGTGAACCAGCAGATGGAAGATCTCTTTCTTTCTCTCTCTCTGTCTCCCTCTCTCTGTCACTCTGACTTTTGAATAAATAAGTGAATATGCTCATATCATTAAATTGTAAGCTTTTAATCAGTGAATTGCATTGTATGGGAATTATATACTAATAAAACTACTTATAAAAGTTTCTTAAAATCTCAACCTGTATTAACTCTTATAATTTTTAAATTTGGACTTCTCAATTCAATAAAAATTGAAAAAAATGTGTAATGAGGGTACTTCCAAAAGTTTGTGGAAAAGATTCCTTATTTTTGAATTCCATTTTTCCACCAACTTTTTGAAGCACCCACATCAACATTTGTTTTAGATTATCTGGATGGCTACCACCAGATAACAGAAAGACCCATGTTTAACTTTGTTTACAATCTCATTCTCACCACATGAAAAGGAAAGATGTAAAAACATGAGACTAAGAGTTATTTAAAAATCCAGCTATCATACAGGGTAATAAAAGGAAGACAAACTCAAATAACCTGCTCACTCCAGTCAGGACTCTACACCCTGGGAATGAGTGTCCCATGGGTCCTGCCCAAGCACACCAACTTGCCCCAGCTCACCAAACCCATGGAGCAAATTTTGCTATAAAACAACTTTTTAAAGTTTTTCACCATTGTTTGGGGGAATAGCATTCAAGTGATTCCCCAATGAAAACGAAGTGTCAATGTTAGAAGCAAGATCAGTAATTAAGATGAAAACTAATGACACTGATAATGACAATAGTTTATAGTCTTCAAAATGAGAAGAATCAGGTCAACATAAGTCTTTCCTGTACTGAACCCAAAGTTCAAACGAGAACACCCACATCAGGCATATATTGTTCATGCGAATGTGTCATAGTCACTTCCTTAATTTGTCTCTGTCTTATTTTAATAAGAATTTTAAGTATCATTAGTTAAAATCTATTTTTCTCCTATATATAAGTGTAGTGTTTTCAAAAATGGGGCTCAGCATTAGAAGTCCCATGTGAATTATTTTCCTCAACAGTTCTCTGAGTTTCTTTGTTGTAAGGACACAGTGAGTGTGTAAGCAAGAAAAGCAGATTCTAGGTCTGGGCAAATAACAATCAAAATGCTCACAATCTGAAACCACAGTGAAGCTAGATTTCAGTAAAAAGAAGTCATAGAAAACCTCCGTTAACTAGACTATTTGAGATTGATGTATCTTGAAATAACCAGAAATTTAGTTTTAAGCCTCAACCTTCTTTAAAAATATTTTAAAGTATGTTGTCCTCTGTTTATCATTAAAGAAGATAATTTAATATTTGTTTTATGACCTAGAAACTGCCAATATTTCAGGTTCATCTTGCAATAAGATTTTTATTAAAAATCCATAAATCCAAAAAGCAAATAAGAAAGTACTCTGAAAAAATAGATGGTGTGGGGCCGATGCTGTGGCTCACGAGGTTAATCCTCCGCCTGTGGTGCCAGCATCCCATATGGGTGCCAGGTTCTAGTCCCGGTTGCTCCTCTTCCAGTCCAGCTCTCTGCTGTGGCTTGGGAGGGCAGTGGAGGATGGCCCAAGTGTTTGGGACCTACACCTGCATGGGAGACCAGGAGGAAACACATGGCTCCTGGCTTCGGATCGGCATAGTTCCGGTCAAAGTGGCCATTTGGGGAGTGAACCAACAGAAGCAAGACCTTTCTCTCTCTCTGTCTCTCTTACTCTCTCTGTCTCTCTCACTGTCTAACTCTGTCAAAAAGAAAAAAAAAAAAGAAAAATATATGGCATAAGCGTGTTGGTTGTTTTTTTTTTTTTTTCATGTAATATCTCTCTTTTTTCAGCAGTGGAATTCCCAGCATTATCTAATTAATGGAAACTTTCTTATTAATTGGAGTCCAGTTAGTCGAAGTTTTTGTTGTATATATATTGCTCTTTTGAGGATTGATTGATTGAACTATGGAGGAGGGAGAGAGGTGAATCATTTGTCCTTTTGCCCCAATATGCAATCAGCCAGGAAATTTTAGAATTCCATACATTTCATTGAATGACCACTTTGGACAAGAAACTGGGGGAGGGCCAGAGCTGTGGCATAGCAGGGTTAAGCCACTGTCTATAGTGCCAGCATCCCATATGGCTGCAGCTTCCTGCTATGGCCTGGGAAATCAGTGGAGGATAGCTCAAATACTTGTACCCATGCACCCATGTGGAAGACCCCAGTGAAGCCCCCTGGTTCCTGGCTTCGGTCTGGCCCAGCCCTGGCTGTTGTGGCCATCTGGGGAGCAAACTAGTGGATGGAAAACTTCTCTCTGTGTGTCTCTGTATCTCTGTAATTCTGCCTTTTAAATAAATAAATAAATCTTAAAAAAAAAAAAAAAAGAATGACACTGGGGGAGTGGTGAAGACAGACAAGAAGATGACCAAGGGGGGCAACACTTTGGTGTAGTGGGTAAAGCCACTGCCTGCAGTGCCAGCATCTCATATAGGTACCAGTTCGAGTCCCGGCTGCTCCATTTCTGATCCAACTCTCTGCTATGGCCCAGGAAAGCAATAGAAGATGGCCCAAGTCCTTGGGCCCCTGCACCCACGTGGGAGACCCTGAGGAAGCTTCTGGCTCCTGGCTTCGGATCAGCCCAGCTCTGGCAGTTGCTGCCATTTGGGGAGACAACCAGCAGATGGAAGACCTCTCTCTCTCTCTCTTCCCTCCCTCCCGCCCTCCCTCCTCTGCCTCTCCAAAACTCTGCCTTTCAAATAAATGAATAAATGTTAAAAAAAAAAAAAAGATGAGGGAGCTCCTCTTGCGATGTTGCTACAAGTTTACAGCCAATAGGGAACTAAAATGTTGTGATGCCATTGTATCAGAGCCCCTGAGCACACTGCCACAGTGATCAGCGCCAAGGCTGGGGAGCCTCTGAGCACTCAGGACTCCAACAACATCCACAGTGCTGGTGCCAGCTCTGTCCACGCAGGAAGTGATCTTGTAAACCCTTTTAATTAACCAACTGATGTCCACACAAAGAAGAAGTAGAAATGATTAATAAACCAAAGCATTTACCCTCCTCATTAATCAAACAAATTAAATAAAACAGTAATCTCTCAACCTACCACACTGATAAAACTATAAGGAATGGTAAGCCTGAACACTGACACAGGTGTGAGGAGATGGACATTCTCAGCTGTTTCGTGTGGAAGTGTTAATTGGTAAGACTTTCTGGAACAACTTGTGCATTGCTAATCACAAAACAACACAGACCTTTCATGCTAATAACTTTACTTCCAGGAATTTTCTCAATTCAATAATTAAGGATGCAGATAAGTATTTAGGTACTAGAGTGTTAATCATGGCATCATCAATAATCCCAAAATACACATATATGCATGCACATGGGTAAGGGCACAACATGTTCCCAGTAGGAAATGGCCATAAAAATTGTGTTTTATATCATACAGCAATTTAAAAGATATTGAAAAAATAAGTTTATTAAAGCTAGTACAATACAAATCAGGTCTACAGTCTAGTTAGTGGTGTTACAGTAACATCAGTATTCTGGGTTGGATAAAGTACTACAGCCATGCAAGATGTGCCACTGGGAGAAGGCTAACTGAAGGGGACACAGGACTTCTTTGCAGTATTTTTTCAAATTTTTGTAAGTCTATCATAACTTCAAAATAAAAAGGAGAACAAAGAAATTTATTGAAATGGCTGTGTTGACTGAAAAAGAGCTAACATAAAATCAGAAAATACAATCCTAATTTTTTTTTTTTTTTTGACAGGCAGAGTGGACAGTGAGAGAGAGAGACAGAGAGAGAAAGGTCTTCCTTTGCCGTTGGTTCACCCTCCAATGGCCGCCGCTGCAGCCGGCGCACCGTGCTGATCCGATGGCAGGAGCCAGGATCCAGGTGCTTTTCCTGGTCTCCCATGGGGTGCAGGGCCCAAGCACCTGGGCCATCCTCCACTGCACTCCCTGGCCATAGCAGAGAGCTGGCCTGGAAGAGGGGCAACCGGGACAGAATCCGGCGCCCCGACCGGGACTAGAACCCGGTGTGCCGGCGCCGCAAGGTGGAGGATTAGCCTATTGAGCCACGGCGCCGGCCCCAATCCTAATTTTTATAAAATATACATGTAATTCCTTTAACTATGTGATGATAGCAGCTCTGTTTTTGAAAGTCTTGTTATATGATTTTCAAGCTGCATCTCATTTAAATCTCACCAAAACTAATAAGGTAGATGTTATTTCCAATTGACCAGAGAGGAAAGGGATTGGGAGAAATTACACAACTTTTCATATGTTACACAGTTCACTGGGATTTGAGTGCGGGCCACTCAGGCTGCACAGCCCATGCTATCGGCTAGGTTCCAAAACATCCACTCCCTAACTTCAGCTTCACAGTCTAGAAAAGTATATCCCAAAACCTTAACCATAGTTATCTCTGTAGTGGGGATTGGTGGCATTATTTTTCTCTTCTTGCTTACTGAACATGTATCACTTGTATAATCAAAACAATATTTATTTTAAAAGATGTCAGTGTTTTAGCTGAAAACAAGGTCAACACAAGTTCACAGGATGAAGCAACCATTAATATCACTAAGTTTGGCTCAATGACAGAAGAACAATATTACAAGTAAAGAGGTCATAATAGCGTTCAACTATGCAAAGATCCGATATAACCTGAAATATAGTATTCCTTCCATTTTGGGAGGCACACATTGATAGGGACATTGATATAAAGATTGAAGGGTATTTATAGAAAACAATTCACAATGGTGAGAGGGTAAAAATATATTAGAATATTGTTAGTGGAGAGAAGTGTGGATATCTGATTGGACAGAGACAGACTCAGAGGGTCAACATGACAGCTGTCTTAAAAATTTTTAAAGACTCATCATCTAGAATAATAATCACCACTATGTGCTAGGTGCAGGCATTATATCAGTTAACCCTCACCACAACCCAAAAGGAAGATACTAATACTATTCTCCCATAACAGAGTTAGAATCCGAAGCTGAGGGAAGTCACACATGCATTAATGATAGAGTAGCAGTCCCACCTACCTTGCGTAATTGTCCATCCAGCAGGCTGTCTCACACCTCAACAGGAAAACGAACTGGGCTTGTCTGTGTGGCTCCTAATGAGTAGAAGGAGAACACAGGGGAGAGATCAGGAGGCAGGGATTTCAGCTCAGTATTCAGAATATCTATCTCAGGAAACTCAGAGCTGCCCAAGGCTGGAATGGGTGGCCTTTGAGAATAACGGATACAGCGCTATCCCTTCCACATGCAGTGAACAGCACTCAGCGATGGTGGATCGCAAACTCCTGTATCCATCAGAACCACCACTTCACCAAACACAGACTCCTGTGCTCCACCTGAAGGAATTCTGCTTCAGGTGTCCTGGCGTAGGGCAGTCTGGGAGTTTGCAGTTCCTTCCAGCTCCCAGGTGCTGTCAGTCCTGCTGGTCCAGATCCCTCAGACCATAAAACCAAACTGTAAGGCTCAGACTGACTGTGCCCCTCGTAGCGTCCATGAAACAGCAACAAAAATGCCTCTGAGCCAGGTAAGAAGGCTTTTTTTTTAGTTGTTTTTCCTATTCAAGTTATCAGTCAACAGAGTCGTCTCCATGATTTTTAAAGCAGCCTTTTGTAGCTGGTTGTTTAAAAATTCCAGAGTTTGCTAATACATTACAGAGCTTTATAGTTTGTTTTTTTAAAGAAATCCATGTATATTTCTGATCAAGAAAGAATGGATAAAAACAAACCACGTTAAGTTATGAGATAAGAGACTGATAAATTTTGGCATGTTCAGATTATCAGAGAGGAAGTGTACTTTTCTAATTATGATTTACTTTTCAGCTGTCAAGCTCAATTTGGAAGGGGAAGTAGAAATGCTATTTTTCGCCAAGAACTGAGGATGAAGCCCATATGTTAGAAGATGGACTTTGTTATTTTCCACAGTGGCTAAACTGAGCATGGGTGTTATTTTTTAAGAGCTTCCAAAATCTGCTTATGTTTACCTTAAAGGTAGTTTTATTTGTATTTTTTCCCCACTTTTTGAGAAGGTGAATGTTGCTACGGGCCTTTCAAGTGGGGAAAAAACACTCCAAAATCCAAAACTATGGAGAAACCTAGCTCCCCATGGACTCTGCTGTTGGCCCTCTGCTTCCTGGAAGGCAGCTGATAGAATGCCCGCAGCTGCTGCTGCACACACACAATGCCTGCCCCGACCTGAGCAGCCAACGCGCTCATGAAAGGAACTCAAGTGGCTTTTCAGGTGATAAGATAGAGTTCAGCTGCTGTGTTTTATGGCCTAATTCAGTCGGTGTCCCTTTACAGAGGGCCACTGGCTGACCAACTTTACATAGTCATGAACATTTGATTATGGAGTAATTTAATTTAATGATTTATTTAATCTTCGAATCACAAGAGGCTGTTTTGAAAACACTTTGTTGCCATGTTGATCCTTTGTTAACTAAAGGAATAATAATTGACGTTGAAATACGGTTGGGAAAAAAGTGACAATGAACTTCTTTGTATAGGAAAATGCACACCCAGATGGAATATTGGATTTATACATTGACTGCCCCACATAACTGATATTTTTAAATGACCAAGCATTTAAAATCACAAGCACTTTGGATTCAATCTTTTCAAAATGTTGTATGTGCTTTTCTTCTTTGTACATTTTATGGGGTACAGTGCAATATCTCAAAACATAAGCCGATCAAAGCAGGCAACAAGCATTTCTGTTTCCTTAACTTTCCTTTGTGTTTGGAGCCTACCAGCTCCTGTCTTCTAGATCTTTATATACAATATAATACATCATTGTGAAATACAGTCATCCCACTCTGCTATGGAACAATAGAATTTGTGACAATGCCTTGGTATCATTTAGCCAGCCTCCTCTCACCTTCCCAAACTCTAACAATCACTATTCTAAGTTCAGATTGACTTTTTTGAAAGAGTATGTGTCCTTGTCTATCTGGCTTATTTCACTTAACATAATGACCTCCAGCTCCAACTATTTTTTTTCTGCAAAAGTCAGGATTTCATTCTTTTTATGACAATAATATTCCATTGTGTATGTATGTACTTGCTTTACCCGTTGACTCACTGACAGACATCGAGGTTGATTCCATATTTTGACTACTGTGTAGTGTTGCAATGAATACAAGTGGGAATACAAGTTTCTCTTTGATATACTGATTCCCTTTGCTTTGGATATATACCCAGGAAGGAGATACTGGGTCAGTTGTAGAACTATTATTAGTTTTTTCAGGAACCTCCATATTGCTCTCCATAATGCTGTAGTAATATACATTCCCACCAACAATGTATGGGCTTCTTTTCTCCACATCCTTACTAGAATTTATAATTATTATTTTTTGTCTTTTTGATAATAATCGTTCTAACTGAAGTGAGATGATTCTTCATTGTGGTTTTGATTTGCATTTCCCTGGTGGCTAGGGATTTTGAGCATTTCTTTATGTGTTTGTTGGCCACTTGTATTTATTCTTCTGAAAAAATATCTATATAGATCTTTGTCCATTTCTTAACTGCAGTTTGTTTTTTGTTTTTGTATTTTATGAGTTTGTTTTTTAGTTTCTTACATACTCTGGATATTAATCATTTGTCAGATGTACAGTTAGTAAATTTTCTTTATTTTGTCAGTTGTCTGCTCATTCTGTTTCTTTTACTGTACAAAAGCATCATAGTTTATTATAATTCCATTTGTCTACTTTTGCTTTTGTTACTTGTAATTTGGGGGGTGGTCTTATCCAAAACTGTGTTAATGCCAACGTCTTAATGTGTTTCCCCTTGGTTTTCTTTTAATATTTTCATAGTTTCAGGTCTTTTGTTTAGATCCTTGATCCATTTTTTTTAATAAATGTGAATTTACAAAGTGCAACTTTTGCATTGCTGTGGCTCCCCCCTCCAACCTCTCTCCCTCCCGCAGCCCTCCCATCTCCCATTCCCTCTCCTATCCCACTCTTCATCAAGTTTCATTTTCAATTACTTGATCAATTTTTGAGTTTATTTTTGCATAGGGTGCAAGGTAGGCGCAAGTTTCAATCTTCTGCATATGAATATTCTCAGCACCTTTTACTAAAGATACTGACCTTTCTCCAATGTATGTTTTTGGCAACTTTGTCAAAGATCAGTTGACTGTAGGTGTATGGAGTAACTTCAGCCATCTCTATTCTATTTCACTGGTCTGCGCATCTACTTATATGCCAGTTCCATGCTGTTTTGGTTATGATGGTTCTATGTTTTGAAATCTGATATTGTGATGCCTCTGGCTTTCTTTCTGTTTAAGATTGCTTTGACTATTTGGGGTCTACGTGCTTCCACGTGAATTTTAGTTTTCTTAAAAATGATCCTGTGAATAATTTCATTGATATTTCAGTGGGGATTGCATTGAATCTGTAAATAGCTTCAGACAATATGGACATTTTTTAAATACTAATTCTTCCAGCTCATGAACCTGGGAGGTCTTTCCTGTTTTGTGTATTCATGTCTTCTTCAATTTCATTTACCTGTGTTTTTTCGTTTTCCTTGTTGAGGCCTTTAACATCCTTGGTTAAATTGAACCCAGGGTAATTTTTTTGTAGTTACCATGAATGGGATTGCTTTTTTAAAATTTCTTTCTCAGCCATTTTGTTTCTGGTGTATTAAAATGAGACTGATTTTTGCATATTCATTTTATATCCTACAAACTTAACCTGAATTTATCAGTTCTAATAGTCTTTCAAGAAAGTGTTTAGATTTCTCTATTCAGAGAATCATTTCACTGGCAAACAAGTGTAATTTCACTTTTCTAGTATGTAAACATTTGATTTCTTTCTCTTGCCTAACAACTCTGGCTAAAACCTTCTGTGCTGGATCGACTCACAGCAGTAAAAGTAGACATCCTTCTTGGGATCCGGATCTTAGAAGAAACGCTTTCAGCTTTTCCCCATCCAATATGATGTTGCCTGTGGGTTTGTCATACATAGTCTTTATTATGTTTAGATATGTTCTTTTTATACCCAATTTGTTCAAGGTATTTTTGTTTATTATGAATGAGTGTTGAATTTTATCCAATGCTTTCTCTGCATTTGTTGAGGTGATCACATGATGTTTAACCCTCATTATATTGATATGAGATATTACATTCATTGACTTGCTTTTATGAATCCATGCTTGGATCCCTGGATAAATCCCACTTGATGATGAATGATCTTTTGATGGGTTGTTGTGTTTGATTTCTAGTTTTCTATTGAGAACTTTTGAATCTGTATTCATCAATGGTGTTTGTCCTTGTCTGATTTAGAATCAAGGTAATGCAAGTCTCATGAGATGGATTTTGAAAGGGTTTCTTTCCTTTCAGTTTTTTGGAATCTGAGAATTAGTATTAATTCTTCCTTAAAAGTTTGATAGAATTCAGCAGTGAAGACTTCTGGTCCTGGTATTTTGGAGCCCATGCACTCAGGCTATCTTCTGCTGCTTTCCCGGGTGTATTAGCTGAGAGCTAGATTAGAAGCAGAGCATCTGGGACTCAAACCAGAACCCACATGGGATACCAGCCTTGTAGTTGTCAGTTTAAACCACTACCACAGGCCGGTGCCGTGGCTCAATAGGCTAATCCTCCACCTAGTGGCGCCGGCACACCGGGTTCTAGTCCCAGTCGGGGCACCAGATTCTGTCCCGGTTGCCCCTCTTCCAGGCCAGCTCTCTGCTGTGGCCCAGGAGGGCAGTGAAGGATGGCCCAAGTGCTTGGGCCCTGCACCCCATGGGAGACCAGGAGAAGCACCTGGCTCCTGGCTTCGGATCAGCGCAGTGCGCCGGCCGCAGCACGCCGGCCTTGGCGGCCATTGGAGGGTGAACCAACGGCAAAGGAAGACCTTTCTCTCTGTCTCTCTCTCTCACTGTCCACTCTGTCAAAAAATAAAATAAAATAAACCACTACCACAACACCAGCCCCCAGAAATCACCTCTTCATTTCATTGATCTGTTGTATTGCTTGTTCAGTTTCTGTTTCATTATGTCTACTCTGATTTTTATTCTTTCTTTCTTTCTACTAACTTTGGGTTTAGTTTGTTTTGATTTTTCTAGGCCCTTGACATGCAATGTTTATTTATTTGATATTTTCCTATTTTTTGTAGCTACTTGTTGCTATGAACTTTTCTCTCTTTTTTGATGTATCCCATAAATTTGGCATATTCTATTTCCACTTTCATTAGTTTCAAGGGAGTTTTAAATTTTTCTTCTAATTTCTGCCAAGAGCCATTGTTCATTTAGAAGCATGTTGTTCAGTCTCCATGTATTTATACATTTATTTATTTTAAAGATTTATTTATTTGCAAGTCAGAGTTACACAGAGAGAGAAGAGGCAGAGAGAGAAAGAGAGAGAGAGAGGCAGAGAGAGGTCTCCTATCCAATGGTTTACTGAGAGAGAGAGAGAGAGAGAGAGGCAGAGAGAGAGAGAGAGAGGTCTTCCATCCAATGGTTCACTCCCCAATTGGCTGCAATGGCCGGAGCTGTGCCAATCCGAAGCCAGGAGTCAGCAGCTTCTTCCATGTCTCCCACGTGGGTGCAAGCACCCAAGGACTTGGGCCATTTTCTACTGCTTTCCCAGGCCATAGCAGAGAGCTGGATTGGAAGTGGAGCAACAGAGACTTGAATCGGTGCCCATATGGGATGCTGGCACTACAGGCGGTCGCCTTACCCACTACACCACAACGCCAGCCCCAGTCTCCATGTATTTATTTAATTTCTAGAGGTTCTTTTGTTGTTGATTTCTGGTTTTATTTCATTATGGTCTGAAAGCATAATTTACATAATGTTCATTTTTTTTTTAATTTGTTGAGACCTGTTTTGGGACCTAATAAATGGTCTGTCCTAAAAAAATAGCCTAGAGAATGTCCTATATGCCCATCAAAAGAATGTGCATATGCAGCTATTTGATGGAGCAGTCTGTAATTGTCTCAACTCTATTTGTTACATGGTATAGTTTAACTCTGATGTTTCCTTTTTGATCTTTTTTATCTGGATGGTCTATTTATTGGTAAAAAAAAAAAAATAAGGTGTTGAAGTCCCCCCACTATTCTTGTATTATAGCTTCTCTCTCCTTTTAGAGTTAATATTTGTTTTGTGTAATTGTGTATACCCATATTAGGTATACATACATTTATAGTTATCATATATTCTTCCTGAATTGCTCTTCTGATTATTATATAATGACCTTCTTTGTCTCTTTTAACAGTTTTTGGGTTAAAGTCTACCTTGTCTGATATGAGGATAGCCACTCCTTCGTGCTTTTGGTTTCCATTCACATGGAATATCCTTTCCTATCCTTTCACTTTCAGTTTGTATGCATCTTTACTAGGGAAGTGAGCTTCTTGTAGGTAGCATCTTGATGGGTCTTATTTTAGACCCATTGATTAGTCTGTATCTTTTAATGGGTAATTTAGTTGACCTAAAATCAAAATCATTATTGGTAATAACTTAGTCCTGTCATTTAAAATGTTTTCTTCTGTTTGTTTTGAATATCCATTGTTGTTTATGTTGAATATCCCTCATTTATTCTTTAACATATCCTCATGATGTTGGTTATCTTCCTTTTGCTTCCACGTGTGGCACTCCTTTAAGCACCCTTTGTGAGGCTCATCTGGTGGTGACGAACTCCCTCTAGCTTTGACATTCTTTGGAAAGTTCTATGTCATTAAAGATTTTCTAAGCCCATGATCCACTCTTCACCCTCAGGTATCCCCACAATTTGACTATTTGTTCATTTAATCATGTCCTACTCATCTTAGAGGCTTTTAAATTATTTTGAATCTTTTTTTATCTGACTTAACTATTTCATAAAATCTGACTTCTTGTACAGATTATTTCTCCTGCTTGATCTCATTTACTTTTGAGGCTGTCAACTGTTTTTTATTTGATTTATTGGACTCTTCTAAGAATTCGGTTTCATTCTTTTTCATGATTTCTAGCTCTTTGCTGAATTTTTCATTGATATCCTGCATTGCTTTTCTGATTTTATTCCGCTCTCTGTCTATACACTCTTGTATCTCTTTGATTATCCTTATAAACATTCTTAGGAATTCTTTATCAGGCGTTTCATAAATTCCTTTTTCTTTAGAGTCTCTTTCTAAGAGTGGTCGTGTTCCTTTGGGGGCGTCATGTTGCCTAGCGATTTCTTACTTCCTTGACCCCAGTTGTTGTTTGCTCATATGGCAGGTTAGTTGTTTCTATCACTCTTAAGGAAAGATGTTTATGGTAATGGATTTTACCTGAAGATATGTCTTCAGATATTGGCTTGGTGGGTTATTTTGCCTTTATCTCCAGTTGGATGCTATATTATAGTTTCCTTAGATCTTCTTCTACAGCAAGTAGACCATGGAGGCCTGGGATACCACAGGGTCCCAGTAGTAGCCTGTGAGGCAGGGTTCAGGGTCACTGGAGCAGAAGTCTTCAGTTTCCTGTGGTCGGGATTGTGGGAGTGTCAACCCAGACATGGTTGGAGGTGAAGTTGCATCAGCCCAAAGCTTGGCATAGGTATAGAAGTCTCTGCAGTGCCAGTCCTAGGTCTCCATGCAATACCTAAGGCACCCAATTTTTTCTGCCCCAGAGCAGACAATTACTGTTTCTGTGTTATGTTGTCTGAGGTTGGGAAAGGAATGTAGTAATCAACCCTGGGTCTATCTATGCTACAATGCTAGGTTATACCTAGAGCCCACAGCTTATGAAGACCAGTACAGTACAAGTTAGGACCAAGGTCCACTTTGCTGCCTAGCCTTGCAGTCCAAGGCTCCTGAAACCAACCACAGGTAAAACTGACCAGGATATAGATTCCATTGGATGGGGCCTTGAGTCTCTATCTGGAACCAGGGCAGGTCTAGGAGTTCATCCTCAGGCAATGGCCCAGTGATGGTTTTAAGACACATGCTGTGCTCACTCGGGTTCCCTAGTAACTAGAGTCTTGCTCCTTGATTTCTGTCCACAGTTGGGAGAGGGGTGATGAAGGCAGTCATTTGACCACTCAGGATGACACTAAGCTGGATTGCACTTTGGTCTTGCAGTTGCAGGGCCCTGAGGTATCTTGTGAAGCACGTCAAGCACACAGGAGGCTGGGAGGAGTGCAGGCTCAAATTCTTGTCCATCTGTCCAGGTGCAGGTCTCCACCTGATGCTGGGGTGGGTCTAGAGGCTCCCTCTGCAATTACTGGCCTGCAGAGAGGGACCTCTGGTCTCTATCTGGCACTCAGTATCACTGCAGTGGGACTGGCACTGAACTTCACAGAAAGTCTCTGAGCTCAATTTCCTGTCTGACCCCTCTCTGGTTGAAGTCTTACTCCCTACTGATTGCCTGCAGATGGTGAAGGGGTGATGGGGGCAACCCCTTAGCCACTCAGGCTGACACTAAGCTGGGTGGATCCTGGTCTAGGCGCTACCTAGTCTCAGAGATGCATGCCAAGCTTTCAGGAGCCTGGGGCTACACAGGCCAAAACAAGTCCTTTTATCATGGCCTTGGTGCTGGAGGACATCTAGGAGCTGCATCTGTGAGCTCTGGCCTGGAAATGGAGGACTTTGGACTTTATCTGGTACTGGGTATCACAGCAGCAGGCAATGCAGAGCCCTAAACTCACTTTCCCACCCTACCCCTCAGTGCCTGGAGTCTTGCTCTATTGTCTGCTGAAGGAGGGAGGATAGATGCAGTCCCTGGGCCCCCTGACAAAGGAGGATTTGACGTCTTTGTCTGCAGGTACTGGCTTGGAGCCAGAAACATTGGGGTGCTGTCCAACTCCAGATTTCACTATAGCAAGCCTAGTATTGGGTTTCAAGTCTAAAGTCTGGATTTTTCACTCCCTCTACCTCCACTGAGTGGGAGATCTCTCTCCAAGCTGTGTTACTTGGAGCTGAGAGGCGAGATGTGGCAACTCCCTCTCCTGCCTCCTTCTACACAGCTCTCTCATTATTATACTAAACCTGGCACTGTGGTCTCTCATCTGGCTTCCTTGTCTCTTTCAAAGGTGACTTAGTGCATAAACAGCTGTCAGATTGGTGTCTCTGCGAGGAGATGCCCACTGGAGCTTCTGAACCCAGCTGCCTCCTGCCCTGTCACCTCTGCATGTGCTTTCTTGCCACCCTACACCGGGTTCTGTTAGGTATTTCATTATCCTCAGAGGAATCACAAAAATAAACCTTATAAATGAGAATGATGCTATGGATTCACCAAATGGTATCATCCGAGGATATGTTTGAGATGTGGTGGGAGTTTTGCCTCTAATATGCCTTCAGAACTCAAAGCTGTGTTAGCTCTCTGGTTGAATTTTATCGTAGTACACTTTCCCTACTCACCGAAATGTATCTACCACCGTTAATTTTTCCTTCCCTTTTAATGTACTGTAAAATTTATTGTGTGTTGAACTCTGCGTCATTCCGTTTATTGGAAGCATGTGTGCAAATGAGTAAGGGGGTCTTTCTGAGACTTGTCTGTGGCCCTTAAGCATGCACAGAGTCTGGGCCACAATGTCTCAGAGTTTGCTTTTAGTTATTTCTGCTTTGTCTATTGTCCTATGAACCAGGTTGCCAGATATGTGATCTCGGGTTAAGAAACGTGTAAATGTGGTCATGTGTAATGATAAATGTTGGTGTTTGGTTTATTACCACGCTGCTGTAACCACTCTAGAGCTTTGCATTCAAATCTGCGTCTTCCAGTGTGGCACCCACAATAGCAAATGTAATCTTGATGACTTTTCCAAACCTAGGTATCTCCCCATCCCTTTACCCTTTAGATTTCACAAATGAAGCTAGATTAAGGAAAGAAGACATGACTTCAGATAGGAGTTTACAACTCAATCCTTAATACACTTTCTGAACAGAAGGAAGTTCCCAAATTAGATGTTTTCATTTCCTCTAATCTCAGAGATTAAAGAAGGAACAAAGTAGGAAGGCATTATATGTATTCCATTATGTCTTCCTGAAAATCACAACTTTGAAATTCTTTTTGTATTGTGGATACACATACCCTTTGCTGCTATAAGGAAAGTCTTCAAGTAGGCCATAAAACCTGCCTTGTACCTTCTCTTGTGACATTCCACATTTTCTGTCCTATTTTCAATTAGGAGGATCAAGTCCCTCTTCTTCTACTATACTGATGATAGTAAAACCCAAGTCATGGTTTACTCTGTACTCCCCCACAAAGCCACACTCAATGTCTATGAATACTCAGGCTCAGTAGCACCTCTAGCTGGCCTGTCCTCTTGCTCCCGTTATAAAGAGGCAGATCCTCAAAGCAGGCCAACGCCACTTCCACCACTGCCTCTCCTCTTTCTTGGAGACCTCACTGTACTAATTAACCCCTCTCTTACCTACTCCCAGCAGCACGTAGGCATCTTAAATGTGCCCGTGCTCACCTTGTCCCTTACTGATCTCCTGGCTTTCACTGTCCACAGTCCCAGTTCCCAGAAGAGCTAACAAATGGCTGCCTCTATTGCTGATCCACTCCAGTCTGCCTCCATCCCTGGCTCTCCACCCAAACTGCTCACATCGGGGTTGCCAAGCACACGTGTGTTCTCTCTCTCTCTCTCATCCATCTTTTCCTGCATTTGTCTTGCCTTGCCTTTTCTTCTCTCTCTTTCTTACTCTCTATTTTCCTTTCTTTTCTAAATCCAACTGACACTCCCCATTTGGGTTTGGAAAGCTCAGACTCTGAAATGAGTCTGCCTCTATGGTTTATACTTTTTTTTAGTGTCAAAAATTCCTCAAAAAGTTAAATGTAGAATTCCCATATGACCCGGGAATTCTACTAGATGTATAATCAAAGGAATTAAAAGTAGGGACCCAAATACCTACTCTGTATCCCTGTTCATAGCAGCGTGAGTCACTGAAAACAGCACAAATCTCCATTAATGCACAAGTAGATAAACAAAATGTGGTATTTACATACAGTGGAATATTGTTCAGCCTTAAAAGGAATGGAATTTTGATACATGCTACAACACAGGTGAACCTTGAATACACGGAGTTCCTATTGTGGATGATGAAAAGGTTCTGGAAACAGCGTTAATTGTTGTACAATGTTGTATACACTCTTTAACCCATTCCTTTATTCATTCATTCACTCCTTTATTTAAGAGGCAGATAGAGGACAGAGTGTTCTCCCATCTGCTGGCTCCCATCTTTGGCCGGGACTGGGTGAGGCCAAAGGTTGGAACTAAGAACCCATCAGGTCTCTAACATAGACAACAGGAACCCGACTGCTTGAGCCATCACCACTGGCCCCTAGGGTGTGCATTAGCAGTGAGGCAGTACAGGGAATAGAGCTGGAAGTCAAACCCAGGGCCTGCAATGTGGGAGGCAGGTGTCCCAAGTGGCTTCTTAACTGCTAGGCCAAATGCACCCCACTCTGAATATATGTAATGCCACTGAACTGCACACTTACAAAGGGTTAATGTTATGTGCATTTCACTGCAAGCAAAAGAAGAAAGTATTCCAAGTGTTGAAGTGACTGAAATTAAAAATTTCCACAGTAAACAGAGCAAAAATCAGTCTCCCGCTTCCCTTCTGCTCAACAAGAATCTGATTCTAGGGGAATCCCCGATGCAGGCACTTCCCACGCAAGGTGGGCACCTTGCGAAGAGCTCTCTCCCTTTCTCTGAGCTCAAGCCTTGTGGTTCCACAGCCGCACCTCGTGTTACCAGGGCAGTGTTTGTGCAGCGAGGTAGCCTTGCTCAGACCGTGCCAACGAGAAATTGCTCTTCTGGTGCTCTACAAATTCTCCCTTCAGCTTCTCCAGGCCCTTCATACCCCCTCCCCACCATCTCTCTCCACCAAGAAGAGAGGTGTGTGTGTGTGTGTGTGTGTGTGTGTGTGATGTGAGTGGCACTAGGCGGTGGGGAAGGGACCATCCACTCCTATCAGCACAGATTAAATCTTTCACCAAGTATTAAGTTGTCAATGCTCCACTTTCCTGCCTGTCGGTACTTCATCCTGGCCTAACATGCTCTGTTGGTGAAGAATGGCTGGCTCCCTATGGCCAGAGCCCCTGTGATAGCAGGGAGCTGAATAAGGTGATTTCTCTGACTTTTCAAACTGGTGATGTCTCCCTTACCTGATAAGGGAGTCCTTATCCCAAAACCTCACCATTCTTATACCCCAAAGGGAGCCTCTTGCTGCATCCCAGTCGGCTGTAAGTCTGTCCCAATAGAAAGCCCCAGTGTTTGGAATGGTGAGCTTTGATTTGCCTTGGTGGTGCTTGGAAGTGCCTCGTAAAATTCTCGCTCAAAGGATAAGTAAGATGTTCAAAGTCCTGCCTGGGGTGGTTTTGACTGTCATGAATTTGTTAGATTTAAGGGTGGTAGAGTAAAGCCACAGGCCTTTTCAGTATACCAAGTCATTAAGGCCTCGACTTGGGCTGTGGCTGTGGAAAATGAGTGATCCCCAAATTATTACAAACACAAGAAAGGAGGACATTGGTATCGCGGTGCCTGTCTTTCCCGGATTTCAGATGGCCCAGGAGAGATTTCGCCGTGGCAAGAAAGTAACAGGAAGCCTCTCTCTTGTTCCTTTTCTCCCCCTTTACAAAAATAATTTGCCACAGGAGCCCTTGACACACGTGGAATTGCAAAGAGATGTCAGGAAACTGTGTGAATTGTGCCTTCTCCAAAGACACTCCCTCATGCACAGGACGCCGGCCCTGATGTTGGAACTGTGTTTATGACTGATTTACGGAACTTTTACTTGGCAGGCCCTGCTGTTACTGTTAGCTGGTTACTATGGATCTTTCCACATGCCACTCTGGCATGTTGCATTAAAAATAACCTCCCAAGACTGTACAGAAGACGTAGAACAACAAGTACAGTCACGGCTGCAGACTCTGGGGTCTGCCTTGGTGCCTGTGTGCTCACATGGGCTCTGAGATGGGGCCACGGCAGAAAAAAATATCCAAACACCTTCTAGAATGTCTAGTAGATTGGAATCTTTCCGAGCTTCCCCAGTCAAAATTTCTCAGGGGTCAACAGCATACCCAAAAACTGTGGCCTGGAAGAGTAACACAACACAAATTATAAGAATTTATTAAAGGTACAGAGCAAAAATCCTGGCTCTTGCACTTGACCAGCTCTGTGACCTTAGCCAGTTATTCCACGACCACAGCTAGTTCTGCACAATGGACTAAGAGTAGCATCTATCTTAAAGCAGTTTTCCGAAGACTAAGGGAGATGTTGAGGGAAAAGTTCTTGATTCAGTCCTCACACATAGGAGGTGCTCAATCAATAGAGTACTATCCTTTGAAAGTTTCTGAATATGTTGTATAATAAATGTTTGTTCATTGAAAGAACTATGCCCCGTTACTTATGTGCATGGCTGAGACTCTCTAGATATATACTTCCTTTTCTTAAAATTAAATGGAACCTTTTTTTATCTATTTGAATGAGAGCAAGAGAGACAGACAGAGACAGAGGGAGAGATCTTCCATCCACTGGTTCACTCCTCAAATGCCAGCAATAGCCAGGGCTAGATCAGACTGAAGTCAGAAGCCTGGAACTCCATCCAGGTCTCCTATGTGGGTGGCAGGGACCCAAATACTTAAGCCATCACCTGCTGTCTTCCACTAGCAGGAAGCTGGATCAGCAGCAAAGTGGGGACACAAACCCAGGAACTCTGATATGGAATGTGGGCATCCAAGCAGTGTTGTAACTATTGTGCCACAGCACCTGCAGCCAGGTTAGGTACTGCTTAAGATCAGAGCTATAGCTGATATGTCTTTGTATTCTCCACACCTCTATGGTAGGTGATAAATATTGAATTAAATAGAAAGTCTATTCTGTAAGGAGCACCAGTTAGGATACAGACTGTAACAAAAAGAAAAGCAAAATCACAGGCTTCAAGTGCAAATGGGATCGAGTGCCAGAAAACACTGATGTTCCCCCGAACTAAATGAATATACTGAGCTACGTATGAATATGGTATTTGTAATGCTGGCTCTGGTTCAGTGAGTCTGGCTGTAACTGGGTACTGCAGAGGGAAGAAAGGCTTTTATCTCTGTCCCACCCCTGGCCTCCGCCCAGGAGCCAGGCCTGCCCACGACTCAAGAGAAGAACTGCTCCTCCGGAGCCAGACACCACACTCGCCGCAAGCAAAGGGGTCTCCTTACACCACTTCCTGCAGCACTGCATTTGGTGACAGTAGCACAGGCAGAAGATCTGTGCTAGGGATGTGGCATCAGGATGGCAGAGACCCTGCACAGAATTCCACCCTTAGGGCTTTGAACTAGCGTAAACAGAGCCGGACCTATGCAGAAGGGAGAGACGCGCTTATTCCTCTTCCTGTTAGCAAGTGAGGAGTCATCCTGGATCCCTACTGGAGAAAATACTAATAGGGTTCTGAGACTGTGGGTTCCAGTGTGACCCCTCAAGCCAAAGACAGCATAATAAATCCGTGTGAATGCATGTGTGTGCGCGCACGTGTGTGCACAGTGCCTTCATGTCTGACAGGCGTCAAGGCTGTCTCGCCAAGGCCAGCAGGCACACACCTGTGGTTGAGTCAAGTCGGGTTAATTGCTCCCCACAGTGAGGACTAACACTCACTACGGGGCAGCAATGGAGCATCTCAGCCAGGTGTGAGAAAGAACTTTGTAGTGGACCTGGGCTTAGTTGAGTGACTAGGGAGGCTGCAAAGAAGAGCAAGGTCATTTTTGATTGGATATTACCAAAAAGTTGGGGGCAGTTCTACAGTGAGACAGCTCAATCGATCTTATCCCCAGGAAGGAAAGACGAGGGCAAGGATAAGGCTGCAATCGCTGAAGAAGCGGCAGTCTGTCAGGTCAGCAGGGAGAGAGGAACTTGGTCATTTGTGGCTTAGACAATATTTATGTTTTGTCTGTGTTCAGACACGATTACAGAGTCATGGTCTTGACCCATCATGGTCACAGAGTGGTCTTGTCTGATGGTCATGTTGTGTGAGACTGTTTGTGTTCAGCAGGAGTAAAGAGAGACCTAGCTGTGCGAGCCAGGCCAGCTGGCAACAGCAAGGCCTCACTGATTATGCTTGGCAGGGAGCGGGATGCCAGGGCCCGCATTTCTCTTTCTCGAGTGTTACCAAGGTAATAGAAAATTTTTAGACCAAGTGGAAATGTATTTCAATGAGACTCTGATAAAGTCTGTCAGAGCTTCCTACAACTTCAGGGCATTCTAACTGCTTTGTAATGGTACCCAATGAGTGTTAGTTGAATATCAGGTTGAGGTCCTCCAGCACCATTCTGTCTGGTCAGTTTGCTGACCACTGAAGGCATGTGATCAAAATCTAACCAGAACAAATACACGAGGTGGCAGATTCTGAATCCAAAACGTCATCTGCATAGGCGTTAATACCGACCTGCATCAAGTAAGATGAACTTTAATAACAATTCACGTAAAGCATTCTATTTGAATTTGAGAAAATCAATACACTAAGACAAGACAGGAGGGACCTGGATGAGAAGCAACAGAAGGGGGAAAAATTGTTGATTTAGCTGACTCTGTTTTATTGCCATCCACTGTGACCATCTAAAAGAAGTAATATAATCTCAGACTGCATGGATGGGGATATGGAAACTTTAATGATGGAATTGACAATCCTATTCATTTTGCTTTGATCTAACAATGCCTAAATATTGTGTTCACATCTGGGCATCAATCTTTTCTTTTCAAGGAATATTTTTGTGAACATGAAATTGTACATAAGTAGGAGGTACATTGTGATACTTGGATGCATGTATACGATGTGTAATGATCAATTCAAGGTAATTAGCAATTTCATCTCCTTAAACATTTATCGTGTCTCTGTGTTGGGAACCTTGGAACTCTGCCCTTTTCTAGTTGTTTATAAGACACATAATAAATTGTCAAATATAGTAACCATGCTATTGGACGCTGGAACTTACTGCTCCTATTTAACTCTATTTTGTACCTATCATCCCTCCCTCCATCAACTCTCTTCCCATCTCTCTAACCTCTAGTGACCACTATTCTACTCTCCACGTCTACCAAATCATTTTTTTTAGCTTCCACATGTGAACGAGAACATTCAGTGTTTGTCTTTGGCTGGCTGGCTTTTTTTTTTTTTACTTAACATAATTTGGACATGATATTTTTGAAGGATACAAAAGGAACAACTAGAGAAAGGCACTAAAATACCTCCTTCCCTTAAAAACTCGATATGGGTCATGCCAAAATGAAACTAGAAGTCCTGGAGAGTGACTGATAAAGTAGCAGACCTGTAGCCTACTGAAAAGATGCAGAGGAAATATGAACTCTGACACCAGTATTTTAAGGACTGTCATATGGAAGAAAAGTTTGACCACTTTTGTGTGGTGTAAGGACTTGGGTCAGTTAAAATTAAAGGGTGACAGGTTTTAGTTTCAGCACACACACACAGTGACACAATGACATCAGAAATCGTCTTTCAACTGAGAAAACAAATACCCCACGATTAGAATTCTGCAAATGAAAGCTAAAAGATTGCAAGTAAGGGTATTGTGGGAGATTCAGGCCTTGGTGTATGATGGTTTATCAGTCTTGGGTTTGTTCTCAAGCAATTCAGGGTATTTGGAGTTGTTTAACTAACTTAGCTCTAGTCTACCTGCCTACCTGTACCTATTTGTATCTTAAGCAGTTTACTTTAGTTCTAAATATTAAACATTTACATTAAATTAAATATTAAGTTGAATATTTAATGAAAATTAAATTTAAAACTTAATTGTATTTATTGATTCTATTTGATGCTACATTGGTCTGTGCCACCTTCAACTCTTATGTAATAACCTTCACAACAATTCTAGTTTAATACAAACTTTTATTATGATCTCAAAGTTCCCAAAACTCTCTTTCCTCCCCTGACTTGACAAGGAAAGATCAGTAAATAGAAAAACCATCTCTCTGAAAGTACACGGCGACCTCCGAATTTATAATCAACTAAGCCTTTATTCTTCGAGTTTTCTCAACATGTATTTTTCATACAACTGGTACTTTTAGGCCTTAAACAGACATGTATTCATTTTGCGTGAGGCGTTCTTTCCGTTGGAGTCCCCTAGAAAGCAGATCCTGAGGCGAGGATTAAGGACAAGACAATCCCAGGCCAGCAAGACTGCAGGAGAAAGAAAATGCAGCTGACATAGATGGGCAGACGCACAAAGTGAGAGTCCCCTGCGGCCACAGGCCTCTGTGAGCCCCAAAGAGGACAGCAGTCCCCGCGCCCACCCTACAGAGAAGCCCCGCCCCCAAGAAGGAGGAAGGAGAAGGTGTCTGTCCAGCGCCCTCCTCACTCTTGGCTTCCACTTGTCAACATCTGACCTCAAGCAGTCTTGTTTCTCAGCTCTTCCGGGCACCTTCATTCGCTCCTGTGGCAGCAACTTGGAAAGCGAGATTCCATACGCTGCTGTGCAGCGCTGGTTTTTTCACTCGGTGGGGGTGTGGTGATGGAGGTTGGGGGGGCCAGGAGTTTAGTGCTCAAATATCTGTAATGGCTGTGGCTGACTGGGGCTGGAGCCAGGAGCTCAGTCCAGGTCCCCCACGTGGACCATCACTTCTGCCTCCTAGGATACACAGGCAGAGAAAAGGAGGCATGAAGATGCAAGTTCAGGGAGCAGACAGGAACCAAAGACTCAACAATAATTTGGTTAAGATCAGATCCTGAAAACCGTCTAACATGCTTCCACTGGCCATCCCATCCCTGTCCCAAGGGGCATCTCTGCTGCTAAACTCACTTGGCTGCTCAAAATAATTTGTGTCTTTGGGTCACTTTTTACGGGATAAAAGTACCAAGAGGAGACATGATCTCCACCACCATCATACATTCACATCCCAGCTGGGATGGGAATCAAGAAAAAGGGACATCAGTCCCCCTCTACTTCCAGCTCAGCAGCATCACATGCTGGAGTGTTCTCACAGATAGGAAGACGTGTGGACACAGAGCAGCCCAAAAGATACCCTCCCCGAATCCTATAAAGGTCCCCAGCAGTCTCGTGCTGCTTTATTTGTGCCGCAGCACCTGGCTCATTTCCCTTCATGCAGTCGTCAATGAATAAATATTTGTGATTGATGGAGAACTGTGTAGTTTAAATTCAACTTTATAGGAAATAAATGGGAAGCTACAGAATTCAGCATCTGAATACTGATTTTGTTTTCTGATGAGCACAAATCAGGATTCAAAGAGGGAAAGAAAATTAGAAACAGAAAGTTCTAAGTCAGTGATGCCTAGTACAAGAGCTAACACTAGCCTTCCTGATAGAAATTTAGCCTTTCTTTTCTATGTGTGCCTGGTTATCTCCTTGATTGTACTTTCTGGAGTTTCATTTTTTTTCTAGGGGAAAGAAGAAATCACCAAACCACAGCATTTTTCTCTCTACTTCTTTGGGAATAAGCACATGAGCTCAGTTACCACCCCCAGCTGAAGCACCTCTACCTTCTGGGATGCGGGTGACTGCTCCCTATTCCCTGCAGGAATCTCCAGATTCAACAGAAGAGGGGACCCATTCAGGGCTCCCCTGACCTTACAGTTGGCCGCCATCTCTCTCAAGAAACAGATCGCAAAGAAATAAAGCAACTCTGCATATACAAAGACACTTTAAAAGTCCACAGAAAAATGCAATTCAAAGGTTAAGTATTTTGGTGCCAAAAAAAATTGAAATCCATGGGTAGTTTTTGCATAAACGTTTTTATGAACCTTTAAGAGACACTTTATATACATTGATCATAAAAATTATTTGCATCAAAATAAACATTTTTGAAGGCTATTTCCCATGAACATTTTGACAAACGCTTGTACAGATAATGGGTTCTTGGGAAATTGCTAGAGGTAACGGGATTTTTCACAGACTATCAAAGGCTCCGCATAACTGTTCCTTAATGTGGAAACAAAATGTTATCACAGATAGACCCACAGTCTGGCCAGGTTAATAGGTCTTGTATTTTTTTAACCAGTGATTCATATTGATTTTTTTAATTAAACTAAAAGGCAGAGAGAGACGGACAGAGACAGAGAGAGACAAAGACAGTCAAAGATCTACCATCTGCTGGTTCACTTTTCAAATGCCTATAATATCCAGGGCTGGGCTAGGACAAAGCTGGGAGCCAAGTGTGGGGAGCAACTCGGACTAGACTAAGTTACTCGAATTAAGACTTATTCTATGCATCTGCTCTCCCACAATATGGCGCTGGGAGAGGAGTAAACAGCTTCTACGCAGCTGCCTCTCGCTAACTTGAGTGATGACCTGCAGGAGCTGATCCTGCTCCTGATTGGAGGAGAGCAGCGTACTCGGCGTGTGGGTAGCAGAGTTGGGATTGGTGGAAGAGGACTATAAAGGAGGAGAGAGACAACATGCACCAGGAACACCTGAGGAACATCTGAGCAGCCCCCGAGAGAGCCGGCCGGCGGTGTGCCGCTCCCCCGCGGAAGTGGGGAAAGTAGCAGGGGGAACCGCCCCTCCACGGAGGTGGAAGGACGGCAGCCAACCTGGGAAGAACCAGCAGCAAACCCGGGAAGGGCCGAGCAGACAAAAGAACAGCGCAGGGTTCAGTGTCGCTCCTCCACGAAGAGGGGGAGCGACAGCCAGGAACTCAGTCTGAGTCTCCCACTTAGATGTTCCCTACTACTTGAGCCATCACTGCTGCCTCTCAGGGTGTTCATTAGCAGAAAGCTGGAATGAGAAGCAGAGCTGGCAATCAAATCCAAAGCACTTTGATATGGGATGCACATGTCCCAACTAGAGTCTAGCCAAACGCCCCCATTATCTTAAATTATTGAGATAATTAAATCCTACACTCGCAGTTAGAGAAACTTTGCTCTGGTTATTTATGCAGAATGAACTGAGACAAGATGAGTAGATATAAGCAGTAAAGACCAAGATTCAGGTTGTGGAAATTAAAAAGGGAAAGCAGAAATCTAGGAAAACACTTATGTGTAGTTTAGCAAGATATGTAGAAAGGTGACGGGAAAACAAATGGTACCACCCAAGAGAGCTTTGTATGGGCAAAAATTCCATCCCCTCTTTTGTGACATATTATGAGATCCCCAGGATGAGTGCTAAGACAGCAATTGCTTTGGCCATAATTCACAGGGCACCAGTCAAATGCAACACTCCCCCGAGTACAACGTGCAAGGTGTTTGCTCATCGCTCATCGCATATGGAATGGTTTCAAGTGTCCGGATTAAAGGCAATGAGGGGAAGACTGGATTTTTGCTTTAATCATAACCTCGGTGGCTACTGTGAGAGCCATTAGGTGTCTGACATACCTGCCCCATGGAATTTATAGACTTTCTGCAGATGAAGAACTGAAGTCCAGAGAGGTCCTTTAATTTTTCCAAGATGATCATGCAAATAAATAGCAGGGCTGGAAACAAAATCTAAGGAAGCATCCTCTAGTGATTAAACACAGGATCTCAAGATAAACATGCTGCTAATTGCAATAGCCAAGAGACAGAATCAACCTCAGTATCCATCACGGCAAAAGAGATGAGGAGAAGGTGGTGTACATACCGTGGAATACTATGCAACTTTAAATAGAAGGAAATTTTATCATCCATGACAACACAGATGAACCAGAGAACATAATGCTAAATGAAATATGCCAAACACAAGATGACAAATTCCATATGATTTCACTTATTTATAGGATCTTAAAAACTTGAACTTATAGAAGTACACAGCAGAATAGAATAGTGGTTTACAGAGGCTGTTGGTGAGGGAAGAATGAAGAGAAATTGACCAAGAGTGTGAAGTTCCAATTAGGGAAAGGTTTTCAAGATCACAGCAAGAAAACCATGCTTACCAATAATGTGGTGCATTCCAAAATTGTTAAAAGAATAGATTTTAAATGTCCTCACTGAGAAAAAATGAATATGTTGAGGTGATATACATTAATTTTCTTGGTGCAATTATTTCACAATGTATACACATATCAGAGCATCACATTGTGCTCTTCAGATGTATACAACTACTATCTGTCAATTACAAATAGAAATGTAGCCACATGATCTCACTCATTTGTGGAATCTAAAAAGATTGATCTTGTAGAAATTGAAAGGAGAATGAGAGCTACCAGACCCTGGGAGAGAATGAGGAAGGGAGGAAAGATGGGTAATTAAAATGGACTGAGTTACAGTAAAGAGAAAGAAGTTCTGGTGTTCTATTACGTAACTCATTGACTATCGTTAGCAATGAAGAATTGAATTAAAAAAAAAAAAAAGAAACCTAGAGGAGAGGATTGTGAACGTGTTCACCAAAAAGTGATGATAAATGTTTGAGGACATAGTTCCCTTTACCCTGAATAAAATGTTGCATTGTGTGTACATGTATTGAGAAGATGGTAAGTATTAGATAGTAAGGATGCAAGTTTTTGTACCACTTAAAAACATTTTCATTATGGGAAAAAATAAATATGCTGAAGGAGAGGGCATTTGACATTCTTAAAATACTGCTGTGAATTACACTGATGAACAGTTGGAAAAATATTTCCTTTGGTGGCATACTCACCAACAGCAAAGATAAATGTATTTTATGGTAGTATTGTCCTTTATAAGCACATTTGGGGATATATAGTCAATGATACAGGGAAATTCTAGTTAACTCTTTGACAGCATGGCCATCATTATAATGCAGATAAGGAAATATTCTTTATTTAATATGAAACTTCCGCTCTGAAAACTCAGTTTATAAAATATTATCATAACATACTGCAAATTCCAATATTTGGGAGCATTTGGAGAGGCAGAGAGAGAGGTCTTCCATCACTCCCCAGATGACCGCAACAGTCAGAGCTGCACTGATCCGAACCCAGGAGCCCAGAGCTTCTTCCAGGTCTCCAATGCAGGTACAGGGGCCCAAGGTCTTGGGCCATCTTCTACTGCCTTCCCAGGCCATAGTAGAGAGCTGGATGGGAAGAGGAGCAGCTGGGACTAGAACCGGTGCCCATATGGGATGCCGGTGCTTTAGGCCAGGGCGTTAACCCACTGCACCACGATGCCAGCCCCTTTTTAATTTATTTTTTAAGGAATACAAATTTCATAAGTATAATTTTAGGCATATAGTTACTCTTCCCACCATAACCGCCCTCCCACCCACACTCACAGCTAACATCCTCCTGCCTCTTCCCCTTCCCAGTCCCATTCTCCATTAAGATTCATTTTCAATTAACTTTGTACACAGAAGATCAATTCTATACTAAGTAAAGATTTCAAAAATGTGTGCACACACACACACACACAAACTGAGAACTAGGTTTACAGTTAACTCTAATAATACAACTCATTGAGGACAGAGGTCCTGCATGGGGAGTTGGTGCACAGTGACTCTTGCTAATTTAACAATTAACACTCTTATGTGTGACATCAGTGACCACCTGAGGCTCTTGACATGAGCTGCCTAGGCTATGAAAGTCTTTTGAGTCCACAAACTCAATATTTAGACAAGGCCATAAACAAAGTGGAAGTTCTCCCTTTAGAGAAAAAGTACATCCTTCTTTGATGGCCACTTCTTTACACCGGGGTCTCACTCACAGAGATCCTTCATGTAGAACACTTTTTGCCACAGTGTCTTGGTCTTCCATGCCTGAAATTCTCTCATGGGCTTTTCAGACAAATCAGGAAGCCTTAAGGGCTGATTCTGAGTCAGAATGTTACTTAAAGTGATTGTCATTCTATGAGTCTGCTGTGTGGACTGCTTCCCATCATTCTCTCCTTTTTAATTCCATCTGTTATTGTTACCAGACACTTGATCCTATTCAAATGAGCACTTTAACACTTAATCCTATCTATATGTTTACTTTAACACTTAATATGATCACTTTAACACTTAAGGTGGCATTTTTACCACCCAGCCTAATGGGATTTGGAGTCC
Source organism: Oryctolagus cuniculus (assembly GCF_051225735.1). Taxonomy (NCBI): domain Eukaryota; kingdom Metazoa; phylum Chordata; class Mammalia; order Lagomorpha; family Leporidae; genus Oryctolagus; species Oryctolagus cuniculus. The sequence continues at coordinate 79,369,825 of NC_142882.1, forward strand.
CATGACAAATTTTTAAACTGTACCCTTATAATTATGTCCAGGGATTATTGCTGTGGTGTAGCAGGTAAAGCTGCTACCTGCAGTGCAGCTTCCCACATGGCCACTAGTTCAAGTCCCAGCTGCTCCTCTTCTAACCCAGCTCTTTGCTGAGGCCTGGGAAAGGAGGGGAAGATGGCCCAAGTGCTTGGGCCCCTGCAGTGGAAGATCTGGAAGACTCCATTGAGGCCAAATGGGGAGTGAACCAGCCAATGGTTCTCTCTCTCTGCCTCTCCTTCTCCTTCTCTTTCTCTGTGTAACTCTGACTTTCAAATAAGTAAATAAATAAATCTTTGAAAAAAAGCAATGTATGTAGAACTATACACCTTTACAGTAGCAAACTTCCTCCTCCCTCTCTTATTCCCACTCTTATTTTTTAATGAGATCATCTTCAATTGACTTTATACACATATGATTAACTCTACGTTAAGTAAAGAGTTCAACAAATAGTGTGAAGAATAAAACAAAAAGGGACCAGCGCCATGGCACAGTAGGTTAATCATCCACATGCGGCGCCAGCATCCCATATGGCTGCTGGTTCTAGTCCCAGCTGACCCTCTTCCAATCCAGCTCTCTGCTATGGCCTGAGAGAGCAGTAGAAGATGGCCCAGTGCTTGGGCCCCTGCACCCATGTGGGAGACTGGGAAGAAGCTCCTGGCTCCTGGCTTCAGATCGGCAAAGCTCTGGGCATTGCAGCCATTTGGGGAGTGAACCAATGGAAGGATGACCTTTCCCTCTGTCTCTTCCTCTCACTGTCTGAAACTCTACTGTCGCTCCCCCTCTTCGTGGAGGAACGACACAGGACCCTGCGCTGTTCTTTCGTCTGCTCGGCCCTCCCCGGGTTTGCTGCTGGTCCCTCCCGGGTCGGCTACTATCCCTTCCACCTCCGTGGAAGGGCAGTTCCCCCTGGCCGCATTCCCCACTTCTGCAGGGGAGCGGCACACCGCCGGCCGGCTTTCTCGGGGGCTGCACGGGTTCCCTTAGATGTTCCCCATAGATGTTCCTGGTGCATGCCGTTTCTCTCCTCCTTTATAGTCCTCCTCCGCCAATCCCAACTCGGCTGCCCACACGCCGAGCACGCTGCTCTCCTCCAATCAGGAGCAAGTCCTACAGTTTATTAGTTGAACTGGAGGCAGCTGTGCGGAAGCTGTTTACTTCTCTCCCAGCGCCATATTGTGGGAGAGCAGATGCATAGAATAAGTCCTAATTCCAGCAACTCAGTCTAGTCCGGTTTGCTCCCCACAGATCCCCCTTTCTTTTTATTTTTTAGCGTTGATACGCGCCTGTCTTCGGTGTCCCGCGGCACACACTCTGCTCTCCTTGCTAGAGTTGCCACAGGCTCTTACAAGTCCTATCAGGCAAACCGAATCCAGGTCCTCTCTTCGCCATGTTGTGAGGAGGTTTTTAGGCGCTGATGCGTGCCTGTGTTCGGTGCCCTGCAGCGCATGCTCTGCTCTGCTAGAACTGCCTGCAGGTGCTTACAAAACCTATCAGGCAAACCGAATCCAAGCCTTCTCATTGCCGTATTGTGGGGGAGACTTATTAGTGTTGGTTTGTGCCTATCTTCGGTGACCTGCAGCTCATGCTTTGGTCGAGCTGCTTGCTGGTGCTTACCGCCTTAAATCAGGCAGACCGAATCCAAGCCTCCTAATTGTTACATTGTGGGGAAGCCTTACTGATGTTAATTCGTGCCTGTCTTCGGTGACCTGCGGCGCATAAGCTGCTAGCCGCCCAGGTGCTCATCGCCTCATTTAATCAGGCAGACCGAATCCAAGCTCTCACATTGCAGTGTTGTAGGGAGGCCTTTCTATTTCTCTATTTCTCTATCTCCGGGCATTCCTATTTCTCCCATTTTACTTCTATCTTCCAGCATTCCTATTTCTCTCATCTTACTTCTAAGCTTCTGTTTCTCTTATCCCCGCAGCTTCCCGGCGCCTCGCCCTGCCGGCAGCTTCCCGGCGCCTCGCCCTGCCGGCAGTTTCACGGCTCCGCGCAGCTTCCCGGCGCCTCGCCCCGCCCCGAGGCTGCTTCTCGGCGCCTCGCCGGCTCTGAGCCGCTTCAGCCTCTCTCATCTGCGCGGCTCGGCTCTGCGCGGCCTGGCCTCGTGCGCTCCGCGGTCTCCACGCCCCTTGCGTCTGCACCACGGCCTCGCGCCAGCCCCGTTCCCTATCTATTCACGCCCCGTGCTCTCTGCACGCGGCGGCTTCCGCGAGTAACACAGCGTAGCTTACGTGTCTGCCACTAGCATTCAATCTAAGTTCCCCGGGCTAGCCTGGCGAATTCAACCCAGCATACGTCTCCGCCCCACGGTTTGGCTTCCCGTCCTTTGCTCCCCGGGCTAATCAGACGGATCCCAACCAGGCTCACGTTTCAGCTTCTGGTTTCAACTTTTCGCCCCCCATTCCCGGGCTAACTTGAGAATCCCAAAGTGGCTTTCGTTTCAGCCTCGGCCTGCCCCCCGCGGCTTCAATTTCCCTAACACTTTTCTCTACCCGGTATGTTTCCCTAAGTTTTCTTCCAACAATATTCCTCCCTCATTTCTCCTGGCCTCTCCCCACAGTCCGCGTCCGTCCGAGTCTGTTTGTTCTAGCTTTCACTTTCACTTTCGACCTTAGAGATTTCTCCCAGCTTCCCCCCGTAGTCCGTATCTGAGTCTATGCCTAGGCTTTCAATAGCTTCTTCCGGCACCCTTTTCGTCCGGCTTTTCCCTAGGCTGTTTGCTAGTCTCTCTCTCCGGTAATTTCCTACTTCTTCCCGTTTCTTCCCTCCTAAGTTTGCTATCCGTCCTAAGTTTTCTATCCGAGTCACGGCACCATTATGTCGCTCCCCCTCTTCGTGGAGGAACGACACAGGACCCTGCGCTGTTCTTTCGTCTGCTCGGCCCTCCCCGGGTTTGCTGCTGGTCCCTCCCGGGTCGGCTACTATCCCTTCCACCTCCGTGGAAGGGCAGTTCCCCCTGGCCGCATTCCCCACTTCTGCAGGGGAGCGGCACACCGCCGGCCGGCTTTCTCGGGGGCTGCACGGGTTCCCTTAGATGTTCCCCATAGATGTTCCTGGTGCATGCCGTTTCTCTCCTCCTTTATAGTCCTCCTCCGCCAATCCCAACTCGGCTGCCCACACGCCGAGCACGCTGCTCTCCTCCAATCAGGAGCAAGTCCTACAGTTTATTAGTTGAACTGGAGGCAGCTGTGCGGAAGCTGTTTACTTCTCTCCCAGCGCCATATTGTGGGAGAGCAGATGCATAGAATAAGTCCTAATTCCAGCAACTCAGTCTAGTCCGGTTTGCTCCCCACATCTACCTCTCAAATAAATAACATATTTTTTAAAAAAAGAACAAAACTGATCCTTGACAGTCAAGACAAGAGCAGCTCAAATCATCCCTCCTCAAAATGTCAATTTCACTTCTACAGATTTTGTTTTAGGTGCTCTATTAGTTCTCATAAATCAGGGAGAACATATGATGTTTGTCCCTTTGGGACTATCTTATTTTACTAAGTTTTATGTTTTCCAGATTGATCCATGTAGTTGCAAATGACTGGATTTCATTTTTTTTTTACCACTGTGTAGTATTCTATAGTGTACATATCCCATAATTTCTTTATCCAGTCTTCAGTTGATGGGCATTTAGGTTGATTGTAAATTGAGCTGCAATAAACATGGGGTACAGATAATTCTTTTAATTACTGACTTCATTTCCCTTGGGTAGATTCCTGGGAGTGGGATGGCTGGGTCATATGGTAGGTCTATATTCAGATTTCTGAGGTATCTCCATACATTCTTCCATAGTGGCTTTACCAGTTTACATTCCAACCAACAGTGGTTTAGGGTAACTTTTTCCCCACTTCCTCGCCAGTATTTTTTGTTTGTTGATTTCTGTATGAAAGCCATTCTAACTGGGGTGAGATGAAACCTCATTGTGGTTTTGATTTGCATTTCCCTGACAGCTAGTGATCCTGAACATTTTTTCATGTGTCTGTTGGCCATTTGGATTTCCTCTTTTGAAAAATGTCTAAGTCCTTGGCCCATCTCTTAACTGGGTTGTTTGTTTTGTTGTTGTGAAGTTTCTTGGTCTCTGTATATTCTGGTTATTAATCTTTTATCAGTCGCATAGATTGCAAATAATTTCTCCCATTCTGTTGGCGGCCTCTTCACTTTCCTGAGGATTTCTTTTGCAATACAGAAACTTTTCAGTTTGATGTAATCCCATATGTTAATTTTGGCTTTGACTATCTGTGCCTCTGAGGTCTTTTCTAAGAACTCTTTGCCTCTGCCAATATCTTGCAGGGTTTCCCCAATGTCCTCTAATAATTTGATGATGTCATGCTGTAGATTTAGATCATTAATCCAGTTTGAGTGGATTTTTGTGAGAGGTGTAAGGCAGGGGTCTTGTTCATACTTCTGCATGTGGAAATCCAGTTTTCCCAGCTCCATTTGTTGAAGAGACTGTCCTTGCTCCAGGGATTGGTTTTAGCTCCTTGGTCAAATATAAGTTACTTGTAGATGCTTGGATTGGTCTATCCATCTGTTTTTGTACCAGATACCAGGATGTTTTGATTAAAACTGCCTTTAGTATGTCTTGAAATCTGGTATTGTGATGCCTCGGCTTTGTTTTGTTATATAAGATTGCTTTAGCTGTTCAAGGTATCCTGTGCCTCAATATGAATTTCAGCATCATTTTTTCTATATCTGAGAAGAATATCTTTGGTATTATGATTGATATCACATTGAATCTGTTAATTGCTTTTGGAAGAATGGACATTTTAATGATACTGATTCTTCTAATCCATGAACATGGGAGATTTTTCCATTTTTTTGGTGTTCTATTTCTTTCTTTAATATTTTGTAATTCTCATCATAGAGCTCTTTGACATTCTTGGTTAAATTTATTCCAAGGTATTTTACTTTTTTTGGTAACTATTGTGAACAGGATCTATCTTAGAAGTTCAATCAGCTTGGCATTGTCTGTGTATATAAGGGCTGTTGATTTTTGCATACTGACTTTACAACCTGCTACTTTACCAAACTCTTCTATGAGTACCAATAGTCTATTAGTGGAGTCTTTTGGATCCCCTATATATAGAATCATGTCATCTTCAAATAGGGATAGTTTGACTTTTTCCTTCCTAATTGTACTTCTTTGATTTCTTTTTCTTGCCTAATGGCTCTGACTAAAACTTCCAGGACTATATTGAATAGCAATAGTGAGAGTGGGCATCCCTGTCTGGTACCAGATCTCAGTGGGAATGCTTCCAACTTTTCCCCATTCAATAGGAGACTGGCCATGGGTTTGTCATAAATCAGCTTGATTGTGTTGTGGAATGTTCCTTCTATACTCAATTTTCTTAGAGTTTTCATCATGCAACAGTGTTGTATCTTATCAAATGTTTTCTCTGCACCTATTGAGATAATCAGATGGTTTTTATTCTTCAGTTAATGTGATGTGTCACATTGACTGATTTGTGAATGTTGAACCATCCCTGCATACCAGGGATAAATCCCACTTGGTCTGGGTGGATGATCCTTCGGATGTGTTGTTGTTTTAAATTGGATAGAATTTTCTTGAGGATTTTTGCATCTATGTTCATTGGGAAAATTGGTCTTTAGTTCTCTTTATTTGTTGCATCTTTTTCAGGTTTTGCAATTAAGGTGATGTTGGCTTCATAGAAAGAATTTGGGAGGATTCTCTCCCTTTCCATTATTTTGATTAACTTGAGAAGAATTGGAGTTCTTTAAATGTCTGGCAGACTTCAGCAGTGAAACTATCCAGTCCTGAGCTTTTATTTGTTTGGAGGCCCTTTATTACTTCTTCTTCTCCTTCTCCTCCTCCTCCTCCAATTTCCATCTTGGTTATGGGCCTGTTTAGGTTTTCTGTGTCTTCATGACTAAATTTAAGTAGGTTGTATGTTTCCAGGAATCTATCCATTTCTTCTGGGTTTCCCAGTTTGTTGGCAGATAGCTCTTTGTAGTAATTTTTGGTAGTAATCTTTATAGTAATCTTCTGTAGTAATTTTTGATGATTCTTTTTATTTCTATGATGTCTGTTGTCACATTTCCTTTTTCATCTCTAATTTTATTGAATTGGGTATTCTCTCTCCTTTTTTCAGTTATTTGGGCCAATGGTGTGTTGATTTTGTTTATTTTTTCAAAAAACCAGCTCTTCAGTTTGCTGATCTTTTTTATTTTTTTTTTGTTTCAATTTTGTTGATTTCTTCTCTAATTTTTTTTTTTTGACAGGCAGAGTGGACAGTGAGAGAGAGAGACAGAACGAAAGGTCTTCCTTTGCCATTGGTTCACCCTCCAATGGCCACCGCGGCAGGCACACTGCGGCCAGCACACCGTGCTGATCTGAAGGCAGGAGCCAGGTGCTTCTCCTGGTCTCCCTGATTTCTTCTCTAATTTTAATTTGTTATTTTCTCCTACTAGTCTTGGGTTTGGTTTGCTGTTGTTTTTCTAGATCCTCGAGATGCCTTGATAGCTCATTTATTTGATGCCTTTCCAATTTCTTGATGTAGACACCAATTACTATAAACTTTCCTCTTAACACTGCTTTTTGTTGTATCCCATAAGTTTGATATGTTGTATTGTTGTCTTCATTTGTATCCAGAAATTTTTTTATTTCTCTTTATTTCTTCTATCACCCACTGTTCATTCAGGGGCATGTTGTTCAGTCTCCCTGTGTTTACATATGTTCTAGAGATTCCTGAGTTGCTGATTTCCAGCTTCATTCTGTTGGTGTCCAAGAAGATGCATGGTATGATTTCAATTTTTTTGAATTTGCTGAGACTTGCTTTATGGCCTAATATGTGTTCAATCCTAGAGAAAGTTCCATGCACTGGTAAGAAGAATGTATATTCGGCAACTGTAGGATGAAAAGTTCTGTAGATATCTATTAGGTCCATTTGTTCTGTAGTGTTGATTCACTCTGCTCTTTCCGTTCTGATTTTCTGTCTAGTTGATTTGTCCATTGCTGAAAGTGGGGTATTAAAGTCTATGTCTATGTTTTAGATCCCTTAACATTTCTTTTAAATAGCCACGTGCCCTGTAATTAGGTGTATATACATTTATAATAGTGACATCTTCCTGTTGAATTGATCCCTTAACCATTACGTAGTGCCCTTCTTTGTCTCTTTTAACAGTTTTTGTGTTGAAGTCTATTTTGCCTTTTTCGGTTTCTGTTGACACAAAATATCTTTTTCCATCTTTGTTGTGCATCTTTGTTGGTGAGAGGTGTTTCTTGTAGGCAGCAAATAGATGGGTTTTGTTTTTTAATCCATTCAGCCAGTCTGTGTCTTTTAACTGGAGAGTTGAGACTATTTACATTCAAGGTGACTATTGATAAGTAATGACTTTGCCCTGCCATTTTCCCATAAATATTCCTACTTTTTATTTTGGATTTCCTTTGTACTTTTACTGGGAGATTTTTTTCCTTTACCTTCTTTCATAGTAATGATCATGTTTCTATGTTTCTGTGTTTCTGTGTGCACCACATCTTTAAGCATCTTTTGTAGGGCTGGACAGGTGGTGACAAATTCTTTCAACTACTATTTGTTATGGAAGGACTTTTTTTACCTTCATTCATAAATGAGAACTTTGCAGGGTAATGTGTTCTGGGTTCAGAGTTTTTTTCTCTTAAGATTTGGAATATATCTTGCCTTGCTCTCCTTGCCTATAGGGTTTCTGATGAGAAGTCCATTGTGAGTTTAATTTGGAGATCCTCTGAAAGTAATCTGGCATTTCCCTCATGCACATTTTAGAATCTTTTCTATGTTTTACTGTGGTGATTTTGATTACAATGTGTTGTTGTGAAGATCTTTTCTGATCATGCCTATTAGGAGTTTTATGTGCTTCCAGTACTTGGATGTCCCTTTCTCCAAATTAGGAAACTTTTCTGTTATTATCTCACTAAAAAGGCCTTTTAATCTTTTCTCTCTTTCCATACCTTCAGGAACTCCTAGAACCTGTATGTTGGGTCATTTGATAGTATCCTGTAGATTCCCAACAGTGTTTTTTAGTTTTCTAATTTCCTCTTCTTGGGTTTGATTTGACCATATAATTTCCTGTGCTTTGTCTTCTAAGTCAGATATTCTTTCTTCTGCTTCACCAGTTCTGTTTTTAAGGCTTTCCACTGCATTTTTATTTGTTCTTTTGAATTCTTCATTTCATTTTGGTTTCTCTTTAAGACCTCAATGTCATGGGAGAAATTTTCTTTGATGTCATGTACGGATTTTAGTAGTTCATGCATTTGCTTCTGGTTACTCCTATGAAATCAGATCAATTTTTTGAATTCCATTTCTGGCATTTCTTCAGTCTTGTCATCTTCACAATCTAGTATTGAAGCACTGTGTTCTTTTGGGGGCATCATGTTGTCTTATTCTTTTTTCTTCAATTGGTGTGTTTATTATTCAGCATTTGCAGAGATACTCATTGGTTTATTCTATTTTTTTTTCACTGTGGCAGCTTTCATCTTTGTATTATGCCTCTCACTCTCCAACACTGCTGCATAGGCTCTTGGGTTCTGGAGTCCTGAGTTGTGGGCATCAATGCCCTCCATGTAGGTCCACTGTAGCCTCTAATCTGTATAAAGTTTCCTTTGCCATTTTCTCCCTAACTCTTCCCTGAGACTATACTCTCCACTTTTTTAAAACCATCTTCTCTTAGACTAGAGCAGTAAGTTCTATCCCTACTCTGCCATCTTGGAAGCTCCTCACAAGTGGCATAATTTTGTTATTTTTATATGGCTGAGTAATATTTCACTGTGTAAATATAACTAATTTTCTTTACCCATTCATTTGATTGATTCCATATCTTGGCTATTGTGAATAGTGCTCCAACAAACATAGAAGTGCATGTATGTCTGATTTCATTTCCTTTGGAGATGTGTATAGTAGTGGGATAGTTAGATTATATTGTATTTCTAATTTTTTTCAAGGAACGTCCATATTGTTTGGCAGGATAGCCATACTCATTTTTACTCCCACCAATATCTTCAACAGTATTTCTTTTTTTAACAGAATTTCTTATTTGCTTATATTTTTTATTACAGCCATTCTAACTGGGGTAAGATGATATCTGTTGTAGTCTTTATTTCCATTTCTTTGATGATTAGTGATATTGAGACTTTTTCTATGTATCTACTGACCATTTATGTGTCTTCTTTTGAGAAATGCCCTTTCAGATCATTTGTTCTTTTTAAATCTCATCATTGGTTTTTAAATTCCATATATATTCTGAATATTCTCAGATGAGTACTTTGTAAATATTTTCTCTCATTCTGTAGGTTGTTCCCTCACTCAGTGTTGACTGTTTATCATTGAGAAGATTCTTAGTTTGATATAATTCTGTCCAGTTTTATTCTTCTTGACTATGCTTATGAGGCCTAATCTAAAAAAAAAATCACTTCCTATACTGCTATCATGAAATGTTTCCCTTATGTATTATTCTAGTAGTTTCATTGCTTCAGGTCTTACATTTTAGGTCTTTAACCATTTTGCATTGATTTTTGTATATGGTGAGACATGTAGGATTGTCTAGTTTCAATCTTCTGCAGGTAGATATCCAGTTTTCCCAGAACCACTTATTGAAGACATTGTCTTTCTTCAATGTATGTTTTTGGTGCCTTTGTCAAAAACAAGTTGGCTATAAATGCATAGATTCAGTTCTGAATTATCTATTCCGTTCTATTAAGCTGCATGTCAGTTTTTATGCCAGTACCATGTTATTTTGGATGCTAAAGATTTGTGATATGTTTTGATATCACATATTATGATGACTCCAACTTTGTTCTTACTCAAGGTGCCTTACATGTTCAGGAGGCTTGTGGTCCCACATGAATTTTAGAGCTGTATTTTCCACTTCTGTGAATAATGCCAGTGCATTTTGATGGGGATTGTATTGAAACTATAAACCATCTTGGTATTATGGGTATTTCAACAATATTAATTATTCCAACTTATGAGCATGGGCTATCTTTCCATTTTGTGTGTATTCTTCAATATCTTTCATTGGTGTTTTGTAATTATAAAATTATAGAGATAATTCACTTAAATTTATTTATAAGTATTTTTGTATCTATTGTGAATAGAATTGCTTCCTTGATTTCTTTTTCAGGAAGTTTGTTACTTGTACATAAAAGTGCTACTGATTTGTGTGTGCGTGTTTGTTGATTTTGTATCCTGTAAATTTCTGAATTCATTTGTAAGTCCTAACAGGTCAGGGGAGTAGTCTGGATTTTTGCTATTTATAAAATCATGTTATCTGCAAGCAGGGATAATTTGACTTCCTCCTGTCCTGTTTAAGGATGCCTTTCATTGTTTTTCCTTGCATTGTTGCTCTGCTAGACTCCAAGTACTTTATTGAATAAAAGTGGTGAAAGTTGACATTCTTGCCTTGTTCCAGATCTTAGAGGAAATTCTTTCAGCTTTCCCTATGCAGTCATATGTAGTCTTTATTAACTATAGACTTAACTATAGATTATATTAAACTATATTAACTACAGACTTGTCATATGTAGTCTCTGTTATGTTGAGATACATCCCCCCATATATAACTTGTTGACTGTTTTTATCATGAAGGGATATTGAACTTTAGCAATTTTTTTTCTGCGTCTATTGAGATTATCACATGGATTCTGTACTTCATTCCATTGATGTGATGTATAACATTTATCCATTTACATATCCTGAACTGTCCTTACATCCTTGGAATAAATCCCATTTGGTCATGATGAATAAAATTTTTTAAAGATTTATTTATTTATTTTAGAAGCAGAGTTATATAGAGAGAGAGGCGTTAACAGTGAGGGAGAGGGAGAGGGAGAGGGGGAGGGAGAGGGGGAGGGAGAGGGGGAGGGAGAGGGGGAGGGAGAGGGGGAGAGGGGGAGAGGGGGAGAGGGAGAGAGGGAGAGAGGGAGAGAGGGGGAGAGGGGGAGAGGGGGAGAGGGGGAGAGGGAGAGAGGGAGAGAGGGAGAGAGGGAGAGAGGGAGAGAGGGAGAGAGGGAGAGAGGGAGAGAGGGAGAGAGGGAGAGGGAGAGGGAGAAGGAGAATCTTTCATCCACTGTTTCACTCCCCAAATGGCCGCAATGGCCGGGGCTGGGCCAGACAGAAGCCAGGAGCCTGGAACTCCATCTGGGTCTTCTATACAGTTAGCAGGGCCCCACGTATTTGGGACATCTTCCCCTGCCTTCCAAGGTGCATTACCAGGGAGCTGGATTAGAAGTGCAGGAGCCAGTATTCAAATCAGAACTCATATGGGATGCCAGCATCTCAGGCAGCAGCTTACGCTGTTATGCTGGTCCTGTGAATTTTCTTTTTGATGTGTTGTTGGATTCAATTTGCTAGTATGTAGCTGAGAATGTTTGCATCTATGTTCATCAGGGTTATTAGTCTATAGTTCTCTTTGTTGTTTCTTTGTCTGCCTTTGAAATCAAGGTAATAATCAAGGTAATGTTGGATTTATAAAATGACTTTGGAATGCCCATCTTCCTTTCAGTTTTTTTGGAACAGTTTGAGAAGAATTAGTGTTAGTTCTTTAAAAACTAGTAGAATTTACAGCAGTGAAGCCATCTGGACTTTTCTTATTGGGACACTTTTTATTATGATTCAATTTTATTACTCATTAATAGTCTTTCAGGTCTTCTATGTCTTCATGATTCAATTTAGTAATCTAGATGTGTCTGGAGATTTAGTCGTGTCTTCTGGTTTTCCAATTTGTTTGAGTGTAGTTGTTCACAGTAGTCCCTACTGATTCTTTGCATTTCTGTGATACCATTTGTAATGTCTCCTTTTTCATCTCTGATTTTATTGATTTGAGTCTTCTCCCTTTTTCCTTTGATTATTCCAGATAAATTTTGTCAATTTTATCTTTTCAGAAAAAAGCTTTTCACTTTGTTGAGGTTTTGTATTCTAGTCTCTATTTTGTTTATTTATGCTCTTTGTAATTTCTTTTCTTCCACTAATTTTGGATTTCATTTGTTCTTGTTTTTCTAATTCCTTGAGTTGAATTACTAGGTTTTTCATTTAAAATCTTTCTGCCTTTTTTATGTAAACAAGATTATTATAAACTGCCTTCTTAGTACTGATTTTTCTGTACCCCATAGTTTTTGGTGTGCTGTATTTTAATTTGTTTCTAGATGTTTTTAACTTTGCTTTTGATTTCTTCATTGACTCATTGGTCATAAAAGAGCATTTTTTTAAATTTCCATGTATTTGTATAATTTATAAAGAACTTGTTGATTTTTAGTTTATTTGTGGCCAGAGAAGATACATGATACAGATTCAGATTCAAGTTTTGTGTTTTTTTTTCTTTGCTGGGACTTATTTTGTGGTCTGTTCTGAAGACTGTCTCGCATGAAGATGAAAAGAATTTATTGTATAAACTGTTCTATAAATGTCTGTCAGGTATATTTGGTCCATAACATAATTAACATTGATGATTCTTTGTTGATTTTTTTCTCAAATATATATCTGTTGCTGAAATTATAATATGGAAGACTCCAACTATTACAGTATACAGAATATTTCTCCCTTTAGACCTAATAATGTTTGCATTGTATAATTGGGTGCTCCAGCACTGGGAGCATATATGTTTATAATTGATATATCCTTTTGTTGAATTTATCCTTTGATTATTATAGAATAACCTTCTTCATTTATTTTTACAGTTTTTTTTTACATAAAGTCTATTTTATCTGATATAAATATAACCACTACTGCTCACTTTTGATTTCTGTTTGTATGGAACACCTTTTTCTATCCCTTTTTTTTTAAGATTTATTTGTGTTTTTGAAAGGCAGAGTTAGAGAGGCAGATGCAGAGAGGGGGGGGGGTCTTCCATCCGCTGTTTCACTCCCTGATTGACTGCAATGGCCTGAGCTGCACCTATCCGAAGCCAGGAGCCAGGAGATTCTTATAGATCTCCCATGTGGGTGCCAGGGCACAAGGACTTAGGCCATCTTCCGCTGCTTTTCCAGGCCATAGCAGAGAGCTGGATCAGAAGTGGAGTAGCTGGGCACCCCTTTGGGATGCCGGCACTGCAGGTGGTGGCTTCACCCACTACACCACAGCACTGGCCCCAATCTAAGTCTTTTAAATGGGGATTTGATTCGTTTATTTTCAAGGTTACTGCTGATAACTTCAGTAGTCAATAATAAGCTAAAGATTTACCAGTGACATTTTGTTAATAATTTTCTGGTTGTTTTATACATTTTGTTCCTTTCTTCCTGTCTTATTGCTTATTTTTGTGGTTTGGTGATTTTCTATAAAGATATTTTTTCTGAGAACAGTGTTCTGGGTTGACTTGTCTATTGTTTCAGAACTTTGAATACATCATCCTATTCTTTCTTGATCTATTAAGTTTTCTGCAATGAAACCTGTTGGCAGTCAAATGGTAATTCCTTTACAAGTGACATGGTGCTTTTATTTTTTTAAATATTTATTTACTTATTTGAAAGTCTGAGTTACACAGAGAGAGGAGAGGCAAAGAAAGAGAGAGAGAGGTCTTCCATCCGATGGTTCACTCCCCAATTGGCTGCAACAGCCAGAGCTGCACCGATCTGAAGCCATGAGCCAGGAGCACAGAGCTGGATCGAAAGTGGAACAACCAGGACTCGAACCGTGCCCATATGGGATGCCGGCACTTCAAGCCAGAGCATTACCCCACTGTGCCACAGTGCTGGCCCCATGATGCCTTTCTATTGTTGTTTTTAGAGTTCTACTTTTGTCTTGGACTTCTGCAGTTTGATTATTTTAAGGAGAAGATCTTTTTTGGTCAAATCTATTTGGATCCTTTGACCTTCCTGGATCAGGCTGTCCATGGGTTTTACTTTAAAGATTTTCAACTACCATTGCATTAAATATGTTTTTCTGTCTTTTCCTTTCTCTTCTGAAATGCGCATAAGCCAAATATTTGTTCACTTAATAGTGTCCCATTAGTTTCATGGCTGTCTTCATTCCTTTTTCTTTTTCTCCTCCTTTTTTATTGTTTTGTCTGACCAGGATATTTCAAAAAACATGTCTTCAAGCTCAGAAATTATTTCTTCTGCTTAATCTAGTCCTTTATTTCGGTTCTGTTGTACTTTTATGCCACTTAATAAGTTCTTCAGCTCCAAGATATCTGTTTTGTATTTGTCTTTATGGTTTTTATCTATGTAGATTTTCTCTCATTCAGATCATAAATTGTTTTCCTAAAATCTTTAAATTGTTTGTGTTTTCTTGTATCTGGTTGAATGTCCTTAGAATCATTATTTTGAATTATTTTTTCAGACCTCTCACTTGTTTATTTTTTATTGGTATATGTTTTATAAAATTGTGTTACTTTGTTGGCAACATGTTGCTTTGTTTTTTCATGTTACTTGGGTTCCTACATTGATATTTATGCACCTAATGGATCAACTATCTTTAAAAAATTGATAGTGTGGCTCTCATAGTAGAAGAGTTTCTCATAAAGATATGTCTCGAGGATAGGTTAGGTTGCTTTGGTCCCAGGGGCACAGTACTGCACTATCTGCAGCTTACTCAGCTGTACTCAACACCAGGTGATGCCTGCAAGGTGTGTTGACCAGTTCTCTGGGGATGGTACGTTTGTCAGCATGTGCAGGGCATGTGTGAGTGCACCAGCTTCTGCACATCATGTGGGGGCAGGGTCACTCAGCAAGCCTGACGTGCACAACACAGCAGTGGCAGGTCACTCCTCAGTGTCCCCTGGCCATGCAGGAGTGAAGCGTGTCCAATAGGCTCACGCAAGTGCAACAAGGAATACCCAGCAGTGGGTAGAAGGTGCCTATCAGTCTCCAGCAGCCATGCAGTGGGCTTACAGCCCGGCCTCCGTAAGTTTCGGGTGAATTTGGTCTCACAATGACACCACGAAGCAGCAGCTGGAGTGAGGGAGGATACAATGTGGATTGGGCTCCCTCTCTCAACCGGTGCAGCAATGTGTACTCTCTGGACGCTCCACAAACTGAGTTCAGAGCCTGCAAAGACTTAAGGATTCCCAGCAGCAAAAACTTTAGATGTCTAAGGCATTGCAGGGCAGGGGTGTATGGGGCCTCCCATTTACCTCTTCCCCGTCAGGGAAGGTTCTCTCAGCCTGAAGCCTGATCAGGGTAGGGCACCAGGGTTGCTGATGCAAAGCCATCCCCTGAATCCCTGTGTTCTGCAGCTTCTCCATTTCCTCTGCACTGCATGCCAGGAGCCTCCCCCAAACACCCTAACTGAGTACAACCTGCTCATCCTGGGTGCCAGGGACATGTGCCTGGCACCTCTAATCACCATCTCACCAGAAGTCCTGCTTTTTCTTGATTCTAACTTCTATTTAATAATTCATTTATTCATATCTCAATATGATCTATAGATACTTCCAAAGGTTCATGGCTAATGGAATTAAAAGGTAAGTTTATGTGGATAACTGATTGAAACAATTGATTATATACTTCAAAATAGCTGATAGCATTCTGAATGTCCTCAACACAAAGAAATGATAAATGTTTGAGGTGATGGATATGTTAATAAATCTGATCATTACACCTTGTATACATGATAGATTGAAATACCACACAGTACCTCAGAAATATGTACAATTATGAGTCAATTAAGAAAAAATACAAATACTAAATTATCTTTAAGTACTACTTTAGCTATATCCTAAAAATACTTTTTAAATCCTTGCTTATGTGAGGTCTTTAAAAAGTTCATTAAAAATTGTGTATTATGAAGAAACTATGACTGAATTTTGAATTTTTTGCACCAACATCAACTTATCCTAAAGCTTGTTTTTTAAAACTTCACTTGAAAGGAAGACAGAATCAGATCTTGCAATCGCTGGTTCACTCCCCAAATGCTTGCAACAGCCAGGGTTGGGCCAGACATAACCCAGGAGCCCTAAACTTATCTGTTAATTCCATTTTTTCATGAACCTTTTGAAGTACCCTTATACATGCCAGACATTTTGATCACAACTTTCTTCTGACCTTCAAGGACCACATACTCTAATGAGAACATCCGCAGGAAGTGACTAACTGTAAGATAGTATAACACGTTCTGTCATAAAATTATGCACATGGGACAGTGGTAGAACACAGCGGGAGCATTACACCAATGAGAAATTTTCTGGTCAGACCTTAAAATATGATTTGGAATTTGATAGACAGGTGATTCCTTGGGAATGAGGGTTGCCAAAAAGTATTTCAGGGTAAATTTCTAGTTATTTTACCTTTTTAAATTGTATTGAGTAAATACATTTTACTAAAAACTGTCACACCCTTTGGGAGAGGAAGGAGGTGAGTAGATAGATAGGAGCAGATGGGTTGACGGATGGATGACTGACAGAGATTGACTGGTTTTCGTGCTGATGGAACCTTATGCAGTTGGGAGTTGGGGTGGGGGAGGGAAAGTGAGAAGGGAAGGCAGCAGAAGCCGCCTCATCAGAGACTCAAGAGTGAAAGGAACCTGTGCTCGCAGACCCAGAGGTCTTAGCAGTACTTTCTGAGGAATTTGGAAGCATATCCTATTCATCCTTCCTTTTGCTATTTTTCTTGGTTATAACCTACCTTTGCTCTCTGGGTGCTCTCCCAGGATGTAGGCATTTGTCTCAACAGGTTTTTCTGTTATTTCCTAGTGATAAATGCGGTTCAGCTCAGTCATCTCACCTCCAGGCACTGACTCTCCTGTTTTTTCACATAAGGACATGTATTCCCTTAGACACTGAGGCAGTCGCGTTTGCTGTTGCTGGGGGATGCATTGGGCTACGCTCTAATGCTCACGTCTATTCCTCATTCTTCTACGTTCTCTTCATCTTAGGGGAAGTGCAGAGTAAACAGCATGAACTTTGGAGGCAAATTTGTCCTTGAATTCATGTTCATCTGCTTACTAGCTATGTCACGTTAATTAACCTCCAGAACCTCGACTTCTACATATGCAAAGCGCTAACACTAAAATCAGAGGCAGACACTTGGCCCAGTGGTTAAGATGCTGCCTGTAATGTCTGCAGTCCATACTGGAGGTTCTGGGTCCAAACCGCAGTCCCACTCACGATTCTAGCTTCCTGCTAGCATGCACCCTCGGAGGCAGCAGGAGATGGCTCATAGAGCTGGGACCCTGACACCCACATGAGGACCTAGATTCATTCCCTGTCTCTTAGCTTCAGTCTGGCCCAGCCATGGCCATCGTGGACATTTGGGAAATGAAGCAGAAAATACAAGATCTCTCTCTCTGTCTCACTCTGTGTGTGTGTATGTGTGTGTGTGTTTGTGTGTGTTTGTGTGTACCTTACAAATAAACACAATTTTAAAAATTAGAATGAGACTTTAAGAATTGGTAACACAATATATTCAAGGAATCTGGTGCACATCCCTGCACCATTGCCCACCATGTGGTGGCTTCAATATACCTCCCGGTCTCCCATGCGGGTGCAGGAGTTCAAGCACTTGGGCCATCCTCCACTGACCTCCAGGGCCACAGCAGAGAGCTGGACTAGAACCCAGGGTGCTGGTGCCGCAGGCAGAGGATTAGCCAAATGAGCCATGGCACCAGCCTCCCACTACTCTTTAAAAGCTTTTTCAAAAGCACCATGCAAACTGAACATAACATTTATTTTTTTATATGTGATTCTATTTATAATAAATATAACTTAAACAATTCATATGACATTTTATATATGATTATAGATCATAAATTCTTTTTTTAACTTTTATTTAATAAATATAAATTCCAAAGTACAGTTTATGAATTACAATGGCTTTTACCCCCAAAAGTTCTTTTTTTTATTTAATAAATGTGAATTTACAAAGTGCAACTTTTGTATTGTTGTGGCTCCCCCCCCAACCTCCCTCCCTCCCGCGGCCCTCCCCTCTCCCACTCCCTCTCCCATCTCGCCCTTCATCGAGTTTCATTTTCAATCACCTTCATATACAGAAGATCAACTTAGTATACACTAAGCAAGGATTTCAACAGGCTGCACTCACACAACCGCACAAGGTATAGGGTATTGTTCGACTAGTAGTGTTGTCTTTAAGTTTCATAGTAAAACACATTAAGGACAGAGATCCTATGTGGGGAGCCTGTACTCAGTGACTCCCGTTGTTGATTTAACAATTGGCACTCTTATTTACGACATCAGCAATCACCCAAGACTCTTTTGCTATGAGCTGTCTAGGCTATGGAAGCCCCTTGAGTTCACCAACTCTGAACTTGTTTAGTCAAGGCCGTATCACAGTGGAGGTTCCTTCCTCCCTTCAGAGAAAGGCGCCTCTCTCCTTGATGGCCTGTTCCTTCTGCTGGGGTCTTGTTCACCAGGATCTTTCATTTAGATTGTTGTTTGCCACCGTGTCATGGCTTCCCATGCCTGTGAGACTCTCATGGACCTTTTAGCCAGATCCAAATGTCCCAAGGGTTGATTCTGAGGCAGGAGTGCTGTTTTGGGCATTTGCCATTCTATGAGTCTGCTGTGTGTCCTGCTTTCCCCACAGGATCATACTCTCCCTTTTAATTCTATCCTTCATGTAACATTTATTTTTTTAAAGCTTTTATTTAATGAATGCATTTTTCATAGGGACAACTTTAGGAATATAGTGATTCTTTCTCCCATAGCTGCCCTCCCACCCAACTCCTGTCCCACCTCCTACTCCTTCTCCCATCCCCTTCTTCATTATGGTTCATTTTTAGTTTAACTTTATATACAGAGGACCAACTCTGTGCTAAGTAGATTTCAACAGTTTGCACCCCACACACACACAACATGTAAAGTACAGTTTAAGAACAAGTTTTGCAGTTAATTCTCATAGTACAACTCGTTAAGGACATAAGTCCTACATGGGGAGTAAGTGCACAGTGACTTCTATTGTTCATTTAACTCTTATTGATAACGTCAGTGATCACCTGAGGCTCTTGCCATGGGCTGCCAAGGCTATGGAAGCCTTTTGTGACCACAGACTCCATCAGTATTTGGACACAGCCATAAGCAAAGTGGAAGTTCTTTCCTCCCCTCAGAAAAAAGTACATCCTTCTTCGATGGCCCCTCCTTTCCACTGGGGTCTCACAGAGATCATTCGTGTAGGATATTTTTTGTCACAGTGTCTTGGCTTTCCATGCCAGAAATGCTCTCACAGGCCTTTCAGCCAGACCAGGAAGCCTCATAACATTTATTTTTAAATGATGTCTTTCCAAGGTTCCATCCCAACTGCATTCCCATCCTCATTTTTCCAGATTTTAAGTGTTCTTCCTCTCCCACCTGACCAGTCTCTTACCTGACAAGTCTTCCCCAAGTGAAGATCCTACCCCTTCTGTTCTGTTTGCTTGCATTGGAACATAAGCTCCCCAGGGCAGGAAACTTGTCTTTCTACATATTTGTCAAGTACCGTGTACATTTACAGAGCTAAATAAATAACAAATATTACACAGCCAGAAAGAACTCTTTCAACAAATACCTTAGACATTATCTCTAGGCTGTAATTGCATTGAGTCTATGGACATGAGATGTATAAACAGAGGGCTAACCATGAAATAATAAAATTACATTTTTTGGCTGCTCTACATCAGAAATAGGCCATCAACATGGGTGAACAGCCAAAGTGCTTCCCATGCCCCAGTGCTTAAGTCCTGAGTCTCAGCTGCCACTCACATCGATGATCATAGTCAAAGGGACAACCATAGGTCAAGAACTAGCCTGATACAGTGATCTTCCCTCTCAACATCAGCCACCAGCGAGACACTAACACCTCTCACGTGAAATTTCTCCAGCAGGTGAGGATTATTTCATGCTTCCTTGCCCATGTATATGTTTCCTAGCTTTCACATGGGCCTCACTCTGGAAACTTAATTAAATGATAGGCACCTTAGAAGTAACTTTTCCTTCAATTTTTTTTTTAAAGATGTATTTACTTATTTGAAAGGCAGAGTTACAGAGAGGCAAAGAGAGAGAGAGAGAGAGAAAGTCTTCCATCCGCTGGTTCACTCCCCAGATGACTACAAAAGCCAGAGCTGCGCCATCTGAGGCCAGGAGCCAGGAGATTCTTCCTGGTCTCCCATGCAGGTGCAGAGGCCCAAGGACTTGGGCCATCTTCCACTGATTTCCCTGACTATAGCAGACAGCTGGATCAGAAGTGGAGCAGCTGGGACACGATCCGGTGCCCATATGGGATGCTGGCGCTTCAGGCAGCAGCTTTACCCATTATGCCACAGCACTGGCTCCTCCTTCTATTTTTACTCTGTTACATTCCTGGGCACTTGTCTCTGCTGACAAAAATTGTTCGACTTGAAAAGCCACAAAAACAATGGTCCCTCTCTGCTATAATCTGTACTCCAAAATTCAAGTTGGCCAATGAGGAGCTCCTAATGCTCATCCCTCTCACAGTGACAGCCAAGAAAATGAATAAACTACACTCCAGTGCAAATAACTAGAGGAGAGTGCAGAGTACATCCAAGGACTAGCCAAAACCCTGCAGAGTGCAGAAATCCAGGAGGCTACATAGAGAATGGAAGGAAACAGCTTGCCTCTGCCACTGTAGCTCCCAGTTGAGATCAGCTCAGAACCAGCACAGGCTTCTTCCCTCTTGCTGGGGAAGCAAGAGGACCCCAGCAGCCCCCATCACCTCCTTGGACATCTAAAGTCCTCACCAGTGGGAAGTCCTGCAGTCCTCAGGTGCTAAGCCGAGGTGAGGAAGCTTACTGGAGTCTACCAGCTATACTCCCCCAGAGGAGGATCTGATGCTCTGGCTCACCCCCTGTGACCCACACAGCTGTTATGGTGGAGTGTGTCTTGCTCCGGGCTCAGGTAGCTACAGCATGCTTCAAACTTTGAGGCTGTATCACTATGGAACTAGTACTGCCTTCTGGCCTGCCATCTCCAAGCCAAGCTGATGCTCCAGCCAAACTCCTACCTCTCCCAGTGCTGCTGCATTCCTCGCCCAGGCCCTAAGATGAAGCAGTGCAGTGCCTCACAGAGAAATGGAGAAATAGTGCCTGGGCCATCTGGAACTAGAAATGA